>NC_137073.1:48884307-50084307 GCF_951640355.1 Cnephaeus nilssonii
AGAGAGGAAGGGAGAGGGAGAGAGAGATAGAAACATCAATGATGAGAGAGAATCAATGATTGGTTGCCTTCTGCATGCCCCCTAATGGGGATCGAGCCCAAATTCAGGCATGTGCCTGACCGGGAATCAGTGACCTCCTGGTTCATAGGTCGACGCTCAATCACTGAGGCACGCCAGTCAGGCTCAAACTACCCTTGGTCATTTTATAAATGAAAATGCATCATGACAGTTGAAACATTGTTTTTCTCATTTCTTTGCTTGAGAAAATAACCACCCCCAAAAAACCCCGAAACCAAAACTTGTGTTTGAGAGACATGGTTTTATTATAAATAAAGGAATTTCTACTTAACAGTGTGGGCAAAAACTGAGGAAACCCACTACCTTTAAGATATCATGACAGTGGCTTTATTCAAACATTTAGACAAATACAAGAGTAAGAAATGCAAAGTAAATTATTGAGAACACTTAAATATCGGGGGCAATTTTACCATACCCTGAGATAAGCTCTACTGTGACATTTAAAAAACATACACTAAGCGAATCTGTAGCTGGTTTTTATGTCTTATGATCTTATTCTGATCTCCGACAGTGGCATTTAATGTGATCAAATGCAATGGGATTCTCGGTAATGACCCATTCACATCATGGTCTTTTTCTGCTCTTTTCTAACGAGGTAAAAGAATGATTCATCACCAGCAGAAGAACTGCCAATTTCGAATCAAGCTGCTGCCAAGTGTGCAGACCCAGGACACTCAAACGGCTCCCGGCAGAGAGCCCCTCCAACAGGGCCCGTGATTTATCTACTGCTGGGCACTCTCCTCCAGTTTATGATTTCACACAAGGCCACTGATGGTGCACATTTTCTTTATGAGAGTGAAGATGTGTGAACACTTACCAAGCAGTTTACATGTATTAACGCATGTGTCTAACCACCCTGTGAAGCTGTTGGATCCTTCCCTCCAGGTGAGGACACGGAGGCGTCCAGCAACTTGCCTGAGCACCAGTGTGGGAGATGGTGGAGTCGGGATCTGAGCCCAGAGCCTCACCTTTACACCCGCTGGCCCTAGGAACAGTAGTTCTTCTTCCCTGCCTAGTACGTTCCAGTCAGAAACAACCAACCCCCAGGGTTTATAGCATTTCCTCAACACATTACTAGAATTTTAAAATGTCAAAAACTGTCACAAGGGTTTTCTGACCTGAATTTGTTGTGTCTACCATTTGGCATACTACATAGTTTAGTTTTTGGATTTTTTTTTTTTGAGTGTTTTATTGATTGATGGGAGCTATAAGTTTGTCACCTTTCACTCGGGTGGGCAGAGAAAATGTACATTTTTTAATCTTGTCTATAATTCTTCTGCTAGTGCTCACCCACCAGGAGCAGGGAGAAAACATGGACATTTAGCCCAACGTAGTCATCTGTCTGTCTGCACGCACACTTTGAGTAGCACGTCTTTTAAAGATGGTGAGGCAGAGCCCCTGGCCTGATCATACAGGAGATGTAACTAGACTTTTACTGGGGACTGGCAGACAGGGACCAAGGCCAGGCTTTCAGAATTCTCCCATCCACCACCCCTGCCCTCCGAGAGGATGCATACTCATGGCAGAGGAGAAAGGGGTCTATGATCTGGGTAGTATCCTCTTGCTTCTCTGACCCCAAAATCCACCATCCTCGCAGGATTGGTCATTTCTCCCTCTGCCGGCATTTACACCACAAATCGGTGCCTGGTATAATTTGTGCTTTGGTGTCTTTGGCTTGCTTTGGGCAGTGCTCACTGATTTACTGGGCCGCTGGAAGTCTCGCTGGTCTCCTGTGTGATCTTCAGTCACATGGCAATTCCATCACCATCCACCCTGACCTCCCACCTAACCTAGAGCAAATGGCTCAGCTAGACCCTTAAAAAGCTTTGTGCCTTCCTAGAGAATTTTGGAAGCTTCCTAGAAAATATTGTCTAGGCCACCATTAAGCAAAGGTGAGTAGGGCCTGCCTCTGGCTTTACACCTAAAACTACTGAGTCAGCAAGTTTAATTTGATGTGTCCCTTGCCACAAATTAGGGGGTAATTCATAGTTAATCCCCTACTCTCAACGCCAAAATAACAATCGGGGACTCGGCTTCCTGATCCTGTAGTTCCCTCCGGATTATTTAATATATTTTAGCCGAGAAGATAGCAAATGCCTACGATCTTAACTCTTCTGCCTCTCTCCTTCCCACTAATCCCACAATCCCTCAGGAAAGAGGATTTCACCCCATCCTTAGGGCAGCAAGTCTTATGGAATAGCCATCATAGATGATGAGGGTTCCTTTATGGAAGGAAGTCTGATACTCAGATCCAACTCCTCCCTGTTTGGTTCTTGATACGCTTAAATTTTGAGAAAATTGTCTCTTCCTCAAGTCCCTCTGGCAAGTCTATTGCTTTCATGTAAAATCCTGTTTGAAGTGGCAGAAATGAATGTTAGTTCTTTCTTTCTCTTTACATTCCTACTGTAACAGTCCTATAGCTTCACCCCCACCTTCAGCCATATGAATCCCTCAGGCTGCATGAAAAAAGACAAAATGCAAAACACAAATATTTTAAGAATTTCTACTCCAGTTACACTCACATTTGACAGCTATGGGTATGTGCATATTCCCTATGACACTTATATGTAAATATTGCTTCTACTTTTTCTTTAAAATGTTCTCCTATTCATCACTGGAGATATTTTTATCACTTATGCACTTTTAAATGGATCTTTCTCTTGATTAATAACAGGTATATGTAACTCCTTACTGCTGAGATAAAACTACGTGGAATAATTAGATTAATTCCAGAAAGTGCTCTTCATCTTCTTTTCATCTTTTAGCAACATTTTTGCTTCAGGTATCTTTTCATTTCTGAGGCATGTTTACCATGGTCACTGTGACTCTGATGGTCTGTTCTGCAGTGTAGTCAGTTGGTGTGGATTTTCATGGATGAGAAACTATCACCACAGTGTCTCCCAGTATCAACAACAATAATACTAAGCCAGAAGCAAATGCCTACAATCTTAACTCTCCTGAAGATAGCAAAATGAATGCAGTGCACCGAAGAGAAGCAGCATTATTTCTACAGGTAGAAAATGTACAGAAAGCCTTAAGTTCATAGGAGGTCTCTATCACAAGTTAGCCTTGTAACACCCCCACCACCACCACCACCACCAAAAAAAAAAAAAAAAATACTCTGCAGGGAGGTAGATTGATAAACGTAGCCTTCTACTTTCACTTCCCTGCTGGGCTTTCGCTCAAAGTAGCACTTTCCTGTGTTTCTGTTTTTGTTCTTCTGATTGTTTTCCTTCCATCACCACCAACTCATTCTCTCAGCAAAGTGTAGGGGCGTAAAATGAACGAAGTTCTCACTTCCTAACAAAGGCTGGAGGCAGGCCCGAGTCAGAAACTGCTGCGCACTTGAACCTGAGCTGCCACCCAAAACACTGGCAGCTAAAGTCGAGAAGATCAGTTAGGATTTAGAAAATCAAACGAACCTTCACTTTCTAAAGTTGATTGGCAGCATACTAGCCTGAGAAAGATTTGGTCACCAGAAAAAAGGAAAAAAAAAAAAAAACTAGCATTAATTTACTAGTGCTCTGCCTTCAAACTACCAGGTTGTGTCCAGTTTTTCTAGCCAGATGTTTGGAAAGGTCCTCCTTTCTCTCATGCTGGGACACTCATCAAGGATGAAAAAAACATTAACCCAAATAAGAATATATAATGCTCCAACCCCAAACTATAGATACCTATCACGTAATTTTTCAAATTAAAAACACTAAGCTCCCAAACAAATATTTGTATACCCACATTCATAGTAAAATTAGTCACAGTAGCCAAGAGGTGGAAACAACCCCAAATGTGTGTGGATAGATGAATGGATACAAAACCTGAGATATATACATACAATGGAATACTATTCAGCTTTTTAAAAAAAAAGAAAAGAAAATGTAACACATGCTACACCATTGATGAATCTTGAAGACATTTTAAGTGAAATACGCTTGTTACAGAAGAACAATACTGTAGGTTTCCACTTACATGAGGTATCTAGAATAGGAATGATAAAGTTCTAGAGAAGGATAGTGATAATAGTTGCACAGCACTATGAATATACTTAGTGTCACAGCACTGCACACTTAAAAATTGTTAAAATGAAAAATTATGATATATATATTACAAGATAAAACACAAACACAATCACATCCTTGTTTTCCCTATCCTATATAATAAAAGCCTAATATGCTAAGTGTCGGGTCGTCCAGTCAGCCGTTCAACCAATCAAAGCATAATATGCTAATGATATGCTAAGGCTGCTCAACTGCTCACTATGATGTGCACTGACCACCAGGGGGCAGATGCTCCAACCGGTAGGTTAGCTTGCTGCTGGGTTCTGGCCAATTGAGACTGAGCGAGACGGGCCAGACACACCCTGGAGCCCTCCCACAGTCCCTCCATGGCTGGCCAACCTCCCATGTCCCTCTCCGGCCCTGATCATGCACTGGTGGGGTCCCTCAGTCTGGCCTGTGCCCTCTTGCAATCCAGGACCCCTCAGGGGATGTCAGAGAGCCGGTTTTGGCCCGATCCCGCAGGCCAGGCCAAGTTCTCACTTGCTTATGCACAACTGAGAATTTGATTTCCTATTTGAAGGACCAGACCTATGAGGCACATTGTCACCATTTGTAAACCTCCTTTCTCTCTCTGGGAAGGTCATGCTTCTCAGCCATGCATGCCGGGCAGCAGCATCCTCAGTCCTGAAGCGGGGTGGGGGGGGGGGGGGGGATGGGTAAAAGGACCCTAGGACTCAGCCTATATGGCTAAAGCATCTCCCTTTTCCTGTGCCCTCTCCCTGCTTCCCCCTTTCCTTCTGGTAATCATCATACTATTGTTTCTGTGAGGTTGCGTGGTGTGTGTGTTTTTTCTTAATCCCTTCACCTTTTTTCACCCAGTCCCTCAACCCTCCTCCCTTCTGATAGCTGTCAGTCTATTCTCTGTATCTATGAGTCTATTTCTATTCTATTTGTTAGTTTATTTTGTTCATCAGATTCCACATAAGTGAAATCATATGGTACTTATCTTTCTCTGACTGGTTTATTTCACTTAGCATAACACTCTCCAGGTCCATCCACTTCTGGGAATATATCCAAAGAAACCTGAAATACTAACTGGAAAGAATATATGCACCCTTATGTTCAGTTATTATGTCTTAAAATATTTATTCCTTTATTAATTTTTTTCTCTCCTGTGGAGCCTCCTATTTATTAGACAGATATTAACACAGTTCCTCCTACTATTCATTTGTCTTGACTTTTTGTTTATATTTTCTGCCCTTTTATCTCTTCCTAATCTGTGGGAGTTCCTCAAGGTAATCATAGAGTTTTAATTAATCCTTTGTTATTTGTGAAATCTCATTTTATTCAATTATTTTAAACTTTTATTGTAAAACATAGCAACACAGAAAAAAATGCATAAAACATAAACATCTAGCTTAACAAATTATTATAGATAGAACAATCATACAATCCCCACCAAGGCTGGCTTCACAGGCAGGCAACTTGTGCAGTTACACTGAGATCCACCATTCAAAGGGTCCCATGCTTGGTTTAGTGAGCTGCTGTCATTGTCTTGAGATTTTTAATAATTTTGAAAACAAAGGACTCCACATTTTCATTTTTACTGGCTCCACAAATTATGTAGCTCATGTCCATAAACAAAAAAATTTGCTACACGTCTGAAGACCCCAACCAGTCCCTTCCAAATTACAATCCTTTCCCTCCCCATAAAGATAATAACTATCCTGACCTTTATGGTAATCACTTCACTGTTTTTTACATAATTTTATCACCTATATATGATCCTAAATCCTATAGTTTAGTTTTCTTACCTTAGTGAATGTCTCATATTGTGGCACATCAATTAAGATAAAATATACGAAAACCACTAACATTTTAACTATGAAAATTATAGGGAATAGAAGTAAGGAATTTCCTGATCCTGGCAAGATGGCTATCATCAGCTCTTACTTCCTCCCCCAACCCATCCCTAAAGATGACACATATAAAAGAACCAGGAATGAAGATAAGGAATGAATGTAAAAATAATGAGGAAAGGCTACAATGTCCCAGGCAGCATGCTATAATAGTAAACCTATAGACAGGGTTCCTGCACCAAAAAATATTGAACAAATGATCACACAATGTATATGTGTGATAAATACTCAAGGAAAAAGTACTTGGTGCAATACAAACACATAATGGGGATTTGACTAAGCCTGAAGTATCTGAGGCTTTCCAGAGGTAACTTTTGATCTGTGGTCTGAAAGAGTTAACTGAGGGGAGCCCTTGTGGGAAGGAGCGCATCACAGCTGAAGGATTCTAAGAAGACAGTTTGCAGCAAATGAAGAGGAGGTGTTCAGACAAGCCTGGAGAGATAAGCAGAGGCTAGGCCAAACAGGCCAAATCCTAAAGAGCCGAGATTTCAAATAGGTCAGTGATGTGATCAGATTAGGTTTTAAATGGTCTGTTGAGTTTAAGAGTGGATTGGCAGGGGAAAGTGGAAATGGAGAGACCGGTTAGATGGCTACTGCAGTACTCCAGGTGAACTATGCTGATGGCTTGTTCAGGGCAGTGGCAGGGAAGATGGAGAGAAACCGATCGATTTGAAAGATACTAAGAAGTAAAATGGTCAGTTGTGGTAGTGGAAGCTGAAGCAAAGGGATGTATCCAGATTAAGAATAACCCCTAGTTCCTGGCATATGCATCTCAGTGAACTGTGATGGTATTTGCTGACTCAGGAAACCCGAAAACAGGAACACATGGGGGCAGGGGGAGGAGAGGGGCAGGGAGTCAAACAGGGAGTACAGTTTTGCACATGGTGATTTAACTTTCCTTTGAGAGACGTTGACTAGGCAGTGGGGCATTAGCCTTTCACATGGCCTTGGATCACACTTAGGAGTTTATCATAGATTAAAAAAAGAAAAGGCACAAATCAATATTCTCTTCCAGCACTTTTCTTACTCCTTTCTCCATTTTCTAAGAAAATTAATGAAGACAGAGGTACTATTTTTACTAGCACAGCTCATCCTCTGGACACAACTCTTTATCTGAAGGGCACTACAACCTATAATCTCTAGCAAATAAAAATTGCCAATCCCTGGACATTAAGTAATGATAATTAATAATAACAGATTTAATGCAAAATAACTTGAGAACGCTCTTTAAAAAGCAATGTATGGATTCTGAATTCTTATTATTGGATGCCTATGATTGTGTTGAACTGTGGGGAAAATATTGAGAATAATGATGAGACTGTACAAAGAGATCTTTCTTACTAAAGGAGAGCAATTATGTAGAATATGACTTTCAACATGAACAGTTTTTCAAAGACAGTATGTGTATCACTTTTCCTTACAAAGCTATAGATGTAGTCTGTATGAATTTAATACTTAAGCACCAATCATTAATAATTCAAAAGTTCCCATCATACCACTATTCTAATAAAGCATAGTAACTTCCATAGCATCAGTAATTGGTGTTTAAATGAAGGACACTCGTTCTACCATCACAAGTGGGTGGGGCCAAGGTCAAGTCACCCTTCAAGATTTTCTTTTGTTCTAATAGCGTGTACCTTATAGAAACATGTATTTCTTACTTGCTATTTCTGCTTTTCCTGGCATGATACATTAAATTCTCTTAGCACCAATTATTAATTTATTAACTATCACCAAGTAAAAATCTGTTAAAATGCCCAGAGGATGTATACTGTAGGTTCACAGCTGCAGATCCAACAGAGTTTATGAACTCGTTGCCAATGAATTAGGAGAATTCCATATGCTCAGAGGCCATTATGTGAACCAAAAATAAAATTTATAATTATTTCCATCCATAAAATATCCAGAAGAATGCTATGCTATGCTAATTTTAAGAATATAGAGTAATGTAACAGATGTCATGGGTAGGCTACTACCTAGGAGGGAAAATTCTTCAGTGAAGGAAGCATGCCATTTGGCATTATCATATTTCATTACTTATGAGCTCTTATGGTTGAATAGGAAACAATAGTATATTATTGGGATGCCCTCTATGTCCCAGACTCTAAACCAGGTGTTTTCTATGATGTCTTGTTTAATCCTCACAACAACATTATGAGGTATATAGTATATGCATTTTACAAAGGCAAAACCTGAGCACATTAAGAAACTGACCCCCTCCCCACCAAGTCACACACAGCAGAGCCATAAATTAATACCTTGAATTTGGACTACCGAAACTCTGTAGGAAATACTGGCAAGGAACAACTGGTAATCTGTGTAGATTAGAAATCCTGGGAGTAGAAAAAGAAATCACCCACTAACAAAGATTTTCAATGTAATCTTTACCTCCAGTCAACTAACTCTTAACCATCTCAGAATACAGGAAACAGAAATTACCTAAACTATGGAAATCTTGGGGAAAGCTCCAAATTCACTTCACCAATTCCTTTTCTTAGTTAGTATGAAAAAGTGTTTTGGTTGCAGAGAACTAATGCCACAAATATCTAACATTAACTATGGGGAAACAATAATAATCAAATAGAATTGAAGTAAACTACACATGAATGAAAATGACCAGAATTTTTCCATTTTTTCCCCTTTCTCTGAGTTCAAACCAGGAATCAGACATTTCCTCGAGCCATAATAACATTGAATAGTATCTAAGTTTCACAATTAGTTCCTTTCTTGATCATTTTATTGTCAAAACTACTTGCTGTAAAATACCTATGCCGCAACCTCTATTTTCCTCTCTTAGAGTTTTGGGGTTTGGGATTTTTGTTGTTGTTGTTGTTGTTTGGATATTTTGGGCTTTTCCATAGAAACCTGGGCTTAATATAAATTTTTTCCTACAAAACTGAGAAGTCCACTGTTGTGTAAACATATTCGTCTGTGAGGGTACTCCCTTTCGGACCCTGACCATTCTTAAAGTTATCCTAGTCTTGGAGCAGGTCATAAGCAATAAAGATTGAATAGGCACATGGCCCCTTGCAACATGATCTCCCTTGCCATTTTTTTTTTTTTTTTTTTTGGAATAGAAATGTGCACCAGTCAAGGTCCTCCCTATTTCTCCTTGATCTAGCTACAGATCAATTCCTTATCATATCAAGTTAAAGGTTATGAGTGGGGCTCTTTTTAATCCACTAATTTACACTTTGAAATCTCTTTCCCAATATCAGAGGATATAGGAGTCAGCTCTGAGCATCCCTCTTCAATTTGGTTCAAATGATGTTGAATCTAGAAGATATTCTTTAATTTGTGATGTGGAATTTAGCTGTTTCCTAGTTTCATTATAGATACTTTTTTCCTTCTATATTTGTTTCTTTCTGTTTATTTCTGTAGATTTCAGATGGAGAAATAAGGCAAATCTACTCTTATTTATCATCTTTCCAGAACTGTCTCTAATTTGAATATTTAATACCTAATTAAATATTGTATATTTAAATAGGCAGAGCTATGTACAATATACACTAAATATCCAAAAGAAGACCAAAAATGCAAACATCTGAAACCTCTTCTGATAGTCATTGTGAGGCTTGATTCAAAATGTGAGACAGGCTTGAGACATCACATCACTCACTCCCTTATTAGCCACTGGCTTAATAAGAGTCTTGGTCTTCTCTACATTATGTTAGGACCCTAGAAGAACACAGAAATAATAGGAAGGCTAACCATTTAAACTGCACATACTAGGGTTAAGCATTAACTAACTGGTGTGGCGAATAGGTAGGTAAATCAGTTTGAACTAAAATCAGAATCCACTAAAGAATGGTTTGCACAACATCTAGTAAGAAATAAAGAGCAGGAGATTTGAAGATGGTAGCGTAGATAAACGCCTGTACTCACCGCCTCCCACAACCACATCAAAATTACAACTAACATACAGAACAACCATCATCCAGAACCGCTGGAAAGCTGGCTGAATGGAAGTCCTACAATTAGAGAGGTAAAGAAGAAAGAACACTGAGACTGGTAGGAGGTGCAAAGGTGCGGAATGGGCTGGGCCAGCACGCACGTGTACTGCTTTTTTAATCAGGAGGGAGATCGTCTGTGCCGAGACCACCAGGAGGAGCAAGGGGTCCCAGCCCCACACCAGACCCCCAGCCCACGGTCCCAGAGCTGGAAAAGAAATCCCTATGGGCAGTAAGAACTAAGGGTATAAAAACCAGTGCGGATTGGGGCTCAATGACACAGCTGTTCCTCTTAAAAGGCCGGCACCACGAACTGAACTTACAAGCTCCTGCTTCCTCTGAGCTCCAGTGCTGGGTGAGGCTCTGGGGGACCCAGACACATATGAGGAGAAACTGGACTGTCTGGCATCGGGGCAGGAACTCAGAGGCAGCTTTCTCCCAGATGGAGGTGCTCACAGCAGTCATTGTTCCTATGCTGGGACCTCCCTGGTCTAAGTGCTGACTGGCAGTCATTTCTGTTTGCTCCACCCTGGTGATTCCCTAAGACCCAGCCTCATCCAATTTACAACCCCACCCAAACTGTGTGCAGCAGCTTTTGCATATGAATGGCCTGTCCTTGCTAAGGCTAAAATTCTCTCAAACAAGCTGCAGCTGGGTCAGGGAGCCCCAAACCTATCCATAAAAGGCCCAAGACCCAGCACCAGCACCAGCCTGCCTTGCTTCATAGTTGGGCCTCATCTGGGCACTTACAAACCCCATACAAAGAGATGGGATCTGCAGATCCCTCTGTAGCTCCTGCTGGGTGGCCCTAGGCAGTGGCTGATTTTGCAACTCCCTGGAGAACCAAGAGCCAGTATACCCAGTGGTCAGTGTCAGACCATACCAGATTACAACTCTACATATCCATAAGCGACACACTCAAGGGGCAGATTTAGTGAACACCAAAACCCCACTGAAGCAAAGTCCTGTTCCATAGGTTTTTCTTCTACACAGCAGCTCTCCCACTTTAGTCGCATCTATCTGGTCCTCACAGCCAATTGACCTAGAGGTCAATTCCTCCCAGTGACACCAACAGCAATCAAGGCTCAACTACAACAAAACTGTGCACACAGCACACAAAGGGGTGCACCAAGAGTGCCCACCTCAGGTGATTGGGGAGCCTGAGCCACTGGGCTCTATACGACACTTACTACACAAGGCCACTCTACCAATTCAAGGAGACTTAGCAGCTACCCAATACATAGAAACAAACACAGGGAAGCAGCCAAAATGCAGAGACAAAGAAACAGGTCACAAATGAAAGAAATGGAAGAAAGCAAACTACTGGATATAGAGTTCAAAACCATGGTTATAAGATTACTCAAAAATTTTCTACAAACATTCAAAAAAATGGAAAAGGACCAGTCAGAAATTAAGTATACACTGACTGAAATAAAGAATAATATACAGAGATTCAACAATAGAGTAGATAATTCTGAGAATCAAATCAATGATTTGAAATATGAGGAAGCAAAAAACACCCAACCAGAAGAGAAAAAGAATCCAAAAATATGAAGATAGTGTAAGGAGCCTCTGGGACAACTTCAAGCGTACCAACATCCCAATTATGGGGGTGCCAGAAGAAGAGAGAGAGCAAGATATTGAAAAACCTACTTGAAGAAATAATGACAGAAAACTTCCCCTACCTGGTGAAAGAAATAGACTTACAAGTCCAGGAATCCCAGAGAATCCCAAACAAGACACATCATAATTAAAATGCCAAGGGCTAAAGACAAAGAGAGAATCTTAAAAGCAGCAAGAGAAAAACAGTTATCTACAAGGCAATGCCCATAAGACTGTCCGCTTATTTCTTAACAGAAACTATGCAGGCCAGAAGGGAGTGGAAAAATATTCAAAGTGATAAATAGCAAGGACCTACAACCAAGATTACTCTACCCAGCAAAGCTTATCATTTAGAATTGAAGGTCAGTTAAAGAGTTTCACATACAAGAAAAAGCTAAAGGAGTTCATCATCATCAAACCAGGATTATATGAAATGCTGAAGGGTATTCTTTAAGAAGAGGAAGAAGAAGAAAAAGAAAATGATCCAAAAATATGAAAAACAAAATGGCAACAAATACATACCTATCAACAATTGAATCTAAAAATCAAAATAAACTAATAAGAAATCTAAGGAACAGAATAAACTGGTGAATAAAATAGAATCAGAGGCATGGAAATGGAACAGACTAATGATTCTCAGGGGGGTGGGAGGATGGGAAGAGATTAAACAAAGATCTTTTTTTATTTTTAATTATTATTTTTTTAATCCTCACCCAAAGATATTTTTCCATTGATTTTTAGAGAGGGTGGGAGGGAGAGGGAAAGGCAGGGAGAAACATCGATGATGTGAGAGAAACACATCAAATGGTTGCCTCCTGCATGAGCCCCGACCAGGGCCCGGGCTGGGAAGGAGCCTACAACTGAGGTACATGCCCTTGACCAGAATCGAACCCAGGACCCTCCAATCCGCAGCTCTATCCACTGAGCCAAACCACCAGGGCTTAAACAAAGATCTTATATGCATATATGCATTACCTATAGACACAGACAATAGGGTGGCAAAGGCCTGGGGCAGGACGGGAACTGGGTGGAGGGAGGGGGGGGGGGAAGAGTGACATCTGTAATAATCTCAGCAATAAAGATTTTTGAAAGAAAGAAAGAACAGCAACAATACTTTTCAGAGTATAAACTCCATGGTTAGAGGCTACTTATCAACTGAACTTGGACCAAAGTATGAACCAGCCCCAAAACCACATGGCCTGTGCCACTAACCACCCCAAAACTCTTGTTACCATGGACTAATCACTCCCATATGTGTCTTTTCCCCACAAACGTGCCTTCCCCACAGAAGTCTCTACCTGAACTTTTCCATTTCTGCCTGTCCATTGTACCCATCCTTCGATGTCCAGGTCAAATGCTTTATCCTCCATGAAGCCTTTGTCATTGTTTTCTCCAGTCGAAACTAACCTTTCCCACTTTGCCATCTCTGTTTTACCATCTACCCTGTATCCTCATTAATTCAGTAATTATTACTCAGCACCTACTATATGCCAACCACTATTCTAAGGATTACGGAGACAGTGCTGAAAAGGGCACAATTCTTGCTCTATAAGCTCGTATTCAAAGTAGCAAGCAAAAAATAATTTAATGTCAAGTGCACTTTGGTTCTATGAAGAAAAGTTAAGCTAGGTGAAGAGTAAGACAAGTACAGTGACCCTGGAAGGGGTCAGGGAAGAACTCTCTGAGTAAGTGACATTTGAGCAGAGACCCAAATGTAATAAGGGGATGATCATGTGAGAGGAGGGGAAAGCCTCCCACGGAGAGAGAACAGGTGCAAAGGCCTGGAGGCAGGAGTTGAGGCTTGGCTTATTTAAGGAACTGCAAGAAAGCTGAGTGTTGCCTAGAAACCTGGGAGGCAGGGTTGCGGGGAGTGGAAGGAGACGAAGTTTAGAAAGACAAACCAGGTCACATAGAGTATTACAGACCATAACAAGGGCCTTGGTAACAAGGACTGCATCTCCCACTGCACCGAACACATCATTCCTTTCTTTAGAAAACTCCCACACTCCTCCATGTGGTTCTATTGAATCTCTATCATAATGCCCTGTCTATTCCCCACCTGCCAAGTACATGACCCAGGTCAGACCCAGCATTGACCCCTCTCATCCAGTTCACAGTGAGTAGTTAGTCATGTAACTCAAGCAGGCTTACAAGTTTTAACAACTACATTGCTATCTTGTGCCAGAGGCTACCTGCACTCCACTTACCACTGGTAATGAGAGTCCTCAAATTCAACTAGGTGGTACATAATTCAGATCCAAAATGCTATCCCAGCATCTGTTTTCTTGCATCACTCCTGGCATCAAATGTCACAAGTTTGGTCCAACTCTGGGAAAGATAATGTCATAAAGGAGTAGTCTCATGATAAATTTCTGAAAATGAGAAGCAACTCTTCAAAGTTGTCTGAAGCCTTTATACCCCAAACACCAATCGGCACTGGAGATGGACCACCCTGGGAAAGGGGCATGACTTGGGCAAGGCAGTTCTCTTCAACTCAGATAATACCCACAACGGTCTGGCATCTTAGTGCTTTATGCCAGCAGCCCACCCGGCATGGGGGCAATAAGTTCTTCCTTCCTAAAGATGTATCTTGGTAACATATCATGGTGTTTATCATAGAAACTATGATTAGTAATAATTAATGGACTTTAATAATAACGTTTTAAAACACAATCAAATTCACAATAAAAATGTCAATGTTCAACTATTTTTAAATGCCTAAAAACTTTCAACTTATTGGAATTTTTGTTTGTTTTTTTGTTTGATTATTTTTCAATAGTGCAGTGAAGGCCTGGGGGAAGAGGGTAAAGTGGGGTGGAGAGGGCTAATGGGGAAAAAAGGTATATCTGTAATATTTTCAACAATAAAGATAAATTTAAAAAACAAAACATGTTGTCTTGGGGTGTGGGGAGAAGTAGAAGAGAGTCAAGTGGGAACAAATGGTGATGGGAGGAGACTTGACTTAGGGTGGTGAACAATATCAACTTACTGTTTTTACAAACCTTTGATTGAACCTAGAGGGTTATGATAATAATCAAATAGTATGAGAGACAGAAGTGCTCATGTCATGCCTGGCACTCAGTAAATGTTTTCCAACTAAATCTAATAAAACTTGACCATTAATGTTTCAGATTGAAAATTCACACACATTTTAAATCCAGCATCATAACTAGATGTTTACAGGAAACTCACAATATAGAAACTCAAGAAGTTTCCCGCTGAATGGGTCAGGGTTTTAGTTGGAAACAGATGAAAACAATAAAGATATTTTAATGAAGGGTCTGCTCACAAAGGAGGAGGCAGGGTTCAGGACAAACTACAAGGGAGAATGAAGCACCCCACAGAGGAAGATACTAACACCCCTCGGCCTGAGGGAGCAAAGGAAGGAACAAGAAGTTACTGGAAACCAGACAGTCCTGGCTGCAGGAGAGTGTTGTCTGGCAGGAGCTATGGCCTTCAGCAGAGGATAAAGGACAC
This sequence comes from Cnephaeus nilssonii, assembly GCF_951640355.1. Lineage (NCBI taxonomy): Eukaryota > Metazoa > Chordata > Mammalia > Chiroptera > Vespertilionidae > Cnephaeus > Cnephaeus nilssonii. The sequence goes on from NC_137073.1 coordinate 48,899,329, forward strand.
AGCCATCCTGCCCCGGGACCCAGCAGACAGAAACAGGGAAATACATTCTCCAGCTCTATCTCCTCTCCCCTTCCCCTCTCTTGCTGGTGTTTCCCATTGACCAAACCAACTGGAAGTCAGAGGACATAAAAGTCAGCATCCTGGGCACAAAGGAGAGTGGATCTGTGGACAGAGAATATCCATCATAGTGACCTTCACAATGGCTTACTGAAATGTAAGTTTTAGATCTAATTAGGTATGTTTATCAGTGCAAATGAAAAGGTTGCTCTTTAAAAGGGTGCTTTATTGATTCAATATTGCTAGCTTTGATGGAAAGAGGTGTGGATGGTGAGCACCTTGATTCCTGTCTTGGAGAGGTGTGCCTGGGGATATTGCCCAAATCAGGAAGGATCAAGGAGCAAAGAGAACAGAGAAGTGGAGGCAAAAAAGAAACAGCACATCTTTTGAAGATTTGGGCACTTCAAGACTCTTTTTTTGGGAGAAATTTGGAAGAATTATCCCTTAAAGAGGTGAGTCCTGCACACAGACCATGGCTCCTCTTTGGGCCTTGGTTTACGGGTCTGAACACCAGATGCCACAGAGAAACTGGGCAGCCACTTTTCTGGAGGGGCTTCCCCATTGGACTTGGGGTTTTTCTCTCTTCAGGTCTGAGGAATCGAAATACCAGTATCATACGCCATCGATACTTCTCATAAATACATGTATACGGTTATCAGTGGCTCCGGGAAGAACATAATGCGCACACTTGTAAGACATGTCTAAAGCTGACCAGGCAAGGGAGCAGGAGACAGTCACAGCAAGGATCTGTACAAGCTTCGTCCTTAACTAAAGCCCTCCTGAGTATTACCACTGATCCCTCAAGAGAGAAGGAACACATTTTAAGTCATGACTGTAACTAAAATACACAAATAGCTCAGGGTCAAAGAATCTAAAGTCCACAGCCAATACCGCCCCCAGACCCTCAGCAGCCAGAGCACAGCTTTAAATTATGGTGTGGCTGAAGGAGGGCAGCCCCACGTCCCGGTGTTCCTTTCCCTTTTGGCTTTCCCAAAGGCCTGGTTCTGGTCAAACCTCTCCCTCAACTTTGTGGGCATCGGGTTCTTCAGATTGAAGTACGTGATTGGTAAAATTACTTTTAATCCTAAAATGATCTTGAGAACGTGCCATTTAAACTACCATGGTTTATCATCTGTATCAATAAAACGTGACTGGGGTTTGAAAATGCATACAACAGTACCATCTAGTGGACCAAAAGTAGTAAATAGTGACACTACAGACAAATGAAATGAAATTTCACGAGGAGAAAGTAATTATGTAGAACATTCCAGGTAGCATTTCTTAACTTTTTGTAGATGTGGGCATCTCGGAGAATCGAACAAAAGTTATAGACCATCCCACCGGCCGGAAATGCAAAACGCAAATGTATCAAAATTCTGCATACAATCTCAGGGAATATATGGCCTTCTCCAACCTTCCCAAATTATGCCTGGGTCACAATTTAACAACCTCCCCTGTGTATACATTATTTCAACCACTGGGAAAATAAAAAACAGTCCTATAGTCATAAGGAATCAATAGATGTTGTAGCAGATTTATGTCTTTTTAAAAAATATCTAGCTATAACCCAAACCTCCTTCCTATTGGCAGTGATACTTCATTGTATTAGGGCTGGTGGGAGGCGGGGCCCCACCTTCCATGGCAGAAGAGGCCAGGTCCTTCTGCTTCTTGCTCCTTAGCAGGAAGGCACTTACGTGGCCAGTCATTTGCTCCCATACACTTTGATTCTTGAGAGGGTGTGACAAAGACACAGGGGAGACTGGAAAGTCACTGAAGAAAGAAGTGAGAATCTAGCACTGGCCATGCCCAGCGGCAGCGAAGCCAGGGGTGAGGTACTGGCCTGACCTTTCCTTGGCTCTAGTTCTGTCTACCCCCCACGTCCCTATTTTCTTATCTGGTTCAATCTGTCAGTTCTGTTGACTGACATCCTTCCTTCCAATAAATCCCTTTACTGCTTACGTCAGAATGTGTTATTTACAATTAAGTAACACCAACGTCTTTGATTTATGCACACATCTAAATTGTAGGGGTGACAAACCAGCAACCTAGGTTATGTTCCCTGACTGGGGGAATCAAACCTGCAACCTTTTGGTATAGAGGACAATGCTCCCACCAACCTAGCCACCCGGCCAGGGCTATTTTATATTTCTGATGCAATTACAAATGAGATTGTTTTCCTAATTTTTCTTTTGATAGTTTCTTATTGATGTATGAAATGCAATCAAATAAATCAGCCCGGCTTGGCACTCCACTCTTTCAGTGCCGCTGTCCCCAGGGGGGCCTCCTCCCAGGCCGACCAGGCCAAATGTCTGCGTCCTGGGCACTGCCTGACCTAGTCACAGGGGCGCAGGATTTTCCAGCCCAGAGCCTTTCCTCCTTGCCTCAGGTCACTGCAGGGCAGGGCACAACCAGCCATTCCACGGAGTGTGGAAGCGGGGAGCTCCCCTGCTCTGGAGGTGGGCAGGCCCTCCTGCCCCAGCCCCACTGGAGTCTCCTTTTTGCTCTCCTTCAAGAGTTCCTCTCAGACAAGGGTCCCTCGGGATCACTGGTGGGAGTGTCTATCAACATCTCTGCTAGCCCTGAGCTCGGCTGCGTGGCTCCCTCCTGCAGACAGATCCCAGGTGGGACATGGCAGGGAACTCACCCTGATCCCGCCGGCGAGTCTCAGCCTGGGACTCCTGCCCTGAGCTCCCAATGCGCCCAGCACTCAGCGCTGCCCCGGCCACCTCCATCCACCCACCTCCACCCACCTCCACCCACCTCCACCCACCTCCAATCACCTCCACCCACCTCCAATCACCTCCATCCACCTCCATCACCTCCATCCACCCCCAGCACCCGGCCCTGCGGCCTGGCCGCAGTTTACTCACTTCCCGTCCAGTCTGCGGTTCCACTGGCACCAAGACGAGGGTGGCGACTGCCCCCTCTGTGACCAACACCGCAGCTCCGGACCCTGACTTATGGCTGCGGGGCCACGCTGCCCCACCGGACGTGGGGAGTGGCAGTGGCAGCCCGGCAGTGGTGGCCGAAGCTGGGCACCGAGTTGCAGCAGCCGGAAGTCCCTTCCCCGGAAGACGCTGCAGGTACTCCAAGACGCTGCACACCTGCACACAGCACTCACGCACACTCATTCACGCACATCTCTCTCTCTCACACACACACACTCACCCCCACACCGGTCCCACCGCCATCTTCGAGTCCCCCAAAATACGACCTGGGTCATTGTGTTTTTATCTTAATTTTTCTCAAGGTATGTATGTTTTGATTTCTCCCCTGATCTCCTTAACCCGTTCATTTTTTTAAAATATATTTTATTGATTTTTTACAGAGAGGAAGAGAGAGGGATAGACAGTTAGAAACATCAATGAGAGAGAAACATCGATCAGCTGCCTCCTGCACACCTCCTACTGGGGATGTGCCCGCCACCAGTGTACATGCCCTTGACCTGAATCGAACCTGGGACCCTTGAGTCCGCAGGCCGAAGCTCTATCCACTGAGCCAAACCGGTTTCGTCAACCCGTTCATTTTTAGTAGTATGTTATTTAGGCTCCATGTGTTTGTGTTTTTCAGGTTTTTCTTGGGATTGATTTCTAGTTTCATACCATTGTGATCAGAGATGATGCTTGATAGGATTTCATTCTTAAATTTATTAAGGCTTGTTTTATAGCCTAATATGGGGTCTATCCTGGAAAATGTTTGTCTCATATAAGTACTGCTGCCCTAGCTTTGTTGTTTCCATTTGCACAAATATCTTTTTTTATCTCTTTACTTTCATCAGTGTGTGTTTGTTTGTTTTATCTGAAGTGGGTCTCTTGTAGGAAGCATATGCATGGGTCTGGTTTTTTTTTAATCCACTCAGACAACCTATGTCCTTTGATTGAAACATTTAGTTCATTTACATTTAAAATAATTTTTGATAGGTATGTAGTTATTGTCATTTTATTACTTTATGATTGTTTTTCTAGTTCTCCATTCCTTTCTTATTCTCTTGCTCTATAGTGTCTTTGGATTCCTTTCTTATTTGTATTTTTCTTATAGACTTTTGGATTGTAGTTACCATGTGCTTCATATATACCAAGCTATGTTGATAGCAGTTTATTATAAGTTGATGGTTGCTTAAGTTTGAACACATTCTAAAATCACATTTCTACTAGCCCCACCACATTATTTTTTATTTCTTGTGTGTATCCCTTAATTTAGTGTTGTAATTACACATGATCTTTCTACTTTTGTCTTTTAACCTTTGCACTAGCTTTATAGTTGTTGACCCACTGCTTTTTTTTAAGTGTTTGTCTTTATCAGTAAAGATTTTTCTTTCCTATATTTTCTTAGTCATATTTTTTTTCTTTTTTTCTTTTTCAAGGAGTCCCTTTAACATTTCTTGTAAAACTTGTTTAGTGGTAATAAACTCCTTTAGCTTTTCCGTGTCTAGGAAATGGTCTCTCTCCTTATTTCTAAGTGATAGCCTTGCTGGGTAGAGCAATCCTGGTTGTCAGTCTTTGCTTTTCATCACTTTAAATATTTCATGCCAATCCCTACTCACCTGCAAAGTTTCTGTTGAGAAATCAGCTGACAGTCTCAGTGGGAGCTCTTTTGTACATAACTGCTTTTCTCTTGCTGCTTTTAAGATTTTCTCTGTCTTTAACCTTTGGCATTTTAATTATAATGTGTGATTGTGTGGGCCTCTTTGGGTTCATCTTTGGGACTCTGTATTTCCTAGACTGTGTCTATTTTCTTTGTCAGGAGAGGGAAGATTTCAGTCACTTCTTCAAATAGATTTTCAATCCCTTGTGCTCTCTCGCTTCTCTTTCTGCTACCCTTGGTACACTTGCTATTGTATCAAAGGTCCCTTGAACTATCCTCATTTAAAAAAATAATGTTTTTATTGATTTTTAGAAAGAGAAGAAGGGAGGAGGGTAGAGAGATAGAAACATCAATGAAAGAGAAACATCATCAGACTGCCTCCTACACGTCCCCTACTGAGGATTGAGCCCACAACCCAACCAGTTTGGTTCCCTGACCTGGAACCAAACTGGTGACTTTTTGATTCCTGGGTCAACACTCAACCACTGAGCAACATCAGTTAAGCTTATTCTTTTTTTCTTTTTTTTTAATTCTTTTTTCTTTTTGCTGTTCCTAATTGGGTGTTTTCTGCTACCTCGTCTTCCAAATCACTGATTCAACTCCCTGTTCATCTAATATACTGTTGATTCCCTCTAATGTATTTTTCATTTCAATTATTGTATTCATTTCTGACAGGTTCGTTTTGTTGTTTTCTATCTCCTTTTTTTTATGATTCCTCTATCTTTGCTCAAGAGATAGGAATCTGTGTCCATCTATTTTTTTCACTAAGTTAATTGGGCATCCTTATAATCATCATAATCAGTGGTTTGGACTCTGCCTCTACATTGCTTGTCTCCATTTCGTTTAGTTCTTATCCTGGAGTTTTGTCCTGTTCTTTCACTTGGGACATGTTTATCTCCTCATATTGGCTGACTCCCTGTTTGTTTCTCTGTATTAGGAAGATTTGCTACATCTCCTGGTCTTGGCAGTGTGGCTTTATATAGTAGGTGTCCTGTGGGGCTCAATGGTGCAGTCTCCCTGGTCACCTGGTCACGCTGAGCTGGGTGCTCTAGCGCTGTCCCTTTTGTGGGCTGTGTGCGCCCTTTTGTGGGCTGTGTGCACCCTCCTGTTGTACTTGAGCCTTGATTGCTGTTGACACATCAGTGGGTGGGGTTGGTCCTCAGGCTGGCTGTGAGGCCTGGCCATGACTACAGCTGATGAGCTGTTGTGCTGGGGCTGACCCTGTGGGATGGGCGTCACTTTTGCAGAGCTCTAGTACCAGCCAAGTCCACTCTGAGTCATTTGTGGAGCTGATTGGGTGGTACTCTGGTGTGGTCTGTAGCCAGCCAGCCGGTGTGTTGGTTCTGGAGTCTCATGGGAGCGTGCAGGTCAAGGTCAGCCACTGCTTGTGCCTAGTGTAGCACTGTGTGGTAGGAGTTACAAAGTGGTCTGTGGTTGATTGCCACGTGTGCTGGGCTTGGAGGTGCTTGGATAAGGCTATTGTGTGAACTGGGGCTGGTTTCCATGAGTTTCAGACTAGGGCCTTTGGTGGGCACCACAGTGTTAGCTGAGGCCAGCTGCCACTTGTATCATGTTTGTTGCCACTTTTTGAGGCTTCATTCCAAGCCAAAAATGTCTGCTGCTTATCCCAGACTTGGGGCTATCTAATGGAAGAGGCTATAATACAAGTTGAGACCAGTCAGAGCTTTTGCCAGGCTTGAGGTAAATTAGCAAGAGGTACAGGGTACACCAAGGCCAGCTGCTATTTTTTTTTTTTTTTTGGCGGGGGTTGGGGGGGGGGAGAAGAGGGGATTGAACCTCTGAGAATTTAGAAAAGTCCATAGCGTGAGCTGAGGCAGGCTGCTCATGTGGAGAATCTGCTAGAAGAGGTTGGGTAGTACCCATGTGTTTGATGTTGCAAACAGGTTAGGCAGGTTAATGGAGAGCTCAGATTTGGTGCCCACCTGTGCCAGGCCAGCAGAGTGAGGGGAGGGCTGAATAAAAGAACACTTGCCAGCACTTCCATACCCTGATCCATGCCCCTCCAGACTTCGCCCTGAATCTAGTCAGTTTACTTCCTCCCCATCCGTCCCTGGCACTCTTTGAGCTGCTGTTCCTGTACTGGAGGCCAGAGCAAGTAACTGTAAATGAGTGAGTCTACACTTGGGCCCTTAAGACTTGTAGCACCTAGGTCTCCAGCAGCCCTCCATCTCAATTGGATGTAATCCCTGCTGGTTTTCACAGCCAGATGTTACAGGGACTCTTCATGGCACTGGAGCACTGGATTGGAGAGCCCAGTGTGGAGTTGGGGTCTCTTGTTCCTCGGGGGAGACCTCCACAGCTCACATATCCCTCGCAATTTTTAATTACACCGTGGTGTGGGACCTGCCCGTTTCTCATCTCTCCACCCTTCCTACCCATTCTCAACATGGTTTTTCTTTATATCCTTACTAGGGGCCCGGTGCACGAAATTCGTGCACTGGGGTTGGGGGTCCCTCAGCCCAACCTGCCCCCTCCCACATACTGGGTGCCCTCAGGGGATGTCCTACTGATGGCTTAGGCCCGCTCCCCACGCTCCTTTGTGGGAGGCAACCGGGCTGATCAGGGGAAGGCACCAGCCCCATCATCCCGCTGCTGCAGCCACTGCCAGTCACCACAGCCACCAAGGTGTTTTCATCAACACGGACTCCAGTCCCTTCACCAAGAAAAAATGACAACTTTCTTTAGGCATTTCCAAGATGTGTCTTTCATAGGATATGCTTTTTTTTTTTTAATCCTCATCTGAGGGTATGTTCCCATTGATTTTTAGAGAGTGTGGAAGAGAGAGGGAGAGACAGAGAGAAACATCAATGTGAGAGGGACACTTTGATTGGTTGCCTCCTGTATGAGCCCTGACCATGGGCACCAGGCTGGGGGGCATGCAGGGACCCCTGGGCCGCACGCAGCGGTGGCCGCCAGGGGTCTCCACACACCCCAGAGGCCAGCAGCCAGCCCCCCATCGTGTGCGCCAGGCTGGGGGCATGGACCCAAACTGCCTCTTGATGCTGGAGCATTCCCAAGCGGCTGGGGGCACTATGGTGACACGGGATGTTCCCGCCCCGCCCCCAGCCCCTTGGCGCCTGCACCTATAGGCTCAAAGTGGCCAGGGGGCGTTCTGGGACCCCTGCCACTCAGGACCTAAGTAAGGGGCCTACAGGCTCGGACTGGCCTGGGTCCTGAGGATGTTTGCGGGACCCAGCCCCTTGGCGCCTGCACCCTTAGGCCCCAAGTGGCCAGGGGGCATTCTGGGACCCTGCCGCTCAGGACCTAAGCACGGGCCTACAGGCTCTGATCGGCCTGGGTCCAGAGGATGTTTATGGGACCCAGGCCGCGTTCTGGGGCCCCTGCCGCTCAGGACCTAAGTGCAGGCCTACAGGCTCTGAGCGGCTTGGGTCTGGAGGATGTTTCCCAGACCTCAGACCTCTGCAAGTGTTTGGGGGTGGGAACATTCCCACGTCACTATGGCGACGCGGGAATGTTCCCGCCCTGCCAAGGCTCCCAGTGGCCAGGGGGCGTTCTGGGCCCTTGCCGCTCAGGACCTAAGCGCGGGCCTACAAGCTCTGAGCGGCCTGGGTCCAGAGGATGTTTACGGGACCCAGGCCGCTCAGCGCCCACATATGCAAATTAACCGCCATCCTGTTCACTCTGATTGGCTGTGGGCGTAGCAGAGGTGCAGTCAATTTGCATGATTGTCTATTATTAGGTTAGATAGGATTTCTGTTCAGTTAATCTTCAAGTGGTTCTCAATGATGGTTGTTCTATAATTCAGTTGTAATTTTGATGTAGTGGCTGGAGGAGGCGAGTATAGTGTTTATCTACTCTCCATTTTGACCGGAAGTCTGGAAATGAGCTTTGATATACACAATAACTTGGATTGATTTCAAAGACATTATGCTGAAAAGTAATTCTATTTATATGATATTCTCAAAAGGCGAAAACTAGAATGTCAGAGAACAGATCAATGGCTGCCAGGGATTAGGGTCAAGAGGAGGCTATAACTGCAAAGAGATATAGCATGAGGGGGAGTGATTGAAATGTATCCTGATTGCGGTAAGATATAAACCTGTACATGTGTTAAAATTCATAGAGCTGTACTGTACATCTTGTTAAAAAGTTAATTTATGTTCATTCTAAAAGTTAAATAAAATTTAAAGAAAACCTTACAGTAAACTTATGCTAATGTAACAACTAGTTGGCCATACAGATATTCTGAGAAGAGCATTTCAGGCAGAGTACACAGCTAAAACAAGTTTCTGAGGCTGGCACATGCCTGGTATATTAAAAGAATAGTGAAGAGCTCAGTGTGGCTAAAGTGGAATGAGTAGAGGTCAGAAATATAATGGGGGGCCAGATCATGTAAGGTGTTTATGCCATTATAAAAACTTCGGCTTTCGAGTGAAATGGGGAGCCATTGCAGGGCTTTGAGCAGCACTGTAATATTAATTCATTTAAAGTTTTAAAATTTCTCTGTTGAGAAGAGATTGGTGGCAGAAGGGAGAGAAATCTTGGGAAGCTATTTCAATAACCCAGGTGAGAATGATGGTGGCTCAGTTCAGAGTGGTTATGACGGTTTGTGGTGAGAAACAGCTGGAGTCTAGAAATATTTTTAAAGTAGACCCAAGAAAACTTTCTGATAACACTGAGAAAAAGAAAAGCATCGAGGATGACTCCAAGTTTTCCGGCCTGAGCCACAAAAAGAAGGGAACTGACATCAATTGAAAAGAGGACAGCTTTGGTAGAACAGGCTGTGGGGAAGCAATAGCAGTTCAATTTTGAATGTGCAGAGTTTGAGATTGAATTAGACTGCCAAGTGGAAATTTCCCATTTGGTTGAAAGACCAAGCTGCATCCAGAGGCCGTGGGCAGTATCAGTGTGTGGTCCTTTGGGTAGAACGGAATTGTGGAGAATTCTGGAGCACAGTGAAAATCTGTATTATGCGAGGCTCACTCAGACCCGGAAGCATGGTCACTTGTGAGTTACATGTTCAGTTGCAATGTTTTTGCCCTGCTGTTGATTCAGGGGTGAAGCTCATTTAACTTACTCCTTAAGATTTTCTCTGTTTCAGGATATATTTTAAATGGTCAAGAATGAGTCTATGAAGAAGAATTCTTAAATGAACCTGTCTTTCCTTGAAGTTTATTCTTTCCTCGTGGCCTATATCTTTGCTGTAATTGCTAGAGTGAGGCTGGGTTGTTCAGTGGGTACAATGGCAAATTAGCATAATGAAGTGTCCTGGCTAAGAACAGAAGGTGGATGGCTGAATATTTTATTAATATTAAAAAGATTTTATATTAAAACTAGAGGCCTGGTGCATGGATTCGTGCAATGGGGTCCCCTGGCCTGACCTGTGCCCTCTCGTAATCCGAGACCCCTCGGGAGATGTCAGAGAGCTGGTTTTGGCCTGATCCCCGCAGGCCAGGCCAAGGGACCCCACCAGTGCATGAATCTGTGCACTGAGCCTCTAGTATGCATATAAGATCTTTGGTTAATCTCTTCCTGCCCTTCCCTCTGAGATTCATTAGTCTGTTCCATGTTTCCATGCCTGTGCATTGAGTGTCTCCCCCCTAGTGATCAGTGCACATCATAGGTGTTGGTCGAACGGTCGAAGGGTTGCTTAGGCTTTTATATATATAGACATGTCTTGAAATTTTTTTCTATGCCATCATAATAAGGTTATTTTTTCTCAAGGAGGTTGTACTAATATGAAACCATCACCTTCAATGTCATTATAATATTCTTCAAGGTGCTTGAAATTCATTAATATCTCAAGGGATATTGCTGATCACTGTTACCTTAGTCCTAATATGTAGTATCAGAAATAACAAGATATAAATAATTGAATAGAATTTTATCTAATAAGTATATTTAAAGTTCATCTCTTCCAAAAACAGCATTTTAATTACATTAAATTGTACTCATTTTAGATATCAACAAAGTCATCATTTCCACAGGGGGCTAGATATTAGAAAACAGATAAAAATGAAACAAGTTTTATTTTTCAAAAGTCCTAAACTTCCAAATTTAGAACACCAGGAACTTCTAAATATACACCTAAACAAAATGTAAACATTATTAGAGAAACACAAGTTGCTCTAATAGAGAAAAAACTGTAATACACATATAGTGGAACATAATTCACATAGATTCAATTTATAGGTATGTCTCAAAGTATAAAATAAATTTTAAAAACCAAATATCTACAAATACAGGCCAAAATCACTGATGACATTCTAAACTAATACACCAACATATAATGCTTTCCCAGAGGAAGTAGAAGGGTTCTCAAGATTTTATGTTGGCCTATAAATTTTCACTTCTTTGTTCTCAAATACTGAAGCAGATGACTCAGAGTTCTTCTTGTCTTTAAATTAATTTCCTGTTGGTGTTTTGTTATATAGGAATAACCCAAATGTCTCATGAGAAGTGCTACCAAACTGTTCTATTTAGAGCTCAGTGACCAAGACATTTCTTTTTTACCTATACCTCTATTTCCCTTCAAAAAGCTTCTTAGGAAACTTTATAGGTAGTGGTGGTAAAGAGTTCAAACCAAATAATTCTGAATTGGCAAAAAAGTAGATAGTTGGCGCTAACAGTTTTATTTTTAAAAAATCACCACCATCACCACCCCAATTTATTAAACCATAAGTGCAAAATAAGAAAGAAATCATATCCAAAAACACAGCAGGATAAAAAGTACTGGAAAACAAATAGAAGGCATTTAGAACTGTGATGCTTGTGGGCTTCAGTTTGGAAGACATACAGCAAGCAAGTTATTACTAGCTGTTAAACTACTTGTATAATTTGTTTAAATTTCTAACGTGTCTAAATCAAGTTGCCCTACACAAAACAAAAAGGTCATAATTACTGTGCTCATGTAAGAGATGTGTGAATGCTGTAATATGGGAGGAAGAATGGGGTATGACACCCATCAGGTTAAAAGAGGCAGAACCAGGAAGAAAACTAAGCACTGAATTCAATCTGATCACAAACTGGGAGGAATGTTGCCTTTCTTCAGACTTTTCCTGCATTACATAATTGCAGAAAAAGAATACCCCTCCTTTTTTTCTTAATGTATCTTAGGCTAAAAATGGCAGAATAAATAGTCCTTAATTAGCACACACTATTTTTAAAAGAAACATTTTTTAATCTGATTGTTTGCTTGTTTGCTTTTTAATCATAAATCTTAACAGCTGACTCTTCTGAAATGGTGCGCGTATGTACTGATATATTCAGGCTTTTCTTAATAGTAAACAACTTAAATAGGGGGCATCTGTAATCGTGTCAACAATAAAAAGTAAACAAACTTACTTTGCATTAAAAAAATAATCAATATGAATTATAATTCAGTGTTTTAAACAAATGAAATATTCAACTTCAAATTAAGTATATTTAAAATAACTGCTGTTGTGTCAAATAATGGAACTACTGTTTTATTCAATTAGAAACATACAATTAATAAACATTACATAATCATTCTATGTTATCACTATTAAAATTATCATTTTCTCTTTTATATGAAGATGGTGGTTCTAAAGCAATACTCTAAACCAGAAAAGACCATCTAAGTTTTTGGAAGTCAGTGCATTCTGTAACTAAGTGCTCTTGAAAGGTTTAAAGATAAAAAGAGAAGTTATCTGAAAGATATCCTTAACGATCACAAATACTGCCAGTACTCAAAGTCAAGAATGGTATAACCCGAGTGTCAATCAGTTGTCGTTTTTTCTCCTGATGGAAGGCGGTCCCATAACTGTAGCAACTGTTCCCCAATCTGAGGTTCTAGTTCCTAGATAAATCAAAAGTCAGAATAAACATTAAAATAACTGGATTGAATTTTTAAAATCACCAATACCTACACTGATAAAAATGTAAGAAAATAACTTTAAATTTTATTTTTCTACCAGCACATACTAAAATTATATGGTATACATTGCTCTAATCCTTTGCTTTAAGATTTATGAAGTTGACCTCCAGAATTTAAGACTGTAGTTAACCTGCAAATATCACAACTATTTGTGATAACTTGGTGAGAGATTTCCATGGAGTTCTGCTAGAATTTTTTTTTTTTAAATCTGGAAATAATGAACTTTGTTTCTAATGGATATTTAGCAAAAGCATTCAGCTTGAACTATAAAACATAGCATATTAGATATTTCCGGTGGTTTTTTTTTCAAGAGACTAGCTTAGATGATTATATAATAATCTTATCTTAGGTATTAAACTTATTTCAAAATCACTATTTAGGTTAAAAATAAAAATATAACTGAAAAGAATGTTATTTACAGTCCTCTTGTGACAAGATGTGCTTTTTAAAAGAATCCACTCTTCATGTGGTAATCTGAAGTGAGTCACACTGGTTCAAATAAATTATTAGCTGTGTGACCTTAGGCAAAACTAATTTCTCTGAATCTATTTTATCCTACATAAAACTGGGCTAATAATTCATTGTATGCATTCAATTACCTTATATAAAGCAGTTAGCACAGTAGTCCATATGTATGTTAATTCCCATCACCCTAACTAGTTTAAAATGTATGTCAGCAACATCATGAAGACAAGGTAAAACGTAATAGAAATAAAACAAGCCACAAAAATATTAAAAGGTTATTTTTTTACATTACATAATTAGTTAAAGTCTTAATGGAGTTAAATACTGTTGTTATCCTTAGACTTTAGTAAAATTACAATACTTCAGAATTACACTCAGTTTTGATCATATCTTAGGAGGATAACAAGAGTCTCCAAAAAGGAACTTAAGAAATATTTTATATATGCAATGACAGAAAGAAGTCAAATTTACAAAATGTTAAAAAAGCAATGAGCTCTATAAGACATATTTTGCAAGCAGGTTTTTACTAGCTTCTTTACAAATCTGAACCACTATTTCCCACCATGTGCATGTGGAAAATAGAATATATATTCTTACATTGGCTCCTCAAACAAATCACTAAATAACAGCAAAACAAAATAAAAAGAAAAGTAGAAGAAAAATATTAAATGCCATTGTATACCTGCCCATCTCTGCTTATCTGGACTTTCTTGTTATCATTCCAAGGATTGAGTAAATGATGTGCAAACTGAAAGGGAAGACTTTCTTTTCGTATCCACTCCACCTTAAATACTCCTCCTAGTCCAGCTGAGCCCCAATCCTGGCTCTTCTCCTTTCCTATCTCAGATGACATCCTAGAAAATCCCTGTGGGTAAAATGAGGTGGAAGGGTGAAAGTGAGGATAATATTAAATGTCTGAATTCAATTTATCTGAGAAAGCTATGAGGGTTTTTTTAAGGGAAAAATATAATATAGAAATAATACATAGCTAACAAAAAAGGGGGGAACATCTGTAATACTTTCAACAATAGAGATAAATTAAAAAAATAAGCTACTTATTAAGTGTTTTTATAAAAATATATATAAGCAAATTTTATAGGAAAGATCAATTCCAGCCTTCTAACATAATTTCAGATATGAGATATTTTCTAAATGTTTCAATAGTTCTAAACCCACATTTATTCCATGATAAATGGATGCAATCTAACCTCTATGCTTTTACTTACAAAAATTATAATAATATCAAATTCATTATTTTATAAATTCAGATATATGAGTTAAGACACACACTCAGTTTCTTGATTGTCAATACTAACTTCCTTGGCCTATTTAAATAAACATTTTACCAAAAATTCAAGATTCTCATTACTTTTAATCTACCCAGAAATACTAAATCTACAGTTGTCTTCAGAAGCAGAAATTGTTTATCTGGAGAGGTTCTGGTAAGATAAGGCAAAAACAAAGGGATCCCTATTTATCATGCCCTTGACGAGGTGCAATGTATTTCTCATTCTAAGACAAAGAAAATTGCATTCCGATACAATACAAAGCCAGGGTTTTTTTTGTTGTTGTTGTTTGTTTTTTATCTCTATGGTCTAACCTGCAGCCAGAAGAACCCTTACTGCTTCAGGATGGCTCACCTGGAAATGTCCAGATCCTTGAACAGAAAAAAACAAGTAAACCATGCTGCTTTCCCAAAAGGCTCGATTTAGCTTCCGCTCATTACTAGGGGTTGTAGACCAAATACCCTTCTGTTGAGAAATTTCAAGGTTTCTCAAATTGCTACTCTTCATTATGAAGTATCGAATAGGCATGTTTGGTCTTGGTGAAGGAGATTTTGACCCCTATAAAAGAATGCATAAATTCTTGAAAGGTAATTTGACCTTTCGGAATCAATAGGCTCCATTAAATAACATCTTCATGAACATATAAACCAAAATATTTTACCAAATATTCAACAAATGCAAACAGCTCTGTCATTCATTCCTGAAAACCTACACAAGGCTCAATCAAAATGAGGTTAAAGAGCCCAAACCAAGTAATCAATTTCAGAGCATTCAAAATCCCTTATCAAGAAAGGATCCTGGATTACCAAACTTTGACTTATACTCCAAATGTACTTTCAGAAAATATTTTAATAAAGTTCAAAGTCTTAAAACAAAACAAATATTGCTCCGGCTTATTGCCAGGATACAGTTTCCAGGTAACAGTGCAAGGAAAGGAAACAAGCAGAAACCAGTGTTGCTGAAATGCAGAGACAGACCAAGGCAACTAGTAATTGCGTGGCAGTGAACTAGACAGAAGGAAGCTGCACGGAAAGTGAGCTCATGGGGAACTGCAGAGGATTCCCACAGTTTTTGGTTAAGTGCTGACCTGCACACAAGTGAGAAAAAATGACCTGAGGCCAGGAAAAGACCCAAAGGAAAGCAGTAGACCAAACAATTCTGAGCGCTCACACATATGGCTGGGAATATTTCATGTTATCCCCAACCAAAATAGAAATAATTTGGACTAATAATGGGTCATTAGTCCACAGAAATATCACACCTTAGTATTAGAACTAAATTAGTACCAGATAAAAACTGCTCTGGACCCACCCTAGCACTGCTTACTAGCAAATCCTGAAAAGATTAAATAAATTGCCACTAACTTAACTGTATACCAGAAGGATATCTAACACTATTTAAAGGAATACAACAAAAATCATGTAGCCAAACAAAATTATAAGGAATGCAAAGAAACAGAAGAATATGAACCATAACTGGAAATAAATTAATCAATAGGAATAGACTCAGAGATGATGCAATTAGGAGACAAGAATGTTAAGGCAGTTATGATAAATATGCTTACTATCTTCAAGAAGGTAAAGGAAACATGAACATGATGAGAGGAGAAATGGAAGGTATTTTTTAAAGACCCAAAGGATGCTCTAGAGATGAACTTATAGTATCTGAAGTGAAAACACACTAGAAAGAATGCATAGTAAATAAGACACTACAAATAAAAATACCAGTGAACTAACTTACAGATACAGCAATAGAAACCTCTCAAATGAAGCAGAGAGATAATAACCGAAATATAATAATCAGAGCATCAGTGAACTGTGGGAAAATATCAAGTAGCCTTAGATTTGTATATCCAGGATCCCAGAAAGGAGAAGTGAGAGTTGAAATATAAAATATAAGTGAAGATGCCGAAACCGGTTTGGCTCAGTGGATAGAGCGTCGGCCTGCGGACTCAAGGGTCCCAGGTTCGATTCCGGTCAAGGGCATGTACCTTGGTTGCGGGCACATCCCCAGTAGAGGGTGTGCAAGAGGCAGCTGATCGATGTTTCTCTCTCATCGATGTTTCTAACTCTCTATCCCTCTCTCTTCCTCTCTGTAAAAAATCAATAAAATATATTTAAAAAATAAATAAAATATAAGTGAAGAGCCCTGGCCAGTGTTGCTCAGCAGTTAGAGCATCAGCCCATGCACTGAAGGGTTGCAGGTTCGATTCCCAGTCAAGGGCATGTACCTGGGTTTCAGGTTCAATCCCCACAGGACTTGGGGCATGTGTGGGAGGCAACCAATTGATGTGCCTTTCTTACATCAATGTTTCTCTCTCTCCCCCTCCCTCCTATTCTCTCTAAAAAAGCAATGGAAAAAATACCCTCAAGTAAGGATTAACAAAAAAAAGGTGAAAAAGTAGTGGTCTTACATTTCCCAAAATTGATGGAAACTATAAATACACAGAATGAAGAAGAAACAGAAGGAAAACCAGACCAGATCATATCAAAATCAAACTGCTAAAAAAATAGTGGTAAAAAGAAAATCTTAATAAAAACAACTAGAGGGCCCAGGTGAGTGACTCGGTTGAGTGTCATGTCACCCTGTACACCAAAAATGTTGTAGGTTCACCAGAACACAACATACAGTACAACAAATAACCCTAGTCAAATACTTACTCAGGTACTAACAACACAAGAAGGTAAAACTAAATAGATTCTAAACATTAGAAATCATTCATTTTACAAATTTTTAAAAAGATACATAGTTCTCAATTCCCTATCAAAATTTCCTATCTTCCTAGCTCCATCCTGTCTTGTTTTATAGTATATCCATTGAGTTGATAAAATCAATTAACAATAAAAAAAACATTCTTTTCAATTCTGAAATTACAAACCAAAGTTAAGATAATATTATTTGTTTTAACAACAAAAAAAGAAGTTCTCAAGAAATAGAAAGGAAATAATGAACTACTTAGCTACATGCCATCAGTGAATGATCTGTTAGTTTTAAAAGACACCAACATGGTAATAACTAGAAAAAATTGGCAAGCAAAAGAAACAAAAAATTTACTCAAGGTATCTCAAGTTTGCCAGCTTCAATATATATCTAGAACAGAGCCCACAATTAGTAACTAAAAATAAGTGGTTTATGATTTTAAATATGTAATATTCGATATGCTACAAAACTGTTCCCTGCTATATCAACTTTCAGATACTCTACCTTTCCTGAGGATGGAGGAGAAGGGCTAGCACAAGGGCTTGGGTAATCTTCTGTAGGTTTTGCAGAAGCTTGATCTGGTCGGTCATCAGTGCTTCGTTTAGGATGTAAAATTCCTCTATCTTTGTACTTCTGAGGTGGATGTAGTGCTGGAGATGGAGATTTCATCAATACTCTTGAGTGAGAAGGAAGAAGCAAAGACGACCCATTATATGTAAGCTATATATAAGTTCGTAATACAAAGCAGATGCCATTTTAAATCACTTTCAAAGACATTATAGTTGATAGGACACTTTTTTAAAGGGAATTTCATTCTTCCATTACATTTGGAAGTTAAGAAACAGTTGGACTATTAAGGTACAGTTTACAAAAACAAATATGCAAAAAAATATTTTAAAACAATCTACAAAAGTCTTTAACTTAGTATTAACAATTACACAAATATTATTCCCCTTACAAAATCCCTATCCTCTTTTATGATGGTATAGGAGAGAACTTAACAATTATATTTTATATTGACATTTAATATATTTTAACATTATAAAATTATTTAACTACATCTAAGCCAATGGCCTTTACAAGAATATTACCCACTCCACTTCCCTTCCACCTCCACAGCATATCTTAGAGCCAAGTAAAATAAATATTAAAAGCATACTAAAAATTATAGTAAGGTAAAGTGGAAATAATGCTGGACTAGAGTCAGGATAGAAGATTTCTAGGACAGTACTAAATTTACAACTAACTAGGTATATGATCCTGGGCAAGTCTGTTAATTTATGAGCTTAAAAAGTATATATTTGTGGAACAACCAGACATTTAAAAATAAACTAAGTACTTTCTAAAATCGTGCAATATAAATGTGATAGCACCACCTATAGAATATTCTCGCCCAAATACTGGATTTAATCAAGCACTGAGAGCTAACTACCAGTTTACATGAACTACTTAGGCGTATAGCAATAAGTAACACCAGGAGAAATGAAGAGACAAATCCAGAATGTGGTACAATAAGTACTCAGTGTCATCAACAAGTTCTGTGACTTTAAGCAAAATGATGTATAATGGACCAATTTTACCATAGGCTAATTGACATAAACAAGAGTTAAGTTACTATGGCATCTCATCAACATTATAATGAAACACTTTGAATGAAATGATGTTATTCAAGGATCTGCTGTACATCTCACAGTACCACTGACCTAGTTTCTTCAAAATGGCCAACAAAGGAATTGCTCTGATTACAAGAGACTCAAGAAACACAACACCCTAGTACCGTGGTCGGCAAACTGCGGCTCGCAAGACACATGCGGCTCTTTGGCCCCTTGAGTGTGGCTCTTCCACAAAATACCACGGCCTGGGCGAGTCTATTTTGAAGAAGTGGCGTTAGAAAAAGTTTAAGTTTTAAAAATTTGGCTCTCAAAAGAAATTTCAATCGTACTGTTGATATTTGGCTCTGTTGACTAATGAGTTTGCCGACCACTGCCCTAGTACAATGCATAAGTCCTCCTTGGATGCTAATTCAAATAAATCTATAGAGAACTGGGGAAATTATCATTTTATTGAAATTGATGATTGGATTTTGATTATGTAGAAAAAAATGCCTGTTGTATTAAGAGATGCATAGTTAAATGTGGAAGGGTAAAATGACAGAATGTATGGTATTTATTTTGGAATATGTAAACAAAAAAAGAAAGCAAAAGAGAAAAATATTTGGCTACATACAACAAGTAGGTGAAATCTTGGTTATTATTGAATCTGGGCTGTGGAGTTCATTATAGTATTTCATTTACTTTGCTGTGTTTCACAATATTTATAATGAATAAATTTAAAGCAGAAAAGGGTAAGTGTTCAATAATTCACAAGCTTCCATAGAGTCTTGCAAGTCCTGCCTACAAGACAAGTTGAAATAGCTTATGCCCACAATTTATTCCATTTCTATAAATATCTTAGATGAAGGATTGTTTCTTTCACAAATGAAATAGCCAAAACTTAAAGATATTAATAAAAATGTGATGAATGCATATATGAATCATTAACAACTTGATAAGAAGTACAAAAATTAACTTTTCAAAGATTTTTTACTCTCATAACCAAAGTTCAATGACTTTTTTAGTTACAACTTCTAAAATTCCATCATTCTTGCCCTGCTACCTAACTGACCTGAAAATTAGCTGACAGAACTTAATGAAGGCAAAACCTTATTAAAATAAAAATGATATTTTCAATAGAATTAAATATCTATTTTTGTGGTTTTCAAATTGATCTTTTACTCTGAGCCTTATTTTAGCTTTTTTTCTCATGTTTATTTGGTTTCCCCAAAACATTTCATTCAAGTAGAAACAAAGTATTCCCGTAAACCTTTCCACCTAAATTTTCATTTAGGAGGAACAAAGAGTTCTAATATAGAACTCATTTATAGCTCATTTTTTCTTACAGAAATCTTTTGCCATTAAATTACTATTTGAAAATGATAAGAAAAAAACATTGGTTTGCCTTTAGGATGGGACATGGGCAATTTCTATTATTTTAATAGTTTCTTAAACTATTTTTAAATATTTTCTATGCAAAATATGCTTTTAGGTAAAAACTTTCTGGATGGAGGATATTATAAGGCTGAGGTGCAGAATGTACAAAGCTTCAAATATAGAGTTTGGAAGTTAAGTAAGAGTTAATTGAAAATATAAGCAGCTCAGGTCAGTGTGGCTCAGTTGGTTGGAGCATTGTCTCATATATCAAAAGGTGTGGATATACCTGGGGCATATACCTACATTTCAGGTTCAATCCCTGGTTGGGGTACATACCTAAGGCAACCAATCAATGTTCTCTCTCACAATGATATTTCTCTCTTTCTTTCTCTCTCTCTCTTCTCCCCCACCCCCAACCCATCCTCTCTCTCTAAAAAGAAATCAATAATCATATCCCCGGATGAGGATTTTTTTAAAAAGAAAGAAAATATAAGCAAATAGAATATGTGACTATTTTTATATTTATCAAAGGATATTTATTACATTAAAAATAAATGAAATTCACTGACAAGGGAGAAACCAAGATGGCGACATAGGTAAACACCTAAACTGCTGCCTCGCACAACAATTTCAAAACTACAACTAAAGGACAAAACGGACGTCATCCAGAACCACAGGAAGGCTGGCTGAGTGGAAATTCTACAAATAGAAGGAAAAAGAAAAGCACACTGAGACTCACAGGAGCTGCAGAAGGCAGAGGTACGGAGGCACGCGCGCGGAGAGGGCTGGCAACTAAGTACGCGGCTGTATTTCTCAAGCGGGAGGGAGACAAAAGCTCCTGACTGCCCTGAACTCCAGTTCCGGGCAAGACTCTGGGGACCCAGACTCATACTGGGAGAAACTGGACTGTCTGGCAGCGGGCGAAACTCGAAGGCGGCTTTCTCTCAGAGGTGCTTGCAGCTATTACCACGGGACACTGAGACCCAGGGGCCTCTTAGGGCAGGGCTGACGGGAAGCCATAGGTGTTTGCTCCGCCCTGAGACTCCGCCCCATCCAAGCTGAGCACAGAGGCTTTTGCATATGAATGACCTGGTCCTTTGAATTCTAAACTTACCTAACAAAATGCAGCTGAGTCAGTGAAACCCAGAACATCCAAAAGAAGGCCCAAGGCCCCACAGCAGCTTGCACTGCTTCACAGCTGGGCCTCATCTGGGCACCTCCAAAACCCAAACAAAGAAGAGAAATCTGCAGATTCTCCGTAGCTCCTGCTGGGTGGACTCAGGCAGAGGCTAAATTAGCACATCCTTGGAGATCCAAGAGCCAGTGTACCCAGGGATCAGAGTAAGACCATCCAGATTACAACTCCTCAGATCCATAAGGGACACACTCAGGGGGCAGACTCAGTGAGCACCAAAGCCCCACTGAAGCAAGTCTTGTCTCATAAGGGTGTCTCCAGCACAGAAGTTCTCCCAGCGTAGACACAACTGATCCTCACAGCCAATTGGCCTGGAGGTCAATTCCTCCCAGTGATACCAACAACAATCAAGGCTTGACTACAACAAGACTGTGCATACAGCCCACAAAGGGGTGCACCAAGAGTGTCCACCTCAGGTAACTGGGGAGGCTGAGCCACTGGGCCCTATAGGACACCTTGCACACAAAGCCACTCAATCAACTCAGGGAAGCAGCCAAAATGCAGAGACAAAGAAACAGGTCACAAATGAAAGAAATGGAGGAAAACCAACAACTGGATATAGAGTTCAAAACCACAGTTATAAGGTTTTTCAAGAATTTTCTAGAAAAGGCCAATAAATTTAGTGAGACCCTAGAGGATATGAAAAAGGACCAACTAGAAATTATACATACACTGACTGAAATAAAAAATAATATACAAAGATCCAACAGCAGACTAGATGATCGCAAGAATCAAGTCAAAGATCTGAAATACAAAGAAGCAAAAAACAGCCGAAACTGGTTTGGCTCAGTGGATAGAGCGTCGGCCTGCGGACTCAAGGGTCCCAGGTTCGATTCCGGTCAAGGGCATGTACCTTGGTTGCGGGCACATCCCCAGTAGGGGGTGTGCAAAAGGCAGCTGATCGATGTTTCTCTTTCATCGATGTTTCTAACTCTCTATCCCTCTCTCTTCCTCTCTGTAAAAAATAAATAAAATATATTAAAAAAAAAAAAAAGGAAGCAATAAACACCCAACCAGAAAAGCAAAAAGAAAAAAGAATCCAAAAATATGAAGATAGTGTAAGGAGCCTCTGGGACAACTTCAGGCATACCAACATCTGAATTATGGGGGTGCCAGAAGAAGAGAGAGAGCAAGATACTGAAAACCTACTTGAAGAAATAATGACTGAAAACTTCCCCCACCTGGTGAAAGAAATAGACTTACAAGTCCAGGAAGCACAGAGAACCCCAAACAAAAGGAATCCAAAGAGGACCACACCAAGACACATCATAATTAAAATGCCAAGAGCAAAAGACAAAGAATATTAAAAGCAGCAAGAGAAAAACCTACAAGGGAGCACCTATACGATCGTCAGCTTATTTCTCAACAGAAACTATGCAGGCCAGACAGGAGTGGCAAGAAATATTCAAAGTGATGAATAGCAAGAACCTACAACCAAGATTACTTTACCCAGCAGATTTATCATTCAGAATTGAAGGTCAGATAAAGAGCTTCACAGATAAGAAAAAGCTAAAGGAGTTCATCACCGCCAAACCAGTATTATATGAAATGCTGAAAGATACTCTTTAAGAAGAGGAGGAAGAAGAAAAAGGTAAAGATAAAAATTATGAACAACAAATACATGTCTAGCAACAAGTGAATCAAAAATCTGATGAACAGAATAAACTGGTGAATATAATAGGATCAAGGATAGAAAGGGAGTGGACTGACAATCCTCGGGGGGGAAAGGGGTGTGGTCGGTGCGGGAAGAGACTGGACAAAAATCGTACACCTATGGATGAGGACAGTGGGGGGGGGGGAGGGTAAGAGCAGAGGGTAGGAACCGGGTGGAGGGGAGCTATGGAGGGGGAAAAGGAGGAACAATTGTAATAATCTGAACAATAAAGATTTATTAAAAATGAAAAAAAATTCACTGACAAAGTGTTTTTATTGAAAACATTTATTTAATCTACATCTTGCCATCCTAGAGTGAAAACTTTAACTATAAATAATTTTTCTCTAAGAAGTAATCCCACAAAGCTTATAACTTCTCTCTTCAAAAATAAATCTTCCTTAAGAGTCCTCATTCTATTCCTCACCAAGATACATCAACTCTAGGCATTATCCATCAATTCTACAAAAAGTCCTATTGTTCAACAGGTAAGAGAATGAAAAATGTCAGGCTACAACTTGTAAGAAAAGAAAATGCTTGATCCTGGTATCATAAGGGGGGAAAAATGAACTTATAAGGCAAGCAGTCTCTCAGTATAACTAATTACACTTTGTAATTCTGATTTTCTTCTGTATTTCCAAATTTTATCAAATGAATATGTATTACTTTATAAAGGAAAAAGGAAGTTTTTATTGAAAAAAATGTCTGTGTGCCTCTGTTAGTATGTGAATATAGGTACACACATAATACATATGCGTTTATACACACACACACAGTTCTCTATGAATCTAACAGGTTTTTTTAATAGAAAGGTGTAGGAATAATAAGACCACATTGAAATATCTACATAAATGTATGTGCACATTCTAAATATTCGCTGTTCAAGTAAGCTTTTAGAATAATCTTTTCAAAAAAGTGGGGGATGTCTAAGTAGAAAATACGGTTTTTACTATTCTCCTTTTGTTTAGAAGGGTCTACATCAGAAAGGTTCAGCTGCACACAATGTGTGGTTTTCTTGGCAACTGGCTCAATTATTCCTAAAATTGGTAGCTGAAGAACTTGGAAACCAATATATATTATTACTCTTTCACTGAAGTCTGAACTAATAAAGCCTTTATGCTTCACTGAAATAAGCAAAATTTGATCAAAAGAAGGTAATGAAATTCCCCATCTGATCTATCTTTTTTTTCCATTGTTTCTATTTTCATTTTTTTACCAGTAAAATCATATTACTACAGAGACTTTCCACCAATATTGCCAAAACTAGCATCACAGGCAAAATGTTGTCTTTGTTATCAAGAAGGTAAGAAAATTTTTTCTAACAATAAAAAGAAACATATTTGATTCTATTAAATGTGTTTACAAGAAATAGTTCTGAATCATGCCCAATGATTCATTATAACCACTATGATATCCTATATAATAAAAACCTAGTATGCTAAGTGTCCGACCATTCGACTGTTCAACCAGTCACTATGACATGCACCGATCACCAGAGGGCAGATGCTCTGACCAGGTTAGCTTGCTGCTGGGGTCCGGAAATCAGGACTGGGCGAGACAGGCTGGACACGCCCTACAGCCCTCCCAAGGTCCTTCCCTGGCCCTGATCGTGCACCTGTGGGGTCCCTCGGCCTGACCTGCACCCTCTCGCAATCCGAGACCCCTTGGGGGATGTCAGAGAGCCAGTTTCAGCCCGATCCCTGTAGGCCAGGCCAAGGGACCCCACTGGTGCATGAATCCATGCACCGGGCCTCTAGTTATATCATAATATATTTTTGGGTAAATAATTCAAGAAGAGATTTCTAACTACTGACAATCAGATAATAAATAAAAATGTCATATCTAATTGCTAAATGCCAGAAATAATAAAAGAATTTGATTAAATTGAAACAAATTTTGTCACAATAATAAATTTGTTTACTTAGTATATGCCTCTCAATAAAATGTAAATTCTCTGAAGGAAGAGGCCTATTTTGTTTTGTACATTACTCTATCCCTCACACCAAGAACAGGCATTCAATGTATCACTGAATAAATGGATGATTTTTCTGTAGGAATACTAGTCAGCAATATTGATATCTAGGTAATACTTGTGGGTTGTTCTTTTAAATGGCTATAGCTATCACTTCTTGCTGTAGGGTACCTAGGAAAGATGCCACTTGATATATATTAACTAAAATGTATAATAAAAAATGTTGCTATCTTCTCAACAGACCCTAAATTTGTGAATTCTTAAAATTAAACATTTTGAGTTTTTCCTGAAAAAAAAATTTCTTATTAAATAACTCACATACCAGTAGCCTGAAATCCTTCATATTATCTTAAAACTTATAAGAATTACTAGTGGCCTGATGCATGGATTCATACACATTGAAAGGAAAATAATTAGAAGAAATATTTTAATATTTAATATTGGATTTTGTATTCCACATGGTCCATGTACCATATTTTATTTTACAATTTGAAAAAGTTGAGTACACTGGTCTTCATTCAGAATTTCTGCCTTAACTATATGGTCAATGTCATGTTCCGTTCGTAATTTGGATTCACTATCTAATATCAATAATATGTGAGCATGAGGCAGTCCACATTTCTGAAATTCGATGACATGAATTTTAGCTGTAGCTTTGCCAAATAAATCAAATTTACATTATCATTTAAAAGAGCCTTCAGCTTAATATTAAAGACACTGGCTACCAAGTCAGGTCTGTTTTCAACTTTTTTGCCAGCATTGTAAATTATTTGTAATACCTGCCCATTTTGGATTGCACGTCATGATTATGAATATATCGGCCTTGCCATACTTCATTACAATTGCCACAGCATCCTGATATCGCTGCTGCATATTTCTGGGAGTACCCTCAAAAGACAATGGAAGTATTATCATTTTACCAATCAGCACATTGTGACTTTCAGATCTAGATATGAGATGATCCATCAAACCACTATATTTTTCAACTCTCAACTTAGATTGGTTTGCTTTAATAAAATTTATCCAATTGGCTTCCATTTTTTAATATGAATCGACAATATACTGTTGAGTTAATTTTCCTGCATTTAAAATAGGATTGAACGTGTCCCGGACAGAGAGATGAAATCCATAATACTGCATTTGTGTGCCTCGTGTCCTTACATTTTGTCTAGTATTATTGTTGATTTATACTGTTGTCTCTGAGTCTTAATGCAATATCCATTCCCCAGCCTTTTTCACCATGTGGAAAAAGAATAGGATATGTCATTGCATCTAAAGTAGGGAACAGGATACTGATTTCAGTTTAGTGGCATTCGGATTATTGGGATCTGGTTTACAATAAATGAGCAGGTCCCTTTCAAAAGGAGGTTCTCCATCTTCGTTTCTGAATATGATGGCAACCTCAGTTACACGGGGAGAGTTATATCTACCCGGATCACTGTTATGATCATATTTAATCACCATTGTTACTTCCGTGGGAGCAATACCTTTCGCTGCTGCTTCAGACTGGGCTTCCTTTTCTACCTCATGTAGCATCTTGTATGATTTTGTTAATTCGTTTATTTCATGCATGAGGTTGTTGATATTGATCATAAATCTTTCTGAGCAACCTTGGTTTTCTGGCATGCTAATCTTTTACTTGTCGCTTTGGCCATGTCTAAAACGTAGAGTTGAGCAAACTTCCGAGAAACACCATCTGAAGGATAGTCAAGTTCCAGTATGGTGATAAACTTGACCGTGTATTGTAAAACAGTATGGCCCATATCCTGATGGTGAAGCGATATTTGCACCCACTGAAGCAAAAGCAAAAAAACTATTTATGGAACAAATATTTTCCATAAAATTTTTACTGTCAGAATCTTTGTTTACCATTTTTTTAAATATGCTGGGTATTCTGGAAAATTTATATCATTTGGACAAATTTTACCTTTGCTGCAACATCAAGTAAATTTTCCATCAGATGGTTTTTCATTGGAGAAATTTAGTGATAGGCAAAATTGACATCTAGCAGTCATTCCACCACAACTATGTTCAATAATTGCATCCTCGTTTACTTCATTTCGCTGTGAAGGTAGTTCCTACCAGTATTGGTAGTACTTGTTGATGACAGTTTTTCAGACATATTCTGTCGACGACGATGCTTTCTTTCAGCTGCAGAGGTACGTTGTGCCAATAGTTGGTCTTCAGACATACTCTGGTGATGACTCCGGCTTCTTTCAGCTGCAGAGGTACAATTGGGGCTGGCTGGCCAGGGAGGGACCATGGGAGATTGGCCTGCCTGGAAGGGACCGCAGGAGGGCTTCAGGGCATGTCCAGCCCCATCTCGCCCCGGCAGCCCCAGCTCACGTCCCCAGCCTCACAACCCCACAGCCCTGCCTGGCACCCCGCCTTGGCCTGGCGCCGCCCACTCACCTCTACCATCCCGCCACGGTCCCGCTCTCGTCGGGGCCCATCAGGGCTGGCAGCAGCTCCACTGCTGCCCTCTGCCGGCGCCGTGTTACTGATGCCTGCCATGCTCCGCGCCACCCCATGGTGGTCAGCACACGTCATAGAAAGCGATTGAACTCCGGTCTCCCGGCTGAACTCCCAAGGGGACAATTTGCATATTAGGCTTTTATATAGAGATTTTAAAAGGAAAAATCTCTTCCCATTTTACTGTGACCTTTCTGTGTACCTTACATGATAACAACGTAATTTCTAAATATTATAAAAGCACATAATTCCATGATAAATAACTCCTTTTACTGGAGAAAATGTCTCCTGTTTCAAGCCATTAATTTACCTTTCTGTAGAAGTAGACTCGTCAGGAAATTCAGTATCTGCTGAACTTTTCCTACTATTATTTGACCTCCAAGATGATGCCAAAGGAAGTTCTTCCGAAGACATAGGCCTTGGCCTTTGGCCAATCCCAGATGGTTGTTGTAAACCTGCAGACTGTTCTTCAGTACTTAAAGCAGCTATAATTGCTCTAATGGTCGCTTCATCAACTTGAGACCACGGTTTCGATGGAGCTCTCATTCGGCGTAAAAATAAGCTGTGCCACTTCTGTCTGAGCTGCAGCAATAAACTGGCGGCCTATAATAAAATAGTTTCCTCAGTTCAAATATGCTTGCAAGCACCTATTTATTAGTTAAGGGTCTGTGAATGTTTCCAAAGAACAAGCTTTACATTTCATATAATTTACTACTAATTTCATTCTTTTTATTGCAAGAATGAAATAAAATTTCTTCTTTACCATATTTGAGGCACAAAATCAAATGTAACAGTTTATTGAGAGAGACAATATGTGGTAGAGTGTGATTAATATGGAAAAACAAAAGCAGAGTAAACAAACAAAAATACATTTAGTTCCATTCATTTTATTTTAGTGACTGTGGAACATCCAAATAATGATGTCCAGAAGGCAGCTGGATTCATAGGTCCAGAGAAAGGCCTAAGCTAGATATAGACGTGGTAGTCATCAATGCATAAATGGTTACAGGTAGTCCCTAAGGACTGTGCAGGGACAGTGAAAAGAGCAAAGCACAAAGTATTGGAGAACATCTAACATTTAAGGCACAAACACATACAGAAGAGTCCTTGAAAGAACCTAAGAAGGAATGGCCTCTCTAGAAAGAAGAAGAATCAAGAAAGATTAATGTCACAGTATCTGGTGACAAAGAAGTTGGGACAGGGGTGAAGAGGAAAAAATGAGAAAGATAAAATTACAAAAAAAAAGGTTATGGACAATACTGCCAAAAATGAGAAAAGGTCAAATTTGTCAAGGACAGCAGACTCATTTTGACAACATGGAGGACAATATTGGCCTCAGCAAGAACAATTCCAGTGAAGTGACAGGCTATTGGATATTCAAGTGAGACTACATATAGTAAGTTCAAATGACGGAAGAATCCTAAAAAGGTAAATCTAGCCCATGTTGACTATTCATAGCTTAGCTGCCAAAACAAAACAAAACAAAACAAAAAGCTATAAAATGGCCTTTAAAAGTAGAGATGAAATTAAGGGTAGGCTTTGTCAAGAAATATTTTTAATTTGAAAAGAAACATTCCTCTTTCCCAATTCAGAGATATGTGAAAAAGAGAAAACAGAATGGAATTCATATCTTTCTCTTAGAAATAGTTAAAATAAAAGGATTTCTTGTGTACCCAATACTCAGTATTTCCGTATATACACAGAAATACTCAAAATATTACCATGCGTAAATACTGACCTGCATGTAGGTTTTTCAAATCCACTGTTGGAATAAACCCCAATATAGCAGAGAATACCTGAGGGCCCTATGAAAACTGAAAAAGAAGTTGTATTCTCTAATGCTAAGAACCTAATATTAAAGATATAATTTTCATTATATTGTTTATCAGATCATACTAACTGGATCACACTACTAAAGAGCAACTTACCTCAGGTTCTAGTTTGAAATTGAGCCACTCATCAAGTTTCAAAGCTGCCAGATTAGCAGTAGTTCTATCTTCCATTTCACTATCACTACTATCATTAGGAATACCATCCGCTGTCCAAACAAATATTGAAAGAAAAATTTTCACTTTTACCATTTTATATTACAGCAAAAAGAATAAGCAAATATCGATTGACATACCATATTTACACAAATCCTCCTGATATACTAACTATTTGTGTGGGGAGTTCTCTGAACCCCATAGGTCACAAATTAAATCTCAATATTTAAAAGGAGGGGGAAAAAGGAATTGTACAGACTACAATCTCTAATCACAAGGCAACAAAACAAAGCAAAAAAGACAAGAAATTAAAAAATCCAAAAAAATATATTTAAATAATAACTAGATAAAGAAGAAAATTAACATAAAGGAAAAAAACATTAAAAATAGTAAGCAAAAAATTGATATATTAAGTAAGACAAAATGTTATTAATAGTTAAAACTATAGTCCAGTTCCTTAAAACCTAATAAGCAATCCTCTGATAAATTTAATAAAGGGAGAAAAAAGCACAAATCTAACTACAAAATCAAAACTGAACATAAAATTGTAAAAATTACACAAAATGTGTTAAGCTTAAAAGAATTATAGAATCTTGAAACCTTCAAAGAAAATTATTCATTTCTATAAAACAAATTGAAAGAATAAGTAATTACTAAAACTGACAGAATAAGTAATAGAAAAACTCAGTCTATTTAAGGAAGAAATTCGAGATGTCCTTAAAGAACAACAACAAAGAAATGCAGAACACCAAGTCTCTCAAACTTTTAAGAAATCAAATAATAGCCAGTTCCTTTAATGAGAGAATCTAAACCTAACCTTAAAACTGATAAAACCTAAAGATACTTAAATGTGCAAATGCACACACCACACAAACTCTATGTAGGTCAGCCTCACTAATGAACATAAATATTACAATTTTAATAAGTGCTAGCAAAATATTTAGCATTGCTATAAATTACTCTTAGTCCAAGAAAGGTTTATCCTTGGAACAATATGATTGTAGTTCCATAAAAAAAATATACACCACATCAATAAATGAAACAAATTCTGATTACATGAACAAATGCTCAAAAGTTATTTAACAAATTCAACACATTTTTAAAACATTAAAAACAGAACAATTCTGTCTTAATTTAATGAATAAAATAATTTATTAAAACAAGAATTAACATTATAATCAATGGTACAACTTTAGAATTTAAACCTTTAAAATTAAAAAAGACAAAGTAGACCATTAACATGGTTTTCCAATATCATGAAAAAGAAATGAAAAAATAAATTTTGGTAACAAATTAAAATATTACCACCTGAAGGTAATATAACTTAAGAAATAGAGAATCTAAAGGATTAATAAGAGCTTAGTAAAGTAACAAAGTACATAAAAATATCCTCTTTGAGGTAGAGTTCTTATTAAGCAAGAACAACAGTCAAAGAGAAAGAAAACCTATTTACTACAATAATTCAAAAACAGCAACAGAACACCTTAAGAATCATCTTAAGAAATATATCCAACCTTTACAAAGTTACCAAAAAATTGCTAAATTTAATAGAAGATATAGCTAAATAGAAGAATATATTTAATTTGCTGGAAGCAAACACTAAATTAAAATAACAAAAAAACTGTTTGGTGCCAAAAGGTTTACAAGAAGATGACTACTCAATATTCATAAAAAAAAATAGGTAAGATTATCAAATAACTTAATAATAGAAAAGCAGCAAAGAGTTACAGGTAGATCCTCCACCAGATATTAGAGCTTATTAAAATACAAAACTATTGAATAACATGTTATAAAATAAAGGCAGAAATTTAAAGGAACAGAAGATCCAGAGAGTTTTACAATGTCAAATGTAATATGAAATCAATGTAAGCTTTCAAAAGACAATACATAAGGATTATTTTGGTGCAGGTTAGGGAAAGCACTTGAAAAAACATGAAATCTACATTTTAAAACAGAGTCAACTCAACATGGTTGAAAAAATTATCTTAAAAATCAAATTAGAGCAAAAGAAGAAAAACAAAACAGAGTACTTATCAGGTCCATGAAGCATGAAACTTTTTCAGCTTTGAAGTGAGCAGTATAGAAAAAGATTTTTCAATTTGAATCTATAGTAGTCAAAACACAGAACTAGAACGGCCAGAGTGGCTCAGTGGTTGGGCATGGCCCTATGCCAGTGATGGGCAACCTTTTGAGCTTGGTGTGTCAAACTTCGCCAAAAAACTGAGCATAACTCGGGTAGTGTGTCACTTTGAGGAAAAAACTAACTCCAAGACTCTAGTCGCAAATGTTTCATCCTCAGGAGCAGCAAATGTTTCATCCTCGGCATGCGGCTGCGTGTCATCAGAAATGGCTACGCGTGTCATAGGTTCGCCATCACTGCCCTATGCACTGAAAAGTTGCCGGTTGGTTTCCCAGTCAGGGCACATACCTGGGTTTCAGGCTCAATCCCCGATTAGGACACTTAGAGAAAGCAACCAATCAAAGTTTTTCTCTCTCCCTTCCTCTCTCTCTAAGCATGTCTTCGGGTGAGGATTTAAAAAACAAAACAATACAAAAACACCACAGAACTCAAAATATATAAAACTAACAAAAATGGATATTATATATGATAGAAAAAAGGCTAATAGCTTTAAATCATGAAACTGTAGGTCAAATTAAGAAAAACATCAGTACTCAGTCCCACCCCACTCTCTCTTTGATCATTGTGTTTCCAATCACATACCTTTAGGTCAATTCCTAGATCATTTCTTAGTGCAGAATCTTGGCCCTTGCCAACTTGTTTATGTATCTTCACATGGCTAGCTTCTTCATATACTTTAGGTCTCAGCTTAAATCGTATCTCCTCAGAGAAATTTGTCTAGGGTTTCTTTCTAAAGTAGGTCATCCCTAAGGCAGCCTGCTTTATTTCTTTCATAGTACTATATAAAACACTTACTTTTTTGCTGTCTGTCTACCATCCACAACCATGTAAACTAAGGACAGAAATAACTTGTCTATCTTGTTTTCTGTTACATCCTCAATACCTACCACAATACCTGACATATAGTAGTTATTCAATAAATATTGGTTGAGTCACCAAATAGCAAAAAATTAGAAATAATCAAGATGTCCAATTATAAAGAAACATTTTAAATACATTATACCACTTTAATATGATAGAATATTTTGCAGCCATTAATATAAAATATTTCGCCAAAACTGGTTTGGCTCAGTGGATAGAGCGTCGGCCTGCGGACTGAAAGGTCCCAGGTTCGATTCCGGTCAAGGGCATGTACCTTGGTTGTGGGCACATCTGTGCAGGAGGCAGCTGATTGATGTTTCTCTCACATCAATGTTTCTGACTATCTCTCTCCCTTCCTCTCTGTAAAAAATCAATAAAATATATTTAAAAAAAAATAAAAAAATAAAAAAAAAAATATATATATATATACACATATATATATATGAAATATTTCATGTTTTTTATATTCTATACAATCAAAACAATATAAAATAATAGTATGGGTAAAATAATTTAAAATATGTATATATCTATAGAAAATAATCCTCTCTAATAAAATGGTAATATGCAAATTAACCATCACTCCGCTACATAAGCCAAGCCACGCCCACAAGCCAATCAGGGCGAGTATGCAAATTAACCCCATCCAAGATGGCTACAGCCACAGACAGCAAGGTTTCCCAGGTAACAGAGCAAGCCAAGCTTTCCATAGCCATTGCAGGCCTAAGCCTCCACTCAAGCTACCAAGTTTCAATTATAGAAGGTAAACAAATTCAAACAAATGGCGGCAGAATGGAGCTTGAGAGAGCAGGCCAGGGTTGCCGGCGGCAACAGGGGAAGCAAAGCTTTCCGCACACCCTGGCCGGGCTCACCCGCTTAAGGCTACAAAGTTTCAATTGTAGAAGGTGAATTAACTGCCACAGAAATGGCTGCCACCCCGGAGGGAGCAGCAGGCTTGGCTCCGCTCCAGGCTACAAAGTTTCAATTGTAGAAGGAAAATAAACTCCAGATACCAAGGCCTCCGCTTGGGTTGCCAGGGGGCGTGGCCGGCCTGCAAACCACCACAGGCCCCTCACTCAGGCCGCCCCACGCCCCAAGGGAACCCCACCCTGATCCGGGACACCCTTCAGGGCAAACCAGCTGACCCCCACCCCTGTACCAGGCCTCTATCCTATCTAATAAAAGAGTAATATACAGATTGATCATCACTGCAACACACAATATAGCTGCCCCCATGTGGTCAAAGATCCTGCCCCCATGTGGACACAAGATGGCCACCACAAGATGGCCAGCAGGAGAGGGCAGTTGGGAGGCACCCGGCCTGCAAGGGAGGGCAGTTGGAGGTGATCAACCCTGCAGGAGAGGGCAGTTAGGGGTGACCAGGCTGGCAGAGGAGGGAAGTTGGGGGCAAACAGGCTGGCAGGGGAGCAGTTAAGCATTAACCAGGCTGGCAGCGGAGTGGTTAGGGGGTGATCAGGCTGGCAGGCAGAAGCGGTTAGGGGCAATCAGGAAGGCAGGCAGGCAAGCAGTTGGGAGCCAGCAGTCCTGGATTGTGAGAGGGATGTCCGACTGTCCGACTAAACCGGCAGTCAGACATCCCTCCAGGAGTCCCAGATTGGAGAGGGTACAGGCTGGGCTGAGGGACAACCCCCCGCCGTGCACGAATTTCGTGCACCAGGCTTCTAGTAGATAATATTAAAAAATGTTTATATAAGAGTAATAAGATTATGGGTAACTATTATTATTATTTCCTTTAAACAAATACCTTTTATTTTTGTTAATCATTTAAATTCCGTGGAAGAGAGAAGCAAACTTCCTATCAGCAAGATTAATAAAAAATATACAAATCAAGTTATCTTAATTACTTTCAAGAACAGTGGTATGCTTTAGTATTTTCTAATTAGTCTTATATCAAAAGGGAGCTAACACTACATAAGTTTTTATAATTTCAAAATTTGTTTGGTTTAGTAAAAAGAAAAAAAATTTCATTTCAAATAGATTTTTATTTCCTTCATAACATATTTACCTCGAAAGGATGAAGATTCCTGAAGAGCATTACTTGCCAACCTAGCTGGTCCACAGAATACCAATACAGTGACGGGTGTCACTGCTGAACAACATCTAATGTTAGCTATTCTATGGGCTCTGGTCATTTCATCATAAATAAGCCAATCTGTGGGCAGTGCCTGAATTGCTGCAGCTTGACCATTGGCTGGAGGAATCTATTAGGAAAATAAATTTAAAAATTGTTAGCTATGTTTATCACCTAATTTACTGGTAATACTTTTAAACTGTAAACCATCCCTTAATAAAATGGGTGATGCATACCCAAGCAAAAATTAAAGCAAGTCATTGCTCATGTAGTTTGTACAAAAGTTCTCTTTACTTAACACATTAACTCTTCCAGCTCCAAGAGTCAATCAAAATTTTGTTCCAATGCTGAATTATACACATATATATATACATATAATTAATTTCTTAAAGCAGGTATTTAGAACATTTTTCATTGATTTTTCAAACATCTAAATTAGATGAGTTTCACCTCAAGGCCTAAGAGCATTAAAAATGTTTTACCTTTTTATATTGAGGCTGACTGAGAACTGAAGTGGGATGAAATCGTACTTTTTTCTCCTTTGACCCTGTCAATACTAAATTCTCTCTGTCCACATGGACTAAATTAGGATACATGCCTGCCACCAATGCAGCTTTAACGACAGCCCAATTCTCGGAATTTGTGTTAACATCTCGAATGTCACCACCACCTCGTGCTCTAACAAAACCTAGAAAGAGGGAAAAAACCACACCTACTTTTCCTATTCACAACATACTTTTAAATTTGTGTGTTTTTTATTTAAAAAAATTGTAGAACCTATGTAAGTTTAATGATATTCAAATTCCACAATAATTAATAAAATCTAATTTAAAATGTAGAATCAATGTTCTAAGAAAGTTTCATTTGCTCAGGCTAAAGAAAGTAGAAGATTCAATGGGGGCTTAGAAACTTTTTAAAAATTACACATTCTTGCCTGGCTGGCATAGCTCAGTGGTTGAGCGTTGACCTATGAACCAAGAGGTCACAGTTCGATTCCCAGTCAGGGCACATGCCAGTGTGAGGTGAGCAGGAGGCAGCTGATCAATAATTCTCTCTCATCACTGATGTTTCTCTTTCTCTCTCTCTCTCTTTTTCTCCCCATTCCTCTCTGAAGTCAATAAAAATACATTTTAAAAAAATTACACATTCTTGCAGTCAAGTTATTCATGAGCTGCTATCTGAAACACACTAAAATCATAGCTGAAAACCTAAACCATTCTTCTAATAATTTCAAAAGTCCTTCATATTGTCCCATATTTGAGACAACTCTAAATTCTCTGGTTTATTCCTTATGTTACTTTGGCACTTCAGCTCATCTGTAAATCCAGACTCTGATAGTTTTCTTCTATTTTTTTCAATGTATTATGCTACTCAAAAAGGAATTAGCAATTCTAAAATAAAATAGCTACATTTTTAAAAATATCAAAATGCCTTCAAGATTACTTGTTCTTTTATGTTCCAAAAATATGAAGGCCAGCATTTGTATCAAGCTAGTTAATTTTTTATAATTTATATTTCATAGAGCTAAATAACTGGTAATAGTTATAAAATATAAATGTAATATCTAGACTGATCTTTACCAACAAATACATTATAAAGTGTTCACTGCCAATAGTATAAAAAGGTATTCACACATTTCTCAATGACAATTCTGCAGTGTCAATTTTTTCAACAAACAAAAGCTTGAGGTCACATAGAAGTCTACAAAGCAGGTAATGAATATCACAAAAAAGTGATAATGTCATAAAAATAATATAAGATGGCTTCAGTTAATACTAGAAATACTACGAGGTACGGGCAGGGTTCTCTCAGTTGTTTAAATAGGTTCTTTGTGGGAAAACATTACCTGATGCTCTAAGTTGACCGAGCAATTGAGTTCTCATGCCTATGATTATTTCCATGGTAGCTTGTGAAAGAAAATTCTTTTCACAAAAGGCTCGCTCCCACCCATCACTTCGTGCTTTCTGCCATGCCTATAAAAATATAATTATATAACATGATACATGTACCAGACACTTCTTAGGCAACAAAGTAACTGAAAATCACTACTAACCACTCAAGGTCAATTCTTCTTCTTCTAATTATTTTATAAAATCTAAGACTTTATTTAAAAAAAAAAAAAAAAAGATTGTAGATGCAAAAAACAGACTGATACTTGCCAGCAGTGAGCAAAATGGGTAAAGGTGGTCAAAGACACAAACTGTCAGTTATAAATGAAGTTTAAACACTGGGGATGTAATGTACAGCAGGGGGACTATAGTTGATAACACTGTATTGTATAATTGGAAGTAGCTATGAGAGTAGAACTTTTTTAAAATAAACTTTTTTTTTAATGAGATATGCTTGACATGTAACATTATATTAGTTTCAGGTGTCCAACATAGTGATTCGATATTTGTATATATTGTGAAATAGTTTTCAGAATAAATCTAATTAACAGACTAGAGAGTAGATCTTAAAAGTTCCCATCACAAGAGAAAAACATTATAACTGTTTGAAGATGGATGTTAACTAGATTTACTGTGACCATTCAGCAATATATACAAATATCTTATCATTATGCCATACACCTGAAACTTATATGCCAATTATACCTCCATTTTTTTTTAAAAAATAATTTAACGCCTGGCTGGAGTGACTTGGTTGGTTGAGCATCATCCCATGCACCAGGAGGTGGCTGGTTCAATTCCTGGTCAGGACACATGCCCAAGTTGCAAGCTCGATCCCCAGTAGGAGGCATGTAGGAGACGGCTGATTGATGTTTCCATCTCTCTCTCCCTCTTCCTTCCTCTCTCTGAAATCAATAAAAATATATTTGAAAGAAAAAATAAATAAATAATTTAAAATTTAAATATAAAAAATAAAATCTAAGACTTTGTGATTTATCATGTTAATTTATACTCAAATGCTAAGAAAGTTTTTTGAGTTTATAAAAATCTCAATGAGAGAGCTAAGTATTAGGAAACCTAAATGAGCAGCTATGTAAAAATATTTACCTTTCAGATACAGGTGCTAATTATCCTTCACAAAAGTATAGAGCCTTTAAAACTAAGCCATCATAGCACATTTATATCTAAGAATCCTCCATTCCTCCAAAAATAACCTCTGTATCAACCTCCTAATCAGTCTGAGAATGGAAAGTGGGATTTCTAGAATCCATCTATGTGCAGTATAAAATAGCTCCCCTTTTAAAATGAGTTCTTTTGCTTTGAAATATAACTGATAGATCAAAGCAGTAATCTATCTATCCCCTCTTCTTTTCAAGGAGCTGAGGGAAAAGCATAGAATAGACAAGAGCCCTAACCGGTTTGGCTCAGTAGATACAACGTCAGCCTGTGGACTCAAGGGTCCCAGGTTTGATTCCAGTCAAGGGCATGAACCTTGGTTGCGGGCACATACCCAGTAGGGAGTGTGCAGGAGGCAGCTGATCAATGTTTCTCTCTCATCGATGTTTCTAGCTCTCTATCCCTCTCCCTTCCTCTCTGTAAAAAATCAATTAAAAAAAATAAAAATTAAAAAAAGAATAGACAATTCTCCAAATCTTTCTCAATTATTGTCACTCAACTGATCTGTGATAATACAAGGTATCATAGACTCAATTAAGAGCAATGCATTATCCATCCTATATAATAAAAGCCCAGCGACCAAAATGGCGGAATGACCAGAACGACCAGAAACCAGAATGGCTGCAACCCCTCGCCCCAGTCGGCCCTGCCCCACAGCGGGGACCCCCACCCCAATCCAGTGCCCCCATCAGGGCAGGGCAGCCGGCCCCCACCCATGCACCAGGCCTCTATCCTATATAATAAAAGGGTAATATGCAAATTGACCCTAACACCAGAACCAGAACGACCGCTCCACCAGTCACTATGAAGCGCACTGACCACCTCTTGGTCCCTTTCCCCAGCCGGCTGGCTCCGATTGCCCAATGGCAAACGGGGAACTGGGGGTGGGTGGTGGGGCCCCCGCCCCACCAGTCACCCCACAGACAGAAGGCAACCCGTGGTGGGGGCGGGGCCAACAAGTGGGTGGGAACGGCCGACCTCTCGTTCCTTCCCCTGGCCATCAGGCTCTGATCCTCTGATGGCAAACGGGGAACCGGGGGTGGGTGTTGGTGGGGGTCGGGGCCGGCTGCAGGAAGATGGCCCTGATCACAGGCCAGGCCTAGGGACCGTACACACGCACGAATTTCATGCGCGGGCCTCTAGTTGTTTAATAATACTCACACAAAAGAAGCTTGTAAATATTTTTGTAAATTGTATGTATTATAAGGAAATACTTGGGAAAAAGTATTTTCTGCATAAACAAAAAAAAATGCTTTTAATGTACAGGCATAGACTACATTCAAAAGAATTTAAGGATAAATAACATGTCTACCTTTTGAAGAAATAACAAAATTCTCCCCTGCATCTGAATTTCTAAATTATATATAATTTCCCTTCTTCAGAGTCGCACTTTCCTTATCTTTCCTTTCCCATTTAGCACTTTCTTCATTTTTCACTACTATTATCTTAATAGGTTTTAAGTGATTTTTTTATTTTGCTTTATAAAATTAAGTTCTTAGCATAGTGTCTTGATCATACAAAGAAAAGATGTACTCTAAAAAAAATAGACATTACATTCAAGGTAAATTTCTTCTAAGCTTTGTTCTATATATTTTGAATAACATACAGTGTTATTAACTAAAATTTTAAAGCATTCCTTGCCAAAGATATAATTGAAAGACAAGAAACTTGAGTATTAAAAATAAATACAAGTATAAATAAAAATAAATATGTACACACCTACAATATACATATTCCTACAAAGATAAAATGAAAGAAAAAAAGTAGAGAAAAACTGTGATAATTTTAACATTAACAATAGAAAGATTTTTTTCTGGGAAATTAATAAAATGTGATGTTATAATGAAACAAAATTAATGGAATCATATCTATTTTTTTAATTTCTTACACTTGCTCCAGAAATGTGTTTAACCAGCAACATTTTCAGAAATAAAATAACAATGTAGTACCTGGAATGCTCTGAGAAGTGCCATATGATCACTGAAAGTTCCGGCAGTGAAACGTTTCCTACAAAGCATAGCTGCGCGTTTTTGAGAGGCCTGGGTTGGCAGGACAAAAGGATCTCGATAGGCTAGTGTGCAGGCAATTGTAAGGATAGGGTCCAGACACTTTAAAACAACAGCACACAGGACCATTTTACCAAGATGTGGTTCTACTGGCAAGTCAGCCAAATGATATCCAAGTTCAGTGAGATCTTCCCACGCATCCATTGCATCTATTGTCTAAACAAAAGAATACAAAACAGAATTTGACATAATCAAAAACTATGTTTAAGCAAGTGACATATCTAAAAGTCTATAAGAAAGAAATGAGAATATAAATTTTGTTTTGCTATCACATCGCACACAAAAAATATATTTTGCTTTAAATATATAAAAACAAGCTACTGTTTTATTATAACTACCACAACAGTATTTATTCAAAGTACATGGTTAAGATAATTTTTTAAAGTATAAAATTAGTTAAGATGTGTTCTCATTTGGTTTAAATTTCATATAGGTTAAATAAAACACGAACCTTAAGCATTTGTACAGCATTCCGTACAATTAAAGCTGGTGGAGGTTCAGGAGCTTTCATAAGGAAATCCGCAATAGGACAATTAACTGGGGCTAACAGCTTGGTGTGTAAACAAAGTTCCTGTAAATAAGAATAGCAAATAATTTTGAAATATTGACATTTATTTTTAAAGAAATCATGAGAACTACAGTTCCCAAACAAAGACTAGTAGAGTCTCTGACTAAAATGAACAGTAAAGGGAACAATATCTTTCAAGGAAACAAACATAGGCTCATACTTTGCCCTAAGTTCCAAAATTTTTATGAACACCCTCCAACAACTCATATCAAAATTACCACTGCCACCAGTGACAATGTCTCCTCACACAGTTTTAAGAGTTACTGTCCAAAATATCTTCTTTTTCCTTTATATTACCTTCTGGAATCTTGTATTTATTCAACAAATATTTAAGTGCTTACTAAGTGCTAAGCACTGTGCAGCAAGTTGGAGAAAAAGAAGAGGACAGACTGTCAGACAAGTGTTCACCCTCATGAAGTTTTCATTGTGTGTGAACAGAATAATTACATAATTAACTCCTTGATTACAACTGTGATAAATGCTATGAAGGACACAGGGAGCTGAAGAGGTAAATTAATCAAGTTTAGGAAGGAGCAGGAAAAGGAAGCCATTGAAATAAAAAACAATTTCTTGAGGAAATGACATTTAAAATAAGACATAAAGACTGACTAGGAGTTAATTATAAAAAAAAAAAAAAATAAGGGGGAGGAGTCTCGGGAGAGGGACTAGCACATATGAAGCCCCTAAGAACAATACAAATAAGATGTGCTTGGGAGCCCTAACCGGTTTGGCTCAGTGAATAGAGCATCGCCCTGTGGACTCAAGGGTCCCAGGTTCGATTCCGGTCAAGGGCATGTACCTGGGTTGTGGGCACATACCCAGTAGGGAGTGTACAGGAGGCAGCTGATGGATGTTTCTCTCATCGATGTTTCTAACTCTTCCTCTCCCTTCCTCTCTGTAAAAAGTCAATAAAATATATTAAAAAAAAAAAAAAAAGATGTGCTTGGGAAATGAAAACTACTGGTATGAGTGAAGAGAGGACAAAAGGCAAGAATTAAAAAATTAAAATTGGAGACACAAGCAGGAGAAATAATTTAGGAATGTTAAGAATTTTGTATTTTATCCTAAGAAGAACATAAAATGGCACATGAGCATGAGGAAATGGGAAGTCATCTAGATATGTGGTTACCAAAAATATGATCCAGTGTCTCTTTAAAGGTTTGGGTATCAGCACCTAATAGTTCAGCACAGCAGAGAATCGAATTAATATTATGATAGTTTTCCCTAGGAACTATAGTGTCTGGTGTTCCATGAAGTCAGAAAACCTGAAGGAAAAC
The DNA here is from genome assembly GCF_951640355.1 of Cnephaeus nilssonii. NCBI lineage: Eukaryota > Metazoa > Chordata > Mammalia > Chiroptera > Vespertilionidae > Cnephaeus > Cnephaeus nilssonii. The sequence goes on from NC_137073.1 coordinate 48,940,613, forward strand.
AATAACGGCCAGGAAATCTCAGTGAACTTAGTTCCAAATCTACCAAGGTAATCTCAGCATCTTAAACTGAGATTCTGGTATGATGTTTTGGACCTCAAATAATTTGTTTTCTAATCTTCATTGAAAATGTAAAAGGTGAAAACTACATGGTTGACAGACTCCTAGAATGTTGCACAAAAACAAATGCTATTCTTATAAACTATACCATAACTTAAGTGCACTCAAGTAATTCTTTAAAACTTTGGAGGTTTGTAAATTAAATTTTCTGTATATAAAAAATATTAGTTATATACATAACCACCTTCCATAATATATATTTGATAATTTTGTTTTATAAATTGTTTCATACATTGATTATTGAAAAGTCCAATCAGCATAAGTTGAAATGATCCCTTCTCCTCCCTCACCCACAAAGATAGGCTTTTAGAGTTAAGTAAACTTCTACCTGTAATGGCATTCTCAAAAGTTCTGGAGTCTGAAATTCCAACATATTCTGGAATCGGAGTCTACTGAACAGACGAAAACAAATTCCAGGTCTACATCGCCCTGCCCTTTAAAGTAAAATACAAAAGTAAGACTCAGGAATAAAGACTATAATAAGTAAACTGTACAACCAATGTGATTTAGATGATATAGAACAATGAACCAGTATCAGGATATCTGAGTTTGAATTCCTACTCTGACACTTATCCTTTATGAAGGCACTTCACTTGTCTAGGACTCTATTATCTCCTTTATAAAGTGAGATTCATGAATGATACCTAACTGATATATAGGAGTGGGCAAAGTAGGTTTACAGTTGTCAGTAAGTGAAACACAGAGTTTATTCTTGTATTATTATTTATTTATTATTGTAATTATTATTATTAACCTACTTTTGTCCACCTGTATACATTCTAGGGTAATGGTAAAAATAAAAAAGAATTGTATATGAAGGTGAGTAAAAAAGTAAAGCATGAATAAACATATGGTAATTTAAGTTTAATCAACTTTACTTAGCTGATACCAAGCACTGAGTTCAGATACACTGATGAGAGTTGTACAAATTATCAACTACACAATTCCAAGGCAGTGTTATTTACCCCATCATCATAAAGACATGTATAATTTATTGGAAGTAACAAAAATATCTTAAGGAAAAGTAGTCTCTTAATTTCACCCAAAGATGCCATATCAGCTAATGGCAAGGCTGAATATACTAAGTGATAAAGATACAGAAATAATCCCTATCTTCGCAAAGCTCATAGTCCAAAATGGCATACATAACTATAACAATGTGATGCAAACTACAAAATCTGGCATTGTTTGGACCATTCCTTCCTCCATCGAATACTTTCCTCACTATATACCCATCAGCTCTCTTACTTACACAGCCTCCTCTGAGAGATTTCTCTTTGCACAGTCCTTAAATGTTGATATTCCTCTGAATTTGGATCTCAGCCCTCTGCTCTCCTCACTCTACCCTCTCCCGCAAGGTGATCTTAATTATCCTCCTGTCTTCAATTTCTATTCATCTAGATCTCCTTATCCTAATTCTAACCAATACTTCAGAAGCCTCTTAGCTCCACTTGATTTTCCAGTCACCTCAAACCCAACACAACCAAAAGTTGATTCTTCTCCCCAACATAACCACTCTTCCCATTTTCCCTATCAGACAGTGGCACCACCATCCACAAAATTTTCTAAAATAGAAACCTGTATGACATTCTTGATTCCACTCTATTCCTTACCCCTCACCCTCTGGACAGATGATAGTAATATTATTCTTATTTCATAAGTTAATTATTTACTTCTCTTTATTTCTACCACAATGCTAATAATCCAGGCTACTCTCATATCTCCCTTATTGTAAATGGAATTATTAATCAAGGAACCTCCTACCATCATTTTTGTCTCTACCAATTCATTCCTTAAAGAGCTGAAAGAATACTACAATCCTGCAATCCCGATTTATTAAGGAGCATGCGCGCACGAGAGAGAACAGTCCTTAAGGACCTGTCTGTAACTTACCTCTTTCCACGCATTTTTTATAATTCTCTGCTAAATTAAACTCCATACAAACAACTTTCTTGCTCTCTTGCATTTAGGCCTTTATATATGCTTTCCCTCTGCCAGAAATGCCTTTCCACAACACTTCTTTATTCATATTTATCTCAGATTCTACTATAACTCCTAGAGGCATTATCCAGTTGTAGCACAGTTCACATAGTACTAAAATTGCTTAATTTATTGGACTCCAAGATGAACTGCATGCAATATTCCCCCATCTCAAACTTTACCCATCCAATTTATTCATCGTTACATCCCTAACACTTGAATAGTGAAGGCTATCAAAAAAATATGTTGAAAAATAACAATGATTACTTACAAAATTTCTGATTTTTATTCCTGACAAAACACTAATAAGAGTGTCTAGACAATATGTTTTCCTGTTAGTTAAAATTTTAAAAAAATTGGTCAAATAATTACTGAAAAATATATTTTTTAATCTTGCCTTTTTAAAAATGAAAAATGCAAGCATGTACTAAAATGACCAAACTACAACAAAATTTAGAATAAAAATTGTCTCCTTCCTTCAAGAACCCCACAAATCCTTCTTCTCAGAGCCAATAATTGTTTTTCAATGTTTCTCTCTGACTTAACAATGCGTTTATATCTAAATATATATACAAACATATACATATATTTTTTAGTACAACAGAATATGAGACACGTTCCATTCCTTACTTTTCTCACTTAATATATTCTGAAAACTCATCCCACATAAAAAGACATACATCTATGTATTTTCCTTTTAACAGTTACACTGGTATACCACTGTGTGGCTTTAGCAATCTAACCACTTCACTGTTGATGGACACTACAGTGTTCCCAAACTGTTACAAAAAATGCTATGAAAAACATTCTTAAACATACATCTTTGCACACATGTGCAAGTATATTCAGGATAAATTATGAGAAGTGGAATCCACTATGAAAGGGTAGATTTGGATAAACAGCTTCAAACTGCCCTCTGAAGAAATCACACCAATTTACATTCCCATCAGCAAACTATGAAAGCCTATAGGTCTATGCTTTTGCCAACTCTGTTGCATGCACTGTTAACGTTTTCATCAATGTCAATCTGATAAGCAAAAAGCAGTACCTCATTAATTTGCATTTATTTTGGTATATACATAAGGCAGCATATGTGAAGTTAATGTGCTGGTCTTTATTAACCAATTTTTTAATAGCTTTTTTGTATAATACAAAAATTAGTCCTTCATATCATATTGTAAATGTTTGACATTTTTTGCTTTTATTTTTTGTTTTAAGTTTCTTACATGTCATGAATGTGGTTTATACCAGGCAAAAATTTTTAATTTTAACATAACCTGAATGTGATATTTTTTAAACAGTATTAATTAGTATGCTTTGCAAAATTAATATAAAATTAAGACTAACATGAAAATGTTAACATTTTACAGAAAGTGTAATATACATTAATATGTAATACATAAGAATGTTTCCATTTTACAGGCAATTTTTGAATGTACATTAAATATACATTACCTGCCCTTTCGTTGTATGGCACTAGCTTTGGAAATCCACACCATTTTTAACATTGTAACAAAATTCAGTGCATCAAAGGACTTCTGTAATATTTAAATCATCTTCATATTAAAACATAAAAGGCATTTAAGAAGAAATAGCAAAACCATTATAATATATTTTAATATACCACGTTTAATTCAGACCGCCCCTTGATTAGATAACTACAGCAGAGTACTAATTTCTTTTTACCCCAGATTTCTGACTACAAACATTCTAAGGAAAAAGAATAAAAACTCAGAAGACCTGAAAAACTTCCTCATTCTGTGCCTTGCTGAGCTATTTGTTTCTCTCTTCTATAGTTAAATAATAGCAGTCAGTTCTCATAAGGCATCAAGATGGGAAAGAACTAATCTATTCTCTTCACATCATTGTCCATCAGGTTTACATCATTGTGAAGAAGAGATATGATCAGGAAAAAAAAACATTTTTAAAAATACTTTCTAGGAAGCTTGATCTAGAAAAATAAGAATAACAATAGCTGAAACAATCCTATCCCAAAGTGAAAAAATTTTAATCCCTTCCACTTTATCTCCTGCTGAGCTACTACTGTAATGTAGTTAGCCTATCCAGAATGTTACAGCATACTTCCTCAAAGAAAATTTACTGTAGAGAAATATTTTTAAAGACTGCATTCCTGACTAAAATATGCTTCAAACATTCAGTTACAATAATATCCCTTTCAAAAACTAACTATATAAAACAAATACAAATGTGTTTCTCATAATAGTTTAATTGTGGGATTTTTAGAAAAGATGCTACTTATTTAGTTTTTAATAAAATGTTGCATTTGGCATGTTTATTTGATAAATAACACCTAAAGAAATTAATTTCTAAGATATTCAAAATCTACTTGAACTCTAGATAATTTTAGGCAATAAAATCTGAATTTTCATTAACTCACTATTCAGATTTTTAATGATAATATCCTATATAATAAAAGGCTAATATGCAAATTGACTGAACAGCAGAAAGACCAGTCGCTATGATGCACACTGACCACCAGGGGTCAGATGCTCAATGTAGGAGCTGCCCCCTGGTGGTCAGTGGGCTCCCACAGGGGGAGCACCGCTCAGCCAGAAGGCTGCTCACAGCTGGCGAGTGTAGCGTTGGTGGCGGGAGCCTCTCCTGCCTCCGTGGCAGCGCTAAGGATGTCTGTCAGTCAGACATCCCCCCGAGGCCTCCCGGACTGCAAGAGGGTGCAGGTGGGGCTGAGGGATCCCCCTGAGTGCACAAATGTTGTGCACTGGACCTCTAGTTCATAATTATTCTCCTATAAAAAATAAAATGTACCCCTTCTTTACAGTATCCAACTACAATGAAATGTCCAAATTTTATAAAATTTTTTCTACAAGATATTCCTAGAAACATCTTGAATATGAACACTGAAAATATTATAAAGTAATTAACAAAATTTTCACATTAAAAAAAATCATTTATATCCACTAGAACAGATATACTTTGCCTTCTACAACATGGATAGTATTTCTTTCCTTGACAAATCAACTCCTTTTATCATTTTCAATTCTTTCAGTGAAATGACAGTTGCTAGGCATTCCATTACTAAAAGGAAATAAATGCTGACTTTTATTTATAGCAGGGGCTGGTACTAAATATTTTAGCCTTTGCAGAGGGTCTTTGTTGCAACTACTCTGCCATTACAGTGTAAAAGCAGCCATAGACAATAGGTCAAAGATTAAACATTGCAGTGTTCCAATGAAATTTATTTTTTGTTTGCTTTCTTTCAGCATGGTTCCCTTGCATGAAATATCTCCTGATTGCCTACTATACTTGGAGCACTGAAGATATAATAATAAATAAGAAGGATATAGGCCATTCCTACATGTAGAATGAAAACATGTAATAAATGCCCACAGTTTGACAAAATTTTCACTGTAACAAGCCAAACCCTTTACTTTCTTCCTAGTATTTAGTGAGCAAAAGCTACTTTTTTGTATAATTTGTTAAAATAACAAGATAGATCCTATACACTGAATTGTTTAAGGTAGAATATTCACTTTAGTGAAATTAACATTTACTGTTAAATTTATCTAGAACCAGAAATTTTCCCATTAAAGTGAATTCTGCTTATGAAAGCATGCACTTAAATGCATCTTAACCTTCCTCATTTGAGTTGAAAATACAACTTAAGCATACATACCTCTTTCACCTTACCAGAATCAATAACAAAGACAACATCATTGACTGTGATGCTGGTTTCAGCAATATTGGTGGAAAGGATCTGCAATGGGATGTTATGTTAAAGTTAATATGAAAACAGAACCAATGACTACTAAAATAGAAAAAAGAAAATTTAATGAAGCTTACTATTTTTCGAACACCTGCAGGTGGGTTTTTTAATACTTTCTTTTGATCAGATGTTTGCATGTTTGAATGAAGCATAAAGACTTGATATCTGTTGACAAGTGAAAGAGAAAATATACTATGGTACCTATCTTTTATTTAAATCAAAACATATAAAGCTTTAGCTTTTACCTATGTGTATTGTCAGCAAACCGCTTATCATCAAATAGGATGCGATCCCTCAGTCCAACAATTTCGTCATATCCAGGAAGAAAAATTAATATTGCACCTTGGAGAGAAATGATTTTGTTAATATTAAATTTCATTGTAAAACCAGAACCAAGCAATAGAATTAGCTATAATGAACTATATCAAATGTTTTCAAGTACTGATAAATTGTAATACTTAAGATACTTAAGAGGTTATACATTATTGTCAAGGAAATTATACAAAAATTTGTACACACAAATTATTAATTTTTAAATCAAAGTATATATTTTTGTTCCAGATCTTTTAGACAACACTTATTTACCAGCATCACAACTATGGCAGATATTGTACAGAAGATGCATGATCAAATCCAAGTCTACTTTTTCATCATCAAAACTATGATGATAAGCTTTCAGGAGCTCTCTATCTTCTGCATTGAGGTCATTTCCATTTGTCTGAACCAGAGAACTTTCATCTAAATTTCCAAATTCCAATGAAGCACTAAAAAAAAATATAAGTCAAGTCAATTTTAATTAAAAAGAGTAACCCTTTAAGGCCAATGAGCCCCACTATGTCCTTCTTCAAATTTTTAATATACATCAGGAAAGATAAGTGATACTTAATGTCCTAGCTATAATTCATGTTTTGGTTTAAAGTACATTATTCTAAGTAAATTTGGCAATAACTGCTTTTTAAAAAACACAACCTGAAGAAATTTCTCCACAGAAAATAGGCAAATGGGCAAAAAGCACATGAAAAAATGTTATTTAGCCATTAGAGAAACAAATATCAAAACCACAATGAGATAACACTTCATTAAAAAACATAATGTTAAAGAGGGTGTGGAGAAATTGAAACTTTCCCCTCACACATTGCTAATTAGGAATGTAAAATATCGCAACCACTTTGGAAACAATGTGTCAGTTCCTCAAAATGTTAAACATCGTGTTACCATATGCCCCAGCAATTTGACTCTTAGGTATATATACAAAAGAAATAAAATTATGTCCACATAAAAATTTGTAGACAAATGTTCATACTAATCCTTACTAATAAAAGGCTAAGTAGTCATCACGCCCTCACGTGTGATGCCCTCCCACCGTCACAAGATGGCTGTGCACACAGCAGAGGCGGGCTTCCCGCGGCCCCACGGGGGCGCAGCCCCAGCGGCTGCTCCGTGTGGCTTCCGCCGGGCTTCCCACAGCCCTGCGCGCCCACTGCAAAGGCAGGACCCTCGGCTCCGGCCTACCTCTTTGGGGCAATCCATCAAAGAGCCCTGGATGGGTGGGCAGGGCCTACCTCTTTGGGGCGATCAATCACGGGGCTTCCGCACTATGAAAGGGCACAGGCCAGGCTGGGGGACCCTCCCCCCGAGTGCATGAATTTTGTGCACCGGGCCTCGAGTATTATTCATAATAGTAGAAACAACCAAAATGTTCATCAAGTAATGAATGGATAAAAAACTGTGTTCTGTCCACAGAATGGAATATTACTCAGTTAGAAAAAGGATGCTGCAACATGAATAAACCTTGAAAAAACCATGCTAGGTGAACGAAGCCAATCACAGAAGACCATCAATCATATTATATGATTCCAATTATATGAAATACCCAGAATAGACAAATCTATAGAAACAGAAAGTACAGTAGTGGTTGCTTTGGGCTGGGAGAGTTGGGGGAAATGAGGAGTGACTGCTAATTAGTATAGATTTCCTCTCGGGGTAATGAATATGTTCTCAAAATTGATTGTGGTAATGACTGCATAACACTGTAAGCACACTAAAAATCTTTAAATGTACACTTAAATGGGTGAATTATATGGTTTATGAATTTTATCTCAATAAACATTTAAAAACCAAACTTCTGATCATCATTTATATTTTCTTAGTAGGTTGTTTCTTATTCTTCACTATGGTAAACAACACTCTGAAGAAAATTCCACATTTAAAAAAAATTCTATAGGTACCAACTTAACAAGATTCTTAATTTGGTAGTTCTATACTAAAAGTAGGTTAATTGTGCTATTTTCCAAAAGCCAGAATCAGCATAAATTACTAAAATAAATGCCTTAATTCTTTATCCTATATATCTATAATAAAAGGGTAATATGCTAATTAGACCAGATGTCTTCCAGACATCATTCCATACATCCTTCCTGATGAAGCCGGGGCCGGAGGGAAGCCAGCCGGGTCTCAGGTGCCTGTGGGCGGCCTGGGGAAAGCCAACCCGGGTCCCGGGTGCCTGGCGGCGGGCCATGGGGAAGCCAGCCAGGTCCCAGGTGCCTGCGGGCAGCCGAGGGAAGCCAGCCCGGGTCCCAGGTGCCTGCGGGCGGCCGAGGGAAGCCAGCCCAGGTCCCAGGTGCCTGCCAGCGGCCGAAGGAAGAAAACCCAGGTCCCGGGTGCTGGAGGGAAGACGGTGCCAGCAGCTGGGGGAAGGAAGGCTTACTCTTGCACGAATTTTTGTGCATCCGGCCTCTAGTAAAGATATAAACTACTACCATCACAAGTATTTACCAATAAGATTTCTAGGAAATTAGTATAATACAATCTCTAATCTCTCTAAAAGAGTTTAGCAGAAAGATAAACATAAGACTGCTTTAAGTAGGGAAAATATTAACTTATACAACTTTATAATTGCAGTATTTAAACTTTAACCTTTTGCACTTGGATGTCGAGTGTGACTCGACACGGTTAGCATTAGAATAAAGGAATCGAGAAAAAAGCAAGCGAGTGCAAAGGGTTAAGATCCATTTTAAAACATTCCAAGTTTTTTTCTTACTTTTTAACAGGTAAATGAAGATGCTATAACATTCTTTGTTTTAAGCTATAAACTTTAGATATCAATTATGCAACAAACATAATAAATTTAATTTTAAATATTTGAAATTTGTAATTGATAATGTCATAATCTGGGAAATAAAAAGAAAGCCCAATTAACCAGGATAATTAAAATATTGCCCAGATAATAACTTTACTTGGTAATTTGTAGTGTCTAGTGTGCTATACCTGACACCATAAAAATGTCTAAACAGCCCAGCCAGCGTGGTTCAGTGGTTGAGCGTCAGCCTATGACCCAGGAGGTCATGGATCGATTCCTGGTCAGGGCATATGCGGGCTCAATCCCCAGTGTGGATTGTGCAGGAGATAGCCGATCAAGGATTCTCTCTCATCATTGATGTTTCTATCTTTCTCTCCCTCTCTCTTCCTCTATGAAATCAATAAAAATATATTAAAAAAAAAAAAAAGAATGTCTGAAACATTCAAAATGTTAGCACTAAAAGGACTGCAGGTTCTGAATGTTATTATTAAAATAACAACAAAACCCACCATATTAGAGTTAACACTTGGATCTGCCAAATAACTTTGCCAGTTTACACATTTTATATTCCTTTCCTTATCATTTTAGTGAAGTTTTGAAAAAATGCAGCAATAAATACATGTTTGTAGCTACCATGTTAAACTGGAAATTCCCCTTCTGCTTTTTCAAAATAAAATAAAAAATAAGGGTAAATATTATACCACAGTGGATCTTATTAGCAAACTACACCAAAATAATCAGAAAAATTCCTTAGAATCACTGACACACACACACACACACACACACACACACACACACACACACAAAATCTCAGTAAGAGACTATAAATTTGTCACTTTCTATCATTTACATGGCTAAGGTTTTTTAAAAAGCAGTTAGGATTAATTAAACATAGTATAAAGTTTCACCTGTAAGATTCTAGAAGATCCACAACTTCAGTCTGCCCAAAGTGTTTAGCCCAATCTAAAGCCATCCTGCCAAAATTCAAAGGTATCAAATTAAGACAAACAAATAATGTTCTCAAAATTACAAAACTAGTAGTTGCTCAAAATTTTTCATTCACCCATTAGAGATGTACAAGCAATTATTACACAATAGCTTTTAATATAAAGATAAATATGAAAAATCAAAAAAGATATGTGTGCCTATACAAAGATACACAAAGAATGGATGCAGTTTAAAATTACCAGCCATTTGATGCTTTGCTATGGACATTGGCTCCCATACTAATTAACTGCTCCACTTGACTTGAAAAACCTCGTCCTGCAGCAACCATCAGAACTGTTGCACTGGTTTCACTATGTCTGTAATCGACTAAAATAAGAAAAAGATAAATATGTGTTAAATTTCCAAATTATTTAAAATCATTTTAACTTTTATTTAGATGAAAGAATTGAGCATCAGAAGAATTAGCTGGGATTGGCTACTTCACCTAACTATATGATTAACAGCATTACATAACCCTTAACTCATATCATCCCAAAGGATCTGTTATTAATATGCCCTTAGTATAAACAGGATGGAATAGGGACTATCTTTGGAATTTCAGAGAAGAAAAGATATTTATTAAACAATCTTGAGCTCACAAAGATACACTAATGGGCTTCCTCCCATATGTGTCCCAACCAGGGATTGAATCCATGACCCTTTGGTACTTGGGACAACACTCCAACCAACTGAGCCACACCAGCCAGGGTGGAAATGTAATTAAGTTTTTGGGGAGTCAAAATATATGTGGAATTTTCAACTGCATGGGGAACTACACGCCTAACCCCACATTGTTCAAGGGTCAACTGTACAATAAAGAATAATAAAGCAGGATAAGGAAATATAGTGAGAAAAGGGTGCAATTTTAGTAAAATGATAAGACCTTTCTGAGAAGTCACTTCTAAATAGAGAGCTAAATGGAATAGATATTGGGCCTTATGAGTATCTGTGAGAACAGAATTCCAGACACAGGAAACAAAACAAAGGCCCAAATATGGGAATGACGATAAGGGTGGCTAAAGCAGAGTGAACAAGGGAAAAAGTAGTAGAAAATGAGATAAAAAAGGCAACCAAAGACCAAATCAGGGAAGGGTCTTTGATTTTTATTCAAAGTGTAATTGAAAGCCATGGAAAAGTAAGAGAACAGGGAAGCAGCATGATCTAATTTCCTTTTTGAAAGAATCAATCTGATTGTTCTCTGGAGAAGAGTCTAAAATAACAATAGAAGCAGTTACTAGGCTACTGCTATAGTCCAGGAGAGAAATGTTGGCTTATACTAGGATGGCAGCAGAGGGGAAGTGCAATGTAGTCAGATTTGGATTTATTTAGAAGGTAAAACTAACAGGATTTTTTAATGGGTTGTATGTGGGGTGTGAGAATAAAGTCAAGGGTGATTTTATGTTTTGTTGACTTAGCAATTACTAGTAAGTAAATGATAGTACTCTAGATTCAGATTCAGGTGTTCTCAGATGGCCAGGCACCTGCATTTTTAAAAAGATCTAAAATTGATTATGCATACTTAAGAAACACTAAGGAAAGAGCAAGTTGAGAAGAAATCAAAAGTTGTTTGGGGCAAATCCAGTTTTATCTGATAGACATCCAACTAGAGATGTCAAGTGATCAGATATATTGAAGAGAGGGAGGTCAAGACTGGAGACATAAAATTACAAGAAATTTTAAATAAATACATAAAGCTATGATTAAGTGAGATCCATAGTAAGTATAAGGAAGGTCAAAGGACTGAGGCCTGGGACATTTCATATTTATAGGTCTAAAAAAAGAATAAAACTACCAAGAAAACCAAGTAGTTCCATCCAGGGAGATAAGAAGAAGGAAAATCAAGTATGGAATATCGGAAGTTAATGTAAAAAAAAAGTTTCAGGAAGGAAGTGATCAATAATCCTATATAATAAAAGGCTAATATGCAAATGGTCGTGATGCCCTCATGCTATAACAACCGATCAGCAGGAGGCTGCGAGCGCGGCAGGGCAGAGCCGCCGCATTGCTCCAGAGATGGGACAGAAGCAGGGAGGCGCCAGGAGGAAGCGGGACCATCCAGTGGCAGGGAGGGCGGGAGTGAGAGCCCGTAGCACCCCCTCACCAGTCCTTTGCCACCCACCACTCACACTCAGAGCACCCCACCACCCACCTTCCAGGGGAAGGAGTGCAGCGCGCATGCCACCAGGAAGCGGCGCTCGAAACTCTGCAGCAGGTGCGAAGCTTCCACACTCTCCTCCGGCACCATGATGGGGTGGAGCCACCACATTGCTCCAGAGATGGGGCAGAAGCGGGGAGGCACCAGGAGGAGGCGGGACCAGCCCGAGGCAACTCATGGGACCGAGGGCGGGGCTTGAAGCGGCCAGAGAAGGCCAGAGGGGTCAGGGGCAGGGCCAGGCACACTCAAGCTCTGGTTATAGAGGTTAGGGTGTCAAGGTGGGGAGGCAGGCAGGTGGGCAGGGCTGCACGATTTCACGCGCAAATCAACCGAATGGCGGAACGACCAGTTGGCAGGGAGGGAAGGGGCCGGCAAGCAGGTGGCACCAGGCCAGCCAAGGCGCATGCCAGTGGGCAGAAGGAGGGAACGGCGATGGGGGGGTGGCGACCAGCGGCGGTGGAGGAGCAATGGGGTGGGGCCAGCACTGTCCCCTGATGGGCCTATCCGGTTGCCTCCCACAGAGGGAGGCCGGGTGGCAACGGCGGGCTGATGGGGGCGGCACCATCCCCTGATCGCCCATCTGGTCGCCTCCCACAGAGGGAGGCCAGACAGCGGCTTAGGCCCACTCCCTAAGAGCGGGCCTAAGCCATCAGTAGAACATATCCTGAAGACTCCCGGACTGTGAGAGGGCGCAGGCTGGGCTGAGGGGACTCCCCCCCCCCCCAGCCCAGTGCATGGATTTTCATGCATCGAGCCTCTAGTCCTATATAATAAAAGGCTAATATGCAAACTGACCAAACGGCGGAATAACCAGTTGCTATGATGCACACTGGGCAGACGCTCAATGCAAGAGCTGCCCCCTAGTGGTCAGTGTGCTCTCACAGGGGGAGCACCGCTCAGCCAGAAGCCAGGCTCAAGACTGGCAAGCGCAGCGGCAGTGGCGGGATCCTCTCCCACCTCCGCAGCAGCACTAAGGATGTCCGACTGATGGCTGAGTGGGCCTAAACTGTCAGCCAGACATCCCCCAAGGGCTCCCAAACTGCAAGAGGGCGCAGGCCGGGCTGAGGGACCGCCCCCCTCCCCCGAGTGCACGAATTTCATGCACCGGGCCTCTAGTAATTATTATAATAACCAGAGGCCCAGTTCACGAAATACGTGCACAGATAGGGTCCCTAGTCCTGGCCAGTGATCAGGGCTGGCCGGGGCCTTCCTTCCCCCGGCTGCCGACTGCTGGCTGGGGCTCCTTCAGTCTGCGCCACCCCCTGGTGGTCAGCACACGTCATAGTGTGCGGTCGAACTCCCAGTCGGTATAACTCTGGAGGGGACAATTTGCATATTAGCCTTTTATTACATAGGATAATGCTGAGAAGTTTAGGTGAAAGAACATCTAAATCCTTTCCAGTACTGACTTTCTATGATATTTTATTCTACCTTTTGCTAGGAAGCCTTCAAGGTTCTGAAACTCATCTCTGATTGCCAATATCCACTATCATCAACTAACAACATCAGGATAACTCACTAGTGAAAACATGTCACATGACATACAGCATGTACATGTGAATTAGAACTTGAGCTCATATAACTAAAGATATGTTAAAATTCTCCATTCACTTACTTAAAAATTTAGAGCAAAGTTAACTTTTTTCTTCTCCTTTTGAAATCACAAATGTTTTAAAAATCCAAGCCATTCCCCTGGGAGTGGGAAGGTATGTGTACAATACATAAACATAAAAATACTTTTGCACATAATTGGCATACACTCACAGACCCCAGTAAACTATTCTAGTATAACTAGGTTAAGAATCCTGATTTAACATAACATTTATTTAGTGTACTATGCTAATAAGAAGATCCTGATATGTACATTTCAAATAAGTACTCCAAAAGAATAAATTATTGGTTGTGAATAAAAAATATAGTACATACATTTTGAATTAGATTAAATTTTCAGCATAATTCTATGAGTAATAAATTAAAATAAATTACACTTACCACTAACATTTTCCGTTAAAATAAGGTGAAAAATCTGAGCAAAGGCCTCAACATCTTTATTCAGCCATATATCAGAAAGACAAGCATCCATTTCCTTTATTAACCATGGTTCAAGGCAATTCACATCTTTTTCTGTCTTTACAAAAAAAAAAAAAAAAGCAAAGGTTATAAATTACCTAACAGCTTAACCTTTGCTTGCAAAGAACATGAGATGGCCATAATCTACACTAATAAAAGAGAAACATGCAAGTTAACCACCACTCTGCTACGCCCACCAGCCAATCAGAGTATGCAAATTAACCCAACAAAGATGGTGGTTAATTTGCATACGTAGACAAGGAGCGAAGACTGAAGACAGTGTACAAGAGGGAGGGAAAGCGGAAAGCGGGGTGAGGGCGGCAGCAGCAATGGGAGAGAAAGCGCAGGGAGGCGGTGGGTTAGCGGGCTTCGCTCCCTTCTCTGCTTTGCTCAGGCCACAGGAAGCCCTATTCTTGCAGGAATCTTCCTGCAACGGGCCTCTAGTGAGCACATAAACTACTAACCATATAATATTATAGCATAGACTTTGACATAAGTTTCTCATCTCATCATAAACATCACTTACAGTACTATATGTTCTTCTTACATTCATCTTTCATCTGAGAATAAGAATGTTTGTCAACAAAGTAGTATGATCCAAACAAAATATTAACTAAGTATGCTTCTGAGAGGATGTTGCAAAATGTATACCAGTGGTTCTCTCCCAACTGTACACCAGAGGGACCATCACCTGGAGCTTTTCAATACTGATCCAGGTTCCACCCCAGAGCAAGTACATTAGAATCTCTGATGATGGAGGCCAGATTCCATAGGGCTTTAAAAGTTCCTTAGGCGATGCTAATGTGTAACCCAGTCTTAAGAACTAATAATCAAAATACTGTTCATTGAACCAAATGAATGTTCCCTATATTAAAAAACGATTTTAAACATTCTTTAAAAGCATTTTAAACTCATGTGTAGTTCATTTGGATACATTATAACTCTAAATAATGGCAAAAAAACTGCAGCATATCTGCATTATATACCTTCTCATGCTCAAAACAGTAAATTAAATTCCTTTTATAGAAAGTGCATAGTCCCAGCTATATTCTGCATTATCATCAATGCCTTTTAAAGAATTCCAAACCAGAGTCAAAGACCAGAAGGGTCCTCGGAAATCAGCTAGTTCCAGTTTTCAGACTCCATGGGACCCAGTGTAGGAGAGGCACCACTGGGGAATGGGGATGAAGAGTTATGGATGACCAGTCAGGGCTTCTACAAATATTCACTTGTAAAAATAAGAGAAGAGAACTTGATTTTATCTATAGTAGGCAATTGATTTTATACAGTCACAAAGCTGATTGGTGATAGAAACAATAACAGTATTGATTATTTGCTCTAAGACCAACTATCTTTTCTCAATTTTCTCCTGTTAGCATGTCTTATATTATTTAGCTCATAGGCGCTTAAACGTTTTGAGATGACAAAATAGCAAGCAATAATAATGCATAAGCATAATATCTACAAGTATATACTTCAAAATATTTAGAGAAAAATATTGAAATAATTTAAAGTTAAAATGAAACAGTAAAAGATTTTGCATTATTTACAAAAAAAAAGTGTTAGAAAGTCACTCTGAAAAATGTATTGTAGCCTAAAATAAACTAAAAAAATTACACTTTAAAAATGCATAAATTGTGCTGCTATGAACATAGGGGTGCATATTTCCTTTCTGATTGCTGTTTCTGGTTTTTTGGGATATATTCCCTGAAGTGGGGTTACTGGGTCGAATGGGAGCTCCATTTTTAATTTTTTGAGGGAACTCCATACTGTTTTCCACAATGGCTGCACCAGTCTACATTCCCACCAGCAGTGCATAAGAGTTCCTTTAACTCCACATCCTCTCCAGCACTTGTCGTTTGTTGATTTGTTGATGATAGCCATTCTGACAGGTGTGAAATGGTACCTCATTGGTGTTTTGATTTGCATCTCTCAGATGATTAGTGACTTTGAGCATATTTTCATATGTCTCTCAGTCTTCTGTATGTCCTCTTTCAAAAAGTGTCTATTTAGGTCCTTTGTCCATTTTTGATTGGATTATCTTCCTTTTGTTAAGCTGTATGAGTTCCCTGTAAATTTTGGAGATTAAACCCTTATCTGAGATAGCATTGGCAAATATGTTCTCCCATGCAGTGGGCTTTCTTATTGTTTTGTTAATGGTTTCTTCTGCTATGCAGCTTTTTATATTGATGTAGTCCCATTTGTTTATTTTCTCCTTAGTTTCCATTGCCTTAGGAGCTGTATCGGTAAAGATATTGCTACAACATAAGTCTGATATTTTGAAGTGCCCATCAACAAATGAGTGGATTAAGAAACTGTGGTACATCTATACAATGAAATACTACGCTGCTATAAAAAAGAAGGAACTTTTACCATTTGCAACAGCATGGATGGACCTGAACAGCATTATGCTAAGCGAAATAAGCCAGTCGGAGAAAGATAAATATCACATGATCTCACTCATATGTGGGATATAATGAACAACATAAACTGATGAACAAAAATAGATCCAGAGACAACGAAACACTGAACAGACTGTCCAGCCTCAGAGAGAAGGCAGGGGAGGGAATGGGGTGGGAGATCAACCAAACGACTTGTATGCATGCATATTGGCATGACCAATGGACACGGACACTGGGGCAGTTGGGGCTTGTCCTGGGGCATGGGAGTGGTGGTGGTGGGGGGGTTAATTGGGGAAAAAGGAGGCATATATAATACTTTAAACAATTAAAAAATGCATAAAAATATTATGAACTCCTATGATGTTCTTTAAACTATAAAATTTTTACTTAAAATATCAGTATGAAACCAATTAGGTCTTACCAACTGACTGAAAACAGCATCACCACCATCATCCAATAAATCATACTCTTCAGTCACATTTGGAATTGTTCTTTGCCTCTGAGATTCCGGCTTGACAGTATTCTCTTGAGCTGAATACCATTCTGTAAGTGTGGTTTGTTGTTTTTCTTCTAAATTAATTATCAAAGAAAGAATTTATGAAAAAATTATTTGCTTTGTGAAATATATTCCTTTGTTTTAGATCTTTAATGAATCTGAAAATACTTTAAAGTTGGCCTTATTTAAAATAAATTACACTCATATTTTCAGTTAAAGTAATGTGAAAAACCTGAGCAAAGCCATTAACATCTTTATATAGCCAGATGTCAGGAAGACAAGAGTCTACTTCCTTTATTAAATACTAGTGGCCAGGTACACAAATTTGTGCACACTGAACAGAAATTAATTAGAATATTTTAATATCGATCTCTTCACCCTTTATAATAGAAGTGTCAACCAAATTCACGATCGACAATGACAGATCGAAACACAAGTGTACAATTGGCGCCAGCAAGAGCTTTGTATGTATCGTGCATGTGTGAGTCAACTTAGCCTTTTATATAATAAACTTGCTTAATTAGACCTGCTTTCTGATGTAGCTAAACTTTTTCCAGCCCCGTGAAGCACCCCAACTTCTCTTTCAGGTAATTGTTAGCAACAGCAGTAAATACCAACACAATGCAGATTATTATTGTAGATCATGCAGGGAGAACAAAGGGTAAAATATTTAACTGCAGCAGTGTTTGACTATATTCTGTGCAGTGAGAAAACCTGAAGTCATTTTCAAGATCCACCATTTCTTACTTCTTTTCAGTTGGGTCAAGTTTCTAAACTTTCTAAATCTCCTTTTTCCAGCTAATGAAGAGAAAATAGGATTCCACCAAGTCTCCTATCTACCTACTCCAGGACTTGTGAGGATCAAATGAGATAAGGCAGGGGAAAATGCTTCACAGACAAAAAATATTTGCACTCGGCTATAAAGCAAGTCGTGTTCCTGGGCTGAAGAAACTGCAAGGAGGCTAGTCCCTAGGGAGAGGAAGCTGGGCGTTGCTATGTGACATCATTACCCAGTGCCCACAGCAACTGCTTCCAGGCTGGGCGGGGCTGTGGGCCGCATTTTGCGCCATGGGGTCTTGGCAGCGTCAGCTGCGATTTGGTGGGCTGTCACTCCAGGGTGGTGGCAGGGCCTATGTCCCACTTGGGGGAAGCCGAGTGTTGCTTTGTGGGCGCCAGATCCGCAGTGCCATTTCTCTGTGCACGTCACAGCAGCTCCTGCATTGAGCATCTGCCCCTTGGTGGTCAGTGTGCGTTATAGTAACTGGTCAGTCGGACACTTAGCATATTAGCCTTTTATATAAATAGTTATTTTTTAAAAAAATATTAATTAGAACATTTAATGAAATGTGTTATGCTGAATCATAAGGACACATGAAACTGCTTAAAACCTTATCTATTCATCTATTAGTAAAATGTTTACTTCTATAACCATAATTCAAAGAACAGTATTTTAGCCATACAATAAATACTGTTTAAATCAATGACTGGTATTCATATAGTGCTTTGTAGAAAACAATTTCTTGAACTTCTGCCACCATGCTAGTTGTTTGAGATATAAGTTCTATACAATTTTCATGTTCAAAAGTTTCAAGATCCTGAAGTTTTATAATTAACACATTAGTGATTTAGCACTGCACTGTGAAATAAGTATTGCTAACAGCTTTATTAAGTGGAAAATCCAAAGTTATTTATCCAAGGTCATACAGACAAAACAGAATCAAAGCTTTAAGCCAAATTTTCCATCATAAATAATGTAGTTGAAGGTAAATAAGAAGAGGCTAATCCTAATTCAAAATCTGAGATATGTCATAAGAAATGTATTAATAAGCAAATAATGCTAAAATCAAAGAATAGAAGCAATTCATAACAGTATCAAGATTTGAAAACCTTGACATTGTATCAAAGATGAGTTCCCTCCCACCCGCTCCCTACTCTTGTCCTGAGATATGCTGTGGCATATCATACTTTTCTCCCTCCTTCAAACAGTGGTTGAATCTTTTCCTTAAAATATTTCTATTGATTTATTTTTAGAAAGAGAGAAATGGAGAGGGACAGACAGGGAAACATTAATGTGAGAGCAAAACATCAACTGGCTGCCTCCTGCATGTCCCTACAGGGGATCTAGCCTGCAACCCTGGCATGCATTCTGGCTGGAAATCAATCTGGCAACCAGCAACCTTTCAGTGCACGGAATGCCAAGCCAACCGAGCCACACAAGCCAGGGCAGTGGTTGAATCTTTGGATAAAGATGCACACAACCTTCTCAATTCTGGTATTCCCTTTCTTTTTAATTAAGTTTTTAAAAATTGAATTTATTGGGGTGGCGTTGGTTAATAAAATTATATAGGTTTCAGGTGTACAATTCTATAATACATTATCTGTATATTGTATTGTGTATTCACCATCCCAAATCAAGTCTTTTTCCATCACCATTTATCCCCCTTTTACCCTCTCCTACCTTTCCCCACCCCCCCTTTTCTGTGGTATTCACCATATGGCATCCACTTTCAATTCCTCACTATAGATTATAACTTCTGGACATAAACCATATTGTAAAAGGTATATTTGGGACAGTATTCTAATATAATATTACATAATTATATACAAGACATTTTCAATTGCCCTTGTACCTCCATAGTATAATACTGGAATATTCTAAAAGGTCAATAGGAATAGTAATTTTCTATTTATATGTGTTTGATAAAAAGCTAACCTCCCACCCTGGCCAGTGTTTGCTCAGTAGTTAGAGCACTGACCTGAGCACCAAAGAGTCTCAGGTTCGATTCCTGGTCAAGGGCATGTACATGGGTTGCAGGTTTGATCCTCGTCCCAGTTGGGGCACATGCTGGAGGCAACCAATCGATATGTCTCTCATGTTGATCTCTCTCTCTCTCTCTCTCTCTCTCTCTCTCTCTCTCTCCCCTCTTGCCTTCCCCCCTCCTTCCCTTCCACTCTAAAAATCAATGGGGGGGGGGGGAATAAAAAATAAAAAAGCTTACCTCGCTGTTTTTCCTTTTTGTATTTTAACATTTCTTTATTTGTATATCCAGTAGTTCTTAAAATATCTTCCAGAAACATTTCTTTTACTTCAAATGGTCTTCCCTGTACTAAATAACATACATTTTTAAAAGTAGTTATTGCATCTCAGAGATAATTCACATAAAACCATGAGATTCCCAAGTTAACAAACATTGAGTGTAAAATCCAAAAGCAATTCCACAGGTCAAGTGATCCTCATGATATTGCCCTTTAAATATAACTGTGATCTTTACTTTAGAAAACTGTTCATATGCTTGTTTTTGCAATGTTAACCCTCTACTTATCATGTGTTTGGCATCATGCTAGGCACCAGGAATACAAATGGTAAGCAGAAACAGAGCTACCTCCTGATCTCTTGAAGCTTGCAAGCTAGCAGAGGAGACAGACATTAATCCAATAATCCAGAATAGAAATTTTAAAATAGAGTTGTGACAAGTGTTATCAAAGAGAAATACAAGATGTCATGACAATATCTACCAGTAATATGGGGGTGGGGGTGTTACTGAGTTAAGAAAAGCATCCTCACTGAGAAAATGAGGACCAAGAGAAGGGGTAAACAAAATAACTAAGCTATGTGGGGAATTATAGCACATGCAAAGAGCCCACTGTGGGAAAAGATATGAAAAGACCAAGCTAATTTCAAGCTAACTGGAACATAGTAAGAGAGGGGGTGTTGAAAGGGATTGTAGTTCAAGATGAGGCAGGAGAAATAGATAAGTCTTATTAAGGGTATTTATCTTAAAGTAATGGTCATTCAAAGTTTTAAGCTCAGAGGAGTGTTCAACGTCATCGAATTCCAATTCAGAAAAGACCGTTCAGACTGCACCATGGAGAATGGGATTTAAAAGAGAGCAGAGTGGATGGAACAGAGCAGGTAAAAGTTATTCCAATAGTTCAGGTAAAAAAAGAGAACAACTTGAATGAGATTGGTGATAGTAAAAATGGAAAAAAAGAGACTTTAGAGACAGAAAGTAAAACCCACAGAACTCATCATTCGATTGGATATGGAGGAATGATAGGGAAAAGTCAATCATAGGTCTTAGATTTCTGGCTTACAAAACTGGATAGATGATGAGATTATTCCTTAATGTAACAAGGAAAACTGAAAAAGGAACAGGTTAATTAGCTGGTGCAAGTTGGGGTTTAGTTTTAGACATGTCAATTGTGAGGTGCCAAAATTAGCTTTCAATTAGCAGATGCATGTATTTCATGTGCTTTATCATCCAAGAATATTGAGAAGAAAAACATACCGATTTGTGACTTAGGTAACTAGGTCAATGGTATGATTAATCAAAACAGGCAACATAAGAAAAGATTTTTATAGAACTATTAAGTATTCAGTTTGGGTCATATTAAAAGTAAGCTGTTTATAATATATCTAAGACCAAAGTTCTAGAGAACAGTCTGAATTGGGGAAAAGAGTCTGTTGGAAATAAAGATTCAGGAGTCATCGGTCTAAAAAAGAAAGTAGCCCTAGACGGTTTGGCTCGGTGGATAGAGCATCGGCCCGCACACTGAAGAGTCCCAAGTTCAATTCCGGCCAAGGGCACAGGATCCCCAGATTGCAGGATCGATCCCCAGTGGGGGGCTTGCAGGAGGCAGCCGATCAATGATTCCCTCTCATCATTGATTTTTCTCTCTCTTTCTCCCTCTCCCTTCCTTTCTGAAATCAATAAAAAAATTTTTTTAAACTCATTTAAATAAATAAGTAAAAATAAGAAAGTAGAAAGGCACTGAGAATTTCTAAGGACACTAACTGTGTATCTCCAGTACCTCACAGAGTGTAGCATAGAGCAGAAAAGAAGAGGAAAAACAAAGAAAAGAGAGGAAGTGAAGGTGTATAAGGAAAAGAAAATAGATCAAGGGGATAACCATAATACCAACATTTAAGCACCATGCAAAAGAGTAAACAAAGGAGACAACATACAAAGGAGACAACAAAAGAAAGTGCAAACTATAATGTAATTAAGTCTCAGAAGGCAGTTTTGTCAAATAAATTATGGGATCTGAGCATTTCACACACACACAAAAAAAAGGGGGCCAACCATGAAAAATACTAAAGAAAATTTAATTAAGATTTTTGTATAAAATATGAACCATAGGCTTGGCAATTAAATTAGTGTCAAAACAATACTGGATAGAATATACAAATAAACAGCCCTATACACTACAGAAATGTAAATAATTCCAGACTTCTAAGAAAGAAAAACTGAAAAATCTGTTAAAATTAAAAATATATTCTTTTACTCAACAAGTTCATTTTCAGGAACCTATCCTTAGAAATAAGAGCTCCAGTATATAAGGATATACATATAAGAATGTTTATTACAACACTGTTTATTGTGGGGAAAGGGAGGATCTAAAACCAATCTGAATATCAAAAAATAAAGAAATAGTTAAATAAACCATTGTGCATTCATATTATAAAATATTAAAACAGCTGCTTAAAATAATGAACTACATCCAAGACCGCTGATCTGAAGAACTATTCACGATGTACTGTCACATGAATAAAGCAAACTGCAAAATAATGTATGTGCTCAGTTCTGTAAAACCAATTTCTGTAAACGCGATATATATGTGTATTTGCATATGTCGTATGAGCATGGACAAGGTGAAAAAAGGATATACACTAAGCTTTAACATCAATTAATCTCGGGAAAGTGGAACATGGAATAACACGAGGACAGGAGCAATTGTCAAGTTTTTCCTATATATATGTTTGCACTATATCATTGAAGTAAACACATACAACTTTTTCTATTTTTGAGGATAAATTTAATAATTTTTTATCCTTGTCCTTGATTAAAGGACAAGAATAAAAGTTAAGTGACAGCATGTTCAGAAGTACAAGAGAAGTAAACAAGGGAATGTAGTCTACTCTTTCAAGGAGTCTAGCAATAAAGGGGAAGCTTTAGGACAGAATTTAAAGAGGAATACAGGGCCAAAATAAAGAATATTTCCTTTTAATATTAAAGAATTGGCCTCACAACACAATAGCAAAGAGTTGTATATGGAAAAGGATAAATAATTGAGCAACAACTAATTAAGCATATCTCAAAGGAAACAGAAATGGATACTTTTTACTTCAGAACATTTCCCAATTCTGATTACAATAAATATAATCATGCCAAAAAGCATTCTTTTGTAAAAATGCTAAAAGAAATCTTATAATTTAACTTACTATATATCACTGGACAACTTCCAAAATATCTTATAAAGAGATTTACATCCAAGGCAGCACTAGAAAGAATTAGTTTCAAAGTTGGATGCTTTTGCAACAAATCTCTTAACTTTGTAAGTAAAAAATCACTAAATCGATCTCTTTCATGTACTTCATCCTGCAGTAAACAAAAATAAAACCATGGAATAGTTAAAAATTATAGATGACTAAGTCTTTACAATTATGGAACTGCTAGGTTTAACACTAATTCAAATTGACTGTGGACAAGGCCAATCAGTATTAGTGAAAATTTTGTATTATGGACAATTCAGAAATAGACATTAATAACCTAATATAGTTGTTGTTTTTCACAGAATATAAAACCACACAAACTAAAATAAACTCTGAATTAATACAGTCTGATTTAATGTTCTTTTAATATAATATACAAAATCTGTTAGCATCAGGGCTCAGGTGCATCCCTTGGTTTGAATACACAGAACTAATAAGTTTACAAAAGCTGCTTATTACAAGTTTATAAAATTCAATCTACTTGTTTTTATACGAAC
Organism: Cnephaeus nilssonii; assembly: GCF_951640355.1. Lineage (NCBI taxonomy): Eukaryota > Metazoa > Chordata > Mammalia > Chiroptera > Vespertilionidae > Cnephaeus > Cnephaeus nilssonii. The sequence continues at coordinate 48,964,415 of NC_137073.1, forward strand.
AGGATAAAAGCTTATAACTCTTTAGTAGGGTGATAATTCATCTACTTTCTTCATTAGCAGCTAGTTAATTTAGCAGCTTCACCATGAAGTTAAATGACTGTAAAGTATGCCCTAAGGCTGGTAAATACATATTAAAGAGGAATCAGATGACTAAGCATATGTACAGAGAAAACGTTCACCATTCTAGAGAGCTCTAAGTAAATTCATGCATGTATCGTTTTCATACATAAAAAAGCACTTTTTAAAAAACTATCTACTTATTTTATTTTCTCATAAAATCTGATAAAAATAGGTTAAATATAAAATATGTATTTCTAATAATTATATAAAATAAAAAGTAACTTGATTATAATAGCCTGTTCAAAAAAAAACCAAATTGGTTCTCACTTATAGCCTATTCTAAAAATGTAATTATGTATTTAAATTTTATGGAAATTTATGGTAAATTCAGCAATATTCTTACCACAATAACATGTGTCACAGCTGACAATGTACTATCTCCTGCCATCAATGTTCGCAGCAATACCCCATTAGTGCAAAATGTCAGAAGTGTCTTTGGAGAAACCCTTTTTAAAAAATCAAAATAACATGCACAATTACAAGCATTATATGTAATTAAAACATGATCACATTAAATGCTAGTCTCATATGTACTTTAACAAATGTTACTTTAAGTAACTAATATAGCCCAACTGGTGTGGCTCAGTGGTTGAGTGTCGACCTATGAACCAAGAGGTCACAGTTTGATTCCCAGTCAGGCACATGCCCAGTATGCAGGCTTAATCCCCAGGAGGGGGCATGCAGGAGGAGACTGATCAATGATTCTCTCTCATCAGTGATGTTTCTCTCTCTCTCCCTCTCACTTCTTCTCTGAAATCAATAAAAATATTTTTAAAGTAAATAATATAATACTGTATATATGATTTATCAGCAAAGTTATGTGAAATATTTATTTTATGCCTGACAACCTCACAAAATTTTTATTACTAACAGCCTTTAATTAATTAAACGAGAGTCCCGGTGCATGAAAATTCATGTACCGGAGCAGGGGGTCCCACAGCCCAGCCTGCCACTTCTCACAATCCAGGAGCCCTCAGGGGCAGAAGGCGACCTGGCGATCAGGGGAAGGCGACACCCCCATCACACCTCTGCTGCTGCCACTGCTGGCAGAGCAAGCCTCGGCCCAGCCCTGGTTACCTGAGCCTCGGGCGGTCCTGGGCAGCTGGGCAGCCACCATCCGAGGCTTGCCTGAGCCTCGGGCAGGCCCTGGGCGGCTGGGCAGCTGCCATCCAAGGCTTGCCTGCACCTTGGGCTGGCCCTGGGTGGCTGGGAAGCCACCATCCAAGGCTTGCCTGCACCTCGGGCCGGCCCTGGGCAGCTGGGGGGCTGAGGGGACTGAGGGACTCCAGAGGCAGGCGCACAGAGAAGCCGAATTCGCCTGGGAGCGGGCCCGGCCTTGCCGCATGCCTGCCGCCCCGGCGGGGCTGAGGAGACTGGGCGCTGCCATTTTGTGGCTGTGGGCGCCACCATCTTTGAGGGTGTGACAGTCAATTAGCATATTCCCTCCTCATTGGCTGTGGATGCCACCATCTTTGTGAGGGTGTGATGGTCAATTAGCATATTCCCTCTTTATTAGATAGGATGATTATTTTGTTAAAAAGCCATAAACAGATTTTTTAAAAGACCTTAAATATAGAATGTCCCCAAAAAATGTATATACACTTGAACACCTGATAACTACTTAATTTTCACTCTTTTTCAGGTTTAACTGATTTGTGATAATGAGTGAAGCCAGACTAAGTTTTGAGCAAAGAAAATTCATCCTAAAGTGCCACTAGACTTTTTTTACTGAAGATTCATAAAGGTAAAGTTTATGATACAAAACCAGCAACAATCGATGAAATGAGGGCACACAAATACCAAACAAAATGATTATTGATGTTTGTGATTCCATTGCTTCATGTTATCATGGTCCAATGCCTGGACCAGAACGGTCATCAGTTTGAAAAAAGGCATTGACAAAAAAATTTATTCATTTCTGTAAATTCTTTTAAATTTTGAAAATAAACTGTATAAACATTGACTTTATAATCATTCAAAGTGTGCATAAGTTTTTTGGAGCCACCCTGTACTTTTTGCTTGGGGACAAAAGTATATCATAAAAGGGATCAGCTTTTTAAACCACCAAACTATTAGAGCACAGAAATAGTATATTGATGAAGAAAGTACTACTAATACTAACAATATTCAATTCAGTCACTAACATTTATTGAGTACTTACTATAAATTTCACATAAACGTACTCTAAATGCCTTTATTAGCCCCATTTTACAGATGAGAAAACTGAGACTCAAAGAGGTGAAATAACTTGTACCTGATCATAAAACTATGAAATTCATAAATATATCTATAGATTGGCCCAAATCCTTTCTCAACTATTTATTAAAAATCTCACTAAGTTTAGACATAACCTCAATGATCTGTCAGAGAAGTATTACTACTAGAATAAATAATCATCTAACTTTTCAACTAACACATTCTCCATATTCAGTGAAGCATAGGCATTTATCTTTTCTAAGAATGATAAGAGATAAGCTAGTGAAGAATTATCTTTACCTGCTTTCTAATCGTATCTGATACCCAATTGTTTGACCAATCCTTTCTCTTCTCTCTGCAGCAACTCTTTCAGCCACAGCAATAGCTGCTAATCGTCTTGGTTGAGTACAAAATATTCGGCAAGGGATACCATTTTTAAAGCAATCATCTAATAGGAACTGAGGAATCTGAAATACAAGTTTTAAAGTGCTATAAAATGACATAATTATATACCCAGACAATCCACTAAAACACCATTAAAACTAAAAAAATTCTGTAACATGTCCAAATATAAAATAATCATAAAATCAACAACTTTCATGTAATTGCTAATAATCGACTAGAAATGTGATTTAAAAAGATCTTGTTCAAGATCAACTTGAAACATCTTGCAGTGCCAGGAAGTAAGGAAGTGGTAAAAAAGTGATGTGGAGTCATGCCAAAAGGACACAGGAACCAAGTGGAAGGTGTACTTAATGGCCAAATCTGGGAGAGTTGAGTAAAAAAATTTAAACTAATTAATTATAAACCACATATAAAATAAATATTCATGAATCTACATGATAAAAATAATCAAATATATAAAAAAGACATAGTTAACACTTATACAAAGACTACTAAAACACTAATGAAAAGCATAAAAGATCTGAATATATAAATAAATGATATATTCCTGAAGGTGAATAATCAATATTACAAAAATGTCAATTCTCTCAAATTATTCTATAAAGTCAATGAAACGACAATCAAAATTCCACTGGGGTTTTTAATAGTGAAAAGCATAAAAAAATAGCCTAACATTAGGATTGCAGACACTTTTCTATAATTAAATTCAAACAGGTCAGAAATAATCAAAAGTAAAAGTAAGTCTTCCTAACCCTTCCACTACCAATAGTCCTCTCCAAAAAAAATAACTACCATTAAGTTTCTTATGAATTCTTTCAGGGAAAAAAATGTTTACACAATTTAGAATATTAGTGTATCTAAGTTGGTTTTTATTCATACAAAGTGATTAATTACATAATTTTACAGTGTCAAGTTTTAGGGATAAAGAGTTACACTTCTGTGAAAACAGTTAAATCTTACAAGTAAATAATTTGTAGAGTTTATAGTCAGCCTCTCCTACCAGCTTGCATTCCTTGACTGTTTTTTAAACCAACCAACATAACCATAAGAAATCTTAAGCAATTGTCAAAATAAATATATTTGTCCATAAAAGAAAAGAATGTAAAATTATATTAGCTATCCTATCTGAATCTCTATCATAAGCAAAGTAATTTTACTATTTTAACATACTAACATGTTAGAGAACATAACCAAGAAAAGGTCCTATCATTGTACCACTCTTACTTCCAAACTCTCACCATGATTGAAACTTCATGATAATAAAGTACTTTGATTCTGAACATCCAAGTCAAACTTGTCATATTAATTCTATTCTATAGTCAATTTTATATTAGCATGTTGTTAACATTGCTTTTAATTTAGCTGCTACTTATAAAATCACTGTATTAGGCACTTTATATACATCTCTAAATTTCACCTTGAATAGTAGCTATTATTATTCCATTTTACAAATGAAAACTCTAGCTTACAGCCTAAAAGTTTACACCCAATCAATGAGGAAAGTGGAATTTGAACTGAAAGTCAAAGTCCACATTCCTTCTATTGATGCCAAATCACATCCTCACCTTCTTTTAAATAAAGGTGCAATGTACTAGGTTAAAAATAAATACTTGAAAGTATTTCCTTTCTACAAAGTCTTAAATGTACTCCCAGTAATAACTTATTTTTGAAATAACCATTAAAGTAACCAGAAGTTTCTTTGCCTGTTTTTTGTTTAAATACATGTAGTATAAATTTAATACAGTAAAACCTTGATATAATGGACCAATTCAGACAAGGGGGTGTCCATTAAAGTGGAAAATCTCTTACGTAATAAAGTAGGCTTTCTGAACGTTTATGTTAAAAAATCGACAAATTAGTTTACCTGTTTTTATTTATGTAGACAAGTTTGTGTAATTAAAATTAAATATGTATGAAAAGTTTAACTTCATAGAAGTTTTCTATATGTATTACAGTAATTTTAAATTTATACTGAATAGGTCTAGTAAATGCATGCATTCACCAGTCACTGAGAGTAAACAAATGCACACGGATGGGGGATTGTTTAGCGCACATCCAAACATAGGCCAGCACACATTAAAACTACTGCAGAAAGTTACGCTACACAACAACAGAACCAGTTACTACCTGCGATGCAGTGTGATCACAAGCTAATCATTTGCCAAACACTGTTTACCAGCAGAGATTCTTGGATTTAAATATGTACACTATGGTTGTAGACATGTAATATTTATTTATGTCAGTGAAATTACTACAGTTTTTCCAACAATGGCCTATTTGTTAAAATTTGTTAAAAATAACAGTAATTAATAACAAAAAAAATAACCTGTTAAGCATTTTTAAATTAACAGGGTGTTAATTTTCACATATGACATGGACTGGAAATTTTGTCTGTTAAATCCAAGGTCTGTTAAATAAAGGTCTGAAAAATCAAGGGTTTACTGTATAAAACTGTCACATGAGATAAAATATTTTTTCTGCTATAAACAACAAGGAAACAAACCTGTGTAGTCTTTCCAGACCCAGTTTCTCCTACAATCAAAACTACTTTATTTTCTTTAATTATTTTAACAATTTCTTCTTGTTTCTCAAACACTGGCAAAGACTGCCTGAAAGAATCAAATTCGGATTCTCCTCTTTTCACTGGAATCTGAGGTATGCCATTGTTGAGTCGCCCACTTGTCTTACTCATTTCCCGGTTTTCTTTGAAAATGAAAAAAAAAAAAAAAAAATTATAATCAACATTAAAAAACGTGTTAAAAACAAAATAAGTAATTTCTAATATAATTTCATTCAAGTGTTTCTTCTCTACTCAGCCTACATAAAGTTTGCAAGCAAGGCCTCAACTGTTGTACTCCTAAACTTACTATTCTTAAGAGAGTATTACAAATTTCAGTATTATTTAGAAAACAAATTTCTCAAAAGTATTTCTGGTATATAATGTTTACAAATAAACAAAAATCAATCATTCAATAACCATTAATAATAAAGCATGATTGGATATCTTAAAATGATTTTCAGGCTTGTTTCTATCAATGACACAGAAAATTAGGAAATATAGTAGGAAACAATGTGCATTATATTTACAAAGTACAATGTGAAAACACATCATGAAAAAAATACTCTATATGTTTAAATTAAACATGTAAGATTATGTGACCAAATAGAATAATACGTGTAAACTAGAGGCCTGGTGCATGAGATTTGTGCACTGGGGGGGAGGAGTCCCTCAGCCTGGCCTGTGCCCTCGCACAGTCTGGGACCCCCCAGGGGATGTCCACCTGCCGGCTTACGCCCAACCCCCAGGGATCGGGCCTAAGCTGGCAGTCAGATATCCCTCTCGCAGTCCGGGGCTCTTGCAGTCTGGGGGCCCTCGCTCCTTACCGCCCACCTGCAGCGAAGGCAGGAGAAGCTCCCGCCACCACCGCTACGCTCGCTCACCCACCAGTCGTGAGCCAGGCTCGCTGCTCCTTAGCACTGCCTCGGAGGCAGGAGAGGCTCCCGCCACCACCGCTGCGCTTGCCACCCATGACCCTGGCTTCTGGCTGGGCAGCGCTCCCCCTGACCACCAGGGGGAGCAGCTCCTGCATTAAGCGTCTGCCCCCTGGTGATCAGTGTGCATCATAGCAACCGGTGGTTCTGCCGTTCGGTCAATTTGCATATTCAGGTTTTATTATCTATAATAATAAAAGTGTATTATGCTAATTAGACCATACAATCTTCCAGACCAAGCTGGGGCTGTGAGGGAAGCCCCGTTTCTGGGTGCCTGCCGGTGGCCGGAGGGAAGCCTTGGGTCCCGGGTGCCAGAGGGAAGCCAGTGCCAGCAGCCAGGGGAAGGAAGGCCTACTCTTGCATGAATTTCGTGCATCGGGCCTCTAGTATAGGATATAAGGCCCTAATGATTATCAAATTTCCTAATTGAGTATTTTGGCCAACATCTACACTTACCTAAACAGACAGGAATAAAATAGAGCCGTGATGTATTTATATTCTTCACACAATCACACAATTAAAAATATTTTGCATGTGTGTATTTAAATTTAAATTCCTTGATATCTAGTACCATGTGTTTTCTGGATTCTGCAAACCTACTCCAATAGACTGAAAATTATGCACATACTGTCACTTCAGGTAATAAATAATTTTCTCACTAGGGAAGTTATTTTTTTAAACAGTGAAATTACAACTTAATTTTATAACCTAAATATATTATCTACCTTTCAACAAATTAATGTACTGAACGTTCTGTCCTGTCTCTTACCAGAAGCTAAAACTCAATTCCAAATCTCACTCATTAGCATGTTACAGCAGCATAATATAGGAAAGTCTAGACCTTGTAGTCAAATCCCAGCTCTGCAGTTTATTGGATGATTGAATGGCCTTGAACAAATTACTTAACTTCTCTGAACCCCAGTTTATTCACCTATGAGATAGGGGAAATTCCTACCTTGCAAGAATTGCTATGAGGCCCTATATAGAGAGTTTAGTATACTGCCTAGCACAGAGTAAATGCTCAATAAATGGTAGCTATTACTATGACACTTAAAAAGAAAACTTGTCTAACTTTATGACATGCCTTAACACTGCATTTCATTCCAAAATTTTTATAAGTTTTAATCATTTCAATAAGCTATTCACATTCAGAAATCTTCATCTCAGTTTTTAAAAATAAATTTAAAATGGAAAAAGAACAGTCATCAAATAATAGGATAAACACAGAAGCTCCCCAGAAAATACATACCAGCTTCAACTGCAAACACATTTCCTCTTTCTGTTTTAGGCAGAAGTTCAGTACGTTCTTTATTTGTGACGGGAAATCTTTGAATTAGGCTCCGAACAGCATGTTTTGTATTATGAGTCAAATTACAGGTCATCATTGCATGAGCTGTTTCTGATCCATCTTTCTTCTTCACAGTTAGGTATCTATTTGCTCCCTTTCTGAATATTAATAAAAATCATTTAGTTACTATATATAGTCAATTTGTTCACATATGATGTATGCCTACTTAGAAAACACATCTCAAGCAAAACACTGAAAAAAATCAAAATGATTTGGGAAAAGGTGCTGAAAATCCCAAAAACTCAATTAAAGAGGACTGTGGTGCTAAAGTGACGACAAGACCACTTTCAATTAAAATTTCAAAATGCTGCAAATCCAATTTTAAATCAGTAAAAACGGCTTACTTACCCACAAGTGTTAAAGTTTGTCCTAGCGGACTTCATGGAGTAAGACAACAATTAATTCATGCATGCTGGGAAGCATAAGGCGGGGGGGGGGGGGGGGGGGGGGTGGGGGGGGTGGAGTGAAGAGGGAGAGACAATCTGAACAACAAAATCTAAAAGTGTTAATAAAAAAATTATGGTTCACTGTCCAGACTAACATATCCCACTGAATGTCTCCACAGTATGCTGGTAATGTCACACTTTCATGAAGACCTGTTAAGAGAGCCAACGTTAGTAGTTGGACCCAAAAAAAAGCCAACATTATTGATAAGAATTTTCAAATGCATACTGGGGAAAAAAAATTTTCAAAGCTTCTGATACTAGCCTTCATATATAAGGCAATGCTGATTTATAAATGTTCTCAAATTACTTGATGTAGATATATTTGTTTCTGCAACTGGTCCAGGGCTGACGATGTTAAACACACAGGAAATTTTCAAATGTGTTTTGAATGATTTAATAATATATATCTCTATAATATAATTCAAAGTAGTACTAGTAAATAGCTCATTGACATGGTTTTGAATCCCAGCTCTATCACTTACTAGCTGTGGGACTATAAGTATATTATTTAATAGCTCTGAGCCTAACATAATCCTATATAATAAAGAGGTAATATGCAAATTGACCCTCACGCCATCACAAGATGATGGCACGCACAGCGGAGGCTGGGTTCCCGTAACACAAGATGGCTGCGCCCACAGCGGAGGCGAGGTTCCCATAACGAGCCATAACGAGCAATCAGCAGGGACCTGAGGCTGCATGGTACTGGGCCAGGGTGGGGGATCTGAGGCTGTGCCCCTCGCCCGCCCGGCAGGGCTTGACGGTGGACCTCAGGCCGCACCCCCTGCTCCGTCCTGGGCCAGGGACCTGAGGCTGCGCCGCCCCCCCCCCCCCCCGGCTCAGCGGGGCTTGACGGGGGTGGGGCCAGCCAGGTCTGGGTCTCGCGCGATTTCGAGGCGCATGAAGGAGGGCTGGGACTTGACTCTAGGTCCAGCAGTGCGCCCCAGACTCTGACAGGAGGAAGATATTCATATACATTTTACTAATTTTCTTTCACCTCTGACACTTCTATTATAGAGAAATGGCAAATAGCAATATTAAAATATTTTCTCTAATTAGTTCCCTTTTAATGTGCACGAATTTTGTGCACCAGGCCACTAGTAATAACAATAATAATAATAATAATAATGCCTTAAAGGACTATGTATACAATTAAAAAAGATAATGCATGTAAAGGGCAGTATCTGTTACAGAGTAAGCACTAAATAAATGAAACCTATTATTATAACTATAGTGAGGGGAAAAATATCATTTCTTATATTTTTTAAAATTTTACTCCAAATATTTGATTAAATGTTTTATCATTTGTTAATGCACTCTCATATCACAGAAATGAGCAACATAGCCACAAACACAATGACAAATACATGTATGATTTTCCTAATTTTCATTAGATTAAAATTTTTTCAGTATCTTCACTCTAAGAAAGATATGTAACTAGGGATTAACCTATATAGTTTTAGCCATATAAGCCTTCAAAGTGAGGCTTTCAATTTACCATGATTTTTAATTTCTTGACTTCTTCAATGAATTATAAGTTTTCTATACTGTCATCTACTCCTTAATATGCTTACTGATGCTTAAATGATGTCATAAAGATGAAATAATTAAATTTAACCTGATCTAGAAATTTTAGTTATCTCCATGGTAAAGTGGAATTACTGGATTCTAGAGATATGCTCTGTACACAGACCATTCTAAAACTTCAGCACAGCTACCATAGACTCAATCACTCATTCCCCTTCTGTGACATTTACTTTATAAAATTTTAACTACAGAAGGCAGGAAGCATGCTGAAGTGAGCACTAGAGCAAGAGTTAGGAGGCTTGTGTTCAGCTAGTAATACTCTTTCAACTCAATAGCTATATGATCAAAAGTAAATCATTGTAATTTTCTGACAGTGCATACTAGTTCATTTTAAAATCTCTATTTCTATCAGCTCCAAGATGCTTTCATTTCCTTAAAAATCATGTCAGGAAATGTTTGCTATATTTCACCTTTAATTCATTTTTTAATTCATTCAACCAAACATCATATATTGAGCACCTACTGTGTGCCAGACACTGTGCTAGAAGCTGGGATTACAAAGTGAGTAAAATATACTCTTTCTTTAATAAGCTCACAACTAAAATAATGAGTCAGACTGAACTTTCCTAATAATTAAAATGCCTAATAATAATACAGCACTTATGCATAAAAATGTTATGAAATTATTTATATATACATAAATATATACATTTTAAAATGTATGCATTAAAAAAACTCATACAGCCCAGCTGGCATGCTCAGTGGTTGAGCATTGACCTATGAACCAGGAGGTCATCATTTAATTCCTGGTCAGGGCACATGCCCAGGTTGAAGGCTCAATCCCCAGTGTGGAGCATGCAAGAGGCAGCCAATCAATGATTCTCTCTTCATTGATGTTTCTGTCTCTCTCTCTCTCTCCCTCTCCCTTCCTCTCTGAAAGCAGTAAAAATATATTTTAAAAAAACAACAAAAAAACAAAACTCATACAAAGCAAGTGTGAGGACTTAGCCATTACCATTTAAAATTTACTGAATTAATTTGAACATGGATGGTGGGGCAGAAAGATAACATCAACTTCTTCATAGTTTTTTAATGTGTTACTAAAAAATTCTACTTGTGCTCGTTCCTACCACACAACACCACAGTGACACTGATATATTAAAAAAAGATTAGTAAAATTTGGTAAAATATTTATCATTTCATAGGATGGAAACACTCAACACATCACAGATTTGTCCTACTGTATAAATTAACACATTGAGATATCCTCATTATGCTTTCATTCCAAAGTAACTGACACCATGCTTTGATAAAAAAAATAAGTCTCCTTTACAAAACAAAATTAACTAGAAACTAGCTACAAGATGTGGAAAAAAATGCTAGGTAACTGAAATTCAAATGAACTTTTAAAAGTAATAAAATGCAAGCCCCATATGCAATTTTTAAGTATAAAAATAAATGTATGAAAATTACAGATAAAAACACCATAACTTTAAAGGATAAAAGTAGCCTGGCCAACGTGGTTCAGTGGTTGAGAATCTACCAGGTAACGGTTCAATTCCTGGGCAGGACACATGCCCGGGTTGTTGGCCCGATCCCCAGTGGGGGCCTGCAGGAGGCAGCCGATCAATGATTCTCTCTCATCATTGATATTTCTATCTCTCTCTGCCTCTCCCTTCCTCTCTGAAATTAATAAAAATACATTTAAAAATAAATAAAATAAAAGGTAAAAGTAACCAATACATACTATGATGAAGTATTGGCATTTCAATGCCTTTTCTTTTAAAAAAAAAAAAAGGATATAACTAATCAAATTTAGGCAATTTTAAGAGTCAGTTCATCAATTACATAAAATTTATATAGCATGTTACTATTTAAGATATTCAAATACAACCATATGCATCACTATCCCTACTTTCCAAATCTGTAAACAGTTTAAAAGATCAGCTAAAGAACCAAAATCTAAAATGACTGCTTAAAAAGCTCACAGCCACCAAGGAACTAATGTCTCTAAAAAAATAATACACATGCATTTGATGCCCAGTAAATGTTAATTCCATATCTCCTTAATTTATACTTCTGTTAGGCAGATAGATGAAAAGATCTTTCAAATTTTTAAAAGAAGGGAGATTTTAAAAAAAGAAAGTGATCAGAAAAAAATTATAAATTACCACACAGTAAGCCTAGAATCTATTTTTTAAAACCTTAGAAGAAACTCAAAATAAACTATCACAGAATCACAGAATCTTAACTAAAACAAAGAAATTCACTCCTTCATATTTTACATTTTAAAAAATGAGCCTTAAAAAAAAAAATAGGCCTTTAAAGTTTAAAGACATGACCAAAGCTAGAGAATAAGGCAGTGAAAGACTAGGAGTAAAATCAAGGTTTCCTGACCTTTCCTCTACACCAGGTTCTCTCTCAAATATGTATTAAGGGATTAAAATACCAGGCACAACATTTAAAAAGCAGAAAAATGAACTTCCTAAATTAATGAAGTTAATGCTAAGAGGTTAAAAAAAAAATCTTTACTCAAGGCTGAACAGAAAAACCCATGAAATGTAAGTCAGGCACAAATTCTCAAATAAGAGACGGGACAAAAATCGTACACCTATGGATGAGGACAGTGAGGGGGGGTGGTGGCGGGGGGTAAGGGCAGAGGGTGGGGTGGGAACTGGGTGGAGGGGAGCTATGGGGGGAAAAAAGAGGAACAATTGTAATAATCTGAACAATAAAGATTTATTTTAAAAAATTCTCAAGTAAATGAAAATAAAAGAGTTAAGTACATTCAAAGTGATTTAGTTCTTTATATGTGTGAAAAGAAGGAAAGGCATTTGAAAAGCACAAGGACCACTAGATAAACATTGTACTACATTTGTTAAAAGATAAAATGGGGCCCTAACCGGTTTGGCTCAGTGGATAGAGCGTCGGCCTGCGGACTCAAGGGTCCCAGGTTCGATTCCGGTCAAGGGCATGTACCTTGGTTGCGGGCACATCCCCAGTAGGAGGTGTGCAGGAGGCAGCTGATTTATGTTTCTCTCTCATCGATGTCTCTAACTTTCTCTCCCTCTCCCTTCCTCTCTGTAAAAAATCAATAAAATATATATATATTTTTAAAAGATAAAATGGGAAGCAAAAGTGCTAGGGAATTTTCTAAAAGGGATTGTGGAACATTGGATATTGCTATTAGAGCCTGGATAAGTAGGCAGAGTTACCTTGCTTCCCTTAGCATCTGTTTTCCTCTTTTCCTCTCTCCCTATCTCTTCAGTGTTTTCTTATCCCCCTTTTTTGTCCTGATAACTTCTTTCTTGCTCTCCTCTTTCCCAGATGTTTCTCCATTCCTAGGCCATTCTTAAATGATCATGCTACTGAACAGAAGTAGAGGTAGTCTATTCAAATAGACTGCTTTTCTAAGAGTAATTTGTAATTGTCATTTCTAAGTTAATTGTTCAGAATTCAGAACCCATTTAACCACAGAAATGATATAACTGCAGAACTGTGCATTTATAACATGTTTTCTAATGCAGGCTCACAACCTCTTATCTGCAACTCTTAAACCCAAACAGTTCTGAAAGATTTTTATAAGTCTGCAGCAACTTCAACTGGCAGCAAAGCCTGATTAAATTGACATGAGGCTATTTCCAGTCTTTATTTATTTTAGTGTGAATAATCATACATTTCCCAGGAGAAATATTAATGTGATTGAAGGTGATGCCTACACCTTATTAGGAGTATTACATAACATTGAAATTATACCCTAATACCTCTCTAAAATCAGAAAAACCTGAATCTCAAAACATATTGATCCAGGTGTTTTTGGACAAAGGATTATGCCCCTAAATTCTATTTTTATTTCCAAGTGCAGTATTTTACCTATCCAGAGGACTTAATATAGGGGTGTTTAGGAATCTAGCCATTGTTCCAGCATTGGCCTCAGTGATGTTCAAAATGAACATTCACCTAAGCTAAATCCCCTGTCAGTAATCTGTCACTGTTGTGGACATTCATATACAAGACATACCTACATCAGCTAATTTCACCTTAGAATCTTCCTACTATTTATTTATTAATATATTTACTTAATAAAGTATTGTTTTCCTCCTCTTAACCTAAAAGTGAGTAAGCTGAAATTTTATGCCCCCCTCCCATGGTTCCCACCCAGGGGCAATTTTGCTCTCCAGGGAACATTTTAGCAATGTCTAGAGGCATTTTTGGTTGTTACAACTGGGGAGGAAGCTGTTACTGGTATATATGGGTGTAAAGGCTTAAACATCCACATTGCAAAAAAAAGCCCTCCAAAATAAAGAATTATCCAGTCCAAAGTGCCAATTGCTCCAATATTGAGAAGCTCTGCTATACGCAATCCCACCATCCTTAGTCTCAAAATGAAACAGTTCCACAGAATTTCAAAGCTCTTCAATTTGGATAGCTCAAGTGACCTTTCCCCACTATGGTTCAGTGACTCAAAAAATATGTACTGTTTCCTCCTGTTCCATTTTATTTAATCAGTTCTAATCATCAGATTCTTGATTTAGTAAGAAAAAAAAATCAATGTTCTAAAGCTTACCATTACAGTACTGTAACATTAAAAGAGAGAAATTCTGTAAGTAATTATACTTATCTTTAGTCCATCCATTCTTTAAAAAAAAAAAAAGATTGTTTCAATGAAATAAGAAAATATTTCTCTCAAGCAATCAACTTCAAATTTTAAACTATTTTTTCTTACATCTTAAAGTTTACTCTTTTTTTTTGCCCCTAGGGAAAACAAAAAAAAAAGGGGGGGGGTATTGAAGGAAAAGGAAAGAGCTTAAGTTTGGTTCAGACATGAATCAGTTTATCTACATACAATATAATTAAGAATGTGAATCTAGAACAGTACTGACTATTTAAATGTAGTCAGAATAATTGTTCTTTTCTTGGTAAATGGTTTTCTTTAAATAAGAAAAGCTATCATCTTACCCTTTACTTTTAGAGACCAACCCAAGAGACTGGCTCAATCGATGAATAAAGGCTCGTTCGGTACTGGTCAAAGAAGAAGGAAATTCCATTTCTACAAGGGAAAAAACACACAAAGTACCATTTGGGGACAGGTAGTTTTCTTTCAAGGTGCTTCAATATGCATACATAGATATAAAATATGAAAAAAATCATATATGCATATAATCACATTATATTTTCTGTGAAATGTCTACCACAGTTATAGTAATAAAAATTAAACCCAAGTGTGTAAAGAATTCTAATGGGTCACCAAAGATTCTACTTATTTATGCTAGAAGCTTGCGTTGGTATGATGACCGATGAAGATATTTTTCTATTTGAACTTAGTCCTTCCTTGCTTAATTAACAAAATGTTCCTTTCCTTCCATGGTTAATTATGCTCGAGCATTACGAATGCTCGACATCAAACACCTGAAGGCATTTTCTTTGCCTTCAAAACTGTACAGACTTCACATTTCACCAGCTCAAAGCAGATGTGCTGTTATGTATCGCTGAGGCTGGACCTTTGTGTACAGGAAGTTCAGAATCCCTCTGTACAGGTCATTCCCAGTTTGGAACTGCAGGCCTCCCGAGTGAGGGGCCCCCTCTAAGGGCAGCCAACCCGCGTGCGCCACTACCCTGTACGTGTCACCGGAGCTCGGCTGCTGGGTCTGCACCGTGTGACGCTAGGCCAGCAGCTCTCCAACCTTAACAGGTGAGCAAGTCTCATAGCCCACAACAGGTTCGATTTTTGTGTGTGTGTTTCGTGTGATGCTTCTAGGATTTAACCAAAGCACTACCTATTGCCAGTGCATTTATTTGTCTGATTTCTGATTTCCTTCTGCTCTTCTGGTGTGGCTTAAACGTACCACAACTTCCTTAAATTAAAAAAAAAAAAAATGTAGGGGCTTATCAGCGGTTCCACACGGCGGCTTAGACGCCCAAAGCTGCCGAACAGCCGCTCCCCGGGGAAAAGAAACGCCTCGGGCCGCAGAGCCACCGGACTTTTCACCTGACGCCGCCCCTCCAGGAGCGCCCCGGACGCCGCCCCTCAGCAGGATGCCGGGCTGGAGGCCCCCACACCCTTCACCTCCCACCGGAGGCTCCCCGCTGGGCCCGGCCGGCCCGCCCTGCACCGAGGCAGCCCCAGCGCACCGGGGGCCAAGGGTGTGGGAGGGGGGGCCGCCGGCGGGGTCCCCCGGTCAGGGGCCTCACCTTTCTGGTCCCCGTATCGGAAGCGCTCCAGAGCGATATTAACTGCGATTTTCACCTCCTCGTCTATGCGAACGTCCTTCAGCCCCTTGGCCCGGGCGCCGCCCCCAGGGCCGCTCTGAGCCGGGCCGCCCCCGCCGCCGCCACCACCGCCGCCAGGAGCCGGCGGCCGTGGGGAGACGCTGCTCGGCCTGGACATGGCCCTGAGGTCACCCCGCCGGGAAGCGGCCAGGCTTGCGGGATGACGGTCACCGATACGGACAGCGGGCCTCGGCCGGACCGGACCGCTCCACAGGCGGCCTGCGCGGTGCCTAAGTCACCGGGAAGCCCCAGTCAGTCACCACAACAGCCGAGGAGGCGCGGGCGCCACTAAAGCCCGGGCGTGGCCTAGAGAGCGAGCGTGATGACGTCACCAGGGCCGCGGCGCCGGTGACCTCAGCGCGCCCGCCGCCTCCCCCCGCCCTCGGGCCGCAGCACCTCTCATTCAAACGCTCCCAACCCGGCTGGTCTTCTCCGGTCTCCATCCACCACTCGAACCAAGGCGCTCTTCCTCATACCTTTATTCAGTCACTCGTTATTGTGTGGAATCCCTCCTTCCTTCATTTATTCAATAAGCACGGGTTGGCTCCTACTTATGTGCCCTGCAAGCACTATGCTACGTCCTAGATATACATTGGGGAACCAAACATGCACCTTTCCTGCCATCTTGGAGTTTACATACGAGTGGGGGTAGAGTTGCCAGATGTAGCAAATAAAAATACAGGGTGCCCCGTTGTTGTTTTATTTCAGGTGCCGAATAATTTTTTAGCATATGTACGTCCCGTGCAATATTTGGGAACACATTTGGTTAAAAAAAAAGAAACATATATGCATTACCTGAAATACAAATTTAACAGCATCTGTATTTTATCTGGATAGCCTAAATGGGACTGACAGACAATAAACAAGTAAAGACTGAATGATAGTTATGTGCCACATGAGATGATGGAATAGGAAGGTGGAACCCTTTAATTTAGGAGGTCAAGGGAGATTATGAGCATTCCCACCTGCTAGTATACAATTCCACTAACATAGACCTAATCCCAGCTACCTTACCTGCTTCCATTCTGGTTTTCCAGTGATCCATTCTCCAGACTGCAACCAGAGTTATCTTTTTAATATAAGCCAGGTGAATGACACGCACAACAAAGTCTCCCCCGGTGCAACTAATTTCGTTCTGTACCTTGATGTTTAACAAGCTCATTATGATCAGAGGAACTTTCCAGTTGCAGTTTCCTCCTGCACAAGGCAGTTTCCCCCCGTACTTCATATGGATGCCTCTTTCTTGTCATTTAAAGCGGGATTCTATTCCTTACCTGGACAGACTCTCCCACATCAATCTGATATTTACCACTGTTTGAAATTATTTTGTTTATATATTATTTGCTTTTCCCACTAGAATATAAGCGCCTTAGGATCAGGAACCTTGTTTATCTTGTTGGTCACTATTTCATCAGCAGCTAGCACTGCATAGATGCACAATCAATATTCATTGTTTGGCCATATTTTAGAATCTACAATTAGGTTTGATTGTCTCTACCCTCCAAAATCTCTTTGGCTGGCTACTAAAAAGAGTTCTGGATAAGCAGAAATAAGTCCTACATTCTGGTCCTCTCAGGGTTACCAGTGAATTGTGTAAACATTTACTACTACCTTGATCTCTGTGTATCTTAATTTCCTTAGGTGTGCAATAATAATGTCTGCCATATATTAAGTGCCCAGAGGCACTATTTTTCCAATCCTCACAAAACTATATGAAGTAATTATATTAACTCATGATACAAATGAGGAAACAAGCTGGATGAAATTAAAACTGGCCGAAGGCCATGCAATTTATTGGTAATTAATGAGTTATGGATGAAAACCAGGCCCAGCCTAGCTTCATACCAGGACAACATAGATAGTAGATAATAGCTGGAGGCACTAAATATATTGTGATAAGACTGAAAACATTATACATGTGGTCAGCCACATACTGCTTTCAATCTAACTTCACAGCTTCTTAGTTCCATTTTTTTATTGATTTCACTATTTATTAGCTTTGTGGCTTGACTACTTATTTGATTGCTAAGCTTCAAGTTTCCTATCTGTAAATGAGTATATTTAATATTCATTTTACAGAATTGTAAATGTGATACAATATGCAAGTATCAAGTATTGATTTAATGTTCTGCTTTTCCTTTCTTCTTTTCTTTCTTTTCAGATAAATGCTCTAAATATTTGTATTCCTAGTGCGCAGTAAGGATATGGAACATGTTTGTTGAAATGAAAGAGAAGACCTGCCTAAAGTTACATAGAAGTAAGTAATAAGATTAATCAGATTATACATTATCTAATATTTTTGCATATGCCTGGAAATATCTGGGTCCTTAGGGTGAAACACTGCAATTCTACTTTTTTACAAATGCTTCAGAGAAAAATTAAAATAGGGAAGACATGGGATATTTTTACATGATTTCAAGTTATCTTTAGTGTCAAATAGACCTAAAGTTTTAATGTTTATAGTTCTGTGACCTTGTGCAAGAATTTAGCCTCCCTATGCTTTAATTTCTGCATGTATAAAATGTATCTAATAAAATACCTATATCATAGCTTTATTATGGGGATTAAATTAGATTATATTACCCTTATGCAGATGAAGCACTTAGCATTCCCTACTAATTAGATGCTTTTACTGTCTCATCCTTAGCATTCAGTACTAATTAGATGATTTGATGTCAAATGACAGAAAACCAAGCAAAAAATGCCCCAAATAAGGCCATTTATCATCTTATGTAGCAAGAAGTCTAGGAGTAGGGTGGTTCCAGAGTTTATTATTTCAATATTGTACACCAATACCCTCAATCACTCAGAATCTCTCCAGCTTGCCACTTTGCCATTCTTTGAGTGTTTGCTACTCCTCTTGGTTGCAGCTCCATGTGAGCACATCATCACACAACATGAGATAAAGGCAAGAAAATAAGTGTCTTGTCTGATGTCCCTTTTTAAAAGAGAGAAAAGCTTTCCCAGAAATCCCAAAAATAGACATCCTTATATATCCTAACCAGAACACAGGGAATGGAATTATCATGAAAAGTCTGTTCTTTTCTAAAATAGATTGTCACCTAGAAAAAAGTGGACAAAATTGGTGTTCTCTTAGCAAGTAATAAGGGATGCTGAAATGCTGTTGGGTAGGCAACCAAGAATATTATGTCAGTCAACAATCCTGTTCACTAAGTATTTCTGGTTTTCTTTCTTTCCAGGTATGTATCAGAATTGTTCTTCCTGGCCCCCTTACAGTTGGGTGGGAACATATATTTACTTCTAGTTAATGAGTAATGAGCTAAAGTGATATGTCACCTTTTTGTTTACCTCACTTTTCACTGTAATTAACTGCAAATAATCAGAAAAACATGTATAAGAAAGAAAGTGAATTATCTTATTACAATTGATTTTTTAAAGCCAAAAACTACAACATTGCTGAGAAAAATGAAAGACTTAAATAAATGAAAAGATATAGTGTGTTCAGGGATCAGAAGCCTGAAAAGAGTTAAGATATCAATTCTCCTCATATTGGTCTATAAATTCAACACAATCCGAATTTTAAAATATCCCAGTACAGTTTTTTCTTAAAAACAAACAAGATGATGCATCATATGGAAATACACTAGAATAACCAAAACAACTTTGAAATAGAAAAAAAAAAGGTTGAGGACTACACTACTGGTCTTAAAAGACTTATTATAATGCTTGATTCAATAACACAGTATGGTATTCACATAAAGATAGACAGTAGATCATTGGTACAGTATAAATACTACATTAATAGACACATATATTTTTTTAATTTATTTGGGTGACATTGGTTAATAAAGTTACATAGGCTTAAGGTGTACAATTCTATAATATATCATTTGTATATTGTATGTGTGTTCACCATCCAACGTCAAGTCTCTTTCTGTCATCATTTATCCCCATTTACCTTTTTTTTCAAGTCAAAGTCATTTTATTTTATTTTATTATTTTTTAATTTCTTTATTGATTAAGGTATCACATATTTGTCCTCATCCCCCCATTCCCATCCCACACCCCTCCCCACACATGCCCCCACCCCCTGTTGTCCTTAACCGCTGGTTAGGCTCATATGCTTGCACACAAGTCCTTTGGTTGATCTCTCCCCTTTACCCGCACCCTCCCCTACCCTCCCTCTGAGGCCCCATTTACCTTTTCCCACTTCCCCCACACCCCTTTCCCTCTTGTAATCACCACACTGTTTTCTGTGTCTATGAAGTTTAATTTTTATATTTTGCTTAATCCCTTCACCTTTTTCACTCAGCCCCCCAAAACCCTGCCCTCTGACAACTGTCAGTTTGTTTTCTATATAACTCTGTTTCTATTTTGTTTGTTTGTTTGCTTGTTTGTTTGTTAGAGTCCACATATAAGTGAAATCATATATTTGTCTTTCTCTGACTGGCATATTTCACTTTGCATAACACTCTCCAGGCCCATCCATGCTCTCACAAAAGGTAAGATTTCCTTTCTTTGTATAAGTATTCCATTGTGTATGTACCACAGCTTTTTTAGCCACTCATATTCTGATGGGCACTTGGGCTGCTTCCAAATCTTGGCTATTATAAATAACGCCACAATGAACACAGGGGTGCATATATTCTTTTGAATTTGTGTTTCTAGTTTCTTCAGATAGATTCCTAGAAGTGGAGTACCTAGGTCATAATACAGTTCCATTTTTAAGTTTTTGGGGAAACTCTATACTGTTTTCCACAGTGGCTGCATCAACCTGCATTCCCACCAGCAGTGCATGAGGGTTTTCTCCACATCCTCAACAACACTTTGTTGTTTGTTGATTTATTGATGATAGCCATTCTGACAGGAATGAAGTGATATCTCATTGTGTTTTTTAATTTGCATTTTTCTGATGATTAGTGATATTGAGCATCTTTTCATATGTCTATTGACCTTGTGTATATCCTTTTTGGAGAAGTGTCATTCAGAGCCTTTGCCCATATTTTTATTGGATTGTTTGCTTTTTTCTGATGGTGAGTTGTCTAAGTTCTTTATAAATCTTAGATATTAAGCTCTTATCAGATATATCATTGACGAATATGTTTTTTCATTCAGTAAGTTGTCTTTTCATTTTGTTGATGGTTTTCTTCGCTGCACAAAATTTATTCTTGTGTATAGTGTAAGAAGGTAGTCTAGTTTCACTCTTTTGCACATATCTGTATAATTTTCCCAACATTATTTATTGAATAGACTATCTTTACCTCATTGTATGTTTTTGCCTTCTTTATTAAATATTATTTGACCATGTAGGTGTGGGTTTATTCATGGGCTCTCTATTCTGCTCCATTGATCTACATGTCTGCTTTTATGCCAGTACCATGCTGTTTTAATTACTATGGTCTTAAACTAGTAGTATAGTTTGATATCAGGTAGTATGAACTTTGTTCTTCTTTCTCAAGATTGCTGTGGCTATTTACTGTCTTTTTGGTTCCATTTAAATTTTTGGAATATTTGTTCTAGTTGTGTGAAAGACAGCATTGATACCTTGATAGGAATTGCACTAAATCTATAGATTGCTTTGGGTAGTATGGACTTTTTAATAATGCTAATTCTGTCTATCCAGGAACACCTTGTATGCTTCCACTTATTTTTATCTTCTTCAATTTCTTTCTTTAGTAGGTACACTTATATTTGGAAAACTGACTTTCAACAAAGGTAAAAAGAAAATTCAGCTGAGAAAGGATAGCCTTTCCAACAAATAATGCTTGAATAATTGAATGGCCAAATGCAAATAAAAATTTAAAAAATAACCCCAAACCTTACTTCACCCCATATACAAATATTATCTCAAAATGAAGAATAGGGTTTATAAGAGCTAAAACTATAAAATTCTAGAAGAAAACATAAGAGAAAAGGTTTGTGACCTTGAGTTAGATACAGACTGTTTAGATATAACACAATACCTTAATCAATAAAGAAATTAAATATATATATATATATATATATATATATATATATATATATATATCTTAAAAGAAAATACTATAGGAGAAGACAGTAAAGAAAAGAAATAATTTTAGTTTATATTATGTTAGATTTTGCATAATGCTATCAAGAATAAAAGCAGAGAGGAGGGTGAAAAAAAAGAATAGGTAAATTGGATTTTATCAAAGTTAAAAACTTTTCTTTTTTGAAAGACGTTAAAAGAATGAAAAGATAAAGCACAGACTAGGTGAATATATTTGCAAATCATATATCTGATAAAACACATGTCAAAATATAGAAATAATTCTCAAAACCACCCTAATAAGAAAACAACCCAATTTTTTAAATTGGCCAAAGTTTGAAGAGGCACTTTTTCAAAGAAGATGTATAAATGGCAAATAATCACATTAAAAGATGCTAGTAGCTATCATTAATCAGTAGAAAATTCAAATTAAATACACATACTTATTAGAATGTCTAAAATTAACTGATTTTTACCAAGTAGTGGAGAGGAAGTAGAAGAACTGAAATTCTCATACACTATTGAAGGAAAGAAAGCACTTTGGAAAACAATTTGGCAGTTTCTTTAAAAAGTTAAAACACAGTTTCTGTAAAATCTAGCCATTCTATTCCTAGGTATTTATTCAAGAAAAATGGAAGCATGTGTCCATACAAAGACTAGAACACAACTGTTCATAATAGCCAAACACTAGAAAGAATCCAAATGTTCATCAGCAGGTGAATGGATAAACAAATGGTGATCTGTGGGCACAAAAGAATACTACTCAAATATAAAAAGACCGAACTGTTGTTACAAACAGCAATATGGATGAAACTCAAGATAATTGTGCTGAATAAAAGACATCAGACAAAAAAAGTATATACCAAATAATTCCATTTATGTAAAACTCTAGAAAGTGCAAACTAATCTGTAGTGATAGAAATCAATCAGTAGTTATCTGGGAATAGACTGGAGAGAAATGGATTTCAAAGGGGCATGAGGAAAGCTTTTTTTGGGGGGGGCGGGGTGATGGATATGTTCATTACCTTATTTTGGTGATGGTTTCAGATATGTGTACATAATAAGAACTTTTCACATTGTATAGTATGTGCTATTGTATGTCGAGTATACCTTAATACATTTGTTTTTTAAATTAATCTATAAGACTGAGTCTAGAGTATTTTTTTCTACATAATATAATAAGGCATAAATACCCTTTTCCCCATTTATAAAATTTATTCTGGGACCTCTGGATAGACAGAGACACACAGTGATCTTTGATGTTTTAAATTGAAAGGTAATGCCCTAACTGGTTTGGCTCAGTGGATAAAGCGTTGGCCTGTGGACTGAAAGGTCCCAGGTTTGATTCCGGTCAAGGGCATGTACCTTGGTTGCGGGCGATGTTTCTCTCTCATCAATGTTTCTAAATCTCTATCCCTCTCCCTTACTCTCTGTAAAAAAATCAATAAAATATATTTTTTAAATAAATAAATTGAAAGGTAATTCCAGCACAGTTTGCGTGATCAAATATTCTGTATTAATTAAATGTTGTGTTATACAGGTACTAATTCTCAAGTATGTTTAGCTCAGATAATTAATTTACCTGAAGTAAATATGTTTAATTTTTCGCAAATATATTCACCCAGTCTGTGCTAAAACATCAATGATAGTTACGCTGAAAGGGGAAGAATATTCATCTTTGAGAATAAACTATCCTAATTCCTAGAAGATGCATTACAAACTTCATAAGGTATCAGAAAGTAAGATCCAGAGAACAATTGTCTTCTTCACTGAAGCTGAAAAGAACGTACAACCCCATCCATATAGAATTTGAATTGACAACTTAATATCTGTTAGAGTAACTGTCACCCCCACCATGTTAGTTAATCACTTCCTTACAGTGCTAAAAAGAATGTCATAGAGTTATAAATAATGAAAATTTGGAAACCAAAAACCCAACACAACAAACAGGCATAAATACATAAATACTCAGATAGTTATTTGTCTTAGAGATTGAAGTGAAAAAAAATGTTCTGAATTAAAAGCTTAAATCTAAATCTACTTATTACATTTAAATTTTGGTGTTTTCCCATTGACTTCATTATTTACATATGAAAATATTTCCTAATAATAATTTTTAAATTGTGTTTAGCTCTAATTAGATACTATGCTTTAATTGAAAGAAATCTAGCTGCCCCTTAATTTTCACAAGTCATTTAGTATCTCTAGATCAGTACTTCCCAAATTTTTTCACCTCATGGCACACTAAAAAAAATTATAATATTTGCATGGCAACCTGGGTATGGCAAAGAATGTGAGTGCTCATCAGTGTTCATGTTTCTCTTCTTTCTGAGTATAACACTCATATTCCCCCACATTTCTGCCCTTATGTTTTGCATTGAGATTGTAAAGCCATATGGCTAAGTCTGGCATGTGGGTAGTAGTGATTTACACTACCCTCCTGTGATTCTCTTCTCTGGTCTTCAGCCATATGTTGGGGGAAGGAATTACAAATAAGGAAAGAGGGAAATCGAGAATGAGCTCTGTGGTGTTGGATTGGAATTAGCAGTATCAGTATGACATCATAGCTTTTAATATACATATACAGATGGGCAGAGAAATAAAAATAAATGTATGAGTATGTATGCATGAGTATAAATACTGGGAAGGCCTAGAAGAAATGACATCCCAACCATTGAGTACACCTTGTCACCAAATCCTACTTTCTCAATACCATTCTCTGATAAAAGAAACCAGGGCTCTCTAGAGCAAAGGTTGTCACCAGGGCTGGGACAGGACAAAACCAAGATGAGCATGAAACATCTTGATGTATCAGAAAATAAAGAATTGCTCAAAACAGGATACAAGATTTTCAAAAGAACACAGGAGCCAACCTTAAGGAACTCCTTCCTAAGGACTAATGCTGGCACAATTTGAATAATAAAATTAAAATAGTATTGATTTATAACCCAAAGAGTAACATAAATAGCTATGAGCCCACAGTAATATAATAAATAATTAAATTTATAAATAAATGAGAGAAAAGACAGCTCTTCTTTACAGAAGGATTATAATTATAAATCGTGCTAGGAGAACTGGACATCCACATTCAAAAGAATGAAACAAAACTTATCTTATACCATACACAAAAAAAGACTTTACCATAAGACCTGAAACTGTAAAACCCATAGAATAAAGCCTAGGGAATAAGCTCCTTGTCATTGGTTTTGGCAATGATTTTTATTTTTTTTTGGATTTGACACACAAAACAAAGACAACAAAAATAAACAAGAAGGCCTACTTCAAACTAAAACTTCTGCTCTGCAAAGGAAACAAAATGAAAAGGCAACCTATGAAATGGGAGATAATATTTGCAAGTCACATATCCCATAAGGGGTCATATCCAAAATATATAAGACACTCATACAACTCAATAAGACAAATAACCCAGCTTTAAAATGCTCAAAGAAATCATAGAAAGACAAATACTACATGATCTCACTAATATGTGGAATCTAATGAACAAAATAAACTGATGAACAAAATAGAAACAGAGACATGGATACATGGAATAGCCTGACAAATAAATGTAAGAGGGGAGGGGAGGAGGTGGAAGGGACTGGATAAAGGGAGGTGAAGGGATTAAGTATAAGCGCTGGCTCACATGAGTCCAGTTGCTGCTGTCCCAACCATTAGTAAAGAACATATACGAATAGCCCATGGACATAGACAATAGTTTGAGGAGGGCCAAGAGAATGAGGACAAGGAATGGGTGGAGGTGGATACAGGTGGGGAGTGAGGGATGGGAGACATCTGCAATAGTGTCAACAATAAAAAAATTTTTTTAATGGGCAAAGAACCTAAATAGACATTTTTCCAAAGGAGATATACAAATGGCCCACAGGCACATGAATAATGGAATGTAAATTGGTGCAGTCACTAAGAACAACAGTATGGAGGTTTCTCAAGAAATTAAAAACGGAACTACCATATGATCCAGCAATCCCACTTCTGTGTACATATCCAAAGGAAACAAAACCATTATCTTGAAGAAATATCTGTACTTCCATATTTATTGCAGCATTATTCAATGCCAAGGTTTGAAAACTACCTAAGTGTCTGATGACAAATAAATTAACAAAGAAAATGTGATATATATGCAATGGAATATTATTCAGCCTTACAAAAAGAAGGAAATCCTGTCATTTGCAACAACATAGATGAACCTAGAGAGCATTATACCGAATGAAATAAGCCAGACCAAGGAAACAAATACTGCATGGAATCAGTTATGTGTGAAATATATATATATTTTTAAATCAAACTTATTGAAGTAGAGAGTAGAAAAATGGTTGCCAGTGGCTGGGGAGCAGGAGAAATATGGAGACTTAGCGGAGGAAGAAGTCATGTACTAACACGAAGTGAGTCGCTAAAAAAGATCCTGAGCCCTGTGCTCCTAGAAGAGGACTAACAAATGGTTTGGGAGCTCCTAAAACAGCAGGACATGTGCTGCTTTCCCAGGTGGAGCACCAGAGGGCAGCACAGGGAAGAAGGGTACTGTGCTATGTCTAGGCAGGTAGCAGAGAATTCCTGGTGCCTAAGAAGGGTCTAGAAGTGGCAGAGATATACACCAGACCTGAAGGTGTTTTGCAGCTGGAAAAAAGCAATGAAGGACTCAAAAGTGACTGATGTTGGAAGCCCCTTCCCACACGGCCTGGAATTTAGAAACAAGCTAGGGATGGGCTAGGAGGCCCCTGAATGAGATTAAGTTAATTACAGAGAAATTGAGTCCTTCATCTCTGAATCTGTGAAATGAAATTTATCCCCCGCCCCCTACCTGAAGTGTAAGGCATTGTAAAATTTCTTCCCGCTCTACCATTTGTTACCTATATAATTATATATACATCAAAATGCATATTTTGCTAAAGCTCTGTATATGTCTCTACTTACCTATCTACGTAGTAATCAGCTTAAAATGTATATTAAGAGGTTAGCCACAAGGTGGTACTAAAAAGCTATCTTTTTTGCTTTAGGTCCTACATCATGAAGGTCATTGATTTTAACATACAGCTGTGAACATATAAATCATACTAATGGTTGAGACAGCAGCAACTGGGCTCATGTGAGGCAGCGCTTATACTTAAAAATTATAAAAATAGACTCTCTGGAGATGCTATGAACTAGTTCATATTCTTCCTCTTTTTCTTACCCACTATCATATCATCATGGCATATTCTAATCATTACCCAAAACATCAAACCCTAAATACATTCAGCACTTATAGAGAAAAATGTAAATAGACATGGTCTCTTAAGCCTTAGAATTTAAAATTTAAAGGAATATTTTTATAGAATGTGCCTCAAAACTACCTGGAACCCCTTAAACCAGTGGTCGGCAAACCGCGGCTCATGAGCCACATGTGGCTTTTTGGCCCCTTGAGTGTGGCTCTTCCACAAAATACCACGTGCAGGTGCGCACGTACAGTGCGATTGAAACTTCGTGGCCCATGCGCAGAAGTCGGTTTTCGGCCTGGGTGAGTCTATTTTGAAGAAGTGGCGTTAGAAGAAGTTTAAGTTTAAAAAATTTGGCTCTCAAAAGAAATTTCAATCGTTGTACTGTTGATATTTGGCTCTGTTGACTAATGAGTTTGCCGACCACTGCCTTAAACTATTTCCCAAACACTAAATCTCACCCCCGTAAATGTGAACACTATAGGTCAGCAAATGCATT
Organism: Cnephaeus nilssonii; assembly: GCF_951640355.1. Taxonomy (NCBI): domain Eukaryota; kingdom Metazoa; phylum Chordata; class Mammalia; order Chiroptera; family Vespertilionidae; genus Cnephaeus; species Cnephaeus nilssonii. The sequence goes on from NC_137073.1 coordinate 48,991,896, forward strand.
GTGTATCTTATGGAGCACTTGTTCTCATGCTGAGGAGAAGAAAATAATCTCTTCCAGGCAGCCTTGCTGTGTGTGTGTGTGTGTGTGTGTGTGTGTGTGTGTGTGCGCGCGCGCGCGCTTTAAGTAGATGTAATTTTAAAGAGATACAATAAAAGGGGAAGAAGAAATTGGAAAAAGAACTTGCAGAGAACTTTCTAAGGAAAGAGGTCGTGTAGAAGAAAAAGTACCATGTCCAACCCTGAGGACCACTCACTGGGAACATGGAGAGGCAGGTTGAAGGACACAAGGAAAAAATCAGTGACCTGAGATGATCAAGGTGAGTCTCGTCTATGGTCTAGTAGCAGAGGAAATTTACTTTACTGAGACGTAGAACCACTACATAGTTTTAAAGATAGGAGTGATATAAATATGTCAGCTGGCATATGTCCTTGTAGAATTGAAAGGAAATGATGCTGTTAAAATGACAGTCAAGAGTAGGCTGTAAAAATCAAGTGTAGAAATGATGACACTTTAAGGATGTAACTGATTGTAAAAGGAATCAGATGAGAATCTCTGAGAAGATGCAGTAGGGTTGGGAGAATAAATATCCCTAGGCTTCTCCCTCAGGAGACAGTTACAAAGAAGTTGGATATGAAGAGGGAGAGTCTGTCTATTCATGGAGCCCTCTTCTGGGAACCCCCTCTTGGGCCACTCCGAAGAGAAGGAAACATCAAAAACCTACTGAAAGAAAAAAGGTTTACCACTGAATATTTCATGTTTTCATTTTATTAAAGAATCCAGTTTTTAAAGCTTAGGCCAAATTTACCCTTTACGTATAGCTGAAAAAGGACTAGGTACATTTTTCAATAGCTTGATAGTTTCTATACACCCCACAAAACAATGAGTTTATTTTCCCCATGGCATGCTAGTACTTTGTAAATATACTTTGTCTCTTGCTGAAATTTTCTTTAAAATCTTCACAAGCAAAATCCTGGAAATCACTGAATCTGGATGATGAATATATGAGTTTTCTTTGTACCATTCTCTTTACTTTGGAGCATGTTTGAAAAAGTTGACTGTTGTTGTTTTTTTAAATCATTAAAAGTCTTTTAGTTCTAACACATATCAAGTTAGCAAACCTACTGCACATGCGGGACAGGTTAAGAGAGAAGTGGTAGTGCTTTTTTCTTATTGTTGTTGTTGTTTTTTAGAAACTGCAATCACCTTTTTGGATCCATCATCCAAAAGTAGTCAAGTTCATCCAAAAGTAGTCAACCTGAGCAGTAGCACCAGAAGAAAGGCCAGCCTGGTGACCTCTGAGAATAATCCCTTGCCAGATGTTTTGGGGACATTTCTTTCATGTCCATTTTGACAAATTGTCCCTTGGCTAACACCAGGAGGATTTAAAAATATTGTATTAGTCAGCTCAAGCTGCCATGACCCAATACTACATACAGACCAGGTAGCTTAAACTGGAAATTTATCTTCTCACAGTGCTGGAGGTGGAAAAGCCCAAAATCAACATCCAGCAGGAACTGGTTCTGGTGAGAGCTCTCTTCCTGGTTTCAGATAGCCACTTTCTTGCTGTGTGCTCACATGCACCCCCCACCCCTCCACTTTTTTGTATGTGAGTACAGAAAGAGATGAGCAAGCTCTTTCATGTCTCTTCCATGTCTTCTCTTATGAGGGCACTAATCCCATCATGAGGGCCCCACCCCCATAGCCTCATCTAACCCTAATTACCTCCCATAGGTCCCACCTCCAAATACAACCACACTGGAGGCAAGGGCTTCAACATGTGAATTTGGGGCGGGGATACAAGCATTTAGTTCATAACAGAGATATAAGGGACTTCAGAGTTATGTGTTAAAACTCGTGTGATCCATCACTCAAGGCAGTTGAATCCAAGAAGTGCACTGGATTCACATAGGTGCCTTTGTATTCTTCTTCAGCCCTTTTCTCTCTGCCCACAAGCCCTGTCTAATGGACTATTTCCATAAAGTTTTAAATTAGTATTAAGTACTGAGTAGCCTTCCAGGGATATTTCCATTTTAATAAGGGAGTCTTAACCTCCAAAATGCAAAGACACAGATCTCTTCTAGTCTAATTTCAGGAAATGCTATAGCTAGTAAGAAGTTAGCAAACTTGAGATTCCATCTCATTATTCTCTAAGTCATCACATAGAAGTAGTTACTACTCTGCTTTTGAGACTGACTCTTGCGGAGGATTAGTTAATGCATGGGCAAAAAATTCTGCATTATTAATAATTAGCCAATGTAATGGGTGAGTGGAACTTAATGGCAAATAAATCATGAAATTTTAGAAATGAAAGGAATCTTTAGAATTCAACCAGATCATTTTACAGGTGAGGAAATGAAAGTATAGCTTGGCTGGGTGGATTGTCCAATACTGTATAGTTAAAGACTAAAGATTAGAATACCTTTCCACCATACTATTTTACATCAATGCTGCAGTTCTGCCTCATATCATTAGACATCAAGATCAGCCCCTGGCCACACCCTCACTCTGGACCTGTTAATGAGGAGATGGATGAGGGGAACCATTTCATCACCATCAAGCCTTTAAATTCTTAGCCCTGAGCAAGCAATTCTACAGGTTTCATGCTGTGTTGGGCCTCAGAGATTAGTTTGTGGCTTCCTGTTAAAGAAAACCACACATGTTGAAATGCCAGCTGTTGCTACCCCAACTTCTCTATTCATAATTCACATCAGGCAATTTCCAGGTGGGTACAGGTCTTATTGCCTCTTTAATTATCAATGCAAAACCGAACTGGCAAGCACAAGCCTTTTATTACCTTCACGGGCTCCAGGGACGTTCTGACAGGTTTCCTAGAGAAATCTGTTAAATCAATGGATAAATGCTGGATTTAATAAATGTTTTAGACACAAACCCACCACCTCTCTTAGATCCCTTCTGATTGTCTGTGTAACTATGGAAGACTGTCTCTCCTGGAAAGCTTCCTCTATCCCAACTTCAGGACCTGGTTGTTGGGAGCAGCCAAGAATGTGGGGACCATGTAGCCATTCATTGCTTCCATGTTGGTTTGAGGTTATGGAGAAAGAGATAATGTCAGCCCTTGGGTGGATTAATAACAAAGAAGATTGTTAAAGGCATTTTAAAATATTGTGGATATTTTCAAATACAACGTAAACAGAACAGCATAATGAATCCCCATGTACCCATCACCCAGCCTCAACCCTGCCATCCCTCATTCATCTGTACCTCCACACACTTCCCATTCTTACTTTAAATTATATATTAAAAACAACAACACAAAAACATGAATTTATTTCTCACACTTATGAAGACTGGAAGTCCAATAGCAAGGCACCGGCACGGTCTCTCTGGTGAGAGGCTCTTCCTGGTTCATAGCATGTGCCTTCTCCCTGCATTCTCACATGGTCGAAGAGGCCTGTCATTTTTTAAGTAAAATACATACCTACTGAAATGCATATATATATAATTTGAAAATGGATACACCTGTGTAACCCACACCCCTATCATCTCTTTTTGAGCACACTTAAAATAGGTAAATTGGTAGATAAGGAAATAGCTTATACGTTTTCAATTCATGAAGCATTGCTGTGAATATTCCTCATTTTGAGATTTCTTCCCTTTAGCCTTTCCTCCTCCCATTTCTGCCCTGCAAAATCAACCTTTCCTCCCACCTAGTTTCTGATACTGTTTGCCTCTGCACATTGGCTCCACATTTCTGTCTAGCGATTTAGAAATCGCTAGAAATACCATTTGAGGATCCAAATGGTATTTCCAGTAATTTATTTATTGGGTCCATTCATCTAAGATCAGAAGCCTGCTCCAACCCCTTCCCAGAACCCAGCAGCCTAGCTCACTCTTGACTGCTTTGCCTGATAAGAGAAAGAAATGGAGCAGACAAGTTTTCTTGGCCCAACCCAGGCACCATTGAGAACTGAGAAGGGTCATGGGAGAAGGAGAAATAAAATATAGTCTACCCTGATCACCCAAAATGAAGTGGAGAGAATTAAGAGAAATGCCTCAAGTCACTTCTCATTAAAAAAAAAAAAAAAAAAAGTAGGGCATGTGGGCTGAGTGTCATGATAATTGTTCTTGCTGTAAGTATCTTCCCCCTAAGGCAGTGTATTTCAGGCACATACATACTTTAAAAAAAACAACAACACATTGTATTCCAGAACAAAAACATACATGCACAAATGGAAAAGTTTTCTGAAACAATGTGTAAGACTACTAGGTTAAATACATCCCCATATTTTTATTTTATATTTCTCTAGCTCATAAAAAAAAAAAGCTAGTCACCATCCATTAAAATGATTTTGCAACCCACTGATGGATTGCAACCTGCAATCTGAAAACCACTGCCCTAAGGGCATTGCCTAAAATGTTGGGTTGGAGCGCTTTTCTCAGGGGCTCTTGGCCTCCTCATTTTCTTCACTGGAAGCCAGTTTTATTCTTCACAGAATATGGTTGTTCAGCTTAAACCCAGGATACCCAGGCTCCTTACAAAAGCTGGTATTTAGCTAGAAATTATTTAAAGCCAACCAACACTGATCACCTGCCAGGTGGAAGGCTTCTCATCACAGCCCGCCAAACGCACCATAGCTAAAGTGGAGGTAACTGGAGAGCCAGTCATCATCTGAGGTAATGAGAGAGTGATGATGATGCATAAGCATGTACACACTCAGCCATGCACACAATCATGTCCCAAGGTTTCCATACCCATCAGGTGCAAGAAGAAATGCAAGCCTTGTGTATAAGAGGTGCTGGGTATATAAAGAAAATGCAGATCCTTTCACTAGAGATTTTAATCTAACAACTGTATAGTCAACTTCCTATATCTGAACCCAGAAAGAAAAATATAAAACATTTCAAAAGAAGAGGTCTGATGATATCAGATATCCAACAATAAAGGGCGGGAACATATCATGATGTATATGCTGATCCGGTTTTATAATAAAAAATCATAATAGCAAAGTTTCATGGGGCTCTTCCTAGTGATCCAAATAATGTCCTTTAAATGAATTATGTCCGGGAATTTCACAAATTCCTATGAAATAACTAATATTTTAACTCCCATTTTATAGATGAGGAAACCAAAACTCAGAGAGGTTAAGTAATTTATCCAAGATTACCCAGAAAGTAATCAACATAGACAAGACTTGAACTCAGGCTATCTAATTGTGTGTGGACACAAACATGTACCACCCAATCGCCCTTCAAAAAGGACTTGTTGCTCCAGCTGCTTAGAATGTCCTCAGCATCAGCCTTCAGCTGTCAAAATGTTCAGGGATTGACTCAGCCTCAAAGATCAGAGTCACAACCTTCTCAAAGTAGCCTATACCCAGTGACTGACTGAAGTGGAGCTATAAGGCCCAGCCATGGCAGGACAACTCTGAAAGATCATTTTAGTTCCAGAGCGTCCTATCAGGCCGACTAAGGTTCCCAGCAGGTCTATATCAAGCTATACTTCCTCTCTGCCCAATCTTGCTTTCTTTTTCTTTTTTCCGTAGTCTTTTCCAGCACACTCCTTGATAGTTATCCGACACACCAAATTGTGCCTCTGTGTATTCTTCCCTGAGAACCAAAACTATAGCAAGGGAAAATCTCCCAATGGGCAGAGCTTCAAGTGATCATGCACTTTGTACAGAGAAAAATGGCCTTAAGTTAGAATATATATAGACTCATAGGTAGTAACAAATGGCCTAGCCAGCTGAAGGGGGAAGATTGGAAGAACAGGAGGACAAGAAAGACTGGGTAGACACGTGGACAGACATAGAGAGGTGGATGAAAGCTGGGAAGACCTTTCTATCACATATTAAATTACACCAAAGAGCATCCACCAATGAAGAAACATTAAGCAACCAAGTAGACAAAATGACTTGACCAGATGATGCCAGCCAGCCCCTGTTATTAGTCACCCCAGAAATGGGAGCTATGCATGGGCCCAACATCATGGGCACCAACTTAACAATTAGCTGTTACTGCTATGAAATGTCCAACCTGCTATTAACAGAGACTAATGCTGGGCACCCAATATGGCATCATTCTTTGAGGAACCCTACTGACCACCTGATGGCAAGTTGACTACATTGGGCCACTTCTATTTTGAAAGGGCCAGTGATTCATGCTCACACTAGACATTTATTGCTAGTATGGGTTTGTCTTTCTTACTTGCAGGGCATCAGCCAGTATTCCTTGCAGTGTATTTCCTCTGTTGACGTGGGATCCCACATAAGATTATGTCAAATCAGGTAACCCACATCACTTGAAATTTAGGAATGGGCTCATGAACATCAGCTCTTCCACTAGATAGTATTAAGTAAGGTAAAATATTTAAACATGTAAATCGTAATTCATTGTCTTGCAATAATGGCTTAATAGAAGTTAGTCCAGTTACTCAACTCTTCCTCACTGCTTTCTTTCAGTAATAGGAATAATCTCACTTAATAATAAATAATGAATATGGTTGGGAGGGGGTGGAAAATCACATTATGTGATTCTGCTCTCAAAATGTGTGCTTCAAGCTGAGAGCTCTGGGAGATCAGTGTGACCTGGGAAGGTGAAGAAGGACTCCTTGAGGGATATGGGAACTTAGCTGAGCTCATAAAAACACCAAGAGAGAGAAAAGTGGACAGAGGGCACCAGAAATGTCCTCGCTCCAAGTCTAGCATGTAGTCCTAGTTCAGGTAAACAAAATTTGGAGGGGCAAGCACCAAAAAATCAAGTTTGCACAACCCTGCGATTGTTTTGTTTTAACTGGTAACTTTAGACCAGTATATAGGACAGTATGTCTTGTAATGTATACAGTGGATTTTGAAATATGAAGTGTTATTATAACCAAGAGGAATCTGAGAAAAAGGAAAAAAGGAGGATAAGGACAACAATGTTTAGCTATGTGCTAATCTCAGATCAATATATAAAACCTTTGAAATTATGATATAACCAGTACTGTTAGATTTATGGCCATGGGTATAGTTCTCATTTCAAGCTCGTGCTTTCTATTTATCATCTTTATATTCATATGGCACCTCTATTTTCAATGTCTTACCAATTTCTCCCTCTCCTAGTAACCTTTTCTGGTGAAATTTCATATGCTTCATATCAGATCAGAAGCAAATTCTTTTCTGGAAGGTTGAACCTATCTGTTCAAGTCATTTCTGAGTTACCCAAGCATTAGCTAGTGTTATTTAGGAAATTTGTCAACATCCACTTTTTGTGTGTTCAGATTTAATTCAAGATGGTTTCAATTTAAATCTCTGGAGCGATCATGCACATATTCTCTCAGGAGAAAAGCATTCTTTGCTTTGAGATATAACCGGTTGAGGTTTATACTCCACTTTCTGTATATACGGAGGGTGGTTATGAAGAGATCTACTCAAATCCTGGACAGTCCTTTGGGTTTCCAGACCCTCCATTCATGTTGCATTTAGAAAAAATGCTTCTTTTCTTTCTCCCCCCCCCCCCCCCCACCATTGATGCTCTAGGAGGATTTGAGGAATGACAACACCTGTCTGGCTGTATTCTAGGACAATAAGTTTTATTCTATGCAAAATAAGGGTTTAAAATATTTATTTATTTTTAGGAACTTGGTCACTGGTCCTTCCATTATAGACAAGAATATTTGTGTTGCTAGTAGCATCTATTAAGCAAATATAGGCTAGAGCAACAGAGTTTTTCTAAGATGACATCCTATATGTGTCCTGAAATACTGAGAACTTACAGAATGAAAAAAAAAAAAAACTAAAGTAGGAATGGGTGGATGGGATGGAGAGAGACAATAGGGCAGAGAAACTTTCTTTATGACTGGGCAGAGGGCCCCAAGACATATGGGCATATTCCAGTTATCTATTGTTGCATGTCAAAACACCGCAAAACTTAGTGACTTAAAACAGCAATAATCCTTTCATTATTATCATACTAGAGGCCTGGTACACAAAATTCATGCCCTCGGGGTGGGGAGGAAGTCCCTCAGCCCGGCCTGCGCCCTCTCGCAGTCCGGGAGCCCTCAGGGGATGTCCGACTGATGGCTTAGACCCGGACATCTAGCAGTGGGACATCCTTAGCACTGCCATGGAGGCAGGTGAGGCTTCTACCACTGCCACTGCGCTTGCCAGCTGTGAGCCAGGCTTCTGGCTGAGCGGCACTCCCCTTTGTGTGAGGGCACTGACCACCAGTGGGAAGCTCCTGCATTGAGCGTCTGCCTGCTGGTGGTCAATGCACATCATAGTGACTGGTTGTTCTGCAGTTTGGTCGATTTGCATATTAGCCTTTTATTATATAGCATCTTTGTGGGTTGGCTGGGCTCAGCTGGACAATTTTCGCTCAGGGCCTTTCAGGCAGTTGCAGCATCCAGGGCTACCAGCCTCTCAAGACTCACTCACTCATCTAGCTCTTGGGGTGGGAAGGCTCAGACAGCTGAGGCTCCTTGGGCATCTCTGTCTGTCTTTACGCCTGGTCTCTCCAGCATGGCAGCATCAGGGTGGGTGAACTTCTTTCAAGGCGGTTCTGGACTTCAGAGGCCTGTGTCCCTCGTGAAAAGCCAGGTGGAATCTGCACTGTGTTTTCTAACCTGGCCTCACAAGTCAACACAGTCACAAAGGCCCACTCAGTTTTCAGGGGAGGCGACAGGCCCCACCTCTTGATGAGAGGCGCACCAAAGAATCTGCAGATGTGTTTTCAAACCAACACGGGATTCCACAGACCTCTGGCAGAAAGTCTGGGACAGGATAATGAGTCATTCTCAAACCCACAAATTGGTTCACTGCGGGTTCCTCTCTGCAGAGGTGGAAGGGTACGGTCTAAAAACGGTCTACCTGGGCTGGCCTCTGTCTCGACACTTCCAGAGTCTGGGGCCAGAAGCAAATCTCCGTGCCTCTGTTTTCTTATCTATAAATTGGGATAATGAGAGTTAACATTTATTGAGCATTTAGTAGGTGCCAGGTATTGTCCCAAGTGCATTATACACTATCTTATTTTATAACCAAGGCAACTCTACTTCCTAAGACATAAAGTTGATAATAACAGAGCTGTCTCTCAGGTCTATTGTGTGGATCAAATATGTTCGCTAAAGCTGTTGGGGCAAATTCTGCGGATGCCAGGTCAGGAGAGCGAGCCGATTCTAGAAATCGGCCAACCGTGTGCACAATGCCACACAGGAGCGCAGATTTTCCCCACTAGAGATGGAAGACCAGTCTGGGTTAAGAGGGGCCAGATTTTTTTTTTTTTTGGACAGGTGTTAAAAACGCATAAAAAGACCCACCAGTCCAAGTCTCATTTGAGACTATGGGTGCAGAACCCCGCGCAGTTTGCAGAGTGGGACCAGGAGCACCGCTTTGAGTTTGCAAAAGAGGTAGCGTTTATTTTGTTCCCGAAAAGGGAATTCGTGACTACAGGCTGTCGGAAGCGTTCTGCGGGGAGAACACCCGCCTTCTGCCCTAATCGCCCCCAAGTGTCCGGGGCCCGCTTCGCGGCCGGATGCACGGAGCTGACACCTTTCCAGGGCGCCTCCGGTGTACCCTCTCCCCTCGCGTCCCCGTCGCCACCCTGGGCTCCCAGACTCGGGAGCACCTTCCTCTCCTCCCTCTCCCCTAAGGTGCCTGCTCCCACGATCGCAGAACGCCCATCTTCCCAGCCCCGGCAAAACCCGGAGAGGTGGACTCCCGCGCCCGGAGCGCCCGGCGGCCACTGGGCATGCTCCGTCGCCAGGCAGGTTCCCGGCGGCGACCCGCTTCGGAGCCTCGCGGATCCTCCAGCGGCAGCGCGTCCTCCCCGCGAGCAGGAGCGGGCGCATGATGGCGGCGGCAGGGAGCGCCAGCGGCGGCAGCAGCGGCGGCGCCGGCAGCAGCAGCAGCGACACGTCCAGCACCGGCGAGGAGGAGCGGATGCGGCGCCTCTTCCAGACGTGCGACGGCGACGGGGACGGATACATTAGCAGGTACTCGGGGAGGTCCGCGCCAGCCGCGGGGCGAGACCAGCCTCTGGCGCTGCCCTTGACCCCGCCGCTGCCCTCTCGCCCCAACTTCCAGCAAGTTGCACCGAAGCTCCCGGGAAAAGTTGGCTGCGACCTTGCGAGCGCGTCGCCGGCCCGGGCACTGAGGCCGAGGGGCCGTGTGATTCGCCTTCTGGAGGAGCCAGTTGGTCCAACTTTTCCCAGCCCCGTCTTTGTCTGGGCACGGGGGAGACACCTCCGTAGGATGCGAGTTTTCCCCTGAGTCTCGGAGGGCCCCTGCCTGGAGGGTGGGGTGGGGGGTGGGGGGGGTGAGGGGTTGGGGCGGGGGACGGGTTCTGGCCGCCTGTCCCGGGTAAGAGGGGCGGATCTGCAGCCTCGGGCAGGATCCTGGGTGTCACGATGCTGTGGCACCAGCAGCGACCTGTCCGGCTGCTCGGTGGACAGCCCCCGGGGCGGACCAGGATGGGGATGCGCTCTCGGGGACAGAGTTGCACAGGACAGCAAGCTGTGGAGAACTTCCATGTGCCACAGGGTCTCTACATTCCAAACTTCGGAACCCAGAGTTTGCCACCTGTACTGATTAAGCCTATTAGCGAGAGGGGGAACGAAGCGCTCAGGCGCAAACTGGAGAATTAAGAGGCGAGTCTGGAATCTAGACCCTACTCCCTACGCGCCTCCGCGCGCTAGCCAGGTGAGCGCCCAGAGGGCTCTCGGGCTCACCTCACCACCACTCATAACCCGGCCCTGTTTGCTTCCACATCCCCTACAGGGGCGGTGTTGCCGCTTCAAGCCGCAGGGCTTGGCAAATAATTACTTCTGTTCAGATTTACATCACTTGTCAGACACTGATGGTAAAGGAGGCAATGGTAATGTTTCACCGTATGCTTCTATGAAAGGTTGGAACAGGGTGCTGAAGACCTTACTAGCCGAAATTTGAATTGCCTTCCAGGAAGTAGGCAGCCTAAGTTGTGTATTACACCTGTGTATTACATTTTTGTGTATTACACCCGCGTCTTGGTGATGCTCAAGAGCTCTGAAAATTCCAGGCTGCCTCCTGCTGATTGTCCTTGCCTACATAAAGAAAAAGAATGGGGAATTAAATTTTTTAAAAAAAAATTGTAAAAGATCTCTGAAACAGGTAATTTGACATGTAAGAATTTAACACTTAAAAAAACAATCATTTACTTTGAACTTTTGACTGGATTATGATCATTTTAGCTGGATTTTATTATTTTCCTAAAGCTTCATTGGGAAACATTAAAAAGATATCAGAAAACTTTATGGAGTAATTCTGTTTTGAAATGAAAAAATATATGTAACTCTAGTTGACCCCACATAGATTTTTATCTGGAAGTCTGTTCCTGTTTTGGTTCTGGGATAATAGTAATAATAAAGGTCATATAACTTAGATTTGTCACGGTGGTGTTCCTACTTGAAAGATCATTATTATCTCACTTTCAATTATAAAAACAATCTACATTCTTCATGTTAGGAAGCAAAAAGAATGTAATTCACATAAGCAAGAGTGCATATAGAAAACTAGTAGAATTTTCTCCTCCCCTTCTTCTAATCTAGCATGTTAATATGTTGCTTTATCTAATCCAGACTTTCTATACAAATGCTTATGTTATTTTGAATGGTAGCTGCATCTACCCTGAAGGATAATTAATTCTGTGAGCATAATTTGAGGACTTTGTGTTGGAGGATAAGGCATTGTGTGTAAGGTGCTGGTGGGAAAGGGGATTTAGAGTAGAAACCTGCTGGAGCAAAAGTGGGGGGGGGGGGGGAAAACACTGTGTCATTCCTTGAAACACATAACTTTAATATATCTACTTCAAAGTTGAAAGGTTTACTAGTACGCCCTGAACTTTAGGTAATGAACCCTAAATTTTAACTGTGGGCAGAGTTGCCCTGGAAGTTGTGTGCTGTGACAGGACTCCCATATAGGAGGATTTCAAGGATGTAATTTCATAGAAAGGGAGCCCCAAGGAACTTCTCTAGAAGTATGTTTACACAGCAAGTACAGTTTTTCCTGGGATATATGTTTATTTGGTACTAGAGGCCCAGTGTATGACATTTGTGCACTGGGGGGTGGGTCCCTCAGCCCAGCCTGTGCCCTCTCGCAGTCCGGGACCCCTTGGGGGATGTACGACTGCCGGCATAGGCCCACTCCCTGGCAGTTGGACATCCCCAAGGGGTCCTTAGCTCTGCTGTGGAGGCCGCTGCACTCACCAGCCGTGAGCCTGACTTTTGGCTGATCAGTGCTCCCCCTGTGGGAGCTCACTGACCACCAGGGGGCAGCTCCTGTATTGAGCGTCTGCCCCCTGGTGGTCAGTGCGTGTCATAGCAACCGGTTGTTCTGCTGTTCGGTTGATTTGCATATTAGCCTTTTATTATATAGGATGGCTTGGGGAATGGGGTAAATGAAGATAAAGTGGCATTAAATGACTCCCTCTGCAAAGCTGCATCTTTGTGCTAACCCTGTTTAATGACCTTTACTGATCACTTTAGAGTAGGTGTAAAGGTGTGGAATGCTATGAATATTCTCTTTTATTAAATGAGAGTTGCACTTTCTACATTAAAACCTTAAAACCCTCAGGTTCCTCAAAAGATGTCAATCTTTACACTCATGGTATACAGCTGTATTGATTAGGTTTTTAGTTGGTTATATATAATAGAAGCCTAAGCAAAGTAAAAAAAAAAAAGAGGGGACTTTCTCATCTAGAAATCTGGAGGAGATCCATCCAGGCTGGGACAGTTGTTTCCCTATGGTGTCAATGCCCAGCTTCTGTCTATTTTAATGCATCGCCAATCTTCACAGAAAGCATTCATCCTCATGGTTATCTCATAGTCTTCAAATGATTGCTCTATTTCCACTCTCATCTTCAAATTCTAGGGAGGAAGGTATAAAAGGAAGCTGAAATGAGAGTTGCCTATATCATTAAAACAGAGCTTTCCCAAGTCCCTTAATTGACATCTTATTGGTCAAACAACATTACCTTACCATGCCTTCTTCCAATAGAGTTCAAGGAAGCATGTAATTCAGTTGGTCACGTTGCCTCCTAAACAAAATCAGAGTTCTGTTACTAAGAGCAGGGAATGATATTGGGTAAGCAAGCATCAACCAAAACATATACTGTAATCAATAACCCACATTCAACTGTGTTGACTCTGGTTCTTTGCCTAGTCCTCATTCTTAAGCAGGAGTGGGCTAGAGATCTTATGTTTGGAGAAAGGATAAGTGAAAGATAGACTGAGTCCCGGAGGGAAAATGTCAACAGAGTACCATCTCAGGAAGAGGCAAGTCAAAGGTAGGGATTTGAATCATCATTATTCTCTTGGCCCAACCTTCCCCATCAGACTGACAAAAAAGGCATCTGCTGACTGGATATTCCGGGAATAGCTGCTTCTGCCAAGGAACTCCCAGCCTGCCAGAGGGACCTGGAATCATCCTCCTGGATATTTAACGTGGAGCAGACACCTGCAGCCTGAGCAGGGCAGGAGCTGGTTGTGCAGTGGGACCGCAGCAGGCTCTTCTGTGCATTCCATTAGCTGTACAGGGATGTAACTTCACATTTTATGGTATTGAATTTTTGGACCCTAATTATTTATTTATTTTTTAAAAATATTTTTATTGATTTCAGAGAGGAAGGGAGCGGGATAGGGAGATAGAAACATCAATGATGAGAGAGAATCATCGATCAGCTGCCTCCTGCACGCCCACCACTGGGGATTGAGCCCACAACCCAGGCATGTGCCCTTGGCCTGCACCGAACCTGGGACCCTTCAGTCCGCAGGCCGACGCTCTATCCACTGAGCCAAACCGGCTAGGGCTGGACCATATTTATGATGGCTCCTTAGCTCTGCTGTGGAGGCCGCTGCGAGAGGAGATGGTGGGGTTACTCTATTTGCTAAAATTAACTTCCCTTTGGTATTTTAAAGCTCTGGTTCTTTACCCTTCAGTTTAAGAAACGATCTTGAACATCTTGACAAATATCTAAAACCAACACTTATATTTATATCTAGCTCCCAAGCCTCAGCTCAATGTTAGAGTTTCCCTAACCACTGTGTCAAAGTGGGTTTGCTCTACCCCACCATTATTCTCCATTATACTGCCAGTGGCTTTCTTCCCAGGCACTCTTTACAACTTGTAATTGCATTTCTATTTACTACTTTATTTACCTGTTTATTGTCATTCTCCCACTAGATGTAGCCTTCATGAGGGCAGGAATCATGTCTGTTTTATTAAGACAGTACATTCAGTATCTAGCACAGTATTTGCCATCTAGCAATAAATTAGTAAATTCTAATGAATAAATTACCAAAATAAAGAGTAGTATATTCATGGATATGGAAAAATCTTTTAAACATCATTTAAGAATATGTTAAAAATTTGGAAAATATAGAAATGTACAAAAATAAAATAAAAAATATCCATTATCCCATAATCAAGAAATGTCATTTGTTTTTCTGGTGATCTATCTGCACAATATCATTCCTCTAGTACATTAGAAATGATTGGACAAAAAGAAAGCCATCTCGTGCTTATGTAGAGGAAGACTTAATATTGTTTTGATGGCAATACTCTCAAAAATTGTTCTACAGATTCAACACAGCTTTTCTCAAAATCCCAGCTGCCATTTTTTTGTAAAAATTAACTATCTGATCCTAAAATTCATATGGAAATCGAAGGGACCCAAAATAGTCAAACAATCTTGAAAATATTTGAAGAACGAAGTTGGAGGATTCACACTTCCCAATTTCAAAACAGTAATTAAGACAGTGTAGCACTGGCAAAGATAGGTATATAGATCCATGAAATAGAACTGAGAGTCCCGAAACAAACCCATGTGTCTATGGTGAATCAGTTTTCAACAGAGTGCCAAGACAAGAGTGTCAGAATCAAGGGTGAAATGAGGAAAGAATAGACAATTTGACAAATGGTACTGGGACAACTGGATAGACACATATAAAAGAATGAAGTTGAACACGTTCCTCACATACAAAAATGTATATTCCTCACATTCTTCCTATATAAAAACTAGAAGCCCGGTGCATGAAATTCATGCACGGCGGGGGGTTGTCCCTCAGCCCAGCCTGTACCCTCTCCAATCTGGGACTCCTGGAGGGCAGTCGGACATCCCTCCTGGATCGGGCCTAAACGGGCAGTCGGACATCCCTCTCACAATCCAGGACTGCTGGCTCCCAACTGCTTGCCTGCCTGCCTTCCTGATTGCCCCTAACTGCTTCTGCCTGCCAGCCTGATCACCCCCTAACCACTCCCCTGCCAGCCTGGTTGATGCTTAACTGCTCCCCTGCCAGCCTGTTTGCCCCCAACTTCCCTCCTCTGCCAGCCTGGTCACCCCTAACTGCCCTCTCCTGCAGGGTTGATTACCTCCAACTGCCCTCCCTTGCAGGCCTGGTCCCTCTCAACTGCCCTCCCTTGCAGGCCGGGTGCCTCCCAACTGCCCTCTCCTGCTGGCCATCTTGTGGTGGCCATCTTGTGTCCATATGGGGGCAGGATCTTTGACCACATGGGGGCAGCTATATTGTGTGTTGCAGTGATGATCAATTTGTATATTATTCTTTTATTAGATAGGATAGAGGCCTGGTGCACGGTTGGGGGCCAGCTGGTTTGCCCTGAAGGGTGTCACAGATAAGGGTGGGGGTTCCCTTGGGGTGTGGGGCGGCCTGAGCGAGGGGCCTGTGGTGGTTTGCAGGCCGGCCACGCCCCCTGGCAACCCAAGGGGAGGCCCTGGTATCTGGAATTTATTTTCCTTCTACAATTGAAACTTTGTAGCCTGGAGCGGAGCCAAGCCTGGGGCTCCGGCAGCCATTTCTGTGGCAGTTAATTCACCTTCTACAATTGAAACTTTGTAGCCTTAAGCGGGTGAGCCCGGCCAGGGTGTGCGGAAAGCTTTGCTTCCCCTGTTGCCACCGGCAACCCTGGCCTGCTCTCTCAAGCTCCATTCTGCCGCCATTTGTTTGAATTTGTTTACCTTCTATAATTGAAACTTTGTAGCTTGAGTGGAGGCTTAGGCCTGCAATGGCTATGGAAAGCTTGGCTTACTCTGTTACCTGGAAAACCTTGCTCTCTGTGGCTGTAGCCATCTTGGATGGGGGTTAATTTGCATACTCGCCCTGATTGGCTGTGGGTGTGGCTTGGCTGGTGGGCATGGCTTATGTAGCGGAGTGATTGTTAATTTGCATGTTTTACCATTTTATTAGAGAGGATTAACTCAAAATGGATCAAAAATGTAATGGAAGAGCTAAAATCTTTGTCACTTTAGATTTGGCAGTGGATTCTTATATATGACATCAAAACAGAGGCTATAAAAGAAAAAAACAGGTAAACTGGGTCTCATCAAAAAATTTTTAAACTTGTACTTTAAAAGAAATTATCTAAATAGTAAAAGAATGGGAGAAAATATTTGCAAATCATATATTTGATAAGAGACCTGTATATAGATTGTATAAGTCAATAGAAAGATAAGTAACCCAATTAATTTTTTTATATAACTCAAGTGCAACTTTATTTTACTTTTCTGTTGCCTCTTTAAAAATGTGCTCGGCAGGCGATTTACTCATGTAGGCCCGAAACTTGCCCAATTGGAAAAAAACAAACACCTTTTTTTTAAAAATTTCTTTATTGATTAAGGTATCACATATTTGTCCTCATCCCCCCATTCCCATCCCAAACCCCTCCCCACTCATGCCCCCACCCCCCTGTTGTCCGTGACCACTGGTTAGGCTTATGTGCATGCATACAAGTCCTTTGGTTGATCTCTCCCCCTTACCCCCACCCTCCCCTACCTTCCCTCTGAGGTTTGACAGTCTGATCGATGCTTCCCTGTCTCCGGGTCTGTTTTTGTTCATCAGTTTATGTTGTTCATTATTTCCCCTAGATTAGTGAGGTCATGTGATACTAGAATACCTTTTGTCATTCTCAGTTGGTAGCTCCATGGTCTTTGGAGCTGGGCTGCAGGGAAAACCCACCTACCCTCCTCTGACTAGTTGTTGTTTTCTAGTTTCTGGGCTCAGTAGCAAAAAAGAAATGAATATACAGAGTCCTCACCTGATAGAAACTGTTGCAGAATGCTTTGCCCTTTCTGGGACCAGAGGCTGACAAATGCCAGCTCTTCTCCTGTAAGCATTGTCACAGTGGTTAAGCCTTCCCCACCCCCCACCCCCCCCCAAAAAAAAGGTTTCTTCTGCTGCAACTGGATAAGTAACCCAATTTAAAAAGGACAAAGGATCTGAAAAGAGTTTAACATACTGGGTATTAGGGAAATACAAATCAAAACTATAATGAGACAGCACTTTACACCCAGTAAGATAGCTATAATAAAAAGTTAGGTAATAACAAGTGTTGACAAGGATGTGGAGAAATCAGAACCCTCTTATATTCCTAGTAGAAATGTGAAATGGTGCAGCCACTTTAGAAAATTACCTAGCAGTTTCTCATCAACTTAAACATAGAATTACCATTATGACCCAGCAATTCTACTCCTAGGTATATATGCGAAAGAACTGAAACATATGTCCTCACACAGACTTGTACGTGAATGTTCATAGCAGCATTATTCAAAATAGTCAAAAGGTGTAAACAACCCAAATGTCTATCAACTGATGAATGAATAAACAGGATGTTTTTATTGATTTCAGAGAGGAAAGGAGAGGGATAGAGAGATAGAAACATCAGTGATGAGAGAGAATCATTAAGGATTGTCACAGTGTTTAAGCCTTCCATATATCTAATATTCCATATATCTACATAATGGAATATTAAGCAGTCATAAAAATGAATGAAGTACTGAAGCCACATGGATGAACTTTGAAAGCATTATGCTAAGTGAAAATAGCCAATAACAAAGTAGCACATATTATATGATTTCATTTATATGAAATGTCTAGAATATATAAATTATGGAGATAATAAAAGTAGATTAGTGGTTACTTAGGACTGGAGGTAATGAGGTGAGGGGGTGGGGTATGAAGGATGGTAGTTAAAGGATAGGGGATTTATTTTTGAGATGAGGACAATCTTTCAAAATTCATTGTAGTGATAGTTGCACAACTCTATGAATATACTAAAAACCATTGGATTGTACACCTTACATGGCTGAATTTTATGGCATATGGGTTATAACTCAATAAAGCTGTCACACACACACAGAAAAAGATTGGAAGATGTGATTTGTAATTATAATATTCCATTATTTATTTATTTAAATATTCTTCTATTATTGGACATTTAGGTTGTTTCCAATAATGTGCTTTTGGAATTGCATTAAGTCTAAGATTTCATAGATTGTGTTTTGGTAGCATATCCAAGAAGACTTTGCCTAACCCAAGGTCACAAAGATTTACTCTTCTAAGAGTTTTATAGTTTTTGTTCTTACATTTAGGTCTATGACCCATTTTGAGTTAAATTTTTGTGTATGGTGTAAAGAAGGGGTCCAAGTTTACTCTTTCGCATGCAGATATTCAGTTGTCCCAGCAACATTGTTGAAAAGACTATTATTTTTCCATTTTCTTGACACTCTTGTCAAAAATCAATTGACCATAAATATGAGAGTTTATTTCTGGACTTTCAATTATTTTCCATTGATATATATGCCAATTCTTATACCAGTACCACACTGTCTTGATTATTATTGCCTTGTTGGAATTTTTGAAATCAGGAAATGTGAATCTTCTGATTTTGTTCTTTTTTTCAAGATTGTTTGGCTATTCTTAGACCCTTGAGTTCCCATACAACTTCTAAGATAAGCTTGTCAATTTTTTCAAAACAGGCAAATGAGATTTTGGATAGAGATTGTATTGAATCTATAGAGCAGTTTGTTCACATGTATTTTTAGTGGTTGTATTTTTCAGGGTATTCTTGTTTCTCCCCCAGCCCATATCTTTATTTTACAATCTTTTTACTTTGAATCAGCAGATTAGTGGATGTCCAAAGTTATAATGGCATATGTTTATAGAAGCTTTAGAGTTTACAATTAGTCCATACATTATGTCATGTAATGCTTGCAACAGGAATTAATATCTCTATTTTAAGCCAAGAAGTCAAGATAAGATAGTCTCTAAGGGAAAGGACAAGTCTGTGGCCCTTACGTGAGGATCTTTCACATGCTTCCAAGCTAACACAGAAACCATTTTTTTCAAAAGCCTTAAAGTCCTTTACTGTTTAATTTACTCCAGGTCTATGGTGGGGATGAATTTTTATTTTGTAACTGGCTTCTTCACATCAATGGGATTGGTATTTAAATTATTGGTACAGAAGGTAAGGCATTTGCATTCTAAATGAAGTCTCAGCTGGGGAGACGCTCTGTTGTTCAGTTAATTGAAAATCTCTTTAAGTGTTAGTCCCAGAATAGAAACCATATGACAAGAAAGGGCATTTCCTTTGAGAACAGTTAATTGTCAGCTTCTCATTGTCATTTCAAAATATCAGTTTAAATATGTAAATGAATAATTACTAAATTCATGACATTGATGACTCTAAATGATGAAAGAAAAAGTGTTGGGTAAGCAGAAGGACTGTCTGGACCATTGTTCAAACATTTGGATCCCTGTTACCTAACAGAGTAAAAATGTAAATGGAACAAATTTCTGGATTGACCAATAACCATTAATGTTTTTGTCTTCTATGACAATTGTTGGCTGAGTTTAAGTGTAGCCCTCAGTGGAAGATTTAGTCATGAAACTGCTTCTTGTATAATTCTAGATAGATGAGCTTTGTGTTGTTGTTTTTAAATATTTACATCAATGATGTATAAGATACTTGAAAACACAGCTTAACCTTGATGTTGGTATTAACTGGGTATCTTATTAGACATTTTGGTAAGTGCTGTTGGTTAAGACATCTATTGCCTATTGTTTAAAAGTTCAGCATGTACAAATTTGAGGTAGAGATGAAGGAAGTAGATGGGAGTAAGGAGGGCATTTTTGTAAAAATGTGGCTACATTTCCTTTAAATGTCAGAAATTTTTACTTACAAAAATTCAGAATTTCTTTCTGAGCAATAACAAACCTAATAGAATATTCTACATTAGAGGTTAGTGCTTTTAGGCAAGGGTTTTACTTCGATAATTTTATGTATTCTAGAATCTTAACCTGAACATATTTTATAATAAACAGGATAAAAATCACTGAGAGAATATAATTGGGAAAGTATTCATTCTTCTAAAAATGTGTTGACAGTATTCTATTTATTATAAGCAAAGGGTGGAGTCAAGGCTGGTCATCTCCCTCCCCTTCTTGATATTCTAAACTCCTTCATCTCTAACCAGGATTATTCTCCTAGTGTCTAATCTATGGGCCTGCCCCATCCAGGCCACTCTCCATGGACATCAAAGTCATTTTTCTCTAACACAAAACTGAGCAAGCTGTTCTTTTTAAAACCCTTCAACAGTTGCCTGTGTTTTAGATGTAAATTCCGACTCCTTCTGGGGCATTTAATTTAGGGTCCTTACCCATCTGCACAGACTCTACCCCCTCCAGCATCATTTCTCACACTTCATCCTCCAGCCTGCCCTGCTGTACTAAACGTCAGTGCTTTGCCTTCTATAAGTGCCCCCCCTCTCTCTTGTCTTCCTGGTAAGTGCCTTCTCATTTTTCTAGACTTAGTTCTCATCAGCTCTTTCTCTCTGGAGAGTGTCGGGGTGTCTCAGTACCTTACACACACTGGGAGGCCAGCACGCTAACATTTGATACTCTCTGTTTACATTTCTTTCTCCCCACACACAAGGCAGAGACTATATTCTTCTTGTCTTTTGTCTCCATAACCCTCAGTGCCCAACTTATAGGTAATAGAAACTTACTAAATGTTGATCAAAAAAATAAACTTGTTCACTATGTAATGGTAATTTAAAATACTTTAGACGTTTTAGAAAAACGATTTATCAGGTTTTGGCCAACTTATAAGAAGCTGAGGAATTTATATTTGAAGATACGTATCATGTGCATTTTACCTAATCTAAAATACCAATGCCTGATTGCCCCTAACCGCTTCTGCCTGCCAGCCTAATCACCCCCTAACCACTCCCCTGCCAGCCTGATCGACGCCTAACTACACCCCGGCCGGCCCAATTGCCCCTAACTGCCCTCCCCTGCAGGCCTGGTCACCCTTACCTGCCCTCCCCTGCCGGTCTGGTCATCCCTAATTGTCCTCCCCTGCAGGCCTACCCCTCCCCCAACTGCCCTCTGCTAGCCCGGTCACCCCTAACTGCCCTCCCTGCCTGCCTGATCACCTACAACTGTCCTCCCCTGCTGGCCTGGTCCCCCCCCCAACTGCCCTCCACTGCAGGCCTGGTACCCCGCCAATTGCCCTCCCCTGAAGGCCTGGTCCCCCGCCCCCCTGAACTTCCCTCCTCTGCTGGCCCAGTCACCCATAACTGCCCTCCCTGCTGGCCTGATCGCCCACAACTGCCCTCCCCTGCAGGCCTGGTCCCCCCCAACTGCCCTCCCCTGCTGGCCTGGTCCCCCCCAGCTGCCCTCCCTGCAGGCCTCATCCCCCTTCAACTGCCCTCCCCTGCTGGCCTGGTCTTCCCGAAATGCCCTCCCTGCTGGCCTGATTGCCCACAACTGCCCTCCCCTGCAGACCTGGTCTCCCCCAATTGCCTTCCTCTGCCGGCCTGGTCACCCCTAACTGCCCTCCCTGCTTGCCTGATCACCCACAACTGTCCTCCCCTGCAGGCCTGGTCCCCCCCAACTGCCCTCCCTTGCTGGCCTGGTCTCCCCCAACTGCCCTCCTCTGCTGGCCTGGTCACCCCCAACTCCCTTCCTCTGCTGGCCTGGTCACCCCTAACTGCCCACAACTGCCCTCCCCTGCAGGCCATCTTGCGTCCACATGGGGGTGGCCATCTGTGTCTTGGAGTGATGGTCAATTTGCATATTACTCTTTTATTCGATAGGATAGACTCTCTTCTAAGCACTGATAATATAGCAGTGAACAAAATCAACAAAATTCTTTGCTCTCAAGACATTCTTTGGAGGAGGGTGGTGTAAGATACATTGTTAAGCACAAAAACAAAATATGATCTGTCAGATGGTGAGACAGCAAATAAAGCAGGGAGTGGAATAGTGAGTGCAGGTGTGACAGGTTAATTTTAATATTAAATAGGATAGTTATGAGAGAGCTCACTGAGAAAATAATTTTTGTGCAAACACCTGAAGAGTTCAGGAGCAACCATGTATTTATATGGAGGAACAGGTTCCTGATTGAAGGAACAACAAAAGCAAAAGTCATGAGGCAGAAGCAGGTGCATTCAAAGAATAAGGAGATCACTGTGCCTGGAGTGAGAAAGGGAAGAGAAGCAGATGAAGTAGGAGGGGGCAGATTTTATGATCTTGTAGATAATCGCAAGGACTTTGGCTTTTAGCCTGAGTGAGAGGCTTCTGCTTGATCATGTCTGTACTTACTCTCTCCATTTTCTTCTCAGAAACTCAATTCTGGCATGTGTCACTCAGATCAATCCAAACTATCACTCCATTCAAACAGTGCTTAAGTCACTAGTGACCTCTTTGTCAGTTAATAAAAGGGGTATGTTCAGTCCACGCCTGTATTGCCACTCAGCAATCCATTGTGTTGACCATTGCCTACCTCTCACAGCCTCCTATTACCCTGGCTCCTATGATCGCACCATCTTCTTGATTTTCTCCCACCTGGCTGGCTCCTCCTTTTTTATTTCACGTGCAGGTTCATCTCTTCTACCTAGCTATTGGGTGTCAGTATTTCTCAAGGCATCAACTTTTGCCCATTCCTCCTTTAACCCTATACATTCTTTCTAGGTATTTATGTTTTCGCTTCAGTTATCTTTGTAGATGCCAGTGACTCCCACAGTAAGTGTCCAGCTCAGACTTCTCTTCTGAGCCTCAGGCCTGCATAACCAATTAATTCAATTGCATATGAACCTTCTTCCATCAGATATTTCTAAAACAATTTGAACTACACAAGTCCAATATTGGAATCATTTTCTCTCACCACAAAATGAAATCTTATAGTCTTGCTGTCTCAATGAATGTGACCACTGTACACCCACTTACACAAGCCATAAGAAATCTTGGCCTCATTCTTGACACCCCCTTTTCCATCAGTTCCCATGTTGGTTTCATTGCCAAGTCCTATTATCTTACCTAACAAATCTCTCTCAAATCTGCCCACTTCTTTTCATCTCTTTTCTACCACTGCAAATACGCCTGACTGACTCTCTTGTGTCCCCTCTGGCCCTCCTCAAGTCCAGTCTTCCACTCCAGCCAGAGAGAACTTTCTGAAATGCTAATCTGCTCATATTGCCCCTGCTTAAAATTCTTCAGGTGAGTCAAAATCCACAACTTGGCCAACAAAGGCCCTGGATGGTTTCACCTCCTCCTTCCTCTCCTGACTCATTTTATTCTCACTCCTTCTAGATCTCTGTCCACTAATCCCTCTAGCCTTCTTTCAGTTTCACTCTCCAATGTGTTCTGCTGTCAGTTCCCATCCAATTCCCAAGCAACTGGCTATCTCCAGCTGTTCTCAAACTGCTGAATTTTCCAACCTTCTTTGGCCCTCCCACCTTCCTGGCCTTCAGAGCATTTATTTGAGTTTGTAATGTCATGTTCATTTGTGGGAATTTCTTTATTAATGTCTTTCTGGTCCACTCAACCATGAGCTCCATGAGAACAGGGATTATGTGGGTTTTTAAAATTTTTTATTTTTTAAAAAATTTTAATTACAGTTTATATTCAATGACTGTTTTATTCACCATTAAGTTCATAGGCCTAGCACAGTAACCTGGCACATTGTAGGTAGTTAGTAAATATTTGTGAACAGAATCAATGAAGTCATCTTTGCTTCTTAGAATTAAACCAAAAAGTTGTATTTTCGCATAATCGGGACACTGGTATATTTATTTTCATTTGCATAAGCAATTTATTTCCATAAACATAAAAAGTACCCTTTCTGAGATATTTCAAGGTTTCTCTGAAATTGCTAGAGAGGAAATTGCTGTTGGGTTTTTCTCAATTTATCAAGATCTGATATAACTGCCCTCTCTCCTTGGTGCATGTCTCCTGGACTGAGAATTGAGTAATGCACAGGTTCTCGTCTTATGGCTATTCAACATTCTGCATGACATTTCCAGATGTGTTAAAGGTGTCGTTTTGACTGGGGTGAAGTCCATTTTCTGGAAGCCTCAGGAAAATATTGCAGCCTGAGGTGCTATTTTCTAGTGATTCTGTCAAACACTGTCTTGGCGACTGTGAAATAGGCAGCCAGGAAAACCCAAGTCTGTGGGCAAATTTGAGATCAGAGCTATGAAGTGGTGTTTTGTTTGTTTGTTTGTTTTTTTAATATATTTTTATTGATTTCAGAGAGGAAGGGAGAGGAAGAGAGAGATAGAAACATCAATAATGAGAGGGAATCTTTGATTGGCTGCCTCCTGCACGCCCCCCACTGGGGACTGAGCCCGCAACCCGGGCATGTGCCCTTGACCGGAATCAAACCCGGGACCCTTGAGTCCACAGGCCGATGCTCTATACACTGAGCCAAACCAGCTAGGGCGCTATGAGGTGTTTTAAAAGGATTCAAGACCCAGAAGATAAAGTAGAAAGTTGGTGAGCAGTTGGTTCAGTTGAAGTTTTATCACCATAAGAACAGTTCCAAAAGGTCAGAGGCCCAGCTCTGTGGGTGGTCTGCAGCTATTTAAAGTATTTTGACCTGACTTGCCAAGTCAAGCAAGAAAGTACCAATTTTTAAATCTTGTTTATTTCCCTCAGTTTCTAATGTGTTGCATGGGCATTAACAGGTAAGGTTCTCAGGCATGTTGGTTAAACCTTTTTACTTTACTATCAGACTGCCTTTCATTTCTTTCTGTTTATTTATTGAATGACTAGTAGCCCTGTGCACGAATCCGTGCGCCAGTAGCTCTCTGCAGGGCCTGGCCACTCCGCACCCGCTGCCCAGAGGCTCTCTGGGGCCCAGAGGCCCATCCACGCTGCCTGCTCTCAGTGACCGCACCCCCCCACCACCACCACCGCCACGGGGCTGGGGGACTCTGGTGGGGCTGAGAGGACTGGGCGCCGCCATCTTTGTGACAGAGTGATGGTTAATTTGCATATTACCCTTTTATTATATAGGATTTGGGAGAGAGAGACAGACAGACAGACAGACAGACATTGATTTGTTGTTCCACTTATTTATGCATTCATTGGTTGCTCCCTAACTAGGGATCAAACCCGCAACCTTGACATATCATGACAATGCTCTAACCAACTGAGCTACCTGGCCAGGGCTGCCTTTCATTTCTAGCAGTGTTTTTAAGTTCATCACTAATGTGTAAGAATTTTTGTTTATTTAGTAGTATGCCCTCTATTTAGTAAATTGTCACTCATGCTTATCTTTGCGCCTGATAGCTCATGGCTTCTTGTGGTCCTTCCTGCATTAATGCTACTTTTGCAGCAGAGGATCCCTCTGGGCGTTCTAGTATAATCTGTAGCTTCCAGAACAGGTGTTGCTTTAAATACCTTTGAGTATTTTTTAATCGTGCCAAGTGCCCATCCTTTAATATCTATTCTAATTATTTATTACTAGAGACCCGGTGCACAAAATTCGTGCACAGGGGTGTGTGTCCCTCAGCCCAGCCTGCACCCTCTCCAATCTGGGACCCCTCAAGGGATGTCCGACTGCCCTCTCACAATCAAGGACTGCTGGCTCCCAACTGCTTTTCTGCCTGCCTTCCTGATTGGCCATAACCACTTCTGCTTGCCAGCCTGATCACCCCCTAACCACTCCCCTGACAGCCTAGCCTGATTGATACCTAACTGCTCCCCTGCCAGCCTGATTGCCCCTAACTGCCCTCCCCTGCAGGCCTTGTCCCCCCCAACTGCTCTCCCCTGCTGGCCTGGGTCCCCTCCCCCCCCCCAACTGCCCTTCCCTGCAGGCCCGGTTACCCCCAACTGCCCTCCCCTGCAGGCTTGATCGTTCCCAACTGCCCTCCCTTGCAGGCCTGGTCCCTCCCAACTGCCCTCCTCTGCTGGCCATCTTGTGGTGGCCATCTTGTGTCCACATGGGGGCAGCCATCTTTGACCACATGGGGCAGCCACCTTGTGTGTTGGAGTGATGGTCAATTTGCATATTACTCTTTTGTTAGATAGGATATGTCTCCAAGAGTTGTGACATAGGGAATGGATTCTGGAGTTCTAATCCCAACTTCACTACATACTCGCTGTGTGACCTTAGGCCAGATCTTAATACTTTAATATCTTGGTTTACTCATCTGTGAAATGGTGGTATAAAAGTATCTATCTACTATACTACTAGAAATGCGGTTGTTCTG
The DNA here is from genome assembly GCF_951640355.1 of Cnephaeus nilssonii. NCBI lineage: Eukaryota > Metazoa > Chordata > Mammalia > Chiroptera > Vespertilionidae > Cnephaeus > Cnephaeus nilssonii. The sequence continues at coordinate 49,018,155 of NC_137073.1, forward strand.
AGGAGAAGATTAGTTACTATTTCAATGGTTTTTTAAAGAGTGCTCTGTTTGTAGTAATTACTATGAGTGTGTCTTAAATAGTAACACGATACTAGTAGTTCCATAAACTTCACAAATTTCAATGTACATTGAAATAATTTAGGGATATTCTTAAATTGCAGATTCTGACTCTGCAGTTCGGGTATCAAACCTGAGGCTCTGTATTTCTTATAAGCTATCAAATGTTGCAGAAACTGCAAGTCCACAGACCACACTTGGAGAGCAGCCTCCAAATATCAGGCAGCAAACTACATCTATCTCCAAAATTCTGCTCTGGCATGACAGGCTGCATTTAGAAGAAGCCGGGGCTTTAAAATGATCCACTCTCTGCAGCTCTCTGGGCACAATGCACACAATGTACAGCACAGGACTGTTAGATCAGCACAATAAGTCCAATTAACATCTGTCTCCACACAGAGTTACAGATTTTTGTTTTCTTGTAATGAGAACGTTAAAGATTTACTCTCTTAGCAAATTTCAAATATGCAATACAATATTATTAACAGTAGTCGCCATGCTGTACATTAAATCTCCATGACTTCCTTGACTCATTTTGACCACCCTCCACCCCCACCTCTGGCAACCACCAATCTTTTCTCTGTGCCTATAAGCTTAGTGTTTTTTTAGTTTAGTTTTTTGTTTTTTTTTAGATACCACATAAAAGTGAGATCATATGGTATAAGTCTTTATCTGACTCATTTCACTTAGCATAATGCCCTCAAGGTCCATCTATGTTGTCAAAATGGCAAGCTTTCATTCTTGCCATTTATATATCACATTTTCTTTATCCATTTATCTATTGATGGATATTTAGGTTGTTTCTATATCTTGGCTATTGTGAATAATGCTGAAATGAACATGGGGGAACAGATATCTTTTTGAGATAGTGTTTTCATTTTCTGTGAATAAATACCCAGAAGTGGAATTGTGGGTCATATGGTAGTTCTATTTATAATTTTTTGAGCAACCTTCATATTATTTTTCATAGTGACTCCACCAATTTACATTTCTAACTGTGCACAGGGTTCCCTTTTCTCCATATTTTTTCCAACACTTGTTATTTCTTGTCTTTTTTATAATTGCCATTCTAATGATGTATCATATCTCTTTGTGGTTTTGATTTGCATTTCCCTAATGATTAGCAATGTTGAGCATCTTTTCATATAGTTGTTGCCCATTTGTATGTCTTTAGAAAAATGTCTATTCAGATCCTCTGCCCATTTTTTAATGGGTTGTTTGGGGGTTTTGTTACTTTTAAGATGTATGAGCTCTTTATATATTTTGGATATTACTCCCTTATCAAATATATGATTTGCAATATTTTCTCCCATTCAGTAAGTTGCCTTTTCATTTTATTGATGGTTTCCTTTGCTCTGCAGAAGCTTTTTAGTTTGATGTAGTCCCACTTGTTTATTTTTGCTTCTGTTGCTTTCTGATGTCAAATCCAAAAAATTATTGCAAGACCAATGTCAAGGAGCTTACTGCCTATGTTTTCTTCTAGGAGTTTTATGGTTTCAGATCTTACATTTAAGTCTTAAATCCATTTTGCATTAATTTTTGTGTATGGTGTAAGATAGTGGTCCAATTTCATTCTTTTGCATGTGGCTATCCAGTTTTCCACAACACCGTTTATTGAAGAGACTGTCCTTTCCCCACTGTATATTTTTGGTTCCTTCATCATAAATTAATTAACCATATATGCATGAATTTATTTCTGGGCTCTCTATTCTGTTCCATTGATTTATGTTTCTGTTTTTATACCAGTACCATACTGTTGTTTGATTACTATAGCTTTCTAATATAGTTTGAAATCAGGGAGCATAATGTCTTTAGGGTCTTTCATGATCCCATGCAAGTTTTAAAATTGTTTGTTCTCTTTTTGTGAAAAATGCCGTTAGAATTTTGATGAAGATTGCATTGAGTCTATAGATTGATTTGGGTAATATGGACATTTTAACAATATTAATTTTCCCAATCCATGAGCATGGAATATCTTTCTATTTATTTGTATCTTATTCAATTTTTTTTTCATTATTGTCTTATAGTTTTCAGCTCGTTGGTTAAATTTATTCATAAGTATTTTGTTCTTTTTGGTTCCATTGTAAATGATTTCTCTTTCTGGTTGTTTGTTATAAGTGTATAGAAATGCAACAAATTTCTGTATATTGGTTTTGTATCCTTTCCCACAGCTTTTAATGGGGAGAAACCATAATCCTTATTGCTGGAAATTAGTTCTCTGTTCATCTGGGTGTGAGGTACTGACAGAGTATGTGTGTTGTGTGTTTCAGGGGAAAGAGAAGGAAAAGAGGAGGGAATGCTGATGAGAAAATGAACAGGAAATTATATTAATCCAAATATTAGTTGGATAAACGAACAAATGGTCACATTCAAATAGAGACTTTCTGTGCCTCTTCCACTGAAGTATCAGGACTGACAAGATGCCTCAGAGGGTTTGTCAGATGCCTCAGGCTTGACTCTCTTTCCTGCCCACACAGGTTGTCAGGATTTCTAATGAAAAGAGGGTTCTTTTTCATATACGATATACTAAAAGTTCACCTGTAGCAATAAAGAAAAGTTAGAAATAACTTTATCTACAAATTCTTGGGAGGTGTTTTTTCCCCAATTTTTAAAATTGTTTATATATAAAATATATCTGTTTTTAAGCAAGGGACTCTTAGGCAACCTATTTATTCTCTAGTGCTTCAGTTACTTTTCTTTTTTCTGAGCTTTCCTGAATATCATGTGAATGGAACCAATGTTTATAACTCAGTTCCCCACCCTAGGATGTTATCTGTACCGCAGAATACAACTAAGGTGTGGGTGCGCATGTGGATCCATACGTGTGTTTTCCATAGTGATTCTGCGTGTGTTTTTTTCCATCCAGTTCTATTTGAAACATTTGTCTGCCCTCCACTTTTAATCACCTTGGGCTAAAGTTGGAAAGTTTAGCAGCAACACAGGTTTCTGTTTGGGGTGGACTGCTCCTCCACCCCAACCTGTCAGTTAATAACAGCATGTTTATAGCTGAGATAAGATTCTTTGAACATAGAATTCTGATTTTTTCCCCCCAACAGTTTTATTTTTCTGGGGCCTTCACACACACACACACACACACACACACACACACACACACACACAGAGACTGAACCCTCAGCCCTGGTGCTGGATCTTTGAGCTTGCCCAAATCTTTTTTTTTTTTTTACATATATTTTTATTGATTTCATAGAGGAAAGGAGAGGAAGAGAAAAATAGAAACATCAATGATGAGAGAGAATCACTGATTGGCTGCCTCCTGCACACCCCACACTGGGGATTGAGCCTGCAATCCAGGCATGTGCCCTGACCGGGAATCAATGCTAAACCACTGAGCCACACCAGCTGGGCGCCCACATCTACCTGAGCAAGCTGTCTGGGAGAGGCTGGTATCTGGCAATTGGAGGATATTTGTTCTCAGGATGAAGGTCCATTAATCGATAACTCTCCCACAAAGTCACTTCCACTTAGCTGATGTGAAACCTTTTCATCCTTCTGAACCTTTGATCTAGGTGAGTTGAAGATCCCTCCAGTCAATTCATGTGCTGGAAGCCTCTGAAAATGAGATCTTATTAAACCAACCAGGCTGCTGTGGGTTTTGCCATTATCTGCAAATAAGGACACCAGATACTTGCTGGTCAGGGCCTGGGGCACTCTCTCTTTGTGTAACCCCTCAAGCCTTCTTTTCTAATTCCTCCTAATTGGCTTAGCAACTCAGGTCCAGGAATAGCCTGAGGTCTTGTTATGCTGACCTACACAAGCAACTACACAGCAAGTGTGTCCTGGTCTCACACACCATTGAGTTTTTTTTTACCCAACGTGCCTGTGAAAGAGCCCTCCTTCATTTATACCTCAAATTACATCATTTTTATATCTTGGAATCATTATGACTTAGTCCCCTTCCCAATTCACAGGGCACTTAATTTTCCCTGGTGTGATCTCCTGGGTCCCATCCACGATGTTGACATTCAAAGCCATTACAACGCAGCCTGTGCAACACATCCACAAATAACTTAGCCGTAGCCAACCTTGCGGTACTGTGCCAGGGGTTAAGATTGGGATTTATCTTTAAATTGGGTGGCAGGTTAATTTTTAATTTATCATTTTAATTATTATTCTTTAATTTATGTGTGTCACATATATTATTTTGTGTATATTGAATATGACATCATTTAACCTTTTTCATTTTAAGAGTACAGTTCTGGAGTCAAACATTAAATTCTAGTTTATTAGCTGTATGATTTGGAGCAAGTTACTTAATCTTTCTGTGCCCCTTTTCTTCATTTCTAAAGTACATAAGGATAATTGTGCAGGTCTATACTCTTTTATTTGCATTTCTGAAATCCCAAAAGCTCTAAAACTCACAGCTTTTTCATAAGGTTGCTGAAAACTCAATAGGAAGCAAAACTTGACCTGAACAGACCAGAGTCTATTTATAGTCTTTATTCTACTTAGTGTGATTATTCATGTGTTGCTCGTTATGTGTAATTGTTGGTGATTGTATGTGTATGATTATCAGTGTTGCCCCAAATTCCTTTTGGAATGTTATATATATTCTCTAATACATCATATCACCTTTCTAAAATACAAACATTTCTGAAATTCAAACCATATCTAACACCAGGAAATTTGGAAAAGGGCCTTCAAACCTGTACTTTCCACTTCAGAGAGGTGCTATGAGGATTGAAGGTGGTAATCTATTGCAAGTGCCTATCATGTACAATCATCCTAGGTATACAAGGGGGACTAGGACCCCTGGGGATACCAAAATCTGAGGATGCTCAAGACCCTTAGATAAAACTAGAGGCCCAGTGCATGAATTTGTGCATGGGTGGGGTCCCTAGGCCTGGCCAGCGATTAGAGCCAATCAGGGCCTGCCGACCAGGGGGAGGGACCATGGGAGGTTGGCCGTTGGCCCCAAGGAGGGAGCTGGCCCTCGGCCCCCCTGGAAAAGGGGCCGTATCTGCCGCCACCCACCCCCAGTTCCTCGTCCCAGCCTGGGGCCCAAAGGCCCCAACGGGGTCATGAGAGGATGTGATGGTATCCAGGCCAGGCGTGGAAGAAATGGATGTCGGATGCCAACACTGCTGTCAGCACCCCACCACCGTGCGGTTCCCCACCTCCCCCTCTCCTTCCCTCGCTGCTGCACCGCCACCGCCACCGTGGAGGGCGGGCAGCCTCCCGGGAAGGGAGAGGATGGGAGCAAGACAAACCCTTGTGTTGAGGGCTGACTTTCAATAGATTGCAGCGAGGGAGCTGCTCTGCTACTAACAAAACTCCAGCCCAGAAGCAGGTCACTTATGAATAGTTTAGCACCATGGGCCGATGAGGGCCGGCTGGAGGGAGGAACCGCGGCGGTTGGCCAGCCGCGGGAGGTTGGCTGTGGGAGTGCACTGACCACCAGGGGGCAGCTCCTGCATTGAGCTTCTGCCCCCTGGTGGTCAGTGCACATCATAGCCATGGGTTGACCGGTCATTCGGTCATTCCAGTTGTCCAGGTGTAATGGTCATTTAGGCTTTTATATATATAGATGACATAGTATTGGCATACAACCTATGCAGATCCTCCAATATACTTTAAATCATCTCTAGATTACTTAGAATACCTAATGCAATGTAAATTTTATGCAAATAGTTGTTATATTATTGTTTAGGAAGTAATGACAAGTTTGTATGCGTTCAGTACAGACGCAACCCATCTTAGAGTAGTACACGTCAGCATCAACAACAACAAAACTTTTCTCTGAATATTTTTAATCCCCTGTTGGTTGAATCTGCAGATGCAGAACCTGCATATATGGAGGGCTGATTATAAACTCTTGGTTGTTACAGACCCCTGAAATATGACCTCATTCATTTAATAGTATTTATTGAATTCCTACCATGTGCCAAATGGGTGGAGAGTGAGGGTGGTGGGAAGGCAAGCCAAAAGAGCCCTGGTCTAGTAAATGACAGACATGCAGGGTGAGGAAAGCTGGTGAGAGGGCAGGTAGCCTTGTAGGCATGGCTCCCCAAAGAGGAACCTGGAGTCTGCTGGCATGGGGTACCAGCTGAGCCCAGTGATATGCATGCAAACAGCTTTTCCAAGTAGAAGATAAAGGATGCAAGAGAGTGGGAAAGCTGTCCTTTGGGGGACTGTAAGAAGTCATGTAGGGAAGGAGGAGGCAGGGAGCGGGAAAGGCGGGGTACCTGATCAGCCCTAATTGCCGGCCAGGCCTAGGGACCCCACCTGTGCACAAATTTCGTGCCCCGGGCCTCTAGTAAAATTATATAGGTTCCAGATATACAGTTCTATAATACAGCAGCTGTATATTGTATTGTGTGTTCACCACTAGGGGTTTCTTTAATAGAATACTCTTTACTATATATTTATTACTTTAATAATTTTTAAATTAATCCCTACATCCTTGCCCCAGGGATCTCTTCTGTGACCTTCTTCTTGTTATCCCATCCAGTCTAATTGTGGGGACACAGAAAGCAACTGAAAGGCAGCTATAAAGTCCCTTATAAACCAGGCCTGCTTTCACAGAGGAGGGTATATATTTATGATGTTTCGAAACCAGGAAGGGAATCATCATACCTGCCCTTGGCTGAGCAAGGTGGGAGAGTCGCAGCCTCTGCTACCTGGTGACTGCTTGTGATGCACTAGTGATAGCAGCTTAGACTGTGACACTCCATGGGGGCTCTAGTTACTTCAAAAGATTTGTGAAAATCTGGGGGGGGGGGTCAACTTTAATTTTTACTTATTTTAAATGGCTGTCCTATAATATTTTTTAATAGCGGGACTCTGTGTGTGTGTGTGTGTGTGTGTGTGTGTGTGTGTGTGTGCGCGCACGCGCATGTGCACACAGGTGCACACATTCTAGGGAGCAAGAGAAGTGATGTGTTAGGTGAGTAAGGTATGGGAGGTCTTTAATGCCTAAAATGTCTCTAAGGAGAGGGTTTAATTGGATGACTTAGTCCCCTCCCCAATTCACAGGGCACTTAATTTCCCCTGGTGTGATCTCCTGGGTCCCATCCACTAAATGTGTCTTCAAGCTGGAAAGTCATATAAACAACCTTCTGCCCATGATTTCTGCTGCCACAGTAGGTCTTTGCCATTAACTTCACCAGCAAGTACCCATTATTCAGCTATTTTTTTTTGTCACCTTATACTTTGTTCTTAAAGTCCTTATTGAAAACATTGGCATTAGACAAATTAAGTCAAATCAACACACATTTATATATGGGCCTAGATTAATCTCTGCCTTCCAAATAAATAACACATAATGCCAACATCACCTGAGGGCGAGTGGGGAATTATTTTCCTGCACTTTGTATGTGTCTGTACTGAAACCATACCCTAAAATTGAACATTAAAGAATGAGTGGAATAGTGGCATTCTCAGTGATCTTTATGAGTTCCAACTAGACTCCTCTTAGTGTAGTAGATTGTCTCCAAATATATCTGCCTACAATTCTTCCCATTACTGTACATGCATGTGGCTTCTCCATCAACATGTTGAATCTATTTCTTTCCCCCGAATCTGGTTGGCCATGGCTTTCTTTGACCAGTAGAATGCAATGGAAGTGACCTGGAAGTTTCCATTTTTGCCCTCATGGAAATATCGCCATGTAAAGATGTCTAGGCTTCCTCCAGGTCCCTCCATGTTGTCTCAAAGGGTAATATATCCTTCTTTTTCACAGCAGCATAGTATTCCATCATGTAAATGTACTGCAGCTTTTTTATCCACTCATCTACTGATGGGCACTTGGGCTGTTTCTAGATCTTAGCTATTGTAAATAACGCTGCTGTGAACATAGGGGTGCATATATTCTTTCTGGTTGGTGTTTTGGGATTCTTATGCTAAACAAAATAAGCCAGTAGAGAAAGACAAATATCACATTATCTCACTTATATGTGGAATCTAATGAACAAATAAAACTGATGGACAAAATAGATCCAGAGACATGGAAGCATGCTACAGACTGATGAATCTCAACGGGAAGAAGGGTGGGGGAAGAAATTAATCAAATAATTTATATGCATATATGCATAAGCCATGGACTGAGACAATAGTAGTGTGGTGAGGCCTTAGGACGGGGCGTGAGTGGGGAGGGGGAAGAAATGGGGACATCAATAATACTTTCTACAATAAAGATAACTTTTTAAAAATAAAAATAAAGAAGTCTAGGCTATCCTACTAGAGAGACCATGAGAAGAGAGGCCTTAGAGGATTCGAGGCCACGTGGAGGGGAACCAAGGTACCCTGCCAATGACCAGCACCTACAGCCAAACATGAGAGTTAGGCCATCTTTGTTGTCTTATGCTCAGCCAAGATCCCAGTTGACACTTTGTGGAATAGGTGAATTGCCCAGCCAACCCACAGAATCATGCATAATTATAAATTGAATTTAAAGCCACTAAATTCTGGGGTAGTTGGTTTCACAGCAGGAGATAACTGAAATGCTAGGTGTGGCTTGAGCAAATTATTTGACTATTCCCAACCTCACTTTTCTTAATCTGTAAAATGGGAATTATACAAATGATACCTGCTTCACAGGTTTGTCATGGTGACCCGTAAGATAAATATAAGTAAATGTACTGGATACATTAAATTTAAAAATGCTAGCTGCTGAATTGTTATTCTTTCTTTATATCCTCCCAAAGAATCACTTGTTTTACCTTAGGGTTTTTTGTTATAGTGCAGAGCAAAAGAAGGCTCCTGTAGAAGGTATCCATGCAAAGAAATACTACCTTAATCGGGGCATTTAAAACATTTTTTTGGTGTTATTTTTCTCTACATTTATCCCTTTTTTGATAGTCTGATATGTACACATGTATGTATGTGTTGAATTACTTCCAAGTATAGAAATATTTCAGTGTTTGGTTGAGAAGAAGTTCTCCTCTAAATTACTTTATGTAGGTCATAAAAATGAAAGAATTTTGACATGGAATACTAGTATATTCCCTCCTCTGCTTTTAAGTATGGAGTTGAAAGTTATTATTCCAGTATGGACTTTTACATACATATAAAGCACGTAGAACAGTGTTTGGAACACAGTAAGTACTTAGTAAGTATTAGCTATTGTTATTATAATGAAGACATATCCCCTTTCTATAATCTCTCCGCTCCCCACTATCACCTGCTCCCAGCTTTTCACAGACAATTGGTTTCATCTCAGGGGTCTGAAAAAGCGATGAAGGGTCTTGGGGTAAAGTATCTCATCAGGTGTGGTCAGGAGTATGCCACCGGGCAGAAACTCTTATTTTACCGCCTCTCAGTTCCACTTAAGGGGAGCAAACCGTGGTGGTGTATGCTGGCCTACGTCATAGGTAGGAAAGAAAAATATACAATTGTGGAAAAGGAAAGATGCATGGGAATAAAAAAGGCAAAAGGGGTCTGGGTCAGAGAGAGAATGGGGAGGGAAAAGATAAGAAAAGAGGGTAGATGCTATCCTCAGAAAGGATGAATTTCAACCTATAAGGCCCTTCTGTTAATACGTTGTAATAAGAAGAATGAAGGCTAACCATCCTCTTTTAGAATAGAAAGGTACGTCTTTATAAAAGCATTTCAGGAGTTTGTGTGTGCAGATGTTCTCAAAGATGCTGATGCTGCATCACACAAGTGCTCCCTCTGGAGAACGAGTTTCTTGGGCACGTATGTATGTATGTATGGGCTGGGGAGGAGGGAAGAAGCAGTTTAAGGGGAACAGATTCTAAAATGCTTATGAAAAGAAATACAAAATCAGCTGTAGAGAGGGTAGTGGGAACTCGGAACTACGTTACAAGCATTTCTTAATGTAGCATATGCTGTGAGAACATCTGTTAAATGGCTTCCAAGGCGTGCTGGGCCCCATAAGGATTATGATAAGCAAATGATTCTGGCCCAAATGCTTTACCTCCTGGGGTTCACACACATCTCTGCTCATGATTCTGCCAGGTTTAAGGGGCACCATATCAGTCAAAGACAGTTACATCTGCCAAAAGAACCGTCTCAAGCTTCCAGGTCCCCAGCAGGGCCAGGCCCACAGCTAAACCCACAGCAGCCACAGAATACATCTTCATCTCCTGCCAGACACCCTCAGCAGCCTGAGCCCCTAGCTGGCCCCTCACGTACCTAGAGGCAGTTCTCTAGGGATAAATTAATAAACGAATTCAAGGTGACATGCTAACAACAAGGTCACATTTAATATTACCTCTTCTCACCCAATATTTGATTTTAACTGTGAACTTATACTGTAACTCAAGGAAAGAGTCTAATGAAGGAATTTTATTCTTAGGGTCTTGGGGGAGGGTGTATATAGAGAAAGACCCTTCCAAAGTCCATAAGACCATATCTTTAAAAAATTTGCTAAAATATTGGCAGTGTATTCTTCAAATTGCACATAATGAACTTATAAGGAAAGAATAAACTTTTTAAAATATATTTTTATTGATTTCAGAGAGGAAGGGAGAGGGAGAGAGATATAGAAACATCAGTGATGAGAGAGTATCATTGATCTGCTGCCTCCTGCATGACCCTCCCACTGGGGATGGAGCCTGCAACCTGGGCATGTGCCCTGACCAGGAATTCATAGGTCGAAGCTCAACCACTAAACCATGCTGGCCGGGCTAAACATTTTAAAATAGAAAAAGTCTTGCTTCAAATGCAGCCATATATTCTACCTACATGTGCAACCACCTAGGTGCACTTGTCTAAACAAAGGTGTTCCTTTCTTCATCCCAGGAGGGCTAAATTTTTTTAAGTTTCTAATCTGGCAATACGTATGTTTTAAAATCATTATTTGTTTGTCTTGATTTAAAGATACAGCTAGGATCGGTTTAGACAACTGTTACCAAAGAGATAAATTCATGCCTAGTTTCTGCCTTCTTCCATCTTCCAAACCCACACACAGATTGTCCTGGGGCTGAGCACTCATGGGCAGTCTCACCTCAGCTCAGCCTGTCCCATTCCCAATCACTGCTCTTTGCTATTTCACTCCTCCCTGCGTGCTTCCCTCAAAAAAGAAGAAAAGAATCTCAATTATGCTGACGCTCAGTTTATCCCTTTGTCTTTAGATAAGACCCCACAGAAATCATCACAAGAAAGTGGGTGACTGGCCGCTGCTGAGACAGCACCCAGCCAGTGTCTTGCTGAGACACTGTTGAATGAATGGATGAATGAATGAAAGGACTTTCTCTCGGTCTCAATTATAATGTTGAATCCCTGACTTCACTATATTTCTCTCATTATATTCTTGTTCTTTCTTCCTTGCTCCAACCATCGTTTCTGCTTTTCACTTAAACAGGAGGGTCTTTATTAGAACATTCTTTAGCCTTGTCTTTTCCAGGTTAAGTAATTTGTTTATTTTAGCTTTTCTCATAGGTCCTATTCTCAAGCTTTTACAATTAGCCGATTTCCTCTCACTTAAATCCCTGGTGCTGAGGAAAATCAAATTGTCTTCCAGTAAGGATCTACCCTGACCTGAGAGTAATTACACAGTTGATTAGTTCATGAGCCATTTGTGCTATTTTTTTCTCAGTAAACAGGCGAGCAGACGCTCTGTAAGGATTTTCCTGGTGGCCATTAGAGATTGGGCCAGCACTGATGAGTGGTTGAATGTTAAGAGTAAATCATAGCAGCAGACAAACAAACAGTGTTAATATTACCTGTTACATGCAATATCTGTGTCACAAAATGGATTAATTAAAAAAGTGAATCTATATTGCAAGCCTTCTTTATTAGGAATAAATTTCTTTAGGAATAAATCATATACAGGGTTGACAAGGTCAGAATAAAACATTATGCCTTCATTTGTGTAGTTGCTTTGGAGACTTCTTTAAAGATTCTCCCCCCACCCCTTTGTTTTTAGATACTTCCTCCTTCACTGTTAGCATTGAAATCGAAGGACATTAGAGTACTGATTTTTAAAGTGACAATTTTATAATGTCAGGGGGAAAAAATTAAAGAAGAAATCCTTAATATGGAAAAACAGGGTACTTATTCCCATCAGTACAAAGGACACATTTTTAGAAAGCTGGGGTCTGTGTGCATCACAGCTGAGGGCGGTGGAGCAAATCTGAAAAATAAACGACTTAGAGGTCCTTGGACCTACAGCTGCCATTCTGTGTCAGTAGGGTCTGTCCGTCTGGGGAAGCACTTATTAACTCCCTTTCATTTGAGGTCATTGCTGCCTTTCTTTGCTATTTAGACTGAACTCTTGTGTCTGGCTTTAGTTAAGTTTAATATTTAAATAAAATGTTTACCCTGGAAGGATTTTTCTGATGTGAAGCCAGTTGTGCCTGGAATCATGGTATTTTCACGAGTGTGTCCTTATAAGACTCACAGCTCTCGCACATATGTTCTTCTTTCAAAGGCCATGCACCAGAAAGGAGAAGAAAGGAGAGGCAAGACCAACTGACACTGCTAATAGTGCAGCACCCGCCCATGCGAGGGGCACTCCATCTCTCCAAGAAAGGGCTCTTAGCCTCAGATTAATTTAAAGCTTTTGGAAGCTGCAAGTAGGCAAATGATAGAAACTGGCTATTGCAAGATGTGATATGTGTTACTTATTTTATTTACAGCGGTGGTAAAAATCCACATTTCAATTCTATTGTGTTCAAGGTAGTCTTCATTTCCCTTCCTCCTCCTGTTCCCTTTTCCACTCTCCCCAAATAATGGCCAGATTCCAGCCCCATAGGACTCCTGAAGAAGGTCAACAAAGCCACAGCTATTTGCTGGCTCTCTTCCAGCGATTGCCCCAGAATGAGGCAGCTGGCCCTCTGTCTCAAAATGCTCCCCCTCAATGCTCTCCTCGATGGGCCGCCCGTGGCAGTTCCCGGCGCGGCTGGACTTCTGGCACGAGCACAGAGGCCCCATGTGTTGACAGTCTCAGAGGCAGCCTCTTCCATCCCTGAGAGAGCTGATCTGGAGAGAGGGAATGTGGGGAGGATGTGTTTATTTGAATTCTAGCCAATTTAATAGTATCTCAAGTTTTTTCTTTTTAAAGACATATCTTTTTTTTTTTTTTAAATCCTTGGGGAATGACTGTAAGAGAATGTCAAAAAGTATCCATATTGAACATGTGGACTTCCTCATGTGTCAAAGAAAGTGATTGGACTAGATATTTCCAAGACCTCTTCCAGCTGTAAATTCAGCTGTAGAAATATCAAAGTGGTATCATGATACTCACAGATATCTGCAAGCCCTCAGAGAGAGGGGTGTATTCAGAGTTGAAGAAAGGAAGTGAGGGGAGGACTGGACCAGTTACTACAAATGATTAGTGTATCATATTCCCATAACTCCCTAGACCTGATACCTACCACTCAGTTCAGGACTCAGAGAGACAAGGAAGCTTGCCTGAACCTTCCTGGAAACTGGGGGTGGAGAGTGAGACTAGGGACCATACTCCATGGTGAAGAGAGTTAAAGCGCTTGGGCGGTACCTGAGATACTGATTTGTAATCATTCAGAGAGATTGAATGATTTAAGATTAACTGATTATACCAAGTAAGTTAAGCATACAGCTCTGCCTTTCACTAGCTCTGACCTTGGATAAGTTACTTTGAACCTCAGTTTCCTTATCTATAGCAATACTTTCTTTGTAGGACTATTGTGTGGATAAATGGCATTAAACAGTATAAATCCCACTCTGCATTATTATTTTTGTTACTATTGTCATTGGGATCACTGACGTAGAAACTGATTTAAGGCCTTCAATCTAGAGCCGTGGTTGGCAAACTGCAGCTCGAGAGCCACATGCGGCTCTTTGGCCCCTCGAGTGTGGCTCTTCCACAAAATACCACAGCCTGGGCAAGTCTATTTTGAAGAAGTGGCGTTAGAAGAAGTTTAAGTTTAAAAAATTTGACTCTCAAAAGAAATTTCAATTGTGGTACTGTTGATATTTGGCTCTGTTGACTAATGAGAATTATAATACTAAGTGAGCCATTAATTGATGAACAAGAGAAGCTTTTTTAATAGTATAAGTAAAAGAGTCAGGAATCCGTAGTAACAATAAGAAAAGAAGAAGATAGGTGCCCTTTGAGTACCGATGATGAAACCAGGCATTGTTTTGAAGGCCAAACACCTTAGTTGCCCCTCAACCTTGTATGGTCTAGATGTGGACTCAACAGTTGTAACCCAAACAAATCTGGGATCCACGTGACCCAGTCTTGTTTCCTTTTTCATTCCTTCAGAGAAACTCAATCCAGTAACTCTTGAAAGACATCACAGGGGATTCAATGAGTAACCTACAACTATAGTTTTAATAATCCCAATGTCTCTACATCTTTTACCTTGTAACTACCCAAGATCTTCCTTCTCTTCCCTCACTTTCAACTGAAACTCTTTCCAGGCCTTCAGGCTCTATTGTTCTACTTTTCAAAAGCCAACTGCTAATAAAAGGGAGCCACTGAGATTTAAAACCAGATTTACCTACTCCATATCTGGTGTTCTTAACCAGCCTCAGCCCTTGTGCCTCACCATTTGGCAGATGGAGCCCTTGAGAACACAAGATATAGAATCGCAAAGTGTTCGATGTGGAAAAGATCGTAAGACTCTCTGGTTAAAACTTGTTTTCTCCCTTGCACATAAAGAAACTTACTTTGGGAAGAGAGGAGAGACACAAGTCACTTGCTTAAGGTCACAAAATGAGCTGTCAGAGCCCTGGCACCAGGAGTCCGGTCTCCTTTCTTACACTCCACATAGAAAAACTATTTTCCTTACCAGCCCCTCAGAGTTCAGCTTGCTCTGTCCTGAAGACTGAGATGCTAATAGTTTGGACATTCCTTTTCGGACACCATCACTAAAGGAGCTTATATGCGGAGTGAAGGAGCAACCTAATCCTATCTAATAAAGAGGGAATATGCTAATTGACCATCACACCTTCACAAAGATGGCAGTGCCCACAGCCAATAAGGAGGGAATATGCTAATTGAATGCCATGCCCTCAAAGATGGCAGTGCCCAGTCACAAGATGGTGGTGCCCAGTCCCCTCAGCCGTGCCAGGGCGGCAGACACATGGCACAGCTGGGCCCACCCCTAGGCAGGTCCGGCTGCTCCATGTGCCTGCCTCTGGAGTTCCCGAGTCCCCTCAGCCCTCCAGCCACCCAGGGCTGGCCCGAGGCACATTCAAGCCTCGGATGGCTGCTGCCTAGCCGATGCCTGAGGTGCAGGCAAGTCTCAGATGGCGGCTGCAAAGCTGCCCAGGGCCAGCCCAAGGTGCAAGCAAGCCTCAGATGGCGCTGCCCGGCCGCCCAAGGCTCAGGTAACCAGGGCCGGCCGAGGCTTGCGCTGCCAGCAGTGGCAGCAGCAGAGGTGTGATGAGGGCGTCGCCTTCCCCTGATCGCTGGTTGCCTCCCGCCCCTGAGGGCTCCCAGACTGTGAGAGGGGACAGACCGTGCTGAGGGACCACCCCTCCAGTGCATGAATTTTCATGCACTGGGCCTCTAGTCAATAATAAAAAGCCTTGGGGCTCTAGAATAGCTTTATTACCTGCAAAGCTGATAAGGAGCTCTTTGTCCTGAAAGTGTCTGAAGAATCAAAGGAGGACAAAAGGTGGGAGCTGCAGAGAGTTGAATTTAGAATTATGGCTCAGGGAATCTTGCACAAACACAGATATCATCTGGGTGCTGCACTATTTTGGCTTGATCTCCAAGTGTTTTGTCTTGTAAATGTCTATGTGTGTGAGTGTGTGTGTATCATCTGTTGTCCAGATTTTTGCCAAATGCAAATATTCAATCACCCCATCAATTTAGGAATTTAGGTGTGATGTTCCTACATAACCCCACAGTAATTATTTGTCTTTCTGAGTGAATACCTCATACCTCGCTGTCTTTATCCTTGGACTACACAGAACACAGAAAGCATAAGGGAGTAATAAAGCTGTTTTCCCCGCTTCTCCCTTTCTGTGCCACAGACAGTCAGTTCAGTGCGTGACTGTTGAGGCTCTGTGCCGAGGGCAGCCAGGGGACACACAGATGAGAAAGCCCAGTTTGCAAGAAGCTGTCTTGGTCGACTCTCTTGTGTTTGCCTCTGCTTGTCTTTCCCTATTTCCTCTGCAAGATAACAACATTGGGACCAAAATAAAATTGTTGTAGCTGTTTGATTCCCAAGGGTAAACATAGCACTGGATGTTTGTCAGTGTAGGCAGCAATAAAGATAAACTTTTAAAGAAGACTTGACAAGTATTGTTAAAGCAGTAAGCCGACAGAAGTAGTGTAGAGACTAGAGAAAATGGGAGGAAAGACAAGAAGAAATAGGATCTGATTTAACCTCAAGTTATTCAGCTTTGATGTTCTTATTTCACTCTCTCTCCTGTTCAAATTCTATATTGGTAGTATTTGAAAATAAGTGCTTGGAAATTTTATTTCTACTTCTAACTCTTCTGTATTCTTGATCCTTCTCCTTGTAATTGATAGTGTAGCTAATTATGCTCTATCAACCTCCCCAGAATTAAACTTGATAGATTAAAGAAAATGTTTTATTTTTCTTTTCTATTTGTATACTTTTTACTTAAATGCTAATATCAAATTAATCAGTTAACACTAGAAGCAATAAAACATAATCATTAACTTTTGATTTCTATAGACAGACTTTTACTCTGTTACTGGATGCAGGATTTTGGCCAAGTTAGTTAACCTGTATGAGTCCCAGTTTCTTCATCCATAAAATGAGAATAATAATAGTACCAACCTTGTTAAGTTTGCTATTTATTAATGTGATTGGGTTTCATAACTCAGTGGAGTAGATATCACTGTTATTCCCGTTTTATAGATAGGATATTGAGGAAAAGTCAGTCTTAGTGACTTGCCTCCTCTGATCACATGTTAAATAAGTGCCAGAGTTGAGCTTAGAGCCCAGGCACTCTAGCTCCAGAGCCCAAATTCTCGACTACTAAGTTGTTGCTTCAAGGTGTACACCTTTAAGGCCACATCCTCCTGGCCTGTTGCAGGTGGAGGTAGGTGGAAGAATTCAGAATCAGTGCTGGGGTGTCCTTGAAGAGCACCTCTGCCTCCAGCTTCCTAGTGCCTCAGAAAGCCCTTCCCCCAAGTTTATATGTTGAGTTATATCCCCTTCTCCCAAGTTTATATGTTGAGTTATATCCCCTCCCCCCAAGTTTATATGTTGAGTTATATCCCCTCCCCCCCAAGTTTATATGTTGAAGTCCTAACTCAGTACCTCAGAATGTTATTTATTTGGAAACAGGATCATTGCAGATATAATTATTTAAGATGAGATCATACTGGAGTTGAATAAGCTCCTGAGCCGATATGGCTGGTGTCCTTAGAACAGGGAAATTTGGACACAGATACGCACACAGTGAGACTGCCATGTGAAGGTAAGACTTATGCTGCTACAAGCCAAGAAAGTACCAGAAGCTCAGAGAGTGCCTGGAACAATCCTTCCTAATGCCTTCAGAGGTAGCATGGTCCTGCCATAATGCCTTCAGAGGTAGCATGGTCCTGAGTCCTTGATCTCAGACTTCCAGCCTCCAGAACCGTAAGACAATACATTTCCGTTGTTTCAGCAGCTCAGTTTGTGGTACTTTGTTATGGCAGCCCTAGCAAGCACAAGCCATATAACTTAAACTGGTTAGGTAGGCCCTTACCACTGTTCAGTCAGTCTTCTCTGCACCTCTTCTCAACTCTCCATCTTAATCCCCTGATTGCTCTCCCCAGTGCTTTCACTGCCTCAAGCTCCTCCCCTTCCTCCCTCAGCAGATAATTGTACTCTACGAGGCCACAGTGCCTCTAATGATCCCTTTCGTTCCCCTCCTCCTCCTCCTTACCTCTGGCTCCTTTCTCCCTCAGACCGTTGCTCTTCCTACCATGCACATATCAGCTTTCCACAGGCTTGGCTGGTCCTTCTCCTTTTCTCTCTTCATGTGTTCCTCTCAGTGTTCATATTCATTTTCATAATTGCACATAGCACCCCTGCACCATTAACCCTGAAGCTTATTCCTGTAACCCAACTTCTTTCCAGAGCCCATGGTCCTCATTTACAACTGCTTGATGGTCAATTCCTCCTGCTGTCTCTTCTGTCCCAACTGCCCTCTAAACTGAGCAAATCATCTGACTTCTGTACCAGCTTCTCTCTTGTCTTCTTCCCACAGTCAACTAGACCCCCAAACTTTCCTTTTTCCCCATGCCCTCCTACAAACAGAGTCACAAAGGCATGTTGATTCTTTCTTTGCAGGGCATCTCATATGCATACTTTCTAATTTCACTAGACCATTTCAAACCCTCCCAAACAACTGCAGTGGCTTTACTATCCTCCTCTCTCTAGCTTTCAGCCTTTTTTCATATGCTGCCAGAGTCATCTTCTCAACAGAGAATTATGTTCATGTCACTACCTTAGCAGTACTGGACCCTGGCTGCACACACAATAAAGGCCCATCTTAACCTTGGCATGCAAGGTTCCTCTTTAATACAGCCCCAGCGTACCTCCATATTGTCCCCTAAAATAACTAAAGGAGACCAGGAAGAGCTTTACTTGTTTAAGTTAGTGGAAACTTTATGGTCTGAAACTAGATCATTCTGTCAGAGTTGACCTGGCTCAGCTGAAATTCATGTTAACAAAATTCATGAAATACACAGCATCTATCATGATTGCATTTCATACCTGGGTATACGAAGATGTGGCCTAAATTGGGTTTTAGTGTTTCCCTAACCACAGGCCACATTACTTCTATATGTAGATAACTTCATTCAGTGTTGGCTTCTTTATTCATTTGTTTATATGTTTGCTAATTTATCTCTCAGCTGCCTTATCTCCAAATTCTCAGGGCTCCTTACAATATGGAACTCTCTCAGAACTTCTCTGAATAGATTTTAGGACACATCTCAGCTGCCTCTGAAATCCTGAACAGGACGATGTCAAGCTGGTCCAGCCAGGGCCAGAAAATAAAAAAGTACGTTATTCTTGAGTTAACAGCACTGACACTGAATGGGGAAAAAAGGAGCTGAAGAAAACTTGAGAAAAAGCAGACAAGTAGAGCTAAAAAGAAAAGCAAGTGGTGTATTTGTGAGGACTAGTACTGTGCTATAGTATACTTACATTACATATCCCCTCACTCCTTTATTAGGCAGCTTGGGTGGACTAATAATGATCTTCACCATAAAAAAATACTAGAGACTGAGTAGCTTAAACAACAGAGATTTATTTTCTCACAGTTCTGGAAGCTGGGAAGTCCATCAAGGTGCCAGCCGATTTGGTTTCTGGTGAGAGTTCTCTTCCTGGCTAGAAGATGACCACCTTCTTGCTATGCCCTCACATGACAAAGAAAGAAAAGTCTCTCTTTTCCTCTTCTTAGAAGGCCAGTGTCCTATCGGATGAGGTTCCCACCCTCATGACTTTATTGAACCTTAATTACCTCCTAAAGTCTCCATTTTACATTGGGGGTTAGGGTTTCAGCATATTAATTTGAGTGAGGGGCACAATTCAGTCTATAGCATGCTCCCTATGCTAAGTGAAATAAGCCAGTCAGTGAAAGAAAAATACCACATGGTCTCACTCATTTATGGAAAAGAAAGAACATTATAACCTGATGAACAAAAAGATAGATACAGAGGGAGAGAAGCATCAAACAGACTGTCAAATTACAGCGGGAAGGCTGGGGAGGGGGGAGGAGAGGTAAGAGATCAACCGAAGGACTTGTATGCATGAATATAAGCATAACCAGTGGACGCAAGACACTGGGGGGTGAGGGCATCTATGGGAGTGGGGTGGGAGGGCAATGGAGAGATATGGGCACATGTAATACCTTAATCAATAAAAAATTTGAAAAAAGTATACATAAAGCTTTTGAATAGTGAAAAACTTATGTATAATTGTGATTATAGATACAATAAGTCTGACCCAACATAACTACCTAATACGTCTAGGTTATTAGCTAGGCTGGCAAGCAATTCAGTCTGATACCATCTTCTTGTTTTAAGATAAGTAAGCCTAGGGGCTTCAAAGATAATTAAATTTTATTTAATATTTTTTGACCTATGAAGAATTGAACCCTTAATCTACAAAGTTCAACTGTGTTTGGTTTAAATTAATTTATTTCTTTACAGAAAGCCAAATTATGTAGATGGGGTTCCCCTTAAATCCTTCCTTGAGTTTGGGTTGTTCAGATGAGAATGTCTTGGGTCAGATTCCCCAGGAAACAGACTCAGATGGAGATTCGGGTGCAGAAGTTTGTTGGGAAGCCCTCTAGGGGTCAACACCTGTGAAGGAGTTGAAAGAACTGGGATTAGACAGATGGAGGAGTTGAACTGTGATGCATTTCTAAGAGATGTCTCAGCTGATCTTATGAGAAGCTTTGGAAGTAAGATGGCCCTTCAGCATATCCAAGAGTTGAGGGAAGGAGGCCAGGCTTTTGTACCCTCATGTTAACTAGTCATTAGATGTTGACTGCCTCTGGAAGGGGCATAACTTTGGGAAAGGTGGCTCAGTCATGAGTAATTCCCAGAAAGGGACTCAGTCATGAGCCTTCAGCAGGTAGTACTTCTCACAGCTGCAGTCCACAAAAGGGAGTCTGGTGCCACATCACTGCATCCACTACACCGGTAAGGGCTGGGGCCAAGGAGCCATTAATTATACATCAAAATCTGTTGACATTTCTTTACTTGGGATTTGTGGGTTTTTTTTCTTGTGGTTACAAGATCATCCTTGTGCTAGAGGCTAAATATTTTGTATGTAGGAGCCCTCTGAAAATGCTGGGTGTTGCCAGTTAAGACTAGTAATTAATTGTAAAACTAAAATGCACAATATTTCTAGTCATGTCATTACAAGCATAAGGGAAAGAGAAGCTAGAACCAGTTGTACACTTAATTGAAAATTACTGATAGATGATGTGATGAGAAGTAAGGTTGAGACAAGTCTGGACATTTATTTTGGAGGAGCTGATTTATACAAAGGTACGTGAGGTTGCTGTAACCTTCCTGGACTTTTGTTTTCTGAGATTGTCTATGTTCGTTTGCTAGAATTAGCAGAGGAATTATGAATATGGAATATGGCCCACTGCTGTATGTGTTCCTTAACACTTGACTGTTATTAGTATGGTTAGGTTTAATGAAGTCATTTAATAACAATATTCCTGCTGAGAATTTTATTAGGTACTAAATCCTTAAATCTAATAATGCAAAACATATTTGTAGAGTGTTAATAATGGCTGCAGGACTTTCAGACAGTAAAATACTAGAAGGTTAAATGTAATGGATTAATTAAATAAGAAAGCCCAAACTACCTTTCAAAGTGACTCCATAATGATATTCACTTTGTTTTAATGAATAAAGCAGGCCATCTCAAATGCCATTTGTGTGTGTTAGTTTAAAAGCAGCATTCAAAGCTAGCAAATTTACATCAGGGGAAACACAAACACAGCAAAATATTCTGCTTGGCAAACAGAGTTTTGTTTTCTGTATTGATCCATTAAATTGAATAACTTGATTTCTTACAAAATGTCAACAATATGTTTCTCCCATGTCGAGCAATCAGTGGGAACTCTCCAATCAACTCCTGAACAGCAGCAGCTTGTAGCAGCAGTAGCCCACATAAGCGTTTGGGAAATGTTTTTAATTGCTTTAATTGCATTTTAGTGAAATGGCACAAACCTCTTATTATAGCTTTTTAAAGTAAGCAATTCATTTAAATTCGCTAAAAATGTTTAATCTGGTTGCAAATATTCTTTATGGGATATATTCAAAATTATTTTTAGAAAACTTTTTAGGACAATAAATATGTTTTGTAATCCATTGTCGTAATGAATTGTTTGGACCTGGGGAAGGTGTGTCCCTCAGTCTTCCCATCTGCACAATAGGGGTAGAAGCAATGCCAATTAGGATGTGAGGAGGCAATATGTGATTAAGTAAGCACACATTGAGTTCTCCAGAGTCTCAAAGGCAATTTTATCTGAGGATGAGTTTTGTGGATTTTGTTTGTGGAGAGGTAATTACTCCAAACAGGAGTCTGGGGGAAATAATGACCTCGTTTTCCACTCCCAGTGGATTATAGAGGAATGACTTTTGAGTTTCTGAAATATTTTTTAAAAGCCTAGAAGTTGTGATCTCTGATAAAACTCGTTCCATTACATGGGGAAGGCACATTAGTTAGGAATGTGTTTAGTTATTTTATTTCAGGCATCAAGAATTCTGGAGATTATCATGCTCAATGAAATAAGCCAGTCAGAAAAGATAAATACCATATGATCTCACTTACATGTGGAATATAATGAATAAAATAAACTGATGAACAAAATAGGAACAGAGGCATGGGTACATGGATCAGACTGACAGCTGTCAGAGGGGAGAATGTGGGAGGTACTGGATGAAAGAAGGTGAAGGGATTAAACAGAAAACATATGCATAGGCCATAGACACAGACAATAATGTGGTGATGACCAGAAGGAAGGGGAACTTGGGGCTGGGTGGAGGTGGGCGAAGGAGGGGAAAATAGGGACATCTGTAATAGTACCAACAGTAAAATTTTCTTTTTTCCATCTGTATGTTCTGCCATTCATAGGATGCCTCTTGCCTCAGGGTTGCAACATGGTCAGCCCATGCCAGTGTTGCTGCATTTTCTGGTACCGTGTTCCAAGCATGAATAAGCTAGAAAAAGGAAGTAGGAAATGGTGGCACCTCTATCAAAGAAGAATAGCTTTCTCCAGGAGCTTTCCATATTTGTTTGATTAGCTGCGTATTATTTCACTGTGTTGATGTAGCACAATTGAACTAGTCCTGGGGCAGACTTTCTGGGGCTATTATGGCACCCATCGGGGGAATAAGAAACATCGAAGAGAATGACCTGCAGCTCTCAGATTTGGTAGCTGGTATTGACTTCGTGTTTGTCCGGCTGACCAGGTTTCTAGTTTTGCTTCCCTCGTTGCCCTCATCTTCCAAGCTCAGACTGATCTTCATGCTCAGCGCAGGTAAAAGGGAGGAAAAGAGTGAGCTCCAAGCACTGTGAGCCTCGGCATCTGCTCACATTGGCTGCCAGACTGGCTCCAACCTGGTGTCCCAGTTCTGATACCCAAGTCCCCTCATGGCGTTGTTTCCTGGGCCTGACTCCCTGCCTTGGAAACTTACCAGCCCTCACTCCCTGGAGGACCTGTCCTGCCTCCTTCTCATTTGCTCCCCTCTAGGGAGGGAAATCCTATCTTTGAGCTTCTGCTTAATGGCTGGGGTTTACTGACAGACTCACTGCATGGTGCCTCTGGCTTCAGAGCATTACCAGCTCCCGTGACATCTGATCGCTGACCTGGCCTCCACCTACCAGTCCACTGCCACCACCACCACATACGAGCTGTTGTGTGTGCTCTTAAAAATCAGATATTCAGAATTCATAATGAAAAACAGTCTGTCCACTCGTCTCTTCATCTAATTCTTTTCTGTGGAACACTTATAACACTTTTAGCTGCTGCTTCTCGTTCACCTCCATAATTTATAACATGCTTGTATCACTATTTCTTCCATTTTACTTCAAATGGAGTTGTTATGTATTGATTTTTCTGCAAAAGAATATGTGAATTTAATGCCCCTTCCCAAATACACACACACACACACACACACACACACACACACACACACACACTTCCCCTTTACCCATTCGTCTAATCATAATTTTTTTATTAAATCAATATTCAGATGTCTTGTTACGTAAAAGAAATTAAACTTTCATGTTTGTGTCACGTTTTCTTGGTCATTAGTTACATGCAGCCAAAGCCAACACACTGTGTTTCTGCCTTTCCTGTGAACACCCTCTTTTTGGTGGATTTTCTCCTCTAGCTTCCTGAGAAAGGGTGCATGACAGCTCAATGTTTTGAGAAATCTTAATTCTTGCCCTTTTATTTGGTCATTTGGGTGTAGATTTTGAAGTTGGAAATTATTTCCTCTTGGAATTTTGAAGAGGTTGGTCCAGTGTCTCCGAGCACCCGGAATTGCTATTGAAAAAACAAGTGCCTTTATGATTTCCAATCCTTAGGAAACAGGCATCTTTCAGTTCCAGGAAAATTCTTTAAATTACATCTGAGGATTGTTTGTTTGTGTCTGTCTAATGTTAGACGTTTTGTTCAAATATCTAGCTGTTTTTGGCTGTCTCCTCATATTTAAGAGTAAGGCACAGCAAAGGTGATTAGAAGGTGTGTGTGTGTGTCCGCGCATTTAGCAGGGAGGAACTTTTGGTCAGTGAGCTTCACCGTAGGATGATCTGAGAGACCGGGGCTGTTTTGTTGGGTGAAACCTCCCTCCTGTGCTCAATATGTACAGGTGTGTATTTTTGGCCCAGGCAGTATCTCCAGAGGGTCATCCCTCAGTCTTCCAGCTTTAGTAAAGGTTCTCAGAGCTGAGTGGAGGGGAGGGGCTTAATAGTCTTGTCATTCAGTAAGTGGACTTTCACTTAATTCCCCGATTTCATAGTAGTACCCATATCCTCTGAGTGGCCTGGAATTCAGAATCAGTTTGGGGTCAACTACTGTAGAGAATCAACCTCTAGTTTTCTGCCTGAGTTAAAAAGACTTGACTGCTGGGTTGGGGGATGCAAAATACGGATCCAACAACTTCTTACACACACCTTCACGTATCCTCTTGTTTTGAGCTATGCCTGCATTATCTGTCCTCCTGTTTCTGAGCCTAACCAAGGTCCTGCTTCACTCTGCCTTTCTCTGGTGAGTGAAATCACTCATACATCTGCCTTGCAACTTCCAAAATTTAATTGTTCTAATCTTCTGTTCTTCTTGCTATTACACAATCAATTCTCATTATTTCCAATAATTATGTTCCATAAAGTCACTTCAAACCCTGAATTAATAGATACTGAACCATTACTCCAAAGGGAAATATGGGGGTAGGTACCTGTGAGCCTCATCGACTAATCAATCCATAACCTTGTGTTATGTGTGTTTCTGTTTAAAGAAACCTTATTTAATACACTTTATTGATTTGTTAACATTGAACTCATGGCCAATAGCACTGTAACTCATGCCTGAATGAAGCTTATCCACACGGATTTTCTTCATAAGGTGCATGACAACCTTCTTGTACTTAGAACACTAGACCCATTTCAGTATTGCAGGCAATTAAACAGCAAAATCACCAACAAATCAGCAGTCAGGTCTTTCCAACCCAAAAGTAAGAAAAACATGCCACTACATAGACTTCGAGAAGGATACTTGTTTGCAGTGTGAGAGCTGAAACAAAAAGGCAGCGTCACTCTGTTCAACCTCAGTTGGTAGCATGAACATCAGGAGACTCAAATTTTTCACCACTTTGAGCATGTTCACAAATGACTGTGAAAGCATCATGAGTATTGATTTGGGGGTTAGAAATGAGTATAGGGAGTAGGCAAGCTCAAAAATACAGAATCTGAAAAAAAAACCACAGAATCTGTAAATGAGGATCGAATATAGTTTTATTCCTTTTTTTCTTTTTAGGGTGATTTCAGGAAGGATTGAAGGGAAACAGGTAAGGTAAATGAGCCTCTGGCAGCTTCTTGACATGTCAAATTCTTCCAGCTCAGTCTGCCTCTTCCACCTCATGTATCCCACTGGGCTCATCCAGGTCTGCCACAAGCAGGGCCATGCCTGGCCATGCCACTACACACTGATGGTAATATATAGGTTTTTCATATATCCTGTAATCAGTCGGTGTGCTGGAGCTGGCTCATACTGGCTCACAAAAGCCAATTTTCAGGAATTTTGTGAAGCCAACTTAAACATTACCATTATTAAAAATTTAAAGCACATAAACTTACAATTAAATTATATTAACAACAAAGGTAATAAATACTCAAAATGCATCCTACATAATAAAAGGGTAATATGCAAATTGTCCCCTCGACCGGGAGTTCGACCTGAGTTCTACCAAGGGGCAGGGCTGGCCCGCCAACCACCTAGGGCCCCTCCCCCCAGCAGGCCCTGCCCCCAATCGGCCTCCCACACCCCAATCCAAGGTGGAGCCAGCCAACCTCCCACGTCCCCTCCCCCAGATAGCCTGGCCTGATCGGCCCCAATTGGGGCAGGCCGGCTGTACCCCACCCATGCACAAATTTGTGCACCAGGCCTCTAGTTGCTTTATAATTAGCTATGCTTAAGGTTATTTATATCTCTTGTATATCATGGGATGCTACTGTACATCTCTTCTAAGCCCACAGACAGTGACATGGCAGTGAGAATTTGACATTGGCAGTGACTGGAGTATTTATACAATGGAAATCAGCAAATTCTCCAAATCTGGCCATTGTTAATTCACTAGCACACCCCATAGCCTGAAAATTACATGGAATTGCATAAAAATAGAAATTAACTAACAAAGGCAATGGGCAAAGGAGCCGGTAGCAAGATAGTAGAAGATATTCCTTAGCTGTTTGAATGTTTATTAAGCAGAAATAAAGAAGAAATGAAATGAAGAGTGGTAGGACAGGGTCACAGAAAAAGAATCTGGGCCATTTTTACAATATATACAAAGCATCTGGCCCAGCTAAATTAAAGGATCTTGTACATATCAGCTTGAAAAACTGAAGCCTCTGTAGTTGGCAGATAGGGATTAAAATTTATTGGTGCATAATTAGAATCATACTGCCTAAGAAACGATATGTGTGAATAAGAGATGTTATTCTCTAACCAGTTAATATTGTTGTGACATTAAAGAGTTGGGTTTTCCCTGAGCAATAGCACTAGGGCAGTTTGTTGAAGTGTTCCAGGAAATTCCAGGAGGAAAAAAAATCATGTTTAAAATTCTTATACAAAATTTCTACCAGTTGTAGATATTTCTGAAGTTCAAGAGACTGTCTTCTACTGTAAAGTCAGTAAGTATTTTTAGAAAATGTAAATGTGTTAGATTTAACGTGAGTGCTTAGAATCTTTGATTCCAAAGAGCAAAAAAGAGCTAATTGACTGATATATCCTGGAAAGGAACCTGGGGGAGGGGGGGGGTAGGAGGAATCATTGTAGGAAGTAAAAATAGAGACCAGTTATGCTGCTGTTCTCCCTGGTTATCACTGTCATGAAGAGACGGCTTATATTTTTAAAATAGAATAATCCCTCCCGCTTCATATGCACAGGCTCATCGGTGTGCAGTGGAAGGCACACCCACCTCTGGGCCCACTATCATACTGATTCCTAGTTTTCGTTCCAAACTCTGGTTTTGGGACCTTGTAGTACACTAGTAATGTCTCTGAGGGAAGAATTGCTGTCAGGTTTATATATTGAAGTTTACTTCACAGAGGTGATCCTTGTGTGAACTGTTATCCCTTAAAGTAAATTGAAAGATTTCATAAAGTTGCTCAAGAGATAAGGCAAAAGTATTTCTCCTGAGTTGTTTGGTATAATCTTCATATAATAGAAATTTTATAAGTAGTCTTATCCGATTTATTTTTTTCCCTCTTCTTTATTTTAATTGTTACTAGTTTGTGTTTAACTTGTCTTTGGTGCTGTTGTTGCATCTGCTTTTTTCTTCCATACACAACATAAAGTCATTCTTCTAAATTACATCGCCTAATCTTAAATATGGGTAATCTTTGGAGCAATCAGTGATTTCATTTCTTTTTTAAAAATCAATATATCATTCATATAACATATAATTTACCATTTTAAAGTGTAAAACTCAGTGGTTTTTAATATATTCACTATGTTGTGCCACCATCACTGCTATCTCATTTCAGGACATTTTCATCACCCCCACAAAGAAACTCCATACCTATCAGAAGGTATGTTTTGGTTCTCATGGGTGTATACCTACAGTGGATGTGCTAGGTCAGTGGTCGGCAAACTCATTAGTCAACAGAGCCAAATATCAACAGTACAACGATTGAAATTTCTTTTGAGAGCCGAAAACCGACTTCTGCGCATGGGCCACGAAGTTTCAATCGCACTGTATGTGTGCGCCCGCCCGTGGTATTTTGTGGAAGAGCCACACTCAAGTGGCCAAAGAGCCGCATGTGGCTTGTGAGCCACAGTTTGACAACCACTGTGCTAGGTCATGTGGTAACTCTATGCTTAACTTTTTGAGAAACCACCAAAGTGTTTTCTAGTGAATTCATTTTTGTTAGTCACTTACCCTTATGTCCTTCATTGTTCAGTTCTCCTACAAATATTCATCCTTCTCTGGTTGGTTGTGTGATGTTCTGTGAGAAATGTGAATAGGAGGCAAAATGTTCAATCTTTGTAATGAGGTGCTACTTGAAGTAGCATGCAAAATAGCTGCTTTTTGTTTTGTTCTGTTTTCTGCAACTTGTCAGGAAATATTTATTTCAAGACCCTCATAGTCCCAGAATTGTGGTATGCAGGTTAACTTGTGGTTTCCATGTCTGTTCTGCCTTCAGCTTGATAAATGGCCACATTCTTGTATTCATGTTCTTGATGATGATGATGATGGTGATGATGTTATCGCAATTTGTTAGGTGCATTCCTAGTGCAAGGCACCATGCTAAGAGGTTTACATGTTACATAATTTAATCCTCACAATACACTTCTGAAATGGATCTTTTAAATCCTTTTTCACTTGTCCAGACCAAGATTTATTTATTTTTTCTAAGTATGTTTTTATTGATTTCAGAGAGAGGAAGGGAGCGGGAGAGTTAGAAACATTAGTGATGAGAGAGAATCATCACTCGGTTGCCTCTTGCAAGCCTCCTACTAGGGATCAAGCCCGCAACCCAAGTATGTGCCCTGACCAGAATGGAACCATGACCTCCTTGTTCATGGGTTGACGCTCAACCACTGAGCCACATTGGCTGGGCCAAACCAAGGTTTTAATCAGTGAAGACATTCCACATTGCTGAAGGTTGACAGGTCAGCAGGAAGCTGTCTACTCAAGTGTGGTTCTACTGGACAAACCTGGTGTTTGAAAACCAAGATCATGCCTATATTTAAAAAAAAAAAAAAAAAGGCTAAAAGAAGACCTTAGACAAAACCACCACATAGTTTCAAATTCTACACCTAAAAAATATATATGGGGGGTGGGGGGTGGGGTATGACCACAAAAGCAGCATGCAATAATCTTCTAAGCTATTTAATATTTAAGTGTAATCTATAATAATAAAAGCATAATATGCTAATTATACTGGACGTCCTTCTGGACAACCTTCCAGATGAAGCCGGGGCTTCAAGGGAAGCCCAGGTCCCAGGTGCCTGCCGGTGGCCAGAGGGGAGCCCAGGTCCCTGGTGCCTGCCGGTGGCCAGAGGGGAGCCCAGGTCCCAGGTGCCTGCCGGTGGCCGGAGGGAAACCCAGGTTCCGGGTGATGGAGGGAAGCCAGTGCCGGCAGCTAGGGGAAGGAAGGCCTACTCTTGCACGAATTTCGTGCATCAGGCCTCTAGTATTTGTTATAAGTTGTCACAACTTATAATATACTAGCGTTCCCGTTGGAAGATTAGTATAATGATGAACAAAATAGGAACAGAGGCATGGATACATTTCTTATTTCACTTTAGTGTGACATTTAATGTTGTCCCATATGCATTATAAACCTAGAAAAATGATGATTGGCTTTTAGATTCCCAAGATAAAAAGTTCTTCCTCTCCAGATTTATCATGGTCCTAGCTTTTCAAATGTGGGAACTGTTTTGTGCCTCAATAGATTTCCCTTGCTGCATTTGTTGCCAAGGGAAATCACTGATTGCTTAGGCAACAGTGGTATAAGCCGTAACGGCATTTTCCTAAATGAAAGCATGGCCACTGGTAGCACAGTCACACACACATTTTTGAAATATTGTAGGTTTTCCAAAAATGCTCCTTGATTTCAGTAGTTTTAGAAATGTATATTTTATGCAAGAACATGAAAAGATGATCCATAAGATAAGAAATAGAAATGGCCAATATTTAAATAAAAAGCTGTTCAACCTCTAGTTGTCAAAATATTTAAACTAAAATGAAATGTAAATATTTATTTAGTCAGTTGGTTAGTTATTATGGAACAAGTATATGCACATGGTACATATTCTAGAATACAAAATCTAGAATACAAAATAATGTACAATTATGCAATAAAAAGTATAATTCTCTCCTCCTATGCTCTACTCCAGCCACTCCATTCTCCTTCCCAAAGGCAACTACCATTACCATTTTTTTATGGACCACTTTAATGGCTATCTATGAACATGGGAATGTGTATACATATACACTTACACATGTATTTAATATATATGTGTATATATAAAACACATACATCCTACCTAATAATAGACAAATATGCAAATTGACCGCACCTTCGCTACGCCCAAGCCATGCCCGCCAGTCAAGCCACGCCCACCAGCCAATCAGGACAAGTATGCAAATTACACCAACCAAGATGGTGGCTAATTTGCATATCAAGATAGCGTAGAAAGAAGCCAAGAGCTGCAGAAGGGAGCAAAGCTGCGGAGAAGCAAGCAAGCCGGGGGGAGGAGAAGGGAGGAGTGGAGGTGGGGCCAGGGGAGAAGGAAGGAGAGCAGGCGGGCTGGCGGAGAAGGCGGGGCGGGGGAGAAGGAAGGAGCAGAGATGGGGCAGGGTAGAGTGCAGCAGGAAACCCTATTGCAGGATTTTTCCTGCAACGGGAACGCTAGTATATAATACTATGCACAATATTATATACTTGCTTTTCCCCCTGTAAGTTATTCTTGTAAATTTTTTCATATCAACACATATATAGCTGCCTAGTACTTTATCCCCCTAACATTTTTTAAACAAAAATTTTCAAACATATTGAAAAGTTGGGGCCTTATTCTTTTCAACATATGCATAACATTTCATTATGTAGATATACCATAGTGCTTTTACTAGTCCCCTATTAAAAATATTTCAATTATTTACTATCATTTGCCTTTATGAAATAACACTGCAATAAAATCCTTATACATAGGTTATTTGGCCTATGTGGGAATATACCTATTGCATCAAATCTATAATGTTAAATATGTTAAAAGTCATTTATTCAGGTGACATTTACTAAGAGCCTGCTATGTGTGAGCCTCTGATCTACATGTTGGGGAGGGAGATAGACCAATAAATATTCCTGTCCTCACATCTGATATACAAATTGTCATGAATATCGGAATGGGGTAGGAATGAGTAAGTAGGACATGATTCTTGTTTTTCTTTAAAACTGAAAACTGCCAAATCTCAATTGGTAAGAATTATCCTAACGATTTAGATTTCATGATAAATTTTCATTCTCTCTAAGGACTTACTTTAAGAAGGTTTGGAAATGACAATCAGAGCACAGGTTTAGAAATGTCTTTTCTAGTTAGCCACATTCCTGACAAGTACAAATACACGTTCTTCCCTCTCGGATGCAGAAGAGAAGGATAACTACAGGGTCATGCAATTGGCATCCCAATCCCTGTTTTACTCCTGGGCCTTCCTGGGCTTCTAGTCCCATCTGAAGCCACCAGAGGACCCTAACGGATCCAGGTCCCGAACTCCTTAACATTTCCTAACTGTGAGCTTCGAACTTCTGTTTAAGCTGTGAAAACTTTCATTCAAAACTTTCATAAAATCTGAATCTGTAGCCTAATGTGTAAAAAAAGACAAGCAGGGTGGGGATGCTGTATGTGACCTGCCCTCAAGACAGCGCCCTTTCATCTTCTGTCTCCTGCTCCCTTGCTCTCTTCGGGCCTGAGGAGCAGTTTGAAAGCCACTGCCCCTCAGAGAACTTGAGGTTGTTTGCTAGGATTACTAGTATTTGAGGAGTTTGTATCAATATACATTCATTTGTTTTCCTGTGCTCCCCTCTCCCAACCTCGCCTCCTGAGCTGGAAAGAGCATCGGCCGGGGAGCTAGGAGACGTAAGCTCTAGTCCTAGCTCTGCCTTGAACTAGTCACTAGTTTGGTAATCTATAAACTGAGGGGGTTTGACCAGATGAAGGTAGAGATGGCAGCCCTCAGATTCTTTAGCCTGCAGGAGATGTTTGGCTGAGTGAATAACTGAATGATGTGGAATGTATCGAATATGTGGGCCCTACTGAAGGGGAGGCACTGGGCTCACCACATTCTGTCATTATCCTGAATAAAAAATGACCCCTGCAGAGGCGGCTATAGAAATCGAAAGAGGTTCACTAACAAAGTCACACATGTAGAAAATAGCACAGGCAGGATTTCAGAAAAATTGGGACACAGTCAGGCAACACTATACATATGAAATTTGTATCTCTGCATCTAAAGAATGCTTTCCACTTTGCCCACTGTCATAATATACCTACACTCAGCTTCCCCTTAAAATATTTTATTTTTAAACATTTCCTGTAGGTCCTTTGAGATCAAGTAGGTTTTGGACTAAATCTCAGTTCACCTTCTTTATAGCTAGCAAGTTACTCAACCTGCCTGGTCTTTAGTCTCCACTTCAAAAAGAGGATAATAATATCGTCTTTGCATGTTTATCATAAGGATTATGTCAAGTTCTGAGCACAAAGTATGTGCTCAATAAATAATAATTATATTAACTTATTCTGGGGTTATAATCACTGTAGATACACTTTTGTATTCTGCCTTTCACTCTTGAACAGTTTATTATAAGCATTTCTTATGTTGCCCAGGTTCTCCATCTGTCTTCACTAAGTGGATAAATAGTATTTACTCAACCATTCTGCTATGATTGATATTTAGGTCCTATTGCTTATTTTATCATAGAGGAATGGACATAGATTTGAAAAGTCAGACATGTCTGAGTTAAAAATTTCTAAATCTACCTCTATTTGGTTTGGGTTTAGTAAATTTCTGATAATAATAATAATACTTATTTTGCAGCATTGTTCTGAGAATTAAATAAGACAAGCAACAGCTATTAAACTTGTAACACTTTGCCAGGCACATCATATATTATCAAGACATGCATGGGAAAGGCTCAAGGTCTGGGACCTTTAAGGCAGACCTAATGATGACTTTGGCTCCCATCTCTGGAAGCTCTTCTTGTGGATCAATGCACACCTCACTGAGATTCTCTGCATGCAGACCTCTGCTTGAACCTGCTGGTGGAATAGCAGTGACACACACATCTCCATGTAAGATGCATGGCTGCAATCTTAAAAGTACTCTTTAGTTATTTATTTTTTATTTACTTTCCTGTGAGTAAAAATTATTTTTCTTTCTTTTTTTTAAATTCAAAACCCCTAAGTATTATTTTTTATCTTATTAACCATTCATCTTAAAATAATTTCAGACTTATAGAAAGTGGCAAAGTGGCACAAAGAATTCCCTTATAACCCACCTTCCCCAATGTTTACATCTTAACCATAGAGCAATAAGTATAATAACCAACATAGAAAATGAACACTACACAATACCATCAACTAAATTATAGACCTTATTTAAATATCACCATGTCCCACTAAGGTCCATTTTTTGGTCCAGGATCCAATGCAAGATTTCACACTCTATTTAGTTGTCATGTCGTTTTAAAATGTATTATTTATTTATTTTTAATGTTTTATTGATTTCAGTTAAACTTTAATTCATATTGGAATTTTATGCATGCAATTCTCTATTTAAAATTTTTTCAATTACAGTTGACATTCATTATTATTTTATATTGTTTTCAGGTATACAGCATAGTGATTAGACATGTATATAGTTCACAAAATGATCCCCCAATAAAGTAACAATTTTTTAAAAAAATCTTATTCTGAATGAATAGTCAGCTATATTTTTAGACTGACTTGAAAAAATGTGGTTGAATTATGCTTTCACTAGTGGGTCCAGATAATAGACTACAAGCAAGATTGCAGAGAATTCTTTTTATTGCTGGTTCAGAGGAGAGGGCAGAGGACCACAACAGAGGTGCAGCTTGAAGAAACTCTGCATAGCATTTACATAGGCAAGAGTTTATTATGTCACAACAGAATGTGTCTGATCTGGGTCATTTTAGAAATTCTCCAGTGTTATAAATGAATTTGTGACTGTCTTGATTTATTAAAATCAGATATCCACATGCAAGATGATCTTAAGGTAGCAACTCCTTTCCTTCAGCTGGAAGGAAATAAAACAGCATACAGCTGGATTCTAAGATGTAAATTGCAGGGAATCTCTGTCTGTAATTAAGAAAATACTGTTTGTGTTTAATTTTACCATGATTTTTCAGGATGAACAAATTGTACATTAGACAGGGAAGGCAAGAAGTAAGGCTTTTAACAAGTGTAAATTTATTTCCTGGTTGTAATTTCTAAAATGAACCTATGAATTTTTAATTATTACATCGATTTGGAGTAATTAGCCCTTGAATTGTCTAGCTTTTGAGACATACTTATTTAGAGGAGGATGGACCATGGAGAGCATTTTGATTTTCTGAATCATCAAGGGGAAAATTATGCCCTTTACTGAAAATTATACAGTGGTTTTCCCTTCCCCGGAGCCCCCACAGTCCTTCCTGTACCACCAGCTTTGGTGTTCACTAATCATGGTCTTGTTACATTAAAAAAAATATGTAGACACTAGAGGCCCGGTGCACAAAATTTGTGCACGGGGGTGTGTGTCCCTCAGCCCAACCTGCACCCTCTCCAATCTGGGACCCCTCGGGGGATGTCTGACTGCCGGGCCTAAACAGGCAGTTGGACATCCCTTTCACAATCCAGGACTGCTGACTCCCAACTGCTGGCCTGCCTGCATAATTGCCCCTAACCTCTTCTGCCTGCCAGCATGATCACCCCCTAACCACTCCCCTGCCAGCCTGATCAACGCCTAACTGCTCCCCTGCCGGCCTGATTGTCCCCAACTGCCCTCCCCTGACAGCCTGGTCACCCCCAAATGCCCTCCCCTGCATATTCCCTCTTTATTAGATAGGGTTTTTTCTTTAACATATTGGACAGCCCTAACTGGTTTGGCTCAGTGGATGGAGCAATAGCCTACAGACTCAAGGGTCCCAGGTTCGATTCCAGTCAAGGCCATGTACCTTGGATGAGGGCACATACCCAGTGGGGAGTGTGCAGAAGGCAGCTGATCAATATTTCTCTCTCATAGATGTTTCTAGCTCTCTATTCCTTTCCCTTACTCTCTGTAAAAAAATCAATAAAATATATATATAAAAAATAAACATTTAAGATTCCTCCATATCTGCCTGGCTGGTGTGACTCAGTGACTGAGACCCCAGGCTGGGGCTGGGACGGGATCGCTCCATGGGGCCACAGGCCCCTCCCAGGCTGGGGCTGGGACGGGATCACTCTGTGGGGCCGCACACCCCTCCCAGGCTGAGACCCCAGGCTGGGGCTGGGATGGGATCGCTCCGTGGGGCTGTGGGCCCCTCCCAGGCTGAGACCCCAGGCTGGGGCTGGGATGGGATCGCTCCTTGGGGCCGCACACCCCTCCCAGGCTGAGACCCCAGGCTGGGGCTGGGACGGGATCGCTCCATGGGGAGTGAATTTGTTTTTGTTTTTTATAAAGGGTCAGGAGGGCATCTGGGCAGCATTCTGCCAGGCCGCTTACTCTGTCGGGACTCCGGCAGGGTTTAGAGGACTGGGCGCCACCATCTTGTGGCTATGGGGGCCGCCAATTTGTTGCGGAGTGACGGTTAATTTGCATATTACTCTTTTATTTGATAGGATAGGCTAGATACTCGAAATCGTAATATTATTGACAATCTTTTGGTTTCACAAAAAACACAACCTATTTTGTATGACTCTTTTCCTTAAAAATCACCTTGCCTGGTAGATTTTGAGCACTTTTTTATCTTTACAAAGTTTGGAGAAGGAAAAGAATTCAAATTCTATGTAATTACCAAGTCATTAAATCCTTTTTGAATGTCTTATATACTGATGCCTATTTATGTAAGTCACCTACATAAGATTAACTAAGGAGTTTTGGACAATTGAAGGCCAAGTGTGAATTGCAAGCTACTAAAAAATCTCGACAAGATAATAACTGGAATAACCTGTGAGCTGATACAATGTAAGGAGGCATATGGCTTTCCTCTTGGCGGGGCTCCCGATGCCAAAGCTAAACTCCATGGCTAACTTTTCTCTAACACGGTTTTTTAGATACCAGGATTCTGATTGCCACTGGAGATAAGGCATGTAGCTTTTGTTCAAATGCCTTATGTGTTTACATGATCAAAATTCGCAATGTGCCAAAAAGGGTAGATGGCAGAGTAAGTTTCTGTCCTGTTCCTGTCCTCCAGATACAGTCCCCTCCCAGAGGCAGCCCCGGTAACCGTTCGTTAGCCATCCTTCCAGAGATTATCTGTGTACATCAAGTACATTTGGACACATATTCTATCTCTTCTTTTATACATCTGCTCACACAACATATACACTGATCTGCAACTACCCTTTTTAAGTTAACCCATTTTTGGAGATTGTGCCACCATTTTATAGAGCTGCCTCATTCTTTTTAAAGGCTGTTTTATATTCATTGCATTGTATAGATGAACCATAACCTCACTGGTGGATATTTAGATGACTTCTAATCTTTTGCTAATACAAACAGTGCTGCATTGAATAACCCTAAATATTAATTGATTTGCACACATCAGCATATTTCTAGAAATGGAACTTCTGGGTCAAATGGTCTGTGCAATTTTTATTTTGACAAATATTGCCTAACTGCAGAAGATGGTTTACAGGTTATACTCCGACCAGCAGGGTTTGAGAGTGGCATGCGCTTTTAAATCCTAGACCTGGCCTTTGTTACTGAAGGGTGTGTTTTTCTGAACTTGGCCAGAGTTCAGAGCCTCTGGGCTCACTTTGTTACATGGGTGACGTTCTGCCTGTGATCAGGACTCAGTTTCCAACACTTCGTGCCACTATTTTCCTTCCCAGCCATTTGAGGGCCTTGCTTACAGCATCAATAGGCTTTTTTATATATGTGTTTCCTCATAGCCAAGGGCATTGAAGGAGGTGCTGATGTTTCAGTCCCTGGGTTTTGGCGATGTGGAAGCATTGATTTGAAAGTCAACAGACTGGTAGGAGGGAGTCTTCCACCCTTAAATAAACAAACTGAAGTTTTGACCTTTAAAGCTGAATGTTGGGGGTGTCATATAGCTATCACTTCACCACTGAGCCACTCTCTGCTAAGCCAACATCACACTGTCACTGTGGGCCTGGCTTCCCGCCAGCTCTCCCTCTGGGGCCTGCAGCCCTCTCGCTCTGCCGCTTCCTCTTGTCCCTCACCTTCAGTTCCCTACTTATCCAAACAACCTTTTATGACTCCTGTTGGAACTTTACCACCTCTCCCTAAACTAATATAATAATACAACAGGTCCAGGCACAAACCAGAGCTCCCTTTGATTTTTCCACCTATAGATCTTCCTCCCTGGGCTTTCTATTTTATAGTATGGGCTATAGTTTATATTCTAAACTTCTAAAATATTAAGATCCCTTTTTGTTCAATTATGCAGAGTACCTCGCTCACAGTGCTCACTTATATATACAACTAGAGGCCCAGTGCAGGAATTCCTGCGCGAGTGGGATTCCTTGGCCTGGCCAGTGATCTGAGCCGATCGGGGCCGATGGGGGCCAGCCGGCTTGGGGGAGGGACCGTGGGAGGTTGGCTGGTCATGGAAGGTTGGCTATGGGAGTGCATTGACCATCAGGGGGCAGCTCCTGTATTGAGCATCTGCCCCCTTGTGGTCAGTGTGCATCATAGC
Source organism: Cnephaeus nilssonii (assembly GCF_951640355.1). Classification (NCBI taxonomy): domain Eukaryota; kingdom Metazoa; phylum Chordata; class Mammalia; order Chiroptera; family Vespertilionidae; genus Cnephaeus; species Cnephaeus nilssonii. Next base: position 49,055,714 of record NC_137073.1, read on the forward strand.
GTCTGGTCAACCAAGCGCTTCATCATTCAGTCATTTGGTCGCTTAGGCTTTTATATATATAGATATTGTGTTTCATTGAGGGATTTTTTTCAAGGATTTAATTTTAACTTCATTTTAATTTAAATATATTTTAAGGCAGGTGCATTGCTCTAAAAATTGTTGCCTTCACTTGTTTTCACAGTATGACATGTTTGATATCCCCATGTAACACTTGAGGAAATGAGACACAATGACAAAATTTCTGGCCTCAGACTGCTGCATCTATTGGGATTTAATCTTTCCCTTCTCATTTCTGTGATCAGACTATAAGGCTTCATCTACCTTTCATGTTATGATATTTTAATTAGACTCTGAGAAACTGAGTGGCATAGAGAGAAAATTATTCATGAAAAGAACATTGCGTTTTTTTATTCTTCAAAGAAAGGTGTACCAGTAAATAGCATTTCCTCCCATATTATTTTTCCTTTAGTGCCATGTTCTAAAACTAAAGTACTTTGAAAGATATTTAGAAGAAGTTTATATAATGGCTTTGCACTTAGGAAAAATTCTCTGTGTGCTGAATATTTTTAAATGCTGGTGGAGAGTATAAAAATAATAAAATGGGGGGAAATTTGCAAGCGTCACAGTGTCAGCCTCTGAGAGAGGTTTGAGTTTCTGTCCAGGCCAAAGGAAAACCCAAGGAGCCAGAATAAATATTGAGAATATCTCTGCTTTTGAGCAGATATGAATGGAGATTAAGGTCAGACATATAAATCCAAATGACTTGTGAAGCAAGAAGAACTGAGAGGGGTGTTAAATGAGAGAGAGAATGAAACCAAGGCACAGAGTTGAAAAGAATGGGGATAGGCAAGAGACTTCCAGGGTGGCTGGGCCTGGAGGCTCCTAGTGGCAGGCTCTGTGAGCAGGCCACTTCCATTTCCCAGGCCAGAGATCAAGTGCACAGGTGGAGCCTAGCATAAAAAAGGTGTTATCATCGGTTATTCAGTTGAAGAGCACTTGATGAAAAATTTTGCTTTATCTCCTACTTCCACCTTTAGCTACTCCTCTTTGACAATGGAAAAAGTAAATGGAATTACAAGTTTATCATTCACTGCAGGTTGTGAGTCTTATATATGTTAAATACCTGGTGTAATATAAAACTTTTTGCCTTGATGTGAAAATTTGGGTGCATTCATCTTTTTATAATAATAGCGTTATCTGTAATTTTCCCATAAAAGTATGACCTAAAATTACCTGAAAGGTTAACTATTCTCTAAGTTTGTTAAAATACACTTAGAAATAAATTTTTACAAAGTGGCATCCTTTCCAAACATTTTTATTGCCCCCAAACTGGTATCTAGTAGCCTTTTCCAAGTATCCTCTCTTTCTGCATCTTCCACATGTGACTGCCTTGGACATATTTTTTGGAACTGGGGTCAATTACTTAGCCTTAGTGGGGTTTTGGAGGGACATTTATATATTAAGAACAACTTAACCATCAGTCATACTGACTGTTATTGCTAGTATATTCAATTAGTAAGGATTTACTGAATGCTCTCTGCAACGTTCTATGTCTGGGGTTATGAGAGGTGCCCTTTGTTCATTCATTTAGCCACCAACCTATTTAAGTACCTGCTATGAATTAAGCATGGTGCCAGGAACTTGGGACAGGTTCCCTCTTATAAGGAGCTGATAGAGCCTATATAGTATCTTATCTAATAATAGACAAATATGCAAATTGACCGCACCTTCGCTATGCACGAGCCATGCCCACCAGCCAAGCCACGCCCACCAACCAATCAGGACGAATATGCAAATTACCCCAACAAAGATGGCGGCTAATTTGCATATCAAGACAGCGTAGAAAGAAGCCAAGAGCTGCAGAAGGGAGCAAAGCTGCGGAGAAGCAAGCAAGCCAGGGGGAGGAGAAGGGAGGAGTGGAGGCGGGGCCGGGGGAGAAGGAAGGAGAGTGGGCTGGCGGAGAAGGCGAGGCGGGGGAGAAGGGAGGAGCGGAGGCGGGGCCGGGGGAGAAGGGAAAAGCAGGTGGGCTGGCGGAGAAGGCGGGCCGGGGGAGAAGGGAGGAGCGGAGGCGGGGCCAGGGGAGAAGGAAGGAGAGTGGGCTGGCGGAGAAGGGAGAAAAGCAGGGGGGCTGGTGGAGAACGCAGGGCGGGGGGACAAGGGAGGAGAGCAGGCAGGGCGGGGTAGAGTGCAGCAGGAAACCCTATTGCAGGATTTTTTCTGCAACGGGAACGCTAGTCTCTATATATAAAAGCCTAAGCGATCGTTCGACCATCTGACTGGTAGCTATGATACGCACTGACCACCAGGGGGCAGACGCTCAACGCAAGAGCTGCTGAGCTGTGGTGACTTGGCAGCTGCGGTTCTCAGGTGACACACCCGGAACCAGAGAGGAGGGAGCCCAATTCCGGGGTGCATCACCCAAGAACTGCCCTCTCGCAATCCGGGAACCCTCGGGGGATAACAGAGAGCCGGTTTTGGCCTGATCCCTGCAGGCCAGGCTGAGGGACCCCACCCAGTGCACAAACCCATGCACCGGGCCTCTAGTGGAGATAATATCTCTTAAAGTTATTATGAGGATTAAGTGAAATAATATTTCTAAAGCACTTAGCACAGCCCCTGAAACATCAGTGCTCTGATTATTTTTCCCTAGGAATGGCAGAGGCTGCTTTTGAGAAGTATTTACAAATCACTGTGAGGATAGGCTGAATCTTGCTTAATATAGAATGTTAATTTACTCATTTAAAAAAATAATAATCCATGGGTCAAATACATTAAAACATTTTCTTCCACTGAAATATTAATAGGAAAGTCCAAATGGAGAGATTGCCAAAAGAATAAAGAGTAAGAATATTAGGAAACAGTTATAAAATAGAAGAGCTTTTAAAGAATATGTAAAAGTAATATTGTACTTGTTTGCAGATGATTTCTTCTTGAATGTTTGCTTTTAGTCACTCTTGACATTTCACCTGGAGAAGGGGAAGCCATCACGTCAGTGACTGATCTTGGCTATTCATTACTTCAGTGAATTCTCAGGAAGTTCGGGCTAAACATCCGAAAGAATTAATATTACAATAACTCAAATCCAAGAAGACAAAGCTAGTGCTTCCTCTAGGAAACAGGCACATTCTTCCCCTATCCCCTGAATCTGATAAATCAACCAGAATTTTTTCGTCCTCAGGTAGTGTATTGGATATGAATTTAAATCTGATCAGATTTACTTAACCTAAAAAGTAGGCATTTTTGTGTGTGTGCCCTATGGATGGAAATGAACCCAATATTAGAAAATCAGGTTCAAAGAAAACTAACAGATTTATGATACAACGGCTTTTCTATATTTGGAGGGAAATGCCTCCAGTTTTGTAATTCCAGTATTACCTAGAAGTAATAACTGACATTTGTAACAATTTCCTTGCTTGACTGATTCTATTCCCTGAAGCTTTCTGAGGATGCTGCACTCGATTTTATTTTCCCAGTTCTATTCAGTAGGACTTTCTGCAATGATAGAACTGTTCTGTCTCTGCGCTGTGCAGTGTGGTGGCCATCAGCCATATGTTGCTACTGAGCATTCAAAATGTGGCCATTGGCCTGAAACTAATACAAGATTGTACATCAACTGTAATTTAAAAATAAAAATAAAATTTTTAATGTGGACATTGAGCTAGTGCAACTGAGGAATGAGTTTTCAATTGTACTTAATTTTAATTAATTTAAATGTGAACTTAAATAGCCACCTGTGTGTGTATTTTGGCAGTGAAATTCAAAAATGTGAATATTAATTCACAAGAGTTAAAATGGGTTCCCACATAGACAATATTGAGGAAGTTGGTAACCGGAAATTCTGGTTTTACAATGGAATATCTTAATAATCTATTAGGTGTGAGATTTCAAAAAGAATCCTCTAATATAAATTAGATGACTTAAAACATTCCTTCTTTACATCTTGACTTTTGTTTCGTCCTTGCTATTTTTTCTGTATATGTTACAAGTTGATAACAGTGCTCAAAAGCAGTTTTCAGATACAAGCATTATGCCAAAAGCTTTATTATTTCTATTTCTAGTAGTATATTTTATGAGGAAAAGAGATGTGGGAGAGAGAATGAGAATGAACTCCTAGACTCAACTTTGAGCTAGTCTCAAACATTTATTACTTTGGCTCACCTAGTGTGTTAAAACCATAGTGAAGGATCCTAGCTGATTTCACTTAATTTTTTAAGATGCCTGTTATATGGCATTTTGCTTGTTTAGATAATGTCATCGATTAATTTTCTCTTTTTTTCATGGCTTATTATGTTCTCATCCCATGTGTTTACAGACCACAACTAAATAATCATATAATAGCTATTAATTACCGAGTACTTCATATATGCTAGGAATTATGTTCACTGCTATACATGTTAAGACATTTATCCTCAGAACAACCCTATGAGAGAGGTCCTATTATTAGCCTCATTCTTAAAACATAAAAAAAAGACTTAGTAATTTATGAAAGTAGTGTAGTATGTTGTAGAAAGTTGCAAAAATACAGATAGGCAAAAATAAGAATGTAAACACCATATTCCTACCATTCAGTAAATATTAGTGTTAACATCTTTTTATGTGAACCTCTGGAATTCATAAAACTTCTTTATCTTTCATCAAGCTTAATTTTTAGACTATTATCTAAAAATATAACAAAAACATTCTTATTTTAGAATGTAAAATCTGAACATCAACCCCTTCTTTCTGTGTGCGTTCATACTTTAGCAATTCTAATCTTCCCTAAATTTTGGATGAATCCAGCTGAATATCAGACAAGTTGTAGTCAGACATGGGCAAAAACAACAACATAGAAATGTATTTTTTAATTGTGTATCAGTTAGCTGCTGCTGGGGAACAATCACAACATTTTATTGGCATAAGCAATAAGATTTTATTCCTGATTACACATCTTGGGGTCAGCTAGAGTGGCTCTTCTTAGGCTACAGGTCAACAGGTCAGTCAAGGTGGCTCATTTTGGGGCTCAAGCTATGGGTTAATAGCTACCATGATTTGGTCCTCTCATAATGATGGCAGAATCAGGGGGGTTGGCAAGCCCAACTATGTAAACACATATCTGCTAAAATCCCAAGGGTCAAAGCAAGTTAGATGTCAATTCTAAAGTTAAGGGGTGGGAGGGACACACCTACCATGAGTGTCCTTGGCCCTCGCCCAAGACAAGGGTATGGATGTATGGCACTACCACAGAGGAATGATTGGACTTTGGTGGTATGTTGAGACAGGAGCACTAACTTTATTAGTGACCATGGACTAGTTTCAAATGTCTCTTCCAGATCTTAAATTCATAATATTTGACCTTTATTAAGACTTACCATTGAAAAAATATGAACAAAATGTTTCCCCAAAGAGTTCAGTGAGAGAGAGAAAAAAAACCAACAAGACTTATGTGGCAGGTTCCAATGATGTCCTCCAGATATATGTTCTTGGACAACATAGTGTTTTGTTGTTCCTTTTTTACTCTTTTAATTTATTTTTTAAATTAGAGGACCTCTAGGCTGGATATACCACTTAGTCAAACCATAGACTTCATCAATCCCTCTTGTCTAGGATCTACCTACTTCACACATTTACATTATGTCCCAAGACACTTGGGATTTGATCCCTGCACTAAGTCTAAGGGCTTGCTAATTGCTTATGGGAACGTGAAAAATAGTAAAAGAAAATCAGGAAAAACCAGAGGCAGTCGAGCACTGAGTCATGAAAGTCCAGATTAAATAATATTTTAAAGAAGCACTAAAATTAACTGATTGGTCCAGAAAGCTGAAAACCGATCTTGTTAAAATCTTTGTTCTTACAACTTGACTAGATTTAAAACTCTGCCAAGAGTAGAAACAATGTCTTTTCTATGTTCTGAAACTTTATCTTACAGTAGGATTACAGTGCTACACTCTACAGGTGCTCCGTCAATTTCAAAAGGGTGAAAAGGAGGGAAGGGTGTGGAAACAGGAAGAATAAAAGAGAACAAAGGATTTAAAGTTGCCTCACTCTTCCAAATAATAATAGAGTTCTTGTCTAGAATAACTCAGGTGAAACAGATCATTTTGCACACTTACCACTTTTCTAGAAGCAACGAGAAGGTTAGAAATAGGTTTAGTCTGGGTGAATAGACTCAAGAAACTTTTTTTTTTTTCATTCACCACTTCAAATGTCTCTCCTAAACAACATTTCTTCGGTTCAACCCCTTTTGTAGGAATGACTTGTTGATGGTCTGTCGCCAATTGAACATGGAAGAGTCTGTGGCTGAGATCATGAACCAACTGGGCGCAGATGAAAATGGGAAGATTTCCTTTCAGGATTTTATAAGATGCCGCATGCAGCTTGTTCGAGAAATTAGGAAGGAGGAAGTGGGCCTTTCTGAGAAGTCAGACAACTCCTGTAAAAAGAAGCAACTGAGGGATAGAATTGCTTCCTGGCCCACGAGTAGTGACAACAGTTTGGGTAGGTACAACCGGGTGCTCCCCTGGCTCTGCTTCCTCGTAAATGAGAGCGACCTGCCAGCCTGCTGCCGGCTTGTCCCTCGGCTGTTCTTGGCTGCACTTCCCTGGATGAGTGCTGGCTACTTCCCCCTGTTCTGTACTGTAGAACAGCTCCTATTTTACTGCTTTTTCTTATTAATTTTTTCCCTTTTCCAAGCATAATAATGTATTCAAATAGCTCTTAGGGAAGAAGGGCAAATTGGATGGGAAAGGTGATGACTGCATTAGCAGACCTCAGAAACTATTTGGGGACTTCTTCAAAGCTTAGTGCAGTGAGGTTTTTAAAAAGCTTTCCTTTTTTATTTAATGTTTTAAATTTTTTCTGTTAGTATAGTTTTTCTGTTCATAAGTATTGTTGTTTCCTACTAATACAAGATAAGCAATTGGAAAGAAAGTTCTTAAAAATGTTAATAATTATTGAACCTAGGTGATAGGAATGTGTAGTTTATTATACACATTTCTGAGCAATCAAATAGATATCTTCTAGTATGTTTGCAATTTATCACAATAGAAAGTTTAAAAGAAAAAAAAAGAGGCATCTTAAAGGGTAGCCTGAACAAGACTAGAGGAAAGTGGCTGAATTTTCTACCTATACTTTATGGACTTTTTTCTCCCTTGACAGTGTCTCCTGAATCTCTATTTCTGGGGAAGATCTAGTGGCAAGAAGCAAACTCTATGTTGATTGTCCATCATCTGTGAATATATACTAATTAGTGTGGATAACTATGTAGTGCCCTAAACACACACACACACACACACACACACACACACACACACACACACACACATAATCCTGAGGAAGTGGACCTTTTGAGAATTCAGTCCACTGCTCCCGGCAGTGGAATAATTTAAAGGATTATTATTGAGTAATTGAAATAATAAACTGTCCTCTTATCCCCTATGCCTTACTATCTTAATGGGTTCCATTTTAGCTTCAAATCAGATGTCTGGTAATGCATGTGCTCTCAGCATAATATGTAGAAAAATTTCATTTTTAAGTGACATTTTTCTGAGTATTAAAGTAATACATGTTCATTATAGAAAATAAGGAAAAGGCAAGCAGAAGAAAATAAAAATCATCCTTAATATCTCATCACCTAGAAATAATAACTACTGCTTACATTTCTCCCTCTCTTCTCTCCTTTCTCTCTCATATATGAGTGATTTGTTTTTACTGATTTTTGACATACTTTCTATATAGCCCTTTGCATTTTCCTCATGCTTTTTAATAACATTTGAAAGCATGATTTGTAATGGTTGCATGACATAAAATGGACATTTATTAAATGAATGAATGAGTGGAGTTCTTTTTGCTAAACTATTTTCTAAGTTTTCTGCCAAGATCATAGACTTTTTATGTAGATACATAAGCACAAACACGCAAACACATATATTTTGTATATAATTGAATACCATGTAGCCATTAAAGTAATATATAAATGTGTATCAAATGTATATATAGAAGGAATACTTTTGTGGAAAAAAACACTATATGTAAAAAATTTTATTTTAATATGCAGTATATATTTATAAGTATTCTAAAAACAACAGTTTTGATTAAATTGCTGACCACACCTAATTGGTTTGACCATCTCATAAGATTGCCCCAAATAGAGAAAGGGTTAAAAACAATTCTTTTTTATCCTTTTCTATAACTATATACCCTTGGAGAAAGAAGAGGTAACTGAGAGGAGATGAATCATAAAACATGTCATGAACTGAGGAAATGCCAGTTGTTGTGAAATCTTTTACCAGTTTTTCCTGTAGTTTAGGCTTCAGAGTCAGGTTGTACATGAATCCTGGTTTTATGCCTGCATGACACTAGACAAGTTACTTGACCTCCCTGTATCTCAGTTTCCTAAGTGTGATATGAGAACAATTATTGTTATTTGGAGGACTGCAGAAGCAAATATATATTTACACATATGTAAAGCATCTATTTATATGGATTTATAAAGCATATATATGTATATATACACACACACACATATATACATATACACTGAGTGGCCAGATTATTATGATCTCTGAACGCATAATAATCTGGCCACTCAGTGTATATCCTATATAATAAAAGGCTAATATGCAAATTGTACCCTCGACTAGGAGTTTGACCAGCAGGCAGGCCGGCCTACCGCCCATGTCCCCTCCCCCTGGCCAGGCTGGCCGGACCCCACCCATGCACAAATTCATGCACCGGGCCTCTAATATAAATATATATATATATATATATATATATATATATATATATATATACACACACACACATATATATACACACACACACACTGAGTGGCCAGATTATTCTGTGTTCAGAGATCATAATAACCTGGCCACTCAGTGTATATATAAAGTATATAATAAGCACTATATATTAGTTATTATTATTATTACCACCCAGTTTTGTTTCCTGGAAATTGTCACAATTACAACTCATATATTGGAAAATAACCTCCTATTCAGTCTAATATGAATCAAATACATTTACAATTTTCATAATTAAAGATTTATGTGTTAGTCCCTCTCTTTTCTGCATTATTAATCTTTCCTTCTGACTCTATACAGACTTTAGTATCTCCCATTTTGGGGTGGGGAGTAGGAGAAGACCTCTCTTGACTTCATGTCCTTTCTAACTACTGCCTAACTTCTCTGGTGCTCTTCATAGCAAAGTTTTTTGAAGAGTTTGTCTACATTGAATATGTATCAGTCCTTACCTCTCATTCTTGCTTCAACTACGCCTCTCATCTTCAGTCATCACCACTCCACTGAACATGCCCTTATTGTCTCCATGTTGGCCAACCCAATGGTTTCCTCTTCTGTCATCTAGATCTTTGGCATTTGAATCAGCTGTACTTGATTCTCTTGGACTTCTCAACACCACATTCTCCTGAGTTTCTGGTTTCTGCCTACCATTTTGATTTCTCTCTCTCTCTCTCTCTCTCTCTCTCTCTCTCTCTCTCTCTCTTTCTCTCTCCTTCCTCTTTTCCTCCCTCCATCTTTCCCTCCCTTCTTCTCTCTGTCACTACTCTTCTCCTGTACCACTTCCAAATTTTTAGGTGCCTCGGATTATATTATCTGCCTAGATGATTTAATGTGGTCCCATGATTTTAATATTATTTTTGTGCCAATGACTCCCAAATGTATGATTTAGCCATGCCCTTTCCCATGAGCTTCAGAATCAGGTAAAATTGACACATATTTCTGGATATGCTATAGGCCTCTCAACCTTCACCACTCCCTCTCAGGTCATTCCTCTCCCAGGATCCCCATCTAGGAAATAGCACCATCCACTTGTTTGCTCAAGCCAGCAAATCCCATTGTCTCTTTTGCCAAGGTATATTCAGAATTATTCCACTTCCTTTGCTCTCCTACCACCACCTTTGTCTAAATCACCATCATAGCTTGCCTCAACTACTAAAACAGCCTATAAATGGCCCCAATTCCTCCTTTGACCCACTACAGTTCATTCTTTACCCCGCAGTCAGAGTGGTCTTTCTACGTGATGAAAACATGCTTAGGTCATTTCCATGTCTATAACGCTCTGTGGCTTCCATAGCACCTAAAATCAAGGTCAAATTGCTTATTGCAATCTGGTTCATACCCACCACTCTAAGTTGATATCATAGTGGTCCCTCTGACTCATTATGCATGCTCTAACCACCCTAGCCTTCCTGCTTTTCCTCTTAGAAAATTCAGCTGGCCTCTACTTTTTGCCCTGGCTCTTTGCTCTGGTCTACAACACTTTTCTTTCTGACTTTCTCATGGCATGATTGGTTCTTTTTTGTTATTCAGATTCAGCTTAATATCCCCTCTTTAGAGAGTCCTTTCCAAGGTAACCTCTTCTCAGTCACTCTCTCACATGCCTTTATTGCTTCATGCCACTTATTCTTATCTGACATTACATGATGTAAGTACTTAAAGACTTAAGTAATATATCTCTCTGCTCCAATACAATGAAAGTTCCACTAGACTACTAGTGACCTTGCTTGGGTACTGGTATACCCCAGCACTTAGTGCGTGGCACGTGGGGGATGCTCAGTGCATATTTGTTGAATGAATGAATGAATGAATGATCAGTGCTCCATGTTCACGCTTTGTTAGGGAGGGATACATGGAAGTTCAATGCATGGTTCCAGACACTAAGGAAGTCACCATTTAATTGTGGAGTCATAAGCACATGATAAATTAAAAAGCTTAAATTAGCATCAATGAAACTTGAGAAACCATTATGGTGCAAAAGATAAGGAGCTCTAAGAATTACTGTGAGCAGGAGTTTCAGGAAAGGGTTGATATTTTAGCTGTGACTGAAATTGTGGAGAGAGTGTTTAAAAAATGTTGTACTGTTGTGAGAAAAACTTAGGTTTAACAGTTAAGTGTCAGAAAGACTTTATTGTCAGCTCTGACATTTAACAGCACATCCACAGCAGGGAGTTAAATCAGCAGAAAAAGAAGACCCGTCAAAATATTATATGCTCGACTTGGAAGAGGAATTTCAATAGATTCTTTTTTCCCAAATGTTTTCTACAGAATACCAATTTCATGGGACAATCATAAATATTATATGAAGAAAGAATTCCTTTGTCAAATACATTGAAAACTTTGAGTTTAAACTATATTAATAGTTTTCTTTATTGTGAGACATCTCAGATGATTGTATATGTTATTGTTTCTTGTCAGTCTCCAGGAGAATAATAAAATATATAGCATTTCTCAAATTTAATTGACCATAACTTTTATTTACAAATATTTCCTTTGGCATTGAATTCTCTGTTCAAATATACACTGGGGGAAAATTAAGATATCTGAATAACTAGGTCATAATAGATTTTTATACTTATTTTACTTTTTTATTTTTAAAAAATCTTTATTGTTGAAAGTATTACATATGTTAAGTCGTCATAGAAATAATATTTTAAAATTTCAGTGTCTTCAGGTACCAGCTATATAAAACTTAAGCTATATAAAACTTAACAGTTATATCAATAACAATAATAAAAATGGTTAAAAATTACTAATATTTACTATGCACAAGGCAATTTATTAGGCATTTTACTTGTATTATAAGCTAAAACCATAAATCCTAGGTTCACCACTGAGTTTTCATGGTACTTAAACTACATTCCTGATTATTCTGAGCTTCAGGTTTTTTAATCTCTTAAAGATAGAATGGTAACCTGCATTATAGGGTAGTGGAAGGACTTAGGGAGATAGCATTTGAAAGTTCCTACACAGTTCCTATTCACATTATCTAATCCTTGCCACTACCTACCTTCTAAGTTTAGAATAAAATCTTCTCTCTCTCTCTCCCTCTCTCTCTCTCTCTCTCCTATATATATATATGTCACTGAGGCTCAGAAAACTTAAGTCACTTGCTCTAAACCACAGAGCTACTAAGGAGTTGAAACCACTAAGAAATAGCTTATTGAAATAGATGATTCTTTGAGTCCCCTGCAATTTTTACTTAGAAAAAACGTTCTTGATTATCAAGACACAAACTAAAAAGAACACTGCCACTCGGAGGCCACTCCCAGAAACTGCAGACACATAGTCCCCAGGGTCTTGAGGGGCAGAGGACAATTCCTATTAGAATTAGCCCATTTCTTTGTTAGCAAAGCGACAGTATACCAAAATAGTTACAAGGTTTTTCATAGACTGCCGAAATTCCCAGTGGAAAACAAATAATCTAGATTCAATATAATTATTTGTAATTTTTAAAATTTATGATTTACATTTTTTAATTTAAAATTTTTAAGTTACATTTTTTAAATTGTGATTTAAATTTTTTAAAAAACTTTGTGATTAGGAAAGACTCTAGAGTTTTAAAAAAAGTTAGAGTATTAGGTATTTATGTATATGTTAGCAGTTCCAACAGAACCTTATTAAAACATGCCTCTTAAATAAACAGGTTTTGTTTGTTTTTACTTCAACCAAGCTGTAAACTTTACACATGACTTCCACATGTGTGTCAAATGTATGAATTATATGAAGGAGCTAGTGCTTCAGAGTGATGACCATTGAGAAAAATGGGATTGCCCAAGGAGAACTGATGTATGCCTTCAAGCTCGCCTAATGAGTTTGTTACAAGTCTGTGCCTTTCAGATCTTTGGGGGCACTTGTTTTTCTTTCTTTGGTCAGGTCTCAGAGAGCCCAAGAACTTATTTGAATCAAATCCCTATGGTTTTAAAACATCCTTTAAGACAGCAGACATTAAAACCTGCTAATTAATACAACTAAATTTAATTTATGCTAAGATTAGAACAGTGGGCACAGTTTCCAATAACCTATATCTTCAAAGCCTCTTTATAGGCCTTTCCTTGAGATATAGTCCCACCTGACGTGTCAGCCTTCATTACTGCTCTGATAATACCCCTGTGGTCCAGAAGGAACACAAAAAGTACTGGGGTTTCTCGGAGACGCTAATAGCATGTGTTTTCCTTAACAGGAACTCAAAGCAAGGAGTTAGATCAAAACCCTCCAAGCCTGAGGGAGGAAATGTAAGGAGAGATCCTGATTCCTTGGCAGATTTAAAGAAACAAATAAGCAGCCCTCTGACTATTGGATTAGTATCTTGCTTTAAAAAAATTAAAACCACAATTATTTAATAGACAAAAATCTGTCTAGTCCTGACACATTCCAATTTTCCAGAATAAATGTTACTCTTAAATATTGTTGGTATTTTTTTTCTCTGTATGTAAATATTTTTTCTAAACCCTTAAAACAGGTTAAATTAAGTGAGACAAGAAGGCATTTTCCAATCCAATTGGATTGGCCCTAATAGGTAGGGTTCTGGCTGGTGAATAAAGAAAGCAAACGTGTCTTAAATCCCCTATGGGCCCTGAATGAGCAATTAATAATTAACACAGAGCCTTTTAAATAAAGTCATCATGAGTCATTGTTAAAAATACTGCCCAGCTAGCATAAATCCAGACTAAAGTCGCAACAGTTTTTAGCCCTAATTGAAGGTTTCAGGAAGTTTGTTTTTTGGTTGTTGTTGTTTTACATATTCTAAGCCCTGTGTCATAGTGTGAACAATATGTTTATTTAATTTATTCTACTCCTTAATTGGGACTTAGAATAGGTTTCTAAAATCTGTAAGTATAGGTACTATTTTATGTTTTTTAACTGCGTACTGAGAATACCATCAAGCAATTTTCTGCAGATTGACTGTTGTTTAGATTTATTTGGGTAGACTTGGTCAGTTCTTTAATTAACTTAGTCTCCCTGTATCTCTTTTTATTAACCTTTTTCTTTCCTGTCCTTGAGCAGTCTCTATCCCCATTATTTACCTGTTTATGCTTCTCAGATTTGCACTTCCATTGTCCATATCCGGGTCTTCCTCCTCATCCTCCAAATTACTACGTTTCCTCCTAACTTTTTTCTGACTGATTTCAGTTGATGCTGCTATGACTTCTAATATAGTAAATATGTATTCATGGTAAAATTAATTGATTCTCTTCTGTCTACTTAATAGACTCCACTATATCACCTCTGAACTCTTTTGGATGTCAAGACACTTTACCATCTAGTAGCCTCATCCTACCTTATTTTGTTCCCCATTATTTCCCAACAGGGACCCTTAGTTTCAATAATACTGGTCTTATTGATACATACTCCTCAAACCTACTTCTTGAGTTTTGTTCCTTCTCTACTGTTACAGTTTTTTTGGTGAAAGGGGGCAACACTAATAGTTTGAAGGAAGGAAGAAGGAAAAAGAGAGAGAGAACATGAATGTGAATATATTGAAGTCTAGGCAGTTGGATCTAGCATAGATGAATCCAGAGGCTCGAATGCCATCAATCTTCTTCCCTCCATGTCTCAGCCCTTCCTTCAGAAGTGGCTTTATTCTCAGGCTCCTTGTTGTGGCCTCCAGTAGCCGCAGGTTCATACCCATTCTGTTGAGTAAAGGCAAAAAAAAAGAGTGATTTTCTCTTCACAGTAGTTCCACAAAAGTCCTGGAAATCGTTCTCACTTTGTCTTCTTGGGTCATATAACTATCCCCTAAAAAGTCCCTTTGGCCAGAAAAATGCCGTGGTGATTGGCCAGGCCTGGATAACACATTTCACCTGTAAGACTGGGGTAGAGTTGTCTCTGTCCCTATCATATAGACTGAGACTTGAAGAAGGGGGACAGAAAATCAAGGTGCTGTCACCACATGAAGAGCAAATGGTTGCTAGACAGACAAAAAGAACAGATGTCCACCACATGGTCCTGTACTATAAATCTTGCCTTCTTTCTTTTCTTTGTATATATAACCTTGAAATCCTCAAAAGGCTTTAATAATGCTACATAAAATTGATATGTACACATAATATGTTTAGCAACTAAGCGAGTTGTGTGTCTTCTCACGCAACCAAATTGTAAATTTTTAAAAACGAATTTTATGAGTATAACTATCATTGTAATTATGACAGTTACTCATTAGTATGTCTATCCACTCTACTAGATTATACATCCTGGAAAAATCGCACAGAGCCTGACACATGGCAAGCACTGGAAGAATACTTGATCAATAAATGAATGTATTAATGAGCAACACTTTTTAGTACCCTAGTCTCTATTGTAACTATTTGTTGATTTATTGTCAACCATCAAAGCATAGGCTTCTTTCTTTGAGGTACAGCTTTTCCTTTGAAATAAGACCATGTGTGTTTGGATCTGGGCAATTTTTTAAAAGAAAATGAGTCCAAGTAATGAGTTGTAGGTTAATCTGATCAAAATTAATTTTTCCCTTCAAGTTTATTCTTATCCTGAATTTATAGTCTCAAGCTGGATGTAATAAAAGTGCCAGAACATTGATTTTCTTTCAGCTAATATCCAGTAGATGCCTTCACTGTGATGCTTGCTGCTAAATTGACAAAACAAGGAGAAGCCATAGTGTACTTGACTTAAAATTATGGCCACAATATTTTTCAGCTCTTCCTATCAAGAGGTGGAGTTTTTTCCCCTTGAATCTAGGGAGGCCTTGTGATTTATTTTGACCAACAGAATCTGGTGAAAGTAGAATTGTGCAAGTTTTGGAGTCTAGGCTTCAAAATGCCTTATAGTTTTTTGCTTTACCTCTTGGAACATTCTTGGAACAATGAAAGAAAGTCTGGGCTAGACTAACAAATGACAAAAGAGACCACATAGAGAGGCCTAGCCAACAGCCAGCATCTAGGCCCCAGACACATGAGTGTGCACATCTTAGTCCCTTCAATCCTGCTTGTGCTGCCAGGGGACTGCAGGTCACATTGGTGATTCTAGATGAGATACAACAGAGACTTTCCCAGGAGAGCCCAGCCAAAACTATTGAACCCAGAATCACAAGAAACAATTTCTGTTTTAAGTTACTACATTTTGTGATCTCTTGTTAAGTAGCAGTAGATAAGTGATACACATAGGGAATTACCCTTAAGAACTTCATGAAATTACTATGAATATGAATCAAGACAAAAGACCCAAAACCATCTACAGATTTCAATGCAATCCCCATCAAAATTCAAATGGCATTTTTCACAGAAATATAAAAACCAATCATAAAAGTCAGATGGTACCACAAAAGACTCCAAATAGCCAGAGAAAGAACAAAGCTGGAACCTTACATTTCCTGATTTCAACCTATATTATAAAGCTATAGTAATCAAAAGAGTATGGTATTGGCATAAAAACAAACATTGATTCAATGGAACAGAATCAAGAGCCCAGAAATAAACCTACACATATACAGTCAACTAATATTTGACAAGGGAGTCAAGAATACTCAGTGGAGAAAGATTAGTCTCTTTGATAAATGCTGCTGGGAAAACTGGATATTCACATGTAAAGAAAACAAATTAGATCCTTATCTTACACCACTCACAAAAATTAAGTTGAAATTGATTAGAGACTTAAATGTAAGACCCAAAATGTAAAACTGCTAGAAAAAAAATAGTAAAAGGATCTTTGACATTGCTCTTAACCACAAATTTTTGGATATGACACCAAAAGCACAAGCAATAAAAGCAAAAATAAATAAGTGAACTACATCAAACTAAAAATTGTCTGCACAGCAAAAGAAATAGCAAAATGAAAAGACAGCTGATGGAATGGCAGAAAATATTTGTAAACATGTATCTGATTAGGGGTTAATATCCAAAAGAAACTCATAAACTCAATAGCAAAAAAAACCCACAAAAACAAACAATTCAATTAAAAATGGACAGATGACTTGGGTAGACACTTTTCCAAAGAACAATACAAATGATCAACAGGTACATGAAAAGATGTTCAACATCACTAATCATTAGGAAAATGCGAATCAAACCCACAATGAGATATCACTGCACACCTGTTAGAATGCATGTCATCAAAAAGACAAGAGGTAAGTATTGGCAAGGATGTGGAGAAAAGGAAACCTTTGTGCACTCTTGTTGGGAGGGTAAATTGGTGCAACTGCTATGGAAAACAATATGGAGGTTCCTCAAAAATTAAAAATAGAAGTACCATATGATCCAGGAATCCCACTTCTGAGTATATATTTGAAAGAAATTACTATCTCAAAGAGGTTTCTACATTCCCATGTTCATTGCAGCATTATTCACAATAGTCAAAACATGGAAATAACCAAAGTTTCTACCAATGGATGAATGGATAGAGAAGATGTTTTATAGATTGAACAATGGAAATTTATTCAGCCATGAGAAAAGAAATCTTGCCATTTTCAATAACATGGATGGACCTTGCGGGCATTTTACTAAGTGAAATAAGTCAGTTAGAGAAAGACAGATACTGTATGTTCTTACTTAATGTGGAATCTAAAAAAGCTGAACTCAAAGAAGTGGAGTAGAATGACGGTTGCCAGGAACTGGAGGGTCAGGAAAATGTGGGGATGTCGGTCAAAGGGTATAAACTTCAGCTATAAGATAAATAAGTTCTGGGGATCTGATATACAGCATGGTGACTTGGTGATTATAACTAGCTCTACTATATTATATACTTGAAAGTTTTTAAGAGAATCAGTCTTAAATGTATCCGTTTTTGCAATTTGTACGTATATTAAATCATCACTTTGCACAACTTAGACTTACATATGTTATATGTCAGCATCTCAGCAAAGCTGGAAAAAAAAGACAAAAACATATAAAGTAAACCAGTACAGTGTTGTATCTTAGCAAGGGAAAAATATGTGAGGCAAACAAGATATTGGCAGATGAGAAAGGAAGACCAGAGAAGACACTTAGAAAAAATTAAGCCCAAGCTGGTCTTGGAGAACTGGAAGGAATTGGCAGGTTGAAGAAATAAGGAAAAATGCCTACGTGGGGATGCATTAGAGAAGAGTTCATTAGAAAGTATTTTACCTATGTAATGTAAAATTAAATGTAATTAAATGTCCCCGTGCCTCATGCTGAGTTATGTGAACATTGGGGGAGCACATGGAAGTGGTTGGAGGATTGGGGGGGGGGGGTGTGGTTTACTAAAAGCCCCCAAAGAAATATGATGCATTTCTCAAGCACAAATTTAATTGATTATTTGGAGGAAAAGTTGCGTAACTTAGTACAAATTTTAAATTGTATTAAAGCATATGCTAATATATGTGGATAAAATCCATATGAATTTTCAAGATAAAACATGAGACTTCAAAGAAACCTCTGGCTCTGGCTTGGAGGTAGTTCAGCCTGTCCCCCAGATTCTTTGACTCGTCTCTGTATTTGGGGTATTTTGATGGAAAAGACTGAGAAGCACTGGATCCCTTTACTCGTGTAAACCTTGGAACTTCTTTTTTTTCTAGTTTGTCTTAGGCTGTCTTAGGATTCTTGACATCTGAGTTGATAATAGCTCTGGTACCAGATAGTAATTTACGGAACTAACTCAAGGAGTAAAGAGGATCTAAGGCTGCCCAAACATTGTTAAGATCACCAGCAAAGACATCTTCTAGAATGGCTTATTGTAATGGCTTTGATGTTTAAAAAAGAAGTCCCAACTCAGCATGTAGAGGGAAGCGATCCTGCAGGGAATGTGTATTAACACAGAAAAATCTTTATTACTCAACGGCAGCTTTTATGTGGTAAATCTTCTTTCAAATTATGAGCATAATTAAGTATATAACATGATAATGTCCTTAATATACCTAACATATTTAGTAACTTACAGATCAGCAGCATCTATTAAAACAAAATTTTTCTTAACCTAAGGGAAATAGGAAACACTGCAATAGAGAAAAAAAATTGTTTAGATTTAACCCGAGAAGTCATGTTTTTGCCACAAAGAGGCAAAGAGATCTTCTGAACAAGAGAATGGGGTAGGATATTGTAAATCACCTCCCCACTCCCCCAGCCCCTCTAAGTTTTGTACTCATTGATTATTTGAGGTGTTGTGGGTTCTCAGATCATTAAACCCACATACTAAAATGTAAGCATGAACAGCTAACAAAACCAAAGATAACAAATAATTTTGACATAATCTGAGACAGTGAGCGAGTCAGATGTATGTTATTTATTGATCAGAATGAAAATGCTTCTGTATCAGATATATTTTAACTTTAGTTCTCTTTATTTGGCTTTTCTTAGTCTGAGCTTTAAATTCTGCCTTTCAGATGTCAAATTCTATTTGTGATACATTGGCTATCAGCTCTCCATCATGCATTCACTGCAGACAGAAGGAAAAACTAAAAGATAATGTAAGAAGAAAAAAAATAGGGTATATTTCTTTTTCTTAAAATCCTAAGCAAGCATGTATAAAAATCACTGGATTTTCCAGTACTCTTTGAGATATTAAATATTTTAGGTTTCTTATGTAGATTAGTATCTCATATAAGTCAATACACTGGTCTGTGATGGTCTGAATTCTTGTAAAATGATGTCACAAATAGTACAAACTGGTTTCATCTTACTTTCTGATTTTGTCTCTCATTGGTGTTTCACGCCAGTTGGTGCTGCTCCTTTTAAATACATTATTTTGGCCCATTTTCCTGCAGCATTAATCACTTTATTTTAGTTCCTGGGAATCCAGGTGTGCTTATCTCAGGTGGCAATCCTGGCATGAAGGGTGCCAGTGATTACCTGTGTTGATCGTATCTTTTGAACCACATATAACACAATAAAATTGTTCATCTGTTTTCTCTCCCGCATGATTTAACTGAAGCGATTCATTAAGTGTCACTGTTTTTATTGGATGTTGAAACCATTCCAATTTCAGTGGCAGTGCTACAACTTGGCATGATTGTAGGTTGTTTTTTTTTCATAGAATAAAAATGATTACTTGGCTGAGATAAAGGTTTACTTTGGCCAGACTATTTCATTGTCCATTGTTCATTCTAGAGAATCTGTCACTCACCATTACAATCACAAAGGGCTCAGAAAGGCTTATTTTGCTTTCTTGTTATTTCTTCTAAGACTACTGCAAGTTCATGGGGGAACATAAATGAAGGGGCATTAGTAAATGACTGTTTAAATCAGTTAAACTTTTATGTTTGTTTGGAAAGATTTCATATGTTTTCCAGATGATTCATTTAAGTTTGCTATCTACAAGCAAAACATTTTTGCTTCTAATTGAAGCAGAATTTAACCTATTACCTTGTGTATTTATTCAGTTCTCATTTTATGGATGCATATCTGTCAGTTTTAGATAAATATTTTTAAAATTACCATGTCAGACTTCTCTCTTGGTATTTATAGTGTTTTCATTGATTTATCTGACTTAATATTTAGAGTTCTTTGATAAATTTTTTTGCCTTGAATTACAAGATTACAGTCCAGAGAGTCTGTTAAATGTTATCTGGTTTCACCCTCTAAATAGTATAAATGAGAGAATGGAGAGTTAAATAATAATTCTCAGTTCACAGAATTAGTTGGTGACATGGCCGAGACTAGACTGGAACTCTCCAGAAAGGAGCAAAGAAACAAAGAAATATACAGTAGGAGAAAAGAGATAAGAAAATTAGAGGGCCGGTACAGGAAGTCTCCCATTTAAATAATAGGCATTCTAGAAAGAGCAAACAAAGAAAACGGAGAGGAAGAAATCATCAACAAATGGTCAAAGATATTTCCCTTCCAAATGATGGACGGAGGGTTTCTTGATAGAAAGGGCCTACTACCAGTAAGTCTCACCAGCTTTAAAAGGTAAAAGTTGACTCACATTAAAACACACATCATTGTGAAATTTTACAACACTAGGAACAAAGAAAAAGTTCTTCAAATTTTCAGAGAGGAAAAACAAAACAGGACAAATATAAAAGATTTAGAATCAAAGTGGCTTTTGATTTCTTACAATGACAGATATTTAAATGAACAATATCTTCAAAATTCTGAAGAAAAATTGTTTCCAACTAGAATTCCTTACCAAATTATTAATGAAGTGTATTTTCATGCATGCAAAGACTCAGAAAATTTATTTCCATGCCTCATTTTTTTACTTTTTTTTACTCAGGTTTTCTTTGTTTGTTCATTTGTTTGTTAATCCTCACCTAAGGAAAATTTTCCATTGATTTTTAAAGAGAGTGGAAGGAAGGGAAAGAGAGAGAGAGAGAGAAACATCGGGGTACGAGCCCTTGACTGGAATTGAACCCGGGACCTTCAGTCCATGGGCCGAGTCTCTATCCATTGAGCCAAACCAGTTAAGGCTCCATGCCTAATTTCTTAGAAATCTACTGGATCTTCAAAAAAAAAAAAAAAAAAAGAGTTAACCTAGAACAGTGGTTGGCAAACCGCGGCTCGCGAACCACAAGCCGCGGTTTGCCGCTCTGTTGACTAATGAGTTTGCCGACCACTGACCTAAGCATTTAAAAGAGGAACACTGTGGCTCAGTAGTTGAACTTCGACTTATGAACTAGGTCCTAGAAAGAGAAAAACTTGGAACCATGAAACAAAGAGTGAAACAAGTTAGAAGTGAAGCATAATGGTCATTGGAACCAGTTTAGACTAAGAAGGTCAAAAAAGTCCCAGGAGAAAATTTTCATACTAAATTCGATGGGATATTTATGCACCTTAAATTATTGAGAGAAGATTAGATAATTGGCTAAGAATTTAAGGCTAGATTCATGATATATAGAAAGCTAAACAAATGAAAATACAAAAAGAAAAACACTCTTAATCCCAGGAAAAACTAAAAATTGGTCTAGAAAAGAAGAGCAGTCATTTCCCACTTGTGACTATATAGTTTACATCATCATAATTCACACGGTCATAATTTAAAGAAAAATATTGATTTCCATATCAAGTAACATAATTAGATATCAAGACATAGCTTCTATCTGAAAATAATTTTAAAAATTGAAATAACTATATTTTTAAGTTGTATTTTAAGACACTGAATTTCCAGCAAAATAGTAAAGATTTGTGAGTGTAAAATCTAAATGAATGAGGAAATCTGGAGCAGCACACCACTTTTACCTTAAGATTATTGTCTAAACCTGGTAAAATTGAACTTTGGATTATATGACTGTGTGGGCCCTGAGAACAGAAGACAAATTCCAAGGACTGTGCAAGTGGGAATCTAATAAGATATGCCCTTTATTCAAAAGCTAGACTGTTAGAGGATTCTACCCTCTGTGTAAGGTTGAACCAGAAGTATATTACCCCATATCCTACCCTCAGAGTATTCTAAGGCAAATTGTTTTGGAGATGAGTAAATAGTACTAAAAGAATATCAACACATAATTTCCCAGGGATTATGGATGACTCGGTATCTATCATTACTAAGTATATAAGGACAGTAAATACCATAAGCAAGAATTAACATAAAAAGCAAACGCATGAAGATTTTATTTATTGGAATTATCAGACTCAGAATATAAAGTAATTATGTTTACTGTGTTCAGAAAGAAAATCTAAGCTAAAAAAATAAAATAAGTAGATGTGAAAAACAACCAAATCAATATCTAGGAATGAGAATTGTTATCTATATCTATCTATATAAAAGCCTAAGCAACCGAACGACCAGTCGACCAATTGCTATGATGCCCACTGACCACCAGGGGCCAGGCACTCAATGCAGGAGCTGCCCCCTGGTGGTCAGCGCACTCCCACAGTGGGAGTGCCGCTCAGCTGACCAACGGGCGCCAGATGCCGGGCTCACGGCTGGCAAGTGCAGCTGTGGTGGCATAAGCCTCTCCCACCTCTGGGGCAGCGCTACTGAGCAGCAGTTGTGACAGGTGCAGCGGGGCCGGGCTGAGCCAGAGTGGCGCCCGGCCTGGGCTCCTCCCTGGCCTCCGGCCACTTCGCGCACTACTACATCCCTTGGGGGATGTTGGACTGCCAGTTTCGGCCTGATTCCTGTAGTCCGACATCCCCCGAGGGGTCCCAGATTGCGAGAGGATGCAAGTCAGGCTGAGGGACCCCACTGGTGCACGAATCCATACAAAGGGCCTCTAGTAATTGAAATAAAAACAATTAAAATGAACAACAACTGAGTTAGAAATGAAGAATTAGTGACATAGTTTTATACGTCCATTATATCAAGCTTATAAATTGGGTTGTTCAAATCTTACTTGTTTTTTGGTCTCCTTGTACTGATATTTAATGAGAAATATGCTAATATCTTTCATATGATTGTGGATTGGTATATTTCTCTTTCTCTCGTAGGTGTCAATTTTACTCTATGTATTTTGATGTTTTTTTATTGGTATATACAAATTTAAAATTGTTATATCTTTCTGGTGACTTTAATCCTTTACCATTTTAAAAAAGGCCTATTTTTTAATAATGCTTTTGTGATGTAATAAAAAATATATATTGTTTTTGCCCCCTGTTCCTGTGCTTGATATAATCCTATCTAATAAAAGAGTAATATGCAAATTGACGATCACTCCAACACACAAGATGGCTGCCCCCATGTGGTCAAAGATGGCTGCCCCCATGTGGACACAAGATGGTCGCCTCAAGATGGCCAGCAGGCGAGGACAGTTGGGAGGGACCAGGTCTGCAAGGGAGGGCAGTTGGGGGCAATCAAGCCTGCAGGGGAGGGCAGTTAGGAGTGACCAGGCTGGCAAAGGAGAGAAGTTGGGGGCGACCGGGCCTGCAGGGAAGGGCAGTTGGGGGGGACCCAGGCCTGCAAGGGAGAGAAGTTGGGGGGACCAGGCCTGCAAGAGAGGGCAGTTGGGGGGTCCAGGCCTTCAGGGGAGGGCAGTTGGGGGGGGGGGACCAGACCAGCAGGGGCAATAAGGCTGGCAGGGGAGGGCAGTTAGTGGTGACTGGGTTGGCAGGGGAGGGCAGTTGGGGGGGACCAGGCTGGCAGGAGAGGGCAGTTAGGGTGGGACCAGGCTGGCAGGGGAGGGCAGTTAGGGGGGGACCAGGCTGGCAGGGGAGGGCAGTTAGAGGTGACCAGGATGGCAGGGGAGGGCAGTTAGAGGTGACCAGGATGGCAGGGAAGGGCAGTTAGGGGCAATCTGGCTGGCAGGGGAACATTTAGGCATCAATCAGGCTGGCAGGGGAGTGGTTAGGGGGTGATCAGGCACGCAGGCAGAAGCAGTTGGGGCAATCAGGAAGGCAGGCAGGCAAGCATTTGGGAGTCAGCAGTCCTGGATTGTGATAGGGATGTCCGACTGCCTATTTAAGCCCTATCCTACCAGGATGGGGCCTAAACAGGATGTCCGACTGCCCGTTTAGGCCCTATCCTACTGGGATGGGGCCTAAACGGGCAGTCGGACATTCCTCAAGGGGTCCCAGATTGGAGAGGGTGCAGGCTGGGCTGAGGGACACCCCCCCCGCCCATGCACGAATTTCGTGCACCGGGCCTCTAGTGGACATATAAAAGGCATTGTATAAAACCTATAGTGAAGTGTTTGAACACCCTTAATGGTTTTTTTGCAAACTGTTTTCAGCAGAGGATATAATCCCTGAATGAAATCCCTACTAATTATGTAATGAATATTTATGACTTCAGATGTAATAAAACCTATTATTTAAAAAGACAAAAAATAAATAAAAATTAAGTTAAAAGATATATGAAATTGATGACTTCCTGGCAAGAATGCTAAAGTAAAAACAGAGAAGGCACAAATAATTGTTAAAGAAAATGAATGAAGATTATCAGAAAGCAAGGATTGATTGCTGAGTGGGAAAATTCTATTGCCATGCAGGCAACCCAATCAAGCATGGAGTCCAGAAAGGCTCTCCAGGTTGAGGTTTGGGAGAAAAGATCACAAACTGTCTCAGCCCTGTATTAATGCAGAGTACCTAGACGCTGTTGATGAGCAATATCTGTGTTTGTTGGTTGGGTACACACTGGGCTGGCTGAAGGTCCTATGCTGTGTAGGTATGGCATGTATCAGGAGAAAGGCATCCAGCCAGGGGCCTCTGGTTTGCACAAGTAGCAAATGAGTCAAGCCAGTCTGCACAGTTGTTGGCAGGGTAGGTGGCCAAGTCAAGGTTTGTTATAACCAATATCAGGAGTGAAAAGGAGACATCCCTACAGATGCTGCAGACATAAATAAAAAGAAAATATGAGCATTTCCATCAATATATTTTTAAATTTAGAAGAAATAAGGAAATTTTCAGAAAAATAGAACTTACTAAAACTGATTCAGCCCTAACCAGTTAAGCTCAGTGGATAGAGCATTGGCCTGTGGACTGAAGGGTCCCAGGTTCGATTCTGGTCAAGAGCACATACCTTGGTTGCAGGCTCCTCCCCTGCCCAGGCCCTGATTGGGGCTCATGCAGGAGGCAACCAATCATTGTGTTTCTCTCACATTCATGTTTCTCTCTGTCTTTCCTTCTCCCACTCTCTCTGAAAATCAATGGAAAAATATTCTCAGGTGAGCATATTTTAAAATGAGGATTAAAAATAATAATTTAAAAATAAATTTAAAAAATAAGACTGATTCATTAAGAAATATAAAGTCTGAATAGTTCTGTAACTAAGAATGAAATTAAAAGAGTAATTTTTAAAATCTTTCTACAAAGAACAATCAGGCTCAGACAGCTTCACTGGCAAGTCTACCTAATAGTCAAAGAACAAATAATTCCAGTTTTATATAGACTCACACATAACCTTAATACCAAAACATGAAAAGGACAATATAAGAAAGAAAATTTAGAGGCCAATTTTACTTTTGAATAGAGATGCAGAAATCCTATACAATTTTGCAAACCCAAATCCATAGTATATAAATAAAATATCACATATTTTGAGCATGTTGGGTTTGTCTTTTGAATGCAAGCTTGATTTAACATTAAGAAGTTAAAATAATCCACCACATTTAAAACATTAAATGAAACATACCAACTTTCTAGGAATAAAGGATAATATAGCTCTACTTTTTGCTAAAAAGCTGGGATCAGAAGCATTTTGTATTCCTCTTTGTATTTTTCCTACTTGGCATTTTCCATTTTAATTAGGCTCATTTTCAGCCAAAAATGTGATGAGCCCTATGGGCATGCCACCCAAAGGATGTATGTGGTGCTTCTCATCTCAGCACGCAGGCCCAGACCAGTGTTATCCCCATCCAATCTGGCTTTATGGAATGCAAAAACTAGGGACTACCCAGGACTTGCTGAATACATGGCCCATTAATATGCCTTGTAAGGGAAAGATAAATTGATTCAAAATTCAGTCTCTGCCTTTCTAACCAAAAGAGACAGATTTTTTTTTTTTCATCTTAAACTCTTATGGACCATGGACATTACCCCCGTAACTCCAAACCACCCTCAGGTTCAGGTTAAACTCAATTAACCTATCCTTGCTCTACTGTCTCCTCTTTATAACACTTTCCCTAAATTGTCCTTTGAATTCTTTAGCCCCGAGTCAAACCACTTGCTTATCTCCTTTATATATCTAGTTTAGACAAGCCAAGAGAATAGCCGCCAAATATTGTTTTTAATTACTTTTTTGAGTAAAAAATGCTTGCCTCAGCTGTGCTTTTATAACTGTATTATTAACTGCCAAAGGGCACTTTGCCTTTTATATTAAATTTGGTGAACAGAACAATAGAATGTCGAGCTGGGGAAGAATTTTAAAGGCTAGTTATTCCAGCCGTCCTTTTGGTTGTCTCTAAACCGTCTTGCAGTGGGCGTTCTCAAGCCCATGCTTAAATACATCAAGAACTGGTGAACTTACTTGTTATGAAGGGCTATTAAGCAACATCCACTAATGATGATGATGTTGATAAGCACACTTCAGTAAGAAAAATGCATTTTCCTTTCATCTTTCTTTCTTGTCACATAGCAACAGTCTTGGGGAGTGGGCAAAGGGAGTTGCATTTCAAAATACATCTTCCACTCTATTCTCAATGTTTCATTAAATTCAGTACATTGACCCTAGATGGGACACATGTGACATATATTCAGAATAGGACACTAATAGGCTCACTTTCTGAAATAGCTGCCAAAGGCCAACAAAATGATTTGTATCACTTGGGAGGTAATATTATTTACCTCCCTTTAATAGGATGCATGCTTTGAATTGCTTTTGCTTATGGGGTGTTTTTTTTTCCCCCCAGAGAAAGGATAGGAAAGCTTTACCTATCCTTTCCCACCCAATTTTCCTTGTGACCACAGACAGGTTTTAAGACAATTGGTCTAGGTTTGTCATATAATTTATGCTGGAAGAAGCTAGTGGTTCTCATGGGAGTTAGGCTCCTGAATTTTGTACCAAGCATTGAAATTAATAAATGACTAAAGACTCATATGCTGATTCTGTTTTGAACTAAATGAATTACTGCTGCTTCTGTTGATGTCAGTATTATCTAGAAATAGTAAATGTGCTATGACAGGGAAAGCTGACACCTGGCAGCCAATTTGTTCAAATTCTCCCATGCAATTTTTTATTGGTGTGGTAGTTCTAAATTCAGAACAGTAGCGGCTTCTGGTGTTTTGGAAGTAGTATTTTCTCTCTTGCCACTGAGGGTAATAAATTCGACAATGTTATCTAAACAATCCACATAAATGAAAGATTAATGATCACTACATAGAGACAATATTATAAGATACTATTAATCCAAGTCTCAGGATCCCCTAAGCTCTCTGCATTATCGTCTGCCTGTGATATGATGAGACACCCCAGCATTCACATGAAGGATGGAAAAGAAAGAACTAGTCGTAGAAAACACAGGGGTGGCTAGGGTGGCCAGGGCACAGGCCTGATGAAGATTTCATACCTGCTCTGCTCTGGAGCCCCTGCCGCTGCTGCTGCAGGGCTGTGCAGTGTCCGCACGGTGCTGGCCACCAAGTTTAGGGAAGGCCCCTTGTCCTCTGGAGATTAAGAGTTGGCCAAGTCGAGCCCTAGCCGGTTTGGCTCAGTGGATAGAGCGTCAGCCTGCGGACTGAAGGGTCCCAGGTTCGATTCCGGTCAAGAGCATGTACCTTGGTTGTGGGCACATCTCCAGTGGAGGGTGTGCAGGAGCCAGCTGATCGATGTTTCTCTTTCATCGATGTTTCTAACTCTCTATCCCTCTCCCTTCCTCTCTGTAAAAATCAATAAAATATATTTAAAAAAAAAGAGTTGGCCAAGTCGAATAGGGAAGCAAAGTCTATCAAACCCAATAACCAAAGACTTTGACTTACTAATGAAATATTCCATACTCAGAGAGACATGACTTTGGTCCTGACCTAATTGGCTGTTTTCATGTCCTCTACATTAACACCAATATTAATTACAAACTATTGATGAAATTATAGTGACTGGTTAAGTGCCAAAAGTTTGTTTTTTAAGAATTAGCCCTTTTACCAGGTAACTCTCAGAAGCTGGGAGAGTGTACATTTCCATCATATATTTGTTCCCTATTAAGTTGTCCAAAAATGGACTTCAAATAACTACAATTGATAGTTACTAACATGTGTTGGTGAGTTTATCATATGCCAGACATTGTGTAATACGTATTTTAACATGTTAAAATACGTATTTTAATGTGTTATACGTATTTTAATCTTATTTAATTCTCACAACACCTCTATGAAGTACATGTTATCATCCCCATTTGAAAGATGAGAAAACTAAAGTTCAGATTAAGATAATGTAACCTATAGCTGGTCATGCTGACTCTTGATTTGACCCCAAGCGATCTGAGTGACTGCAAAACCCCAGCTCTTAACCACCATTCTGTGCAAATGAGCAATGTCTACAAAATGAAGCTGAAAGAGAGAAAATGTCCTCTTATAAAAATGGAAAAAATGACTTAGTCATTCATAGGCCATAGGTAGGACTAAGTAAGATGTGTAGGCTGCTTAGAACAGTGCCTGGCTCCCTGGTGCCTTTGAAAAGATGTTGGGTATCATGATTGTTGTTACGATTTTTAAGGTGAAGTATAGGTGTTCTATATGCTTTGGCTTGCCTTATTTTCATGGGGGCTTGCCCCCCGGGCAGGTGGCATAGTGCCTTTGGTGTATAAGCACAGTAATTATAAGCCTTGAGGCCAAACCTGGGTGGCACTTTGAAGATGGAATTAAAAACTAGCATGTAGCTGCCAAGTACCCAGCAGAGCAGTGTTTGGCAGATGTTCTATTCCAGCACCTCTCTGAAAGCAGGATTTTCCCAGCAATGTGTTTTATGAACATGTCAAAATGCCACATGTTTCCTATGCTTTTCTGATAAGCAAAACATTTAGAATCTGTGCTCTGTCACCTTAAACACTAAATATTTTGATTGAAGAAAAAAAAAGAATACACCTTACCGCTTACTTCAGAGCATCCAGTGGGATGATAGTGGCAGAAGTGATGGCTTCTGTTGATTCTGTGTGTGCAGAGACCTCGAGGTCCAGGGAGTGCTTTGGCCTTTGGTATTTAAAGGATGCCACGCAGCCGGTTTCCTTACTGGCTTACAAAATAACTGCTCAGTAGTTGTTATGGATAGAATGTGTGTGTCTCCCCTTAAATGTGCATGTTGATGTGCTAGCCCCCACTGTGATAGTATTTGGAGATGGAGCCATTGGGAGGTAATTAGATGAGGTCAAGATGATGGGGCGCTCACGATGGGATTAGTGTCTTTATCAGAAGAGACACCAAAGAGCCTAGTGATCATGGGGACAATAGAACTGTAACACTGTCCATTTTGTGGAAAAGAAAGCACAGCCATCTCCCTAAGTCAGTAAGCTTTTTTTTCTTTTTTGAGGTTAGCAAGGGAGCGAAGAGAGATTGACAAGAGGTTGAATGCAAGCCTAGAAACATCAGGTCCCATCATGCTTCAAAAAGCAAAAGGAAGATGATTACCAGACATACATTTTTTATGTTTTTCAGTGAGATCATCCCAATTAAATGACAAATTTTGCCTCAGGAATATTGTTTTTTATTCAGAAAATATGATATGAAGACAGATTAAAAGAGAATGATGGGAATAGTCTACTGTATTTTTTAAAATGCACTTCCCTCTTTGGGGTCCCTTTATATGAATGCTAATAGGGTTGACTTGGCTCCAAAGCAGAAGATCTGAGTTCCTCAGCATCACTTCAGCCAAAATTGTGAGGGTAATAGTGTGAGGGCCTTTTGATCTTGCAGATTAACATGGAGCTTGGCTAACCTGATTACATGATTCTGCCAGAAACTGTGTTTAGGTCTGTTACTACAGCATATTAAATTCAAATGAAGCTCCTTGGCTTGTCTATCCCAGAACTGTGGCATTTTATTATTTGAAAATGAGGCTCCCTGTTTGCATAAGGAAAAAGTTCAGGTGTATAATTTATTTTGATTTTAAAAATTAATCTCTGTGTTGCTTTTTCCCAGTTAAGAAGTGAAACCCTACAGTACAACCATGGATAATTCAGAAATCCATTCAGTTAATGTATATTAAGTGCCTGATATGTCACAGGCCATGTGCAAGGTACTGAGAATACTGTGGTGAAACATAATAGGCAAGGCCCCAACCCTGTGCTTATTTGTCTTACATGTGAGATATAAAGCCATCTGTGATTCAACCCATTTTTCAACTCTGACTTCAATCAGTCTTCTTGCCACATGTTGTGGGGACCAGGACAGAGAGCGTCAGGCCGCTGGGCAGATGGCAGAGATCATTCAAAAGAGCAGGGGAGAAAGGACTGGCATTTTGCAGAAGGGAAGCAAGCCTGCCCTTGCAATACAGTTGGTAGACTTTAATCCTATATAATAAAGAAGTAATATGCAAATTGACCCTCACACCCTCACAAGATGGCTGCCTACCACCTGGCTGGCAGGGGGGGGGGGATGTTAGTGAGGGACGACCAAATGAGTGAACAAGCAGGCTGCGTGGAGTGACCAGGCAGCAGGGGGTTTAGTGAGGGATGACCAAACAACTGAACAGCAGGCTGCATGGGGCAACCAGGCCAGCAGGGGGGTTAGTGAGGGATGACCAAACAACTGAACAGCAGGCTGCATGGGGCAACCAGGCCAGCAGGGGGGTTAGTGAGGGACGACCAAATGACTGAACAGCAGTCTGTGCAGGTCTACCAGGCTGGCAGGGGGGCCGTGAGGGGCCAGAGGGGTCCCAGATTGGAGAGGGTGCAGGCTGGGCTGAGGGGATGAATTTTGTGCACCGGGCCTCTGGTATGTATATAAGTGGGTTGACTTTTGTATTGTACTTTCCCATTGTATTATAATTATTAGCATATTTTATTAGGTTGCAATCTGCTGTAATATTTAAGGTAATACTCGCTGCTCTCACAAACAAACCAAAAATACATGGTGAATCAAACACAAAAGAAGTTTCCCTTTCCTAATCATATAAAGTCAAAACAGGGTGCCTGTGGGTTGCCTACTGGCCACGCACAGGCTAATGCAGCAGATAATTCAGCGGCCCTGACATCTTCCATCCTGTGGCTTCCCCATCTGTAGTACATGGTGTCCCAGGGTGCCAGGCCCATCTGAACAAGGCCTGAAGGCAAGGGCATGGAGAACCACACACGAGGGGGTGTAACAGCCCTGAACTGATGCTTACACTTCTATTCACCTCCTATTGCTCAGAGCTCAGCTGCATGGCTACCCCTAACTGGAAGATACAATCTAGCTCCCCGTAGCTTCTTCCAGGTAAGAGGACATGGACACCAGAAAAGTATGATAAGGTGCCATATCTTAATTCTCTATCTTTTCACTTGCTTCTTTCTTTCTCAGATGGAAAAAAGAATCACGGTCAGAAGCCTCCTCATACAGTAGTAACCCTGTGTCCATCACAGATAGATGTGGCTCGGACCTGGATTCCCTTTTCTTGGCCTCTGGTGCTTTTTTTGCTAAGCATTTCTGCTTGTGGTGGCACATATTCATTGGATAGCTATTTCTGAATGCTTTGCCTACAACTGCGTTTGTCTCCGGGCTCCCCATGTGTTCCTTTGAAAGGAAAAGTGCTTAGCATGTAGGCTGGGTGCCACATGTGTTCTGACTTGCTGGCCCATGGAAGTGTTAGGAGGTTCCAAGTCGTTGCCTACTGGCCACCCACAGGCTACTGAAGGCAGCATCTTTTTATTTTCCCTGCCTCTCCTAGGTGCCTTGTCAGCGGCCAGGGAGAGCTGGGAATACGACTCGGGTGCCAGGGACCTCCAGAGCCCGGACCTGCAGAGTCAGCCGGCCCTGCAGAAGCTTCTCGAGTGTGGCGGCAGCTCCGTGCACCAGCAGGCCGCCGCTCTGCACAAACTGCTCGCACAGGCCCCACATGTCGGCGACTCTGTGGGAGGAAGCTACCTAGAACTGGCCAACACAGTGAGTGCTTTCTAGTTTACAGAACACACCTTTAGGCCTGAGTGTGTTCCAGTGCAAATATTTTCATGTGGAACTCCAGGGGACATATTAGGTATTGTCTCCCTTATTTACCTAATGAACATGGTGTAGGCTCCAGCATTGCCCACAACGTTACGTGCTCCAAACACTTACGTCAGTGGCTTTACTCGTTACTAAGAGCAGAATGGACTCCTAACGTGTTTTTGGTTGGTAACGTGTACAGATTTAATTACTAGAATATCAATAACAGCTTTTCTACAACTAGAATATGTCTGTGTTACCAGAAATTACAAATTAATAGGATATAATCCTTTCTGTTCCCTAATTTGGTATTTACTCATTTGAAAAACAAAGAGGACAGTAAGCTTATTGTTTCTGCTTATACTTTCAAAATATTGTCTGTAAAAAAACTATTATACAACTTAGAATTTAATTTTGCTCAGGTTAACCTTCCTTTTTACCTTAGGGTGAATCATTACCATGATGCCCTCTGGGTGAAAAGCTATTGTCTTGCTTTTAAGTTAGTTCTGAGGAATGAGGGTGGGTGGCTGATGGCCTGCACTATTTGGGGAGACATGTGGACAGTTCACAAATTGAGATTGCAATCCAACCTACCTTGCTTCTTGACACTGAAGTTTGAATGGTGGAAGATCTTGATAACATCACTTATCTTGTGTATATTTACAGTCTGTTTTGACGTAAACAGTGGTTTTCAGACGTTTTGTGTTTGAGAAGCATTTTCTGATTCAGACATTTTTGGTGACATGTCTGAAGGAACTAACAATTCTACATATTTCAGCAATAATTAAAATACAATCATTGGACAAATCACAATTAAAGAACATTCTATAAAATACCTGACCAGTATTCCTTGAAACTGTCAAGGACGCCCGGAGCAAGAAAAGTCTGAGAAAGAGAAACTGTCACAGCTAAGAGGAGCCTAGGAAGGGGACTTTAGGTACAAACTAAGGGAAGCTGGATAAATTGTGGACTTTAGTTAATAATGTATCTATACTGGTTCATTAATTGTGACAATTATACCATAACTAGAAGCCCGATGCACAAAGATTCGTTCTAGAATGGTCTTTCCTTTCCCTGGCTGCTGGCACCGCCTTTCCACTCGGGCCCAGCCCCTTTCCATTCAGGCCCCAGAGCCGCCTCTTTCCACTCTGGGAGCCGCCTCTTTCCACTCCAGCCCTGCCTTCCCACGCTGCCGAGAGGCCCTGAGAGACCGGGGTGGGACAGAATGCCTGCGTCGTCGCCATGGTGACGACACAAGCGTTGCACCTGCCCCCATCACTCGGCGCCTGTGTATGCAAATTAACCGCCATTTTGTTGGATTAATTTGCATATCACTCCTGATTGGCTGGTGGCGTAGCGGAGGTATGGTCAATTTACATGTTTGTCTATTATTAGGTAACATAACGTAAGATGCTGCCCTAGCAGGTTTTCTCAGTGGTTAGAGTGTCAGCCCTAGGACTGAAGGATCATGGGTTTGATTCCGGTCAAGAGCACATGCAGAAGGCAATCAATTGGTGTGTTTCTCTTACATTGATGTTTCTCTGTCTTTGTCTCTACCCCTCCCTTCTACTCTCTCTAAAAAATCAATGGAAAAAATATCCTCGATGAGGATTAACAAAAAAAAATTATTATTATTATTATAATGTAAGATGTTAACAGGGGACACTGGATGTGAGGTATATGAGAATTTTCTGTCCTATTTTTGCAACTTTTCTGTTAATCTAAAACTATGATAAAATTTAAAATGTATTAAAAACACGCACATACACACAATCACTACTAAGGTATGACCATGTCTCATACAATCTGTGAAAACCTCTGTCGTTATTGCACTATTTGTCACTTGGTCACCCTTCAAGGACATTCTTGCTCAGTTTAAGGAGAACCATTAACTATCCTAATCTTGCCTTCCTGCTTGCTCGGGAGACTAGGCAAGCATCAGTAAACATGTCATCTTTCACGGGCATGGGCTCGGACTTAGGCTGTGCTGTTACACATAATTTGCAGCGAGTTGGACTTTATACTATATCAGCTCAGCCTTTGTCAAAACAAACACGCCAGAGCAATATGGGTTACATAGCAAGAATCACTTCATCAGATTTATTTTTATCAAAGTTGGCATTGGTCAAAACACATTGATCAAAATTTAGTGGCACCTGCCGTGACAGATTCAGGTTTCATGGCCCACCAGTTTCCCGCAGCAAGCCTACTGTTGAAAACGGCAGGAGTTGGCTGTTTCCTACCTGTGTGTGGCTGCTTGGTTCTTGGCCTCGTCAGTAACCTCTTGGATTTCATTTTGTTCTCCCATCTCTCCTGGTCAGAGGCCAGCTCATCCCCGGAGCTTCCCACCCCCAGGTTCTCTGTGTATTGTGGGTGAAGCGTTGGAACTGATGTAGCTGCCCAAGATGGCCTCTGCAGATGCCAGTGTAAGATACACTCCCTTAAATGCTGAGCACACAGCTCAGGCAGGAGTGCTCACCTTACTAAAATTCATGAACTGCACACTTACAGCTTGCACACTTTTCTGTATATGCATCTAGAAAAGCTTAAGACAAACACATAGCCTATGAAGGTGACTGTTTATTGGAATACATCGAATAAGTTTTTTTAATGCTACAATTCCACAAACAAAGTTGTACACACTCACTTAAGATGATCCCTTGGTGGAGAGCAAGACCATAAATGCAAATACAGGCATTGAAGTCCTGTGATGGTGATTACATTATTAATTGTCTGACTGAATTGAAAATTTTGGAAAAACCTCTAATTCTGTTTAAATTCTCAGATCCTTGATAACGTCTTTGGACCTTGTGGGAGAGTGCATTTTGAGCCCCACTTCCTCGCCCTTCCTATATTTTTATCATTTGTCGTGTGATGTTGGAGTCCTCCTGTCAAATGTGAGAAATAGAAAGTGATGGTTGTTTTATCCACAGTGCTTAGGGTGGTTGGTTTCATAGCAATAGCTGACTCAGGGTCTGCTCACAGAGTCCATGGAGCCCAGCTTGAGAAATGCCCTGTATAGGTGGCCAAAGAAAGCAAATAACTTCTCTAAACTGCACACTTGGGCAATGCCTTCACTTACATACTCACATTAAAAATAATTTATGTTCCTTCCAAAGCAAATGCTAAGCTAATAAAATTAAGTTCTGTTCTTTTTTTTTTTTTTTAACAGCAAAAGGCATTTTATCAGTGCCTAGTTCAGAGACAGAGAGCACATAGTAATTCACACTGGGAAAGTGTAACACAATTTCATTAACTAGTAGCAGGGAGTTACCTACTGAGAAGTAAAGAAAACACTAATGAATACAGGAGTTGAACATGGAAAGAGCAGCTGAAGGAGGAGACCAGGTGAGAGTTGGAGCAAGCCTGGTTCACCACATGGGTAAGTGACAGAGAAGCAACAACTTTCAGATCATAAAAAATGTAACTTCTCTTCTGCCTTTTGAATTTCACTATGGTCTTGCGTGGCCATACAGAACCACACAGGAAAGAGAACTCTGGAAAACATAGTTCCAGCTTGGCTAAGTTGACTTAGTACCAGGCCACCCCAGCACAGCAACAAAATTGCCGGTACAAACTGAGCCTTATTCAGAAAGCTATCAGCAAAGCAATGTGAGACACTAGGTTAGTGAAGAAGAGATGCAATGGGAAAGATATACCATGTTCTCTGATAAGTTTCTCTCCCAAGATTTGTATTTCAGGGAGGGGTGCTGGTATCTTACCTAATAATAGAAAAACATGTAAATTGACTGTACCTCCGCTACGCCCACAGCCAATCAGAGTGAGTATGCAAATTAATCCAACAAAGATGGCAGTTAATTTGCATACGTACCTGGGTCCCAGGAACATCCTCGGCACCCAGGTCACTCCCAGCCAGTCATCAGAGGGGCGGGGGCCCCCTGCTCAAGCCTAAAGCCAGATGCCGCCTGCCCGGGGTCCAGACCCCTGATTGGGGCCCTGGCAGGCAGGGGCGGCCAGCGCCTCCAGGATCACTGTCTGCCCCCAGGCTGCCTGCGGACACCCGTGGAGCAGGCCTGGGTTGAACATTTTAATGAAAATGGGATGCCTGTGCCCTGCCCCACGTGCCCGTCCCTGGTGAGGAGAGGGCAGTGGGCAGTTAGGAGGCACCGGGGCTTGGAAGGGACTGGGAGCAACCTGCAGGTGCACTACCAGGAAGAGGTGCTGAACCATGAGGACACCGAGGGCTGGCGGATGGAGGCATGCAAAAGTGCAGATGAGGCGGCTCTCGACAGCGCTGAGCTCGAAAAGCGCATCGACAGCCTGATGGACGAAATCGTCTTTCTGAAGAAGGTGCACGAGGAGATCACCGAGCTGCAGGCGCAGATCCAGTACGCTCAGATCTCCGTGGAGATGGATGTGTTCTCCAAGTCCGACCTCTCTTCCGCGCTCAAGAACATCCGCACCCAGTACGAGAAGCTGGCTGCCAAGAACATGCAGAATGCTGAAGGATGGTACAAGAGCCGCTTCACTGTGCTGACTGAGAGCGCTGCCAAGAATACCTATGCGGTGTGCGCCGCCAAGGATGAGGTGTCCGAGAGCCGCCACCTGCTCAAGGCTAAGACCCTGGAGATCTAAGCAAGCCGGGGCATGAACGAAGCGCTGGGAAAGCAGCTGCAAGAGCTGGAGGATAAGCAGAACACCAACGTTAGTGCTATACAGGACACAATCAACAATTTAGAAAATGAGTTGAGAACTACAAAGAGTGAAATGGCATGATATTTAAAAGAATACCAGGACCTCCTCAATGTGAAGATGGCTTTGGTCATTGACATTGCAGATTACAGAAAACTCTTGGAAGGTGAGGAGACCCGGCTCAGTTTCACCGTCATGGGAAGCATAGCCAGTGGCTACTCCCAGAGTTCCCAGGTCTTTGGTCCATCTGCCTACGGTAGTTTACAGACTAGTTCCTACTTGATGTGCATTCGCTCCTTCCCTTCTTAATACACCAGCTACGTCCAGGAGGAGCAGATCGAGGTGGAGGAGACCATTGAGGCTGCAAAAGCCGAGGAAGCTAAGGATGAACCCCACTCTGAAGGAGAAGCTGAAGAGGAGGAGAAGGAGAAGGAAGAGGCTGAGGGAGAGGAAGAGGAAGAAGGTGCCAAGGAAGAATTTGAGGACGCAAAGGAGGAAGAAGGAGGTGAAGGTAAAGGAGAAGATGCCTAAGAAGCTGAGGATAAGAAAGATGAAGGTGCTGGGGAGGAGCAAGCAACCAAGAAGAAAGATTGAGCCCCCCTTTCCTTAATTATTTCAGGAATAATTCTCCTGAAACCAGGTCAACCCCATCACCAACCAAGCAGTTGAGTTCCCGATACTATATGAATTAAGAAGTCAATATATGTAACATTCTGAGGTGACCCAGGTTGGACATTAAATGTTGTGCTATGACTTTTCTCCTTATGCAGAGTATCTGTTTGCTTGCAGAGTGGCTTCCTGGCTTACTGCCAGCCTGTGCATGATCCACGTTTATGAGTTCAGGATCTATGACAATGTGAATAATTCAGATGTTTACAATAAAAACACATGAATACATGAATTCACTAATTTTAATGTTAAACTTCATGGAAAAAATAGTTCTTTGAATCTTTGGTGGTTAGAAATTAAAGACCTCAAATCATGTGCAATAAACAGTAAATAAAGTTACACTGAATGACAAAAAAAAAAAAATACATTAGGGGCCAGGAAACGTTCAAAGAACTGGGGAACCATTCCCAAATCAGGAAGGGAAGTCAAAGGGTGTATATTATTGTTACGAATACAGTATTTCCTACTACTTACAACATATACAATGTAATGTATTAGATGCCTTCCTATCGCATGAAGTATGTATTCTCATAGAGTAATACTAGTAGATATGTTATAGTTATGGCAGTATGTCATATCCTATCTATATTAATAAAAGGGTAATATGCTAATTAGACCATGAGACCTTCCAGACGTCCTTCCAGACAAAGCCATGGTGGCAGGGCCGAGGCAGAGGCGATTAGGGGTGATCAGGCCAGGAGGGGAGGGCAGTTGGGGGTGATCAGGCTGGCGAGGGGGGCAGTTGGGGGCGAGCAGGCCAGCAGGGGGTGCAGTTGGGGGCAAGCAGGCCAGCAGGCAGAGGGGTTAGGGGTGATCACGCAGGCAGGCAGGTGAGCAGTTAGGAGCCAGCAGTCCTGGATTTCGAGGGGATTGTTCGACTGCCTGTTTAAGCCCGATCCCACAGGGATCGGCAGTTGGACATCTCTCAAGGGGTCCCAGATTGGAGAGGATGCAGGCCAGGCTGAGGGACACTCCCCCTCCATGCACAAATTTTGTGCACCAGGCCACTAGTAAATTATAATGTTATGGAACCTAAGTAGTGACATATTTAAATATTATAAAATATAAAACATAGTTACAACACTGACTAATTTCTGAACAAAATATCCGTTTCTTTTTTTTAATTTTTATTTATTGATTTGAAAGAGAGATTTGTTGTTCCACTTATTTATGCACACATTGGTTGGTTCTTGTATGTGCCCTGACTAGGAATCAAATCCACAACCTTGGTGTATCAGGATGCTTTAACCAACTGAAATATCTGGCCAGGGCTCTAAATTATCAATTTCTTGATAGAAACTTTCAGCCATGCTACTTGTCTTTTTAAAGTATTCATTATCAACTTAAAAAATTGTATTAATAAAAGAATTAATTGATGTTAATGAAATGCAATCTATAATAATAAAAGCATAATGTGCTAATTAGACCAGACACTCTTTCAGACAACCTTCTGGATGAAGCCGGGGCTGTGAGGGAAGCTTGGGTTCCAGGTGCCTGCTGGTGGCCAGAGGGAAGCCCGGGTCCCGGGTGCCAGAGGGAAGCCAGTGCCGGCAGCTGGGGGAAGGAAGGCCTACTCTTGCATGAATTTCGTGTATCAGGCCTCTAGTTATACCAAAAAAGAAGCACAGGATTTGAACCAGTTCAGAAAGTTGACAAAAAGTTAGTCATCATTTATCTCCCCATCTTTCCTCGTTTGAAGGGTCTTCAACAATTTTTTTAATCTATCCTTGAATTGCTTTAATTTAGGGAACTTTCCATTTGTCCTTTTGCAATTTTAAGATGTTGTAATTATTACACTACTTGCCAAACTTGAGATTACAATATTGTAATCTTTGGTCAGGAGGAGGTGTCCTGACTTTATGACTAGAGCAAGGCTGATTGTTCTGGGAGACTCTCTTCTGGGCATGCTTATCACCCTTTAGATTTTCATGGAGATGGGACAGTACAAACAAAATATTGCATTTTTCAGAATGGCTACAGAAGGCTCTAGAATATGGCGTTGATTAAAAAAAGTTTCAGTATTCCAAACTGCCACTTCCAAGTGATTAAAGCTGAATTTCAATAAATAAACAAATTTGGTTAGCTAGAGAGAGACATACATTTGACTCTGTGTTGTTAGTCATCTTAAATGCCAGCTATCCCTGGAGAAGTGCACTGTTCCATAAATTTTTTCGAACCTTTCAAATGGTGACCTGGCCTCATTTCTCCCTCGATGCTGTGGGTGACCTGCAGGAGAGGCTGGCACGTGCAGGTGAAGGTAGAAGTGTCTGCCTTCTGCAACCTGCTGCTCAAGGCCAGCTTCCTCTGGAATCCTTTGGACAATCTGGCTTCACTGTGGCCACTTTCTGATTTAATTTTGCATTTATAGTATTGTTGTTGTTGTTGCCAAAGTGATTTACATTTTTAAAGAAGGAAAGCAAAGACAGGAGTTATGGTAATAAAAAGTAAGTGAATTTAAAAAAATAGACATAGCAAGTTTTGCAACTCTGTTTATCCAATAGCCCAAGCAGCTTTTTTCCTCTATGCTATAGCATCTGGGTGTTGGAATTTGAATGAAAATAGTGTCTATGGTCATGCAAATCTATATGATCATAATTATTCACATAATTCATTATTAATTGAATTTTATTTGATACAGAGTCCATAGTTATATTACTTCAGGGAACAATTCAAATCTACACATTTCAGCCAATACAGAAAAATCTTCAAGATGTGTGCAAATAAATAAGGAAATGTGTGTGATAGTGATAAGATAGATAAGCACCTTCTTTTGGGTTTCACCACTTGCCCAACTTCAGAAAGACTGAGTTATTACAAAGTCTTCACAAGTACTTTTTAATCTCCAAAATACTTTTCAGTCATAAATTTGAGATTAAGTTCTAACATCCTTCTAAAATCACAATTCTCTTTTTGGGAAGAACTTTAAATTTGACAGTAGTTTTCCTTTATTTGTAAAAATGAAGACAAAGGATTGATTGTTGCTGATACTATTATTGCTATTATTCGTGTAAAATCTGAAACTACAGGCTCTTTAGTTAAAGGATTGAGTTTTTTCTATTTGTTTGTTTGTTTTCTGGATAGGTTCTCTGTTCTTGTTTAGCAGAGTCCGAGCTTACTCTTGCTTTTTCCCTTGTGAAGCTTCTGTTTCCTCCATGTCTGCCACAAATGGAAGGACCGAATAATTTATATGATGGTCAGACGAATCCTCTTCTTTCTCCCCTATAATCTAATCAGATTGTGAAGAGATAAAAGTATCATCAATCAGACATACAAAAGGCAGACATGTCATTCTTCAGAAGCTTTTAATCTTGGCAATGAATGTAGTACCTGTACAACAGATGTTTGTACAACAACAGAACAATGGCTCCCAGATATTGCAATTTCATGGACCGGTAACATTTCAAAAGATTGAAACTTGCCAGTTTTTTATGTTGACAAAAATCAAAAGCCAATCTACCTATTATTTAATATCACCATCATTTCGTGAAATGATGGCACTAAAGGTAGGTAGGTATCTCTCAGTAAGTAAATAAATGAGAATAAAATAACTTCGTGAAAGAATTCACATTTATTTTTGCTTTTCACATTTCTCCATTAACTAGTGGGAACCTTGGCATGTGTGAAGCCCTCTAGCAGAATAACTAAGGTTGTGGATTTTAGAGACATACGCTGTGTTTATGCTCTTTCGTCTGACTTTGGACAAGTCACGTAACCTTTTTCAGCCTCTTCTCATAAAATAGGAATAATAATACATTCCTCATATGGTTGTCATGGGACTTAAACAAGATAATGCGTAGAAAGTGCTTAAGCCAATGCCTGGTGCAGTTGGATGCTCAATAAACAGTAGCGGTTGCCAGTGCTATTTTCCTCATCTAATTATCAGAAACAGATCTTGAGAGTTCCTTGCAAGTGGATACGTTTGGGGGAGAATTTGGAAATACAAACTTTAAAAATTCTGAAGAATGAGATTGCTCAAGCACACTTTGAGACATTTACTGAGCACCTTTTTATGAGCTAGCCGCTGTCTCTAAGATGTCATTAAAAATTATGCTGAATTGCCGAGGCCGGTTTGGCTCAGTGGATGGAGCGTTGGCCTGCGGACCGAAGGGTCCCGGGTTCGATTCCGGTCAAGGGCATGTGCCTTGGTTGCGGGCACATCCCCAGTGGGGGGTGTGCAGGAGGCAGCTGATGGATGTTTCTCTCTCATCGATGTTTCTGACTCTCTATCCCTCTCTCTTCCTCTCTGTAAAAAATCAATAAAATATATATTTTTAAAAAATTATGCTGAATAATCTTGTAGGTAGAATTCATTTGGAAATACCAGATCATGAAAAAGGACAATAATTCCTACCTAAAGATGAAAGGGTCCTTAAAAAAACCTTTCTCTAACCTTGCCATTTAAAAAAAGAAAATGGGACATGGAAGCACAGATCATAAAATGTCTGCCTAAAGTCACATAGGGAGAAGCAGGAAAACTGAGACTAAAAGGTGGGTTTCCTGACACCCCACCATGACCTTGCCCTGGACTAGGGGCATGTCCCTCC
The DNA here is from genome assembly GCF_951640355.1 of Cnephaeus nilssonii. Taxonomy (NCBI): domain Eukaryota; kingdom Metazoa; phylum Chordata; class Mammalia; order Chiroptera; family Vespertilionidae; genus Cnephaeus; species Cnephaeus nilssonii. Next base: position 49,097,675 of record NC_137073.1, read on the forward strand.
TTGTTGGCAAGAGAAGGAACCGCTGCTGGTGGGAAATGAGAGCCCCGCACCCTCTCCTTAGGAGCTTTGCTGTTCAGCTCTGGGTCACTCTTCCATGGTGCCCGGTGGTGCTGGGTTGTTGGTCTCATGTCCTCTGATTCCCTCTGTGGAGCTGATGTTCAGCCACAGCCCCGCAGTACAGATGACTGTTGTTACAATATTGACGTACTTCTGTACCACGCCCCCTCTTCTCCTGGGTACCTAATCCTATCTCCCAGGAACCCCCAGCCTCCAATTGAATCAGCCTTTAAGGGGTGAACGCTGGCCCTAGAGGTGCCCCCAGAACTGCTGCCAGCTGGCAGCTTGTGGGCATCTGTTCTGAATGCCAGTGGCGGTGCCATACCAAGTTGTTAAATATGTTTAATATCTCTCTTGTCCTTTTGGCAATCTGTGCAACTGAAACAGCAAATCAATTTTTATGGCCTGCTGCGAGTGTGGGCCCCAACAGATAGTGAGGTGTGGGAAGCCATTAGATCGCACTCTCTTAATGATTTAAATTATTTTAAAATGATTCTGTTGGATAGTTCCACGGGGGTTCATGTTTTATTCTGTTTTTTACTGTCTTTGGGATTTCTGATTAACCAGGTTAAAGGGATTTTTGCAAGTTTTAGAGTACACACTAGAGGGCAGTGGCCCCATATCTAGACACCTGCCAGTTACCACTTTGCATGTCTCTGCCCTCCTTTGTGTGTGGGGGGGAGGGGGGAGGGGCAGAGCCTCCTCCACATCACACAAATACCATTTATGTCTGAAGTATTTTATGAAAACAGATCAGCTACTTGGCAGCACCTAATCGTTCCTTGTCGTTTCTTTTCCATCCTTCCAATGACTTATCTCAGGGCGGCTTTAATAGTAGAGTTCGCTATTATTAACAACTTAATGACCTTTTTTTTAAAGATAAGGCAAAGGAGAGATAGGAGACATACATTTCTAATTTGGTAAGGCTTTTTATCTTTGCATTTTTGTATTTGCAAATAAAGTAATGAATTAAGAATGACGAAGAAGAAAGGCTCAGTGAAGTGTTCTTGCATTTTGCATGTTCAGAGGCAAAACCCATGTACATGAGTCTGTAGTGCTGTCCCTTCCCCATGATCGCTAAAGATCAGCTCACTCATTTCACCTCTGCTGTCCACTTCTAAGTAGAAGAGAGGCACAGCTGATCTGTATACTAAAAAGATAGTTGGGGAAGAGGGGCGGGCGAGTGGATTGAGAAACAGTGAAGCCACTAGGCTGTGTGTTTGCAGAGTTCTGGGGCATTGAAGAGAAGTTCCAGGGCTGCTAAATAGTGTAATAGAATTTAAGAGGAAAGCAATGGTGTGTTAAGAAGTATGTCAGAGTTTTATTTGAGTCAACCTTTAATAGAATCTGAAGAACCTAAATAAGGGATTTGATTTACTTTGGTTGCTGGACTGTTTCTTTGAAATGGATAACCCTCTGAGACTGGATTATCTGAGCCTCGATTTATAAAAGTTATACGTAAAATGAACTTGTAGGAGTTTGTTTTTGAATTTGTGAGATCTATAGCAGTTTGTTCATTATGCTTACTCTTTGGCACAGATGGGAGATAAGAGTCCTAGGTGGGAGAAAAGACACTTGGACCCTCCTAACAGCCTGTGCTTTGCAGCAGAGATGGGGATGCCCTCTGCATTTCTCTTGATGTTGCTAATATTTATTGAGCACCTACTGTATACTGCATAATGTACTTTGCATAGATGATCTTGCTTAATCCTTACAACAACCTTATGCCATATGTACGCTTATGATCCCCTACAGATTAGGAGCTTGAGGATTAGGGAGATTGCCTGGGATGAAACAGTGAGGATGCAGCAGGCTGAGATTTGAACCCAGCTTTGTCGGACTCTGCAGCTTAAGCTTGTAACCATCATTTATGTGCCCTCAGAGGAAGAAACAGTGATGCAAGCAATGCCAACATAAGATCATCCCTTCTCCTGACCAAGCCTACATGGTGAAGCTGTCACACCCTGAACTGGGTGTGGATTCTGATCTTATTCCTCCATGGCTGGGCTGGGGCTATCACACACACACACACACACACACACACACACACACATACACACACTCACACACACAGACACACTCACACACACATTCACACACTCACACACACATTCACTCACACACACACACACATACACACACTCACACACACAGACACACACATATATACACATTCACTCACACACACACACACATACTCACTCACACACACAGACACACACTCACACACACACATACACACATTCACACACACATTCACTCACACACACACAGAGACACACACAATCACACACAGACACACACATACACACATTCACACAGACACTCACACACACACACAGACACTCACTCACACACATACACACATTCACACACATACACACATTCACACACACACACTCACACACACACACACACACACACACACAGACACACACACTCACTGGTTGGGTTTTCATGTCTCTGATTTTGTATAAGACACACTCACTGGAGAGTAATTAAAACCCCTGGTGGATTTATGTTGGGCCTGCTGACATGATTGTGTAGTTATTTATGCCTAGATGACAGAGAAGATTAGCATTAAATGCTGAGAGAAATGCTCCTACCACTTAGATGCAGTTAGAGGCATCTATCAAAAATGCATTTGGAACGGAGAGTCCTCAATCTAATTGCCAGGAATGCTGCAGGCTTTCTTCAGTCACAATTAAAGGAGAAAAAAAAAGAGTTAGTAGTGAGAGAGGTGGACCCCACCTTAACTTTTCTGTTGGATCTTCGGGGGCAGAGGAGTAATCTCCACCCCATTCCTGTCTCTCTTGGGTCTTTGAGGTAATTGTCCTTGTGCCATGGCAACACCTTCCCTAGAGACAGAAGCAGGCAGAGGACTAAAGTGTTCCTAATACTATTAATAATAATTGGTCACATTTGTTAAGTGTTTACTGTATGTTGGGATGCGATGGAAGGGCCTTATCTGTATCATCTCACCTAATCCTTAGATGGCCAGCCCCTCTTCCAAGCCTGGCCCTCTCCACCCCTCCCCCAACTATCACTTGTGCCCGTTGTTTCTCTGTGAGTGTGGGGGCGGGGGGCAGGCAGGCACTGCTTATTGGGAAGAATAGCATTCACAGAAACCCCAGAAGAAGTAAAATTGCCAGTGACTAAGGCAGAAAAGGATTATTAGATCTATGAATTATGGTGTCAATTATACTTCTACTAGGGGCCCAGTGCCCGAATTCGCGAACCTTGAAAGGAACTGTGGGCTGTGAGGCTGCAGTGGGCACAGGGGTGGGTCTCAGCCCATCCTCCGTGCCCCACCCCTGGACCTTCCCGCTGCGGCCCCTGGTCCCCTGTCTCCTGGCAGCCCCGCTCCCGCCCCCGCCCCCGCCGCCCGCTCCCACTCGCTGACCCTGTGGAGCGATTGGGGCCTGCGCCATTAGCGGGTGCGAGCGGCAGCTGCTGTCCCAATTGCCCCTCAGGAGCAGGGGGAGGTGGAGAAGCCCTCAGGGATTGGGGCCAGCAGCCGCTGCTCACACCCGCTGATGGTGCCAAACAATCAGGGCCAGTGCCAGGCACCTGCAGCAGGTGCGAGCACCGGGTGGGACTGCAGCAGCAAATAATTTTCAGTAACCAGCAGAGGTTCAACTCAATGACAGCAACCAGTGCCCCGCCTTGGTCTGATGCCCCCACTCACCTCCACCATCCCGCCATGGCCGATGCCTGCCATGTTCTGTGCTCTGCTGCCTGCTGCCACCGCCCACCATGTTCCCTGCACACTCCCTGGTGGTCAGCACACATCATAACAACCGGTTGTTTGTTCAGTTGTTCCACTGTTTGATCTATTTTCATATTAGCCTTTTGTTATATAGGATTGGGAAAAAGAATCATTTGTTAGTTGTTAGATTGTATTTCTTGTTTACAGACATCAATATACTGTTTCATACTAAAATATAGTAATTAGTAGTAGTAGCACTATAATAACCCAAATGTCAATGCCTCTTTCCCTTCAGGGTCAGGGTTTGTTTGTGCCATCTCCGTGCCCCACACTGTTACCCAGAATTGAAACTCAGAAGAATCTATGTTCACAAATAAACTGGTGAGCAATGTGGATTTTAGTAAAAGATGAGGACATAGAAGAGATCAGATGTAAATCACCCCCTATACACACACACACACACACACACACACACACACACAACGTGCACACTCAACACTCTCATACACCTCTTTTTTTTTCAATTTTTTTATTAAGGTATTATATGTGTACATATCTTACCATTGCCCCCCCCACCCCACTCCCATATATGCCCTCACCCCCCAGAGTTTTGCGTCCATTGGTTATGCTTATATCATACACCTCTTTTTAAGCAAAGATGAGCATCAGAGTCCATATTAGACACTTCCACCCTCTGGAGACCCTCCCCTGGCCCAGAACTGAGGCGTTTCTCTCTGCGGTCCACACCCTTCTCCCAGCAGTGCTCACTCTTCTCTATTTCCATCTGCTTCTTAGGAGGGGTGCAGATTCCTTTCCTAACATCGTATGTTGTAGTGTAGAAACCATCTTTTATTACTAGACATGTCCTTAGCATCTCACACCTCCACATTAAGTGGTTTATCAAAGTATTCTTTTCAAATATATATACCCCTGTGTTCACTGCAGCATTATTTACAATAGCCAAGATTTGGAAGCAGCACAAGTGTCCATCAGTGGGTAAGTGGATCAAAAAGCTGTGGTACATTTACACAATGGAATACTACTTGGCCATAAAAAAAGGAACTCTTACCTTTTGCAATAGCATGGGTGGACCTGAAGAGCATTATGCTAAGTGAAATAAGCCAGTCAGAGAAAGACAACTACCATATGATTTCACGCATATGTGGAACCTAATGAACAAAATAAACTAACAAACAAAATAAAGACAGACTCATAGATAGAGTCACAGACGGACAGCTGTCAGAGCGGAGGGGGGTTTCAGGGCTGGGTGAAAGGGTGAAGGGATTAAGCAAAAAACAAACAAACTCAGACACAGACAACAGTATGGTGGTTACCAGAGGGGAAGGGGGGCGGGAGTAGAAAAGGGTACAGGGGAATAAGTAGTGATGTAAAGAGACTTTATTTGAGGTGTATACACACAATACAATATACCAATGACATAAGATAGAATTGTACACCTGAAACCTATATAATTTTATTAACCAATGTCACCCCAATCAATTCAATAAAAAAGAAATTCTTCTTACAAGAAATTCTGGGGGAAGGAGATTTCCACTTCATTATAGAAACAGGCCTCATTGAGACAGAATTCTGAAAAGAAGGACCATTTACAGACTATTGACTCTAGTCGGATGTAATTCACCCCAGTTCAGACAGCTTGTGTTTAACAATACTTGAAGGGGTTCATTACCATGGGAATTTATGAAAATTACTAAAAGAGTCTTGAAAATGACTGAATCCATACTCTATGGCGAGAACCATAGAAAATTAATTATAAATTTAATATAGCACCCTAACTATACATAAATAATATATAGTGATTTCTATTATGTGTCCTAACTTCCCCTTTATTATGAAACCAGATATAACCTTTAACCAAACAGTCTTGGTTCTCTCTGGCTTCTTCTATAGGCCCATATTACTCTTGTCCCTGGTTTTGATTCATAGTTAGATATTAGAAATTCAAACCATATCACACTCAAACACATTTTCTCCATTTGTGCCCACTAATGGCTTTAATCTAGACAAGACATCTAAATTACAAGCAAAGGTGTAAATGAAACCCTATTTGATCATTGCTTCCCCCGAGTCCCCCATACCCCAGAGTCATCTCAGGTTGCCTTCCTATAATGCAATCCAGGCCCAGCCTCCACCACCGCTTTCCAGAGTCCAGGTACATCAAGATCAATCTCTGTTGGACCTGTTGGCTAAAAATGTTTTCAATGAATCCAAAAAGGTAACTGTAGCATCAGAGGGGTAAACCTAGATCAGGTTGGCAGTGGATGGATGGTTTAAATTCCTGTGAAATTTAACTGTCGAGTGGCTCCTTTTATAAGCAAACGGCAGTTTCAAGCTCTTGAAAGTCTGCCTGCAAATGAATTAAACCTTGATTGGAATGGCATCGTGCATTGTAATACTTTCCATTAAGTAAATGGCTTTTAGTTGTTGGATAAAATATTCAAGATTATCACTGAGATTTGCATTGCTCTGGGCTCATAGCACTTGTGGTTCTGGGTGATGCCTGAGATAGCAACAACAGACTTTGCAGGCAAGTCCAGGGAAGCATATGAAAATAAGAATGGCTGGTGTCCAGGAAAGGACGAACTTTTACTTCAAATGTGGATTTAGGTCATTGAAAATACATTGGGAGAAATGTAGGCAACCAGATAACCAGAATTTAATATACTTCACTAGACAGGTTTTGTTTTGAGGTTGAAAATTCAGTTTGTGCATTCCTACTGTGTGAATTACTCAAAGTTTATCCATTTCTTCAAGCACAGCCCCTATAATATATTACAGAGAGCTGTTATTAGCAGAACTTGTGTCTCTTATCCCCCCACACATGACTTATTTATCTCAAAGTGAGGTATACAAATATGCCAAATCCTCTATACAGTGAACAGTCCTCAACTTCTGTTTTCCTTTCTTAATGAGCTAAGGAGGTAGGCTGAAATTAAGGAAGTGAATATTTATAAAATGGCAGCTCAGAGTGACAGCTGCAGACTCGAGTGAGTTTCAGCTACCTTAAGATTCTCAGAAAGAAATTGATAGAGGTCATATTATTTTTATTCCTTCTGTAATTTTCAAACAGCCTAAAATAAGCATTTATGGTTTTCATAATGGAGGAGAAAAACTTTTAAAAAATCTTAGTTGTAACCAGTATATATTCCATACATAGGCATAGGGATACTAGAAGGATACTTACCAAAAGGAAGTTGAAAGCAGTTCTTATCTTGGAGTAATTGTGGTAACTGGTAATTTTAGTTTCTTCTCTTTCACATATTTGCTCTTGAAAATTTTCTGCAATACACATTACCTGCAAAATAAGTGAGAATTTTTCTACAATGAGCATTACTTACATAATGAAAATTAAGTTTATATATATTTTTAAAAATCATACCTATACCCAAAAGTAAATATTTGTTCTGTAAATTCGTTCTTGTTCCTCATCAGCATTGTAGGGTTAGCAAGTATACACCCCCGTCTAGGCTTTGGATTGGGTGCATTGAGGTTCGGAGGCTGCCTCAGAAAAGGCTATGAGGCCCTGTGAAACCAGAGATCCTGTTGCTCTCCCCCAACGCTTGTTTCTTCCCCTGCAGCACTCCAGAGGCCACGCCAGGCCTGAGTCTGGAATAACAGCAACAGTAGTAGTAATAGTAATGACACACTCATGCCATTCCTCATACTTTTAAGCCTTTCCTGATCATGATTATCTGAGCCTCTGAAGGACTGAAGAGTAGAGAGCAACCCTGGCATAAGTATTCCTTTCCCATACTGCAGCCCCACAGAGATTTTTTAAACAGAGGGCATCACATTAGTCTTCTGCTAAAGACTCATGAAAGGATTCCCAACGTGTTGAGAATAATTTAAACTCTAAAGAGACCCTGCCTGATATGGCTAAGACCACCTCCGTGACCTCATCTTTCCTGTAGGAAAGCTCTGGCAACTCTGCCCCCATATCCTGTTCAGGACTGTCACTTGGTTCCCTTGTTCGGGAGTGCTCTTCATCTTGCCACCAAAGACACCACCTTCTACTCAGGGCTGAACTTATCTGTCTCAACTTAAATGTCTTCTTTTCTCTTTTTAAATGTTTTTATTGATTTTTAGGAAAGAGAGGAAGGAAGAGGGGGAGATAGAAACATCACTGAGAGAGAAACATCAATCAGATGTCTCCTGCATGCCCCCTGCTGGGGATCAAACCCACAACCCAGGCATATGCCCAGACCAGGACTTGAACCAGAGACCTCTTGGTTCATGGGTCAATGCTAAACCACTGAGCCATACTGGCTGGGCAAATGTCTTCTTCTTAAAGAAGGCTTTCCTGACCACCCTCGTTAAATAGGTGTGTTCTTACCTCTCACCCACTTCTTTCTGTAGTCGTTGTTCATGGTTGCGTAACAAGTCATCCCAAACCTTAGTGACTTAAAACAACCAACATTTATTGTTTCGCACAGTGTCTGTGGATCAGTAATCCAAGAATGGCCAGGCGGGGTGGTCTGGCTCATGTCTCTCATTAGATGACCATCAAGACCTCAGCAGGGCCGTAGTCACCTGAAGGCTGGGGGCTGGAGAATCTGTTTCCAGAGTGGCTCACTCACATGCCTGGCCAGGTAGTGCTGGATGTTTCTATTTCCAATGAATTATTTACTTGTTTATTATTTGTCTCTCCCCATTCATTCATTCTCTTCCTCTGCACCCAGCCCAGTGCCTAACACATTGTTGATACTCAATAAATATTTATTGAATGACTAGGAAATCCCTATCTTTTAACTCAGCTGGTTGTTTAAAACAGGAGATATAAATAGAGATAAAATGAACACTGTTGGTTAATGTTGACTTCATCCAAAAAACTTTAATGGAATAATTGGATGGGTGTAGGAGGAGTTTATTTCTTCTTTGTTTACTGAAACACTTGTAATTATTTCAGTTGGGAAGCTTATGTTGTACAATTTGATTTTTTCATAGTTTATTTTCTTCTTTTTTAAGTGAAACTTTTCATAATATTTATCTTTTGTATATTTTTCTATGGGATCATTTTATGTCAACATATTCATGAAAAGAAGTTATAATTGAGAAATAATAAAAATAAATACTTACTATCGCCATATTAGATAATCAGTAGGTAGGAATGACAAAGAAAACTACTATGGTTACATGTTTACTTACAAGTTTTCCTCCACTAGATGGTAAAGTCTGGGAAGCTGCAAATGTATGCCCTATATATCCTTGCGCTCAAGTTGGTCCATGAATCAGTAGCATCCACTTTATCTGGGATTTTATTAGAAATGCAAAACCTGGACATCACCCCAAACCTAGTGAATCAAAACCTGCATTTTAAAAAGTCCTCGATTCAGTTGCACATGAACGTTTGAGTAGCACTGCTCTTTAGTATAGAACCCGGGCTTTGCATTTAAAGAAGTCTTTTGCGCTTCAGAAAAATGGAACATTTGCTCTTCTGGAGTCAAGTTCAGGAATAAAAGGGCTCATCTTTTTATAACTGAGATGCTTCTAATTGAGGAGATATTTTTGAAACCGGAAAAGTTGGCATTCATGCTACCTGTCACTACCAGAACCAATAAGTAGAGGCAAGGATTGAATCTTTATGGGCGCTTTACTCAGATGGCCAGCGATCTGAGAAGATGGGCAGGTTATGTACCCTAAAAATACTGTCTTACATCTCATTTTAAGCCAACCCTTTTTTTAAAAAAACATAATATATATACATATATTATTGATTTCAGAGAGGTAGGGAGAGATAGAAACATCAGTGATGAGAGAGAATCATTGATCAGCTGCCCCCTGCACACCCCTCCTGGGGATTAAGCCCGAAACCTGGGCATGTGCCCTCGACCAGAATCGAACGCAGGACTCTTCAGCCCACAGGCCGATGCTCTGTCCACCAAGCCAAACCAGCTAGGGCTCAAGCCAACCCTTTCTTTACGGAGAAGAAAAGTGTAGGTAACGGGTTTGGAATTCAGGGGAAAAGGTTAATCATATAAAAGCTGCAGTCCGGTCATTTTTCGAGCATCCCTTTGTCTGCTGACTGATGATTCTCCATCTGCATCCTGGGCAGCAGACATTCTCTCCCTGGAGGACAGCGGCTCAGATACCATCTTGGTCCCTTGCAGTCATCCTGGGACAGAAAGGTGGAATTGCTTTCGGAGCTTCCTGAAGTCAGAGCAGGTCCAGTTATAAACTCCAGTCCCTGGAACAATAGCTTTCTACATGCATTAATTACCAAGCCTACTAATGATATAACCGAAGCTAAAATGTTAACTTCTTCAGTTCCCCATGATTTTTATACATTCTAAACCCCAGAACGTCACCACATCCGTTCCCTAATGTGGCCTCTGCCCTGCCTGGTGCAGTTCCTCTCACATCCAGGAGGCCGAGCTCTGATTTAGGTTTTACCCCAAATTAGTAAACAGTTTGAAGAACCGGTTGCTTAGTTCCAAAAACCAAGTTTTGAAAATTGAGATTATTAAAATAATGTGTCCCTAAGAATAATAATTTTCACAACTTTTTTTAAAAACATTTTAGTATGTGTTTTATTTTACAAAGAAACTTTGGTTTTTTTAAACTCGGCTATGGGAAGGCTATTTTAGTCCTGTTTCTAGACTTCAAATTAAAAATAGAAATTCTAGCTCTAGCCTGTGTCGTTTGTTGGTTAAAGGTTGTCCTTCATATTGATGTTTCTCTTTCTCCCTCTCCCTTCCTCTCTTTCTGAAGTCAATAGAAACATTTTTTAAAAAATAGAAATTCTGTACTTTCATATTTCAATAGAAATGGGAATTGCAATCATTCTTTTTTATTGATTTGAGAGAGAGGAAGGGAGGGAGGGGAGATAAACAGAGACATGGATTTGTTGTTCCACTTATTTCTTCATTCATTGGTTGGTTCCTGTATGTGCCCTGACCAGGGGATGATGCTCTAACCAACTGAGCTACCTGGTCAGGGTGGAATTGCTTATCACTCTTGTTACTGTTTTGTTTTCTTTATATTTAGCCGTTTCAGTTGTTCTGAGAATATTTCACAAAAACAGAGCAAAATGACTACTAAAACATGAGTGTGTGATGGAATATCATTTCATACCTGTGTTTTTTCTTTTTAACAAAAATTTAGCTTTAGAAAATTAGAGCAGTTGAATTTCCTAAAGCCATTTATATCATTGTGCCAACTAGGGAAGGGTAGGATATTATATTTTAAATATTTGAGACAGTATCATTAGTGCTAAGTTGACACCCCTTAGAGAGAAGTGAAATGATTGACATGTAAGTCAGGTCTCTCTTCACATGTCTAAAATCTGGCCCAATTTTATTATATTTAAGAGCAAAATTTCACCTATGCACTAATTTACTGACTATGGTTTTCAATCAGCAGTATCCATGTGCCAGTCACTGGGCCCTGCCTTTGATTGCAAAGAGGAAGGTGTAACATGGGAGGGAACCACCTTCTATGAAGTAATAGTTTAGTCAGGAAACTCTGTTAATTATTAAACTAGTTGCTGGCTCCTAAAAAATGTAAGATGTAAGCAGTATGCTTTCCTAATTCTAAAATAAACATGTACTTGTCCAGAAATATAAATATTTGGAACAAGTAGAGGGCTTGTAGGTTATCAGTCTTCTTTACTAGTTAATACTCTGTTCTTCCCAAGGTGACATTTAAATTGTTGTTGTATTTTTTTTTTATTTTTTTTTTTTTTACTTTTTGCAATGACTCTAGAGAATTTTCTTAGTCTTGTGTCATGTACAATTTTATCACCATTGGAAAATCTGTTTCCTGACATGATTCTGAATTTGAATTTCTTTTTCAGTGTAGTCCTCACTTAGGATCCGTTGCCATTTCTGCTACTGAATGTGTGTGTTGTTGTTTTTCTTGAGACAGCTTGTGTGTGTGTGTGTGTGTATGTGTGTGTGTGTGTGTGTGTGTGTGTGTTACTACATAGTAGATTTGAATTTACACATATAAATGTGGGTTTTTCTGGGAAGACATACTTCATGCATATAAAAATACCAAAAGTCAAAATATTATTTGTATTTTTGCAGAAGTTTATATACATTATTAAATATGCTAGTAAGTCAAGTTATTGAAGATTAGGAAACAAAATAGTTTTGACATAAGGATGTACAAATACCTTTCGGCTATTATGCTTGACACATGGAGTTGGTGGGTTTTTTGTTTTTTTTTTAGTATTTTATGGTAATGATCTTGGTACTCTCATGGCCATGCTGTCATCCTGTACTTTTTAGAGAAATAAGGAGACGTCCAGGACAAAATTATGCTGAGACATGACCACTCTTTGTGTTAGGTTCACACAGAAGTTCCAAGGTACTAGGAACTTCTAGCCGTCTCCTCCAAGAAGTTTTGTAAGAGGGAGGGGCCTGGCAGTGCTTGCATTGCGATGTCCTTCAGTGGTTCATCAGGAAGCATGGCAACTACTCCTCAGTAGCAGTTCCTAGAGCCAGCATACTTGAAAGCTGCTGAACATCAGAACTTGTTAAGAAGTTAGCCCTCTGTTTAATTTGAGCTTGCTCTCAGATTTGTTACATATAAATGTAATTGAATCATAGATGGAAAGAGAGACCTCATTTCTTTCAAGTTGAATTTTTATTTGAAGAAAAGATCAAATCTAATCCATTTTCTTTCATCTTCCCTTCCTCCAGCTCACAGAAAAATGCTCAGCCAGCGGCACGTGCTTCCCCAAAGCCTGGCCGGCACGCTCCAGGTGGCAGGCACGGTGATTCCAGGTGTTACACCCACCTGTACCACGTGCAGTCATCAAATAAGTCTGTGTCACAGGACAGGAGTAGAATTCCCGTTTCAGTTCTTTTTCAGTTCTTCTGCTTATGTCAAGAAAAGAGCCTCATTTTGGTGCATGGAGGTCTTGAATACCTCCTTAATCTTCTCAAGCCTTTCGTATAGGGAAAAGGCAGTCCCCAGGTTCAGAGCTCTGGGTAAGCTTTAGCTAGAATTTATTTTTACAGTTGCCTTCTACTAATAGTAAATTATTTTCCATTGATAATAGTATTATAAATTGTTCATTTAAAATAAATATTTAAAAGTACAAATCTATTAATTAGAGAAAATACTAAGTGGAATACAATACAGCTGGTACATGGTCTAGCAAAAGTTAGGAAGGTGATACATGAAAGACAGCTCGGTGGGTACTTAGTGAAGAAAAAGGACAGCCTTTGGAATCAGAAGGGTTAGACCTCAAACTCACCTATCAGTTTGGGCATGTACTGACTTTGTGACTTTGGGGAAATTATTTCATCTCTGAGCTTTCTTCATCTCAAAAATGGCAGTAACAGTGATGCCATATATGTAAAGTATGTAGTACAGTGCTTTAAACAATAAATGTAAAGTCAGCCCTTCACATCCACAGATTCAATCAACCACAGGTGGAAAATATTCCGGGGGGGAAATATTACATTGTTGCTGACATGTACTGTGTAGTTAGGCCTACCATGGTTGTGTCTGAACTGAACATGTACAGAATATTTTTCTTGTCATTATTCCCTAAACAATATAGTATAACAACTATTTGCATAGCATTTACATTGTACTAGGTATTCTAGGTAATCTAGAGATGATTTAAAGTATAAGGGAGGATTGCATAGGTTGTATGCAAATACCACACCACTTTATATAAGGGACTTGAGCATCCTTCGATTTTGGTATCCAGAGGATCTTGGAACCAATCCCATTCAGGTACTGAGGGGTGACTGTGCTTAAAATGAAACTCCTTTCCAGCTAACTAAACTCTTTAAGACTTCATCACATAATTTCCTTAACTGAGCCATCTCCCTACAGTGTGGTATCAATAATTGGAAATTATCTGGCCTCCACCTCTTTATAATTGGTTTGCTTCCCGTTGGTCCTTCGTATATGATGTATAAAGCCCTGAAATCTCCCGATGCATCTTGTGATATTTAAGCTAGATAAAATCTTAAGTCTGTAATACTGTGAATATGAAAGCTGAAATTATATTCTGATCATATTTTTCCTTTTGATATTCACAAAATAGATCCAGAATTTCTGGGCCATCTGGGTGTTGTGAGGTAGCCAACTTACTAGTATACCTTTCCCCATTTGCATCTTCATCAGCCCATCCACACTGGCATTGTTGAGAACATGTGGATTGCATTTACAATTTACATGGCCATATGCTACCACCCCATTTTTTAATTCTATTTGTGGAATGAAAGTTTTATGGAAAACATTTTTGCTACAGGGTTGTGAACGTACTTAGAAAGATCCACGTCGCACATCATGACAGCTCTTTCCCTATCATCGCCACATGCACTCGCCTCCTTATTTGAAGTGCCTTCTTTAGCATCTGCCCATACACATCCCTGTTTGCTATTATCACTCATGAAGACAACTGCTGCTACACCTGTATATATTTGTATGGTGGCACATTTGATTAAATAGACATGCCCATTAGAATGTCAGATGTTCCAATAAATCTCCCAGTGTCTATTTTAATATAATGCAATAAACTCACTTTTCCAACAAACCCAGAAATTGCAAGGCAAGCCTCCTGTGGACCCAAGAGTCTGTTAATTCCACATATGGCCAATTCCCTGAAGGGAGATGTTTGAATACACTTTTTTTAAAGTGGGTTAGCTAACAGAAAATTTAATTCATATGATAAATCGTGTCAGGCAGCTGAGTTCCAGCATTCATTTCATCATTATCTTGAATTGTTGATTTAATCAAGTTTCTTCACTTAATCTGAATGTGTTCAAAACTCAGTATCCGACTTTAAGGAAAACCCTCACCTTTTCTTTCTTTTGTATAGTTCCCAGTTTTGTGAAATCTGATGAAGACAGCCAGTGAAGCAAATCTAGTTTGGGTGGTTAAATACTGAGTAGGAATCGGGAAACCTCATAAAATTTCTTTCATTAAAATAGCTTTATTGGAGAAGACATTTTCACCATACTTTTGCATCTAAAGCAGTGTTATTTCCATTTTGTTTTGCTTAAATTAAAAAGGAATGCCATTATAGTGAAAACTTGGTTACATATATATGACCAAGTAAGTAGGCTGGGTTGAATGCTGTTTTTTGACAGATTCTACATGTCCACCATGAGATAGAAGAGCAACTCATTTGTGATACAAAGCCAACACAAATAATGGAGTTTATTTGTTCAGAGTTGAGCATCAGGTGCAATAGAATTATGCACTGTGTTTATGTGACCCTGCCTTTTATATCCCTGTAGTTGCTCATTCATTCATTTTTCAGATGTAAATTAAAAGTGGCGATTGCAGATTAGATGTGCCAGTGCTCATGTAGGCTATATGAAATATAGTTTCTCTCACTCTTGGAACTTATTGGATCATGACAGAAATATAAGTGAGCTCTAGGAGAATATTCATCTCTTAGGAGAGTTCATTTACAAGAATAGGGAGTAGCCTTTGCTAGCAATGAAGCCTATACATTTATTTTTCCCTTTGTTCTTGTTATTTGTTATTATTAATTCAGTTAGCAATACTATGAAGGATTTTAAGCAATATTCTCAAGTTATCTTTATAGTCTTTCAATTGTGAATATGACTAGTGTAAGTAGATTCTCCTACTTATTAGAAGAAGCATCTCTTGAGAGTCTACTTTGTGTCCAGTACTGCTTGGGCTCTTTACAATGAGAAATAATTTAATGACCCCAATCTGCTGTCGTTTTTTAAAAAGGTCATATAAAGAACATTTGACCTCTCTGAATGCTAGTAAGATTATTTACATAACAATTTAACCTTGACTTTTCTAAACCAGCTTTGTGACACAGAACTTAGTATTAAGTTGAACTATTTAACATTAATGCTATTTACTATTTATGTTCTATGAAATGTCAACTTCATAAGGTTTATCCTAACACCTATAAGTTGTCAAGCACCCACCAGATAAATAACTGTATTCAGCATATGAAGAATATGCTTAATACTCTTAAGCATCTCTTAATACTCTCAGTACATCTTAAGATTTGCTTTTATTTCCCATGTGATACATTTCCCTCTGTGTCATTGGTGCCAGTAATGGAAGGTGTTTGAAAAGTAATTCCAAATGGAAAGGATTAAACATGATCAATGTGAACAAAGGGGGCAAAAACTTAATATTTTGGATATGAGAGAAAAATAAGGGTAGTTTTTATTAGTTTGGACAACAGTCTGTGCAAGCTTTTTCATGTGTGATAACTTGCAGATAACAGGCTCTCCAGGACCAACAAGAGGCTGATAGTGCTTTTATGTAGCCGTGTTCCTCATAACTGGAAAAATAAGCCAAAATTTGGAGCCTGATTGGTTCTAGAACATGAAATTCTAAAACAATCAATGAGTGTGAAATACAATCAGGAAGGAAAGAGAAGGGAAGGGAAGGGAAGGGAAGGGAAGGGAAGGGAAGGGAAGGGAAGGGAAGGGGAATTGGCATTGTCGAGAGTGTGGAACGTTAAATGGGTTTCATATTTAGAGTGGTAATGGAGTTGAGGGGTGCTATTTCAAACGCTGTAAGAAATTCTATGAGTGTGATGATAGTTTAATTGAACCATGTAATTGGGTATCTTTAATAAAGAAATGTATTCCTTGATTCTGTCTTCATTTAAAAAATAAGACTTTGCCCTAGCCTGGTAGCTCAGTTGGTTAGCGCATCCTCCCAATAGGCCAAGGTTGCGAATTCAATCCCCAATCAGGGCACATACAAGAATTAACCAATGAATGCAAAAATAAGCAGAATAACAAATTGATGTGTGTCTTCTCTCTCTCTCCCTCCCTCTCTCTCTCTTTCTCTCTCTTTTACCCCCCCCCCCTTTTCTCTAAAATCAATTTTTTAAATAAAAAAAAAGGAGGAGAAATAAGACCTCTTTTCTCCAGGGGTGATATCATCTACAAATAGATATAGATTTACTTCTTCCTTGATGATTGCATAAGTCTGTGAAGATACTAAAAACTGAATTGTACACTGGTACTTCATGGACTCAAAGTCTAGGTTGATGGCTTTCCCCAGCCTGTGCCTCAGATCTTCTGTCTTCTCCTATCAGCTTGGTACAATGTCAGGTGAACTGCCTCCTTTGTCATTAGGTCTATGAGGCATTATAGTATATTAATTTTTTCTCTCCTCCTTTGGTCAGCTGCAACATTTTCTAGCTAAAAGACAGCAGTGAAATGGTGCTGTTTTAGCCCCCCAAAGAGCTCCAGAAATAGCAGTGGCAGGCATTTGGAATTCATTTAATTGAAACATGTTTTTCAAATTTTACTATATCTATTTTCATGCATCTATTTAATGTATTTTTCCTTTTTCCTTTCTAGGAGATTGACCATACACAAGTACTCCTGGGAGGATTTAATACTTATTTTTTAAAACTCCCTTAGATTTCCAAATCCTTAATCTCCACTAATTATTTTTCATTTCCAAAGATAATTTGATATAGTTTAAAGAAATTTGGAGAACAAATGAGTAAAGATTTTTGAAAGAGACTCTGAATATTTAAGACAAAATACACAGATAATAAGTTTCGGGCTCCAAAATATCTTATCAGACCACAAAGAGGTTTTTGAAGCATCATGTGATGCTTGCATAAGTTAGTGAATCTCAACTAGGAATTCCCCACTGATAATGTCAGGGGCATTGACGCCAAATGATTTTAGGTTATTAGAATGACTAGGCTGTGTATGAGGCAGTTCATGAATGTGATTAATGAGACAGACAAACACCACAGGGGTGCTTTCTTAATGCTTGAGTCATATTTGCAGTTGGAGGAGGCTAAATTTTTGTTTGTTCTATGTGTGAGATTTAATCTGGAAATAGTTTTCAAACATTTTTTTTCTTAGCAAATTTTAAACATAGTCTAACCAAATTATCTTCTGCATTCCATCTATTTTACAGCACTAAGTAATTGGGTCTAAAAGCAATGTATCCTGTTTCATAAACAATAAGGTAAAAACCCAGAATAATGAAACAGACTTCAGTTATCAGTTTAGGGGGGATCCACTGTGCTAACAACTAGAGTCTCTAATCCCAGCGAAGGGACTCCAAGATAACTTGACTGAAAGGGCAGTAAAATGAGAAAAGCTCAGAAGTAGACATTGGACTTTGGTTGAAGATCTCATCAGACAGTTCAGCAGTAGTGAGGTTTTGGGCAATATGCTTCTCTAAAGTAATCTCAGTTTTTTCACTCTCTAGTTACTATTCAATCTACGCTAATCTATCCATCACCATCATTTAATAAAATTGCTCCTCTCAAGGTCATCTCCATAACTAAAGGACACTACTTTGTTGCCAACCTTTCAAACTCCCAGCAGCATTCCACATAGATTGCCAGTGTCCTTGACATACTCACCTCTTGGCATCTGTGATGTCATATCTTCACTTATTTTCTTCCTCAGTGAACACTGCTGCTACTGCTGCTCCTCCTCCTTTTTCTCCTCCTTCTCTTCCTTCTCCTCCTCCTCTTCCTTCTTTGTTAATCCTCACATGAGAATGTTTTTCCCTTTGCTTTGAAGAGAGAGGGGAAGGGGGCAGAGTGATAGAGAAACATCGATGTGAGAGAGAGAGATGGACTGGTTGCTTCCCACATGAACCCCAACTGGGGGTGGAGAGAAAACCCCCAACCCAGGTATGTGCCCTTGATGGTGAATTGTGAACCCATGACCGTTCTGTGTGCAGGCCAGCACTCTAACCACAGGACAGTGAATGCTTTTCCTTGACCTCCCTTGCTGATTCTTTTCCTCTCCCCAACCTGGAAATATTTGAGCCTCTCAGTGGTAAGTCCTGGGACTGCATCTTTTCTTGTGCTCACTCTCTCCCTAGGTGACCTCATGTGTGTTTGTGGCTTTCAACATCAACTATAACCTGTATGCTGAGGACTTCCAAATCCATATGTCTAGCCTGACTCGCCCCTGAATCTAAAACTCATTTATCCAATTCTATTGACATCCTCTTTGATATCAAATAGGAACCTCCAATTTAACGTGTCCAAAATGGAACCCTTGATTCTCCCAAACCCAGTCCTTCCCCACAGCCAGTTCTTCAACCCCCAAACTGGTAGTCATTCTGATTCCTCTCTTAGTCTTATTACCTGCATCCAATCATTCACCAGGTCCTGGTCACTTTTATCTAAATATATTTCAAATTCATCCATTTCTCATCATTAATTTTTTTCACTGAGTTTCAAGCCATATGCATTCTCTTACCAGATAATTGCTATAACCATTAACAGGATTCCCTGCTCTACTTGTATGGCACTACCACCCACTCTTTACATAAAAGCAAAATTATTCTATTTTGTTATTTCTTATCATGAAGATCTTCAAATATATACAAATGGACAGAGTAGCATGAATTCCCATATACCTGTCACCCAACTTTAATAGTTATCAGTTCATTGAGAACCACATCTATTTTCTTGCCTCCTCTAGTATTTTGACACAAATTCCATATATTATATCATTTTACTCCTAAATATTTCAACATATGATCTATAAAAGGTAAAGACTCTTTTAAAGTATAATCACAAAGCCATTAACACATACTAAAATTAGTAAGTTTTCAATGTCATCAGACATCCAAAAAGTATATTTCTGAATGTCTCATAAATATCGTAATTTTTTATAGTCAGGTTGTTTGAATCAAGGTCCTAATAAGGACCACATATTGGTTGATATGTCTGTAGGATTCCTCTTCCATTAATATCTCACTTGTTCATTTGCTTTTTCCTCCTCCTTGCAATTGATTTGTTGAAGAAACCAGACTGTCCTGTAAAGTTATAGTCTGGGTTTTGCTGATTGCATCTCTGTAATGTTACATGTTCTTTCATGTTAACAACTGCTAGGATGGCTTCATAGGTGGTATTGTATTCTTCTATCAGAAGTCATGTGTTTGGTTGTATGTCTTTTTATATATATATTAGTATCCATTGTGCTTTATCTCTGAATCCATTAATTCATTAGCAGTTGCATAATAGGGATATTCTATCCATCTTCATTTATTCACAAGAATACTTCTATAAAGAAGGGACTTCCTTTTGTCTACCTTTTACATAACCTAGTGGTAAAGTTTGTATAATAGATTTGCCTTTTAAAAACATAAACTGGATTGTATCTCTATCCTGCTTAAAGTCTTCGTGTGGCACCTCCATGCACAAAGAATAAAATCTATGACCTACACACCTACCGCATAGTCTGGCTCCTCCACCATCTTTTTCACCATGCTCCATCACACTGTCTACCTACTAATTAAAATTTAAACTAAATATAAAACTTGAAGTTTATTGAAATTTATTGGAAAAGTAAAACCCTTTTCTATTCCCAAGATTTTGTCCTTGCTCTGAGAAGTACCTAGTAGGTACTTCTTGACCTTCAAGCTGCAATGTTATTTCCTCATCAAGGACTTCTCTGATAGCTTTACTTAAGGAGCCTGCTCTCCCTCATCACAGCTCCTATTTAATTCTTTTATAGCACCATCACAAGTTGTAACTACCTTCCTTATTTGTTTATTAATCATTTCCCACCAAGCATGCTAGCTCTGGAAAGCAAGGATTTTTTTCTGTCCCACACACCACTGAATCCTAAGGCACAACACAATAACTGCACACAGAGTGCTTTTCTTTTTTGAAGGAATGCCACAAACTTGCTGAACGTACATGTCCTCACCTATATAAATGGGATGCAGGGATGAGCTAGGTAATTGCAGGATTTCTTCCAGTTTTTAACGTTGTTCTCTGGGGACATTAGAGACCAAGACAAAGACCATCTAGTACAATGCTTCCCAAATTCTTTATGTTGTGGTACCTGGAGCAAATGATGTTTGTGATGGGCAGGCCATTGAGAGAAGAGCTGGTTTGGTGGTTGGACAGAGGGCCACAGGAGTTGGAATAGGGAAAAAACATTTCTAGATTCAAGAGGGTGGTGGGAGAATGGGGTGGGCTTAGAGATTTAGGGCAGGAAATTCTTCTGAGTATATACTTAGAGAGCTCCCTGACTTTTATGGCCCTTGAGGACTTAGAGGCCCAGGACTTCCTGCTGTCTCTGCATTTTGAAATCCTCCTTTCCCCTGAAAAGTCACTTTCTTCTTCAGGAAATCCCACCAATTTAGCATTATTTCAAAGCACTCTCTTTTTACAATGCAAATACTTTGGGCTTGGTTGAGAAGGTTATGAGTATTTTTCACCTTTGTGTGAATTAGCTTAAGTAGACTGCTTTCCTCCTAAAGTCTGAGGTATCCATGTTGTGTTTAGTTTAAGAGAGTCAAGGTGGAAGGGGGTAACTTTGGAGTTTGGGTCCTTGTGTGAGCTGCAGGAGGACAAGCCTGACTCAGCACAGTGGACTCCTGTGGAAGACAAGGGTGGTTTGGATACCCTAGGAGAGAGGGCTTAGGTCAGCCAGTCCCAAAGATTCAGTCAATTTCCTTAAGTTTGGAGGTCAGGATCTTTGCCCAAGATGTTTATTACCAGTAGAGGATACAGAGAAACCCAGTATAGAATCCATGCTATGTAGAAATCACTGAGGTCAGCAGGCACACATAGAGGACCAGACTGGCACTGATAGCAGAAAGGCAAAGCCAGGGCACCGACAGCATGCGATTGGTGCACAGACCCATCCACTCATTCAAACAGCAACTTCTTTCCCAGGACTACTGCTCACTGCCTCCTCTTCTCCCAGAGACCAGAAGAGAAGAGAAGAGATCAGCCTTAGAGAAAACAAGGCCCAGGAAGGAGGGGGACGCAGGCCTCAGGATACTGCAGGTAGAAAAGCAGGTTTTCCTCCTTCTCCCAGACCTTCACCCTGATCCTGATAAATTCCCCTGCCACTTCCTGCCCAGACTTCTGAATAGGAGCTTACACTTTGCAGAAGCAGAACTTGGAGAAGCTCTTCAGGAGGGATCATGCTGAGGCAGCCACACTGTGCAGGGATTTGAGGCATGCACAGTTACATACTTGGTAAACTCTGGTGAGTGCTAATTTTGAGACCTTTTTCTTATTATACTGGAATTGCACTTGGGTCTTCATTCCCCTTTGGTGTGCTCAGATGACATGCTGAGGAACTCCATAGGATATTGACTCCGTTGCATTCTTGTCTATAGTAATACCTTAGATTTCTTGATAGTAGAGATTCCCAGACTAAGGTTAAAAAAAATCACAAGATTTAAGTTATAGAAAACACACACACACACATACACATACACACACACAAAACAAAACAAACAAACAAACAAAACAAAAACCTTAATTTCATGGAATCTTAGATTAGAAGACAACTGATTTGGACTCCCCCTTGTTGCATGAAATTCTACATGCCACTGGTTTTCGGTGTGTCCCACCAGCCTTTAACCTATGCTTAAATAGTGTCAGGGGTGGGGATCACAACTATTCTATTCTCCTTGCAGTGACAGGCAATTTCTGGTCTTCCTTGCCTTAAGTTAACATTTAATTATAAATTATCATCAGTCTTTATTAACCCCCCCCCACCACAATCACACAGAGGACGTATGATAACTTTCCAAATAAGTGCTATTAGTTATTGTGTATCTGAGGCCTTCTTTTGACTACTCTATAAATTCTCCATCTGTCCCAACTGTTGCTGGTCTCCTAGAAGGAGCATTGGAATCCTCCTCTTCTCCAAGCCCACGGCAAACCTAATATCATGGGTTTTGTCCTTGGTCCTTTCCTTCCTTCCCTTTTCAGGAACTTTGTTCCATCTTCCTTCTCTCTCTGGGTCTCCAGGGTTTCCCTTAGCCACAGGCTACAAATATGCCTATTCTACCCTCTACTCAACATTGCTTACCTACTCTAAGAAACTATCCCATCTCCTGATTCCCTGTCACCATCAAATTTATGAAAAGTGTAGTACACAGTTATCACCCCAGTTCTTCATCATTCCCTGAAGCAATCTGGCTTCTGTCTCCTTAGCTTTGTAGAAATGTACCTTTGGAGGACAGTAATGTCTTTGAAATGGACTTCTATCAGTCTCCAGGCTTCTCCTCCTTGCCAAGCCCACTCTATAGCATATTTTGAGGTTGCCCCTTCTGTCTTGACAACATCTCCTTTAGACTCCCAGACTCAGAGTTCTCCTGGTATTCTTCCCATTTCGGCAAGTGGCTTTCCCCACCACCATTCCCTCTTACTTTTTTGCCTCTATGAAAAAGACTTTCCTTAAGGTAATATCCTCAGACCACTTCTCTTTTCTTTATCCTCTCCTTGGTAGTCTTTACCTCATTTCAGTTTCATTTATTATTCTTTGTTTAAAATATGTTTTTATTGATTTTTTTTTTTTAGAGGAAGGGAGAGGGACAGAGAGATAGAAACATCAATGAGAGAAGAAAAATCAGCTGCCTCCTGCATATACCCCACTGTGAACCCAATGGTTGACCTCTTAGTTCTTGGGTCTATGCTCATCTGCTGAGCCACACCAGCTGGGCTCACTTACTATTCTAATAGGGGTAACCCCAAGCCTCCACTTGATCTCTATCTCAACCCTGACTTATCTCTATAGCTCCATTTTAACCTTTCTGCTGAACATCTCGAAAAGGTTAAAATTATTGGTGGCAAGCAGGCTAAATAGCCATCTCAGATGGTGATTAAAGAAACTTTGAATTTATTTAAGGAAAAGGGGTTAGGGGTTGGAAATATCCAAAGGGAAGAGCTATACAGCACTGAGCCAAAGGGTATTGGGTCCATGATGGCAGCAGAAATGTACTTAGGACAGTGAAGCAAGGAAGGGCATAGAAGCAGCAGGAAAGCCTGGGCTGGGCTGCTCTGGCTCACTGAGAAGTCAGGGCCGTGGAGACAGACAGGTTCAGGGGGTTAGCCCAGGAGGAGCTGCCACTCTCGTTGCTCCCCTTGATTGCAAGTCACATGGGGTCCCTTAGAGGTTGGGGGGTATGTGCCTGTGGGGGAAGGAGAGGAAAGGAATGGCAAAGGCATGCTCCTTGGAGGGAGAGTGCGCACTGTGTCCTTTGTCCTGAGTTATCTCTCTCAGGTGGAAATCTTAGGGGAGTTTTCAGGGGAAGGCCTTAATAGAATAGTCATCAGCTTTCCAGGTGTGCTCTTTCAGGGTTGTGGTCTCCACTGATTGCTCAGTGCCAGGGCAGGGAGTCAGTAGTAAAGTAGCTGGTCCTGAGGCAGCCATGTCTGATTTTGCTGCTTTTCTGGGCTTGGAGCTGAAATATAACTGAGGCCTAGATGTTATCTTTAGAGAGGAATTTCAGGGGGTCTAAACGGCCTGACCAACAACATGAAAGATCAGGCGTCCAAACCGAATGACCAGTATTATGCTAGGGAAGGATAGGTTGCCCTGAGTGTGAGGTTCTTGTTTTCCCTTGCTGGTGAGTTTCTGACCTGGCCCAATATCTAGATGCCACCTCCAACTTATGATATCCCAAACATAGTTTCCTTCTTAACCTATTTATTCTCTGGAATACCCATTTCCTCTCTGCTATTCTCCCCTTCTCCCTCTGTTCCACGACACCCGCCCCCCCCCCCCCCCCCGGTTTTTTAGGACATTGCCCAAAATCCTGTTCAAACAAGTTCTAGATCGACAAGTCATTTTTAAGTTCTTTTTCCACACAATTTCTGTCTACTCTTTTTATAGCATCTGCCCCCTCCTGTCCATTCCCATTGCCCCAACTTAAATCAGGCCCTTGTAGCCTCTTGCTGGTATGTTGGTGTATAATCCACTTGGCATGTCCATTTCCCACTTTCAATTTGCCATATTTACTGCTGCCAGATGGTAGTGGGATTGCATCTTTTGTGGTGGTTGAGTATTAAAGTCATTGTTTAAGAAGAAAATTTCTTATTGTTAATATTACTCTTAAAAATGCCGTATATTGCTCATAAAGCAAAATCTACAGACATATTGCCTCTTAATAATTTAACATTGCCAGTTTTTCCTCCACTTTTGGAGCAGATCACTTTTCTTTTTGTTGAATATCAGATTAAGTCGTCTGCTTGGTTTTAGTGGCCATCTAGTATGAAAATGTTTCTTAATACGCCTTAACTACTTTCTTTTAAAATATGTTTTTTTAAACTCTCAGCACTAGTCTATTTGAATTCATGTTAGTTACTCATGAGTGTGATACAGATTCCCTGGAATGTATAAAAGCACAGTTCTGATCCTGTTATTTCTGTGCTCAAAAACATTTAGTGGCTCTCCATTGCTTATCAGAAGTCCCATTTCTTCAGCCTCACACTCAAAACTGTGCATGATCTGGCTTCAACTCACTCCTCAGCCAGGTTCCATCCCAGAATGGAATGTCCCCACACATGTTTTGCACATTCCCTTCTCCGTCCACACTTTCTCACACTGTCCCACTGGCGGATATACCTTGTTCTTACTCCCCATTTCTGCTGGGTTCAGCCATTCTTCAAAGATCATCTCACATGCTGCCTCTCCTAAGATTCCTTTACTGACTCTTCTCCAGCCCAGCTCAGCCAAAATCCTACTTCCTTTTCTGAATTGCAGTAGGTCTTCATTTGTACTGCATTTATAGCAAGTATCATTTTCTGTCTAGAATTTCCATTTTTATTTACTTTTTGTATGTGTATGTGTTAATCCTCAACCAGAGGATATTTTTTCCATTGATTTTTTATTTTTATTTTTTAGAGATAATGGAAGGGAGGGAGGAAAGATGGAAGAAGGGGGGAGAGAGAGAGAGAGAGAGAGAGAGAGAGAGAGAGAGAGAGAGAGAGAGAGAGAGAGAGAGATATTAATCGGTTGCTTCCCACACTCGCCCAACTGGGGCCAGAATTGAATCTGCAACCCTTCAGTGCAAGGGCTGACACGCTAACCATTTAGTCACAACAGACAGGTCTTTATTTACCATATTTTTCCATGTATAAGACGCTTTTTTTTCTAAAATCATCAGACTGAAAATCGAGGGGCGTCTTATACACAGAAGTCAGCCAAGGAGGAAGCCGCACGGTTACATAGCTGCCCATACCTTGTCAAACAGGCTTCCTCCAATCATGAGCCTTACTGTTACTGACCTCAGCTGACTTGGTAATTGGAGGTAGAGGTGGAGACTGTGCAGTTGCAACAGGGACAGGAGTGTTCTGAGCCCAGAAAGATGTCAAAAAACAAAAAGATAAATACCGGTAAGCAATTGTCTTACTCTGCAAAATTCAAACTGAATATAATCAGCTATGCAAAAGAGCATGGAAATGGAGCTGCAGAGAGACAATTTGGACCTCCTCCCACTGAATGTTTAATCAGACAGTGGAGAAAACAGGAGATGCCAAAAAAGAAGAAGGCCTTAAGATGAAAACCAGCAAAATGTTTAAAATATTGATTTCTTAATTTGGGGTTGGAAAAGTGGGGGGCATCTTATACATGGGGGTTTCTTGTACATGGAAAAATATGGTAAGTTTTATGAGACTATAAACAGTATGGACAAGGTTAGTGCTTGGATCTTCTTTATATTTTTACTAGAGGCCTGGTGCACAAAATTCTTGCACGGGTAGGGTCCCTAGTCCTGGCCAGCGATCAGGGACGATCAGGGCCTTCCGGCTGCTGGCTGGGACCTTCCTTCTTTCCACGCTGCCCCCTGTTGGTCAGCACACATCATAGCGAGCAATAGAACTCCCGGTCGAACTCCCATGGGGACACTTTGCCTGTTACCCTTTTACGTATATAGATATTCTTTCACCATCTCCAACTTCAAGCACCCAGACAGTTCTCAACAAGTTTGAATGAATAAATAAGTAAAATAATGCAGCTTCCCAACCCTTCCCCATGCAAAAGAATGTCTCCCAATGTGCTGTAGTCTGGCACTGCCCCAGAAGGTAGGGCTCCGGGTTCCAAAGAAGCAGCAAACTCTTCTTCATCCCAGTAGTGTCTCTGGTCAGGCAGTGAATGAACTCAACAGGAAGGCAGATGGGCAAGAAGATAAATGCAAATGCAAACCTCTTTGCTCCTTCTTACAAAGCAAAATAAACATTCTGTTTAGGGAAAGAAAAAGAAAAAAGACCTTGCAAATGTACAATACAATGGCTTTTTCATAGAAGGCTTCAGGAAATGCCAAGGTCTGTCATTGGGGTTGGAGACAGTTTGCTCCCATTGTGTAGAAAGAGACGGTTAATCCCGAAGACCTGCTGTTTTAAAGGATCAGACACGTTTCAGTGCATCTCAAGTTCAGTGGGACTTGAACCTTTATGGAGAGAAAATCCCCTCCCCGCCTTGTTTTTAACTCAAGGCTGAAGGGAAGCTCTGACTCCAGGAGTTCACTGGATATAACAGCCCTTAAATCTTTCCTGATTCATTCTCCAAACCCCAGAAATACAAATCTAGCTCTGCTCGCTCAGATGCGCGGTAAGATTTTAAAGGAAGGTCTGGGGGTTGGAGAGGATGGGAATGTAATATATTTAAGGACGGTCTGGGAGTTGGGGACGAAAGGTTATTGGAGCCGCTCTTACATCTTTCAAGGGGATGGGACATCTGGATCTTTATTGTGGACATGCAGAAAATGTAACCTGCCCGCAGCGACAGAGGGAGTCGGACGGTGAATTTACACCCTCCGTGTTGACTTTAGACTGTGAGGGAAAATAACCGCCCTGCCCTCTTGTGAAATCTTAATGGACCGTGCGAAGTGCACAGCGTGGCCTGATGTACGGTGTTCAGATTTGTCTTGACGTTATTGAATCGTGCCAAGCGGCTTCCAGGAGGGAAGGTGTTTTGTTTTGTTTTTATTTTTTTCTGCACAATTTACTCAGGTGTCTTTCCCTGTTTCTCTTCTCCCTCCTGGACGTGGGTCCTGGAATCACTTGGGTCCTAGAGAGCTCTCTCCCGCGCACGTCTCGGCTCGGCCTCCCGTGGGCTCCCCCCCCCCCCCCGCCCACCCCTTTTCTCTTCCTGGCCCCGCCTCCTCCGCGCGCCCCGTAGCCAGCAGCTAGACAGCTGTGTTCAATCAGAAACCACTTACAACTCCAGACGGTTCAAACGGGAAACTTCGGCGTGAAGCGCAGCTCCGCTCGGGCTCTCCTGAGCTTTCTTTCCTTCCCCGGAGCCCGAGGAGCGGATCTTCCTCGCCCCGCCGCCCGGCTGTGTTCGGGAGCTCGACGAAGCCCCTCGAGGGCGCAGGGTCTTGCTGGGAGGTGCCCGCCAGCCTGGCCATGGGGGTCGGCGAGACACCGCAGGAGTGGTGAGGCGGCCGAGGGTGGCACTGCCCCGGGACCCGGCGGTGGGCGCGCGCGGGCGGGTCCCCGCGCCGGCTCGGCCGCTGCAGCAGCTGCGAGCGCGCCACGCCGCCCAGCCTCCTGCAGCAATGCCGCCTCGCCCGTGAGTCGCCAGCCGGCTCCGCTCCTCTTCGGAGGGTTGGCACCCTGCGTTAGGACTGCACCACTGTCCTGGGTGAAAATGGCTGTCTAGACGAAGATCTGCCCGAAGGGACCAAGCCGTGGGTATCGAGCCTGTTAAAGCCTAACTCACGGCTCCGAGACCTGGAGGAGGAGCTCGGCTCTGAAAAGTGCAGACATGAATTCTGGAGTTGCCTTGAAATACGGAAACGACTCCTCGGCGGAGCTGAGCGAGGTAAGGAACAGCTGAGGTCGGGAGCTCTGGTTTCCTAGGCAGTGGCTTTTCGACCCCCCACTCCCCCCACCCCTCGCCCCCCGCTTCTTAATCTCCCCCAGCCCTATACCGCACCCGCCTCGCACTCCCTGTCTGGAGGCAGCGCAATTAAAGATTAATAGATTTTCTGGATCTTGTTTGAACTTGCAGTGTTACTCAGGAAATGACCTGAACTGGCTTGATGTTTCAGCCTGAAACGAGTGGCTGAAAGATTAAGAAACAAGCTTCTCACCACCCGCCAAGGCGTTTTGACTCTCCGCGGTCTGGGTCCCCTGTCCCTTCCCACACATGTCCCCCAGTTTATGTACAACACTCCTTTTCGTATTCACAAAATACACGGGGACCCCAGCTGAGCTTGAGCCACCGGTAACTAATTTGGCGGGGCCGGGGAACTCATTGGATTATGCAATCTACCACTTGGCTCCCACGTGGGATGCGTTTGGATCCATTCGGGCAAAGGTGGTCTTTCCGCGGCGGAGATGCAGGACCGCGCTGGGGAGGGGCGTGGGGAGGAAGCACATCAAAGCCGCTTAGAACTTTGTTTCCTGCCGGGACTGTACTCCTGAGTCTCTGAGGCCAGAGCATTTGCAATTCCTGGCTCTTACGGTAACATATCCACTTGAGTGTTTGAGACCTTGCTTTGAAATTAAAGGCTACATCAAACGGCGTGCAAATATGGGAACGGTAAGATGCCCAAAGCCACCTTTTTGATGACTTTAGGGATGCCTGGGGCATCCCCCCCCCCCCCCCCGCCCCAAGGTTTTGAATACCTGAAAAGTAGTGATGGGAAACCTACAGAACTGGGAGCTCAGAAGAAAGTCTGAGACGGTGTCTACAGCGGGAGGCTTGATGGCTGTAGGATTTCCTCCTAGCGCCATCCCTGAGCCATTTCTGGGAGCAAAAGTAGAATAAATAGTCTGTGCCTCTTCAGTATGGCTGAAGAAAGGAAAAGGGGGGCGGGGGGCGGGGTGAAGGCCAGTGTAAAAACAGCCGGAAGGCAGATAGAAGTGATGTCAGATTACTTACCGTGAAGGGAAAATGAAAGGCTCAAGTCCTCACTTGGGGAGAGGGCTGGTGATGGAGAAGGAAGGGGATGTACACGGGAAACTCCATTCGGTCTGGGGCTGGTGTCCAGCACCCCAGCCTGGTGCTCTAAGTGTCTTACTGCTGTGCTGTGCTGTGCCTGCTGGGGTTTGGAATAGCATTTTGAGGTGTTGGTCCAATGAGTAGAGGCATTTCCTAACCCCTCTGCTTTCCCTTGTGATGAAGAAGATGGGAGATGCAAAGGGTAGGGCTTAATTTAGAACTGGGAGGCTGAGGGAAAGGCCTGAAGACCTAAGTGGCTTTTGCCAATTTTAAATGCAGGGGGAGGTTTCAGATCTAAAAAGAACCCAGGTCCTGCTCCGTTACTAACCCTGTTTAAGGAGAAGCCTTTGACTTATCTACTAAGGTCATTTAAAAACTAAAAAACTAAAGGCATACTTCTTGCAGAGAGTCTTGGCCAGGCCTTCCACATTGTTTATTTCTACCTGGCAGCTTTCACACTTTCAGCTGAAACGTGCTGTTCAATTACCTCTGTTTCAAAATGAATCAGCAAGAGAGAGGAGGCCTGGGTTGACTTTAATAGTATTGGCAGGGTCAGGGAGTACATTAGAGGAACTGAGTATCTATAAAACCCAGGTGGGAGGTAACACTCTCCATCCTGTGTCTCCCGTGCCTCGTTTTCCACTCCTTAGAAAACCTGTGGCCAAAGGTAAGCCGTGAGGGCGCTCTGTGACCTCTGCATTAGTTGGAGCAATATTTCAGCATTTCAAGACATAGTTTTGTCCCTAAGGCAATAAACAAGTTTCTGCCCCAACCATATCCTTTACCAAATTTTCTTTCCTTTTTCTCAGTGTCTGCTCATTCATTGCTTGCCTTCTTTAGAGCCTTCTTTTTAGGCTCAGTGAGTTAGTTGCTCCTCCATCCCCCAATCCTAGTTTCCCTGCAGATTAAGTAGTTGCAACAGATTGTAAAGGTGTGTGTGTGGCGTGGGGGGGGGGGGGGGGGGAGGGGGAGGTTCATACCTTATGGACTCTAAATGTCATGGGCAATAGTCCCATGTTCTGTAATATCTATAGATCAGTAATGATATGGACCCAGGAAGATTCTAATACAGTTCATTTGTATTTCTCACTTTACCCTTGTTTCACAATCTCTTCTCTTTGGTGTAAAGGAGAGTTTCTTCTTTTCACCATCATTTTTCTCTTAAACACTGGTTTTGCTTTAACATCTTGGGGGGTGGGGGGCAAAGTCCTCATCCTTTTTTGATGGTTGGCTCCTCCTCATCTGGAAGCAGAGCTACTAAGGTCATTTAGAGTCCCCTGAGGGGCCCCTTTAATGCCATCTCTCTTATTGCCCAGGAGTCTCTACACTGCCTGGAGGTCACCATGGGGTCAGATTCAGCCTGATGTTCATCAGGCATTTCAGGGGCAGGAAAAACTCAAAGGGCTCAGCATTATTCTGAAACAAGAGGCCTCTCTCGTTGGCGTGGACTTGTGAGCTTATCCCTTGTGCAAGGGTCCTCTAGCCATAGGAGTCACTGACTTTTTGACAGTGTTGACACTGACTTCATAACATCCTGAACAAGGGAAGTGACTTGAATCCATTGCTAGTTGTAATCTTCTGGATCTTCACCAGAGCAGCAAGCTTTGGTCAACAATTGAGGGGCTGACCTCTGCCTGCCCTGCTCCAGGAAAGCTTCCTTACCAGAGAGATTGGGGGTGAGGGATACTAGAGGAGACTGAGAGGGCTGGGTGTTGGGCGTGAGGTGTTTTGCATGTGTGAGAACTTTAAGATGCTGGAAAACAGGAAATTCATGAATGTGTTCCTGTTGTGTCTTTAGTTTGAACAATAGCTGTTTAAGATCCTGTGAGGTGATTATAGGAGAGAGTAAAATGCCCTCTACCTATGGTCATTCATTGCATTTTTATTTATCCATGACCACAAATGGCTTATGTCAAGTCTGAACACTTGAACCAAAACAAACTAGTCATTAGCATTAACAAAGGTAATTCAAAAGGAAAATTTGAGAAGCATGAATTGGCTATTCTTTTTTTTCTTTTCTTTTCTTAGCTATTAGCTGTCCCTATCAAAGACTCAAAGGATGTTTTTCTTTTTCTAATGGAAGGTTAAGGAAGGACTTTAATATCAGCCAAATCGAAAGTACTTAGAAAATTAAGTGGTTGGCTTTCAGTCTTCCTCCAAGATCAAGAAGCTGACTGGACACACTGCCAGCAGCATTAGATTAAATTCTCCCAAACCTTGTCAAGGAAGGCTCTGAAATCTCCTTCCTCAACTCCGTGGGTTTTCAGTTGGCAGTTAATTCTGTTTAACTTGGTAAAACCTGTGAGACCAGTTTCACAATCACATCTCTTGGTCCTTGGAGTAATTCAGACTTTGGGAAGAAGTCTTGTGCAACATTATCAGAGTACGACTTGAATTTACTCATCTTTACAGAATACCTGTCCACCCGATCTGCTTGTCTAATAGGCAGCTCTCTCTTTATGTAGCAGAATAAAGAGTTATCTTTAAGAGTTTGTTCTTCTAAGTCAAGAAAGAGATTTTCAAGGTTTTCACAGATTTAACTGAATGGCAAGATCTCAACAGAAAAGCTCCTATGATATTGCTGCATGAAATATGAATTTAATGTTGAAATGGAAATCATTGTTATTGTTCTGATATTTTGAATTTATTTTGTAAGCGTTCTTATATTGTTCTTAGTTATCTTGAAAATCACAATGAGCAAAACATTCTTTAAATTCCTGAGGGGGGGGGGAAGAGTTCTTTTCTGGCAATCATGAAAACCACTGGGAATGAAAAAAATTATTTTCTAATGCAAAGAATACTTTGTTCGAAGCAATTAACTTATATTTTTGTCTTTAAAATATTAAACAATGAATAGGTAAAATTCTCCCATCACAATTTATTTTGAAACCTTAGTTGCCCTGGAAATTGTATTTCCCTAACTCTCTCCTCATCACATTATTCAAAACTTCTTTCATAAGATTATTCCACTCCTGAATATAGGCTATCGAGGGAACTCCCTGCTTTCACCATTTACTTGTTGGGTAGCTACTGAAACCCCACATCTGCACTGATACTCTAATTAAGAAGTAGATTATATGGGAGAAAATTGCTCTCTAGATAGATTATCTCGTATGACTATCTCTAAGTGGCCATCTCATAGATGTACTTACTCTTTTTAGTCAAGTTACACAGAATCAGAGTCAGAAGGGCCTGTGAGATCGCCTAGTATTCCCACTCCCCATTATACTTCTTCACCCTCCTCTGTTTCTATAGACTCCCACTTCCTTGTAGTGAGGTGGTTAATGTCTGTCTTAGCCACAGATGATAAGCACCAGAAGGGCAGTAGTAAGACCTGTCAGAGTCCTGCACATAGTAGGTGGTGCTCTAGGAATATTCGATGAATGAACACCTTGCCTCTTCTCTCTCTTTCCCTTTTTTATGAATATAGAATTTGAAGAATTGATTTAAGAGGCTCTTTGGCTGTGTAACAAACTGCCCTCAAACTTAGAGACTTCAAATGACAATCTTATTTGCTCCTGATTTTGCAATTTGGGCAGAGTTCAAGGGGAAAGACCTGTGACTGCAACTGGAAGATCCGCTTCCAAACTGGCTTAATCACCTGGCTGGCAAATCAGTGCTAGCTGTAGGCTGGAGATCACCTCAGTGCTCTTGGAAGTGGGCCTGCCCATGTGGCTGCTTGGATTTCTTCTCCCTGTGGCAGCTGGG
Organism: Cnephaeus nilssonii; assembly: GCF_951640355.1. Taxonomy (NCBI): domain Eukaryota; kingdom Metazoa; phylum Chordata; class Mammalia; order Chiroptera; family Vespertilionidae; genus Cnephaeus; species Cnephaeus nilssonii. The sequence goes on from NC_137073.1 coordinate 49,130,783, forward strand.
TTCCAAGAAGCAGGAGGTGGAAGCTGAAGGTTCTTTTAAAATGTAGGACTGAAACGGGCACCAGGTCACTTCTATGTGCTCTACTGGTCAGAACAGCTATGTCCTTAGCCCAGAGTCAAAGGGTGAATAAATAGATCTCACCTGTCCAAGGGGGATGTGACAAAGAATTTGCAACCATTTTTAATCCACTCCAGAGGCCACAAACTGACAGAATCGTGTCTGAAACAGTGGTCTCTTAAGTCCCGATGTTTGGCAGTAGTCTTCGTTGTTTTGTCTTTTACTATTAATTCTGTAATAGCTAACACTTTCTGAGCATTTCCCAGGCATTGACATACTTTGTCAAAAAACCCTATGAGGCACATTCTGTTATGCCCATGTTACAGGTACAGAAGTTGAGACCAAGATTATACAGATTATAATGGTGGAGTTGGGAGTTGAGCCCAGGTCAACCATTTGTACAGGGTTTCTTTCATCGGTTTCTGCTCTGAGCTTTTGATCACATGTTCCTAGGAGAGAGTATTCTATTTAATAAGCCTGTTTGACTTGACTTGTATTGTAATCTCTGTTCAATACCCAGAGAAATGTTTTTGATAAAAACGAAATGGATATGATTAAAAAGATATGGTCACTTTCAAGTGGCTGAGAAATTCTAGGCATTGCAGAGCCCTAAAAGCAGATTTGCAAGGGAGATGGGGGCACCGAGACCTCTGTCCCACAGGGTGTGCTTTCAGGGGCGTCTGAGGGATTAATGCTACGATATTTAAGGTGCAGAAGGAGAAGGTTTCCTTTGTCACAGGAATTAGGGTTCTCCCACCCCTGCAGTTGGCTCAGTCACTGTGGGTTGTAGAGTGCTGGGGTTGGTGAAGAAAGCCAGGGAACCCAATGAAATTGGCAGCCAGCTGGGGTCAAGGGCAAGGCAGCAGCTGGAAACCAGGTCCTGAGGAAGCACGGAGAACATCAGTGAGACCCTGCGTCAAACCCAGCTGCAAGGGGAAGTAGATCGAGTGTCTGGAACCAGGTGGTAGTCAAAGGGACAAGAGAAAGGAGAAGTGTGGTGTGAGAAGAGGTTAGTCAGAGACCAGCTGCTGATCTGGACTGAGATGGCCACAGGCCCCAAAGCAAAGAGATTCTGAGGAAGTGCTTTGTCCAATCAGGAAGTTTTAAAATTAATTCCAAGACTTTCATATTAAGAGCAGGTAGGACTGTGGCTAGCAGATTTGAGGTGCCAGAACTTTAAGTGGGGGCACCTGTCTAGAGCAGGGTATGAGACGGTAAGCTCAAAGGTGCGGTTTAATAGCTGCCTGAAGCTGATTTATTGAATGCAAGTCACGTGGATGGCTTCTTCGGAAGTCAGACTGCAACTGGAAGGTAAAACCTGCACTTGGAGCACAATTAAGAAGTTGTTGATGAGCAAAGATTGCAAGTTTAGTTTTTGATCACTGGAATCAAATTTCAGAAAACCAAGATTACATTTTAAGTAATCTCTAGATTCAGGGAAAGAGGTTTGTGTTGCTGAGATTACAGAATCAGACAAGCCAAAAAAGACTCAGAAGATTGATAGATAATAGTTATAACATGGATTTTTTTTTTAACATCAGCAAGGGGATGTCATGGCAGAAATAAATTATATGCAATTATTTTCTTGAACTCTCCCTCCCCCTAACCATAGCCAGATTCCTAGCAGTGGTATCTTTTACTCTTGAAGGAAACAGAGTAACATGGATTCAGATAAAGAGTTCAATTTATAGAGTAAATATTTTCTGGGAGCACAGAGCTATCCTCTTTTTCTAGCAAATGTTCTTTTTTTTCTTGCTGAACCAAAATAGCCAAAATTAGTACATATGCGAAAGAGGACATCTTTGGGGAGGTCTGCATTATCGTAAGGAGTGACTGAGGTTTGCAATTTATATATGCAAAATTTTCAAGATATTTCTTATACTCAGCAAAGAGATTAAACCTTGAAAAACTTTGTGGGGGCTAAGGGGAAGCAAAGAGATTGAATCTTGAGAAATTTGGGGGGAAGGGGGAAATCCAGAATTAGCAGCTGTTGCTGCTACTGCCATACCAAAAAACAAACAACAATAAAACACACACAAAAACCCAAACTATAGGTTTAGGTTTGTTAACTTTGTAACTGAGCAACCAAAGCTACTTGATGCTTTGATTGGTAGGATGTTTTGAAGCGGATAATTTGAGTCATGAGGTTTGATCAGTGCTTGGAATGTATGATGGGACATTTGGGGCCAGAGGTGGAAATGCATCTTAAGTCCAAGGCTTTAGTGTTTGGTTACCTGAGAGCAGAAAGTCTCCCGAAGCCTCTGTGTGTGCATGCATGCCAGCTAAGGGCTCCAGCTGGATTGTGAGGAATAATAATGAGGCAGTTGTCAACGGAAGAATGCCAACATGGAAGACGATTGCCTGGCAGTTAGGAAAGCAGTGGAGTCCTCTGGGTGGCTTCATGGTAAGAGTGGGAGTAATTGCTTGCCCCTGTTTCCTATGGGTTGTATGGACTTGTCCATAGACTATGTGGCACACGTATGAATACTTGCTCCTGCCTGGGCCCCTTCGTCCTCCCAAGTTTGTTCTTTCTTTCATCTGTGTTCAGAACTGACAGTAATGATCTCCAGGCAGGGACAGAACAAAGCCCATCACTGTATTGCCAGCACCTTGACAATATGTGCATAGTAGGGCATCAACAAACTTCAGAGTTACTTGTTTGGACCAAAACCCAGTTTCCATGTCAGAAACTGACTGATGATTGACCACTTCACATTTTTGTTAAAGTGCACATTGAGGGAATTTAGTTTGGTCATTATTACTGTAACTCTCTGTTGCCAATTTGTTTATTCCACAAATATTGTGTGCCTTCTATATGCCAGGTGCTGTTCTTAGGTCTGGGGATACAGACACAAGCAAAACTGATGTAGTCCCTGTTCTAATGGATCTTACATTCTAGGAGGAAACAGATGAGATGTATGTCCTGTGGTGATACATGCTTGAGAGAGAAAATCCCACAGGGGCTGAAGGAGAGAGGGATGCTATCACAGTGATCAGGGAAGACCTGCCTGCAGGAATCTGTGATTTTAGATCTGAATGAAATGAGGGATAGAGCCACACAAAGATAGGGGGTGGTCATTTCAGGCAGAGGGAAGAACAGGGCCAAGGTGCAAAGGTGATGTGGCTGGGAGTATAGCAAACAAGGGAAACAAAAAGAAATGGTCTGAGAAAACAGATCTGCCTACATCACCTACAGCCTCATTAGCTGTGGAAAAGAATCAGGATTTCTCTAGAGCGTTTTGAACATAACCTGAATTTTTTAAATCTGTATACTTTTTTTTTTTTTATTGTGGGGCAGTGTAGGAGAGATGTCAAGAAGAGGAGGAATTAGCAAAGAAAAGTCCTGGAAGGCTTTGTCCCAAAAGCCTATTAAAGAAAGTATTTTCAGAAGAGGCTAGCGTGATCAGTCATAAAATGCTTCCCCTTTTGCTCCACTTCCTTCAAGTCTATGCATATTCCCAAACTTTCAAATTGTGTCATTTTCTCCTATCAGAAATAATTGTTATAGTCCATAAAAATAAACTATAATTATGTTTTTGACATATTCAGCATATTTTGAGTTTATTTCCCCCCCTTAAAAGGAATGGTTTAAAGAACTGAGTGGCATGGACATCGGCCAGGAATGATTTGAAAACTGCCTTTCCTTGATGGACAGTTCAGGGTGGATGGATGCTGATGATGGAGACTATAAGTGGGTCTGAATTAGGAAAATGGGTTTTACTTTCCACTGTCACTTGGACCAGTCGCCTTCAATTATTTAAATCACTGGCTTTATTTTTTTTTTATTAACTTTATTCAGTTCATTGGTTTATAACAAATACAGTTTCAAGAATCCTGAAATGCTGACACTTCCTTTTTCCTGTCGAAAAGCTTGTTGGGAATCAGATTACTTGTATGGCCAGAAAGTTGCATGGGCAGCATGAGACTGCACAAAGGGGATGCTTCTGTTGGGGCTGCCACTAAGTTTATCTTTGATTTGCATGACTGATGAGGAAACTGAGGCCTGAATAAGGCTGGCTAGTGGCAGAGTGGGGAATGTAGAACTCATATTCCTTTTAACTCCCAAGAATATGTTTTTCTTTTCTTCCTCACCTTCCTCTGTTTCTGTGTCACAGGATTTGCTTTAAAATATGTGTTATCTAATGTTCTGTTTTTATTTTAAAAGGAGGAAGTCTCATTCTTCAGGAAATCTTGTCTACATATGGCATTACCACCAATCACACTATTAAAACAGTTGGACTAATTTGTTTTTAGCTCTGTGCTTTCGGGTGTATTGTGGTTGCTCTCAGTAGGTTTTTACGGGCCTCTCAGGTATTAAAATCCAAAAGGGCAGTTGCCTTCTTTTGGGGGTAAATGAGATGGGCTTACTGTTTGGTGGGTTTGCCAGCTGCTATGTGCTGATGGTGCATGACTAGGTCAACCCTCTCATCCTTTTTTAAATTAAAAAACTATGCTAAAATAATATAAAATGCACCATGTTACCATTTTTAAGTGTACAGGTCTGTGGCATTAAATACATTCACATTGTGGTGCAACTTTCATTACCACCATCTACAGCTCTTTTTCATCTTCCCATTGAAACTCTGTACCCATTAAGCACTTAACTTTCCATTCGCCTTCCCCTGCCCTGACCCCGGCCACCACCATTTCTGCTTTCTATCTCTATGATTTTGACTAATCTAGGTACCTCAGATAAGTAGAATCCTACAATATTTGTCCATTTATTACTGTTTATTTCCCGTAGTGTAATGTCTTCAGGGTTCTTCGATGCTGTAGTATATGTCAGAATGTCTTTTTAAGGCATCAGCTGATGGCCACTTGGGTTGCTTCCACTTTTGTATATTGTGAATAACGCTGCTATGAACTTGGGTTTACAAATATCTGTTTGAGTCCCTGCTTTCACTTCTTTTGGGTATATACTCAGAAGTGGAATTGCTAGAGCATATGGTCATTCTGTTTAGTTTTTTTATTTTTTATTTACTTCTCTATAACAATCTACACTGTTTTCTATAGCAACTGCACCATTTTACGTCATGCTCACCAGCAATTCACAAAGGTTCCAATTTCTCCTCATCCTTGCCAATACTTGTTTTTGTTTGTTTTGTTTTTTAAATAGTCATCTAAATGGGTGTGAGGTTTCTTTTTTGCAATTCCCTAATGGTTACTGATGTTGAGCATCTTTTTATGTGCTTGTAGGCCACATGTTCTGTGGGGAAATGTCCATTCAAATCCTTAGGCCATCTCTTAATTGGGTTGTTTGGGATTGTTTTGCTGTTGCAGTGTAGTACTACCTTCATGCTTTCTACATATCATCAGTTCCCTACCCCTCTTTGCCTTTGTTTGAGTCTGATTTTCTCCATGGTTGGGGCTTTGCACGGCACTTATCCCTTGCTATTTCCAGATGGAGTGACGGCGAGTATAAACTGAGGCATGAAAGTAAACTGCTTCTCCACGGAAAACAAATGGGCTCTGCTCAAGCCCAGGAGGCTCCTTAAATCACTTCCCGATGCATCGTGGGCCCGGTGCGCATTTCACAGGCTGACACCCAGCAACTCTCCTTGCCCTCAGACCAGCCGATCTCTAGCAATGTTAGGCAGGCACCAACCAGCGTTAAGAGTTACGTTCATGGCATTTGAAGAGTTACATTTCTTTACCGACATGCTGTGATTTCACAGTGTGTAAAGAGGAATTTTAGGAGAGTGCTTTAGCAAGAGGAGTCTGTGGAGAGGAGCCAGGAAGTCTGAGGCTGGCCTGTTAGATTAGATAACTGTTACTTTATTTCTTGGTGCTGTGAATCTAATCCCAGTTAAACCAAAATCTAATTTATTTTCATGCTTGATTGGGAGCACTTCTGATTAAGTGTTGGGATGAGAGTAAGCACCATGTAAGACTACTGTGGGAATGAGATAGACCGGGGGCTTCTGTGCCTGGGCTGATTATTAATAGGGCAGCGATAGTTAGGAGGAGAGATGAGGGAATAGTTGAGTTGGACCCCAGGACAGGAGGAGTTTTTATTTCCAACTTAGAATGGTAGATTTAAACTCAAATTTGGAATCCCCCTTTTTCATGATGCCCTGATATGTGTAAAGTGCCTGTGGCATGATTGATGGAGTGACTTCCAAGACTGTCTCAATTCGGGCTTCTGAGCTGCTTATGAAAATGCTGTATGGACACACATGTAATTACTGCCAAAGCAAGTGTCTGATGCTGATAAAGCTGCCTTCAAACCCTTTCATTCACCACATGTGAAAGATGGGGCATCTTTCTTACTTGGCATTAAACTGTCCCCAACTAGAAATGATGACATGTTGGGGTCAGGGTAATATGTTAAATGAAAGGTCTCTGCTTTTTTCGCCACCTTCTTTACTAACTTCACCACAGGGTCAGGTCACTTGATTCATCTCCTCAGTTTCTGTCTATAAAACTATGTGTGGTCAAGTTGTGGGCTTCGCTATCCTAGCTCGGTGGTTTGAAGAAAGTTGCTTTTCTGGGCTGCACACTCCCTATTAGAAAATGGTGAGAAGAAGAATATCCACCCAAGGCGAACGTAGCAAAGACCAGTGACATACCTACGTAATGCTTACAAAGTGCCTGGTGAATACCAGTGGTTAGCTCTTGCTTCTATGATAACAACAACAATAATAATAGTTGCTGTTTTGCTGCTACAGTGCTTACCTGCTACAGGGAATGTGCCAAGTAGAAGAGAAGCACTTTATAAACCGAACATTACTAGCTGTCATTGTAAGTGAGCACTGAAATAATTTAAAGGAAGTTCTTAAGCGGAGACAAATATGTCATGGAGACAGTATCAGGAATCCTGGGAGACTCACAGTCTGCTGATGTTTTTCTCTCTGGACCTTAATGCCAAAAGCTCATTCCCTGGGAAAAAAGTCTTCCAAATATTGATAAGTCTTCAAAGAGAACATTGGGTATTTCCTTTTTTTTTTGGATTCGCAGAGCCAGGACGTTAATGAGCTAACAATTGGCAATTCTAATTTGCTTTTAAATTTTTATTAGTTTTGTTTATTATTTTTATTAATTTTGTTCTAATTTTGTCCTGGCTGTGGTATCTTCAGGTCTTCTTGTGCCCAGAAACTGACCTTAGGATGACCATTCTGGTTGATCCATAACATGAGAGAGGGAAGGCACAGCAGGTGCCTCCCGGCCCATGCCCAGAATAGGGGTGCATTGCAGAGAAAAGACCTCTGTGTTGAGGTCTCATGTGTTGAGTAACTGTTTCTTTCACAGAGATAAGATTTTATCAGTGATGCACCACTTTGTGAATTCCCTTACCAGCTGTGGTCTGTTAACTGGAAGAAGGCTGCAGTAATGCCATTGGGAGCTTTGCTTGGGAGTGGCAATGACGGATGGAGATACGCCAGCTGGAGGCGAGAGCGGAACCTGGGTAAATGGGTTCCAGAGGACTTGGGATGTGCCCCACAGCAGTGAAAGCCATCTTGTTTCTGTTTACTGCTAACTTTGTATTTGAGTGGTGGTTGTTTTTTTGTTCATCCTCACCACCGAGGACATTTTTCCCATTGATTCTTAGAGTGGAAGGGAGGGGGAGAGACAGAAAGAGAGAGAAGCATTGATGTGAGAGAGACACATCGATTGGTTGCCTCCTGCACACACCACAACTGGGGCCAGGGATCGAGCCTGCAACCAAGGAATGCGCCCTTGACTGGAATCAAATCCAAAATCCTTCCGTGTGTAGGGTGACACTCTAACCTCTGAGCAAACCAGCTAGGGTGTGAGTTTTGTGGGTTTTTTAAAATATATTTTTATTCACAGAGGAAGGGAGAGGGAGAGAGAGAAACATCAATGATGAGAGTGAATCCTTGATCGACTGCCCCCCTGCGTGCCCCACACTGAGAATCGAGTCTGCAACCTGGGCATGTGCCCTGACCGGGAATTGAACCGTGACCTCCTGGTTCATAGGTTGATGCTTAATTACTGAGCCACTCATGCCAGGCTGAGTGGTTTTGTTAGAAAGTAAAAAGCCTCTGGTATTTTATTAAGGCTGTGTCTAACGTAGGGGTGGGTAACGTCCAGCCTCGGGCAGTATAGGGCCCACGAAATCATTTGGTCTGTCCCTGCCAAGGTATTAGGGTGAGCTAATGAAATGTTTGACCAGATAGAGCAGGCTAATTTTTAAGTTGATAATTTTGTATCAACTTATGGCAAATGATGTTATAAATATCCACATAGTCCTTGGCAGAAAAAAACTTCCCTACCCCTCCTCTAATGGTAGGAAGGAGGAAATGTTGAATTATTTCCTCTCGTGTTTTCAAGTTCTTAGTTTGGTCTTTTGCTGAGGAGTGTATACCTGAGGGCCACCGGAAGGAAACAGATAGGAGTCATAGACCTGAGGCTATAACATCTCACTTTTTGGTTGTGAAGTTTTGGACCCCTTGAACTTCAAGCCCCGGCTCATCTCAGTGGCTTAAACTACCATCCCTAAGAAGTTGCCTCACATATCTCTATCTCCAACTCAGATCAATTTGAATATTCAACAGGTAAAAGGAGAAGCATAAGTCTTCTGTAAAATTTTCTTGTGTTTAGTATTCCTCCTCCTTCTCCCTCCTGCCCTCTTGGGAAAACACAGACACACACACACACAGACACACACACACACACACACACAAACTATCTGTGCCCCCCCCCCACCCATTGCAGTCCTTCCTGCATTGGTGTTCCTTTGTACAGTGACACCAGCTCATCTTGGGCCCCACAACATGTCACCTTCTCCAGAAGGCCTTTCTCACCTCCCAGTTAGTGAGTGCCACAAACCCCATGCGGTCTGGCAGTGCTACTCATTCCTCTGACTAACCCTCAGCATTCTATATAATGTGATCGGTTTATGTATTTCTCTGTCTCAGAAGCTTAGCTGGTGGGGGTGGTCAGTGGCCAGAAAAATGCTTTCTCTCAGAGCACATTCTTGAAATGTGGTTGACAGGAGGCATGTCAGTTAAGAATGATGAAAAGAAAATAAGACCAAGATGGGGAGTTGTGGGGGGTGGGGGGGGGGGGCGGGGGGACGAAGGCGGGGGGCCGGGGGAGAAGCAAAGGACAACAGCTTTTGTACCAACTAGTGGGCAAATCCAGATTCCCTCTCCCTGAAGTTGGATCCTGGCTCCACCTCCCCGCCATCTCCTTCTGAAGGCAAACAGGGCCCCAGGGGTTGGAGAGCTTTACTTCCAGGCAGACCTCCTGGGAGCCGCCAAGCCTGGCTCTGGGTATTCTCTCTTGGGAAGAGAAGAGATCTGAGTGGAGGCTGTTTGGAAGCCGGCTCTCCTCTTGGGAATGGTGGGAGTAGCTCCAGGAACTGGAGTTCGAGTGTGTTATTGTATTAGAAATGATAAATGAAAAGGATGGGAATGCTAATATTTCTGTTGAAATATTTCAAGGGAAGCAATCTGATACAAAATCACTTCGGTTTTGTCTTACAAGTATTCCTTCCCTTTATGCATATCCAAGGCTAAGTCTATACTTTTTAAAACAGGTTGCCTTCAGTACAACAAAACTGGTTGTTGAATGATGCCCAATAATAGTTCTAATATTCAAAAGCATCCTTTTAGAAATTACTGTTGTCCATTGACACTGATTAATCTACAGTAAAATTGTTAGAACTCGTGATAATGCCTCTCGCCTTATCAAGGGTGCTTTCCAGTTTAGAACTAATGACTATGTGGAGTTAAGGATAAGGGTGTGGAGAATAATTTTATATATAATGTGCCCTACATGCGAAAAGACAACCTTTCTCACAAAGGTAGGGAAGTCCCTGCAGTGCAGCATTAGTAATCATTTGCAAGGGACAGAAATACGTTAATAGCTTTTCTCAGTGAATGATTCTTAATTTGGTGGGAATGATAAAGATTGTAATTCACTTCACTAATTTAGGTTTTTACAAATATCAGTGTTCATAGGTTACTGTGTGGAGCTAATAAGGGACTCCAATGAGGCCTGAGGTTACTGGGCGGATTTCACTCAAACTATGACTGCAGTATTCCTCCGTGGTAGAATTTAATTTCCCACAAAGCAATGATGCTGTGGGTGTCCCTACGTGCCCTGAACAATGGCGCTTACCTGGGCAGGATGGGAAGATTGGCACATATTATGCCACGAAATGATGAGGCTGATGTGTGCTGTCCTAGAAATACTACTTAGCACAGCAGTTGGTGTTGAGAAGTTAGTGTGATCAGTTATGTGCAGAGTTCTGAGGTTTATGACTTAGATAAGAAATTAACCTTTTCATTGCTCCTCTGACTACCAAGGAGCCCAGGTGAAGGCCGATGGGCTTTGTCCTTTACATTCTTGCCTTGAATTCACCAAGTAAATTGAAGAAAAATTTTAAATTTTTCTCTAACATGTTAATACTCTCACATATTAATACTAAATAAGAAGAGGACAGCAGAAAGGACATTGGACTGTAAATTTCTGGACAGCATAAACCAGACTATAGAGGGGTAACAACGAAAGCAGTTAACAGTACTCAGGAGCAGCAGTCAAAAGTGTAAGCACTTTGCATGCATTTTTTATGTCATTTCCCTGCTTACCACCCTTCCTGTCAGGGTACCCAAACCCTTAGTCCCTGTTGACCTCACCAACTGCACCTCTACTCACTTCTCACCCTCACAGTCTGGTCTCCAGCCGGCTCAACCACTTCAAGATGCCTCTTTGTCTCTTGACCTCAGACCTTCACACTTGCTGTTCCTCTGCTGGTACATTATCCATATCACTAACTGTTGTTAATCTACCTCCTGCGCCTCTCATAGGACTTAGTTAAAGTGCCAGTTCCCCCTGAAACGTTTCCTGACATCACTCTGGTCTGGATTCCATCCTTTCCCCTGTGCTCAATGGCATCCGTCATTGCTCATTATAGCACTTAATGCACTGTATAGGCCTGCAGACTTGGTATGTTCTCCCAGGTGGCTGCTATTCCCCACTGACCACTCAACATTCCCTTGTGAGTGAATGACCTTAATTTAAACCTTGCAGTAGTTCCACGGGATGAGCAAGTCCTATCTTTAGAGCCATTGGGTAGTGAGGGAAAGGAAGCTCAGGCACATTAAGGGTTTTGCCCCAGGTCACACATGTAGTAGTTGACAGGACCTAATCTAAACTGGGGTCTGAATCCAGAAGTCCCTACTATTTGCATGATACCCACAGCCTTGTAGAATCATCTAGTCTTGGTCTCTAGAACTGGCATGTTAGGACCTGGGGTTGGTGGGTGAGCTGGTAGGTGTAGGGACGAAGAGGGATGGAGGTTAATGTCCAGGCTTCTGAGAGGATTGTGCTGGTGGGTAAGATTAGGTTTCATGTGAAATCCAGTTTTGGGGGAATGATAAGTCTGGATTTGGGCATGCTGACTTGGAGATGCCTGTCAGTCAACTCAGTGGAAATGTGTGGTTGGGAATGCAATAATGAGGCTCAGAAAAAGGTCGGGATTTGGAAATGCCTGGTCTTCACGGCTGTTCACTCACAGTGCAGATTAGTTGATGGCTGATATTGTGTTCTCTCCCAGCCTCTCCCCAGTAGATGCCTCTGCCTCATGTACCACATAAATAAAGAGCAGTGTGAAGCAACCAAACGGCACTGTGTGTACTCAAGTGCAGGTCCTAGTCTCCGCCTTTAGCATTTTATGTGTATATTATATACATACAAGTTTATGGCTCAGAATCTGCCATTTAACTGACACAGGTTGTGCTTTTTAAGTCATGGTTCTCTAATTTTTAAAGAAAAATCTGACTCATCATATCACACAACCATTTCTACCTTTGATTCCTCCTTAAAGAAATGGCAGGGAAAGGAGTAAGTCGTATGGCTGTAATCATAAAAGTAATGCACGTACATACAGAATTTGGAAAATAAATGAGTAAACCTCCAAAAATCTTGCAACTTCTGTCAGCTAATATTTCAATATGTTCTTTTAGTTTTTAATATTCCTTTAAAGATTTCCTACTTGGGTTTTATAGTATTATAGCTTACTTTTTCTCAAGTTTTCCTTGATATATTTTATTTTTAAAAACTTAAATTTTTATAACTCTGATAGTTCATATTATATACCATAAAATATAATTAACTATTGGATAAATATTTAGGTTTCCAGTCTTTGTTCATATAAGTAATGCACCTGTATAACTTGTGTTATCTTACGTCTTGGCAGATGAGGGGAGGGAAAGAGAAAGTGTGTAAATACAGAAACTAAGCAGTATATTGTGCAGAGTTGGTGTCTGATGTTAAGAAAAAACAAGGTACCTGGAGGCCCTGGGGTGGTCTTTGTAAAATAACCCAAAGAATAAAAAGGTCAGTTTAAAAAGCCAGATGCACAGACTGTAATGAATCGGGACCATCTGTTGTTCCATCTCGGCCTGCTTGCTTAGTCTTCTGCCCTGGGCTTATTTAAGTATGCCTTTAAAGTGGTGAAGGCATGATGCCTAAGTGTCAGATGGTACCAGGGAAGGAGGGCAGAGAGACCAGGAAGGCGGGGCATTAGTTTCCACAACCAATTGGACTGCTGCACAATTTTATACAGGTTACACTTTGGGGCCAGCATAACTGTGGCCACTGGTCCATAGGGGTGTGGGCTGGGGAAGGTGAGTTAGCTGCCCCCCCCCCTTTTTTTTTTTTTTTGTAAACCACCAAAAGAAACCAATTTTAAATGATGTTTTATGAAGGATATTTCACTTGAACATCTAATAATGTATTACTCCTTTGTTGTACATTCATTGATACTTACCTGTCTCTGCATGATCTAATGTTTGCCTATTGTCACATAGTTTTCTGTGAACAAATCTAATTGTGGGAGGCTTAAAACTTTGGCCCAGTGAGTCCTTTTTAATCATAGGGGCTGCTGAATTTTGTTTTCTGGCTAAAGAGTATCACCATTATGAATTGCTGGTATTTCTCTGTTTTAATGGTGACTTCCTATAAATAACAACAAAATTATTACTTGGAAATCCCTAAATTGAACTATGTTGCTAAGTACAAGTCTACAGTTAAAGGCCCTATTTAAAATTTTTATTTAAAGTGTTTAAGACCAAAATGCTATTCTAGAGCAACATTTAACCTACTGGCTTGGCAAACTATGCTGTGTAATCAATTTAGCTCCTGGAACCAGAGTAACTATTTTAGCAGAATGTAGGAGGGCCACTGGTAGCTTCAGGGTACTTGGGGTTTTTTGTTTTGTTTCTTTTAAGGAGCTCATTAATCCTGGATGACCTACCAGCTGAAGGCTTTGGTTGCTCGGGTGGTCTTAGGTCTTTGCTGCTTTTAGGAAGTGAAGGGAAGGCTGCAGGCCATGTGAGCGAAGCCATCTGCACGTTGGCCTTTCTTCTGCATCCCCTCCCCTCATTCTCTGGCACACTGACAGTCAAGCTGGGAAGATAGGCAGGTTGAGGAGGAGGTGTCAGAGCCTGGTTTCCTACCCAGAAATGTCGTTGAATGCAAATATATTTTCTCAAGCATAAGGTGTAACATTCATTCAGAAAGGAGTATTTATGAAAACAGAAAATGTTGATTTGGGGAACTTAGTTGATGAAAGCCTTTATACTTGGAGATTCCAATAGCCCAGTATTAGGCCCATCAAAGATTGTAGTAGAAATTTGACCAATTGAATGATTACAAATAGCTTTCAGTGTGCTAACCTGGCCTCAGTGTCATTAGTTTTCAAAATATCTTTCATTGAAATGAAATGATCCCAGCTTAGTAAGATGCTTCTCTACTGGTTTGCCCCTTTCCCAGGAGGAAATTAGTCTGCTAAGAATTATACCATTCTTAGCAAAGTAGAAGAAGGAATTGACCAGTTTCCAATGTCCGGAATCAGATTTATGCTCTGCCTCTAATTACTACTACACATGGTGGCAAGCATTGAGACTATCATAGGAAGTACATTGTTTGATAGCATGACTGAAGTAAGTCCCTGTGGCCTTCAGTGACCTTCTGGAAGTCTCTGACCCTGCTTCATATTGCTGGTGGGTGTACAATGTTCAGCAATTTGTATGTGCTGGAGAACCTGGTATTTCTCTGTGCAGAGGTGAAGCCCTCTCGTCCTCTGCATGTCACTGTGACAGAGAACAAACAGCCCGTAGTGCCGAAACCGGTTTGGCTCAGTGGATAGAGCGTCGGCCTGCAGACTCAAGGGTCCCAGGTTCGATTCCAGTCAAGGACATGTACCTTGGTTGCGGGCACAACCCCAGTAGGGGATGTGCAAGAGGCAGCTGATCGATGTTTCTCTCTCATCGATGTTTCTAACTCTCTATCCTTCTCTCTTCCTCTCTGTAAAAAATCAATAAAATATATATTTTTTAAAAAGTTAAAAAAACAAAAACAGCCCATAGTTAGGAGTGGAGTTTACCATAACATGTTTGGCAGAACTGGGAAGGAAACAGGGAGCAGAGCATACTTCCTGGAGGAAGGGCTTATTAACCTATGCACCCTTGTTATTACTCATTGTTTCTTTCATCATCCAGTTTATTATTATGGATGATCTTTATTACCATGGCCATTTGCATAATATTATTTGCATTTTTCTTAATCCAATTTAGTCATGAAAATGCCCTTACTTGGGCCTGCTGGCTCTGCTTGGCTCCACCATATGCCTGCCCTCACCCCTCTTTTCTAAAAATCCTTTTGCATTTAGTCTCTGCATGCACACGTTAAATGCTTTAAAATGTGGCCTCCTCCTGTTTCTCATGCTTAAGTTTTTCCTTCCCTACCAGCTTGTAAGCACCATCCATGGCTGGGAGTGTCCAGTACCTCATGTACTCCTTCGTAATACTTACTACAGCACGGGAAAATCAAAGGAGATCCAATTGAGAAAGACTATGTGTATTGAAGGCATGACTCAGAATAGAGCACAGAATCCCTGACTCTCAGCTTTATAAAAACATCCTAAGATCTCATTGCTATCTACAGGGCTTTCCCTGCAGGCGGCTTTTAGAAAACCCTGAGCAAGTCAGAAACCTCTGATCCCCCCAGAGAACGTGCTGTAGCTGACAATGGAACTGAGCCAGAAGGGGAAGAGGACACACATCCATGGCATTACCACTGTTCACTGGGAGCTATGCATTGCTTCAGTCATTGGCAATGCGTCCGTTTCCTGCTTTGGAGGAAATGCTGCTTTCCTCTATCCACTCCAAAAACTTGTTCAGTGTCACCCTCAGCCCCTCAGGTACTGTCCCCATAAACGTGTTGGTTAAGAGAAAGAGATTCTTTTCTTTTCCTTTCTATTGTCATGGAACTAATAGTCCTCTCTCTTACTTCACTAATGTTTTCACATTGGTGAAATAGTTACAGTAACTTCTCTAAACTATTCATTGCTTCATTCTACAGTCCCTGTTGCTGGCAGCCCCAAGAATCAGCAGCCACCTTATCAGCATTATTACATTTTTCTGATTCTGGCCTGCCTACACACTTGATAGTCAGTGGTTTTATTAGCTGGAGATTGAAAATTTAAATGAATACAGGACAACAAAGTAAAAGGAACCTACTCAGATATGATAGGAGAGTAATGTCCCTTAATCCATTCACTGAAGTGTTTCTCTGCAATCCATGCATTATCGTATTCATTTTTTAAAGAATAATTACTGTATTTTGATGAAAGAGTAGGCTCATAAATTCCAAGAAGCTAATTATATTTTGTTACTGGTGTTGCTAGAATTCTAATAAGCTTATTCCTATTTCTGGGTTAGCTGTTGGAAAGGGGAGCATAATCTAACGTGGACAAGTATATCCTGGTAATTAGAAATTACCGAGAAAGACATAATGATATTTTATCATTAAAAGAGTTTTCTAACACTTGGTTATGCTAAAATGAGCGTGGTAGAGCTTGATTTTAAATTGAAGAAAGAAATTAAATTGCTTCTCTATTTTCTAGGTAGGTCTGTCAGGGAAAAGTAAGAATGAAGGGAGCACCTGATTATACTTATAGGCTCTTATGAGGTTAGAAAGAAAGAAAATCCATGGTATTGATAGAGATGATGGCTGGTATTTAAAAATCACTAGCAGAACAAATAGAATCATACCACTGGTCTTACAGTATTGAAGAGATGATAGTGCTGGCTCCTATTTGAGTGCTTACTATTGTGCCTGGCGTGATGTGGAACTGGAGACAGAGGTGAAATAGCTTGCCCAAGGTCACAGAGTAAGTGGCGGTTTCCCTTGGTGAAACTGGAAAAAAAAATCAAGAAAAAGATAAAATAGAACCAAGCTAAAGCTAGTCAAGCTCCAGTTTTCTAATGCAGAGCATTGAGTTTAAAGTAACTATATTTGTTAAGTTGATCAGTCATTTTTGATTATGCAGATATTCTACCCATTTGAATTTCTGTTAAGATAACCAACTGTCTCGGTTTACCCAGAAATTTCAGTGTAAAAACTCTGATAGTCCTGAGCAACCTGGGGTGGTTGGTCCCCGTTATCTCTGATGTAGATAGCAAGGTCTGTTTCTGATTTCACAGGAGGAATTAAAGCAAGGCTGACTGATCATGAGAAACATTTTTCTTTCTTTTATCAGTTCATTCTCCTTTCTGTGGGTTTTGTCTGTCTTACGATTTGAGCCTGGAGACCATCACTGTGTATACAGTGCTTAGCATTTACTAATAATTTGTGCATCCAATGTTCTGGGTAGTTAGTAGAAAAGATAATAACTGTGCCATTTTTAGTGATGGGGAAACTGAGTCAAGGAAAAGCAAAGCATTTCTTATGGCCATAGGAATCCACAGCAGCCCAGTCAACAGCATTACAACCTTGTGAGTCTGCTTGGAAACATAAACGAAGGCCTCTTAGATAAAAATATTTCCTTCCGTTGTCTTAAACATACTTAACCATGTAAGGGTCTAATTTTAAGTAGTACTGCTACACTCAATGACTTGATCAAATTGCTTAGTGAACTAGACTAATTGATAGAAAATTTAATGAAGCAGTTATTTTTATCCTTGTTTAAACTGTTCATTTTCCTCAAGGAGAGATTAAATTAAACTCATATATGCCAACGTTGTATATATTTTGCAGGGAAATTTATGAAGCAAAGTGAAATAGTTATCGTTATATCAAAGGTTTTACTTAACATTTATATTGATAGAATTTAGGCTCCTTAATTTATTTTTTTAATTCTTACCTGAGGACATGCTTAGAGAGAAGAAGGAAAGAGAGAGAGAGAGAGAGAGAGAGAGAGAGAGAGAGAGAGAGAGAGAGAGAGAAAGAAAGAAAGAAAGAAAGAGGTAGAGAGAGAGATTAGCTGCCTCCCTGACTAGGGCTTAAACCCACAACCCAGGTATGTGCCTTGACTAGGAATTGAACCGGCAACCTTTCCGTGCATGGGACAACGACGCTAAACCAACTGAGCTAGTCCTGCGGGGCAAGGCCCCTTAATTTAAAGAGCAGAGACAAATTGGGCTACTGGGAAGATAACATGCATGAAACTGAGGGAGGTAGCTTAAGTCACATGAGATTTGGTTTGGGGATTTCCCTTTCTCAAAACTTTCTAAGCAGAGGCTTTGTTACCATATTCTCTGCTTCATCATACAAGCCGAAAAGTTACAATGGGCCTTGCATTAGAAAACATGAAGCATGGCTATCATATCCCATTATGTGAATACAGGGAGTCAGAAAGAGTGGGATAAGTGCAAAGAATTGGACAGAATGATGTCTTGGGAGCCTAGAATTTTTATTCCTCATGAGGTCACCCATTGGGGACTTTATTTTCTTTATTCTTCATTTTGTATCTTTCTTTTCCATAATAATCTGAATGAATGTGATGTTTCCCATGGTAATATTGGAAATTTTATCAGTGAAAGGCCAAGTCCTCAAATCACACATGCATAAGCTTTCTCCCCCGATTCCGTTGCAATTAGCTTAAGTGAATGCCTTCCATGTTCAGACATCTGGACACCCGTGACCTAAAGGTAAACAGCCAGTTATCTATGACTGACTCTTAGAATGATTGCATTTGTTACTACTTACATTTATTTAAGGAAGGATAAATTGAAATTGCTAAAGAAGGAATCCACTTTCATTTTATGTTGAGTAAGTCGTAAGCATAGTTTTCTAGCGCAGAAGTGATAAAAGCAATCTGAGTCTAGCTCCTTCAGGTACCCTTTCCTAAAAGAGGTCGTGAGTGAAAGCAGGTTTTGTTTAAACAGCCCTGATTTTCCTGTCTCTTCCCTGAAGTGTGTTCTTATGCTCTCTTCCTTCTACAGTGAAGCCCCTCATGTCTCACAATTTCAAAAGTGGAATTGTACTTCAGGCAAAATAGGTGGGTATGCTGGACTGAGCTCTGTGGAGTCCATTGCCATATCGCTGAATTAAATCTTTCAGCGGGGAAAGAAAAATAAAAGCAGTCTTATCAGTGGGGTGTTCTTGCTACCATTCTAGTAATCATCTTTATTGCCATTCACTTCTGCTGATTGCTGCTCTGACATTTCCATGAAAATTACCAAGGGCAGCAAACTAGATAAATTAGGCCCTTTCTGACCAAATGAAAAACCATTGACATTTTGGCAGTGCTAAACTCATTAGCAGTATTAGCCAGGAGTCCTGCTTTTAGCAAAGCTCCATCCTGGGCATATGACTGTAGGTTGAGGAAGATAAAGACCTTACAGTTCCTAATTAGCAAGTGTAATAAATGGCAAACAGTTTGTGGGAGTCCCTGAATAACATTAATCAGATTTACAAAGCTACCACAATTTAATTATTAGTTTCAATGTCGATGTGGAAAAACACACACATTATTCCAAAGATACGAAGAAGTGCTTTTTTGATGTGTTATCACTGCAGTAGTTACACACAAGACATTGGAGTCTCACCACATAAGCATTCTTGACGCTTCAGGTTTTCTTTGAAAAAGCTATTAGCAAAGGGTTCATTTGGCTTCTTGTTCCTCAAAGCAGAGTTTCTTGGAGTCAAAGGGCTGGGTCCCCACCTAGAGAGTGATCTCGGAGCCCTGACGCCAGGAAAGGAACTAGCCTGCTGGGGTTCCCCGGGTTTTGTAAGCAGAGAGTTAGATATGCTTTGTCTCCCTCCAGCCTGCAGAGCTGGTCTCACTTTTGTTTCTGCATCCTTGTCTTCTCTGTCAAGTGCTCACCCACCCTCTTGTCCTGCTATTTCCTGCTCCCCTCACAGTTTCTCATTTTTGCTGCCATCCTCCTTTTGTCCTTTTAGTATCCTTTGCTCCTTCCCTGCCTTCTCATCTTTGAGAAAAAAAAAAGTCTGACCATTACAGAAAACAACAGTCAATGTTCATTTTCCCGTACTTGTGGTCTGTACTACCCAATCAGGATATCATTGAGTATAATCGGCTTGTCCAAGCTGGTCTGTCTCAGCTGTTTTTCTCCCCTGAAACCCAGTATTTGAAACCTTTCTAGAAACCAGTTAAGACTAGTTCTGATAACCAAAGATTAATGGATGATTTTTTTTTTTAAATCATCTTCCCAAACTAAAAAAGTTTTTCTTTTGCCAACAGCTTCTGGAGTGTTATATTACATGGTAAATGGGTGAACTGTTATTTCTAGGAGCTCATGGTTCTATAATAGTCAATAAATTTAGGGGCACTTTGCATGTTAACAGTATTCTGGGCCTGCTGCAGGGAGAGGAGGACACGGGAGATATAACGCCCTCCACCTGCCTGAGCTGCCTTTGACCCTCACTGGGAGACAGACGCAAAATTGCCTTCTCTCAATATGGAAGTATCAAGTGGTCATACAGACTCTAGATGCCTGATGTTTAGAAAAACAACATTATGGTGAGCGATGGTCAAGGGAAGCTGATGAAGGTGGTCTATCCTGAAGGATGGAGGAAGGGATTTCTAGTGATGGTGTGTGTGTGTGTGTGTGTGTGAGAGAGAGAGAGAAAGAGAGAGAGAGAGAGAGAGAGAGAGAGAGAGACAGACAGACAGACAGACAGACACGCCTAGGGATACATGGGAACACTGAACCTGTTCTGCTGAAATGGTCTAATCACTCATTGCTAAGTTCTCTTAATTAGCTAACTGTTGGCAAAGTCATGTCTGTGCAGGCTTCCCTGACCCAATTTATTATTGGCCCCTGCCCACTTGCTAACTGGTCAGTACCTTGGGCCCTTGTTTAAAAAACAAAGCAGAACAAAACAATAAAGTACCCTGCACTTGAACTGGGCCAAGATTCCACTCCCTGATGTGCTGGCTTGAGTTTGACGCTGATCACGTTGAGCCTTGGGTTTTCTTTGTACATGGTCGGTAACACCCTTGGTCGGATGTTGAAGATCACCTCAAATGCAACAAGGTGTACAAAATGACTCTGTCAGAGCTTAAAACTCCTTTAAGGAAGTGGTGCCGTCCCTTCTGCTGCCCATCCCTCTCCCTAATAAATAAAAATAAAGCCAGATGTAAGATACCGGGAATTTCCCAAGGACTAATGTTGCTGCATTTATAAGAAGCCCTGCTATCTTGTGTAACACATTTGCAAATGGTCTCATTAATTGTTGCTGAGTGCTCAAGCCCTACTTTAGAAGAGTGAACATTTTGGCCTGAATTTTTTTGCTGTATATGTTTCTTTTGGGGGGAAGAGGTCATGATTCTTTTTGAGGTGTTAGGTAGGTAGGTGGTGTGTGTGTGTGTGTGTGTGTGTGGTGTGTGTGTGTGTGTGTGTGTGTGGTGTGTGTGTGTGTGTGTGTGTGTGTGGTGTGTGTGTGTGTGTGTGTGTGTGTGTGTGTGTAGAAGGGGGAGTGGAAAGGGTAACCAAGAGGAAAGAAATGTAGATGGAAGGTGGAGGTGGTAGTCATCTGAGCTGGCACCCAAAAGTGTAGGTAATTTTAGGTTTCTAGGGGAAGTGAAATAAAGGGAAAACATTAAAAGCAAACAACAAACAAAAACCCATAAAATTTCCTGGAGTTTCCATGGGACCTAGGTCTTAATAAAAGTTAAAATCAAATGCCTGACCATCCCATACTGTGTAAGAGTCTTGTTAGACTTGTCTTTGGAAGGAGACTTACTGTCTCTTTTCCTAAATTTATATGACTTGATCTCCCCACCTCTGTTAGGGTAGACAAAGTGACACCACCCTGTCCTCCATTATGCTGCTACATTGGGCCTGCACGCTTGGCCCATCTGCTGGGCATTTGGAAATGGAGTATTTCCCACTCCTAGCCCAAGTATTTCTGAAATGGGAGATGTAAACCCTGGCTCCCTATGAACTGGAAAGGGGGTTGGTCTTTAAAGAAGGGCAAAACCACGAGGTCTGCCCATGTTCATCCCTGGATGGCGTCCACAAGCTCCTGGAGACCCCTGTGTACTTGCAACAAATGAAAAGAGTTGGTTCACGTTTTTGCGTAAACTACCCCAAGTGGTTTAGGGAACTTGTAACCAAAGGAGACCTAAGTAATATAGTGGTTAAAAGCAGCCTGGGATTTTTACAGCTGCTCTGAGGACCTATGGTGAGGGAATGTAGGCGATGTAAGCAGTGGGCTGAGTTACTGAAAACGTGGCCCCATGGAGAGAGCTGCTGTGTTCTTCCCAGACTGCAGACACTGAAGGGGGCACTGCCTGTGACATCATAGCCTTGCTCTGAACTAGAAGGAGAAGCATTTGCTAAAGGGATGAGGTTGGGATAAAACAACCTCTATGCTGCTTTTCAATGAAGTGTCTGTCTCCAGGATTAATTTTCTAAAGGTCTCAGAATGCTAGAGGCGTGGGTGTAGGATTGGGGCCCAGAGCAGGGGTAGGCACACATTATCTGTGAGGGCCAGATAGTAAATACACTAACTTTTGTGGATCATGTGGTCTCTGTTGCAACTACTCTGTCCTCAGAGGTTAAACACAGTCATAGACCCATGGAAACAAATGGGCGTAGTTATGTTCCACTACAACTTTATATGAATTTTAAACTTCAGTGTCAGAAACTAATGTTTGCATATCGTAAGATAATTGTCTTTTGACTTTTTTCAACCTTTAAAAATGTGAAAGTTCTTAGCTTATAAGCCGTCCACAATCGCGTTCACGTAGTGAGGTGGATTTTGGCCCCGGGGGTAGTTTGCAGACCCCCTAGAGCGTGCCATGGAGGCAGAGGGCCTGTGCTTTCACTGTAGCTGAGGGGGGTGAGACCGCTTTTGGGGAGCATTTTCACTAACCCCACCAGCCCTCTGCAGGATAGCTGGCTGGTATTGTAACTAACCCTTGAGATGGAGGAACAGTATTAAGATCAGGGAGCTAATTTTAGAACTGGGGGTTAATAATTACCATAACAGTCTTTTTAGGTGTTTGACCCATAACTGAGGCCCCTCCCCCCCCATATCACACCAAGAGGGAGCAGATGCAGTTTCCATGTGTAAATAGAGAAATTAAAGCTCCTGGAATATTGGATAATACTTTATGTGAAGCCCAGATTAGAATAACAGTTTAATTTTCTTACCTGTAGTTCAACCACTGAAATCCACAACTTTCCTGTGTTTAATAGTTGATTATGCTGTTTTATTGAGGTATAATTAACAATGAACTACATATATTTAAGGTGTATAAATTGAGAAGTTTTGATATATGTACCCAGGAAACCATTACCACACTCAAGATAATACTGAACATACCCATCACCTCAGAAAGTTTCCTCTCACCTCTCCCTTCTCCTGGTTCCTCTCGACCATCACTGACCTGCTTTCTGTCACTGTAGATTAGTTTGCATTTTGTTGAATTTTATGTAAACAGAGTCTTACACTACTTGTGGTCTGGCTTCTTTCATTCAGCCGATTTTAAGATTCATCTCCGTTGCATGGATCAGTAATTCATTCCTTCTGGTGGCTGTGTAGTATTCCATTATAGAAATACATTACAATTTATCTGTTCGTCTGTTGATGGACATTTGAATTGTTTCCATTTCTTGGACATACAAACAAGTTCACTGTTAACATTTGTGTATAGTTTTTTTATGGACGTGGTCTTTTTTTTAAAATATATTTTATTGATTTTATTACAGAGAGGAAGAGAGAGGGATAGAGTTAGAAACATCGATGATAGAGAAACATCGATCAGCTGCCTCCTGCACACCCCCCACTGGGGATGTGCCCGCAACCAAGGCACATGCCCTTGACCGGAATCGAACCCGGGACCCTTCAGTCCACAGGCCGACGCTCTATCCACTGAGCCAAACCGGTTTCGGCAAGGACGTGGTCTTTTTATGTGTCATTTCTCTTGGGTAAATACCTAGGAATGGAATAGTTGGTCCCATGGAAAGCATCTCTTTAACTTAAGAAACGCCCAAACTGTTTTCCAAAGAGGTTGTACCATTTCATAGCCCCACCAGCAGTAGGAAGGTTCTAGTTCCTCCACATCTTAGTCAATTAAGTGTGCTGGTTGGAGGAAGCCGTTTGATGCTCCTTTATCTTATAAAACTCAAGTATGGAGAATCACATCCTGAGGATTACTTACGTTTTGTTTCCCAAGAGCATTAATACCTGGCACCTCTTTTTATTCCCAGAACATCTTGTAAAATGAGGAATTAAAAGACCAAACAAAATGTATGACTTAGAGGCAAAGTTTGGCTCCCAGTCTGATAGGGTTATCTTTTTCTTTCCTTTCTCTTTCCCTTTAAATATAAGCCCACTGGTTTTCTTTCTTCTTTTCCTCTTTTACTTCCTTTGGTTATATTGCTTTTGCCATGTTGAGATGTGTTTTGTGTCTTGATCTGTGTGGAAGTGGTATGTGAGGGTCAAGCTGTTTTCTGCCACCCCATGAATGTCTCAGGAAAATTAAGATGCTCCTGGAGATAACCCCTTAGGTAATAGCTGTATTACAGCTTTTACTTTTCAGAGTGTCTTCCCTGGAGTAAAATTATTACAGTCTTTTTGCCCTGTCTTTGAGTTACGTTACTCTGAGAAATGAAATGTTGCTGAAAATGTGTGCCTCTCAGTGGGAGCGTGTTAAACAACTTGGAAGAGCCATGTTTTAACAGCGCCGATTTTGTAGCCTCCTGGGCAGAGGTTGTTAACTGAACCCATAGCTAGCTGTTCAGCTGTGCAAGTGAATCAGGGCCACTATTGATTAATCAATAGTAACCCAGCTATGATGCTTTGGTATGGTAGCCAAAATCTGATCCAGACTTAATGTACTAAGAGCATGTCTCCTCTCGTACATTCCATTTCCTTGTCATTTGGCTGCAGCTTCCATTCCCTTTCAGGGTCCTCTCCATCACAGTCACTTAGATTTAGCTGCAGTCTCCCCTGACTAGTCAGTTGGAGAGCTGTCTGCTGGTCTGACTTCCTCAGATGTTGCTATGCTATCGATTGGCTTAGAAGAGACATTGACACTTCAGTTTATTCTTTCCTAACTTGGAACACTCCCCCTCTCCCAGGTGAGGAAGTGAATTTAGGGTTTCTTTATGGGCTCTTCTCTGCCCGGGTGATGGGGAGAGTGCCTGTCGCTCTGCAGGCTCCCTGATCATGCCCAGAAGCAAAGTGAAGCCTGAAGGTGTTCTTGAAAGGCACAGAGAGTAGAAAAATGCCCAAGTAGGAAAGAGATTTCTCAACTTGAATTTTAAAAAATGTGTCAGAATTCTAAACTTTTTGCTCTATATAAACTCGGTGGCTATGTTAGCCTTCGTTGGCTTTTTGCATGCGCATTGCATCTTCTTCAAGGTCATGTTGGCTATGGTAATTTAGAGGAATAGTCTCAAAGTGTGGTCCCTGGCTTGCAGTATTAGCATCATGGAGGAACCTGATAGAAATGCAAATTGTCTGGCCCTACTCCAGAACTACTGAAACAGAAAATCATGGGGTGGGCCCAGGAATTTTTTTAACAGGCCTCCAAGGGATTCTGATGAGAATCACTTGTTCAGTGCCAAACCCATGTTTGGATCCTAGTTGTGTTTCTTAAAAGCTAAGTGGGGACAATCACTTTTCCTTCCGTTTCTTTATTTCTATAAAAAGATCCTAACCATCTGTATCTTTCAAGGTCATCGTGGGGATTACAATGATGTGTATAAATATTTGCACATAAGTACTCAGTAAACGATAACCGCTGGTATGTGGCACCATCTTTTAAAAGGCCACATGGTGATAGACAATGAGAAAATGAAGGCATAAAAGATGGTCACATCCCTGAAGAATTTGTAGTGAGAAGAGATGACTTACATACAAATGATTATCTGACCAAAAACTAGTAGCCTTTCTCATGAAACCCAAGCCTCGGGCATTTTCCTTGATTCAGGCCTCTATAGCAAAGGTGATAGATGGAGAAAGTACAAGTAATAATGTGTCTAGAGTCATGGAATTGACATTACTTTTGCTGGAAATCTGTTGAGTTTGTATTCATAGTCAGGAGAATGAAAGGACAGGGCATCCTAGAGTGGCCTTTGTTTCAGGGAACATTACCAGAACATGCCTTTAGTTTTGCATGGACCTTGCACTTTAAAAAGCTATTGTGTCATACTTTTGAATTGGTAAGGAATTGGTTAATCAGTCTTTCTAATTCTCTTTACCTATCCTTTATTAGCAAATGAGTAGATGGATGCATAGGCCCATGACTTTTTTTTTTAATAGCCAGGAAGATTTGCATATACTTCAGTAACATTAGATGTTGTTGTCAAACATCATACTTTGAAAATAGCTTTTGGGATTTATACAGCATTGCATGGATTCTGTAATAAAAAAGTGATTAGAATAATGTGTTGAATATTGGACAAAACCCATTTGTTCTGCAAAGTCTCCAAAAAACACACCACACAGTCTTTGAGAAAGAATGTGTGAAAATACATTCTTCTTTTTACCTCCTGTGCCAAAAGACAAAGCTCCTTGCTTCCCCTTTGAGTGGAATAGAATAGGATTTGTATTTCATTCAATATTGTTTGTTTCAGTGATGTTGAATTCTTTTTTTTTAATCTAACTTAAAGGTAGATAATAACATTTGTCAGGCTTTCCCATCACTATTAATATTTGATAAAAATGAGCCTCTATTTGTAAGTTTCCTAAAGGAATAGATATATATGTTCTGCTTAAGAAAAAGTTTAGTTTTGTTTTTGTGGCTTTATCTAATACAGAAAAACCTCAGGAAGAGATATGCAAACTTTTAAAGTATAGCTGATAACATAATTTATATGCAATTTTTGTTCCTTTTTTCCACTTATAATCCATTTAAAATTTATCATGAATTTTTCCCATACCATTAAATTATTTATAAACAGTATAATAGCCATATAATTCTTCATAAGGATGTATCCTAACATCTCTTTTTGAGTGCTTAAGCCCTTTGATATATACTCCGAAATATATCACTTCAAGAAAAACACCTGACAGTATATGTTGCCAGTAATACAATTTGAGTTGTCAGGTGAAAAGTTAAAAGTGGAATTTTGGAAAACTTGTATTTACAGCCCTGTGCTTGACAGTTTTCCAATACTTAAAGATGTTTTTGCTAAAGCCAATGGTAATGTGATTTCTTCATCTTTTCTAATGAAATGTGTCGGCATTTGGAATATCTGCATAACTTGGTGAACCAGGATTTTCTAAAATCATGCATGGATAAAAGATCCTTTCAAAGTGCAAGATGGACTGTTGTATTTTAAGGTAACAGAATACAGAGTTTGTTTCAGATTCCACATTGCAGTGAACTTTTAAGAAAATACCTTCATCAAATTGTATACACTCATTAAATATGTCCAGCTTTTTGTATGTCAGTTGTATCTTAATCAAGTGGTTAAAAAAAAAGAATCTACCACTTGAATTTTCAGGAAGTACCAAAGAAGAATATCCACAATTATCTGTACAGGCTATTAGAATATTCCTTCTTTTTCCAACTACATAGCTAGCTGTATGAGGCCAGATTTTCTTCATACACTTAAACTTGAACAACATTTCACAACAGATTGCATACATGAGACTCTGCTGTTTTCCATTAAGCCAGACATTTAAGAGATTTGCAAATGCAAAACAATGCCACTCTTCTCACTTATTTTTCTTTTCAAAAATATGCTACTCATAAAAGGTTTTAATATAGTAGTAGATGTAACCACATAACAAAGCTCTTTGAGGTCCTCAATAATTTGAGTGTAAAAGTTGCCTGAGATAAAAACATTTGAAAACCACTTGGTGAGATGAATTTCTGTATCTAAACGGTTTTTTCCAAAGTTGAATATTATTGATTCCTGTTTTTATTCTTGATTTTGTAATGAATTCAAGCCACCTTAAAAGATAATGTTCACTAATCAATTAAATTATTCATATTTTTCTGTCTTTTCTAGAATAATTTTGTAATTAGTTGACTTTTCCTAGAAATAAGTATTTACCTGAGTGGTACCTACAACATTGTCACACATATAAAACTAGAGACCCAGTGCATGGATTCAAGCACCATTGGGGTCCCTCGGCCTGGCCTGCACCCTCTCGCAATCCAGGACCCCTCAAGGGATGTCGGAGAGCCCATTTCGGCCCAATCCCCACAGACCGGGCCATGGGACCCCACCAGTGCACAAATCCATGCCCCAGGCCGGTTTTGACCCGATCCCTGCAGGCCAGGTCAAGGGACCCCACTGGTGCATGAACCCATGCACCAGGCCTCTAGTATACATATAAGATCTTTGTTTAATCTCTTCCTGCCCTCCCCTCTCCCCTCTTCCCTCTGAGATCCATCAGTCTGTTCCATGTTTCCATGCCTATGCGTTGAGCGTCTGCCCCCGGTGGTCATTGCATGTCATGGCTACCAGATGGTCAGATGGTTGCTTAGGCTTTTATATATATAGATAGCTTAAATTTTATTGTGGTGATGAATGTATCCTAGGAGTTGGAATCATCCTGAAAGGAAAAATAATAGCCAGGTACTTAATCCTTTCCCCCAAGTTTAAACTGATTCCTGGAGACAGAGAAATAAGTGGCTTCACAGCTATCTTTGCAAATGACTTTTGAAGCATATTAAGAGCAACATGCTTTCCAGTTAATTTTGTTTTCCTTTAGTAAATGATAATGAGTTTGTTAAATGACTTCAGGGTGTTAAATGACTTGGGGGTTGGGGTGGAGTCCGTGATCTGACAACTGTTTGTATTTTTCAAAGGCTGTCTTCTAACCATGCAGTTGGCTAACAGAATTAGAAGTCAGGGCTGAATGATTTTGAAGGATATTCTTGATCTCTGAATAGTATTTGGTATTTGGCTAAATGAGAAAGAGACCAATGCTTATTTCTTGACTGTTTCAGTTAGGATTCATCCGTAAGAATGGGGCATCTCACAAATGACTGAGAAAGGAAAATAAATGCACTTCTCTATAATGGAAGTCACTTTTATGGTTCCTCTGAGGGTGGCGCAGTAGCTTTCTAAGCTAATTTATTTGGCTTCAATTATTAGAGAGTATTTAACAAGAATGGGGTTTTGGGGGGGGGGGGTTGTCTTGCTTTTTGTAAATTGTAAAGATGTGGGTGGCTTTAAAATAAAACACCTTTTTCACCTTTTTACTCTGAGTGCATAATGTATCCTGCAAGTTAAATAGATCACTTAGAGATTTTTTGGTTTAAGAATTTTAATGGATAGCAAAAAGCATAATTACGTGGTCAAGCAGAGTAGTACAGTTTCTTAATTTACTGTCAAATTACTTTAAAAGTTTTAATTAGCATAATTAAGTAGGATAAGTGATACGATACATTCCTTTATGTCTTTTTATATCCAGTCTCTTCTTGAGTCACTGCATTTAACAGACTTTCAATTTAATTACCTTCTGTAACTTAGGCCAGATGTGAGGCACAAATCATAATGTAGATTAGTGCCGCCACAATTAAATTGTTTCCAATCTCACCTGAGTCCCTGGACTTCTAAGCGATTCCTTCTATTTGTCCTTGTCTGTTGACCTCCAGACATTTTGACTGCCACCCACAGAAAGAACATTTTACATTATGATTCTCTGTATACATAAACATGACATATTCATTTGATGATGAACAATGATTGCCTTTGCTCTATGCCGTGTGCTCTGATCTTTTATTACTTTTTTTAAAAGTATTGATTTCAGGACCCCTGGCAACCAGCTTGTTGAAAAACACTGCCTTGGACAACTCTTTCTGCCCTTGACCACAGTGGTTATTCCCTGTCTTTTCTGATCATATCTGATCACTTCTCTCAGTTTCTGCAGACACCTTGGCCCTGTGCTTTACAGAGGGAGCCATTGAGTTGTAACTTCTCAGCTTGTTGCCATTATGCAAGCTTCTGCGCTGGTACCATTCATTCGTCCGCCCTCTTTCCCTCCCCAAATAGGAGAGGTTTCCCTTCTCCACAAGCTCTAGATACCGCTCTGTGAACTCTGGTCCCACACTCCAGGCTGGGCCAGGATAACTAGAAGTGGTGCCCGGAGTATATGCCAAAAGCCCACGAACCTTAAAATTGAACATGCTCAGCCCTACAAATCCCCAGCTACCTATGTATCTGGATACCACAAACTTCTGGTAATCGCCACCAACAAGATAGAATGGATAAGGCAAAAAGAGGTCAATGGTCACAACTGCTTGGTACCACAAGATAGGCAAGTATGATAACCTTCAGCTAGGTCTCACTTCCTGAAAATTAGTCACCTGGAGAAATCAAGGAATGGCTCTCAGGATGACTTGAGTTTTGCTTTACTAGCATTTTCTGCAACATATGCAAAAAAAAAAGCTGGTATGGTGTAGAAATAAAGCAAAATCTGGCATTAACCCAGATTTGAAAACCACAGTGACTCTTTTCTCGGAACTGTGGCTACAGTAGTTGTCTGTCAGGTTGAAAGAGTGAGTGGCAGTGTCTGCAATAATCGTACAGCTCTTAACCAATGTAACTGCCTGCCAGAATCCTGTTTGAATACCTTAAATTAAACCTGTGTTCTTCTGAGTTCTTAACTCCAATGATACAACTGTCTACCTAAATGTACAGGTAGACAACTTCCTTGAACTTGAACTCAAGTTCCTTGACTATGTCATGTTATATCTTGCCTCTAGGCCTTTGCATATGATGTTCCCTCTGTCTGGAGAAGCCATCCCAACTATACCTTAGTTTTCCTAGGACTCCGTTCCTGATTACCCATTAAGTCCCTGCTCTGTAATTGCCACAGTTCTCTCTCATTTCTCCTTAGGACTCAGTGTAATATGTTGTAATAACTTGGTGACTGTTCCCTGTCTGAACCCTTACTTTCCCCCTAGCCTCAGTAGACATAAGCACTTTAAGGGCAGCTATTCTCTTCTTTTCTAGAATATCCACCACTCTTGGCATATCATCTGACATTATTGCAGGTGCTCATTTAATATTGTTAAATGAAGGAATTAAGCAATGCTAGGACAAGGATAGGATTCGATTCAGTTAGAGTGGTGGTATTTAGCTGCCGCTTGCATGGAAACTGGGGAGAACCAGGAATAATTCTGCTAAAGAAAATAGGGTCAGCACAGCTAAACAATATGCTGATTTCTTTTAAATGAGAACCTTCCATTTGGATTCAATTTATCTGGGGCGTGGTGAATTCCCAGAACAACAGACACACCCAGTTTGTAATACAAATTTACTCAAGACAAATATTTTGGCTTATCTGTGCCATTGTTCAGTAAATAATTAAGAGTTTACTGGTGAATAAAATGTTGTTGTGACTGATTCAAACCAAACCAGCTCTCTTGAGTTTTAGAATTTGCTATGTTTTAAAATATTACCAGATTGATCTAAATGATTTTGTCACTATGCTTACATAACACCATCCCATACTCTGACAATATTTTAGGTGGTTGTAAACTCTCTGCTCCATTTCATTGGGGCCCACTAGGGCAATGTGGTGTCTTATATGCAGCACAGGAATTTAGCCTGTGGTTGGGGCCACGTATTAGAATGAAAGCTCTGCAGAACACCCCCCAACATTGTAATCCTTCTAAGGAAGAAGGTAAAAAGATAATGGCCTTTGACTGTGACTTTTCTCCTCTGGAGCAAAATGTAAAGAAAGTGGATATGTATTAGATCTTTATTGCTTGCAGACGACAGAAACCCAACTCAAACTGGATTTCATTCAAAATGGGAAATTGGTTCCTTGTTTCAGTTAGGAATGTGTTCCCCAACAACAAATAATGCAACTAACATTGTAAATAAACAGGGGATTCGTTTTCTCTTGTAACAAGAAGCCAGAAGGAAGTCCATCCCAGGCTGGTAGAGGCACTTAGGGAAGTCATTTGGGACCCTCTACCCTCCTGCCCCACCATTCTTAACACGTGGCGTTCTCATCATTAGTCACAAAATGACAGGAAAAATTGGGAAGGGAAAGGGGCAAGGCTTTCTCTTTAGTGTGTCTTGGCCTTCGCATCTTAAAGAAAACCATCGCAAGGACTCTGGTGGCTCCTATGCCCATGGCTCTAACTGTGATCAGGTTGCAAAGGAAATCAAGGTTGGGAAAATCCAAGGAGATGGTTTGCTTTTTTTTCTTGATTGGATCCAGAGGCTCAGATATCTCTCTTAAAGTAGTGTCCAAAAAAATGAATAGGTCATAACGATGGAATCTGATATTACCAACTAAGCATAGGCTAGTTCAGTGGTCGGCAAACCGCGGCTCGCGAGCCACATGCGGCTCTTTGGCCCCTTGAGTGTTCTAACGCCATTTCTTCAAAATAGACTCACCCAGGCCGAAAACTGACTTCTGCGCATGGGCCACGAAGTTTCAATCGCATTGTACGTGCATGCCCACACATGGTATTTTGTGGAAGAGCCACACTCAAGGGGCCAAAGAGCCGCATGTGGCTTGCGAGCCACGGTTTGCCGACCACTGGGCTAGCTGAAGGGAGATGTTCTGAGCATCTAAGTCAGGTTTCCTCTTTATGCATAGGCGTTTGCTTAGGATCACGGCACACTTTTGTTTGCTTCACAGGTAGAACATGACAGCCTTGTTCTTCCTGTAATTTCTTCTTCCCTCCCTCCCTCCCTCCCTCCCTCCCTCCCTCCCTCCCTCCCTCCCTCCCTCCCTTCCTTTCTTCCTTTTAAATATATTTTTATTGATTTCAGAGAGGAAAGGAGAGGAAGAGAGGGACAGAAACATCAATGAAGAGAGAGAATTATTGATCAGCCACCTCCTGCACACCACACTGGGGATTGCACCTACAACCCAGGCATGTGCCCTGACCGGGAATCGAACCATGAACTCCCTGTTCATAGATCGACGCTCAACCACTGAGCTACACTGGCTGGGCTTCCTTATCGCCTATTTTCTCATTAGCAAATGTAGCATGTGTTCTCTTTCTCTCAACACTATAATTTACTGTCTTAAGTATACAACTCTTTTGAATGCCTTATCAACTAACTGCTTTCTGGACCTGCTTACATAGCTGTCAGCCTAAAATTTCTTTTCCTTTTATTCTTGGATTAATTCAATTTTTCTTGGATTCCTCTTTCTTAGACATAATTTTAATTTTGCTAGAGTATATTTTGAAATAACATTTTCAGAAAGAGTGCATGGCAAGCATACTTTAAATCTATGCTAATCTGTCGTCATACTTAGTTTGTAATTTGGCTGGGTATGAAAATCTAAGTTCAAAATAATTTCCCTCAGCATTTGAAAGGAATTTCTTTCTAGTAGTCAATGTTACCGAGTCTTGTGCCTTCATATAGACCTTTCTTTGGAAGTTTAAAATGTTTTCTTTCTACTTGATATTGTGACTTTTCAGGAGAGTCCATCTTTTTTTCATTTATTCTGCTCAACATCCGTGGAACTTCCAATCTGAAAGCATGTGTTCTTCAGCTCTTGGAAATCTTTTATTTCTTTCATCACCTCTTCCCACTACCTTCTCTTGTCCCCCCCCCTCCTTTTTTTAAATTCAATAGATTAATGTTAGAACTCCTGTATTACTTTTTAGATTATCTTTTTAAACTCTGTCTTCTCTTCTCCTCCCCTCCACCCCTTTTGTTTTAATTTCATCACCCTGTTATTTCAGCCTTTCAATTGAATTTTTAACTTTAATATCTAATTTTAGTTTTAATATGCTCTTTACCTTTCCATAATCAGGTTTTGTTTTCATGTACGTATTATGTGTTTGCTAATGTCTTTTACTACACTCAGATTCTCCCGTTTCCCCTTAAATTCTCTTCTGTTTCATGAACTGCTATCTGTTTTCTCTGGGATGGGTTCTGTTTGTTTCATACTTGTCTTTCTCTTGTTCCTTTGGCTATCCTCAAATCTGGTGATTCTTGGTTACCTATCCATAGTCATAAATGAAAGACTAGGTTGACTGTTATAAGTAGCTGACTTAAATCCCCTCATCTTAAGAACATCTACTGCCCCTGTTGAACTTTTCCTTCATTGGGAAGGTTGGCTGTTTGTTCTGAAATCGAGGGTGTAGTTTGTCAAAGACCAGGTTTCACTTTAGGGTGTGTCAAGGTTAAGCAAGCAATACAACCTGAGGTTCCCTCAGTGTCTGAGAAGAGGTCCCCACTTAGGAGTACCGATCTTCCTAGGCAAATCACTTGCTCTCTTTGGAGGGTAGATGTCTGACTTCTGCCGCTGTCCTCATAGGCTAGGGAAGGGGAGCTCAAGCAATGCCACCATCTGCAGGCAGGTCTTCAGACAGACACTCCTTTCCGTTTCTTCAGTGCCTGCCAACTTTCACCTCCGCTCTTGCCCTCCCCTGTATGTGTTCCAAGCTCTGCATAGTTTATTTCTCAACTAGAGGCCCAGTGCACGACATTCGTGCACTGGGGGGTGGGAGGGCACTCAGCCCGGCCTGCACCCTCTCGCAGTCCAGGACCCCTTGGGGGATGTCTGCCTGCTGGCTCATCTGCCCCCTGGTGGTCAGTGCATGTCATAGCGACCAGTAGTTCCCCCATTAGGTTGATTTGCATATTAGGGTTTTATTATATAGGATATGCTGTCGTGTCACACAAAAATATTTAGTCCATTGATGTGCCTCAGTGGGTTGGGATGAGATGTCTAGGAGCCCTGGGATATTACATTTTTTAAAAAGTATTATATTTTTGAGAAAGTAATACACATATGGTGAAAAAAGAAATTCAAAAGGTACTAAAAGAGATGCAGGGGAAAATAAGCTTCCTTATACCCAGGCTCCCAGTTCTCCAGCTCCCCCTCCTAGAGACAACCACTGTTAGCAGTTTCCTACATACTTCCGTAGAATTTATGATGTGCACACTGAAGAAAAATCACTTTGGTATTTGTATGTAGAACTAGGATTGGAGTGAGGCAGGAAGAGAGAGACACTGGAGTCTGAGGTGCCCTAGTGACTGCAGTGGTCTAGGCAATGGGTGTGCGTAAGGTAACTGGAAGGCAATGAGGGGTGTGGTGCTTGTTTGAGAGAATTCCTAAAGGAAATAAACAGGATCTAGGCACTGGGTAGATGCTGGCAGGATGTCAGGGTGGCTGGAGTGAATGCTGTGAAAAGAGAGCAGTCCTCCTGTTGATTTTGTGGTGGACAAAGGGCAGGGTTTTATTTGCATAAAACCAGTGACTTTACAGAGAATCTGAGTGCTTTGATTTTTCCCCTGAGTCCATGAAACATTAATAGTTTTCTGTTTCGCCCTAACCGGTTTGGCTCAGTGGATAGAGCGTCGGCCTGCGGACTGAAGGGTCCCAGGTATGATTCCGGTCAAGGGCATGTACCTTCGTTGCGGGCACATTCCCAGTAGGGGGTGTGCAGGAGGCCGCTGATCGATGTTTCTCTCTCATTGATGTTTCTAACTCTCTATGCCTCTCCCTTCCTCTCTGTAAGAAATCAATAAAATATATATATTTTTAAAAATAGTTTTCTGCTTCTCCTATGTTCCTCTGCCTTTTGTACATTCCCTAAGGACACCGGAGGGTTTCTGAGACTAACATTCTAAAGTAATTTTAACAATAGTTATTGAATATGCATTATTCCCTCTTCCTGTAGAGGAGAGAGGTAGCGAATGGGAAACTCAGCAACCAAGTCTAGCCCATGGACATATTTGGTTGGGCACAGTAGTGTTTTATTTTCAACTTGAGATAACATTTTAAAAAAATTGAGACCTCCCCCCAAACCTGGATTTATGGCTTCTTTTGAGAAAAAAGAAGTTCGGCTACACTGAAATGGTCTTTCTCACTGTAGTAATTTTCTAAGCCTGAATAGTTGCCACCTCTGGAGACAGGCCATACCTTCTCCATTTGGCCATAGCCCCCACACTCAATTCCTGTCTGCATGTGAACTCACCCCTGGCTCTTGATTCACGTCCCTGCAGTCCTACATTAGTTATCCTGGTTATGGAGATCCCACTGTAAAAGATTCCAAACTCTCAGAGAAACTGTTTCCATCTTGAGGATTCTCCTAGCACAGTGGTCGGCAAACTCATTAGTCAACAGAGCCTAATATCAACAGTACAACGATTGAAATTTCTTTTGAGAGACAAATTTTTTAAACTTAAACTATATAGGTAGGTACATTGTTATTAACTTAATTAGGGTACGTGGTATTTTGTGGAAGAGCCACACTCAAGGGGCCAAAGAGCCGCATGTGGCTCGCAAGCCACGGTTTGCCGACCACTGTCCTAACACACTTCATTGTGGTATTTTTCTTCTAAGCACAGACAAATGCGATAACATGGAAACGTTAATTCTAAAAGTTGAAATCTAACCTAGGCAATACCAACTTTTTTGTTTAAAAAGAAAGGCAGGCAGCACTGATCAAAAGTTATGAAAGAAAATCCTTTTGGTTTGGCCAGGCTGATGTAAATATTCCTGATGATGTGGTTAGCCCCTCCACCGTTCACAAAGGCAGTGAGATGACGACTGGAATTCTCCTTCTGAGGTTCATAAGCTAAGAGATCAGATAACTTTATTTTCATCTGGAAATAGTGCTGTGTTAACATGGGGGAAAGTGGAGCTGAATAAAAGTTTTGATTATATTATTGAAGGAATACCCTAAGAAATCCTGGATAAAATCTGTGGCTCTTAAGTCAGTAAGGAAGAAGTATAAATCCTATGTACAACATAAAAGTTGGAAATAAAGAGCGTCAGTTGAAATAGTTTATTGTAATGAGGTGCCCTAAATTTACCTGTTTTAGGGTCTGTAGTTTTGAAAGACCATCCTCGGGAGTTCCCCTTATGTGTGTGTAGGTCAACCTTGGACTAACCCCAAAATTTCCAGTCATCAGAACATAGGAAGTGGAGGGAGTGGTATTACACATGCTTGGAACCCAGCCCGTTAGAAAAAACCACATTTCTAGTGTTGGCTGTCTTTGTCTTCAATTTTGAGTCCCTCGCTGAATATGTGATCTGAATTCCCCACACTGCTTACATAAACAGTTCCATGCACTTCTCAGGAAGTGTGCGACATAACGTTGTGATTGATGTTAAGATTCCAATAGCAAGAACACACGATCACAGAAAAAGCCTGGTAACCTAAGTATCGTTTATAAAGGTGCATGTCTTAGTGTGTAAAAACAGATGTTGGAAGGCCGTGTGCTGTAGTAGCAGAAGGACTTGGGGTGATGCCTCAGGAAGCACCGGCTCTAATCCCAGCTCTGTCTCTGTCTTGCTGTGTGAATTTTGAGCAGATTTTCTCTGCGTCTCCTTTTCCTGTTGTGTAAAGGAAGGCAGTTGAACTGCTGATCTTCTAGGCAGGGTTCCCATCTCTGACATTGGAACAGTGCTTCATGCTCGTCCCAGGGAGACGCTCCTCAGTGACTATCTCTTCGGTGATCTTGCTTAGCTCCTGTGTCCCTGAGGTAATGACAGAATACCTAGTGTAACTTGTGACCCTGGTGGGCCATCACTGCCCATCCTCAACTCCTGCTGGATGCATTGTTATCTGGAGCCGCCCTGGGAAGCAAGACTGGGTTTCATGGGGAGACAGTCTTTTCTGTCTGGGTTTCAGAATGTCGGGGAAGTTCTGTTCCTTTCAGATGTTCCTCTGTTGAAACGTACTGAAATTCTGCAGTATTTTTTTTTCTTTAACCTTTTTTATTTTTCCTTCTTGAAGACTGGGTGTTGAAGAGCTAGTAAATGGCAAGTCTTAGAATCACGGAGGATTAATTTAGCAGATAGCAACACCAAAGGATTGGGGAAGATGGTGACACCTGAGTAAGGAACATTGGTAAGAGCCTAAAGGCCATCTTCATCCTTGTCATAAACGTGTTTTGGTCCTTGTCGAGCAGGTCAGAAAGTGAGATGAAGCATGCTGCTCTGCATAGCTCTGCTTTCTGCCCCTGAAACCCAGCAGTAACAGGTGTGTTGTATGTGCCTCAAACACATAGAAATACAGCCAGGTCTACTAGAGCATGTTTGCGGAGCCAGGAGGAAGGGAGAGAAGATACAAAGGAGAGGAAAGAATGAATGGAACAGCAGCTAGCAAGAGGCTGGAAAGAATGGGATTGAGTATAGGTGAAGGGTGAGGGTTTGTGAGATGGGAAAGGAATTTTGTCATCATAGAAAGCTATGAAGGAAAAGAATGAGTGAGTGTACTGCCTAGACTCTGGGGGATGGGGCTTTGAGAAATTGCTTTTCTTCTGACTTGTCCTCAGTAAAGCAGGAAAGTCTTACTGTTCTCTTCTCCCTGCAGACCTGATCTTTCTTTTTTATTTGGTTCTAAGTGGATCTTAGTTGTTGAGATTGGCATATAAACAAGAATAATTATTGTAAACAACAAGGACTTGGCTCCACTCTGCATCAGCTCACCGTTTACTTTCTCGTATAGTGTGGTGTTCAACAAGGCATTTAAACAAGAGTTTAAATGTGCAGGGGTCTTTTTTTATATCAGAACCCCACTATTACCATGGGATAGGACAGTGGCAATAGCTTTACAATTCAGAATCCTTCTTGGTAAAGGTATTAGAACAAGAAAACTTGACCTGTGTCCCTTTTAGCATTTAGAAGATCACTGGGCTTTCAATACTAAGGAAATTCAGGAAGCAGCAAGATCCTTTCTTACACAGTCTTCACATATGTATTTCACTTAGATATAAATCTACTTTATATATACACCCTGGCAGTGAGGCAACAGTAACACGTGATAAACTGAGTGTTGTGATTATTCTGATTCACATTCTCCAGTGTTTGATCTGTCTTTACAGGTGACCACACCCTCCCCTGCCAACCCTGTTAGAGTGTTTCTGTCATTCCCCTCTCTGGTCACGGAGACTTCATCCTCCTGTATTCGTACCTGAAGATTAGGAGCCTTCTTTGATTCCTCCATCTCTCTTTCCTGCCTCACATCCAGTTGATGGCCAAATCTCATTGGCCTTTCTTTCAGAACGTTCTTTCTTACATTGTCCTCCTTCCTCTGTTCACCTGTCCCCACTATCACATACCTGAACTGCTGGTCTCCTCTCAGGTTCCCCTGATTCTCGGTCTTTCTTCAATCCACCTTGTACTACATTTCCTTAAAACACGCTGCCTTGTACACATTACTTTTATTTCTACTAACACTTCTATTTGTACCAACTGAAATCTTTACTGGCTATCTGGTAAATAAAGTCCAAGTTCCTTAGCTTGGCATTCAAGTCTTGCTATAGTTTGTCTCCTTCCTTCTCATCATTGTCCTCTGTTTTCTTTTAATATCTCATAAGCCATTTCCACATCTTTCTTTGTGTGCTGGGGATGGGACTGTATCCCCACCTCCCTTTCCCGTTTAAAGTGGTTTCTTCTGGCCCTCACCTGTGATTTACTCTTTCTCCACCAAAGGCTACCACCTTCACAAGCCCCTCCTCTCTTGCCCTTTCCCGAGGCAAAGGCCCCCTCTCCTGGATTCCTATAGCTAACATATTATATGTGTTTTCATGTCTTCCTCAGTAGTGGTGTCCTGCTCCAGGGTAGGGATCATGTCTGAAGACTACATCTCCAATGACCAACACCTTCCTTTTTTACCAAACCATTTGAGGACAAAGATAGAAAGAAGGGCTCCATGATGGAGTGCACAGTGAACCGAGTGAGGAAAAGTAGGTTTAAATCTCACTTCTACCTCTTAAGGTCACAGAAAACCTTACCACATCTCCTGATCTCTTTTCCTTGGTATTTTAAAAATATGTTTATATTGACTTCAGAGAGAGAAGAAAGGAGATGTAGAGAAAGAGATTGGTGGCCTCCCACACACACCCCAAGGGGTATTGGGTCTATGATAACAGCAAAAATATGCTTAGGACATTGAAACAAGGAAGGGCATAGAAGAAGCAACAGGAAAGTCTAGGCCGAGCTATTCTGGCTCACTGGGAAGTCAGGAAAAGGGGGCCTTGGAGACAGGTTCAGGGGGTTAGCTGCCACTGCCCATTGCTCCCCTGGTTGCAAGTCCCCTTAGAGATTGGGGGATAGATGCCTGTGGGGGGAAGGAGAGCAGGAAGGGAATGGCATGGGCCTGCTCCTTGGAGGGAGAGTGCACACTGTGTCCTTCGTCCGGAGTTATTTATCTCTCTCTAGTGGAAATCTTAGGGGGGGAGGGTCTCAGGGGAATATCTCCATAGAATATTCATCATCTCTCCAGGTGTGCCCTTTCAGGGTCCAGGTCTCCACTGGTCAGTGCCAGGGCCCGGGGACATTAGTCAATGTAGCTGGTTCAGAGGCTGCCATGGGGTCACTTGCTTGGTTTTGCCGCTTTCCTGGGCCTGGAGCTGAAATACAACCAAGGACTAGATGTTATCTGTAGGGAGGAAAAGGTCAGGGCGTGTAAACCACCTGTCCAGTGATATGCTAGGGGAGGATAGGTTATCCTGGGGCAAGGTACGTGTTTTCCCAGTTTTGCTCCTTGCTAAGGCATCGGGGGCCTTCTGCCCTGGTAAGTTTCTGTACCTGGCCGATCATCCTTGCTCTGCTCATGTTTGTCTAACAGGCTCAGAGACAGAAAGGGAAAATGAGGTACATATTAGCTGGATGAGGTGAGGCCAGTCTTGTGGCTTCAGAGGGGTCGGAGATCATTGCAAGACATTAAGAAGAGCATATGTGCCCTAACTGGTTTGGCTCAGTGGATAGAGTGTCGGCCTGCAGACTGAAAGGTCCCAGGTTCGATTCCGGTCAAGGGCATGTACCTTGGTTGCGGGCACATCCCCCATAGGAGGTGTGCAGGAGGCGGCTGATCGGTGTTTCTAACTCTCTATCCTTCTCTCTTCCTCTCTGTAAAAAATCAATAAAATATATATTTAAAACAAAAAAAAGAAGAGCAGATGTTTATTCATTAGAAGTTTGCCCAGCCTTATACAAAGCTCATTATAAGTTTTTTTCTGGTGATAAATCTTATTATGGGATAAGTTCCTAATTTAAATTATTTAATGGGAATTAAATGTTTCTCATGAGCCTGCTGCAGGGTCTTGATTGCCTTTGACTCAAAGTAATTCACGTATCAAAGTGGCCCATTTTGAGGAGCCTGTTCTGAATCCCTATAGTATGAAATCTTTGGTTAGGAGCCAGCAAATAGGATCATATTTTAACTGTCTCTGGAACCCGAAAACCTCTAGAATCTGAGTTACAGAGAGTCTTGAAATTCTGGCTGAGTGCTCTTGCCCTGCCATTGTTTATCAAATTCTCTTCTAGGTAAACCATCTTTAAAACTGAATCCAAATGTCTCTCTCTTTTCCACTGAAACCTCATTTCTTTTGTTCCCC
This sequence comes from Cnephaeus nilssonii, assembly GCF_951640355.1. Classification (NCBI taxonomy): domain Eukaryota; kingdom Metazoa; phylum Chordata; class Mammalia; order Chiroptera; family Vespertilionidae; genus Cnephaeus; species Cnephaeus nilssonii. The sequence goes on from NC_137073.1 coordinate 49,171,315, forward strand.
ATGTCCCCTTGGGGATATATTTTTGGTTAGGACCTTATCTCAAAGCCTTTATAACATGTGTTGGGGTGTTTTTTTCAGAACCTCTGAAGTAGCAGTGTCCTCCTTGGCCTCGGGGTCACGGTGAAGCCCAGACTTCCAGACACTTTCTGATCCCATTAGATGCTGATTACATTGTTGGCCCTTACTCCTGGTGACTTTCTCCCTTTCAAAGTGGCAGTTGCTGTGATTGAATGGGTTTTAAATTGTCTCAGTAGGAGTTCTTTGTGGCTTGGATTTTCCATCATTTAGGGGGAGGGGATGAAAATTAAAGTAGGAGGCTTTGTCAGACATGTGGTACTGAAACTGAGAAGCTGTACATCCCCTAGGAAGGTTGCAGGGCACTGGCACAGCCCAGCAGTAACCACTAAGAGTTTTGTTTCTTACACTGACTGCAGACCAACTATGGGTGGCATGATTCTTGTTGGCCTTCTGTCCTTGGTTGTACCTGAATTCTACTCCGCTAACCCTTCTCTCTGACCGGTTGGATTGCGGATGGCTCCAGAACATTTACGGTGATCAACAGAGAATGTTCAGTTGGGTGAAAAAAAATCAGGTGATTTGGAGAACATAAAGAGAGCACAGCAGGGCTTTTTTTGGGTTGCTCTTCAAAAGACTTTGGGTGGAACCTCCATGAAAAAAAACAACAGTATTTTTATGTGCTTTCCAGAAGCAAGAGCTACCTGGATGATGTAATCTAATAGGTTCGTGTGGATTTTTTAAAACCCACGTTGAATAACCAATACCAGTTTTTGCATATTGTAAGAAGCATTGCTGGTAGAACGAGTGGAGAAACTCAGATTTTATCTGACAAATTTGTTGTCACGGTGTACTTATTTCATATTATTTGAGGCGTGTTATAACAATACATACATGCGGTGTTTGGGGGATAGTAGTAAAGTGAAACATTGTTTTCCTAATTACTTTAGGGAGGCATCTCTTCCTCTTCTGTAGCTATCTTTACTACCAGCCTCCAAGAGTAGAACTCAGCAAACTCACTTAGTGAAATCATTTCTCCAGTGAGAGAGTGGGTATGGATTTACACTAATTTTGTTTCCTTCCTTTTAGAGTCTGACATTTCATCTTTCAGACTAAGTAAATTCTCAGCCGCAAGAGATATTCCTAGTAGCCAAATGTATTTAGAAATGTTACTTAAGGCTTTTCTCTTTTTTTAAGTTGAGTCGTCTATCATTTCATAATGTAGAGGTTACACATCAGAGCAGATGTCAAACACATTCTCCCTCCAGTTCCAGAGATTATATGAAGTATTATGTAAATTGGAGTATTTCCTCTGTTTACTCAAAATAGGATGATTGAAAGAACAAAAGACATTATGGTTGTTCCCATAGGCTTTAATAGTTAAGTCTACTTGTAGATTTCTTCAGAGTGGATATTTATTTTTATATATCTGTTTCTCATCTATAGATGATGCCATGTATTATCAGTAACTGTGGCCAACAATTATATTCATATTACATACACAATTTAGGGTGATAGAGGTGTGTTGCCATTTAGAAATTTATTAATTAGATCAGCCAAATCTGTCAGAATTAATTTTTTAGGTATTGATCATTTTGATAGTATTTCCATATATATATACCATCCAAAGAAACAGCTTAACCAGAGTTTTGTATGTTTTGTCTATACTGTGGAATCAGATCCTATTATCTGCTTACTGTTGCTGGGTTTTTAGTGTTCTACTCCATTTTATAGCTCCATGCATAGAATTCAGATCTGGGTCAAGTTGGGCGTTGGATGGGTGGGAGAAGCAGAGGAAGATGGTAGTAGAGCCTGAAGCAAGGAGAGGAGATAGGGAAATTCTGTGTGTGTTGTGAAATACTGTGGTGTCACTTACCTGCAACCTGGGCAAATGGAGGGCCAGGCTGGGGTCCCTGAGCCCATTGGTAAGGTCTTGAGTGCCAGGTTGGGAGTTGGTAATTTAGTTCAGGAGTCAGAGGGGCCCAATACTAGTTTTTAAACAAGATTAAGGGAATAAACAGTTACCAGTACCTAGTGAGTTATTGAATTATTTATCAGAAACCAACTTTTGGCTTTCATGAATGTTCTGTATCTGCCTAAGCTTTGTTGTCATATGAGTTAATAATTGTTTCCTTTAATGAGACAGTCTTTTCTTTACCTTCCATTTATATGTGCTGATGACTCCAGTCCTGGGCTTCTAGAATATATTGATTGTAAAATACAGGATGCAGAAGGCATGGTTGTCAGAATTCGGTAGACCACTTGACTGGTTGTTCTGGCTTAAATTTTTAAAGTAAGTAATTGAATAGAAACAGAAGAATTTCCCTAAATAGCATTTCGCATGAACTGGATTTCCTTGATGATCCTGGTCTGAATGGGGAGTGGGAACTCTCACTACCACCTACTCCTGTAACCCGGTGCTCACTCACTTGTCTTGGTCTTGCCTGACACTTGTTACTGTTTTATGAAGTCACAGCTTTGCTTTCTCAATTTTCCACAAAGCTTTCTATTCCTTTTCATGAGATTGGAGAGAATGATATTCTGAAGCACCCAAAGTGGGCAGTACATGAGTCCCCATCCTGCCCTCATCTCTTTCTTTAATTTATATATTGCTTTGCCATTACTTTGGTGGCTTTGGTAAAGGAGAGGTGAATAATGTGTGGTCATTCCACTCCATTTAACCATAGGCCTATCCACTCACTCAGAAGAAAAAAGACTGCAAGTTAGAGTTAGCTGAGTTTCTATATATACATATCAATAGTTATATCTATCTATCTATCTATCTATCTATCTATCTATCTATCATCTATATAAATCTCAATGTATGATATGACTCAGATACCATTATTACTATGAAATTAAAGATATTTCTAAATTATTTCTGAATGACCCACTGATGTTACTCAGTGTCTGATTCAACCAACTTACAGAGCAACCAAAGGACATTGGCCCTTGTGCTCCGGAGGCTGCACAGTGTTCTGGATGAGCAGTGCCGTGAGACGGGGACACGGCGTCCTCCCGTGGTGCTGTGAGTCTAATTAATACCCCTGCAGGACCCAGTTCCTTATTTGGTGACTAAGGGTCTGGTCTCCTTTCAGGGTAAACATTCTGTGATTCTCTTCATGTGGCCGAAGCGGGGAACAGCTTGTGTAAAAGCCATGTACTTCTCACTCCTGAGTCTTTCTTCTGGACCTAGGAACTCGCAAGCCCATAGGAACTGAACTCCCTGTGGAATGTCATTGCTTTATTGGCAAAGTGGAGCACTGTGCCTGCTCCGGTTCACAACTCTTCTGGTCCTGAGGCTTTGGTTCCCGGAGCACAGACTCCCATTGGCTGCAATGCTGACTCCCATCTGCTCTCCCACAGCAGCTGGTGTGTGAACTGTGTGAATGAAACAGCCCAGTTTGCTCTCTGCTGAGTATAGGCTGGAGGGCTGGAAACTGTTACAGTTAGCGTTCGACTTTCTGAGGAAGGGAAATAGGAAATGTGATATCCGAGCAAACTCCACTGAAACTATCCTCACTGTAAATAGTCCCAATGACCTATTAAACAAGCCACATTAGAGGAAGGAGAGGAGGGCTCAGTGTAGTAAAGCTGCATAAACTAGAGAATGAAAAATCATGGATCATGCGATATACTTGTATCCCACTGAGTTGAAAGTATGTACTCCTGTAGCCTTATAAATAAGCAGGTCAGTGCACTATAGTCTACATTCTAGATTTATTTCAGTCGAAAGTTTAAAAACCTATTTCAAATTAGCTTATCTAACTATAAGTCCAGGAATGACTTTAACCATGGCTAGATACTGAGGCCCAGGCATTATACTCAGGCCCAACTCTCTCCCCATCTGTTGATTGTGCCTGTGCATATTGACCTCAGAGAAGACTGACTTGAGTAAAGTTCCACCTCCATACCAGTCCCTCTGCCGGGGAGATGGTATTATGACTCTCCAACAGTGGCCCTCCATCAACCACACAGAAAGGAGAGGAACTTTTCCCAGGAGGAACAGGGTGGGCAGTAACAACAACTCCCCATCACTCGCTGCTTCGTATGCAGAAAGGACGGTCACTTGTGAAGATTTAATTTGCAGAACAGGAAACTAGAAAGGAGCCGAATTTGGACTTTTAAAAGGAGGCAGGATGAAGCCATTGGAGGATACAAGTGATATAATGAATGATCAGATTAGTGTCTTAAAGCTTGACCTGGGCTCTATGTGGAAAATCAACCCCCTATAAACTGAGTTGAAATAGGAGACCAGGTAATGATTAGAAACTGGTAGGACCTGGCACAGAACCAGAAACCTGTCTTCTGTGACATTTGGATTTCACCCAGAGAGGAATTGGCAGCTCATTGTGGGAAATCTGACAAATGAGAAATGTGTGTATGACAAATGAGTGTGTACACCATGGTTGACTAAGATAAGCATCCACACAAGCCATCTCCCACTGGAGAATTTCCCACAAATGCACCGCACTTTGATGTATGGGACCTTAAGTCCCCATCTTGACTTCACAACTGAGGTCCTTTCTAGTTGTGGCTGAGCCTTCATTCTGCTTCCTAGGGTCATAGTCCCAGGAAGCCATGAATGGGCATTAGCAGATACATCAATCAAACCTGAAAATGTCTGAGTGGAAGGTCACCGATCAGATTAAGAGGGAGCTAAGCTGAAGGAGATTAAGGACCGCTGCTTCCTGAGAGCCCTGGAGAGATGCAGGAGCCCTGCTTCCTCTCGGCTCCGGTTCTGGGATCCGCACTCCCATTATTCCATGTGTTTCTGAAAGAGACCCGCCGTGTAATGGAATGTTCCAGTGACAGAGTTATCCCTGTTGAACCATGGAACATGTTTTTATAAAGGGATCTTATTAATACCGGTACGGTAGCAAGCAAGAATAATGGTGGTGTCATTATTTAATAGTCTCCAATCTTCTCTGTTTAAAAAAAAATAAGTTTGAGCTTTTACAGCTTATATTGCCAATTTCTGTATATTTAGAAATTAAGTATTTTGTCTACTGTATTAATGTTATATATTCTATAAAATATAAACTATATGTTAAAAGGTAAGTGAGAAATAAACAGGTAGATGAATATTCTTCCCACACTCCAGTGAATTGTCACAATTACCTTTTCTTTGGACCTTTGGCTTAAACTACATGTATTTAAGTAGATTTTTCAGAGTAGACTAGAAAAATGCCCCAACCCTTTTTCTTGTACTATTTCCTTGGAAAATGTGTTTTAAGATCTAAGCAACCATTTTACGAAAATTGGAATTACATTTTTGTTATAAATTTGAGACCCTGGAGTCTTTTCCTGTTGTCAGATTGCATCACCTGAGACTGAGGCGAACCTTGGTGAGGCTGGGCTTGTGTCTTGGCACAGACATTGGGGTGTGGGAGAGATAACTCTAAATAATCCCCTGAGTCCCTGTCATTTCTAAAGGTGCCAACAACGCATCAACCTTATTTAAGAACGTCTGCGTCAATTGGCGGTGATAGGCATTAAAACAAGATATTTTACTCCATTGTATTCTGAACTACCCAGGTGCCTCCACCCCCAAAGCTTTGTAATTCTTGCATCTCCTACTTTCTGAATTTAACTCTGAGACTGAGTGTGTATTGCTTTGACTGCTGCTTAAGCCACGTGAGAAGCTAAATATAGCTGCGTTCTTGATGTCTTCCTGATATGTTTAACAGCCAGAAATATTTGAACTCTCTATTATTGTTGAAGGAGGGAAATACCACAAAGCACACGTTCTTCCTTCTCTGAATCTCTACTTCAGTTTTTACCTTAACACCGCCCCTCCCCCCCCACCACCACCACCACCATCACCACCTTTCATCATACTCAATTCATGGAAATTATTCTTCTGCTGTTGCTGAAAAAGAATTCAATTCTGGGACTTCAAGCATGAGACACGCTGATTGTTTTTCACTGCTCTTGCCTTAGAAGAAATTAAATCACCCGCAATATTTTGCATCTAGCCAACACATATCAAAACTCCTATCTGTCTAGCTTTGAAAGCCTTGGAAGTTTCTACAGCAGTCAGAAATTATAGTGGCACTGAGACTGATCAATGAGGAAGCCCGGTTTTATTTTTCAAGCAGTCTCTTATAGCCCATGTGTTGGCTATGCTTTCCCTAAATATACAATGTGTATTTATTTTCTTACTCAGCTTAGACCTGAAGCCTCTGTGTTTTCCTCCCTGGCTCCTTGGTGGATAGCTGCTATTTTCATTTAAATGATTTCAATAGATGTCAACTTGGATTTTTTTTTTTGGGGGGGGGGGGAGAAATAAGCTTAATTAAGTAATTTTATAACCCTCCTAATCCTAGAGGCACTGGTTTTCCTAGTTTGCCATTTTATTATCAGGTGTCTACATAAAAATATTTTAAGAACATTAAGATAAATTAACAGCAGAAGTAGTTGATAGCTGATTTCATGGACACGCTGACTTCCCTGCCACGTGGCCCATAATGTCAGTGAAAATACCTAAGTCATATTAACATACCTTTGAGCTGTGAAACTCAAAAATTTCTGTGGTGTTAACTTTAAACATAATGGCCAAAATTATGCCCATTAAAAAGTAGAAATAAAATGTTCACATTTCTGCCTGAGTGAGCTCAGTAGTATGTTTATAACAGTTATTTAACTTAAATATAAACTGTGTTGTATGGGTACTTTTAAGAAGGAAGATATTTAGTGAATTGTGCACTCTAAGAATTATTCCCTAAAGGCACATACGTTTCCAAGTTTTCTTTGAACAGGGAAGTTCAGTCAATTAGCAGGCATTTAATGAATACCCCAAGGGCTTCCAGTGCATTAGGAACCCCCTTTACCACTTTCCTTCCCAATCAAAAAAAGAATTGTCAGAGTGGATACAACTTAATTTCACTGTATAATTTCTTTTCATATACGCATTCACGCTTCTCAACCTCATTATAAATTCAGTTGAGAAAAAGAGTCTTTTGGGCATTGGCCCTTCAGGAACACATTCTAGCCCAGCCTCCCAGCCCAGCACCCACACTGTCCCCCTGAACATACACTGATCAGCTCATGGAAGGACCTGGGTGCTCTTCTGAGTGTTCATCTAGCCCCTCATCTCTCTGCCTTAGGCTTGGTGTTTAGCTTAATGTTCTATTGCTGGTCCTCAGCGCGCCTCACTTGAAAATTATCATATTATAGTTGGTGACACTAACAATGAAGACAAACACTATTCCGCACTCAACTGTATGCCTGATGTTATCCTAAGCACTTTATAATACTCAGCAACCTTAGACATAGTTATCCCTATTTTTCAGATGAGGAAGAGAGACACAGAAAAATTAAGTAACTTGCCAAAGTCACACAGCTGGTTAGTGACACAGCTGGAGACTAAAGCCTCCCTGTGAGTCTGCAAGCCCATCTGCCACCCGAATCCCCAGGATGTGTTGCAGTTCGCATTCCAGATTATTGGTGTCCTTCTTGGCCAATGCAGTAAATGCAGCAGTGCATTTGCAACCCAGGATCAAGTGTAACACACCTATGAGCTGCCATCTCATGCCCTCTTGGGTGCATAACTTAGTTGTGTAGATCAGAGAAGCCTGAGAAGCCCTGTCATACTATTTCCTGCTTTGAGGCGCTCAAGAGTCTGACGTGAGCATGGGGAAGTCAGCCCACTTAGTTTAGGAAACCAAGGGCATGGGAGTAGATGGGAGTAGGTGCATCACTAACATGGCCTTCTCCTGGACTCCCATATGGCCCAGCAGACCCTGAGGCTGTCTTGTGGTTATCACAATTAGGTCAAGTCCGTAGAATGTTCACATTCCACTTCTTTCTGCTTCTGCCAAATGGGAGCTATTGTTATGGAATTGGCGCAAAAAGGCAGCAGTCAAGCACTCAGAGGTTTCAGGAGAGACTTTTAATCAAGCAGCGCTACTGGCTCAAGGGATCCAAAGATCCAAAGCCTGAACAAGTAATACAATGAGATTGCTATATATATATATATATATATATATTTTTTTTTTTTTTTTCCCCCTAGGTTTCTTTGTTTTCCATCTGTTTCCTAACTAACAGGCTTTTGTGGTGGGCTTCACAGCCCCTCCTGAGTCAGTTAGAATGGGGAAGTTAGATTGTATGTAAATGCCTTTTCTGGGTAGTGCCTCTAGCTAAACTGCTGCGTTCTTTTGTTTATGGCCCTTTGTAAATTAGGAGTAATTAGGAAAATAGGTCTTATAAGACCAGATTGTTAAGAAAGGACAGTGACTTAATCTTAGGCTACCAAGAATGTACTGATGAACAGATTCAGGCTGCTAGTCTTTCTATATCCTTTCTCATCCCCTTCCTCCCCCGCATTGATCCTCAAGCTAACCTTAGCCTTGGAGATTATAGAAGACTCAGAGAGTGGGGATATGGATGATGACCGCTCTAGCTGCTTCCGGCTGAAGGGGGACGTCGAGATAAAGGGGGTTCAGCATGCCGAGTCTTCATCATCTTCATCTTCCCCAAGAGGATCGTGGTAGTGCGGGGTCCTGGCTTATAGTACCGTTTGGAACTTAAAGGCCTCTAAACGAGAAGAGACAAACTGTGTCAGCATATTGAGTATACAAGGGCCAAATAGCAGAGCTAGAAGTATCATTAGGAGGGGACCTGCTAGTGGGAGTGCCCATGAGGCCCACCTCCATATATTACTCCAAGAACTCCAAGATTCCGATAATTCCTTGCTTATTTTTGAGGCCCGATCAGCTAATTTCTGGGCCCCATCCCTTACAATGCCAGACTTGTTGGCATAAAAACAGCACTCTTCCTCAAGGAACATACATAACCCTCCTTTTTCTGCTGTTAGTAGGTCTAGTCCTCTTCGATTTTGGAGGGTGACTGCTGCTAGTGAATCTATCTGGTCTTGTACTGCAATAATGCTCTGAGCTATTTCCTCTAAGCTGTCTGCAAGGTCTTTGGACAGGCTTTGATAATAGGAAAGTGAAGTTACCAACCCCCCTATCCCAGTGCCCAGGCCTGTAGCTATTCCTAGGCCAGCAAGAAGGGGGTGGAGGGTGATGGCCCTTCTGGTTCGAGCATAGGCAGTGAGTGGAACCTTAAAGGACTGATTGTTAGGGGCAATGTCTATTTCGGGGGCTAGGTAAACCAAAGTACAGGTCCCAGTCCAGTTGGCAGGTAGACAGAGATAGGTAATGGTGCCACAGAGGAAGAATGTTCCCTGGGTCTCCAGACAGAAGGTATTCTCAATGGTAAAGAGGTGTGTGAGCTTGCTGTTTTCCTGTTCCCAGACAGAGAGAGTTCCTGCCAAAGTTGCCCCTGTAAGAGGCTGAAAGGGGCCTTGGGGATTGTTTTGTGTAGCCCCAGAGGTAGTGTTTTCAAAGAAAATAAATTTCCTGTCAGTCTCTACCCAGAATTTAGAGTGGGTGAGCCCGTGGGAAGGGAGGCGATGGCATGAGGCCTGTCGGTTCAATGTGCAATCCTGCCATGGGCGGAACCTTGAGCAGGTGCGGGGTCGGCCTGAGCAGAACTGAGAGGTGTCGGTGGTTGGGAAGGCCGCTGAGATGGTGGGCCCTGCTGAAAATCGAACGGGGTTCTGAAAGGGAGCTGGTTGGGTGACAACGTAGTCAACCCAATTAGAAGCAGGCTTAAGGTCAAGAGTAAAGTTGCAGAGGTGTTGATCAAGATGTCCCAAAGCCTTTCCTTCAGGGTGTTCTCTCCTGATGCAGAGGGGTGACTGAAATGCTAAGGCAGTGTTAGTGGTTACCGGTCCAAGGATAGGAACCTTGTTGGATCGGTGTGGTATTATATCACTTAGATAAGTTTGGAGCAGCTGAATGGCCCTGCCTGTAAGTGTTCCTTTTGTTATCTCTGTGATTTGGAAGTCATAGAGTTCATTGAGGCGCATAAGTTGGAATGGTGGTCCTCCGTGTACCTTATAATGGAAGGACATGCTAGAATCAGACCATGCGTGCAGGGAGGTGGGGGCTGCCATGTAGCTTGTCGAGGAGAGGGGAAGGCAGAGCCAGCAGTCCTTAGCCAGCTCAGGGTTGGTCAGGTTGAGGAGGCGATGAGTTAAGTTGAGAGTTTGAGAGAGATAGTGAGGACTTAGAAAATCCTTGAGAGGCAGAGTGTAGACTTGAGAAAAGTCAAGAATAAGAGAGTTTAATAACAGTAAGAGAATCAGCCTCATTTTGGCCGGGACAACAATCAATGACAAAACAAGACCAGATTGTTAAATTATTACAGGTAGTAATTTAAAGTGTTTCTGTGTCCCAGCAGGGGCAGAAGAGTTCTCCTCCTGGCACTAGTCTAGGGTCCCGGCGACACTCATAAAAACACAAAGTAAGAGTTATTAGAAAGATAAAAACAATGATTACCCAGAAATACCAGAGCATGTCACTTTTAGGGGGAGATGAGAGAGAAATATTAGTGTAAGGAGGAATTCAGCAGGGTGTTATCTGAATTCCTTGGAGCAGGTTGGTCAGCCAAGTCCTCTTCTTGAGGGTGATCGGCAGGGCAGGGGATGTTTCTGGTCGAAGATCACCTTCCACTCAGGCTGGGCATCACTCGGCTGATGGGCTGCTTTCACCCGGGAGTGGTGGATCCAGGTGTTCAGTCCTGCAACCGTGAGAGCTGTGGGGGTGGTTAGTATGACTGGGTAGGGTCCCTTCCAAATTGGCTTAAGCGGCTCTTTTTTTCAATCTTTTACCCAAACCTGGTCTCCAGGTTTATAAGGGTGTACAGCTGTTCCTAGAGAAATGGATAATCGTCAGTAACCCATCTGTGGACCTCAAAGACAGTTTTCCCAAGTCCTTGTAATTGCTTCTGAATTCCTAAGTTCCCTATTTCCCCCCAAATCTCCCTTTGGCCAAATTAAGGGAGGGGGTTTACCATCTAGAATTTCAAAGGGAAAGAAACCTACCCTGGCCCTCGGGGCACAGCGTACCCACAGGAGTACAAGAGGCAAGCTATCTGTCCAGGGTAAGGTTGTCTCTTGGCATAGCTTAGCCATAGCCTGCTTAAGGGTTCGGTTCATGTGCTCTACTTTCCCTGAGCTCTGAGGCCTGTAGGCTGTATGTAGGTTCCATCTAATTCCTAAAGCCTTAGCTACCTGTTGTACTATTTCTGCTACAAAGGCTGGGCCATTATCTGACCCTATGGTTAGAGGCATTCCATACCGCGGAATTATGTCCTTCAGCAATGCCTTAGTGACTTCTCTCGCCTTTTTTGTGCAAGTGGTATTTGCCTCGACCCAGCCTGAAAAGGTGCAAACAAAGACTAATAGATATTTATTCCCTCTGCTAGGCCCGATTTTTGTAAAATCTACTTCTAAGTCCTCAAAGGGAGTTTGCCCGCAGCACTGAACTCCTATTGGTCCTACAGAACCCTGTTTGGCATTGTTCTGCGCACAAAGGAGGCAACGCTGAGAGACTGAGGCACACAAGGAAGGAAGACGGGCAATTAGGTAGTATCTGCCTAACAAAGCTTCTAGAGCAGTCTTTCCTAAATGAGTAAGTTCATGCTGCTGGAGGACTACCCTATGGGCTATCTGTTCTGGGACATAGACCCTAAGATCTGGAGTATCCACCAGCCTGCCTTCGTTCTCTTACACCCTTCTTGCTGGGCCCATTCCTCTTCCTGAGGAGTGTACGTTGGAGGTTCAGGTAATTCGGGGGCCAACATAATCCATGACGGTGCCACTTGTTCTTTAGCAGCCAGTTTGGCTGCGGCGTCAGCACATTGGTTTCCTTCTGACACTGAGTCTTTCCCTTTCTGGTGACCCTTACAATGGATGACGGCTACTTCCTTGGGCTCCCAGACTGCTTCTAGTAACTTCAAGACCTCATTCTGATTTTTGATTCCTTTTCCTCCAGCTGTCAGGAGCCCCCTTTCCTTATATGTGGCCCCATGGATATGCAGGGTAGCAAAGGCATAGCATGAGTCAGTGTAGATGTTGGCACCCTTATTCTTACTGAGTTCTAAGGCACTGACTAGGGCCCAAAGTTCTGCCCTCTGCACTGACCATTCTTCAGGCAGGGCTTGTGCCTCGATGTCTCAAAGTTTGATACCACTGCATACCTGGCTTGTCTTTTTCCTTCATCTAGGAAGCTACTGCTGTCCGTGAACAATACTAAGTCCAGATTCTGTAGAGGCCTGTGTTAGATCTGGCCAGCTGGAGTTAAACTCCTCTAGAACTTCTAGGCCAGTGGTCGGCAAACTCATTAGTCAACAGAGCAAAATATCAACAGTACAACGATTGAAATTTCTTTTGAGAGCCAGATTTTTAAAACTTAAACTATATAGGTAGGTACATTGTTATTAACTTAATTAGGGTACTCCTAAGCTGGCCTTTGCTAATAACTCAAGGGGCCAAAGAGCTGCATGTGGCTCGCGAGCTGCAGTTTGCCGACCACTGTTCTAGGCAATCATGCTCAGGGGCTCCCTCAGGGACGGGTAAAAAGGTGGCAGGATTAAGAGTTTTCACTACTTCTAATCGTACCTGCGGATTTTCACATAGAAGTCCCTGATATTGAGTCATTCGAGCATGAGTTAGCCTGAGCTGTCCCCTTGGCTTCCATTAGGGTGACAACAGCATGAGGTACTTTTACATTTAGGTTTTGTCCCAGGGTAAGCTTATCTGCTTCTTTGACTAATAATGCCGTGGCTGCAAGGGCCCTGAGACATGGGGGCCACCCAGAGGCAACTGGGTCAATCTGCTTGGAGAGATAGGCTACTGGTCTTTGCCAGGGTCCAAACTCCTGGGTTAAAACTCCTAGGGCTACCCCGTTGTTCTCGTGAATGAAGAGGTTAAGTCCCGTGTCACATCTGGTAGCTCTAGTGCTAGGGCCTCAGTGAGCTTTGCCTTTATGGTGGTGAAGGCCTTTTCCTGCTCGGGACCCCAGTCAATGGGTGCCTTCTCTTTCCCTTTTAAAGCTTCATAGAAGGACTTGGCCAGATCTGAAAACCCTGGGATCCAGATTCGACAGAGCCCTGCTGCTCCCAGGAATTCCCGAATCTGCCACCGGGTGCTAGGGACTGGGATAGCACATACTGCCTGCTTCCTTTCAGTCCCTAGCCTTCATTTCGCTCAGGTGATTCGGAAGCCTAGATACTTGACTTCTTCCTGACAAATCTGTGCCTTTTCCTTGGACACCCGTTAACCTGTTTTAGTTAAGAGTCTCAGAAGGACTCACGTTCCTTCCCAGCAAGCACTGAGCTCACGTGGAGCTAGCCAGTAGGAGGTCGTCTACATATTGGAGTAGAACGCACCCCAAGTCCTGTCTTGGGAACTTAGATAAATCAGATGCTAGTGCTCCACTAAAAAGAGTAGGGGAGTTCTTGAACCCTTGTGGCAGTCTGGTCCAGGTGAACTGCTCCTTGGCCCCCATAGTTGGGTTTTCCCACTCAAAGGCGAACAGGGACTGACTGGAGGGTGCCAGCTGAAGGCAGAAAAAGGCATCTTTCCGATCTAGACATGTAAACCATTCCGCCTCTGATGGAACGAGTCCCAGAAGTGTGTAGGGGTTCGGGCTGTTAATGAGGCTGTTATAACCCTGGGAACTTAGATAGATCAGATGCTAGTGCTCCACTAAAAAGAGTAGGGGAGTTCTTGAACCCTTATAACAGCCTCATTAACAGCCTGCAGGTCCTGTACTGGGCAGTAATCATTAGTCCCAGGCTTTTTGACAGGCAAGAGAGGAGTGTTCCATGGAGACTGATACCATTTAAGAAGTTTCCACTGAAGCAGCTGGTCTAAGTGGACCTGGATCCCTTGGAATTGGATATTGACAGATTTTGACAGGCTGTGTCCCAGGCTTTAAGTCAATTAGACCGGGGCGTGGTCCTTGGCCAGGCCAGAGGGATTTCCTTCTGCCCAGACCAGCGGGAATTCTTCCTCTAATTCAGGCTCTAATGGTGAGTCTTTTGATTGGGAAGTATAAAGTCTCCATTCTTCCTCCCGGGGCACTGCTAAGGACAGGATCATTGGGGAGGTCTCCTCACCTAGGTGCAGCTGTGCTGAGCCATCTGGAGCAAAGGTGATCTCTGCCCCCATTTTGACCATCTGGCAAGTACAGGAATTCATGAATTACCTGGTGGCCGTCAAGTTGGCATTGGTGAGGGTGGCAGAATGGTCTACGGGTCTGGTCCCCAGTAGCTCCAATAATGGTGACCTCCTTTCCTGAGAGAGGCGCTACTTTCTGAGTGACTACTGAGTGCTCAGCACCCGTATCAACCATAAAGTCCACAGTCTTGCCCCCAGTTTTCATTCTGACCATGGGCTCGTGGGAGCCCAGCTGAAAAGAGCCAGGTTGTCCTAGTCGGAGTCAGCTGCCATCAGCCCAATAAGGTCTGCCTCAGGCGGTTCTGGCTGGTAGCAGATTGGGTGGGTTGGAGACCCTGACTTTCCTTTCTGGCGTTTTGGACATTCATTCTTCCAGTGTCCAGATTCCTTACAATAAACACACTGGTCTTGCTTCAGGTTTGTCCTCCTTCCCCCTGGCCTAGGTCCTTTTTCCCTTTATCTGTCTGGGAGCTTGATTCCTTAATAGCCGCCGCTATGAAGGTTGCTTTCTTTTTCCATCTCTCCTCCACTTCCTTCTTAGCTGCTCTTTCGGTTGATGAAGCCTTGTTTGCTATTTCTAGCAGCTCAGTTGTGTTTTTTCCCCGCAAATCCTTCAAGCTTCTGTAGCTTTCTCCTTATGTCAGGCTGGGCTTGACCTACAAAGGCCGCGTTAACCAATGTTTGGTATTCTGGGGCTTCAGGATCAAAAGGAGGGTAGACCCAGTATGCCTCGCATAGTCTCTCATAGAAAGCTGCTGGACTTTCATCAGGCTTCTGGAAGACCTCGGAGGTCTTAGCCATATTGGTGGGCTTCTTGGCCTCAGCCCTGAGCCCCTGGAGGAAGGCCAGCCGATATCTTTCTAGCCTGACCCTTCCATCTTCTGAGTTTGGGTCCCATCTGGGTTCCTCATCTGGGAGGGCCTCCCTGGCCCATTTGTCTGTGTCTGGAGCCATCTGTCTGTGCCAGGCCTGGGTCTGGAGCCATTTCCGCGCCTCTGTTACTATCCTCATGCGCTCCTCAGTGTTAAAGAGCGTGAGGAGAAGTTGCTTGCAGTCCACCCAGGTGGGCTTATGGGTCTGGAAAATTGACTCAAGGAGGTCTACCATGGCCTGAGGTTTTTCAGAATAAGCAGGAGTGTGATGTTTCCAATTCAGGAGATCGATCATGGTAAAAGGCTGGTAGTAAAAGACCAATCTCCCCTCTTCTAGGGTCCCATCTTCTCCAAGCACTTGGAGACCCCGAGTCTTCCGGAGAGGCATCTGGAAGGCTGGATGTGGCCTGGGTCCCTGACCAGCTGTGTGCAAGTGCCTTCCAACTGGCTCTGGAGAGTCTGGTTGGGGAGAGATGGAAGGAGGTGGTGGCCAGGCACGGGAGCACTGGGTGCCACTTGAGGCACTTATGGAGGTGGTAAAACTGGCGGGGCTTCCTCGCGGGGTTCCTGTAGAATGGGGAGGTAGGGGGGGGCTGAGCTTCCTTCTGAGAGATTTGTTTCTTTTCTCCTGCCTGCTTCTGTTCTCCTGCCACTAAAACCTTACTCTGTCCCTTCTTACACACGCAGAGCCAGATCCAAGGAGGCCTGTGCCGAGCTATTTCTAGCCACTGACCAATATAAGGGAACTGATCGGGATGACCTGGGTCTCCTGTGATAATTCTGTGAACATTCCTAATTGTGGGGACATCCAATGTGCCCTCCGGTGGCCATCCTACTCCAAAAGACGGCCAGTCTATTTCACACATTCTTTTTAACTTCCAGGGGAATAATTTTACCCCATAGTCCCCAACAAATCCTTTCTTAAAATTCCTTAACATACATTCTAAGACTGTGGGTGCTGAGGAGCTATTTCCCATGTTGCAAGTATGTAGCCCCACCCAATGAACAGAGACACAAGACAAACAGGAGGTAACTTGTGCTTCGCCCTCCCGGCCACGCCGGTCGCCTGGACTTAGGTGCCTCTTAGCTTTGATGGAGGATCCGTATAAACCCCGGACCAGGATCGCCACCGCAGGGAGGGACCGAGTTGACTCAGTCCCCCAGGTGACGACGCCTCCCTTAGCCGTATGAGGTCACCACAGAACCAGGGGGTAGCTTTTCGCCATGGAACACAGGCTTTCACACTCTCACTCACACAACAGTCAGTCCGAGTTTTGACTTCCACCCACGGAAAGTTCCTGAACTGAGGCAAATACTTGCCTAAGAGGTGATCAGCCGCTTCCTTTGTCTGAAAGACAGGCCTCACCTCGGACTGATTCCCCAGGGACACTCACCCGTCAGCTGTCTGGTCCTGAAAGGTGTTTCCTGCCTCAGGAGAGTCCGCTGGAGCACAGAAGCACAGCCGTCTCCCCGGACCCCAGGAGTGCAGGAACCGGTGGCACTTTCCCAGGGTCACAGAGCCTGGGCCGAGTGCCCCGGAGTCCGCTCTCGTCAGTGGTGGCCACAAGAGCCAGCGCAACTGATGCCTTCCCGGTCAGGGAACCAGGAATGTTATGGAATTGGCACAAAAAGGCAGCAGTCAAGCACTGGGAGGTTCAGGAGAGACCTTTAATCAAGCAGCACTGCTGGCTCAAGGGATCCAAAGACCCAAAGCCTGAACAAGTGATATAATGAGATTGCCCCATATATATATATTCCTAGGTTTCTTTGTTTTCCGTCTGTTTCCTAACTACCAGGCTTTTGTGGTGGGCTTCACAGCCCCTCCTGAGTCAGTTAGAATGGGGAAGTTAGATGGTATCTAAATGCCTGTTCTGGGTAGTGCCTCTAGCTAAGCTGTTGCATTCTTTTGTTTATGGCCCTTTGTAAATTAGGAGCAATTAGGAAAGTAGGTCTTACAAGACCAGATTGTTGAGAAAGGGCAGTGACTTAATCTTAGGCTACCAAGAATGTACTGATGAACAGATTCAGGCTGCTAGTCTTTCTATCTCCTCTCACTATAGACTGGATTATCACATTGAAGTAAACTGATGGCCCCTCAAAATGGTTTGGTTTTCTCTAAGTTCTGTTTTGTTTTTTGTTTTTGTACCAAAATAGTTTTTCTGCAGAAGAAATCAGGCCCTGACAAAGAAATTTCTTTATACCTAAAGTGAAGATGTGCTTCTCCAAGCTCTAAATCTCCTCATGTAGTTCTCTCCCGGAAAAGATGGGGACCAGGAGAGTCCCCAGGCTCTCTGCCCTCAAGTGGCAAGACTGTAAAATCCTTGTTCGCTGTTTCATTATGCTCTCCCCACCCAGCTCCTCTTAGGTACAATTGAATCTTTTTAATTCTCAAGTGCTCAATTCCATTTAAATATACTTTTTTCTCTGAGGATCATTTACTTTTCGCGTATTAAGTGGGTTGAAGAAGAAAATGCCCTTGCAGAGCTGAATGAGATGTAGATTTCTTTGGAGTTCCCTTTGGGAAGGAGCATGGGATATGCATGTGTCTGGTTATTGGAATATAAGTTAATAGGTAGCTGCTGTTTCTATTGAGAGGAAAATCTTTCTTTGAGTCATTTCTCATGTGTGCCGAAATCATACTTTTGAAGACCCCCAAAATGTGAAGGGAAAAGAAGAATGAGAAGAATTTTCTGTTGTTCCTGAATTGTTGCTTATCAAAAAAGCTCACTCGTTTTTATTGTGGAACAATTTAAAGTTCATATGGCACCTTTCATCTTGGGCATGTCCAAGAACAGTCATCTCACCCCTGAACAGTTACTGAAAATCTGGTGGGCCCAGCCTAGGAGAAGCAGCACTTAAAGGGAGCATTTTTAGGAGTATGGTTGGAAATTAGCTAGAAGACTGAAGTTACCACCTTGATCTGTGGCAGAGGCTCAGGAATTCTAAGAATCAGGCTCTTGGTTTTAGCCCCTTTTATAAGGCATTTATGTCTCTCTCATGCATCTTTGGGCTGAAGTGCTAGAACTCCAGAGTTCATCATTCTGCAGGGAACCTGTGGCTGTATGCTTTGTTTGTAGCCTGCATATCCGGGACCCATGAAGAAGGAGAGTGTTATGTACAAGGCTGGGTGGGGCTGTGAGTTTCCTTGAGGAAATGGGCAGGAAGGCGAGTCCTATTTTAAGGGTCGTTGTTTTCTATATATAATATTTATACTCAATGTAGCTTTCTCTTTTTCTGTCTTTTTGAAGGGAAATTGAAAACTAGGGGTAGAGATAGAGACCTCTGGTTCGGGGATTTGGGTTTTGTAGAAAGCCCATCTAGGAGAACCTGCCCCGGCACCCTAAAGCATGACATGGTCCTACCATGTGTCCCTCTACCCTGGCCTGATGTACACTCACTGCTCCCAGTCATACTCCCCAAGAGGAGAAATTGGGAAGCTTAACTGCATTTTGTAATTGAAGTGTTGCTCTCAGAGGCCTTCTCTTCTTGGCAGGATTATAACACTTGATTTTATTCAAATATATGTATTTTTTTATATGAGATTTCAGACTTCTAGTAACTCAAGTCGGTGTCAAGAATCCATCTTATGTATGCTAAAAGCTGAAAGTGATCACGGATCAAAGTAGGCAGCTCTATTTAAAAGTAATGTCCAATATCATGGCAGTATTTGTATAGCAGATTTCTTTATGTGTTTAAATGCCTATCATCATCAAAGGAATGATTAGGCCATTTCATTTTCATTGCAATGTTCCTGAAAGTGAGTCCTCACCGCTGACTTCAGTTCGTCAGTAAATATTGAGTGCCGGTTAGTCTTTCAGTACGAGTCAGAATGGATCTTTATTTTTAAACTCTATTTTAGGGACAAGTGACTCAGAACATTCTCCCACCCTTAGCGGTAGAGCGTGGAAGAACTTTTTCTCTAACATATACACTTTGTCTCTCTATCCCTCCCTGTGGGGTCTCCCCACCCTGGGAATCCTTTTCTACTTGGGAGTGGGGGATGATCAGATGAGCAGAATTGATTCTGACAATCAGTATCCTCCTAGGCCCATCTGTTAGTCTAACAAATTTCATAGTAGTTAGGATTGAATACTACTTGTAATCTAGGGATTTGGGGCAGCCAAATATATCTTAGGAGACTTGGGATGGATTTGGATCTAATTCTCAAAGAAATCTTGATTTAATGGTAAATGTTTCAGCCTTTCTCTCCAAAGTGATGGACATGCTGTTAACATCTGGCTGGAGTGGGGATCGGAGGGAGACTCATGGGAGGGAGAGAGGAGAGAGAATGTATACACAAGCAAGTTCACATCACCTCAGAACTATACATCACAGAGAAATGGCAGTTTTGTTCCCATTTCTGAGAGACTAGATTGTCTCTCAGAATAATACAGGACTTTTAACACCTGGGGTTTCAGAGAATCTGAGGAACTTCTAGTCTGAACCATTAAGAGGCATTTGAGTCTAAGTTTACTTATCTAAGATATTTACAGAAAAACATCAAAACCCTTTTGGTAACATTTTCTTCCCTGAATATGGGTATTTTCAGCCTTTACAATTCATGGCAACTTGCTCTGTAAATAAATATTCCATCTGGCCCCAAAACAATTTGTTTCAAAGGAGCCTGTTTCCTTTGCTCTGATGGATAAAGTGGGCTTATACCATTTGCTTTTTTGTATAATTTCATTTCATTTCACTAATATTAGTGATAGTCAAGTTCATAGAATGCTAAATACATGTTGGATGCAGATACAGAGGGCCAAGGAAGGGACTTGAGCATGTACTAATTTTGGTATCTGTGTAGAGATGGATTTACCGTGAAGCTACTCTTTTGTTTTAATTTATTGATTTGAGAGAGAGAGAGAGAGAGAGGCACATCAATTTTATTGTTTCACTTTTTTATGCATTCATTGGTTGCTGCTTGCATATGCCCTAGCTGGGGATTGAACTTGAAACCTTGGCATTTCAGGACAACACTCCAATCAACTGAGCTACCCAGCCAGGATCCAGTGTAGCTATTCTTCACTTGCATGGCCTGTGTAGGTTCACACTATCATATGTCCTTGAGAGTGATTACTCTATAAGCTTTAGCTCCTCAAAATCTATTCTGTTCCCAGGCAGATAATAAGTTAAGAAACCTGCCCCAAGTCACATGGAGAGTGGTAGAGCCCAGCTTGAAGACCAAGCTGTCTGGCTCCAAGCCCTTCAGCAGTCTGCACACAGGGAAGAGGCTGGGTTTTCCTGATAATCTGAATAAAAGTCCTGCCTCATAAATGTTATATAAATTATACTTAATTTGCAATTCTGTATTCTCCCTAATGTTCAAGTAGGTTCTTTCTTGCTTTAATTTCCAAAGTACCTTTCATTAGAGTTAGACGTTTTCTGAAGTGTTGACACATTGAATATATGTGTGTATAATTAAGCATTAATCTGAATTTGAAGGTGAATGCGAGAAACCTACCAAATAAACCAACAAATTCTCCAGTCTCAACTGTTTGGAGCTTTTCAGGCATGTAAGTCCCAAACAGGGAGGCAAAGGGGGCGTTTGGGATAAGGTATGGGCATGTTGACTCGCACAGCCTGTTGCTATTGTGTGCTATCGACTAGGCCTCTATTCTGGGAGATTGACTCCAAAAGTCAACTAATTGGGCCCCTTACTCGCCCACTGAGGCTCAGCATTTCAGCTTTGTGAGATGGAATGCAGTCATATTAAATGGACTAAGCAGACATTATTAATCCAAAGCAGAAAGGGTTTCTGAGTATGTTGTTCCCTCCCTCAATATGCCCAGGCTGTCATGCTTTTTGGTTCTTTTCCCCCTGGAGTTTAGAAAATCCAATGTTTGAACTGATAGGCTTTATTTTTGCTTGTGTGTTAGTTTCCTTTAAAGTGGAAGCTCGTTAATAATGTGCAGTCTTTGTGCTTAAAGTGGTGATAAAGTTATCGGGGTGATTGTATTCCATAGTTTGTTAATCCACTATACAGTGAATACCAGAGGGTTAAGTTCAAAGATACATGGGTCCTTAGAATTTAACTTAGTGTCAGTTAATAAATAGTTGGATATAATGAAAACTAGTGACTCATGTAGCTAAATAGAGTTGAGATGTACTAAAGGAGACTATGACTTGGATGTTTAAAAGGAACATTGACAGTGTGACATGACCCTGAAGTAAATGTGACAGCCCCCAAAACTCACTGAGCATCTACAAACCCAAGACATTCTTTATTGTTTCCAAGTTCAATACATATTTTCCATATTTTTCTCACACACATTGGTAATCGTGATTACCTTAAAGACATTACTGGTAACTTTCATGGCTGTCAAGAAAATTTGTGTGAGCATCCCCTTTCTAGGAGAAAATTCCAGTTCAGAGATGATATGAGGAAGGGAAGGGATTAATGAGAAAAAGCTCATTAGCATTTTTGGCTGTAGGAACAAAGCAAAACTGGGAAACAGCCATGTCTAACGGGCAAAACATCACCCATGTCCCATGGTGGTGAATATGTGAATACTTTGAGTTGTGATCTGGTTAACTAACAGGTCATCTTCATTTTAAGTAAACATGTTAAGAATATCTAATTTGTAAAACTTAAAAAAAATTGATTCTTCTTTTTTAAGGATTTGCATCCTAAATAGTTTTTATGTGGGGGCATATTTACTGGCGATGGATGAGAATGCAATACAAACTGAGCTCCTAAATTAAGTTAGAGTTGGAAGTGTGACATTAGGGAATTTCTAAAGCTGAGAAAATCTTTTCTTATGAGGAGGGGGAGAGACTCTCAGGGAGAAACATTGAAATAGGGAAGTGTCATGGTACCTTAATACTCCAATTTTTTTTAAAAAAGATTTAATCTCTGTAATTGTTACCAGAAAATTTTTTTCACCCCAAGGAAACATTTCTGGAATTAGATAAGAGTTTTGAAGGAAAGGACTTGTTTTTTTAGAATGAGGACTTTAAAATTCTGAGTGCAATATGTAAATTCTGCAATCCCAGGAATTTCTGAAACTAGGGAAATATGTTTGTTAGGCTTAGCTCTTCACAATTAGGAAATTCCTTGTAAAGTGCAGGAAGTACATAGGAGTATGTGAATAACAAGAGAGAGGTAATGGTCCATCTGCAGTCCTCTGTAGTAATATGGCGCAACTGCTTGAAAAGGAAGTCAACGCAACTGTATTTTTTGTTTTAGAAAATCACAGTGTGGAGATGCAGTCACATGGCCAGGTTTGTACACCTGAGGTGGAAACAGACACTAGGGTTCTCTCCTAGTTGCACCAAGTATTTGTATTTGTATCTGCAGATTAGTACACTAATTTGTAGCTTCCAAAGAAGAGAAAGAGTAAAGTAACCCTTTTCCAATTTAGGCTGCAATTACATGCTTTTTTTCTGCTTTGGATGGATTAGATCTTGTTAGATCAGAGGCATAACTTTGCTAAATTGAAAAATCAATGTGAATTATTCTTTCTCTTAAAGGAAGAAAGGTCAGGTTCCTGTAGCTTTCAGTTCACTGTGCTAGAAGGAATAGTAAGATGGGCAATGTCACATTGAGAATTTTTAATTAACTTAACGTCACATTGAGAATTTGATTGGGGCTCTCTTATTAACATTTGTGATATCAGATTGATTAGTTTCAGAAAATACAGTGGTGTTCTGTGTTGTTTATGTATGAGATGTGAGCTTTCCCACAGTGTTGTCTAAAATTGCACTACCTGAGAGTCATATTTCAAGGACATTGATGTGTTAGTTCTCTTAAGAGAGTCTTCAAATTGAATTTTTAATGAAGATATTTTTAAACGATGAAAGCAAGTTTTAAAATACTAGTTCTTTAAAAATCCAATCACTGCCCTAATTTAGTAGGGAAAATGATTAGGTAGTTGAACGATGCTATAGCCATTTTTAGAATCCACTATTTAACATCTCGATTGGGGACTGAGAATTATTGAGGTGGTGTGAAGACTTCAATTTGCTTTCTCCTTTGACTACACATTAGCTGGAGAGAAAATTTCAGTGGAGTAAAAATAGAGCATATATAGTAATTGCCAAGCAGCTCTTCTGTAGGTTACTGCCTAGACCTGCCTGAGGTAGGTGTCCAAACCTTCATAAGCGGGTGTAGAAAAGGTTCAGTTGGTCATGTAATCCTCTGAAGCAGGGGTGGGGAACTTTTTTTCTGCCAAGAGCCATTTGGATATTTATGACATCATTCACTTAATATAAATTTATGTTGCTATGAAAAAAGCTTCTAGATGTATTGAATTTCGCGTCCCACCTATGGTTGTCTTTGCAGGGCCAGAACAAATAATTTCATGGGCCTTATACGGCCCGTGGGCTGGACCTTCTCCATCCCTGCTCTAAAGATCAGTTTTCTTGACCTGAGAACTTTTCATCTTGTTTGTTTGTTTTTTTAAGCTAATTCCTTTGTTTGTGTGTTAGTTGAAATCACTAATATTGCATAACATTAGGTGCTTGGAGAAATATATTAATACTAGAGGGCCGATGCACGAAATTCGTGCAAGGGCCTTGGCCCCAGCCCCCACTGCAGCCGGGAGCCTCTGCCGCGGGCCGCCTGCTGCGGCTTTGTCCGGAAGGAAGGACATCCGGTCTAATTAGCATATTATGCTTTTATTACTATAGATATATAATTGCTGGTTGCTGTGAGTCACATTAAATCTATCCTTACAAAATATTTAACTGTACATTCCTTAAAGGAAGAAGCAGTATCTTTTCTGGTTTCTGAAATTTTAAGTAGGCACTCGCTTCAGTTGTCACAGTGTGGCCAGTACGCTGCCGACTTTGGCTGATACCCCTCTTGGTCTCCTGTGCCGGTTCTTCCATCCTTCCCTGGCTCTTCATGTGAAGGTGTCTTATCCAGTTTTCATCCCTATAAAAAATATCTGAGCACTGACTGCTAAGTCCATCTCATCAGCCAAACCTCTCTTCTAATTCCAAGTCCATACTCAACTGCTTCTTTGTCATCCTTACTTCAACAGATATCCCAATCTAAACATGCTAAAGCTAACCTCTGTGAACTTCTCAGTCTTCCCATGGGTGTAAATGTCAACTCTATCCTTCCATTTGCTCAGGCCAAAAACGTTGGAGTTTTCCTTGAATCTTCTTTCTCAGACTCCACCCTCAATATGTCATCAAGTTATATGGTCTTTACCTACAACAGCTATCTAGAATCTGATCGCTAGTCACCATCCACCTGTGTCATGTTTTGTTTTGTTTTGTTTTGTTTTGTTTTGTTACAAGCTTTTGTAACTTGTCTCTCTGTATCCACCCTTGTCTTTCTACAGTCTGTTCCCATCACAGCAGTTGAGGGATCCTTTAACCCTTTGCACTCGCTTGCTTTTTTCTCGAGCTGCTACCGATGCTAACCGTGTCGAGTCACACTCGACATCCTAGTGCAAAAGGTTAAAAATGTAAATTAGTTCATGTGCTTAAAACCCCTTTCCATCTCAGTCAGTATAAAAGCTGCAAAGTCCTAAAAGTGAGCCAGAAGGCTCTGTATGATCATCTACCATCATCACCACCTACAGTTACCCCTGTTTCTCCCAGCCCCAGGAACGCTGCTTGTCTCGCTGTTCCTCTAGCGTGCCAACAACTTCTTTCTCAGGGCCGCACTTTCCTCAAATAGCCACATGATTTGCTCCCTAACTTTTTTTCAGATCCTTGTACAAATGTCACTTTATCAAGGAGGCCTTTTGGACCATCCTATAAATATGGCAACATTCTCCCTACCCGCCCCCCCCCAATACCATCTGTATTTTCATATATATTGTCCCCAAAAAATGTATACATACTTTAACAACTTATTTCTATTACATTTTGAAAATGAAATGTATTTTAATAAACACTGCCTTTATAATTATTCAAAGTGTGTATACATTTTTGGGACACCCTGTGTGTGTGTGTGTGTGTGTGTGTGTGTGTGTGTGTGTGTGTACATATATATACACACACAGATTAAGTATACTCACACAAATATATATATTCACACAAATTAAATACATATATTATTTAATGTTTTTTATTGTCACCTGATTGAAGTATAAGTTGCATAAAGGCAGGAACTTGTTTTGCATACTGCTGTATTCCTGGCAGTAAGTACAGTGCTGGGTACATGGTAGGTTCTCAATAGATATTTTACGGAATGGATGGACTTTGCACCCTGCAAGAGTTGCAAGAATACATTATTTTATACTGCTTTTGATAGTTTTGTTGGTCCTCAGTAATTTTCTTTATCCTCCTGGATAATTTCATTTTAATTTTCTCTCTATTAAAAAGTCTTAAGTGTACATATTAATAGTTTTTTGAAAAATGACAAACCTTGAGAAAAGTTGCAGGCATTGTATAAAGAGTGCCTGTATACCTGTTAGTGGTTCAAAGATTCTGCCTCTTTTGTTTAATCGCTATGCCTGGAATTATATGATTTTTTTTCCCTAAACTATTTAAATTAATTATAGACATCATAACCACTCGCCTAAAAAGCCTTAAAGTATATCTTCTACGAACAAGGGCATTTTCCTATGTATCTGTGGTACAGGTATCATTTTCAAAAACTTTAATATTGATAGGGTACTACTGACTAATGTAGTCCATATTCAGATTTCCCTAATTGTCTCCTTAATGTCCACAATAACTGTTTTTTAAAAAATCTAGAATCTAATCAAGTTTCATTAGCTGCATTTTTTGGCCATGTCCCTTTAATCTAAAACATAGTTCCCTAGATTTTATGGTCTGTCATGACTTCACATTTTTTAAGAATCCAGACCAGATGTTTGGCAGGATGTGTCCCTCAATTTGGATTTGTCTGACTGTGTAGCCCAAGTCTAATCATGAGAAAATATTTTTGGCAGGAGTACTACACAGGTGATGTAGGCACATGGTGTCATCTTCTTTCATTATTGGTGATGCCAGTTTGGGTCATTAAGTTAGGATGGCATCCACCAAATCTCCCTGATCTAAAGATGTCTGCCTGCCTTCTGCAGCGAATGGTCTCTGAAGTGCTCCTCTGAGACCATGTGGTCATCCTGTTCTCTAACAGCCTTTCACCCAGTGGTGTCAGTATCCATCAATGATTCTTCCCTGAAGCAATTACTATCATAGTTGTACATTTGGCCATTTGCTTTTTCCTATCATTCCTCCTAAACTAATCAGTTGAATTTCTTCTGTAAAAAGCATTCCCTTCTGTCTTGTTTTAAAATCTTCTTAAGTATGAATTCATGAATTCTTTTATACAAAGTGTGTTAAAATTCATTATTGTCATTCATGTTGATACTCAAATTGTCCCAAATTTGGCTATAGGGAGTTCTATACCCATTTTGATGGGGGAAATAATTGAGTCTCCTTTTCTTCAGTGGAGTCAGTCATTAGACGAGATAAAGAAGTCTCCTAGTTACTGTAAAACATTGAAGGGAATGGATAGTATAATAGGCTCTTCAGGGGGGAAATGAAGATGCCTTGAGCATCCAGGAGAACTGCCTTGTTTAGTTGGCCCTGCCAACCACTCGATAAACACCATCCTGGTGGAGGCAGGTCTGGAACTGGGGTTTCTTTCTGTCCTGGAATCATTCCTGCCTTGAGTAGGGCATTTTGGCAGAGACCTGGAAGATTTGGACCTTTCACTTCAGCTATGGTCCCCAAATATAGCTGATCACTGGAAGAGAGATTTTGGCTTACTTTTACTTTGTTTCTTGTCTCGTTCTTTAGTACAACTTCCAGACCTATAGAATCTGACTCCTTGAATTGCACTCCATACCTATTCTGAATGTTTAAAAGTTTTCCCCAGGTGACCTGGCTATCTTATTAGTTTTTCATTTGTTTGTTTGTTTGTTTGTTTGTTTGTTTGTTTAACAAGGACTTGAGTGGTCAGGTATTCTAGTCCAGTGACTTTCAAGCGATGTATGTGCCGCAAGAATTTTAAAACATGCAATACCTGACTATTTAGTCAGGGGCACTGACATCTTTTCCCTTAGGTTGTCAGATTTTAAAAATGACAACAGCCAACACAAAATTAGACATCCAGTGTGACTGAATTAAAATTATACCTTTTTTTTCAGATTGGCAAAAAAATATATTATTTGTTGTGGGGCAGAATTTTAGTAATTAGTTTATATGTGCCATTACATGAAAAAGGTTGAAAATCGCTGCTCTAATGTGTTGGGTTTAATTGAACCCAGGCTCACTGGGCTAAATGATATAGCCGGTGGATTAATTGCAAGTGGCCTGACATCAGCTCTATTGTACTTAATACCTCTACGTGAGTTTGGTTGGACTAGACCAGCCTTTGAACAGAAGGATGTGTTGACCCAGGAGCGAAGGATCAAATACTTAGCTGATGAGAAGTCTTCCTTACAGATTCTCTTACTAAAGCATTTTCATAACAGGTGCTAAAAAGTGGGGAGTAATGGAAAGTAATCGGTCTTAAAGAGGCAAAAAGACTGCCTTTTACTTGACCTTTATGATAGGAACAGAATGTGTTGGATATCTAGTTCTTACTTTATAGCCATTGTTGTATAGAAGTAGTATATGCCCATGAAAAATTTATGAGCTATCCCAGTATTGTCTCCTCTAGATGTGCCTTAAGTTCTACTGTGTACTAAAACAGTAGAATTTGACCTTTGTTTAAAGATTTTTTTAAAGGGGTGGGGAGGAGTTAGATTATAAACTGTATTTACTTAAAGCTCAAAGGTTAGTTACATGAATGAACCACATAACCTCCATAGCTATAGAATAAGAGCTGAAGTCACATTTAGGGCCCACATTCTCTAGCAGGCAGGCACCATACAGATAACTTGAGTTGCTATAAAATATTATTCAGTTCAGGAATGCAATATTTGGGAAATCGATGTCAGTTTTCTAAACGATGGTTATATACTACACAATATATGTATAGTTCCTTTTGGTGAGGTTTTATGTTCTCATTTTTCCTAATGTTTTGGTATCTTTTATAGTACCTAACACCAGATTGTTTGATAAAAGTTCAGCATGCTTAATTTTTCTGGTGCATTGGAGATAGGGTTAAATTTATTCTTTTCGCCCTAGCTGGTTTGGCTCAGTGGATAGAGCATCAGCCTGCAGACTGAAGGGTCCCAGGTTCGATTCCAGTCAAGGGCACATGCCTGGGTTGTGGGCTCGATCCCCAGCAGGGGGCGTGCAGGAGGCAGCCAAACGATGATTCTCTCTGATCATTGATGTTTCTTTCTCTCTCTCCCTCTCCCTTCCTCTCTGAAATCAATAATAAAAATAAAATAAAAAACTTGTAAAAAAATTTATTCTTTTATGATGGTATTGGGATAGTCAACCACTGCAGATAGTGGTTAACCTAGAGGTAAGATAGAGATTAAAATGTGCATTAGAGCATTATGGGCAAATGTTGTTAATCATTCAAAGTTTTATAATGCCCTAATGCTAAAGAAATTACTTAGTCCCCTTTAGAAATAGGTTGTCTTTATCACTTTGGTTGAAATGTAAAATGAAAACAGACTTCGTATTTGCTGCTATGGTTAAATATGTCTGACATCACTACATTGCTTTATCCCTAACAAAAAACAATATACGTTCTTACTTTTCATAACAGTACACAAAACAAGTACAATTATCCCCATTTTTAGATGGAAAAACCATTATTAAGATAAAATAACCAAGTTGAAGTCACTCAGCTGGATAATAGCAGGGACAGACTTTAAACGTGGGCCTGTGTGAGGCCAAGTCTATTTCATAAAGTTTTCCCATGATGATAAGTATTATTTACAGCAAAAAAAAAAAACATTATAAAGTTGGTAATTTTAATATTTTAAATTCTCATAATTTCACATCCCAGGGATAAACACTTTCAACATTTTAGGGAATATTGTTCATTATTGGTTTGAGAAAGTGTTCAATTAGCTTAATTTAAAGCTTGTAAAAAGCCTGTGGAAAGTATTTAAGTTGTAGCCTATTTTCTTCTAAAATGTAGTTCAATAACTCTAGACCCTCACATTAAATCATTAGTTACTTGCAAATGTTGTAGCGTTTAGACACATGTAACTTAATTTGAAAATGAAAGCTATTATTTGAAAGCCTGATTTTCTTCTATGCATGGGTGCCCGAACAGCCTTCTCCAAAACTTTTCATCATGCTGTGTCCCTCTGCAGAAATGTTCATGGATTCCTATTGCCTGCAAACTAAGATTGAAGCACATCTCATTTTTATCCATCATGGCTCTTGCCTTTCCAGTCACATTAGTCCCTTAGGAGGGACTCATAGTCATTACTTTTGATCCTCTCCTGCCCCCTCTTAGGTATTGCAATAAAACTTTTCTTGTTTTCCCTGGAAGGTTTGTTGTGTTAGCACAGATTCTGCTGCTTGCTAGCACTCTCACTTTAACCTTAGTTCCTTCATCTCCAACACTAAGGCATTAGATGTGGTCATTTAATATCCTTTCTAGCGCTGACATTCTGTGATTCTCACTGCTTGCTGGCACTCAATCAGTGAGCATGTGCATGTGACTGTCCAGCACACATCAGCAGACCAGGCACAGAGGAAGTGTCTGGTATAGCTTCCCTGTGTTGTGATTTCCCACCTTCCTGTTGTAATTATATTTGAAGATCAAGGAGGTGAAGGACTCAGTGGGGCTTGTAGTTATGAAGTGCTCATCAGAATGGAGGGTGGATAATGGTGAGTATTCAGAGGAAGGGACTGGAAGAATTTACCCCAATTTACCCAATGTTCAGTGAATGCCTGGAGGTAACTCTTGTAGCCCTAGAAGTTCAATAGCAGTAAGGTGGGACAAGGCACAGTGGTCAGGAAGTTTGGTTGAAGAAGGAATCCCTGGTGTTGAGCTCTTAGAGCAAATCTAAATGGTGACAGCCGAGGGTATGTTAGAACTGAGAACTTTAGACTGGTGGTAGTCAGAATCCCTCCATGGCAAGAGTTTTAGAAGGAAATGCATTGATAACACTAGTTTAGTGGAGTACAGGGGAAAAACGTAAGGTTTAGTGTTGTACTTGGGTTCAGGCCAAAACTCAGATAATAACCGGCTCTGTGATATTGGCATCTTTGACTCTGTGTGCCAATCTGGCCTATCCATCTCAGAAGTTATCCCCAAATCAGGCAATGCATAGAAAGGCTTTATTTCGTAAATCAGTAAAGCACTATGCAGATAGATCAGTTGTTGTTTGGTGCTGTGAATGAGGCCTCATTCCTCAGCCTTTTTTTTATTTTCTACAAACTTGGAGCAGGGCCACCACTCCTGCATCTCTTGCATGCTGCTAACTTTTGTTCAGCCTGTAGCCTGTGCATCCTATGTCATTGATCTCTGACAAAATTTTTTCCTAAGGAGCCACTTGATATTCCCTGGTTGAATTTGTTTCTGTGAGAGGGAGTGTGAATTTAGACTGACTGCATTGCATCTGTAAGCGATTTAAAGGTAGTAGCAACCATGCCCATTGTTTGTACTTCAGGAAGGTCCTTTAGATGACCTTTCAGATCTCAGCTGAGATTTTTCCTCTATTTACTCCTGTTTGACGAGCTGCTGTTTGGATTAGTGGTGATACTTTGGAATTTACACAGAAGAAAACATACTGTTTACTGAGTCTGGGAGCCTTAAAAGGCTTCTGTTCTTCCCACAGTGATGTTAAAAAAATGTAATGTTATGCCACCATTAGAAAATTTTCACAGATAAGACTATTTCCTCCAAGGAAAACAGGCATTTTCAGTTTGGGGCTCCTCCAATTCAGACATAAGGAAAAGTAGTTTGCGTGCATTCATTATATAAAAGGAGACTTTTAAAAAGAGGGTGGAGAGGAAAGGAAGAAATTAAGAGTCAAAGAGGAAATATTGGTGAGCCAAACTTAAACAATATCCCATTCTAAAAAAGTTTTTTAATTTGAAAAGGTTATGGAGGTAGAAGGGAACTGATTTATCTATAAAAGAATTTGCTATAAATATTTCCAAGTCTTTTTTTAGATCATTAAGTTTTTTTAATTATTAGGCTGATGGCAGTGAAGCTTAAAGCCTAAATGTCAGAAGTGAAAATTAATTGACAGTCAAAAGTAGAGAGTAAACATGTATGATAACTTAAAAATGGTTGGAGAAAATAAAATGGACTTTGCATGTAATGGTTTAGAACCCTATTCATAAAGCAAAAGGAGAAGAGAAGCCTGAAGGGGGAAGTGATGGATGACAAGGGTTCTAAAGGATGTTCCCCTGAGAAGAACATTAGATACGTCTTTTGGGATTCATGGGACACTTGATCCAACTTGCAGGACCTTCAGGTAGAAACTGTGATATTGTTACTCAGACGCTGTAACCATTCAGTATGCTGGCAGAGAGAGCGGGCCCCCAGGGGAGATCCAGCGTTCCCAGTCTGAGTGTTGAGGCACAGCTGGTGATGAAGTACAGAGTAAGGATTCTCAGGTTTTCAGACTTAGTCTTTAGGGAGGGAACTTGAGGTCTGTTCTTGTAAACAATTCTCCAGAAGAAAGTGATGAGCCAGCTTTGGAAACTGCTAGGCCAGTGATCGGCAAACTCATTAGTCAACAGAGCCAAATATCAACAGTACAACGATTGAAATTCCTTTTGAGAGCCAAATTTTTTAAACTTAAACTTCTTCTAACGCCACTTCTTCAAAATAGACTTGCCCAGGCCGTGGTATTTTGTGGAAGAGCCACACTCAAGGGGCCAAAGAGCCGCATGTGGCTCACAAGCCGCAGTTTGCCGACCATGGCACTAGGCTAGACCGTATCAAAGAAGTGATGGTAGTAAATGTAGCGATAATTAGCAGATTAGCCTAAAGTTGCCTTACTCTGAGTTGTTTTAGTCTCTCGGTTACAAATTGTTCAAAAGTGTGTAAGAACATGTGTTCTATGTAGAGGCATATTCCCTAGATTCAAATTCCATCTTCATCACTTATTAGCTGTCTGACTTTGGGCCAGTTGCTTAACCTCTCCATTTCCTTATCTGTAAGTAAGAGATTTTAACAATACCAACTCTAAAAACTGCTATGAGTATTACTTGAGTTATTGTTTGTTCAAGACTTAAAACAGTGTCTGGCATGCAGTAAGCTCTCGGGTCGTATGGCTGGTATAACAGCAGTACAAGGGGCGTGTGGAGAAGGCCTCAGGAGTCCTTGGCCCAGAGACCTGAAAGAATGCCAGTAAGTGAGGACTCAGAAGGAGTGCCAGTCTCCAAGCTGGATTTACTGGAAATGAAATACTTGGAGAAATATCAAATCCATAGCCAGGTAATAGAAACAAATCTAACCTTTTTGGTGACTTCGCCATTCTGTTATCTAGGCTAGGAACCTTGACTCCTCCCTCTGTTGAATCACCATCTAATCCTTACTTAAAAAAATAAATAAATAAGTAACCCTCCTTCTTTCATTCCTGTGTCTACTGCCCTAGTGTAAAGGCTTGCTGCATCTTCTAACTTGTTCCCGCAACCAGTCTTCATGTTACAGGGTTGGCAGTGCCACCAGAGTGGTTTTATCTAACACCTCGTTCCACAAACTCAAATGCCTCCCAAGGGCCCAGACTGGGTAGGGAGCTTAATGAACTAGGGGCATTCCACGAGGGACAGACGCTTCTCGACGCTGAGTAAAACAAGCTGGACAAAAATGACAGAGCGTATGATTTTACTAACAGGAAACCATAGAAATTCAAGCTGATCTATAATGAAGGAAAGCAGATCAGTGATTGCCTGGGGTCGGGGCAGTGGGAACAGGTGGGGAACTTTTTAAGGATCATGGATATGTTCACTGTCTTGATTGTGGTCATAATTTCACGGTGTATATATGTGTATATATGTCAAAACTTTTCTAATTATATACTGTAAATATGTGCAGCTTATTATATCTCAAAAAGAAAAAAACAGGACTATATATATTTCTTTGATCTTGTTTATTGTCCAGAATACATCGTTGCTTATAATAGGTGCTTAATTATTTCCTGAAGTGAATTTCTTTTTCAAATAACGTTGGAGGCGGGGGTTAGTGGGCTGGGAAGGTATGTGAGGAACCACTGGAGATTTTATAGTCTCAGCTTCATTTATTCAAGTGAATGCTGGCAGGGACCATCTTTCCTTTTAAGCTACTCCACTATTTATTTTCTTGTCATTAATAGGTTTGTTTCTGGAAGAAAAGACTAAAATAGAGCTGGTGTTTGCTCTGATACAGCCTTTATGCCCAGTGGGGCCTTAAAGAATATGAAAGCAAAGTTTGCATTTTATAGGTGAGTAAGCTGGACCCGAAGAATTCTAGAATCCAGACTGGTCCCAGTGTTGACCTTTACATAAAAATGGTTTCACTTTTTTTCGCTCTCCTGTTGATGAATTAATTCTGTGTGCAGATGCTTTCTCCAAGTCACGTTGCTACTCAAGTTTGTTCTCCTGCCTAATACAGGAGAAGGAGGAGAATCACTCTTTTTTCTAAGGAAACCTGACTAATCACTGAGCACAGATTCTTGATTCTGCGTCTGAGTGGGCTTTATAACATAAATCCGCATTTCTCTGCTGGGAAAGACATTAGTCACTTTGTCTTTGGAATCCTGTATTGCTATTTTCAGAGTCTCCAAGTGAACTGAAATGGGCAGAAGGATTTTTGATCAGGTGGTAGGCTTTATTTCAATCATTGATCAGATGTGATGAACCACAGGTATTTGTACCTGGAGGGTCAGGTACCCCAGCACATCTCAGTATAGAGCAGAAAAGGGTATAAAACAAAAACAGTGGGAACTGTGCTGAAGGCCAGTTTGGGCTGCGTGAAGAGGGAGCAATACCATCATCAAAGCAAATAGAAACCTTCTAGTATCTAGACTATGGTTGAGGGACATGAAGTTTAGCCTTTAAGATAGTAACTATCTGGCCTGCTGGGACTTAAAATAAGTCTTTGTTATGAACAATTTCAGCCATGTACAAAAGTTGAGAAAATAGTTACAAGGTGATTCATTATGCTGTTCCCTAGCCAGAACTTTTTAATAATAATTTTTTAATGGTTATCAATATATGCTGTGACTAATACAGTGAGAAATGATCTATTCTGTGGGATATGAATGTTTTAATCTCACATTTCTTCAAATAAACTCTTGAAAATTCAAACATCGTATTAAAAACCATTTGTGAGTAAATGTAACAACTGATCATTGGGTTGTTTTTTAATTGCTGATTCTTTTTTATTTTTTTATTTTATTTTATTGTTTAAAGTATTACAAATAGTAGTACATATGTTTCTTTTTTTTTTTTCCCCATTGACCTTCCCCCTGCCTCCCTTACCCCCTGGCACATGCCCTCACCCCCACCGTCTCCCCCCGCCCCCCCCAGTGTCTTGCGTCCATTGGTTATGCTTATATGCATGCATACAAGTCCTTCAGTTGATCTCTTACCTCCCCTGCCCAACCCTCCCAGCATTCCCGCTGTAGTTTGACAGTCTGTTTGATGCTTCTCTGCCTCTGTATCTATTTTTGTTCATTAGTCTATAATGTTCTTTATTATCCATAAATGAGTGAGATCATGAGGTATTTTTCTTTCACTGACTGGCTTATTTCACTTAGCATAATGCTCTCCAGTTCCATCCATGCTGTTGCAAATGATAAGAACTTCTTTTTTACAGCAGCATAGTGTCCATTGTGTAGATGTACCACAGTTTTCTTGCTGATTCTTGATGCTAGTGACTGACCATTGGAAGTAGTAGCGGACGTCGAGGGCCCCAAGGGAAGGCCTGGGAGTGAGTGCGTTGCCAAAGGCCGTTTCCGAAGCCTTCCTGTGCACAGACTGCCCACAGCACCTTCCAAACAATAGTTCCTAACTTACTTAGCAACAGGAATCGGTTCAAATGAAATCTTCAGCCCCCAACAGTGAAAACAACCACAAAGGTAAAAGCAATGGCCAGGTAACATCCTGCGGCAGTTGGTTCTGGGTTTGACAGCAAACATCTTATTGTTTGGGGAAAACCTGGAGACACTCTCAGGAGGCCGAGGACAGTTAAAAACTAGTCTTACTACATTTCTGTCTTATACAGGGATTTCTTCTTACCAAAAACAACACAACACCGGAATTACGTATTATCTATGATGTGGAGAATTTCTGTGGCTAATCTTAGTTCTAGATTGATTTCCAAAGCCACTCTTACAATGTTTCCCCTCCTATTTCAAAGGATAATTATTAATTTCAATTTTTTTAAAGTACCTATAAATCTAAAACTGAGGTTTCTTTGGGCCGGAGTATATCTTGACTTGCACAAAAAAATACGGTCAAACACATATGTAAGTCACAGGTTTGGTTATTTAAAATGCCTGAGCAGACATTTATATTCTAAAAGAATTCTACTTATGATGTGCAAATATAGCTTCCTAACTATTTGAGGGCATTTTTTTTTTTAACTTTCTGACTTGTGTAAATTGAAATGCATCCACACTTTGGTGTTACGAAGTTCATTTCTACCTTTAGGCATTTTCTCATTAGTTGCTCATGTGGGACTTTATAGGAAAGAAGGGGGGGAAGCCCTAATGTGCTTAACTGAGTATTCTGACCTACCATCTACCCTCCTGGTCGAGTGGGTGGTCCTGCATGTGATAAGGAAGAGAAAGCAGAGGCACTCAGCAGATCCCAGGGTGCCCTTTGCCCTTGCCTGACCTTCACTCTGTGCCTGAACACTGTCCCGCCCATCCCCCAACCTTTCAGTTCAGTGACAGAAGTACCAGCAAATCCTGAAAAGATTCAAATGTTAGAGATGCAAGAGAATAAAATTAATAAAAGCCAGAGTATGGATCCAGCTTCCTAGCATGCAATTTAGAAATTACTTATCATAGCTGAGGCATTTACAAGCCAGCATCAAGTTGGTGATCTCAAGACGGTGGGGAGGGGACTCCCCACCTCATTCCCGCCCTCCTTCTGGCTGCTTCTTAGGAACCAGGTGCTCAGTCAGGAGGCATGGCTCCTGTCTAAGCAAAATTATTTGTACAGTCTGGTCAATGTGGGGCAGATCAAGCTGCAGAAAATAATGGGGGATTTCTGTTTTTCATATCTACTCCTTACTTCCCCAGCCCCTAAAAATGTGTTGAGTTGGAAGAGGAGAGTATTCTGGTGTGGTGGGCACACACAGTGTCCTTTCTGACCTCTCGATATTTCTCTTCTCTCCCGGGAGTAGATAGGATAGCTCTTCCATGGGCAATGCTCAGTGGGCTCTGCCTGAATTCTCTGGTTTCACTCCAAAAGATAAATGACAGTGGTCTGGCCATCCATCATAGTCCCATGATGCAATGGGAGTATCCATTTAGGGATATGGGTGGAAGGCAGAGCTTTCTCCCTAATTAGTTTTAAACTCCACTTTCCGCCCTTAATTCCCAGTCCCTCCGAATGTTTTAATATACTGCTGGGGTATCTGTGTTCCCTTTTTTGGTAAATTTATTGATATTACTCTGTCTTTATGTTTTGACATGTGCAAAACTTCGGTACCTCTGTTCCAGTCCCCATCTACTACCTTTACTTTTAAAGAAAGATTAAAGTTTCACATACTTTCATTAACTTAGAGAAAAGTATCTTAGCAAACTTTTTCTATAAAGGGTCAGATAGAAATGTTATACATGTTGCAAGCCATATGGGCTCTGTCATAAGTATTTAACTCTGCCCATTATAGCAATAAAAGCACCGCAGTCACCATGTAAATGAACGGGCATGGCTGGTTCCAATAAAAGTTTATTTACAAAAACAGGCAGCAGGCCAGATTGGGCTCTGGGCCTGTGTCCTGACCCTTGGAATAGGGGAAGGAACGGAGTTTGTCAGCAAACAAGATATGACTGAAGAGTTGACTAGAAAGTACAGTTTTGACTAAACAATAAAGCAGTTAGTGGCGACCTAGAGATTAGTGTAGTCATCCCAGCCCCTCCCTAGCATATTTTAGGCATTTAGTAAGTATTTGTCAAATGACTAAATGATGGCTTCTTTGTGACCTGGCATAGTAACTGAGGCAATCTCAGAAGTGAGAGGCACATGTGGTAGGAGTTTTATTTAAGTTTTAAATGGATTATATGTAAAATACTTGATGTTTTATTCTAAAGGAAAACAAAACATCATGTTTGAAATCTTATTTTCACTTTTAAATGGAGTCAGAATGTTGGCCACTTGTTTGAGGCTCAGCAGGCACACTATTGGTTTTTGTTTGTTTTGTTTTGTGGGGAAGGGGAGGTATTCATATTTAGGTAGTCCAAAAATATTGAAGTTGTTGATACTGAAGAAAAATGTTACCTCTCATTAAAAGTCTGAGGATATGTATTATCCACAGGGCATAGACAGAATGCTTGAATATCAATAGTTTTGGTAAGGCTTAAATGTCAAGGTTGCTAATAACATCCCATTTAGTAACATTCATTTCACACTGTTCTTACTTCTGAGTGTCTGAGACAGGATAACAAACCAGGTCTATTGTTGTTTGAGTTACAGTGACAGCAGTTGTCCACAGCTCAGTTGTACAAATAAAATTGGTCATCATAATTCAGCTCAGTGAAGTTTCTGTGGCACAGGAATGAAGTGCTTTGCCCCATATTGTGGAAGACAGGGGCTGTCTCTGGCAGCAATGATGGATGTGGCGGGCTTTGCATTTGTTTTCATTTGAGTATTTCTCCAGAGAGACAACCATTGACACCATGGTCACAACAGGACTTTCCCGATCCTAAAATGGACCATTTTCTTTCCTTCAAAACTCAGATGATCCTCATGCATTTGGCCACAGATAAGGAGCTCTGAGAGAAAAATTGCTACTGGGCACCTACTCAAGTTGTAAAGGAACCCACTGATGTGCCAGATTTTTTTCCAGAAAGTTGACAAACCTGCCGTCAGGAATGCAGTTCCTTTCTTGTACTAGCTCTAGGCAAATGGACGGGAGCATGTAGAGCAACCTCTGAAACCCACAGCTCCATTGAAGAGGCAGGGGGTTATCTCCTCCAACCTGGGTGTGCAGCTGAGCAGATGGATTCGGTTGTGACTGGGGGCAGGGGTGGCAGCGCAGGTTGTCAGAAAGGAGCGAGTGCTCCAGACTCTCCCAGGCAAGGAGGTGGCACTGGAAACCACATTCAGCTTTTTCCTTTTGAAACTTGGCGAAGCAGAATTTGTTAGAAAGTCTGTCTTTCATTTCATTTCTCAAGAAAACCCAGCTAACTTTCATCATGACTTTTTAACCTTGTGTCTTTTTGTAAATTCGCTTTTAATATAACCTTAACTGAAGGTATGTAGACTTTTGGTGTGAAAATAAAATCTATTTGTTAGAATATTGAAACAAAAAATTCCGATGATCCCTTCCTGTATGGAGTTTTCCATTGAAGCCTCCAAAAGGAGTGATACCTTCCATTCAATAATTACTTGCTCCTGGCCCTGGCAGAGTGGCTCAGTTGGTTGGAGCGTCATCCCATACACTGAAAAGTTCCAGGTTCAATTCCCAGTGAGGGCATATACCCAGGTTGCAGGTTTGATCCCCAGCCAAGGTGTATACAGGAGGCAACCGATTGGTGTTTCTCTCTCATTGATGTTTCTGTCTCTCTTTCCTTCTCCCTTCCTTTCTCTTTAAAATCAATAAAAACATATTCTCAGGTGAGGATTAAAAATAATAATAATTTGCTTCTGTCAGGCACTATGCAAAGGACAAAGATGTAAAGGGAATCAAATCAGAGTGTCTGTCCTGTGATTCTTTATTTGCAATAGATTTCAACCTTACTACTCTATGGAAGGTTCCATTCTAGTCCCCGAAGTTGTCTGACATCTAATAGAGGAAAGAGGTATGCTACCAAGCAATTATAATACAGGATAGTAAGTTTTATAGCAGGAACTTAAAGACAGGCATCTAATCCTATCTAGGATGGTAAGCAAAGACTTCCAGAGGAAATAGCTAAACCCAAACGTAAAGGACTGGGAGCAGTTAGTCAAGGAAGGGGTGAAGAGACAGTGGGAGGAGTGGTTTGTGTGCAGTCCCTGGGGCAGGGTTGAGCATGGTGATTTGGGGGACCACCAGGTTTTCAGTGTGGCTGCACCAGGTGCAGGTGGGACATGGGGAGACAGAAGGGATTACAAATGGCATTATAACATCAACTTTATCCTGATGGCAATGAGGAAGCACTGGCTGGTGATATTTTTAAGAGGGGCCGGTACTGCACAGGATTAGAACTTTGAAAGATGTTCCCGACTGAGTTGTAGGACCATGGCTTGGAGGGAGATGAGATTAGAAGCAATGAGAACTGTCAGAGAGACTGTGTATACAGTCTCATGAGAACTGACGTGATCTAGGAGGGGGGAGATGCTGATTACTTGAAATGAGTGAGCAACAGCTGGAGAAGTGAGTCAGAGTTTAGGTGCTGGAATTGATAGCACTGGTGGTTGGAGGGACGAAGGAGCTGGAGGAATCAAGGAACAGATCTGGCGTGCTGTGGAATCCCATGCCCAACTTTGTTCTGGCACATGTCCTATTGTATTTCAGGTGTTTACTTCTCAGGTTCTCAAGTCTGACTGTAAGCTACTGAAGGATTTGCTCTTGTATCCACAGCACCCAGTGTAGGGGTGCAACATGGACAGGCAAGGCCAAGGGCTCTGTGTATGTGGCAACAAGAAGGGGCCCCTGAGCAGAAAGGACTGAGTGAGTGGTGGTGTCTCCTGTCCTCAGCTCTGTTGTCCTCTAGTGGGTTTGGGAAGCAGGCCCCAGGGAATGAGCAAGGGGGCATGTCAGGCCTTGGCCGCAACTCTGGGCCCTTCTCAGGGCTGGAGTAGGAGCTGCTTGGTGTGTGGCTTTGGGCTTTTGTGCATTCCCACCATGGTGTGGCCTTGTATTGAAGACAGGAGGTGGGGGCAGAGGGGAGCCGGGAGAATGGACACACCAGAAACAATGCCACTGCAGGAATGCCAGTCTGACACGTTCTGACTTGGCTGCCTGGTCCCTTGTGTGCCTGGGAATGAGGAGGATTTAGGAAGGGGGGTGGGGGCCAGAG
Organism: Cnephaeus nilssonii; assembly: GCF_951640355.1. NCBI lineage: Eukaryota > Metazoa > Chordata > Mammalia > Chiroptera > Vespertilionidae > Cnephaeus > Cnephaeus nilssonii. Next base: position 49,211,175 of record NC_137073.1, read on the forward strand.
ACGATGCACCCTGCTGGGAAATGCTTTAGCACTCAAAAGGCTTATGGATTAGCTGGTGTGTCCTCTTCCTGACAGAGTCGCTTTTGGTGAGTGAGTTACAGACTTGTGAGTGTTGTGAGTGATGGGGTAACAAAGGGAAGTTGCCGGTCCACTGTGAGGGTGTATGAAAGAGAGCACGTGTCGGGAATGAGAAATTGGCCTTACTTTTTAGTCTTGGCGGCTCAGAACGTGTGGGCATGGTTATTGCCGCCCCCCACCCCCTTGTGTATTGAAAGGACCTCCGGCTCCCCTCTTCCCTATGGGACGTGCTTTGACAGAAGGCTGTGAGGACCCTGGGTGGCTTGTTAGTGTCGCTAGCCTGTCCTCCGTTCTTAAGGGCCCTCACATTCTTCAGGTTATGTTTTGTTCCCCTTTTATGGCTAACTTTTATTTATTTATTAGGACACTGCTATGAACTGCCTGGAGGCCATGGTCATTATACGCATTTTCTGAAAGCCATGACAATTGTGAGACCACACGCTTTACATTTCACATGGCTTCTATAAATCAGATTTTGTTCTCTCTCCCTCCCAAGCCTCCGTGGCACTGCGTAACTCTCAGAGCAGTGTTCACATGCTGTTTAATACCCCATGGTATATCTTATTAGCCTGCTAAACTTAGCTCCTGATTCTTTCCCTGTTTGTTCCCAGTCCACGAGCCTACTTCTTCAGCGGAGGGACAGGGAGCTGTGGGGTTGTCAGGAAGTCACAGAGACCCTGGGGAAAGTGGCAAATTGGAACAGCAGTGACATAGCACACGATAGCAGCAATTTCAGTTATCATAAGCTTGTGAGCTTGTGAAAATAGGCCTGGCTAGGTTATTCTAAAATACAGATCAAGGAACATTTTCACTAAAAGCGAGCCTTGCATGGTAGAATTTTAAAACGTAAGAAAAACAAGTTTGCTTCAGAAGGGAGAAGAAACACTACAAACAGAGAAGACGTGTTTGGAAGGAATTAAAGATGAAAACGGTTAGAGTAAATCAAAGGTAAAGAAAAAAAATCAGACTTTGATGGGAAGGGGAAGCGCCCGTAGGAAGGAGGGTAGAGGAGAGCATTGGAGCAGGTGGGTTGGGTTTTGCCTCCCCCCACCCCCACCTCCCCAAGCCATGGTTAGACGGGGACTGACACCTTAGAAATTGTGCAAAGCACAAAAATGTGTCCCTCTGCGCTCCTGGCAGGCAGGAGTCAGGTCTGTCCAGGTCTGTGTTCTGTGCCTGGCACGGTGTCCTGGCACACACAGTGAGTGTGAACAGTAGGAGGAGCGGTTTCTCAGCTCTTTGGCGTGCGGAAGGGGCTGGAAGTTGAGAGAATGACATTGCAGGAAGTGATCAATGTTGTTTGAATATTGGCACTGTAAAATAAAGGTGGCTATATTTAGAGGCTCACTTTTTTTTTGGAGGGGTGTGTGTGTATGTGTGTGGACAACTAAGGATGCTAACATTATAGCAAAGCTGTCTGCAATGTGGGATTTTTTAAAATTTAGATCAGGCTACATGTGGCCGTTGAATGCTTTCCAAGAATGGTATGGAGCCTCCTCTGTTGCCTTGCCTGGCGTGGAGTCAGGCACTAGAGCTCTGTCTCATGGTTGCTGTCAGCAACTAATGTCCATGTTCAAAACATGTCGGGAGTTAAGATTAGCAAGAAGGAAGTGCTGCTTGGCAGAGAAAGGGGATTGGCGGCCTCTTGCCTTTGAGCATTGGATAGTATGTGTTGTCTGTATAAGAATTGGTAAAGATTGGTTACATGTGTAATTTATATACCAGCATAATTTTATGCACAGATGTGTTCTTATTGAAAAATCTGATGGGGTTTCGTTATCAAATACTCATCAGTGTTTCATTTCTATACCTTAGTAAAAATGCACTTACTAAGCTGCAAATATGTACTCTTTTATAATCATTTGGAATCTTATAATTTCTTAGGGACATTCCCTTAGAAAAACCATGTGTTGTATGATTTTACCAATTGTAGATACTTGCCTTTTTTTCATGTTTAGGTTTTGATTTTAATGAAAATCTATTGTAGTTTGTGGTTTTTATTTTTCAGGCATGTGTCACCCATTTTCCATGCTTCTAAAAATGTTAGTTTCGAGTAAATGTCTCCGGGTATGCCATACGCTGACCTCTAAGCCATTTGGGCTGATTTTGATGAAGTGGGGTTAGGGTAGATATCGGTAACCTCCAACAATTGAGGTAGACGAGGGATGTAAGTCTGTCCCTCAATTATATTTCCACATATAAGAGCAGACTCCAACAAACCTGCTGTATACACACAAACACTTAACTGCATAAGTAGACAGAAAAGAGGTCATTGAGTGTGTTCTCTGATGTAGGTGCTCTGATAGTACCTCATGAAGGTGCTCATGAAAAGTTACCCGATGCAAATAATGACATTTCTGGGGGCGAGATCCACTCACCTCATTGGGATCAGGTGACAGGGTGCCTCTAAACCAATGGCTGCATACAGGATTGTTCCAGAATTGAGCTGTAAAGGTCAAGTGTAAAGTTAGGCTCTTCAGATTCTCATATCTCGTTCATCCTCGGGTGGGGTGCCTATACCATATTTCTAGCCAATTCACCTATCTTAAACACTTCTCATTTCACCAGGGAGAAATCTTTTCTAACCTCTGTTGAGCTAATTTATGAAGCCTTTTGTGTTGAGAGAGAGGTGAAGAGCTTGAAGTTTCTGCTTCTAGATTGAGGCCTTTTGATGAGCATCTTTCAAATGCTAGCTAAACATTTCCCGAGTGCTGGAGTATGGGTGCCTGGTTATGGCAGGTCATGTTCCCTGGAGGCCAGATTAAAACTAACACATCTTAACCCAGGCTGGTTTGGCTCAGTGGATAGAGCGTTGGCCTATGGACTGAAGGATCCCTGTTCGATTCCAGTCAAGGGCACATGCCCTGGTTGCAGGCTTGATCCCCGGTAGGTGGCGTGCAGGAGGCAACCGATCAATGATAGTCTCTCATCATTGATGTTTCTCTCTTTCCCTGTCCCTTCCTCTCTGAAATAAATAAAAATATATTAAAAAACAAAACAAAAATTAACATATCTTAGCCTGGTTGGTGTTGCTCAGTGGTTGAGCATCGACCCATGAACCAGGAGGTCACTGTTCAATTCCCAGTCAGGGCACATGCCTGTGTTGTGGGCTGGATCCCTGGTGGAAAGCAAGCAAGAGGCAGTCATTCAATGATCCTCTCTCATCATTGATGTTTCTATCTCTCTTCCCCTCTCCCTTCCTCTCTAAAATCAATAAAACATTTAAACACACACACACACACACACACACACACACACACACACACAACTGACATCTTAGAGCACTAGGCTTAGGAAAAAAACAACAACAAACTAACACATCTCTATCCTATTGCCTGTGCTAGACTGTTTTAAAGTCAATTATTCATATAACTCTTCCTTTACTGGCAATTAATTTCCTTATTTAGGGAGCCTCCCTGGTACCAGTCAACTTTGGTTTCTTCTTCCTCCGCTCATGTCAGGTCTTCCTTTTTGCCTGTGTAATTACGTCCATGTGCTACCAGGAATCCTCTTTCTTTTTACCTCAGCAAATTCCACCTTCAAATTCCTCACGGCGCTGTCTTCCTGATCCCCACCCCCTTTCTGAATCCTAACCACACTGAGTCTGAGGACACACATTCATCAAATATACTGGCTGACTCACTCAATATTGGTCTTACGCATGTGCTGAGTGAAGGAGGGGGTTGTAGCATTATATTCTTGTATTCCAGAGTAAGCTACAAGGTTTAAGATGAGGTCTCACATGCATTTTCTAAACTACCCCTATCCAATTTAGCAGAGTTCCAAACATATGAAACACAGAGTAACTATTTAAGAGGGAGAATTGGGGAGGAGGAAGAGAGAATATGGGCAAATTATGGGAAGGTTTATTGAGAGGCCTCCTAATTCCTGGTCAGAGTCACTCGTCTGGGTGGAGAAAATGTCCTCTTGTACTGTGGAGAGCTTCAAGCTTCACTCCTTCCAGCCACAGCATTGTCCACATCCTGCCCTAATTCATCCTCTAATGAGGCACAAAATATGTGCGTATGAAGGTAGTAGGATAGTCACAGTGGTGGCGCTACAATGAAAAGAAAACAGCAGTCCTAGCTGGTTTGGCTCAGTGGATAGAGCATCGGCCTGCGGAACTAAAGGGTCCCGGGTTTGATTCCAGTCAGGGGCACATGCCCGGGTTGCAGGCTCAATCCCCAGTATGGGGCGTGCAGGAGGCAGCCGATCAATGATTCTCTCTCATCAATGATGTTTCTATCTCTCTCCCCCTCTCCCTTCCTCTCCAAAGTCAATAAAAATATATTTTAAAAAAAGAAAGAAAGAAAACCACAGCATGCAACCATATGTCCTTATAAGTCAGGTGGAGACTGTGTCTTACAAATCTTAATCCTTGCTGACAGAGATGCCTGGAAGGTGCAGCCACTGTGGAAAAACAGTATGGAGGTTCCTGAAAAAATTAAAAATAGAACTACCATATGACCCAGCAATTCCCCTTCTGGGTATTTATTCAAAGAAACTCCAAACACTAATTCGAAAAGACATATGCACCCTTATGTTCATTGCAGCTTTATTTCCAATAGCCAAGATACAGAAGCATGGACCCCATTTTATAAGCAAAATGACACTCTCTACATATCCATTTATAAACCTCATCTAATCCTCACCCCATCTCCCCCCCCCCCTTTTTTTGGCAAACTTCATATTTCTTTTCTTTGTTTTTTTTTTGTTTGTTTGGTTTTTTGTGGGGGTTTTTTTCCAAAGAGTAGGTAAGACACATGTGGAACCTGACCAAAATATGGTACCCTGGAAAGTAGATGATTCCCTACAGCAGTGATCGGCAAACCGCGGCTCGTGAGCCACATGCGGATCTTTGGCCCCTTGAGTGTGGCTCTTCCACAAAATACCACGTGTGGGCAAGCACGTACAGTGCGATTGAAACTTCGTGGCCCATGCGCAGAAGTCGGTTTTCGGCCTGGGCGAGTCTATTTTGAAGAAGTGGCTCTAACGCCGAGCCACACTCAAGGGGCCAAAGATCCACATGTGGCTCGCGAGCCGCAGTTTGCCGACCACTGCCCTACAGGAGGAACAGAATGGAAGAGGGTGTCAGAAGGTCAGTGGGTACCAGAGCTGCCGGCTAATGTTGGAAAGCAGCTCCTTTCCTGTTCTGAGTGCAGTGGTGCCCTTGAATGAGAAGAAAACATACCTGCCTTGTTTTATGCTTGACAATTTAATATAAAACTCTTCCCAGAAGAAATTTCTGTACTGGGTCTTTATAGTAAAATTATTACAGCTATAATGGCAGTCATGTACACAAAGCCTAAAGGAAATCAGGGTAGGTCTCCAACAAAGTGTATACATTCTGTCATCTCTCTATTTCCTTGGCAATCTTTATGGGCTCTGGTTGGAGGAACCCAGTGGAATTGCTGTAAGCACAGTCTCATGTTTTGCTGCATTGCTTAGACAGAGCGTGACAGATTGGGGAGCCATTGATATATGACAACTGGGAGCTATAACATTTTGGGAATGAAAATAATTGTTGAAACCTTACTTCCACTACTTCTAAAGCATTTTAATAAGTCTGTTCTTTATGACTTTAGGTAAACATGTCAATGTTCCCTAAGATCAGAATGAGTTTGAATTAATGAATTACTTAGGACGTCAATCTTGGAATATACGAGCCTGTCAGGAAAACCCAGACCCTTGGCACAGAATATAATTTTGCTCTATCGGATATGCAACTTCTATAAAAACCCTGGTTGGAAGAGCTGATATTTAGGGAAGGTAATTTAGGAAGCAGTCTGTATCAATCCACTTCTTGAAGTATTTTTAGGATCTGTCTTTGGATAAGATTAACAGCAATAGGAAATAACAAATACCGCATAACCCCTCACAGAGTGTCTTCAGGATCTGACTTCAGTGCTAGGCCTCTGAATTTTAGAGTGAGTTGTAATATACAAGAGCATTAAGAAACCCAGGTCTGCATTTTTGTGGCCATGTTTTTGGTGACGTTGCCTTTGGGTAAAGTAGTGGGGAACCTCTATATTTCTTCAGGTGAACGAAGAAATTTGAAAGGTGAAAGGTTAGTGTTACATCATGTGATAGCAATTGGATTTGTTTCTTATGGTTGAAAAATGTGTTTCTTTCCAGTTTTTCAAAGACTCTAGTTGAAGAAACTTGCAACGATCATTGTGTAGAGGACTTAGTCTTTCTTTCTTCATCCTTTTTTTTTTTTTTTTAATACAGGGCTGCAGCCTAAGACAGGGAGAACCATTCAAGAGGCCAGCTATAAATAGCTCTGGGTGTTCTTGAAGGATGGTAGTTTCCTTCAGCATTACATTAAGGAAACTCTTTACAAAGGAGTTAGTCTTGTCCATCGGGTAAAGGCCAGGTAGATGCCAACTTCCTTCTCATAAAGAGCTGACCAACAAAGGACTGATCTGAACAAACTATCCAACGAATGAATTATTATACAGGGTGGGGCAAAAGTTGGTTTACAGTTGTTCATATGGAAAAATAATACAATAATTAAATAATAATCCAAGAATAAAGTCCACATTTCCCATACTCACAACTGGAAACCTAATTTTGCCCCACCCTGTATATTAGTGTTTGGTGTGTTTTTTTCCTTTTATATTTAGTAGGAGAACTGGTTTCTCTTCTTTTATTTATTTATTTATTTTTCCCCAGAAGAAAGTACCTAGGCTAGCGCATTTAGGCCACATCTCTGCTTCATCCACATTAGCTCTTTGGGCTCACAGGAGCATGAGTTGAAAGGTGTGAATAGAGAGGAAGTTGAAATCATAGTATGAAGTGGAACATGTGGGTTTATTATCTATGCTACCTTTGGTAAGCAGATATTGCCTGTGAGTACACACTTGTCCAGGTAAATTCTTTCCTTCAAATCAGAAGTGAAGTCCAACATGGTTGAAATCTCATCTGTCCCAGGCTCTGTCTCTGCTATTGAGAGTAGGGTCCTCATTCAGCCACCTCTCTAATGTGGCCTTTGGGGAGGGGGTGTGTGTGTTTGTATTGTTAACAAAAAGTCATATTGTTGAGGCGAGGTTCTTTTTATAGGTGTATATCTCTTAAGCTGTTACCTCTGGCTAGGATTAGAATGGACCACAGATATGCCTCATTTCACCCAGGAGGTATAACTGAAAAGCCTGTGAGTGTAACTTTTATAAATGAGCTCACGGTCTAAGTATTTCAGGAAAACCCTTTATTCAAGGGATCCCTGCTGAGAACCATTTTGTAAAGTGCTGTGCTCACAGTAGGCACTGGATAACTACATGGATGGACAGATGACAAGAAGGGTCCTTTTGTATGAAAAACCCTTTCATGAGAGCCATTCTCTAGGAAACGGCGGGTGGGTGTTGCCAGACCCTGCTCCAGTATGGCCCTCATATGTCTCTATCCAGTACCCTGTGTCAGTGTTAATAAAAACACGTACTACTTATTGGACGCTTACCATAAACCGGGACGGTACCAAACATCTTTCATCTGTTATCTCATTTAATCCTCGAGGCAATTCAGTGAGATGCAGAAACTGCACTTCACGGAGGCTTGCCCACAGCTTGCCATGCTTGTATAACTGGCAAATAGTGGAGTCTGGTCTCAAATGTGAGTCTATCTGATTCCAACGCTCTAACCCCTATAACCTCTGTGTGTACTACATGCCAGCTCCCTGAAAACCTGAACTCTGTTTCATACATTGTTGTCCCCTCAGTTTCAACCACCAGGCCTGGTGTACAGTAGGCTCTTATTGTGAATGAATGGGAAAGGAAGGACCAAGACTGGGGTTGGAAGACCTGTTACAACTCTAGTTCTGGTACCAAATAAGTCATTCAACCTCTCTCGAGCACCGCATAAATTGGGAAAATAATTCCTGCCCTGCCTATATCACAGAGCTCTTGTGAGGATCAAAGGAGAAAGAGCTTATGAAAACCATAAGGAACTACATAAATGTTAAGAAGGAGTCATAAATTAATTACCTAACTTAACTGTTTTGTAAGTTCAGAATGGTTCAAGGCGAGGTTTCCTCAAAGCACCTGAAATATTTAAATATTTGGAAAATACTTGACCTAAGGGAAGGATAGGGAATAAGTCTTATGGTGTGGATACACATAGTGGCAAATGAACAAACCGTAGGAATTCCAGTTAGACGGGGGAAAGCAGTCCAGGCTGGTGGAGTGTGCACTGGGCACAGAGTATTTGGATTGGGTGACTCTAAGCTCCAGTGACCTGTCATTCTAACCAGGTGTTTGGGGCAATCCTGTAGGATTGAGTCATCCAGTGGCGTAGCTTTCACTGGTCACACAGTGTTTGCTGCCAGCGTTCCGCCTTTTACTTGCTGGCAAAGGGGCTGGCAGACCCTCATAGGCTGAAGCAACAGAGAGGGACCCCTCCTTACCTCCCCCCCACCCCCCCCACCCCCCCCCCCCCACCCCCCGGTGTGTTTTCAGGTGTCTTAGAGAAATGTGCTAGATTCCAAAGCTGGTCTGTGCACTGTTCAACTTAGGTTCCTCATTGACACCTCTAGTGCTGGCTTCAAGAGTCTCTTTTGGAAGAATGTTCTGTTACCCCTCTTAGGTAACCCCATTGTTTCTCTACTATCACACCCCTACTCCATGGATTGGAAACTGTTAGATTTCTGTTATTTAAAGCATTAAGATTTTCCAACAGTGCAATGTAAAAATGCTTCTGGAGACTTCTTTCAATCTTAGAACTATATATACTTTCAAAACTTACAGTGTGTGGATAGAAAGCCCTTTGAGACTGATAAGAATGAGCTCTCTAATAGCATCTTAGGTTTTGTAATACTTATTTTCAGGTGCATTGTTTAAGCTTCATGCTGACACTGGCAGGTACACAGAGCGGGACAAACTATCCACGTTTTACAAATGAGCCTGGAAGGGGAAGGAAAGCGCACAAGGGACAAGGGACAAGGCCAAGCTGGGGCTCGGACTTTTTCTCCATCCTGTTTAGTCCACCTTCTGGGCCATACGAAGCCACACTCCCCTACCTGACAGTACAGGCACCAGGTCAGTCCTATTGAAGCAAGCAGGGCAAGTTAATGCTGTCGTTACAGCTGAGGAGAGGGAGCCCCAGACACTAACCTCCTTGCCACGCACCTCTGGCTATTGATTATTCTGTCTCAGACCCACCTCTCCTGACTCGGAGGGCCTCCTCTTTTCATTGTAGCTGCTGACTTTGTTTCAGCACTTCCTAGAAAATCTTCAGGCAACACCTTCATCTCACCAGCATAGAACACCACAGGGTTTAGGAATTCACTGAGGAAAATGCTAGAAAGGCAAGGTCAGGAGAAAGGAGAATAGTCAAGAGGAAGGAGAAAGGTCAAGAGATGGAAAAGACCAACCAGCATTTGGATTGCCTGCTTCCTTAACCACGAGTGGGAAGCAGCCTTCAGATGGAATTTCTGCCACTTTGTAAGCCCATAAGCCTGCCCCAGACTGCCTGCTCCAGCCCTGTCACATGTTTAGGGGAAAGTTATGGACAGTTCCACTTTTTATTCTAGGTATTTGTATATTAGCATTTTTTTAAATATATTTTTATTGTATTTTTACAGAGAGTAAGGGAGAGAGATAGAGAGTTAGAAACATTGATGAGAGAGAAACACCAATCAGCTACCTCCTGCACACTCCCCACTGGGGATGTGCCTGCAACCAAGATACATGCCCCTGACCGGAATCGAACCTGGGACCCCTAAGTCTGCAGGCCAATGCTCTATCCACTGAGCCAGACCAGTTAGGGCTAGCATTTGTTAATTGTTGCATGTAAAACTAAGACTTCTACATGAATCCACCTTGGATCTGAGGTCTAATATCTGACAAACTGCAAAAGGTATGTAGTTGGAATTATCCTTCCCTCTGGTAATAATTAGAATTGTGGGGCAGAGAGCAAGCAACTTTGGAATGAATCTTCTTACTTAGTTTCTTTTGGTTTCTTGACATCCATGTTTTCCCCTCCCGTTTTTCTGTCTGACGCGCTGTCTCTGCAGCACACAGCCTGTGTGTGCCCCAACCTCCTCAACCCCCCTCTGCTCTCTGATGTTCTCCGAAGCACCCTCTGATCTGCCCACCTGCTTTGAACAGAGACTTGAATAAGTTTCAAGTATTTTAATACTAAAAATTAGTTTTTATTTGGTACATGTTTTCTCATTTTAATGCATTTCTAAGGAAAAGAGGTTGCATTTTTGAATAGCTATCGTCACAGTTTAGAATTGAAAACCTTAACTTGCAAGATCAGAAAGTAGAGCTTTCCTAGGGATGAGAGCTGTGTGCAGAGGGCTTCCTCTGTTGAGGTAGCTTTACAGCTTCACAGCCAGTGCTGGGAAAATCCTTGGTGACGACTTTTTACGTGGCCTAGCATTCTTGTTCTTATGAGTAATGCTAATGAAACTGTTCTTTCAAAACCTCGAGACCTTCTCGCCAGGCACGTATGTTCTCTGGGAACACCAGCTATCTCCTTGACAGTTATTAGGCTCTGTGCTCGTTCCTCTATTGCAGTTGTCTGTTCGGCGGATAGAGGCCGGTGTTCTCTTGCACCGGCGGTGGCCCTTTAGGGACGGGATAGAAATTGCTGGGAAAGGTGGGAAGGTGAAGGAGATGGTTTGTGTGCTGTTTGGTTTCCCGGCACTTTCAATCAGGTTTGGTTACTTTACTCAGTTAAGAATTAGTTTAGGCTGGGTTGGTTAAGAAGCCATTTTCGTTATTGTCTTCACATTCTTAGGAAATGTATCCTACTTAGTCTGAATAAATCTGAGAATAAAACACCGTGGTGCCTTGCCTTGCCTCTATGCAAAGAAATCTCGTAGCAAAACTCACACATCTGGTATTTTCGAGTTCCTCTTAACCTGTCATTTAACATGTGGCCTTTATTTGTCATCTTTTCATTTGGTGGTGGTGGTGGTGGTGCCCACAATAACAATACTCCGCTGCGGTGGTTGTGTCTTACAGAACCCAGGAGTGGCTTTTATCCCTGCCTCTGTGTCAAATCCAGGCAATTTTCTCCTCCCCGTGGCTTGCACGGCGCCTGGTTGAGTGGTTGAACGTTGGTCGCCAAGTTGCTTTGTTAAAGCCACAATCTTTAGAAGTGAAATAGTCACACCAAGCGATCCGGCTTATGTGGACTCTTCTGTAAATAGTACGTGCGCTGGGGGAGTATTCCCTCGCCCCCGGGGGAGGTCAGCAGAGTGGTTGTGAGACAGAGTAATCTGGTCTGGGTGGTGCTGAAAGCTCTTATTGACGGAGGATTAGTCTCAGTGGAGACAACATGCTGTCACATGGCCATCGGTGCAATTGAGAGGAGTGAGGTGGGAGGCCAGTGGGGGAGGGGAGAGCCGCTGAGTCACTGAGTTCATTGAAAGGCTGCTGCTGCAGGGGTGGGTGGCCAGCAAGACCCACCCCTGGACTCTGCCACCACCACACCCACACCTCTGGGTTAGCTGACTCTACTCCATGTTGGGCACGGAGGACAGCAGCACTTAAAGAGGTAGGAACCTGAAAAGCTGGCCTCACAGTCAGACACCTCCTACACAGTGGAGAACCCTGGGCAGATTCCGGGAGCATGGAAGAGGGAGGCCCCCTGCTGACATAAGGGAACTTGGCCTCTGGTCCTGAGTGTTGGCTTCTGTATCCAAGATGGGAAGCTGGGAAGGGGGGTGGTTACTCCAAGGTTTCTTGACTTGATGCCTCAAAGCTCCGAAAGGGAAAAGAGGAAATTGTGTATGCTTACTTAGTCTAGCAGCCAAATACTATTTCTCTAGATTGGGCATAATTTAAAGTCACATTCAAACTTGTCAGTGCGCAGCCATTGCTAATGTGAGAAAAAAAATATGTTAAAGTCACTGTTTTTTTTCGTAGGTGCCTCAGAGTTAGTCTGAAGCTTCTCTACCACTAGAAAAAAAGTACAAAAATGGCAAACTTTTGTCTGCATTGGGGCTGGAGGGAAAGTAGGGGGTCCTTGAGGTGGGCGGGGAATTGGGGCCGAAGTCACAGTCTACCAAACTGTATCACTTCTCTAAGAAAAGGGAGCACATGGTCTTTGCATAAGTTTGGTTCCCAGCCTTAAAGGACTGATGTTTCTGTGTCTGTGTCTGTGTCTGTGTGTGCGCGCGCACAGCATGCCAGGTGATGTCATGCGTGTTTTTGTGACCCCGCCACATGCACCGAGGACCTATCTGAATGACTGTTAATAAACGAACTGTTAATAAATGTCTGAAAAAGGACCTAAAGAGATGAGTCTATAGACCAATATATGTTGTCCAAAAAAAGCATCAAAAGTTGGTGGAGGCTGGAAAAAAAAACCTTTCAAAGTGAACTCTGAGTGCTAGTACTACCCCAGTCCAGGTTATCTATCCTGAAGAATTGATTTCGGCAAATCTAGAATAAAAAGTGACTGCTTGGACTAGGTGAGTTCTCTTGTTTGTTTTTGTTTTTTAAGAAACTAGTAAAAAGTCATTTCCTCTCAAAGCTACGTGTGCATTTACGCAGAACATGGGGGTTGCTTTGTTTTGAGTTTCTTCCCCATCCCTCCTTTATTTTTCTTTTGCAAAACTGAACGCAGAATTCTGTTCATCCCAATTTATTCAGAGAGGTCTACGGCAAGGAAGGCAGGCAGCAGATGCTTGGTGGCTTCCGTGAAAGGGGAAATGAGTAACAGAGGATAGAGGTTGTGCAGGGTCAGGGAAGAAGGAAAGCCTGTTTTGGTGTGAGAGAACTTTGCTGTTTAATTGGTTGTGTTGGCAACCAATAAGGACTGGGAGGGAAGATGAAGAGAACGGGGTTGGGGGGTCACTAGTTGCTGCCATCGCCTCCTTCCTGGCTGGAGGGACTCTAGCCTGTCTGATGGCATGCTGCTTGGATGGCCCGTCAGGAAATCATTTCATTCCTGGCTCCCTGGTCTCAATTAGCTTGAGTGTAAAAACTTGCTGGGTTTAATCAGTCCCTCTAGCAGAATAAGACTTTCCCCTTTTAAAGAGAAAGGAATGTGTGTCTTGGGCATTAATAAACCTTTACTAAACTAACCTTCCTGCATAATTAAATTACTTGCTTTGAAGTAAAGGAGCACCTAAAAATTAAAGGTTGAAGTATGATTCCAGAACATGGCTTAAATTTCTTTCAGGTTTTAATAAATTGTAAGAGAGAGAGAGAGAATGAATGAATGAATGTGTCACTGCATCAGCTCTGAAATGCAGGAAGTTTGTTTAGCAATTCATTATTGGGAAGAAAAACAAAAGCACGTTGGTCCTTGGATTTTATAAGTCACCACCAAGGAGCCATGGGTAGGGCTTCATCTAACTTGGGGCCCTAGGTTACGGACAGGTGGGCTGCTAGATCCCAGGGGGCCTATCATTTCTTTTTTAAAATATATATATTTATTGATTTCATTGCAGAAGGGAGAGGAAGAGATAGAAGCATCCATGATGAGAGAGAATCATTGATCGCTGCCTCCTGCACACCCCCTACTGGGGATAGAGCCCTAAACCTGTGCATGTGCCCTGATGGGGAATCAAACCGTGACCTCCTGGTTCATGAGTCAACGCTCAACCACTGAGCCATGCTGGCCCGGGCTGGGCTGGTCATTTCTAATTCCAGATCCAGGTATAGATGATGGCAATTTAATTTTAGAAAGCTAAATTGGAAGCTTTTCCCCACTGTGTGTAATGACTCAACTTAAGAATTTAAATGTTTGCTCTCAAGCTGCCATACTCTAAATGACCTGCAGGTTACCCAGTACAGAATGTTAGCCCTTTGTCTACTGCACGGTCTGGTTAATGTTCGGGAAAAGCAAATACATTTGAGGATTTAGCCTGACAAAAGTCCTCCCTTCTCCTGGTTTTGTGGAGCACAGCACCAGTTCTCCACCAGCTGAGGGGTCTTCAGGCCTCACTCCTGGTATCACCCAGAAAGCTCTGGGGATGCTGTCTAGCTTTAAGCCCCCTTATTGCTCTATCTTTGAAATTCCTCTGCTTCTGTCAGTTGACCCTTTTGCTTATAAGGTTGGCTTATTGGTGTGTGTTTTTTAAATTAAGTTTTATCCAAAATTTCTATAAATTTGAAATGAGTAAGGGGCTATTCAATCTGCTATACAGACCCAGACTCTCGCCTGACTAAATGCAACTGGGAAGTTAGATATGCGAGAACATTTATTTTTATTTTTTCTGAGAACACGATCCACATTTTATTTACATTTTAAGACTAACTTTAATCTCAAAAATCACATATCCAGTCACCTATTTCCTTTTTGCTGATTTCATTTCAACTTAAATGCATGGTTTGTCAAAGACTATAAACAAATATTTACCATGTCTTTTACATGTAACACACAGAAACAGCTTTCAACGGATATTCATTGACCTTCCCCATGACATTTTTTTATTATAAATACAGATATCAAAACAATTCTGAACATATTTTTTTATACTACTGGTAGTCAGCACCCACACCACTTCAAAAATTAAAACAATTTGAGACAATTTTCATTGTACCTGCTACTGTAGACAATTTAAATTGAAGCTCTTTCACTAAGCAAGATGGATAAAGCATGCCATTTCTTTTTCCTTCTTGGGATTTTTACTTTTTAGTAGAAATCACCATACTTTCGTCTGTAAACCTGAATTCTATTTTGAATACTCCAGGTTTATGTTTAAATGACAGTGCCTTAGAAAAATTGTGCTGCTTTTTTTCTCCTGTTACCTGAAAACATAATGTGTATACATATATTCAATATATTCTTACACATGTCCAGGTCATGTTTATCAGCTGGCATTCTTTTACTTAATGTGTGGGTATTTTGCATCGTGATATTTAATCAAGACATTAACATGAGTAGAAGATTGTTGATTTAAGACAAGTTTGAGATTCACTAAAGTTAATTGTTGTATGTTTGTCCTTCTGGTGGCTGTGGCTTCATATTTTCTTTGGACATCATTAGACATCTTAGTTCTTGAAGGGCAACTTGAATGCTGTATGAATTTTGCCGTTTTGCTAATACTGGTATGCTCTGTGCATCTACCATACCACTGGAATTATTTATCCCCTTCATATTAATTTTGGTTACAAATCTAACTGTTGGAGGAGCTTCTGGGTATTTAGGTCCACATTCTACTTTCAGGCTATATATTCTGTTTTCATAATTTGTTCTTGGTGGCCCAATAATCATGCCTGTCCGCCTTGTACGTGTCATAGCTTCATCATCTTCAAGGCCCCAGCTAAACGCACCATCGCCTACTCCTTTTTGTCCTTCTCAAGTTCTTCCAACAGCGAAAATTATGTGGAACTTTAACTCCTGTGGAGACCGCCATCTTCTTCTGCCGCGAGAACATTTCTTTATGTTGAACCGCTAAGCCTTGGTGTTGGAAGGAACCTGCCGCCACCCCCCTCTGTGTAGCCTCTGCTGCATTCTCCCAGCCTGGGGGTGGTGATCTGTGGCAGCAGGCAGAGAGGTGGTCCCACAGCACCACACCTGGTTCCACTGTGAAGCCGTCACCTTGACACCTCGCTGCTGGCTGGCTTTCATTGGACACCTTCCTCTTGCATATCACTTCACCATCAAGATCATCTTTCCATAAGTTCAGGTTCATGGTGTTTACTATCCATAGTCTATGCATTTATGATGATAGCCCAGTTCCCTTTTATTTTTTCCCTGTTGGGTTTGGAACCCCTCTGTGGGAACCTGTCCTATGTATTGACGCCCACTATAGGCTTCGTTTTGTCTAAGTATCTTTCTCTACCTCCCAAATGTCATGCTAAAACGTGTTCACCATGATCCATTCCAAAACTGCTTTTCAGCCATGCTCTGGAGGTGTCCTTTCTTCCCATTGGGAGTCATCATTCTAGTGCCTTACGTACATTGTACCTAAACAAATAAGAATCCTGTTTTGCATCATCATGGATGTTGTTATAATCCATGTCCACATTATCTTTAAAAATCAATGACCTTTACCTAGAAGAAGTGAGGAAAGTACCTCCACTGGGTCTCGGGGCTGTCCTCAGAAAGTCGAGGATGTTTTCCCGGTGTGACTTGTTCCTGTGTAAATTAGCAGATGGGGAGGGGGAGGGGGAGGTCAGCCTTGGCGGGCTGTGGAGCTGTCAGTTTTTATTCTATTTGTCATTTTCTTCAGGAAGTCCCCAAACATGGGGGAGTAATTATCTCAGCCATTTGGGGCCCAGCAGGTTCCCACCACTCACCATTCCCCTGAGATTTGCTGGTGACACGCCGTGCCTGCTGGTGCCACTGCACTCCCCCCTCCAACACAAGTTTACTCCTTGTAGATCATGCATTCTCTCAACAGTCTGAAAGCTGCAAACCTTCCTCCCAGGGAAAACACACGCATGCTCACTTCCGTGTCCAGTTGCAGGGGGTTGAGGATGTCCTAATCAAGACTCATGAAGCCCAGGTTAAGGACCCCTCGCATGCACCATACCCGCCTTGCTTTGAAACTTGGCGATTTATGTTTACAGCCTGTGTCATGGATTGCATGAAAAGGGCCTTACTCCTGTTCTGTAGGTCTTGTGGTTTCATTCATTATTTACTTTTGGACCTCCAATGCACAGCATTGGGTTAACTGGTCCTTGGTTTCTATCACACGCATGGCCGGTCCAGGCAGGGCCCTCTCCCATCCATTTTATCTCTGCGAAACACCTGCGAGCCCACCCCAACACAGAAACTAGAATGTGACAGCATTTATCTCAGCCTGTGTGGTCCTACCTACCCGACCCAGTGTAGTCACTTTCTGAATCCTGTGTAAATTGTTTTCTTGCTTATTTAAGAAATAGTTTTGTCATGTCTGTACATTTCTAAAAGGCTAGCCAGGATATGGTGGCGTTCCTAAGTCCTCTCTAGACATACGTAAGTTCTCCATGGTTCATTTGTTTTAAAATACCTGAGCCCTTCTTGGGTGTTAGGCGCTCAGGTGCCAGGAGGAGACAGAAATAAAACGACAGCCCCTGCTGTCACGAAGCTGGGCGGGGAAGATGCTAAAACCTTTCAAACTGGAATGATTACACCAGCAAAGACATGATGAGTACTGAAAGTCGAACCACGTTATATGGGTGATGTGATTTCCATACATGGTAGCGACCTGTTTCGTGCTGGACTTATGACTGTATGCGCTTTCCTTTCATCTGGATCAGCGCTGGCTCGGGGCAGGGCCAGCAGCGGGCCTCCGCCCTTTCCAACAGGCACATTTCCGCCAGCTCCCAGTCAGCCATGCGGAGACACTCAGAACGCGGTGGCACATCTTTACTTTTCGCCTCAGGTGACTTGCCTTCACCTCTCCCTCAGCCTAGGTTCATAGAGGGCAGCGCAGCCCAGAGCGAGGAACCCGGGTCTTGATGTCTGTGGCCTGGGGTTCCAGTTCTGGCTTCACAGTTGCTCTGTGCCCTTGAGCAGATTACTCAACGCCCTTCTTCCTCGTCCTCATTTGTAAAGTGATGCTAGCAGTGCTCCCTCATAAGGTTGCTATGAGCATGAAATGAAATAAACGTGCTTTATTTCATTTTTCTCTTAAATCAAAGAAATAAAGTACCGTAGTGCATATTATACAGCGAGTTCTCACTATTCGATGCCATCGCTAATTGTTCCGGCCTTCATGGCCCTGGAAATAGTAAGAGTGAAAATAAAGGGGATAGGCTCTGTCCCCTGCCGTCTGAGACGTCAGACCCCTGGTGCTGGAAGAGGTGTAATGAGAACCTCTTTTAATAGGAAAGAAGCTCCTGACAATGACCCCTTTGCCACGAGAAATGTCCATAACGAAGGTCCAGGTTCCCTGAGGGCAGAGCTGTCTTTTATTTTTAATGTTACATGCAGGACGGCACCCTTAATGAATAGTGGTAAAAAAAAAAAAATCAGCGGAGGTTTAGATCCCAGGCCCGAAACTCATAACTGGAACCCACAGTCATGCTTCTTTTGGCCCATGCATTGTTTAAAAAATTAACATTAGTCGGTAGCTCTTACACATCAAAATATTTCACTTAAACATTCCGTTTTTTATATTTTTTAATAAAATTATTTAGCAACATGGGGCCCACATTCCCACTGGGCAGTGAATGCTGGAGTGGAGAAGCAGATGCCCAGTGGTAAATGGGGCGTGCCCTCTCCAGTTTGACATGGACCCCAGCGCTCCCTAATGCTCGCCTAGACCCCTTCCCTCGCATCTCACCTGCCTGGCCTGCTGGACACTGGAGTTTGTGACTGCATCCCCTGTGGTATTAGAGCCTGATTTGTCAACAAGGAGGGTTATTCACCCAATTAGTGCAGCTTCTAAGACCTGGCGCTAGGTGCTGGGGGAGGGCACGGGAGATGGAAATGAAGAACAGGACTGATTCACGTATATCACCAATGGGTATCTCACCAGTAGGAGAGCTGGTTCATGTGCGGGGATGACTGCGGTGAAAGAGGACATGCGCCAGGTTAATGGTGCAAGATTTGAAAGGAGGGGCATCTGCTTCTGCCTGAGCTGCTTGCAGGGAGTCTCTTGGATGAGACCTAGCTCTTTGAGGATGATAGGATTTCAGTATCTGGAGGAGAAAATGGCCTTCCCCCCAGAGGGAGTGACATATGCAGCAAAAAGCAGCTGTGACTTGACCAGTTTGACCCACACGTGGAGGAGCAAAGGGAGTTGAAAAGAGGAGGAGGCAGGCAAGGGCCCTTTAAGGCCACACAGTGGCATTTGGACCATGGGCAGTAGGGCGCTGGCAAAGATTTTTTGAGAATGTTATGATCAAAAAGGATTTTGGGAATAAAATATTTTTCAACTGTGTCAGCAAACATCCCAAAGGCGGAAATGGCTCTTGACCTGTTTGCCTAGATGCACCCTGCACCCTGCTTTTTCTTGCAGCCCATTTCTGCTCTGCGTGCTCCGATGATGTCAGAAAAGCGCCCTTTCCTTCTCGGGCCGTGACCTCAGGCCCAGAACCCATAGACGGGTGATAAATTTCACTTGCAATTGGAAGTGCATTAGAGGGGGTGTGGTAACACTTAGAAAGCTTAACCTGCCTGTCGTACAAAGAGATGGAAAACCTGTTTGGGGCAGCTCTAAATTGTCAGACTGATTGTGCTGGCTCCGACCAGATTGCAAGTCTAATTCTCTAAGTGAGACTCACTGGATCCTCATTGTTATGCATGCTGCCCACCCGTGGATGCTCTGCCTTCCTGGTGTTTGGCGCTGGGTGTGTGATGGTGAGAGGACTGCTAACCCCGACTTTGGGCACATTCTGCTGAGAGTGCTGCTGCTGGGTAATAATTGATGCCACTGTCCTCACATGCGACTGTGATCTACACTTGATCTTGGACTTGGCTTCCTTTGCTGTTCCCTTTAATGAGCACTTTGACAGGCTAATTCACACTGGGCCCTTGGAAAGTCTGTGACACAATCACCGTCAGAAATAGGTGCTTCTTAGCTGGGATGACCTGGTTTCACTCAGAGTTGAACACCACTGCCCCCAGGGATGGAACCGCTGGCCTGGCCTTGACGTTGCCGCAGAAAGCAGAGAAGAGAGGCCTGCCCCTGGAGCAACATGGGCACTCATCCCTTTGTCGATTCTATGGCTAGTCTAGAGATGGTTTATTTTGTTTGCTTTTTGCACTGCAGCTATATTCATGTTCACAACGAATCCTCAAGAAATGACAGTAGATGAGGAAGTCAAGATTGCAGAAGTCTTCCTAGTGAGGGGAGTGGCATCAGGAGGCCTTTCAAAGTTGTTCTCTCTTCCATGGGCCAGTGCTGGACTTCTTTTCCCCATTCATTCAGCAGAAGATCCCCAAGTGTGTTTTGTGTGCACTAAGAATCCTGCAAGGCTCTGGAGATGCCGGAGTGAGTGGCAGATAAGTTAACATCATGCACTCCTGCTGGATTTCTGGATTTTCTTTGTGACAAATTGAAGACAGATTTATTCACTTGTCAAATATAACCATTTTTCTTTTTCCCCAACCATAATGCCAGAAATGTGACATTTATGTCACTTAATGGCCTTGAGTTTACAAAATGAGTCCTCTGAACACTGGGTAATTTTACCACAGTGCTATTTTCTGCAACTTGCACCAAGTGAGCAGTGAGTGATGTCTGCAAGCATGAGGTAGAACCCGCAGGTAGATAGATGATCCTCAGGGTGTGGGTAATTGAAACTAATAGGAATAGCCCACAAAACATGATTTCATAGAAGAATAACAAATATGACCTAAGTGGTGCTTTGGTTAATTATTTTTAGAAAAGAAACAAATTAGAGGAGGAATTCCTAGGTGTATAGCATTCACTAAAGTAAATCCCAGTTGGACTGGAAACCTAGGTGTACAAATTGGCCCCATACACAGATGGACATGTGTGTGAATGGGGAGCTTAAACTCAGGGAGAGTGGATCCCAACCAAGATATTAAGTGGTTTCCTATGGAAAGTAGAATTTACTCTTCCTTTATGTATTTCTGTATTGTTTGAATTTGTAACAATGAGTAAAATACACATAGATACATGCACATGTACACAAATACTAACCTGATTGGATATGGAAAGAATCCCTAGGCTTAAAATTAGTGGGAGAAATGACAAAAGAATTGAGCAATAGGATTTGACAGCAAATATGTTACTTTTATTGGAAAGAATTTAGACAACTTGGAGAAAATATTCCCAACAAATTCATGTTGCCACCCTCAAATAGTTTAATATAGTAAGAGCATCTGGTAAGCTGAATAATGTCTGCCCCCGAAGATATCCAGGTCCTAATCCCTAGACTTGGTGAATATGTTACCTTTCCATGTGTCATTCAGTGAAGCATCTTGAGATGGAAATGTTACCCTGGATTACCAGGTGGCCCCGTCATTATCAGAAGGCTCTTTGTAGGAGGGAAGCAGGAAGATGAAAGTCAGAAGAAAGAGATGTCATAATGGAAGCAGAGGGTCAGAGTCAAAGAGGGCTTTGAAGAGCATGGTTGCTGGCCCTGAAGATGGAAGAAGGGGCCTCGAGCCAAGGAATGCTGGCAGCCACCGAAGCTGGAAAAGGCAAGGAAACGGATTCTCCCCCAGAGCCTGGGAGGGAGCCGGGCCCTGCTGACACCTGGATTCTAGCCTCGTGAAACCATTTCAGATTCTGACCTCCAGAAAAGTAACAGGATAAGTGAGTGTTGTTTTAAGCCAGGAAGTTTATGGTAATTTATCCCAGCAGCCGTAGGAAACCAACACAGAGCCTAAATGAATGAAACACATTGCTAGTGGTTGCCTGCTATGCCTCAGCACAGGCTTCCGTGTTCAGACCATGTGGGTTCTTTGCTGTATCGTCTCTCTTCTTCCTCACGAACCTATGGGGAAGGTGGTGTGACTCTCATTTCTGCAATAAGCAAAGTATAAGCTTCAGTTGTTGAATTGTACATCACACCATTAGTGTCAGGGCTAGGGTTTCATCTGGCCCCAAAGCCCAGAACTTGTGAGTACATGCAAAGGATACATGCTAAATTGTAGATAGTGGTTGGGTTATAAGTGATATCTTCTGCCTTTTTTTCATAACATACAAATGTTATGAAGAGAAAATATAATCTTATGTTCAGGAGAAGAAGAAAAAATTCTTGGTGAAAGACTAGGAACTTGCCTCTCCTGGTTTATTGTCATTGACAACAAAGTCTCCCAGAGAATGTTCTTTCCGAATCAGAAGCCCTCTAGACTGCTCTTCCCAGAGGTGGTTTCCACAGGGCGCCTTGGTCTAATGCTTGGCCTTATGAGAACATCTCCGTTGGTTACGCTCAGGTGAGGGCACATGTCCAGGGCTGGGTGGGAGGATGCTGAGGTGAAGGTGGGGCAGAGATGGCAAGGGGCCCAACGTAATGTGGAAATGCACTGCTGGGGACTCATGACCCACCAGCAGGCTGCTCTTTTTAGTTGCTGTTCTGTATTCAGTTGTGTCACTTTAACTGTCACATGAAAAAGAAGCAAAAAAGTGGCCCCCTCCTCAGCCCCGTGACCTTGCTCCCTTTCCGCTCACCTTCATGTGCACAGAGGTGTGGCTCAAGAAGTGCTGCCAGCGATAAGGAGGAAAGCTCTGCCTTCCTCTCCGTGGGATCAGGGAGCCCCCTGGTTGTCATCCTCACTTCCCTCAGCACCCTTTGTCTCCCATCTGCCCGCCCTTCCTTGGCTCCAGGAGGGCGGCAACCTGGCTTGTGGGTGCTCCCTGGCTTCCAGGACTTCATGCTCCGGACAGGCTTCAGTACCCCACAGTGCGGTCTGGAAAACTTGACCAGGACCGCCAATGCTCCCACGTGGTCCAGGGCCAGGAAGAGAGAGGCTAAGAAAAGAGAGGGGATTCCCTGTTCCTCTGCAGGGATGGAAGGAGAGGAGAGGGGCAGAAGCAAAGCCTGGGGCTGACGTGAAATCAGAGGTTTAGAGAGCTGACTGGGGGGATGAGTGGATTGAGAATGGGGCAAACACTTGCAAAGAATTCTCGAAACCCGAGGTGCCCGAAGAACGAGTCAGAAGAATGTGTGGAAAGTGGCTGTGGAGGCGGATAGGGGCTGCCCCCCTCCCCAGCTCTGACGCTTGTCATGACTGGATGGGGGACATCAGGAGCACGGACAGGGAGACGGCCTCCACCTTCTGCTCCGTGGCATGTGGGAGCTTCAGTGCAGTGTGATGGGTAACGCCAAAAGGGGGTGATTGTCATTTTGGCATTTGAGGATTTCTGCTCTTTTAAAAAACTCTGTTAATATAATCCGGAGGGACCCAGCTGTCCGGATCGCACCTGCTGTGTGCAGGCGTGGAGCGCTGGCCTCCGCTCCGTCTCCCTCTCCCATGTTAGGGGACTTTTCGTTTGGCCCTAAGGATGTTTGTATGTGATGGGGCTTGTTTTCCAGAGACGTTTTCATGCTGGAACTTGAGGGACAATTTACTGTTCCCTTTGCCTCTCAGAATGAGGCAGGCCCCCAGAGAAAGGAACCGGTGTTTTTACTCTTGCCCCCGCCCAGGGTTCCTCGACACAGCCTTTTTGTATCTCTAGATGCTTAGTTCTCGAACCATTAGGATCCAGCTGTATTACTGTCCCAGCTTCTGCCTTCCGCCCCACCCCACCCTGTTTCGCGGTTTTATCTGTTTAGTTTTATCACCTGAAGGGAGAGCTAACACTGACAAGCTTGACACAGTTTTGCTGTGATTCATGAACAGATTTCCTGCCTGGATTGGGGACTTTTCTTTATTTTGATCCAGAGCCACTTTTCTGTGTTCCAAGCTCCTCCTTTCCTCGTAGAGTGTATACTTAAAGTTTTGAGAATTTTGGAGAATTTTTATAGCCTTCCTTTTTCACCCGACTTTGCCCTGGCCAGGTTGGTCAGAGAGCCTGGATTTGGAAATGCAGTACCTGTCACCCTTGTGTTTTCATCATCCTTTCCTGTAGCCTCATAGCTCCATTTGGAAATGGAGACCAAGTGGCTTCTCGTCTGCTTCACGACTAGACGGCATAGCCAATGCGAGTGGAAGGTGACTGTTTCTCTCGCGTCTTGTCAGCTGACTCGTAAATGGTGGGGTTAGATCACTTTACAACAATAGTTTGGCCAAGATTGTTACAGCAGCTGTGCAGGCAGGAAATATGGAGACCTCGTAGGCACTTGAACACCTTAATGATGCTAACAGAGACTCTGGGAGGAGGTGTGGGGGGCTGCAGGAGGCTAGGCTGGGCAGACGGGCTGTCCTTAGGCCAGGATCTTGATAGGCTAACCCGCAGCAAAGAAAGGATCTTGGCTGCTGCTGGTGGTGGTTATAGGGCCGCCTCTTTATGGGTGACTGTTTAATTAAGATTGTGGCTAATAAAAAGTAAGTGGCTAGTGTTTGCTAGTTAAATTTGATAGTACTCATTTGTGTCCTTGATCCCAAAGTACTTCTCTTTTCAAAGCTTAAACCATGAGTCCATCAGACCCTGATCACGCCCCCAGCATTGGAGCCTCCTGTTTGCTCAGTTGATTTGCATTCACTTTGATTTATCCTGTCTGTTGTGCGACATGACTATAAAGGGATATTTAAGGCAGTCCAGCATAGTGATGGATAGACTGTGGGGCTTGGAGGCATTTGAGTCCTGGCTCTGCTTTAGCAAGTCTGAGTGATCCATCCAGTCAACAACTCAGGTTTGCCACTTGTATGATGATGAGTCCTGGCTCTGCTTTAGCAAGTCTGAGTGATCCATCCAGTCAACAACTCAGGTTTGCCACTTGTATGATGATGATGATGATGATGATGATGACGACGACAACAACCAACATTACTGAGCACTTGCTATGTGCCAGGCATATTTTATTAGGTGCTTTAAGTACGCTATTTTATTTAATCATCGTAATGCCTCTGAAGAAGATGCTATTTTTATCTCCACTATTTTATACACAAGAGAACCTAAGTTTAGTGGAGCCAGGGGTCTTTACCAGTGTTACATGAACAGCAGATGGCAGGGGCAGGGTTCAGAGCCAGGATTCTGACTCAAAAGCTCACATTCCTCATCACACTGAAATATTAGTGAAAATAAATGTTAAAGGAAGATTTTCACATCTACCCATTTATCAAAAATTAAACTTTAGCCGAAACCGGTTTGGCTCAGTGGATAGAGCGTCGGCCTGCGGACTCAAGGGTCCCGGGTTCGATTCCGGTCAAGGCATGTACCTTGGTTGCGGGCACATCCCCAGTAGGGGGTGTGCAAGAGGCAGCTGATCGATGTTTCTCTCTCATCGATGTTTCTGGCTCTCTATCCCTCTCTCTTCCTCTCTGTAAAAAATTAATAAAATATATTTTAAAAAAATTAAACTTTAACTGCACCATTTATATGAGGATGAGAAGCAATAGCCACTCTGATATAACGCTGGTAGGAGGGGACAACCCGGTCATGGCTATGATGAATTTATGATGGAAAATGGGGCATCCAGAAACGACCACAGGCTTGCATGTAGTGTGGACAAGCTGGCTCTGATAGAAGCTACACCTGTCATTTCAATTCCATCTGAGGTCCCATCTGAGGTCACTCTAAATGATGCGTGGCCCCTTTTCATCCCCTTTTCAAAACCCTAGGAGTAAGAGCAGCTCATTTATGGCTTGCTGTACCAGCTCCTACTTCCCCATCCCTAGAATGATAATGGAATCCCACTCAGGCAGGGCCACATACCAGATTTGGTTAGTCTTTGTCCCGTGCTCGGTTTGTTCTGAGCGTGCACTGGAACAGCAGGGAGCCTGGCTTGTGATGCAGCGCACATCTGTGATGACCTCTTTGAGAAAGAGTCCGTTTGGCTTTTCTGTTTGGGTCATGGCTGCACATGTTTGCTTTTGTTGGTGTGTTTAATGACAACATTCTCTACTAGACCAAATGGTACTTATGGGTTGCTTGGAGTTGCCAAGTGTGTGTTACCATACAGGAGGTGAGGCCTGCACAGCCGGCTTAGACTCTAAATGATGCTAATACTGGAATGGTACTCAAGGATGCGTCACAGTAAAATGAATACAGAAGACAAGTGGGACCGAGGCTCTTGGCTATGGGCCTGGGTGGGTGGCTGTTTACTTAATCTATATTTAGGGATAGGCATACTCTCAGTGTCTTGTTGGATCCTCAGAGATCCTTCCTCAGGGGTCAGGTGGCACTGTTTCTGGGGAACACAGGGAGCTTCTCAAGCCAGTCCTGTCTCCCTCCCTGAGCAGATGGGACATCAATGCTACATAGACAGCAGTCTAGCTGCAGTATTAGAAGTGGGCCTGCCCTGAAGATACCCCCATCATCCCAAAGGCTCCCTTATCTAAGCCCCTAAATACGTTGGGGTCTTCTGATCCTCACAGCAACCCAGTCCATCAAGGGTACTCTCACCCAGTTTCATAAAAAGAAAGTGAGTAAACTTGCTCGTGACCACAGAGCCAATGAGGGACAGGGCAAGTCCCAGTGCGCCTGGGTCCAGAGCCCATGCTTGTAACCACCTCATTAATGTGTGGCCTTGTTGTCTTGTGAATGGCATTGTTGTGAGACTTAATTGCAGTGCTGTAAGTACAGGCAGACTGAACAACACACAAAGCTTTTCATATTCGAGATATTATCAAGGTGGGGTTTTGTTTCAGCTTTTGTTTTGCTCTTTAGTTTTTAAAATATGAGAACACAGAAGGAAGCAATCTAATTTTGGCAGGGGGAGCTTGGGGTCAGCTTCTAGGAGGAGGTATTATGGAGAGAGACCTTGAAAGCAGGGATAGAAGGGTGTGGCCTTAATACATTCAGGGATGGTGTGGCCAAATGGACTGTGTGGAGAGTAGAAGCAAGACTGGTAGTGAGGGGACAGGTGAGGAACCGAGGGGAAACGACAAGAGGTGAAAAAGTTTAGATGCCTTTGAAATGGTTGGTTGGGGCCAGATGTTGAGGAGCCTCAAAGTAGCCTACATGCCATAGGCACTTGCAAACACTCCCCTAACGCAGGGATTCTCAGCGCCTGCTCTTTTGGACAGGCAGTTCTTTGTCCTGTGTATTGTAGGTGTTTAGCAGCATCCCTAGCCTCTTCCTCCCATTTCGAAAACCAGAAGTCTCTCCAGACATTACCAGACGTTCCCCTGGGAACAGAATTGCTCCGGGTTGAGAACCACTGCCCTGAAATAGGGCAAGATGAGAAACTGCAGAGCAGTGCAGTGGGCTAGGAGGTTGATCTGGTTCCGTTTTTGTCATGATGTTAACTTGGAGGGTGATGGCAAAGGCGGGAAAGCTGCCCTCCCTTCTAGTTCCTTGTCCTCGTGCCTGCTGCAGGACCAGGCTGTCAGGGTTCGGGTTGTTTAAAGAAATCTGAAAACATTTTCATGTTAAATCCACTCATATTTAGAACAGCTCCAATGAGGGACATAGTACAAACCAAACATGATGCATCCGTATGATCCCACCTACCCCCAGTCACACACATTGTGGCTTCAAGTGCCTCCTGGCACGCAGTCTGTCACCTACACTCTGAGTACCCCTCGTTTGAGAAGCAGGGCCTCTAAGCCGGGGATCCCGTGCAGATGTGGCCGTATCCCTGGTAAGCTTGAGCGAATCAATTGCAGTGCAAGTGTGGGTGCTCCCCCGGGAATCCCCGGGACCCCTTCCCTGCTTCAGCAGCAGCCGATTCATTCAATCCTACTTATTGCATTTATTCATTCCTCACACATACCCTCCACTTAAAAGAAAAGACCTCTTTCTCATAGTACCTGTTTTCACATCTGAGGGTCCTGGTGCCTCTCATCTGAGTGCATATGTATTTGCTCTTCCTTCTCAAAACAAGGAGTCTGGAAATGAACCAATCTGACCAGTATGGGGTGGGCAGGAATGACCTCTCCTTCCTTCCCCACACAGCCTTGGTTGCTGTACCCCAAGACTGCAGAGCCTGGGGCAGCCACAGGCATGCTTAGTGCACCATGAACTCAGCGCGAACTAGAATCCCTAAATCTCTTTTACACAGCCTGCTACCAAGTAGTATTTCTCTCCTGCACGTATAATAAATTATTTTAGCATGCTTGCGAATGGTAATGACTCAAGAGTAACCGGAGCTTGTCTGTCCCTCTCAGTGGTCCTAGACTGCTGCTGAGTTTTGAAATATATTTGTTTTAAAAAATAATTATTGTCTTTCTTACCTTTCTGTCAGCTGTCGGTTCTTGCTGTTCTCTATGGAGCTGTCTCTAGCCTTTTAATTTGCTGCTTCTAATCTTTCGCGAGTTGGGAAATCATGTGTCCGGGACTTTGAGAATCATGTAACCAGGATCATTCGAATTTCAAACAAGAGAGTCGGTCTCTGCAGGTAGACTCTTCTTATGGGTCAGGTGTGTGAGCACAGGTTGGGTGTTGGTGTCTCCTTCGCTGGTCAGAGCCATTTATTTTTTTTTCCTCACAGTTTTCAGGTCTGTAGAGGAATGTCTCCTTCTAGGACTTGTAAGATTTGACTGCACAGAGTGGCTCTGTTGCCATTCATACAGCCACCCCCGCCTCCTCACCTTCTCTGTCCCCTGATTGCCCAGAGAATTGAACCCTCATCTTGGAGATACCTTAGACCAGTGGTTCTCAACCTTTCTAATGCCGCGACCCTTTAATACAGTTCCTCATGTTGTGGTGACCCCCAACCATAAAATTATTTTCGTTGCTACTTCATAACTGTAATTTTGCTACTGTTATGAATCATAACGTAAATATCTGTGTTTTCCGATGGTCTTAGGCGACCCTGCTAGCGGTTCTCAACCTGTGGGTCGAGACCAGATATTTATATTACGATTCATAACAGTAGCAAAATTACAGTTATGAAGTAGCAACGAAAATAATTTTATGGCTGGGGGTCACCACAACATGAGGAACTATATTAAAGGGTTGCGGCATTAGAAAGGTTAAGAACCACTGCCTTAGACAATCAGGATCCAAACTTGGAGGAATTCAATCCCTTTTACCCACTCTCTCCTCTTAAAGGTGAAATTTCAATCATTGTAGGAAGGCTATTTACACATGGAATGGTTATCAGCCTTCTGTGGCCTAACATTTATTCCACATTTTAGGCCAGTGTTAGTATAATAGTTTGTACATCATAATCATATTTCTCCCAGGGGTGCTTTTGTAGCTCTTCTCTCTTGGCCCGTTGGTGAAAAAATTGAGGAAATGAGATTTGGATTTGGGGATGGATCGAGATTCTCAGAGTGACTTTTTTCTTTTTCCTCTCTCACTACCATGCATGTCAGTGAGTCCTTTGTGTAAAGTTAAGGTTGTCTGCCTGTCTGTTTCAGAGCATGGTTCTAGAACTGGAGATGTGCAGTTGAAGCTGTCAGCTGTCTAGTATGCCTGACCTGTCAGTGAAATCTAAAGGTTTTACACTGAAGTCGTGTGTTCTGCAGTTTCAGACTTATTCATCTGACTTATGTCCATTTCTTTTTTTTATATTTTTAATAAAAGTAAGCTTGGTTGACCTTTGTTCCCATAGGATTATAGAAACTAACTGTCATAGAGGAAAGCCATGTGCTGGTCCACAAATTAGCAAAATAAGACTTTACAAGTCGGTCTAATTTTTCTTCCAACATCTTTCTAACCAGTCCGAACAAAAACCTTCAGTTATGCCTGGTAATTAAGGAAAATGAGTTAAGCTGGCGGGAGGGGGGGTGGCAGAGATCAGAGGCTCTTTTAGATTATCTTAAATAGAAACAGCTTTGGGGTAAGGACCTGAACTATGCCATCATATCCTGCCAAAGCACAATATTATCCAAATTCATCTCAACAAATACATGGCGCTAATAAGCGGGAGCCAATCTTGAAAGAGCAAACTCTGACGTAGAGAAATGACAGTTTTTTTGAAGATTGCTAAAAATTAAATGCTACCGCCGCCTCTGACGAGCTTTGGAGGCGGTGAAGATGGGGTTTAGCATCTGCATTCATCCCACTCACCAGCTTTGTGACTGGAAACTTACTCTAACCTTTGTGGGCTTCCGTTTGCACAGCTGAAAATTCAAATTGGGAATTAGGAAGGTCTGAGGGAGGGAGAGAAGAGTGACAAAGGAGGGAGTAGAGCAGCAGGGAGCAGAAGGAGCTAAGTGGAAGCTAGTTCTTTACTCTCTCCCTCCCTTCTCCCGGAGTCTTTTTCCAGACAGAACATAAGAGAATTCTGGAATCGTTCCTCACCAGTTTCCAGATGGTTCACACCCTCTGGACGGCCTGGCTTCCCCGAGGTGCGCTGAGGCTGCGGTCTTTCCATCGCACCCTTCTCTGGGTGCCAGGCCAGCTCTGGCTCCAGCCCTTCTCAGTGCAAGAAAGCAGTGACCCTACGAATGCAGCTGAGGCTGGAGTGTCGCTCGGGGCGGCTAATGCAGGGCCCCTCCAGGCCTGTTTGGCGACAGTTCCCACCTGAGGATGGAGAGGTTGCTCTGAGATCATAACGTTTCAATCAAGGGTCATAACTCTACACTCTTCTTTCTTAAGGAGGAAAGAAAGAACATTTTAAAGAGGGACTTTACAGGTTTTCTCCAACCTGTTACCTAAAAGAAAAGATAGATTTGGAAAGAGTCATATATTAAAAACATTGGAATTTAGAGAAACACTATAAGAGAAAAGTCTGTCCATTTTTCTGTCTAGCCGCCCCCCGCCCCCCATCACACACCACTTAAACTTTTCACACCTGTCTTCAGTTGAACACAGAGCCTTTCTCTCAGGAGTGTAAGGGACCTGCAGGGGACCTGCTTTGGCTCCTAGAGCAGCCACTAGCCTTTCAAGCCAGTGACAGCAGGAGCAGAGGGGTGGTGAGCCGTCAGAGCCCAGCGTCGGGGCTGTCTTCTGGCCGCGGTGCACCCAGCGCGAGCCACCTCATGCTGTCACGTAACCTGTTCTGTCCGCCTGGACCCCTTCCCCTCATCTCTTAGCCTCTCTGCCTGTTGAAATTCTGCCTCTAGGCTTAGCCCCAATGCCCCCTCTCCGATATAATCTTCCTAAGTCGCTCAGGTGGGGCCTGCCCGGGAGCTCTCCCGTGCTCTCAGGCCACGTGATTGGGGCTTGCACTGTGGCCCTTCTCAAGCTTCCCGTAACAGCACGGTTACTGGGCGAACACCTTTCTGGTGTCTACCTTGTCAACTCCTCGTTGTATAAACACACCAGGGGTGCCAACTGGGAGCCAGGCATTGTCCTCGGAACTGGAAATAGGTCAATCAAGGTGCTCACCATCACTATGGAGACTGGCATGTGCATAGAAAACTCACTATGATCTGTGTTAGATGGTGAAAGGAGGTATCAAGTGCTTTTAATATTTTCATGTGAGTGTCTCCGCATAGCTTTTT
Source organism: Cnephaeus nilssonii (assembly GCF_951640355.1). NCBI lineage: Eukaryota > Metazoa > Chordata > Mammalia > Chiroptera > Vespertilionidae > Cnephaeus > Cnephaeus nilssonii. The sequence goes on from NC_137073.1 coordinate 49,242,000, forward strand.
GAGTTCTTACCTTTTGAAGCTGGAGGGTGTCTTATTAGTCTTTTACTTCCACGCCTAACAGAATGCCTGACACCCAGCAGGTTCCCAGTATGTGTGTCTTGAATGAATCACTCCCCATCTAGTTAGCAGAAATGATGTGGGCCCAATTAACGGCACTCTCTCCCTGGTCCGGCTGGAGTGCTCTAATGGAAGCACGTTGTGAAGCTATGGAAGGCCGGAGAGAGCACCTGTCACATAAGCCTTCCCGTAAATGCTAACGGGATGAAGAGACTGCATAATGTGGGCAAGGAGCGCATTCCCTTCTCTCCTATAAAAACCTCCTTAAAAGCATTTCAGCGGAGGGGATCAGCGTAGAAACTAAATTGACAGTTAAGGAGTAAGCCCAGTGCAGAAGAGGCTGTTATCTTGTAAACACACAAGGGCACTCCCAGCAGGATCCAGTGAGCTGACATGGAATACAGTGTGTCCCTGCCTTGTACCTGCCGCAGGCCTCTGGCCAGGAGTTAGGAAAGAACAGATGAGCCACAGCTGACAGGGAACACACCCTCCCTGCCTGGTGACTGGTGTCAGCACCAGGACTCAGCGGAGCTCAGAGTCTATGGTGGGGCTGCAGTCACATGACCAGTCTCAGCACAATGGCCAGGAGCTCGTTTCATTGTCTTTTTTTTAAAATGTGATTTTGGTTTTGCAGCTGTGACTTTTACATGTGAAGAAGGGAACTCTTCAGGTGGATGATACTCATTTTTGGTTTGAGGTTTGCCTTTTGAGGTTAATACTATAAGCATTTTTGTCAACTTTGTCACTGTTTCCATTCATTCATACACTTCCTTTCTGTGAATCCTTGGGGAATGAGGAGGGTGTTATTCCCATTCTGTATCTGAGGCCCAGAGAACAAAGTCAGATTTGACCCACTCTTCTATGGCAGTGCACAGTCAGGATATGGCTAAGGCCACTGCGCATTTTCTCTCATTCACATTCCCTGTCATAGTTACAGACGCAAGGTACTTTCGTCGAATGTTACCAGTTTTGTCTTTGGAGTTCATGTGTGTTGTCTTTTATTTTCTTAAATATTGACGTCAACAATTAAAAACAAGAGAACAGCCAAGCTAAATTTCTTTCTAGTCCAAATAAAAGTATAGCTTATCGGAATCCATTTGCAAATTCTCATGAGGACGTTCCAGGGCTGGTCTTGGTATTCTGACAAATAGGGCTGGTCCGAATGCCTGGTATGGTCCTAAAGAGGCCTGTGTGCACCCAGCATATTCCGTTAGCAGCAGCTCAGGAAAACTGCTTCTTGGAAATCAAAGTTTCCCATCAAAATCTGTCGTCAGGAATTCTCTAAATTCGGCCACTGTCCAGATCAGCGGTCGCCAACCGGTGGTCCGCGGACCACTGTTGGTCTGTGAGGTCCGAAAGGTTGGCGACCATTAGTTTAAGGAAACCTTTGGATCAGCGGTCGCCAACCGGTGGTCCGTGGACCACTGGTGGTCCATGAGGTCCGAAAGGTTGGCGACCACTGGTCTGGATCGTCTGTCTTGGATGGTTTGAACTAAGCTGTCTTTAACAGTGTCATCGATTCATAGAGGCATTCATTGGTCTCGGTGTAAAACTTGGAGCGTAGAAGAAGGCATGCCGGTTTCAGGGCACTGCTACACGAATGGAATCAATTTGGCAGGTGGAAGCTTGGGTCTTCACAATTAGAGGTGGCTGCTCAGGGTCACTTCAGGTTACATTGTCAGCAGGGTTAGTGATGGCTTGCAAAACAGGCTGCTGAATGGGGGACAGACAGAACATAAATGACTTTACATAATTATACTTTTTCCTGATTAGAAAAGTAATTCGTACCCATCGTGTAAAATATAGGAAGTCAGAAAAAGACTAAAACCAAAATTGCCTGACATCTCACATCCAGATATATTTGACCATTAACGATTTAATATTTTCTCTTGTATAGATAAAAGAATGATCTTTTTCACACTGTTGAAATACTAACATATGTGGGAATGTATATTCATTTGGGGCAAGAAGGACTGGCAAAAGAAGCATTTCTCATGTCAGGTATAGTAATTTTTGTTTCGCAGCTGATTGTGGGCCACACCCGTACCTGAAAGTTGAAGAAGACAGAGCCGCAAACGAGAATATTCTCTTGTCTATTTGCTCTCATCTCCCCCGTGTAGCCTGAACAGGGTTGAAAGCAAAAGGGTGAGGAGGGGGAAATCGTTACTCCTGCCTGTGAGGGGGGCAACGAGTGCGCTTTCCAAGTAGGTTCTCTATGCAACATATTCCATGAATCTGAATCATACCGTATTTATTTGTCTTCATTAAATTTCTGAGCTGGCAGCCCTGTACTGAACACTTAAAGTGTATAAGGTTATTAAATTGAAAGTATGGGAGACAGGATGGAATTGAAGAGGAAATAGAAGACCAGAGACAGAGGCATTAGGAAAGAGGAAAAGGCAAATTGAAAAGCAGGTCGGGGATGAGCCGAAGCTTGTGAAGAAATAGTGCCGGGAGGACAGTGTGACGAGCCGCATCGATCCTAACACAGGGAAGGGGTGTCAGGCCACTCGCCATTCCCCGTAAAAGTCATCTTTGACTGCACTTCTTGGGTTTGAGTAGAAATAGCTAGGGAATGTTTCACACGTCACATGAAGCTACTTTTTCAGGTAATTCAGAACCAAGATTTATGTATGCTTAAGCATAGCTTAAGTGAACCACACCCAAAGCCCTTGGCTAGGGACAGTATTGGGCTGGGTGTTAAATGTGCTAAACCATTTGATCCTCGCAGTACCTATGGTAGCTGGGCATGGAGTTCACTGGTGGAGCTGGGATCTGAACCCAAGCCTCGGCTCTCCAGTGTGAGTCATAAATAGGTGGCCTATCCTTGCAAAATGCTCACGGTTGCTAATTGGGTTGTTGAATTTTATAGCAAAGTCCTACTGAATTCACTTGTATCCTTTGGTCTTGTAGAAACTTGTATGTGATTAATTGGAAGAGACTAACATTTTAAAAGAAATCAATAGAAATCAATTCAATTTGTCTCAATCTAATGAAATCCTACTACCTACTGTTCTAAAAGGATCAAAACTCAACCACAATGGGAACCAAACAACTTTGAACTAGTTTGGGGAAGAATTTCCCTTGGATTTTCCCTACAAGGAAAGTAAAGCCAGTCACGCAGGAATACCCAGCCTTGCCCGAAGTAGCTCTCGTGTTACCAGCAGCCAGTGTACTTGCCTCAAACAGCATTTGAGAAGACAAATGTTCCCAGTGCTAGGCTGCAAATGGATTAAAGCAGTGTTGATCCTCATCTGTCAGAACAATTAACATGAGTAAAATACTTGCCCTACTTAAAGCAGATGGAGGGAGGGGAGGAGGGTGCTCTGTAATACTGCTCAAAAGATTAATGTTGCTATATGGGCAGCAGAAAGCACTGGATTTACTTTTTGAACGTTACATAGATTTACAGGGATGTCAGTTATTGCTGAAAGCACAGACTGTGTTCTTAAAGGGTCTCTGTAGGGTATTGAATGAGGCATGGAAGAGGCGGCAGAGGGGGCACATAAGATAGATAGCATTTTTAACAGTGAAATATGACTTGTTGACCTTTTTTTCCCCTTCTCCTTATTTTTAAGCTCTGCCGAATTCAAGGCTTAACAGTAATCTGGCTTCTTAGAGGATATATAAATATTGTTGTAAATTGTTTTGGTAAAACACATGACAAACAGAAACAGGGCTGCACTGACTTGAGACCCATCTGTGTGTTTGCAGGGAGACCAGATCCCATTGCCCTCCACTGGCACAGGGTCCGTGCTACTAGGGCAGGAGAGAAAGAAAACAGCATGTTAATTAAGAGTAAGACATCTAGGAGGATTTTATTACCCTTTGACAGTGGCAGTGGAATGGGAAAATTGTTGAGGTTAGCAGAAGAATGATAGAAGATGACAGTTGTGTGAGAAATAATATTTACATGAGTGCTGAATCAAATTTTAATTATAAGAAACTTACCGAGGAAGGAAGCAGGCTGTTGGCTGAAATCAGCTGTCACTGCAAGGGCCAGAGCTGGGGGTGAGGAAGGAGTATTACTGAGTGACCACTTGACATGGGCATAGATTCTACTCTTCCTTCAGATATGCTCCCCACATGTCCCTCATAGATGTTCTACCCTGATAGCCACTTCTCCCCTTGTTTGTTTCTCCTCTTCTTCCTTCTAGTCCCCCAGCTATTGGGGGAAGTGAAAATCCTCTGCAGGCAGTCATGGCTTTCAGGTTAAAATCTGGCGCCAAGCCACCTTCCTAGGAAAGCGGCTGTGCCTTCAGATACCAAGATGGTCCCCTCAGGGCTGTGATATCCCGTTTCTGAACAGGGACAGCTGAAGGGTATGGAGTCTTAGTTAACCGTCTGAGAACCAGGAGTAACTCTACAATTGCTTTTCTCATGTCTGTCTTGTGTTTGCACCTGGCCTGTGTAGATTCCTGTTTATCTTTATTTCAGCAGCATCTCTTCCTTTCTCAGTTCTTCTCCATCACCACAGGCTCATTCCTCTTTGTATACCAGGCATGTGTTTTGATTTGTAAGCACTTTTTTTCGTAATGACACTAAGCCACGGTTTTAAATATTGCTCATGTGGACAGTGTCCCAGCCATGCATTCTTTTCAGGTTCTTTCGGGTACTGAAATAATCCTCTAAAATGAAGGAAAAAAAATAATTCTGTTCTGATTTTCTTAAAAAGAGAAATCTCATGTGTTTGTTTTATGTATCTGTTACAAACATTATTTAAATTAATACAACTTAGGAACTACCTAATTTGATTTAAGAAAATTATAATGTATTTGCTTCATGGCATTTACTCAGTCATTAAAATTATGTGTATGAAGACTGTAGCCACTTGGGAAAACTACACAGAATAACACTGATTTGGCAATATATGTATGTTCTTATTATAGCTAGTTAAAAAAAAAAATCAAATATAAATGGATAAAAATTGGAAGGGACCATGGAGAAATGTAATAGCTTTTACAATTGTGATTCTTTTTGTCTAATTTCTTTATATAAAGTGATTTTAAGATAAAATATACTTAATGTTGACATTGTTTAGCATCATAAGCAGACTTTTATGATTGATTTGAATGCTTCCTTTTGTTTTTCTATTGTGCAGCTGAGAGTCCTTGCATGACCCGCTAGCTCCAGGTTTTCCATCCTTGCATACCTCCAGGTTTTACGGTTTCCTAACCACTGCTGAGTGTCCACATTGCATAACTGTGCAAATCACACAATGACCTTCAGTGTCTGGCTTCACTTTTCCATAGTTCCCATTGCCCCAAACAGAAAAATTGATTCATGTAGATCTTTAACGTCTATGTATTCAATACTTACATTGTGGCAGGCGCATTGCTGGGTGTTATAAAGCAGTCAGGCATAATCCTGCTCCTCAAGGCATTTACAGACCCAGTGGTGGAGGCCCAAGAAATGAAGCCACGAGTACTTTGACAGATGCTGTGATAGGATTGAGAAAGGGTACATGGGAGTGGTGCCCACCAGGGCCCGAGAAGTCTTTCTAGAGGTCACCTAAGTGAGATGTGGAGTTCAGTGGCATGGGGGAGAGGGGGGCATGATTTATCTGGAGAACTGCAATTGGTTCAGTATGGCCAGAGATGAAAGCTTTGGGGAGGGGAACAGTTCTTAGGCCACATTAAGAAATTTGGACTCGACCTGAGGGCGGAGTCTATTCAATGGCTATTGAAGGGTTGCTGTTTATTTTTAGTTACCTTTTAGTGAAAAAGTGATATACTCAGCATTGCACTTTAGAGTGTTGGGCTGGCTTCAGAGAACAGTGTGGAGAGAAGGCTAGAGGAGAAAAACCAGTTAAAACACTGTTGTCGCAATCCAGGTGAGCAGTGGTATCCCGAGCTAGAATATATGGCAGGCCGGGGGAAGAGTGGACAGTCTCCAGAGAGATGGATGAGGTAAGATCAACAGAAATTAACGGTAAGAATGAGGATTAGGGAGGAAAAATTGAAAAAGGATGACCGAGTCTCAGGCTTAGGCAAAGTGGGCATGTGGAACCTGGCTCTTGGAACTTATTTGTTCCTTTGGTTGAAGGAGACAGTAGAGCAGCGTGGTGGATGTGTGTGTGTCCGGGGAGGGGGAGGGAGGGGTGTTGGCTGGCAAGGGAAGAAGGCAGGTTGAGTTTGGAGTGCAGCGAGTGTGTCCCTTTGGGTACAGAGGTCTCGTGGGCAGCTGAACATGTCTGGAGCACAAGGGAGCTGTCACCCACGTCTGTTGGATTTGAGATCAGTGTCATACTTCTGTGTGGGAGACACATGCGAGAGCTTCCGGAGTAAATGTGTTTACCCTGAGGATTCTGCTGGCAACAGTCGTCTTTGGAATTCCAAGTGCCAGCAGCACAGCTGCTAAACGTCACTCTTCCGATGGAAGGGTTTCCTAGCGGTTGCACTCAGGGCACATGTCCTCTTTGTTCTTTCGCTGCTGGTGCTGGGCTGTCCATGAAGTCCTTGGGAACCCAGCCTGACCCCAGTGTTACAGCTTTCCTGTAGTCATCCCCCTGCTTCCTACCTGGTGTCCTAATGTACTAGAAAAGGGACTTTAGGAACTGTGTCTCAGGGAGAAATCCAAAGGCAGAGCCCGTTACAACAAACGTACCCATTATAACAAACACTTTGTTGAGAGCTGGAGAAAATAATTGTCTCTTACATTGTTGAATGGTTACTTGAACTTGACTTTTTTAATGGCAAAATCTGCTTCTTGCAAATCAGCACAGGATGTGGCTGTGCAGACTTGAGAGAAAGTGATTTGCTCCTGCTGGTTGGGAGTAGGAGGTGGAGGAATAGGGGCAGGAAAAAATGGGAGTATGTAACGCTGTGGCTTTCAGACATTTTGAAAATCTATATCCATGGTGATCACAACACACTAAATTTATTTCTAGATTCATTTATAGGTTATGACCTAAAGGTTGAAAATATTTATGAAAAGTACTCTAGGGATAGTTGACTGGGAATGATTTTATTTCTTCCTTAGAGTTGACTGTATTTCAGAGTATATTATAAGGAATATCATTGGTTGGTCTTTAATTTAGCCCCGGGTGTACTCCGCCGAAAACCTCATACAAACCCCATACAACCTCCTAAGTATTTTCCTGAGCAAGTCGAACAAAGCTTTCAAAAGCCAAATAAATGCCAGCAGCTGCAGCATCATCGCTACTTCTCTGCCACTGCTCCCCCTCCAGTTTGAGTGCCTAATCGAACACCAGCTACAGTAATCTGATTTGCATTTTTCCTGTCAAATGTGCCACTCTGTGAATAGCTGAATTAACTTAGTCTTCCTGGAATACGCCCAAATGTTGAGAACTGTTTAGGACCTTTCAAAACCATTTGGTCTGTTAGCTCTGTCTTGAGATAAGCCGGATAAATAAGTCCCTGAAATCAAAGGAAAACTAATTGTAGTACCTCTTTCCATCTCTGAGTCATCAAAGTTTGACTGTCTCAAGTATGTTCTAATGAGGCTCATTATTTTGTTTGTTCTACTTCTGATCATTCTGAGATAATTTTACATTTGCATTGTTAATATCCATTTTTTTCAAAATTTGTTGACACATCTGTTTATTTTCAAGAAGAAGTTGTTAGCCTCTCCTTTCAAGAACAGAAACTGTGCATGCCATTGTCACAAGCTGACATAGACGTATACCCTGGAAAAGCCAACTTGGGCCTGTTCTCACATATATTTGTCTCCCTACTTAACCCATGTCAAAATTTGGTGTTTATTCTTTCATACCCATTTATGCTCATGTAAAATACACAAATATTCAGATATGTGGTAAATATTTTTATAAAAAATAATTCAGACTACCTACATCCTAATCTTAACTCTTTTTTTAAACTTAATATAGTATGGTTTTCTTGCTAATATGTCCAATAGGTCTTATTCTTTTTCACAGCTGCAAAATGTGGATATGGCACAATTTATCCATTCCCTCCCCCTGTAGATAGGCATTTGCATTTCAATTGTTTCATTTACTTTTTGTCATTATTATAATGCTACAACAAATATCTTTGTAAATATATCTTAAAACTTGTAAATTGTTAGATCAAAAGAGGTGCTCCCTAAGTGTCATAAATAAAGGAGGTGATCCTTACCAGGAATTGATTGGGGCATGATTCACCTCATTGCTTCTAGGTTCCACCAGCAGATTGATTTTTACTAGTTGAGTCCCTTTAGCAAGGTGTTGGAAAGAAGACTAGTCAGAAACACTGATTCAGGCCATAATTTTGACTCGGGATGCTCTCTCTCTACCCAGCCCTGTTCTGGGCCATTGCTTTTTAACCTAAATCTTTCTTAGTACTGACTGGATCTAGGATTTTTTTTTTAATCTTCACCCAAGGATTAAAAAAAGATTATTTCTTTTAGTGATTTTGGAGAGAAAGGAAGGGAGAGAAAAAGAGAGAAACATTGATGTGAGAGAGAGAAACATTAATCTTTTCCCTCCTGTACACGCCCGGACCAGGAATTGAACTTGCAACCTAGGTATGTGCCCAGACTTGGAATTGAACCCACAACTTTTTTGGTGTATGGGGCAACACTCAACCAACTGAGCCACCTGGCCGGGTGAGTCTGGGACTTTTTGAAAGTAGTTTGCTGACCTCTGTACTCCTCCATGTCAATGATATAAAAGGACCTCACGCTAGTAAGTTTCTGTAGTTCTCAAGCATGAATTCCTAATCTGCTCATTTTAGTTCATATTAATCTATCCCAGTGAGACCCCCCACTTTCTCTTGCCCTTTGTTTTGGTATTGCAGTAAGTGAGGAAGGTCTCCATCTTTGGAGTTGGTTATGCCATGGGTCATAGTTGGATGCAATAGCCTATAAATCCACTGTACACCTTTGCTCAGTTTATACACACCAAGTGCAGAGTTACAATGCTATGTTAGCTATTTTGAGTTACAGACACTAAGTTAGATATTTAAGGTCACTTTGATTTAATTCATTCAGTTCTTGCACTATGCTGGCTGTTAGGAATCTAATAGATGGAGGAGCAAAATAGACACGGTGTTTGTCCTTAAGGAAGTTGAGTCTAGGTTAAGGAGATCTACTACCAAGAACATTACAATTGATTAAACGAATTGTCCATGTTATTACGTGGGATTCAGTCTTATACATGACTACTCTGACTGGGGGGAGAGTGGAAGTTTAATATTGTTCTAACCTCTGCCCTGCAGGTGCTGGACCTGCAGGCACCACAGCTGCCATGCTTCACCTGTGACGTAAGGGCACAGAGGAAGTGGCTATTTCAACTCCATGCTCAGAATAGTAGGCACTAAGAATGGTTTGTAGCCTGACATTCCTGGAAAAGAAAAAAAAAAAAAAACAGAAAAAATATAGATTGTTCTAACCCAAAGCCCTATGAGATTTTTTTAAATCTTCATAATTCTGTGTTTATCAATGAACAAATAGATTAAATATTTTTGAAAAAGCAAAGGGGAGATTTTATACTAATGCAACATTAAACATTCTAATACTATAATTTAAAGTAATAAAAAAGGATTTAGCAACATGGTAATGGCTACATATAAGAACAGTAGAAAAGGTTTAATTATTCAGTAGTAATAGTATAATAGTAAATAAAAACAGCAAACTTAGATTTGTAATTTACGTATGCAATGAAATTCCAGATTGGTAAAGATTAAGATGACTACATTTTTAAAAATCACAATGAAGGAAATGTAGGATCTGATCTGAGTGGAGAAGGACTTTTTAAACAAGAAGCAGAGGGAAAGATCTATAAAGGAAAATATTTATTGAGACAACATGAGAATATAAAGCATTGATGTCAGGAAACACTATATAAATTAAAAAGTGAACAGCCAACTGGGAAGGAATATTTGCAGTACATATGGGGAAAGGTTAATATCTGTAATACACATCAAACACTAAGAAGTCAGCATCCTGTCAAAATGGGCAAAGAACATGAACAGACGATTTAAAAATAAAGTCACATGTCCAATAGATTTATGAAAAAAATTTAACCTTAAATAATCAAGGAAATGAAAACTAAAAGTCATCTTGGAACCATATGGGCAAAAAATATTTAAATGATATATCTATAGTTGTTGAGAATAAAGCAAAACAGATATGGCTGGCAGAAGTATATGCTACAATCGTTTATGGGGGTGGGGAGGCAATCTCTCACTCAGAAGCGTTAGCCAAATAATTCTATTTTCAGGAATTTTTCCTATTGTTCTTCATTGCAGCATCATACAACAAAGAAAACTGGTTACATATCCAGTAATTGGTTGTTGGTTAAATTATGGCACATCCAGCACATAGGTAATTATATTAAGATGGACAGATGGCCATAGATGGGGTCTTCTGTCTTGTAGCCTGGTTTTGTCAATATTTAAAAGGTGTGGGGAAAAAGCAAAATCTTATATTTGTCCCCCCCCCCTTTTTTTTTTAGAGAGAGTGGGAGGGAGGGAGGGGTGGAGAGAGAAAAACATAGATGTGAGAGAGACACATCAATTGGTTGCCTCTTGAACTCAGGATGAACCTGCAACCCAGGTATGTGCCCTTGACCAGTAATCGAACCTGCAACCCTTCTGTGCCCCGGCTGATGCTCTACCACTGAGCCACATTGGCCAGGGCACCCCTTCCCCTTTTTATTCAAACAAGGTTAGTTAGCAGGGGAAGAGATGTACATGGGAAGTAAATAATTCTCAGTGATGAAGCTGTAGGAAGTAGCTGACCACATACTGTGTGAGAGAAAATGAAGCATATTCCATATACAGATGAATTGCCGAAGAAGCTAATTAGTGCAATAACCTCCAAAACCTTACCCAGACTGTGAAATAACCTTAAAGAGGCATTTTTGACTCCTGAGATGTTGACTCTGGTGGTTTTGTAGTCACCTGGACAGAAGCTGTGCCAGTCAGCTCTGAATCCTGTCTCATTTTTAAGTGGCACTTGGTCATCGGTATTAAGCCAGGTTCCTGGATTTTTTGAGTTGAATTATGTTCATTTGGTATGAACTGTCCACTGGTATGTGTCTCTGTTGTCTTCCACTCCTTTAGTGGAGAAAAGTGTCCTATGTGTCCTCATCCAGAATCCCTTTCCTAAATAATTATTCTTTCCTTTCCCAAGGCTCCCACAGTGCCTGAAGGCGGTCAACCAGCATTTGGATAGCTTTCCATTTTACTTTTTCTAGATTAAGAAGGTCAACTGATGGGAGGTGGGTTACAGGGGCAGGGAAGGGAGAGAGCCTTTGTTCGGTGAGGCTTCCTAGAACAGTGTCCGGGCTTCCTGGTGTGACAAGCAGATGTCTCTGAAGCTCTCTGTGCCTTGAAACCCCACACTTTCTGGAGAATTCCTTCGCCATCGCTGCTTTTTTCCGTGGAGGTTGCCCAGTAACCACTGTGAAATGATATGGAACACAGAGCCACCAACTGTGTTTCCTGGGTTAATTGGGTTTGCACCTGTTGCTTATCTGTGCATTTTTGCCCTTGTCAGCTGATTGCCAGACTGAAGCTTAGTACATTGGGGGCAGAAATGCGGGCTAGTGGGTTCCAGAGTGACGGGACAGCTCTGTATTCTGTGCTGCTTCTCGTAATCTTTAGTGCTTAGAGTCAAGAAAACGGTTCCCTGTGTGATGGGAAGTTATATTGTGCCCTGCTGCAGTTATGCTCTGCAGAACCTGTCTCAGGAACTTCCTTGTTGACATGCGCAGTTGTGTGTTAGAGGTTTTGTGTTGAAGACCATCTGAGTGAGCTTCCAGGAATTCATGTTCTGTGATTTGATGAGGTCAGGGCCAAACACCCCTGAAAAACAAACGGTTCACAAGAGCATCCAGCATATTTGAAACCAAAGTTTGAGACACTCACCCCAGCACTTGGGAGGAGTCTAAGATCAGGATGCAGAAATCCTGATATTGGGAGCCAAACATTCACTCTTTACTTTCGGAGACTCTCACTGGTGTAAAGATATTGAGAGTGATTTGGCAATATGTGGGTCCTGACCCTCCAATTTCAAGTCTTGTCCTTAAACATCAGCTCCTCGGGGCTTCTGTGTGGGAGCAGAACACTCAGAGGTACTTGCTCATACTGCATTGTTGGCCCCGTTAGCAAAGAGAACACAGTCCATAATGTGACTTTTTGTCAAACTTTATAAACAGAGGCAAACATAATAAAGTGTGTTAGAGATTAACACACAGTTTTAAGGACTCAAGTAAGGGGAGCTATAAAAGTCAGTAAGTACCACCTTGAACTGTTATCATATATTGAAAATAGCATGTTTATAGTGCTTGTAACATAGGGCACTTATATAAACATTTCCCCGTCTCCCCAGTATCCCTGAAAAGTGAGTAGGGTAGATGTAAACTTCCACAGAACAGATAAAGCAGTAGGGGGCATGCAGAGATTGGGCCCTGAGGTACTTTCATTTCAGGCACACACACAAAAGCAGCCTAGCTTCCCATCATTCCTGTGGTGGTGGTTTGTCAGAAATTTTCAGAAATGTGGCTTCTTGCCCAAGAGGTGGGAAAATGGGGTAGTGCCCAATTCTACAAGAGAAGGCTGTTTGTTTCTGCCCCGGGGTAGAAATGAAGTCCATTGAAGAAAAGGGTAAAAGAAATAATGGAACTGGGTACATCCTACTTGCCCTTGTTTAAAAGAAGGAATTGCTGGAAAGAAAGAAAAAAACTTTAATATAGACACATTCATTACTTTCTTTCCATGAACACCAGACCTACTGATGATCTTGTCCTTTCAAAAATAATAATAAAGCCACTTGTGCATCTTATTAAAAATCCTAAGAGTTTTACATTGGAGTTGAAACGTGGGGCATCCATCTAATTCTACGTAGTAGTCGTGGCTGAGGTATCATGTACTTGCCGTGCCCAGAAGAAAGAACTTTACGTAACCGAAGTGAGGTTGGGCAATGCATAAATGCTGGAGCAGAATAAAAACATATCGTTTATGCTGATCTTCCAAGCAGTGCCCTTTTCTGAATTGCCTCTTGCTGCCTGAATAGCTACTATTACGAGGCATTTTGTTTTCAAGACAGCCCTCTGATTGTTCCCCATTCTCTCAGCAGGGCCTGGCGGCAGAGCTTTCTATTCTCCTCCCAGGTCATCCCACCCCAGTTCAAAAGGTGACCTGTCACGGGGAAGAGGGCAAGTCAATGCATTTTAAGAAACCACCCTTGTGGCTCCCCAGGGCCAGAAGGTGACCAGCAACGAGTTTCTGAACTTGAACATTAACCCCTTTGCTCTGCACCTGAGCAGTTTGACCGAGTCTGAATAAGGGCATTCTTTTGCCAGAACAACCTCCAGCTATTTCTCATGCCACAGCTCAGCTCCACCCAATTATCTAAGCTTGAGTGCTCCTGACAGTGCTGGGTTGGGGGTGTGTGGGCATATCATTACAGGAGATGATGCAAGGTGAAGGCTTCGACACATTTAGGTACAGAAATGGTTCTGCAAGGAGAAGTCTTTCAAAGGGTGCATGGTTGTTGTTGGGTTTTTTTAAACCTACATTGCTAATTTCTTTAATTATCTTCTCTTTCTTTTTCTTTTTCTTCTGCGTTTCTTGGCTTCCTTCAGAATTAATGGCTGCCTCCATGCATACGGCATACCCATTCTATTTCCCCTTTCCTCCGACCTTTGATTTTTTTCCTCTTCCCTTCTTAGCCACAAAACAGTAAGAGTGATGCGGGTCAGTGTCTGCTCTTCCCCTCTCCCCAGGTCAAGGGCAGGCATCTGGGCCAGTGGCGGTTCCAATATGTCTATGCAGGCAGATGCTCCGGGAAGCGGGAGTCACGGGGGTTTGTCTTAAAGCTCTGCCTGCTTAGCCAACGCAGTCTTTACACCGATGGGTTGCTTCTACTGGATGCCTGCAGGAGCAGTAGTGGACATTATGGGGCTGACGCCTGCCTAAGACGTTGCTGCTGATCTAGCCCGAATCCAGGGGCTCTTTGCACTACAGACTGTAAGGGGCAAAATGCAGTCCTGGAATTAGCCTTGCCACAAGTCTTTTGCCCTGCCTGCTCCCCAACCCCACTCACCCACCAATCGGTTTGCCCTCTTTTCTGCCACCGCCACCCACCGGGTTGGCTTAATAAGAGCATAAAGACAGCGCAAAAGCATGGGTTGCCCTGGCCTGCACCTGCTATTCAAACTTGGAGATTCAGGATTCCATAAACTGCAAGTTTTGTGCATATGGCATATTCTGGAATTTGAACTCACCATAGGGGAGTTCTGCTTCATATTATCATCTTTCATAGCATAAATTTATCATTCTGTATACTGAATTAACCTACCTCTATGGGAATCATTTGACTTATGGGGCAGAGCTAATCTTTTTTTTAAGTTTTGTAAAAAGAATGTCAGTAACTGTACTTTTGTCCATAAAATGCAGTGGGAGGAAGAAATGCAAGTATATTTTTTCAGGTTTCAAAGAACAGATCATGTAAGCACTGGTCTAAATGGATATGAAGGTACTCTTAACATCTGGAGCTTATTAGGAAAAAACACATTTTCAGCAAAATTTTAACACTCCACATTTCAGTTACCAATTCCTCACGGCTCTCTGGTTGCCATATTGATGCAAGATGAATAGTGTATGAGCTCCACTAGCCTTGCCGTGACGTGCCGTGGGTTAATATTGCGTTAGTTATGTGAAATGACTAAAAAAGTTCAGCATAACCTTGTGGCTTTACCTACAAGGATACTCTCAGGCTCTGTGTTTTCCCCAGGAAACGATACGATATGTTCCCACTTTTTCTTCGTGAACATAAATCCATTGCCCAACAGAACATAGTATCTGGAATGAGGGAGGATACATTTTTAATTTTTAAAATTTTGAGACAGTTGGCAAATTTTGAATAATTTTGATTTCTTTTAAGATGGCAATTGAAAGAGGAAGTTGGTAGTTGCAGATCAGATTTCTCAGCCCCTGGAAGGACTGTTTCAAAGAGAGTTTAGATCTGTTCCACTGCCAATGGAACAGATCTTTACCTTTTGCACTCCAGCCCAGGGATTTCAACTGCTGTGCCGCACGAATTTTTAAAACATGCAATACCTGACAAAAGATCTAGTCATGGGCACTGACCTCTTTTTCCCTTAGATTGTCAAATAAAAATTTAAAAATGACAACAGACAACACAATAGCTATCCAGTGTGAATAAATCAAAAGTATGCCTTTTTTTTTTTTTGGTCAGAATTTTAGTAATTAGTCTTCTGTGTGCTATGAATTGAAAAAGGTTGGAAATCGCTGCTCTAGCCTGTTATTTGGGAGAGGAGCCACTCCTTTATGTTGCCTTCGCTTTCAATAAATGTCCGGTTCTGTTACAATCATTTTCTGGGTGTCCCTCGCCCCGCAGGCGTGTAAATGCCACGGCTCAGGCCATAGGGCGGCAGGGAATGAAGTGCACAAACCCTGCGCTCCTGTCCATGTTCCTCTGTGAGGCACCACTATTGCCAGGGTTTAAAAACAAACAAACAAAAACCAGAAAATAAATAAGCAAAAGCTTACTTTGAGGTGCCCGTGCTTCCGTTGACATAACCTCTGCTCTTCTTCGCCCCATAACCGCTCTGGGGGTTGACGCACCTCTTTTGCTCCGGTGCATCTGTTGGTGTAAAATGAGAGAATCACCAGGCTGGAATGATTCCGAGAGGCCACAGACTAAACACTCGGGCAGGGCTGCACCCACATCATCCCGGAGAGAGGACACTCGCCCTGTCTTGAAAAGCCTTCCAGCGGGGAATCCCCCAGCCCGCACTGCACCTTCTGAGACCTAACAAGCTTCACTGTCAGGGGCGACGGGGACAGCAAACCCGAATCCTCCTCCTGCAGCGTCAGCCATGGGCCCGGGCTGTGCGCGGCGGCCCTCCTGTGAGAGCACATCGGGTGGGTGCCTGTCGGCCACTGCTAATTCCCTTCCCACCTCGGAGCGAGCTAATCCCGTTCCACGTTTGTGATATTTTCCTGGGATCCCAGAAAGAAGCTCCGTCTTCTTGATAAATGATGCTCTGGATTGAAACTGATGGGAAGACTGTCTCACGGAGTCTTTGGATCTCATAACCCTGCTAATCCACCTCAGAATGGCACTTGCATTTGAACTGTAATATCACCAGCACTGTTTCATCGTTAGCATTTCAGAATTTTGACCTCACAGGGCAGCTCACTCTACGGAAACTGAATCTGAATGCCGTTGTTTTCTGCCTCTGTGTTTGCTTCTATGCCTAGTGATTGACAGGAACAACTTCTTTAGCCGTGAAGCTTAGCTTTCATAGTTTGGGGGAATTTGGGTTTTTGTATTATTGAAACTGCAGTATTTCTAGTTGCTGCTGGATTTAGGCTTTCCTTTGACATCTTTATGTTGGAAATGGTTTATTCTTTGACAGAAATCTTGAAGACATTTTCTGCTCCCTGCCTTTCTGCTTTCAGGAAACAAAATAAGGCGGCTTGAGGGAATTTTTCTGTTTGCGTTCCAGTGGTGTGTCTACAAGGAGGCAGAGAAAAGGGGTGTTGGGGCGGGGGTGGCCATTGCGAGGGACTCGAGCACTAGCTGTCACCTCTCCTGCTGTGTTATGTTTGAACTAAGGATGCGGCCTGCCTTCGTGGGCTTGGGAAGAGGTGCAGCTCGGCCCACCCTTCTAAGCCCGGGAGCAGTTTAATTTGCACACGAACCTGTGTGGTGGGAAGGGGCAGTGCCGTCTCCACCGCTGCTGGTGATTGCCCCAAAGCTCCCCGCCTGCCCGAGCAGCGCGCAGCACTGGCCCTGTCGGGGACCACGCGTGTGTTTGTTGGGAGCCACACGTACGGGCTGGAAGATGGTGCCTCCCCACGGGAGCTCCTTCCATTTAGAGAAAGTCTGAAGCAACTGATCCAACATGCACCCAGAGGAACATTCCTCCCCTCAGCCCACCGGTGTGGCCTCCTCTTTACACTTCCCTCCGCTTCCCTCCGCGGGAAGAGGGTGGTAGAGAAGAGTCCCAGGGCAGCACGCAGGTGGCGACCTCGTGTTGTCCTCAGCTCCCCTTCTGCGGTCAGTGAGTTCTGCCACGACACCAACCAACCAACCAACCCCCCCGCCCCCCCCCCCCCCGTACTTCATTAATTTCAGAATTAGCCTGTGAGATGGAGGGGGCGGGAAAGGGGAATAAATCACTTTACACGAGAGAAAATTGTCAAGGCATGTGTGATAAAATGTGTTCCTTAGAGGGAAGGGGGAAGGGGGGCTCTGTTCGTTGAAATAATGCCGAGTTGTTAGGCACCTGTCTGCGTTACATTGTGTTGTGGTTTCTAGAGGCAAAGTGGCAGGAAACCCGGCGGGAGACGCGGCTCCTCGCAGGAAAGAGCCGGAATGCTGTCACGCTGGCCTCAGCCGCAGTGTTTCGTTCTAGTCTGTGGCCACCGGCTTGCGTTACAGCTTTCATGGCTGTTCTGACTGGGTTGTGATTTGGCAGGGGACTGTGAAGTCTCACCCGGCCCTGGCCAGGCTGGTGCTCGCCGGGGGACGGGGCACACCCGCTTTGGGGAGTGGATGGCTCGCCTGCAGGACCGGGGTCTCTACAGGTCAGTTTGGCCACAGAGCTCCTCTTGCCCTTCACCTGCCGAAGCTTCTGCCCTCCAGCGCACTGGGCCTCGCCGAAACTCCCTTCGGATACCTGTGCCTTCTCCCGTGGGAGCTGAGTGCTACAAACCATCCGGTGCTGGGCGGCATCCAAATCGGCAATCTTAGCTTCTCCGGTTCCCTCCCGTGGCCCACGCCAGCTCTGTGATCTGCAGATGCGGGACCCTGGATACCCACAGTAAAGGAGATGCGGTGATGGCGAATGGGATGAGTCAGGTGGCGAGTTTGGGGTTTCAGATCCCAGAAAAACTTACTCTGCCTCAGTTCCTTTGTCTGCGAATTGAGGTAATAATAGCGCCCATCTTGCTTTGTGAGAAGCCGGTGGAAACCCACGGGAGGCGATCGCGTGGCCCCTGGCACACAGGAAGTGCGCTGCCAGCATTCACGGCGGGCAGCGCTCATCAGAAGGGACATTGGCATTCTTGCGGGGCCACTGGATGGCAGGGGATTGTTGTAGAGAGTTGACGACTTAGAGGGGATGCTGATGATACAGTGAATTATTCGGTGAGTTTGCAGTATAGAAGAGCGTACTATATTAAACATATTGTTTCACATATGCTACGTTAAGTATATTTACACGAGAAAAATGTCTGACACATTTGCTAGTGATGTGATCTCTAGGTGGTGGGGTAAGGATAATGTAAGTTCTTTTATCTGAATTTTCTAATTTTCTAAGTTTATCCATTCCACAAATAGTGTCTGAAGTTCGACCATGTGCCAGGCACAGTTCATCTTGTTCGTTGGCTATTTTCCCAGTTTCTTGACATGCCTGCCTTCTTGGAACTCACAGACTCGTGGGGGAATGAATCAACCAGAAACCTGTATAATATATTGTCAAGTAGTAATAAGTGTTATAAAAAATAAAGAGTAAAAGGATAGAGAAGGGGGGTTGCGGGGGAGGAAAACTTGTTCCAGGTGGTTGGTGGGGATGAGGGGAAGGCAACCTGACCTGAAGGAACGGAGGAGTGAGTATTCATTTGGGAAATTATGATCACTATGTTAAGCTGTTATATATAGTTCTCTATTTGGTTGACACCATGGTGTATTATGCATATCGTGCAATTTGCCCGACTAATCATTTTTTTTATTATGAACAAATCTTTGTGCAGATCCTGGCTTATAGTAAGCTTTACCATTTAGATACATTTTTATGATAACTGATTTTGGGATCACTGTACATGTCCCACTTGGTTCTCGATCCTCTCTTACCTCATGATATGTAAGCTGGGGGTGGGGTTACAGACCGGGTCTGAGGCTACTCCAGTTTCTAGGCTGTTGAGGATTAACGTGTTTGCCTGCTTACCTGCAGGCCCAGCCAGGGTGCAGGCAGGGAGCAGCTGATTCAATTGCACATGTTGAAAGGCAAAGCGTAGATTACTATGATGAATGTGATCCGGGCCTCAGTGTGATGAGTCATTCTTCTGATTGCTTAATCAAGGTTTCTGTAAACAAGGAGAGAGCATAGTAACCCATCACTCTTCCAAGGCCCAATTTTACCTTGACACTTTTCAGCAAGCACAAAGCAGGGCATGGTGGTCATCATAATTAGGATGATAGTGGTCCTGGTGGCCAGCATTCTGCCAGGCAGCCTGGTGGGTAAGTGATTTACCTGCAGTATGTTCACTTAATCTTCACAACTCTGTGTGGTTATTGTTCCCGTATTACAATACGGGAAGTAAACTGAGGCTGGGAAATTTTAACATCCCTGAGGTAAGTAAACTGAGGCTGGGAAATTTTAACATCCCTGAGGTAAGTAAACTGAGGCTGGGAAATTTTAACATCACCGAGGCTAAACTGATACTCGGGACTGGCGTCTGTGTTTCTGTTTTGTGACAGTGATAAAACCTATGTCCTTTACTAAAGGATTTCCCCCCATTGTTCCTCTCCCTGCACTCCCTCTCCCAGGCTCTCCCTTTTCTGGGAAGAAGATGATCCTGCTTGGGATTAGTATTGGCTGGTTTAGGTGGTTTGGAAAGGAGAGAAGGTTCAGATAGTTTCTTCTACTTAAACACACTGTTCTCTGAAGCAGCCAGCAGGGCTCTGATGGGAGAGAGTGCTGAGCAGACTTGAAATGTGTCCCTCCTACCCTTTCCTGGTGCTTCGGACGCCATGTACCAGCAAGTGGTGCCGTGGCCCTTCAGTCAGCCCTGGGTGAGGACGGAGAAGCCCAGCCTGCCTGTGCCCTCACTGAAATGGGAGCTTGTTTATGGCATCAAGCATTTAAAGTGACTTTCTTTAAATGAAATAGTGCATGTTAAAGTATCTTTTAAAAGTTGACAGTGCATTTAACGATTGTATTGAGTGTCTCAATCAGCAACAACTTGGCTATATCCTGTGCTCTAATGAAAAGTCTGAACATGTGTGCCTTGAGTTTTTATATAAAGTTTATATGTATATATTAATACATGTAAATTTATATATGTATGTATATGTGTGTATATATATATATATATATATATATACACACACACACACACTCAAATCTAAATTTTTAGTCATTTTCCCAAAGAAAAAACATTGTCCTCAATTCAATTTAAAAAAAGGGGGGAGGCTAGCTGGTTTGGCTGAGTGGATAAAAAAGGGGGGAGGAATGGGGGTCTTTTCAAAACTGTTGCTGTAAAATACTATGGCCTTTCCTAATCTGCGGAGTTTATTGACTATTTCACCATTAAAGGTACTTTGTTTCTCTAGAATGAGGAATTCAGTACGTGCTGAATTGGATCAATATAAAAATTTATGAACAATGCCGGCCTTGTCAGGAACTCTTTACTCCTGTTCATGTAATTCTCTGTGGGAGTTTCTGCCTCAGGGATCACATCAGTAGTTAGTGCACGCTGAAATATTCATGTCCTCTGATTAGCAGGATTTAATTGTTACATCTTCATCTCCTTCATGATATGTCATTAGGATGCAACCCACCTTGAAATGTAAGTGGAGGCTGCCGGTTTATTGCCGTGTCTTTATTTTGCCTGTGTTCCTTTACAAATAACCTTGTATACACATGTAATTCTGGTTTCCCTTAGAAATAACACCATCAAAAGTATGAAGTTACTTGTTAGTGGAAAATACCAAGTTATTTATTCCTACTAGCAACTATTGTATTATAATATTTGTGTAGTAAAATTTTAAATATATATAATATTCTCCTGTTTAGATTTTTTTTTATTTGTTTAAGATCTATTAACTAAAGTGAGCTTTCCTCCCATGTAGTTTAATTAGCAAAATTAAGAGCTTTTTCACCTCCACTGCGACATTTTCCTCTTTAACTTTCCCTCATAGGTTATGTAAGTAGCTAGAGATTAATTTTTCTTTGATTCCTTCCTGGACCTGATAGCAGCTGAATGGTCTTCTATTTCTCAAAATATTGGAAGTTTTAAATATACCATTTTCCCCCATTCTAATTTTGCATTTCTGCTTTTCTCTCTTGTAAAAGGAACCTCTGAGACCTTACCTTCTCAACGGTTTCACAGGTATCTGCAAGGATCTGGGAAGTGCTATGATATTCTGTTGCAAAGCATGAGGCATAGTGGTTATGAACCGGCTCAGGGGTTAGACATACCCGGGCTTTCGTTCTAGGTCTGCCACTTACTAGTTGGACAATTTACTGAACTTCTAAGCTTCAATTCCTACCTCTTTGAATTGGGGTTGAATGGTAACCAGTTCATAAGGCTATGTGAATAATAATTGAGAAAGTGTTACATGCTTTGTATAGCAGCTAGCACAGTAAGCACTCACGTGCTAGCTATTATTATTTCCAGTAAAATTATGTGATTTATTTTAATTTTATTTTTTAATATATACATATTTTTTATTGATTTCAGAAAGGAAGGGAGAGGGGAAGAGAGAGAGAGAAGCATCAGTGATGAGAGAGAATCATGGATCAGCTGCCTCCTGCATGCTCCCTACTGGGGATTGAGCCTGTAACCCAGGCATGTGCCCTGACTGGGAATTGAACCATGACCTCCTAGTTCATAGGTTGACTCACAACCATTGAGCCAGACTTATTTTTAGAGGAGCAGATGGGGTGGGATTGAGGGTTATCTGCAAATCCCACAACAGCCAGTCTTGGTGCCTCCCATCCTTGAGAGTCACCACCTTCCTTGGGAGTCATCTCCCAGCCATCTATTTGAGGTAAGGAAAGAGTTGCTTCAGGCGGGTCCTAGGGCTGGTGGTGTGGCTGCTTTGTGATCACGTTGGCACCATCACCCATATCAGGCGCCCTTGGATGGGGTCCATTTTTCTTATAGGGACCCCACCCATATTGAAGGAACCCTAGAATGCTGTTCAACAACTGAACTTAATGGAGGTTTACAAAGTAAATCAGGGAGAGCTGAGCTCTCAGTGAAATTACTGGCAAAGGAAAAGACAAAAGCTGCTGCTTTCTGAGCTGGTCTAGGGCTGCAAAAAGTGATTTGCGTGCAGTGAACAATCTTGTAGATGATATTTAATGAGTTTCAGGTTTCAAGGTTATGAACAGCCTTTCTTGAAATACTACCCAGCAGGTGCCCCCAGCAGGACTTCTGGCAGCAAATAGGAATGTCCAGTCCTGGAAGCCACTGGACAGGCCTGGTTGTGTCCATCTGGCAGGGACCGCTCCCCTTTTGCCAGGGATTTTGTTCTTATGTGTCTGAATGAGAGCCGCTGGGCTGGAGGGAGTCTTGGAGAGGAAGCTGAATGAGGCTGTTTTCTCGTGTGCAGATGCCTGTGGCTACTTCCAAGGACAGGGCTGGATGTATACAGTTATTCACTCCCTGGAGCTCCCGGGTGCCATATGGGAGAGTGGGAGCCTCTGGACGAGGCAGAGGAAATCGGAATTTGATGAGCTTTGTTTCTCTGGGTCTGTTTCATGTCTTTATAGCGAGGGAAGTGGACTAGACGTTCTCAGATTTCTTCTGCGGTGATAACATTGTGTAAGATTGTCGTGTGCTTTCAGTTCCAGGGGAAAGAACTTTGATCAGTTCTACACAGTGAAGCTTCCTCGTGTGGTGAGCTTCCGCAGACCCTTTCTGGGGCCAGTGGGCAAAGAAAGTATGCAAAGCCCCAAGTACAGAACTCAGGGTGGGGCCATTTGGTACGGACCCTTCTTAAAAGGATGAAAAAGCACAGGAAATTGAAGAGAACTTCCCAAATACACACTGAGCTGAGCTGACGGCCAACCCCCAGCTTCATCACTGCTACGAGAGGCTCTCCCTGCTCCCTCCCCCTGTGCCCTGCTTTTCCCCACCCCTGCCAGTGCCCACAGCCGACCTCCCACCCCACATCCTCCATCCTTCCCACATACACGCCCTCACGCACATACCCCACAAGCATGGGAGAGCTGTGGCATGTTGAGTTGGAAGTGCTAGTGAGCACACAGCAGAGATTAGAGCACGGAGTATGTGTGTATTAATATTTTTTCTACTGTTTATTAGTTTTCTGCTCTCCGGCTGATTTCCTATTCATCCTCTGGGCCTTGGTTTCCTCATTTGTCAGGAGGTAATAATACCTATCTCACAGCTTTGTGGTGAGGATTAAATGAGACACTGCATGAAATGTGCTTAGCCCAAGCGCCTGGTACCCATTAAACATAAAGCCAATGGTCACTATTAATGTTATGATTTTTATTATTACTATGGAGTTGACTAGAATTCTCAAAATATTCCGAGAGGCTGGCATGGGGTTTTGACACTGCCTTTCTTCTGCCGGGCTCTTCAGCTGATCGAATTCGGTAAAGAGTAGGAAGCACTTAGTGTAAGAACAAGAGTATGTGTTTGGTAAAGTTTAGTTGCATTTGTTTCTTCCCCTTTAACAAAGAGAACAGTTCACGTGGTGAAAGAAGTTGGCACTACCCATTGTCACCGCTCAAGCATAAGCAAAATTGTGTCTCCCCTGTACCTGGAGGGCAAGTGGCTCTCATTCAGGACAGAGTGGCAATGGCTTGGTTGGGAGGAAACAGAGGTTCCCTGACAGAGAATGGCATGACTCACTGGAGTGCCGTTCAAGTAGCCAGGTCAGGTAAAGGAGAAAGAAAGAGAACAAGCACCACTTGCCCTGGGTGAGCTTGCCTGCCAACAAAGCGGGAAGGCTGGCTCAGCCATCACACCCTGCTGCCCTGTGGAGACTCGGGATGAACTCGTTCCTCTGTCTCAGGTGTGGCTGTGGAAGCCATTGGTCCCACTGAAGGCTGTGCTGTTAAAGAGCAGATCAAAGCCTCAGAAAGATGAGCAAACTGGTGGACTTTGAGTTTGACAGCCTAGATTCAGGTCCTGGGTCCCGTTCACCAGCTGTGATCCTGGGGGAAAGGACTTGTGCCTCAGCGAACTGGGATTCATAGCTTCCCTGCAGACCACAGAGCTGTGGGGTTAAAGGTGAAGATCCAGTGGGGTGATGCACGGGAGAGTGCCAAGTAAACAGGACTGCCAGCACGTGTTTGCTGTTCTTATTGCTAGCAGAGTAAGGTGGAGGAGCACATTATCACCAACAATACACAGTGACGCTCTTGGGGGCTCACCAGAGTCCCTGAGCTGCTGGCTTAAAAGGGCAGCTTGAAAAGTGTGAAGCCCTTTGTCTCATGGCTAATGTGTAACAGGAAAGACATCTGTGCCCGTGGCCCAGGAGGAGCCGACGGGAGAGGCCATCAAAAAGGCACTGCTAGCTTCTCACCTGGGCCCACGCAGCTGGACACTATCTGTCAGGGGCTAAATGAGCTCGTCCTAATAGCCAGTTGAACAATGAAATATTAGACAAGTAATGTTTCATCCAAAAATAACGACCATTTTGACAGTTATCTCGCAGCCCAATTTCCAGGTTGTTTGGAACCTGGAAATGTGAAGCAGGGCTGAAAACAGCCTAGGCCCTAGGGAATCAGTGCTTCTGTCTCTAGACATGAGGTGTGCACGGGTTTATACCCTTCATGCACTAGCTCCAAATTTGTATAGAAAATGTCACGGTCCCATCCCAACCTTGCTTAGACCTCGGATTAAAATTTCACAGAGAATGAAGAGCCTTGCCCGTCATCTCCTTAAGATAAGCCTTAGGGCTTCAGTAGAAACCAGCACAGCAGCTCCCGCCTCTCGGGCCCGTGTGATACCCGCCAGGAAGGAAGGGGCTCTAAGACAGGACTGTGTTACTTATTCATCTAAATGTTCCTCTCACTCCTTGGGTGGGGCTTAGTCTGAGAAGGCTGTTGACTTAAAACATGGCTGGAAAAGAGGAACACTCACCTGGTTCCAGACACCATGCTGGTCACTCTGTGGATGCTGTCGTATTTGACTTTATGGCAGCCCTGTAACAAAGCAATTAAATAAACTGTCCAAAGACAATCCACCAATAAGTGGCATAAATGAGATTTGAACCCAGGCTTATCTGATTCTTTATAAATGAGGATTAAATCAATTTCATTTTCCAGAGTACCTCAACATAATATTGGTCTATACAACAGAGGTCTGTTTCTCCTGTCCTGCTACAGATGGCTGGAGTTAGGCAGTCCAAAGGCGATAGGGTGGCTCTACAAAACGGTTAGGGAATCAGGCACCTTTCGGCTCCCTGGAAGATGACCTCATCTTTATGAAGCAAGATGGCTGCTCAGTCCATCACATTAATATACCAAGCAAGGAGGAGAAAAAGGGCAGGCCCTCCTTGAAAAAGATTTTCCCAGAACTCCCACATAATGTTCTGCTTACATCTTATTGGCCAGAGCTTTGTCACATGTCTACATCTAGCTCCAACTGCGAGGGAGGCTGAAAACTGGGACATTGTAGCTGAACTGCCATATAACCAGCTAAAAATCAAGGTCTTGTTCCTGAGCTTGAAGAGAGAAATGTGTTGGGAAGGAGACGAGCACTGACTCCAAATGTGATATATTTTTCTTCCTCTTGGGTTAGTGAAACAACTTCCTGTAATGGTACTTCATAGTTCATATGTCTGAAGCTCTAACTCAAGTTGGAGGCCATTTCAGAAACCAGAGTATAGGTAACTAGATCTCCCCCCCAAATGATATACTATATGTAATTTTCTTACTATAGATATTGTCAATTTTGGTAAATTTATCTTTCCTGAGATTTAGACCCACTTTCACTCCTTTTAAAAATTACCCAGAAAGAACTTTATACTTATTTTTTAATGCCTATCTTGACATTACACAGGTCCCCATCATACTACTTGTAGCACCGCCCACACTCTGTAGCTTATGAATTTGCAGAGATACCACCAGCTCTGGCAGAATGAGCAGATGAGACCCAGAAAGAAGGGAGGGCTAGTCAGCTTTTGATTACCGAGTTATTGGCAAGGTGGGACCAGGAGAGCTGCTGACCTGAGATTCACAGGGAGTGGGGAGCAACCTTGTGGTGGGAACTTAACTTACCTGTGTCCACTCGCCAGGTGGTAAAGGAGGGGCCTGTCAGCTCGATTCCAGGCAACAGGTCTTGTGACTTCTGAGCCAACTTTTTCCCCACTCTCTCCCATCCTCTGTAGTTATGGCTTCTGCTGGGTAATTGTCAGTAACATTAGGGACATGTGTGTATTCTACCTCATTTTTAAAGTTTTACCTTCTATCAGAAAAAGCTGGTGGATGGGAAGGAAGATGCAGCAAGGAAGGAAAATAACCCTTTTCAATTTTTCCGCTGCAGCTTGTATGTGCAGAAAACACAATCACAACCCTTTTGTTTAATACAAAAGCCTCTTTCTCTTTTGAAAATAATTAAGTATCCAAAAATAGTTTGAAACTACCCAGAGGCCACCACTAAACTTTAGAGTGTTATCTTTCTGGTTTATTTTTTTTATTGCATTTTCATTTTTTTTTAATAATTAGAGGGAAATATTTAAAGTAAAAATTTTATTCTCATAGAAAAACTCTGAAAATTACTGTCACATTATCATATAGTGAGGAAAGGGCACGGTGGCCTTGGCTCTGATGTTAAGTTATCCCTGGGACCCTGAGTAAGCTGTTATCTCTGGGTTTCAGATACTCACCTGCAGGTGTGGAAGTGGGAGATGTCAAGTACAAGGGCCTTTTCCTCACTAGCCGCTGTGTTATGGCATAGGAGACCGTCTACAAAACTTAATGCGGGATCGCGGAGCTGGCGTCAAATCCAGATGTTTCTTAATTTGGGGTCCATGAGTATTTCCAGAGTGTGTTATCGCCATAATGAGGTGGAACACATGCATGAACCCCCAATTTATACTCTTGTAGAAGAAAGGTCCGTCACATTTATGAGATTCTTAAGGAATCTGTGACCTGAGGAAGGTTAAGAACCACTGGTCTACTCTCCCTTTATGGACAGGCCCCTTCCATCAGGGAAGGGAAGGGACTTGCCCCAAATGCTCATCCTATGGATCTTCCTGCCAATCTGGAGAGCAGTGCTCTCCTCCATGGCAGCAGCCCATCCTGGGTGCCCTCTGCTGTGCACTGTGATGGAAATAACTCCTCTAGTGTCTCCCCATCTGGCCCAGTTCACGAAGGCATGTACAGCCTCCTCTGGCATCTTTTCCCCCTAATCTTCCCCCAGCCCCTTCAGGCAACCCTTCCCCCCAGAAGTCGGAGGGGAGATGTTGTAAGGGAGGAAACAGGCTGACACAGTCCGGGTCCTCGTTCCCACTCCTTTATTTCTGAAAGAACATCTCAGCTCTCCGTGTAGTTTATCCTTCTCGCCAGAAGTGACGTGGAGAATCTTCTCCCAAGACCTGGCATAATAGTCCAACAGGAAAATCCTCAGATTGACATTTCACAGGCGGAGGGTCACCCCAGTTGCAAAGGGAGCGGATTGTGTTCCACTCCACCATACGGGAAGCAAAACAGCCTCCAAAAGATTGTACAATGGGAACACTGTGGTATTTGTGCTGAGAATTCATCAGACAGAACCTTGTATGTGAAACCCTAAGTGACCTTTTCGGAGCGGCCCTAGCCCTCCATGAGAAGGCAAATACCGCCAGATTGCCTGACATTTCCTTTTTTAATTTCAAGTATTCCTGATTTCACGTTGGCTATTGATCTATTGGTTTGCAGCCCCGATGCAATTAAGTGAAGTCACTTTCATTGCTGTTATAATCTAACATAAATTACTGTTTTGAAGTTCCAGTGTCTGCCCTGTATCTTCTCCCTCTCTCATAACACCATCCCTTCCCCAAAGCCTGCCAGCCAACAGCATGCAGTGTAGATGGTGCCGGTTGCAGAAAAGGGCATTTTACTAAACCTGAAATTAAAATCTTCAGAGTTGAACTATGTACTGTTGTACTGCGTCCATTTTTAAAGATCACATTTATTTGTTCACTCCTTACTTTAAGTCCCTCTTGGCAGAAGCTACAAAAAAATACACAAAAAAAATTCTAAAAAGGGAGGATTTGTTGATTCTAGTCCGTCACCCAAATGTAATATGGAACTCATCTAGGGAATGGGCTGAGCTCCACCTGGAATTGATGATGAAGACAGAGGAGAAGTGGTGACTCAGCAAAGGTTGAAAGGTGGCATTGCTCCGGGATTAGTGTTTTGAATGGATCTTAGGGCCAGTCCCGTCCATTGGCCCCGGAAGCCCCAGCAGGCAGGTGCGTGGCAGGTGCGCGTGCAGCTGGAGCTCCGTGTTCAGAACTTGAAAGTTGAGCACTTGAGATCCTGGCAGTGCACGGTGCCGCTTGTTCCACTGGTGAAGAATATTCTTTCTGGCTCCGGTTAACCTGAGAGAATTGGTTAACCTGAGAGAATTGGCCAGGGAAAGATATCTGGATGAATTCTTGGTTGGCCTGTTCACAGCATAATTTATCAGAGTCTGGTTGCTGCTCCTCTGAGAGGACCTGCCAGTGCAAAAGCATCTGGTCAGTCTAGTCCGGCTGGGGGACACTGAGGAAGAATGAGCTGGCAAAAATCTAACAGGCCAACTGTAGGAGGAGACCATCTGAAGAAATGAGCTCTCCCATTTTTTTCTTAAAACTCACCCCCAGGGGAGGGAGGGGTGGGTGGAGGTGGAAGAGGGCATAGAGGGGATAAATGGTGATGGAAATAAATTAAATTAAATTAAAAAGTTTAAAAACTCAGCCCTTTGGTCTATCTGTTGTTCACACAGCAATGTGGGTGATTGAGTTGCAACAAACATTTGAATTGCCCTACTCAACATTCATATTTTTTCCAAAGGTAGAAGCTAATTCTGTTCCGCCTTATCCTTATGTTGAAAATCAGGCAGCCCCACACCAGCTCTTAATATCATCCTTGCAGAGGAACTCAGGGAAAGCCCCTAGAATGAGAAGCTTTGCTCTCCATCCTGATTTGACCTTCCAAAATTAGGTCTCACTGCTCACGTACAACAGTTTTCTCCTGTTACATTTAGGGTGCTCATACAACCCAGCTTCCTATAAGACATCTGATTTATGTCTGTTGTCCCCTGAGATTAATAGCACCCAAAGCATCCCGTTTGAGATGAAACATTTTTTACTAGTATATGATCACTCTAATTACAGGGAAGGAAAGGAAGGAAATGAGTTTCTGCTGAAGGGCCTAACCTGTGCTTCCTTCTTTCTGTCGCCGCAGCTCCACTTGGCAGCCCTGGCATCACTCAAGGGAGACATAGTGGAGCTTAATAAACGTCTGCAGCAAACAGAGCGGGAACGGGACCTTCTGGAAAAGAAATTGGCCAAGGCACAGGTAAGAGACTGGAAAGACTTTTAACTTTTTTTATTGTGAGATAAAATGTAGATATAGACATTCCCACAAAACAAATTATAGCTTAACTAGAGGCCCAGTGCACAAAATTCATGCACTCAGGGAGGTCCCTCAGCCCAGCCTGTGCCCTCCCACAGTCTGGGAGCCCTCAGGGGATGTCCGGCTGCTGGCTTAGTGCTGCTGTGGAGGCGGGAGAGGCTCCCGCCACCACCACTGCGCTCGCCAGCTGTGAGCCCGGCTTCTGGCTGAGTGGCGCTCCCCCTGTGGGCAGCTCCTGCGTTGAGCGTTTGTCCCCTCGTAGTCATTGCGCATCATAGTGACTGGTCGTTCCACCATTCGGTCAATTTGCATATTGGCCTTTTATTATATAGGATGAGCAAACATCCTCATAACCACTGTCCAGGCCAAGAAATAGTACTTGCCAGTCATCCAATTCCACTTTCCCTCCCACCAAGGTGACTCCTACCATGACTTTTTATAATCATACTAGAGGCCTGATGCATGAAAATTCATGCAAGAGTAGGCCTTCCTTCCCCCAGCTGCCAGCACCAGCTTCCCTCCAGCACCTGGGACCCAGGTTTCCCTCCTCCAGCCACCTGCAGGCACCCGGGATCCAGGCTGGCTTCCCTTGGGCCACCCGCAGGCACCCGGGACCCGGGCTGGCTTCCCTCAGGCCACCCGCAGGCACCCGGGACCCGGGCTGGCTTCCCTCCGGCCCCAGCTTCATCAGGAAGGACGTCTGGAATGACATCTGGAAGACGTCTGATCTAATTAGCATATTACCCTTTTATTATTATAGATTTTCTGCTTCTTTACAGTTTTCCACTAAAGTCTATAGACAGTAGAGTTTAGTCTTGTCCATTTAAAAACTGTTTCCATTGAATCTCTTCATCTTCAGGTTTTTCCTCTATTCTTTGTTTGCCTTATAATTAATCTGTTAAAACCCAACCACTTGACCTATAGTTCCCCACAATCTGGATGCTGATGATTGCACACTCAGTGCAGTTCCACACGTGCCTCTGTCCCCTGTATTTCCTGCAAATTAGCAGCTGGATGCAGAGGCTCAGTCAGATCATGTCCAGACCCTTGGCATGACTTTAGAGGGTACTTGTTTTTTCACTGGGCAGCATATAATGTCTGGTTGTCTTGCTTTCAGCAATGTTAGCAGCTATTCACACTCAGTGCCTAAGTTCATTGATTCATGAGGACTTATAAATCATTATATTTTAGTTCTGACCATTTCTTTTCTAGTTATTCTTTCTTAGTTATTAACTGCTTTCAAGAGACAATGTCCATCATGCATGATTTATTGAAACAATGATATAGTTCATAGAGAAAAAGCAGAATTAATGCTTCATTCTTCTAATTTATTTAACATTTTTCAAGATAATGAATTGATTACCTATGATTTACTGAAAGTACCTAATTATTTTTTCAAATATTGTTATGAATTTATAGATTTAAACATGTTTGGGTTTCAATTCATTATAATTATTTTCCTTGCAGAAACTCAGATTATAGTAAGAACCTCTTCAAGTTGGTTTCAGAGTCTTTTGACATGAGCCTAATAGTTGTTCCAGGTTCACCTAGTAGATTTTTTGCCCCAAACTTGGAATAAACTATTCTCCAAGTAGCCCTCATTTCACTCAAGGAAAATGGTATTTCGAGACCACAGTCTGGGTGCTAAGGGTGCTTATTGCTTCTAGGTTGGTCCTTGTTTTTACAGACAGCCAGGAAATTATTTATTTAGTTATCTATCTATATATGTATATATAAATTTTAAGATAAAATACCATAAGAGTTATGCTAATTGCTCCTATTCAAATTGGGAAAAATTGAATTGCCCTATTCAACTTCCATATTTTCCAAAGGTAAAAGTTCATTTGGTTCTGCCTTACCCTTACTTCTTACATTGAGAATCAGGCAGCCCCACACCAGCCCTTCACCATTGACCTTGCTGAGTTACTCAGAGAAGACTACAGAGTACTTTTATTCAGCTTCTTCTGTATTTTATCTTTATTTCTTTCTTTTCATACTGAGAATCCTGGTTCTTAAAGTTACAGAGGATGACTGAATTAGAATATTTCATAATTACTTATTTGTTTTATTCCATATTATATACAAACAGGCTCAGGATCATATTAGCATGCCCATAAAAAATATATAATTACTGAGAAGAATTTTTTAAAATGTTGTCATTATGCTCTCCTCATTTCCCCAGTTTTTTGCCATTGTACTACATCCACACTCCTGACTATTGCAGCCTGTCCTCCCTCCCTTTCAGTCCTCAACAAGTAACTATATGTTTCATGTTGACCAGGTCGATGTCACTCCTCTGCATTTAGATTCCTCAGGGAGGACTCATTAAAATAATCTTCTCCAAGACCTTGCTTGTTAATAACAGTGTGTCGGTGCCCTTCATACTTGAAAGGCATTTTTGCTGAATAGAAGGCCCTTGGCTCATCTTTTCTTTACTTGAATATGTTTTTTTAATTCTCTTTTGGCAGACAGTGTTGCTCTCAAAGTCTAATAATAATACACTTTCTTTTCCCTCACAACACACTTACTTATTCTAGATGTCCATAGCATTTTATTTCATTTCTTTTTATTTAAGTCCAGTAATTTTACTAGAGCAATTCTTTTTTTTTTAATATGTATTTTATTGATTTTTTACAGAGAGGAAGGGAGAGGGATAGAGAGTTAGAAACATCGATGAGAAACATTGATCAGCTGCCTCCTGCACACCCCCTACTGGGTATGTGCCCCGCAACCCAGGTACATGCCCTTGACCAGAATCGAACCTGGGACCCTTGAGTCCGCAGGCCGACGCTCTATCCACTGAGCCAAACCTGTCAGGGCTACTAGAGCAATTCTTAATCTTAATCATTCTGGTTAGATATTCTCAGGTTTGCTGTATATTATTTTGATTATATTTTAAAATAAATGTTTTTAAAATCTGGTAAGGTTTTTAAAATTTTTTTAAATGTTTAATATTAGTTCAGTTCCCTTACTTTGATTTTTTATTCTTCAAGGTTGCTTATTATTTGTATGTGAGGTTTTCTTTGCCTGTGTTCAGTATCTGTCACTATTTCAAATCCTTTATATCTTTCTCTCTTTTACTTTGTTCTTCCTATTTTCCACCTTCTGTTTCTCTTGGGGTATTATATGTTGTTTATTCCCACTTGTGTGCCTCCTAGTTTAGTCTTTATTTCTGAAATGCATTTTTTCTTATTTCTGTTTTTTCTGTGTTCTATTACCTTCTGAGTTTTTCTGATTTTGAATTATGTTCTTTTGTGTCTTGTGTAATTTTATTTCCTGAAAGTCTCTTAACTTATTTTGAAATAGTAAGCTATTATATAGGGCTTTTTCTCCCTCTCATCTATTTTGTGGCATGCTTTCATGGTTTATAGGGATGTTATTCTGCTCTTTTTTTCTCTCTCTCCTTCTTTCTTATAACCTTTGTGTGGAATTTGACCTCAGTACTTTTGTGTTTCATTTTTATGTGAAAAAATAGCTTCCTTGAACTTTTAGGAGGCAGGACTTATGATGGCTTTTTTTTTAAGTTCATAGAGCTAAGTCTTCTGTTGTCATGTAGTCCACAATGTGGCAGCCTGCTTTCTGATACTTCCTGTCTCTGTTCCCCTCACCTACTTCTACCTGGATCTGTTCTTTCCTTTGTCTCCATTCCCCCCATTCTGTTCGATTTTGACCCACTCCCTGCAGTTTTTCCTCCTGGAGAGGAAGCCTGGGATCAGTCTTGAAAGTTTGCAGAGATCAGCTGCTTTAGCCCTTTCCGATCAACTGCTTTAGCCCCTGCAGATCTTGCTGTGGGTCCCTTACTCACTCACTCTAGGCTCAGGCAAAAGCCCCTCCTGGGTTTAGCCGCTGTTCTTCAATTGGCCCTCTCAGTTTCCTGTGTATGCTGATTTGGTTATTTTTGGGCTTTTCCAGTTCTCAGACCTACCATACTAGTGCTTCCCTCTGCTTCTGCCCACACAGACACCACTCAGGTCTTGTGGATGGTGGTGGTTCGTCTCCACCTGCTTGTGTTCTGTTGCTAAGGGGGTACCTTGTTTCTAAGTGGTTGATTGTGCTGTGTAGGTGCTCTTTCGGTTTTGATGCGGGAATTTGGAGAGACTGAAAAACCAGGCTGCCACAGTCATCAGTCTAGAATGACCTGTGGAAAGTTTTGAAACCTTGTGTCTCATAATCAGAGGCTGTTGGAGTCGGATGGAAAGACCCTTTGTACTTAAGATCATCTTTGTTCACATTTGACAGGCTACTCAGAGAATTCACTTGCTTACCCAAGGCCAATGACTAGCTTAGACCAGAGCCAGGCAGGGCCACCAGCATCCTTTTCTCACATGGGATGTTGTACAGACAGAAATTTTCAGTTTTCACTTAGATAGAAACTTTACTTCACATATTTTCCTTTTGATTATAAAAGTAATAAAAATGTGATAGAAAATCAACTGGAGAGATAGCTCTCCAGTGGTGGGCTCTGGTGAGTTAAAACTTCTTTAATACTTTTATTTCATAAGGGGTTTCCTGAGAAAGGGGTTTTTTGAGAAAGGGGAAAACATACAATGGTGTTAAGTGACTGTGTTTTCTACTTTACAACCCTGCAAAGTCAGCTGTTGTTAATAGTTCTTACCAATGAGATTTATTTTTAAAAAGGAAAATAAATTATGAATGCTTTTAATTGGAAACTGTCATGTACCACCGTCTTGGATTTTAAAAGGTGACCAGGAAGGTACGTCTGAAAATATAAGCCTAAAAAGACAGAGCAGCTTGTGTGGAGGATGGTAAGAAGGCAATGGACAACTTTTCCTGGGCTGTGTCAGGGACTGATTCATCTCCCTCTGACTTACCTGTGGTCAAGACATTCTCGTGGAATAGTTTTTGATGGTTGGTTTTACTCCTAATGTTAATAGTCACATCATAGTGCCACCTATTAACTTTCGCTTGTTTGCATTCTTACACTAAATATACTTAAAAATTACTCTCTGTTCCTTTCACTGGAGATGTGTTCCCAGTTCAGATACTAGGGCCCAGGAAAGAGAACATGCAAAAAAAATAAGCCAGACTTGCCAGTCTCATACCTTTTATAAAGGTGAGATTTGTGCAAGAAAAAATAAGAACAACGAAATGACTGTGCCATGCTTTCTGTGCTATGTGCCTTGCTAAATGATTTATGTTAGAATGAGGCTTTACCAGGTTTTGGAAGTACAGGTTCATTGTAAATTTATGCTCCGAGGCTTTAGTAAGTTTTACCAGCTCTCTAAATATTACAGAGCTACGATTAAACTGAAAATGTAAAATTTAAATCTTGGGTGTGTTCTTTTGAAATAATCCAAATGAGCTTCAGCGTCTGTTGAGTAATTATTAATGGTGACACTGGAACTGGCTGAAGAAAAGAAGGTTTAATCCATGGTCATGGGATCAACCAGTCAGAGTTTTGAGAGTAGTGATGAAAAAGGAAGAGAGCTGAGTAAAGGAGCGCAGAACCAATATGATGAGGAAGACAAAGCACTTCTGTGTTAGTTTTCCACTGCTGTGTCATAAATTGTCACTTACTGGCCTAAAACAAAACACATTTGTTATCTCACAGTTTCTATGCTTTGGGAGCCCGGGCATGGCTTTGCTGGGTCCTCTGCAAGTTTCACTCAAGGTGTTGGGTAGAGCTGAATGCTCATCTGGAGGGTCGACTGGGGAGGAGTCCACCTCCAAGCTCATTCATTTCATTGGCAGAATTTGTTTCTTTGTGATTGTGTGATTTGCGGTAGCTTGCTTCCTCAAAGTCAGCAATGCAGAGAAATATTCTAGAATAAGTCTGCTCACAAGACAGAGTCTTATATAATGTAATGTAATTATTGGAGTGACATCCCATCACCTTTGAACATTTTATTAGTTAGCAACAAGTCACAGGCCCTGCCCAGATTCAATGACAGGGTATCACCCAAACGTTGAATACAAGGAGACACAGACTCATAGGAGCATCTTAGAGTCTATTCATCACAGCTTTCTGGGGGATTTGATTCATCACATCACTATTAGCTTGTATCAATAGTGACAATTATCACATTTCTTTATCTCTATTTATGCCAGACATTCCACATGTTTTATCTGAGTTCTCATAATGACCTCTGGCATAAATACTATTAAACATTCCCATTTTGCAAATGAGGAAATTGAGGTGTAGGGAATTTTAATATCTTGCCCAAAATTATGTATCCAGAAAGTACCAGGAGTCAGGACTTGAATCCAGGTTTCATGGGAACCCATAGCTGCATTAACCCTTTATTGTCTCTTAAACTGCTCAAGTTGCCCTTAGCATCTAGAGGGGATCTGGAAGGGAGTGGAGAATGGGGCACAGGATAATTTGGTTTAAACATCCTTACCCTCCCAAATAAGACAGGTATACAAACATGTGCATGCATTTTGGCCAACATACGACAGTCCCATGGGGAGCAGCCTTGTGGGAAACTGGCAAAGATCATTCTGTATATAGCACTGATTCAGTGGTGCTTTCAGCATATTTGATATTTATTTAGTACTGACCATTCCTTTAATTTATTGTATTTTTTACCTACTACAGAGGAGATATTTCAGACAAGCTCCTTTGAATTTGTTAGTAGTAATAACGAATACTTTCTCTTTCTAAACGCTCTGTCTTTGGAAAGCAAGTCTTCTGAGTTTTCTATTTCTTGACTTTTAGGAAAAATATATAAACTGTTTCTGTTAAATGTAATGGAGAGAGTGTTTTCTCTTTTTTTTGTATGAGACATTTATATGCATCCTCTTTGTCAGGATCCCCACCCCACCCCAACCCCCATTCCACTCCTCTTTGTTTATGCTCTTCCTTGGTTAACTGCTCCAGCTGGTTTGCTCATTGATGGTGTTTCAGTTCGAGCTGGGCCTCTGTTTAGTTGGCTTGGATCCTTCCACCTTCCCTCAGGAGAACCTGGGCAAGGACTAAAAATGGGGGTGAGCTGTTAGTTGTGATCAATCCGATGTGACCCTGAGAAAGGGTCTTCGCATATTTTAAAAGGAAGTGGGACTGACCCCCTCCACAGCGTGGTGGAGAGGGTTAACAAACTAATGATGGCATTGCATTTTTCAAGAACCGAGCTCATAATGCTCTCAGGTTTGACAGCTGAGACTAATGTGATGATTAAAGATTTGTGGCCTCTGTGGAATAAGATAAAACCCAGTGAAGAACATTAACAAAACCATAAAGCTCCTTGGCATCACCACAATGTACAGGGTTTTTCCAACGAGGGCTCAGCTCTCAGGCCAGCTCGTCTCAAGGCTGACTCACGGCTCTCTCCCTGGTTGCACCCAGAGAAGTGATGAGCCTAAAGGGTTTTATTCTTGGTGGTTGTATAATTGCTTGTTTGTTGCTTGTTTTTATGAAACATTTTGCATTTAGGCAGTTTTATCAATTTGTGTGGCTAAACACTGTATTTTTATAGATTTTTATTTGCTTCATCATCGTGTTGGGAGAGCTGAAACCTAGAGAAAGGGCTTAGGGCATATGTATTGACTCCCAGTGACATTCAGTAAAACAAAATTTCACCATATCCAGTCTTAGCCTTTTTGTTCTTTGCCTTTCAAATTGAAAGTCTGTAGTTGCAGGAGAAATCCACAATCCTGACAATACTGACCTCCAGAAACTCAATGACATGCACGACGCTGCAGCCACGGGCTCTCTGGCTTTGCTGTGCTATAGGATCAGTCAACAATGAAATACGGTCTGGGAGGAGGGAGAACCCTGGATGCCATTACCAATAATAACCAAAAATAAAGCAGTAGTGTGTCATTTGAAATCATTTCTTAATTTTGTTCAGCTGAAATTGTATGGGATATTTCCATATGGTTAGAAGAAAATAATCCCTCCCTTGTAAAATTTGCTAGAAGAAGCTGCCATTACTCCTTGTCAGGAAAGTTGTCACTTAATAATTGATTCAGGTGGGCAGCTGAGGCTAGCTGGGTGGAAACTGGAGGGACTTGGAGTTCCCCATTTTATTACCTCCTGCCTTGTCTACTTTGCTGTTTGGGTGCTCCCAGGGATTTGAGGAGAGAACTGCTGGTTGTAAGCATAATATCCACTATTTCCTGAGTTTCACCTGCAGTGATTCAGAGCAGGAAACAAGCTGGGATCACTCTGCTGTCACTTGAGATCTTCAGGCAGATTGTAAAGAGGAGGCAGGTTAGGGAGCTGGGAGGGAGTAAGGAGGAAAAGATTGTGGCTACAAAGCTTGAAGCTGCAACTGCTTGATGCCATAAACAGGAAGGAGAGGGGTTTTCACAGGGTTTCTGCTTGTTACCTGGATTATCTATATATATAAAAGGCTAATATGCTGAGTGTCCTTCCCTCCATCCAGGTAATGACGTCATGTAGCAACACCCGGCTTCCTCTCCCTAGCAATGACTAGCCTCCTTGGAGTTTCTTCAGCCCAGGAACACTTTACACTGTAACCAGATGTCTGTGAAGTGTTTTCCCGTGCCTCATCTCATTTAATCCTCACAGAAGTCCTGGAATAGGTAGATAGGAGACTCGGTGGAATCCTATTTTCTTTTCATTAGCCAGAAAACGGAGATTTAGAAAGTTTAGAAACTTGACCCAACTAAAAAGAAGTAAGAAGTGGTGGACCTTGAAAATGACTTCAGGTTTTCTCACTGCATAGAATATAGTCAAACACTGCTGCAGTTAAATATTTTACCCTTTGTTTTCCCTGCGTGATCTACAATAATAATCTGCTTCGTGTTGATTTACTGCTGTGTTGCTGACAATTACCTGAAAGAGAAGTTGGGGTGCTTCATTGGGCTGGAAAAAGTTTAGCTAAATCAGAAAGCCGGTCTAATTAAGCAAGTTTGTTCTATATCTATAAAAGGCTAAGTTGACTCGTGCATGGGCAAAACATATAAAGCTCTTGCTGGCACCAATCGCACACGTGTTTCCGTCATTGTCAATCGTGAATTTGGTTGACACTTCTATTAGAGAGAAATGGTGAGTAGCGATATTAAAATATTTATTCTAATTAATTTCCTTTCAATGTGCATGAATTCATACACCAGGCCACTAGTTACAAATAAATTGGCCACTTGACAGTCTGTTTTCTTCTATAAAATGGTTGCATCATCAGAATATGCAGTACTAACAAACAACCCCAAATTTTTAGTGGTTTAAAATACTAAAGGTGTGTTTCTTCTTGCTGGGAGCTCCTTAGGTCTAGAGGGAGACTGTGCTATATTGCCCTGGCCCAGCCTCCCACGGTGATGGGCCTCTACCATCTGGAACGTTGCCAGGCAGCCATGGCCTGGGGAAGGGAATGGGGCAAATCCCACACCAGCTCTTAAAGGCTATGAATAAAAAATGATGTATATTCACTAACACCTCATTGGTTAAAACAAGTCACATGGCCATATCAAGCTTCAAGGGAAGTATAATCTGACTATGTGCATGGGTGGAGGTGAACCCATCTTGGTGAAGGCCCTGCTGGCTATTACAGGGTTGCTGATACTTACACAATGTGCACCCCACATAAGAAAATGCTGGATAGAAATGAACACCATGTGAAAAAGGATTGTGTTAGTAGATTATGAAAGAATTGATGTTTTTTATTTTTATTTTATTTATTATTGACAATACTACAGATGTCTCTCACTTTCTCCCTTTTTGCCCCCCTCTACCCAGCCCCTGCCCAACCCCAGGCCTTCCCCATGCTGTTGTCTCTGTCCATGGGTTATGTATATGTGTTCTTTGGTTAATCTCTCCCTGTCCCCCCATCCCCCACGGAGATCTCTTATTCTGTTTCATGCAAGGAATGGATGTCTTATTATCATTTTTTTAAAATGTCTATAACATACTTAAATTTCAACTTAAAAACCATGCAAATGTTAAGTGGTAATCATAGAAGTCATACCCCTTTTTCCTCTATAGCTGTATTCATTGTATTATCTTCTTGAATGAGGCTTTACTGGGATACCTGCCATAGGTGACCTTATGTGGAGGTGTGGGATCGAGCTTGACCTAGCCTCTGTCCTTGTCCAACCGAATACCCGCAATCCCAGGTTAAAATGTTCTCACAGGTCTTGGAAACTCGGGGTGGTGAGAGGCCCCGATTAGTAACAGGACTGGAGTGTGATGACAGAATCAGGTCTCACTTTACTAGGCCCATCCTGCCCGTGTGGGAGGTTGCCAGGGCAGGAAGGCACCCAGCGTGCACAGAGCGGCTTTGTCTGTCCCAGGTACCGCCCACTCATCTTCTCCTGCACTGAAGTGCCACATTCCTGGGGTTGGCTCTTGTGCAGTTTAAGGGGAGGCCTGACAAGGGTGTTTTGTTGGCTTCTTTTGGCTCCTGCAGGTGATGACTTGTTTCTTCCTGCACCGCTGCCCTGTGGGAGGGGCTCTACTTCCCCGGCTCCCCGGCCTGGAAAGCCCAGGGGATTCTCACTAATGTTGAGATCAGCATCTCAAGTACCTTTGGCCGAGTACAGTGAGTGTGCACAGAATGGGGAGGTTTTTAATGAGGTACTTCTCGGGGATGTTGATTTATACAGGTGAAACCTTAAATAAAGTCTTCTCAATCATTCATCCACATAGAGGCTAGGCGTTTTGATAATGATTTCCCAGTATTCTCTTTTCTTGGGGAAAGGAATCCTCAGGTACCATTCCACCATCTCTTCTACTCCCACCCTCACTTCTGTCCATGGTTTTATTGTCCAGTAGAGAAGGTGTGACCACAGTTCCCTTCAAAGTAGGTATCATAGTGACTTCCCCCCTCCCCCGCCCCAACCAGGGCACCTAGCACAGTATCTTAGATATCATGGGAAATCAAAACATACCTATTAGTTTTAGAGGATGCATAGAATTACAGAGGCTTTCTACCACTTTAAACGCATAATTTTGGTAAAATATAGAAATGTAAAGGAGATATCTTTGCCATCAGCTAAGAAATGTCCCCCAATATAGTCTTATTGATACTCCCGAATGAACCCCTTAGTTCCAAGTATACATTATAAGTCTTTTTTATCCTTTTAGCTGTAGGCACTTTTCCATCTGACTGAATCATCAGGCTTCCTGTTGTCTCTTGTTCATAATCGCACCCTCCTGGCCAGCTTTGCAGATAGAGCCAGGGGTGATGATGGCACAATGCCAGCTATATGTTCTTGTTGCCTGGTCATCACCCATCTGATCTCTCTGCAACCTGAGCAGCCCCATGGGATCTTACCTTTTGGGTAGCTCCTAATAGTCAACAGGGATGCTCAGAGTTGTCTTGGTGGTTACCAATTGGTCATATGCTTTTTTCTTATATAAACACTTGCACCTCTTCATTTTTTAAGTGAATTTTGTAATTTCTTGTCTGCCTTAATGGCCTGTTGACCTATAAAGCTGTAAAGAAGGAAGAATAAGGGGGAATTAAGGGAGAATGGGAGCTCCCTGCGTTTGTAAGGGGAAGCAGTTCACAGTAGTTTGTAGCCCTTGAGAATTGAATATAGAAACCAAAGAGGAAGAACCAGTGAGGTGGGGGGGGGGGGGGCCCAGCCATGGTATAGATGAGATCCAGGCTAGACCAGGCTTATCCTGTAATTATTTTAGGATTTGGAATCAGTGACCTTCATATGAGGTTGAGCTGCATATGCACATGTACATACTACACACACACACTTTAAAAATAGGAGTGAAGACCAATAGCCAAAGCCCATAGATATTCTGCTTGGATGGAGAGGAACAGTATTCTGCTATTTGTATATTCCAGAGAAATATGCTCTTTTAAAGTGTGGTGGGTCATGGATGAAAAAGGCCTAACTTTGTAGGAAGAGTATGTGTGGCCTGGCCCAGATTCATCCTTCTTAGGAAAGCTTCACTCGGTGCTTCCACTTAGTTCCGATGTGTTTGACTTTGAATGGAGGTTACTGGATGTTTCAGGTTGTCTCTAAGCACAAAAGTCATATCACAATTTCTCGGAGAGTAACTGTCTCACAAAAACCTTCATCAACCTTGTTGCATCTGATCTTGTTTCTGGAGCTCTGAGCAGCCCTCAGGATGTTTCCACATTAGTACTGATCAAGCCATTGTTCAGGGTCCTCTTCAGAGGTGTGGTCCTTGCCACGCTTTATACCAATGTATACATCAGACTCCGGTGCTGAGCACCTGTGTTTCAGTATTGGGATGGGCCTAGTGCAGTGTCCTCCTTGTCTTTGAAGGCTTTTTACCCCTGCCCAGGAGCTTCTGCATCACACCATGGGG
The DNA here is from genome assembly GCF_951640355.1 of Cnephaeus nilssonii. Taxonomy (NCBI): domain Eukaryota; kingdom Metazoa; phylum Chordata; class Mammalia; order Chiroptera; family Vespertilionidae; genus Cnephaeus; species Cnephaeus nilssonii. The sequence continues at coordinate 49,283,522 of NC_137073.1, forward strand.
AGCCCAGCAGATTTAGGGAAGAGAGAGGACACTGGAGGTAGTGGATGAGAAGTCTTACCCTTGCCTGTCTGCCACCAGCCCCACAAGTGCAAAGTGGGAAAGTACCCATGGCTCTTAGCTCTGGGAAAACCTTGCTGAAAATGAAATAATAATTCTTCTGCTGGACAGGAAATTAATCAGGGCTGAACATAGTAGACAGGAACATAAGCTAGACTCCTTGTTCCATCACTGATGAGTGTTTTATTATTATGTAAATGAGATTAAATGCACAGTGACTGGTGTGGGGTTCTGAATAGGGAGAGAAATGAAAGAGGTGAGCAGATTCCTTAGGATTTAAACTCTGGCAACAAAAAATGGTTTTTTTATAGCATCTGCTGCCTCTTAGTTTATCAAATGCTGAGCAAGGGAAGCTCCTCAGCCTCTTTTGTCATTGTTTCTGCAAAGCATCCTTCATGACAGTGTGACACATGGTGGTTTATTCATTCCATGACACTTCCCGATCATCCTGGGTGACCCAGGCCGTGTGCCTGGTGCAGGGCTATTTCACAAACACATCTAGTCCCTGCCTTCCAGGAGTTTCCACTCTGGCCTGCAGAGAACCAGCCAAATAAGAAATGATTTCATACCACTCGGGATTCTTTGGTTGAAAAGTAACTGAAACAGAACCCAACAGACTTCAGCGAAAAAGGAAGGAATGGGTAAATGGGAAACTGAACAGCCATAAAGGAGCTTGGGAAGGAAGCTCTAGGGATATATGGACCAGGAGCTAAGGGACAGTCTCGTCAGGGCCCTCAGTCAGGTGAATCGACTTCATGCACGCTAGGTCCATTCACTTAAGATTCAAATTCCCAAAGAAGGCATCCGAAGGGCCCAGCTTGGGCCCCTTCCCCGCTTCCTGGCTAAGGAAAAGAGGAGGCTTGGTTAGTCCCACGAAGGTTATGCGTGGTGGCAAGGGGATCTTTCCCCAAAGAGAGAATGGGTGGTAGGCCAGGACTCGGATGTTTACATTGTAAAATTGCACTTCGGTGTGTCTCTCTGGATTGCTGGTCAGTGAGCAGGCATATGTTTTATCTTGGGCATGCTCATTGTTGAAGTTGTGATGAACTGAGGCTATAAAACTTAGAATCACTAGCCTATAGGTATGTCAACTCATTGCCCTTTCTCTCTTGTTCTCTTGATTCCAGTGTGAGCAGTCCCACCTCATGAGAGAGCATGAGGATGTCCAGGAGCGGACGACGCTTCGATACGAGGAGCGCATCACGGAGCTCCACAGCATCATTGCGGAGCTCAACAAGAAGATAGACCGTTTGCAGGGCACCACCATCAGGTAGCAGCCTCCGGTCGTGATTTCTCTCTGACCCTCTGGGCTGTACCCTGGGTCTTGGAGTTGAAGTCACCCCTGTGAATTACAACGATGTCTTATTTGTAATTAAGACTTTTACAGTTGATACAGTAGTTTCTCTTTGCTTTGTTAGCCACGCACTTTCCCCTTATTATTCTGTTCTGCTTAAGGGTGGCAGTCAGAATCCTCTGTTTATTGATAAGGGTGTGGAATCAGGAGTTGAGTGAGATGCTTATCACAAGTTCTAAATGGAACCCCTCTTCCTGAGAGACCAGTATCCCTAGCACACCTTTTATTCACCAAGTCTGCTCTCCATCTGTAAACTGTGGGCCTCCATGGGGATTTTGAGAGATTTCAGAATGAGGCTTATAATGTAGGCTTCTAGATAATCTAATATTTTGAGCTTACCCCCAGTTGATTTACCAACACTGGCTTAGCCTCTTGTAGACTCCTAAGGAGGGGACAGGATTTGATCCATCACTAGTGAAAAAGTGGGGGCTTGATATGAAGGGACTGTTTCTTCCTTGCTTGTCGATCAGTTGGCCCCTGAGTCTCCTGCACACAGCCCGTGTTGTCTGCCCTGCTGTTCAAGGGAGAGGTTTGCTTTAAGGGATGTACTGAGCCGAAGATGAGAACTGTTATCTTCCTGCCTGTGCCCAGGAAACAGCCCTGAGGAAAGCAAATGGTTGGCCCGTCTCTTTATGGAGAAAGAGAGCTTTGTTTGCTGAATGTTTGCACAAGCGACATTTACAAGAGTTTTAGAGGCAGCTACTTTAAACTCTCCCTCTCAAAGTCCTGCGTTAGAAGAAACTTGGGATTCATTTTGTTCCAAGTCTTGGGAGTCGGAGTAATGGCAGGGCTACTTGATGAGGGCCCTGATGGGCCTGTGTTTCCTGGGTAAAACCGTGGAAAACTTGACACTGAACTGGAGCCACACAATAAATTTCATCTTCTAATTTAGAACTCCAGACTTTTAAATTGTATCCTGGCCTTCGGAGTGATTGCAGGTTAGCAATGCCCGAGCAGAGAGGAATTTTCAGCCCAGAGAAACGATTATAGCCGATTTAAAGGAGGCTGACAGAGTAAATTGGCAGATGTGTAATTCTCATTAAAACATGTTGCACTTTCAACACTTGACGATGAAGGCAAATGGGCCCAGCGAGTTGTGAAAAAAATGCATCACGCATCACCTGGAAAACGCAATTTCAGATGTTCAAATTGAATATAGTGGCCAAACTGTTCCATGTAAAAATACAGTGAGCTTCTAGACCATAAACATTTATGAGTGCCTCTTATTTAAAGGAAAATTGCATCTGTGCAGATGTCACATTAAATTCTGCCAGTTTTCATTATGTAAATGAGCTGACCCCTACTTGCGGGGCCTCCCTGAAGGGCTGGAAGACATGCGGACATGGGGGCCAGTAAGACAAGGCTCTTCTTGTCCTCTGAACTCCAGTGGCTAAGGCATCGCCCCAGCCCCCAGCACACCAGGAAACGGGTTTGCCCTCAGGTCCTGAGATTCTATGATAGGTTCAGTACAGTAGCAGCCAGCCACTTGGACAAACGCTAACTTCCCTAGCATAGCCAGGGCCTGGAGATGTGATTATCATTACAGTCACGTACAGTGCTGGTCCCTTACAGACTTGCCTTCACTTCAGTCTGGGTCTGACTTAGGAATTTATTGGAAAAGCTGAAAATTATTAATAAGGGAATGGTTTATGTAAACTATGATATATCCACACTTAAGCAGTCAGAGGAGGGACCTACAAAGGTATATTGTTAGTCAGCTCAGGCTGCTGGAACAAAATACTACAGATTGGATGGCCTAACCAACTGTGGAACTTACTTCCCACCGTTCTGGAGCTTGGGAAGGACAAGATTAAGGTGCCAGCCACTTCAGTCCCCAGGGAGGGCTCTCTTCCTCATTTGGAAAGGTGGCCTTCTCACGGTGTCCTCACCTGGCAGGGAGGGGCTGAAGCAAGCCCTCTGGTATCTCTCCTATAAGGTCACTAACCCCATTCTGAGGCCTCCACCCTCAGGGCCTCATCAAACCTAATTATCTTCCAGAAATCCCACCTCCAAATACCATTACATTGAAGGTTAGGCTGCAACATATGAATGGCAGGGGGCGGGGGAGGGCACAACTCAGTCCATAGCGGAAGGTCAGGTGACGAGTGCATTATGACCTGAATTCCTACCATAATAGAGCTACTCTACCATACTGCACCATTTGGGAGATAGACATTTTTCAGTGCCCTAGAGATATAGTAAATGCTCCCAATGAGCAACAGTATATGGTGCTGCTTTTTTTTTTTTTTTTTTTTTTTTGGTGTGGGGATGGGTGTTTGCAAAAGGTGGAATGGCTCCTCTCATTTATATACTCAGAAACCCACTTTTAAAAGTTGTAGAAGTCTTAGTTCCCAAGGAAACTATGCCTCCATCCAAAACTGCCACCAGGCCCTTGGCAATGAAGAGAGTTACTGTACTGGATGGGGTGATTGGTCCTAACTATCAAAAGGAAATTGGATTGTTGCTGTATCCTGGGGCAGGGAGGACTGTGTTTGGAACCCAAGGGATTCTCTAGGTTACCTCCTAGAAATTGCCCAGTGGTAAAGGCTAGTATATGAGAACAACCTGGAAGAAGGAAGTTATAAATACCAACTTAGCCTCATGACCAGTTACAAATAACTTGGTGAAACTTACAGTTTAATAGTTAGGTTACATGATATCTAGGTGGATTTGACATTGAACTAGAAGAGGAGTGATCACTTAACAATGGATGCAATACCTGATGGGACTTTGGGTCTCCCATTTTGAATGAGGGTTGGTTACAGAAGTTTGGTGTCCATTGATATTGCAATTGGAAAATTTAAGTGTAAGGAAGTGTATCTGGTTGTCTTGTAACCAAAGAGAGTAGACTATCATGAACATTGTCTGGCACCTGGTACAATTCCCACCTCCTTTCTCTACACTCCCCAGAATCAAAGAGATTGGACCCTGGGGACTACGTCCCAGACTCTCTTAACTACTGGGTTCTGAATTCAGGTTCAGCTCTGCCAATGAGGTGCACTTGCATGGGTTTGGAAGACAAAAAGGGAGGTGGGAGCCATTGTCCCTCAGGCCATGATGGTGGCAGCTGATGTACAGGCTTTGGTGACATGAGGTCCTGCATTGACTGGTCAGACCCTGGAGCTCTGGGCAGGTGTGAAGGCAGCATCAGTTTCCTGACCTTAGAGAGGACCACAGCTATGATGGCTAACCCAACAGCTCCTGGTGGCCTCCGTCCACCCTTCCCTTCTCCAGCCCTTCCATCGTTTTGCTAGCACAAAACTGCCTAAATCAAATCCTTTCTACTTGAAACATCCAATGTAGTTTGTGTTCCTAGCTGAACCTTGCCCAGTGCTTCCTACATCCCATCTCCAGGAATAAACAATGACATTTTGTATATATGGCCTTCTAAAAAAATTTAATTTGTGAATGTTTTAAACAAATTGGGTCATATAGCACACACTCTTTTGTAATATGTGCTTTTTCACTTAACTGTATCTCATGAGTAGCTTTTATAAATGCTCATCTGACTTGGGGAGATTATATACTAGTAATGGGAAGGGGGAAAGGGAAAAATACATCAGTAGCTCACTTTGGATCTGGGGAAGGAGGTGTCTAAGCAAATTAAACATGAGATATTTTGTTTCCTAAGATTATTTTCTTTTTCCAAAAGCTACTCATAAAAGCATCAACCTTTCACTACCAACTCTCATGAGCAGCCATGTTTTCTGCCGCATTTCCCACATGCTCACCAGCCCTCTGCTGTCTGGCTTCTGATCCTAACTGTTTAGCTATGGACTGAATTGTGTCCCCACCAAAATTCATATATTACAGCCCTAACCCTTCATGTGATGGTATTTAGAGATGGGGCCTTTGGGAGATCATTTAGTTTAGATGAGGTCATGAGGATGGGGCCTATTTGATGGGATATTGAGCAACTTTATAAGAAGAAGAGACACTAGAGAACACAAACTCACCCTCACTTCGTCCCTCCCTTCCCTCAACCCCACCCTTCCCTGCCAGGTGTAGACACCATGAGAAGACAGCCATCTGCAAGCCAGGAAGAGAGCCCTGACCAGAAACTGGCCATGCTGGCACTTTGGCTTGGACTTCTAGTCTCTAGAAATCTAAGAAAATAAATGCCTGTTGTTTAAGCTAGCCAGCCTATGGTATTTTGTTACAGTAACCTGAGCTAAGACACTTAAAAAAAAAATCACCAGTGATTCCTTAACTGAAAAATCCCATGACTTTTGCTTGTTACTGGTCCTTTTCTGCAGCATTTGACCTTAAATCTTCCTTCCTTCCTGGTGTGTTCTTTCTGGAAGCTCTAGGACCCTGTAGGTCCTGGATCTTCTCTTCTGTTCCTGAGATCCATCCTCAACCTTGGCTCTTACCCTGGGCTCTGTCCCTCACCCCTTTCACCCTGAATGACCGTAGGCCAGAGAGCACTGACCCATCCTATCTGTATCACCTCGCATTGGCACTTAACCATTCTGCTTCCTTGTCTGCAAAATGTTCCTCATTTGGGGAATGAGATACTATCCAAAGTCCCCATCTCTAACATAATTCGATCTCTGAGATCTCAGGCCTGTACCATGAACCTGGCCTTCCTTCTGATCTTTCAACCCACACATTGACCTGTGCACTGTGTCTGTCTGTCTGTCTAGCTTCACTTTTCTCCATCTCGAACAGTGTAAACAAAACCTCTTTATCTCCCAGCAAAACATATTGTTTTGATTAATTTCTGGCCTAACAAGTAAAATAGACTGAAATAACCATCCAGAAAAATAAGATAGATTTCTTTCTCCCTGTCTTCCTGTGTGGTTTTGACATACATATTTAGAAGTTCTTGAATATCGATCCTATATCAGATCTTGTTAAAACTGGTATTTGTTGATGGCAAGGATGGCCAGCCTTTCAAAACCTCGTTTGCTCAGTTATTGACCAAAGGATCCAAAGATGGGTCTGAGCCTTCTCTGTGCTGTGTTAAAAAATTAGAAGAGGTAGAATTAAAGAATCAGGACTTCACTTATTTCCTGCTATAGATCCTGTAAGACAGGCGTCCTCAAACTACGGCCCGTGGGCCACATGCCTGTGTTTTTGCCGTTTTGTTTTTTTACTTCAAAATAAGATATGTGCAGTGTGCATAGGAATTTGTTCATAGTTTTTTTTTTAAACTATAGTCCGGCCCTCCAATGGTCTGAGGGACAGTGAACTGGCCCCCTGTTTAAAAAGTTTGAGGACCCCTGCTGTAAGAGAACGGAAAGGCTTACATTTTCTCCTTATATTTAAAAATCTTTGTTCTTTAAAAGAATGATGGTCACTTCAGGGCAGTACACTTTTAATTGTAAAACAAAACAAAACAGAATGTGGTTCAGAAGGACATAGGTGACTGACAGTTGCCAAGACAGGCAGATGTCCATCTGGGTCTTGTTCACAAATCGCTCCAATCAAGCGACAAGGCATGAATGCACACCCCCAGATTAAATAGATATGGACTTTGCTAATGAAGTAATATTTTTATCAAATGCTGCTGAATCCACAGTACTTCAGCTTGAGGTCTGGAAAGCATGATAAGAATTGTACTTTCATTGACTTTTTTCCCCTTTTCTGATTAGATCATTTTACCCCTGGCCATTAAAGAGAAGGAATCTTTAAAAATAACTGCAACAGCCTTGGCCAAATAGCTTAGTTGGTTAGAGCATCGTCCTGTTATGTCAAGGTTGCAGGGTCGATCCCTGGTCAGAGCACATACAGGAGTCTTCTAATGAGTGTAGGGTGAGTGGAGCAACAAGTCAGTGTTTGTCTGCCTGTCTGTCTGTCTCTCTCTCTCAAATCAATTTTTTTAATTATTTTTTTAAATAATTGTAACAAAAAATTGTTTTCCTTAGGCTCCTATATTCGAGTAGTGTTTTGTTGGTACTAAATTTAGGAGTTAGGCTGTGATACCAACTAGTTGCATCATCTTGGGTAAGTTGCTTAGTCTCTTGAAGCCGCGGTTGTATTTTTGGTAAAACAAAGGTGTTGGTCCTGGCTTAGATGGTCTCTAAGATCCCTTCCAGTTGGCCAGCCTGTGACATTTCTGCCGCGGCAAGCTACCCAGGTGTGTGTACAATCTAATGCCTGCCTCCTTAGAAGGGTTTTTTCCTTCGTTGTTTAAGCTAGCGGCAAGCACCAATTATTGCAACTCTAAATAGAAAAGCCGGGAAGCACTTCACAAGTGCTTGTAAACAGTGAATGAAATCATGTACATTTAGAATCCTGTGAGATGATCCTTTATGTTCCTGAGAACTTTGCAGTTCCGTAATTATGAAACTACCGCAATAGTGTATAACTATCAACATTGATCAGTTTATCAAGCTTCTGACTTTTGAGGTTAATATGATTACTTCTTGGACCTTTTCACGTTTTCTTCCTTTTCATCACCACACTAACAGTTGGTGTTCTTTGGGGAGGCATTTTTCCCCCAAAGAAATAAGTTCTCACTCGCCAAGAGTTACTATATCCACAACAGAAGTAAGCAAACAATAAAGTCCCTTTGAGATGCTGATGCTGTTTCAGTAGCTAAACGTCTTTACCAGCTTGGTGACTCACTGCTGCACAAAACAGCCCTGAAAACACACCTCATATTTTTGCCTTTGTAAAACTGCCTTGGGCTGCTGGACTATATTTGACTTCCTGTTCCATTGCTCTTGGTGGATCAACTCTCCTCAATAACACAGTGGAGGGGAAACCCCTAGCCTCAGTCTCCTACAGATGCTGCAATCCCAAATTGATTGTCACTTCCCTGTCCCAGATTCCAGCCTCCTTTCAGGAGCGATGCCCATGACGATGTTTAGGTCAGGATATGCAACTCATGATTTCTTCTACCAAAGTCAGTGGGAGAAACAACAGCATTGCACACTTTCTGATATTTAGGCTTGGTTTAACCTTCCTATACACATTCTCGGTGACACAGAACACTGCCTGCTCTTCTCACAGGGCTACCTTTTTTGTACTGTGAGATGCATTAGAATTACTACTAGAGGCCCGGTGCATGAAATTCATGCACAGGTAGGTCCCTAGGCCTAGCCAGCAATCAGGGCTGATCAGGGCCTTCCGGCTGCTGGCCAGGGCTTTTCTTCGTTCTGCACCGCCCCCTGGTGGTCAGCACACATCATAGCAAGCAATTGAACTCCCGATTTCCCGATCTCCCGGTCTCCCGGTCAAACTCCCGAGGGGACACTTTACATATTAGCCTTTTATATAGAGAGATAAGGAAGAACCTTACGTGCTCAGCCCCTCCCTGTGGGGTCAAGAATACAGACCTTTGGCGCTTCCCTCCTGCTTGTTTTATCTGTTTCCATGCAAGATCTCGGCAATGTTTACTGGGAACCTGAACCCCTAGGCCTCACACATTTTATCTTTATCTCTGCCATCTAACCCTGATTATTTGACACCCTCACTACAATAATTCTTTTTTTGATCAACAAGTGGCCTGAGTGAACCCCCCCTCCAGCCTCATGTTTCCATCCTGCACCCCATTTTGGTTTCAGCTACACCGAACCACTTATTCCTCTCCAAGCCTCCACATATTCACCTCACACCCCTGCCCTATGCACTCCTTTATAAAGTTCATCCTAATAATCTCTAGAAGTAATTCCTTACAACACAGAAGATTTGGCAGGCACTACATGTTTCGGAACCTGCCAAGCCAGGATGGTTTAAGGTGGCTTTTAAAGACTTTACATATGCCATTTATACCACAGATACAGCAGCAGCATTTACCTGGCTTTCTTAGCTGTAAAACAGTCTCAGCCAAGCTGATTACATTGGACATGCAACAAAGGTAATTTATTCATCATACATAAAATCTCCTGTTAATGGAAATCAGAATTTTAAGTGCTGATTGAAAGGAGAGCTAAGCCCTGGCCACTGTGGCACAGTTGGGTGGGCATCGTCCTATGCACCAAAGGACTGGTTTGATTCCCAGTCAGGGCACATGCCCAGGTTGGGGCGTGTGTGGGGGGCGGGGGAGGGAGAAGGGGGAGGGCGAGGACATACAGGAGGCAGCTGATAAATGTTCCATTCTCACATTGAGGTTTCTCTCTCTCTCTCTCTCTCTCTCTCTCTCTCTCTCTTTCTTTCTCTTTGTCTCTCTCTCTCTGTGTCTCTCTAAAAACAAACAAACAAAACAAAAAAAACAGTTTAAAAAAAGAAAAGAAAGGAAAGCTGATATATCAGGACACAATTATCAACTACACCAAACTTAAGAGTACTTTTTAATTGTTGTATTTCCTAATTATTGTTAGTTTTACAGGTGTCTAATAATTAACTTAGTCGTAGAACATTAACCTATTTCTTTTTGCCTTCACCACTCCCATTCTGTTTCATATTTTGCACATTTGGGGGGCTTACATCTGTTTAACGTTAATCTAGATTTGGGTGGCTTTTATTAAGACTACCTTAAAAGCCGGGGCTCAGCTGAATCCCTTCCCTGGGAGGATGTGATTTGTTGAAAGAACCAAGAAGTCTGAAAAGATTTTCATATTTCTCTGATTTATAGATTTGTCTCCCCGCTTAAAATGGCAGTTGCCTCTTCTCCAAGTTCCAGAGATGATTACCACTGACAATCTTGGTCTGCCCCAAACTCAAGACTGTAGACTTTCTGCGCATGCGAATGCACACACACACATCAAAAACTTAAAATGAATGTCAGCCTGAGACACCTGTAGGCTTTCCAACGTCATAATTAAATCCACTGACAATTTTCTCTTCTAGCTCACTTGCAAAATAAATGCTTCAAAGAGAGTTACTTTGCTCTCTCCATGTCTGTGTCCAGTGTGTATACAGTTATGAGGGTGGTGTGGAGAGGAAATATGGGTGTGCCTTGAAATATATACTAGAATTTTAAGTTTTCTTAGCTTGCTCATAATTAATTCAGAAACCAAAGGTTGAGGGATCCATGAAGGGCTGAGAAGGGGTGGATGTTCTTGTGCTAATGAAACATAGCTGCATTTAAACATTGTCTTCCCTTTATCAAATGGAAGGAAATAGACCATTGAGTGGAATTCTCTCACTCATTGTTTCCACTGTTCTCCCCACTCCGTCCTCTTTTCCTATGCTCTAACTCTACCTACTTTCTTTGGGGAAATTAAGTGTGGTATTTTTTAGACATGCTGATCCATATGCCTCTCAAAGCATTCATTTTGTTCTGCATGGATGAGGTGCTGGCTTTCTGGTAGCTCTGGCCCCAGTACCTCCTCATGTCCTCTTCCAAGAAGGAGGCCTGCCATTGGGACCCTCCAGGCAATAGAACACTGTTTCTGTCCACCAGAGTCTTAATTATTTTGCTCACTGTAGCATCAGCGCTAGTCCTTTCTCACCTTGGAATCTGAGGGGATGAAGACATCTAATTTCTTCAGGAAATCTTTGAAGGGGAAAAGTTTCTAGTAGGCTGATGGATGGCTCTCTTAGCTATATGGGTGTGTATGTGGACACAGCAACCTTTCCGTTTCATATACTGACCATAGATGGGACCATCTATTTGTCCTGAAGAAACCCTGTTCCAAGTGGCTCCTGGGGAGAAGGGGGTTATGGGGGATGATATCTATCTCTTTTCTCTCTGAATGTCTTTTTTTCTTGTCCTTAAATGGCATATTCTCTAGGAATTTGTCTCATATCCCTGTAAGTGGTGGCCAACTCTCCTTTTTTCTCAGGGAGGAAGATGAGTACTCAGAACTTCGATCAGAACTCAGCCAGAGTCAACAAGAGGTCAACGAGGACTCTCGAAGCATGGACCAAGACCAGACCTCTGTCTCCATCCCTGAAAACCAGTCCACCATGGTCACTGCCGACATGGGTGAGTCTGCCTGCCACAAAGCCAGAGCCTGGTTTCTGTAATAGGGATTTGTAGAAATGTCAGGCAGCCTGGCTTAAAATTTAATTAAGTTAATTAAGGAGTTTGGTGAGTAGATGAAGGCACATCCATTTGAGTCCCTTACGTACTACTGTGTTGGTCAAAATGGAACTGAAGAGTTGAATTCACTTTCTGCCCTGATGTTTGTGATTCAAACATATGTCACCTCTATTTGAAAATCCTGGCAGGAGAAAACCAGTTATAACGGCTGCTGGAGTGCCCCTAGTTGCAATAACAATCAGAATTAGGATGGGAGGAATAGAAAGGCTAGAATGGGTGGTGACACATTACAGTGGAAGAACCAAAAGCAACTGTTGGGTAAGGAGGATCCAAAATGACTCTAAGATGTTGATCCTGAGTGACTCAGAGAATGATCATATTCCTCAGAAAGAAGTTTGATTGAGAAATGCGTTGGGAAATAGATTTATTATGTTTGAGGTTGCAGAGAAATGTTCATGTGGAAATATATGGTCCTATGTGTTCATATGGTGTGTTTTTAAACTGCAGATCATGACCCATTAGTGGGTTTTGGAATTATATATGAAAAATAAAATATTTTTAAATGAAATAAAATGGGGGAAAATAGAATGACAGTGTTGTTTCATGAAAATTATTTGTTACCTGTGTATATGTAGTAAGTTGCCATATGAAATGTTCCAAATGTTGGTTTCAGTCAAAATGTTGCAAAACCACTGGACTACTTGGGAGATGCCTAACTGGCTCTTTGGAGAGATTGAGGTTGAGGATAAAGGCTTTGAAGCTATGAAGTAAGCAGATCCCTTTGGTCAAAAGGGTGGAGAGTCAAAAGAGGGAGGAGACCCATATCTTAGGAAATGTTCACATGTAGGGGAGAGCTGGGAGGAGTAAGTGTAGTACAGTGTTCATAGAACTTGAAATTTCATTGAAGAGAGACACTTGAATCAAATATTACACATTTATGTTTAATTACAAACATATATAAGTACTACAACATTAAAGAACATGGTACCATGAGAATGTATCAAAGGAATTGGGTTAAGTTTAGGATTTTCAGGATAGCTTCATTTGAATGAGATCTGGAAGATAAGTAGGAATTAAGCAGATAAAAGAGAAAATGGCATTTAGGGGGCAGAGACAGATGCATTCTAGGAGGTGAAAAAAAGGATTTTCATGTGTGAAGGGCACAAAGGTGTGAGATGGAGGCTGGAGAGGCCGGCAGGAGCCAGATCATGCAAGATCTTGTAGACTGTGTTAGAGTTTGATCTTTATTCAAAGATCCACAAAAACCAATGGAAAGATTTTAATCGTGGGAGGGAGGGAGATTTGCATTTTGAATGTGTCATTCTGAACTGAGGAGAAAGAATCAGTGGATCAAGAGTGAATTGGGGAGGCCAACTAGGAAGCCATGGAAAAAGTGTAAGTGGGCAAAATTGTTGCTGGGATTTCGGATGGTGGCATGTGAGATGTAGAAAAGCAGGTGGGTATAGAAAAGGTATAAAATGGCACGATCTGGCTGAAGGATTGGGAATGGAGGGTAAAGGAGGTATGTAGGTGGCGATGCCCCATGCATACATGTCTGGATTATGCAGTGGATGAACGATGGGGCCAGTCACCAATACAGGAGCATAGAAGGAAGGACCAGGTGGTTTTGCTTTCAATTTTGTCTTGTTTTGTTTGGGGGCAGGGTAGGGTGATTAGAGATCATGTGTTTTGTTTGGACATAAATTTAAGGCGTCTGGAGATAATCTGGGTGGAGATGTTTGTGAAGGCAGTAGGCAGTAGATATACAGAAGAAGCCAGGAGGAGAGGTGTGGGCTGAAGAAAAGCAGCTAGGAGACATCAGGCTATTTACGGACAGTCACTGAGGCAATGAAAATCTATGTGAGGAGTGAAGAGTACAGAGCGCCTGCAGACTAAGCCTTGGGGGCCACCCGCTGATAAGGAGGCTCAGCAGGAGCTCATTGGCAGGGATGGGCTCTCCTCATTTCGGTCTGGGTTTAATTGCACCTCCTTCAAAAGCATCTCATGAGCAAGTCCCTGTGCTGACTCTGTCGCTGCCCCATCTGATTCCTATATCACATTGCAATGTTAAATAATGTATTTGCATTTCTTTGCTTGACTGACTCTCCCACTAATCTCCACTGGGCAGACGCATGTTTGTTTTATCTTCTCGAGTATCTCCAGAGCCCCACCACAGGGCCTGGCACTTCGTATGTGTTCAGAGATACTTCTTTAAGTGAACGACTGAAGCAGTCAACCAAGTACCAAGCAGTCAATCAGGCAAAGCTATACGAAGGAAATGAGGAGAGTGGTGTCCGGAAGCCGGTGGGACAGAGAAGGCTCCAATAAGGAAGAAGGGATCAGCAGCCTGGGTTGCTGCTAAAGCCAAATGAGACCGATTGAGCTACATCAGAGTCATTGAGAGCTGATACCAACTGAGCCAGGCAGAAATGAGGAGCGGGGACACCTCTCCAGACCTGGGGTCTTGGCTTCAGGCCTAAACTGTCTCCCTCAAACCTAAACCCAGACCCGGGCCCCACCCATGGGCCCAAGTCCTCCATGCTAAGTTATACCAGCTCATAATCTCTAACCCTAGAGGCCCCCCACTCTGGACTCTGTCTTCCAGCCTTAGGCAGACAGACAAGTGCAAGCAGCCAAAAAGCTCCCAATTATTATGGAAGTTCCTACATTCCGTAATTTTATTCTATGAAATAAAATGAATGGCCCATTCCAACAAAGTTTCTTAATCAAATAAGGTTGGGAAATGGAGGAATGAAGCCACTTACATGGGCTGGGCATCTGTACGATGGGACTCCTCAGGGTCCTGACATGAGAGAGCATCTGTCCCTCCTTCACCTCATTAAAAAAATACACTGAGTGGCCAGATTATTATGATCTCTGAATGCATAATAATCTGGCCATTCAGTGTATATCCTATATAATAAAAGACTAATATGCACATTGTCCCCTCAACCAGGAGTTCTACCAGCAGGCAGGCCGGCCAACCGCCCATGTCCCCTCCCCCTGGCCAGGCTGCCAGATCCCACCCATGCACGAATTCATGCACCAGGCCAGATTATTATGCGTTCAGAGATCATAATAATCCGGCCACTCAGTGTATATGTTCATTACGACTAGTTCCTTCCTGGGAGAAGGAACCCTGTCTGCCCAATGCCTGTATATGTTCTCTGTCCACAATAGGGGGCATTTATTCATTCAGGAAGTCACGGGGAACTGCTAGGGGCTGGGGATATAAGACAGACTCTGCCATCAGGTGGCTGTACTCCCATGCTCCAATTCCTCACACCCAGAGTGACATCCCGACTTCTTACCATGACCTACAGGCCCCCAGAACCTGGGCATCCCCAGGTTCTTTAATGAGGGGAAGGAAGGACAGATGCTCTCTCATGTCAGGACCCTGAGAAATCCCATCATAATGCAACCCAGCCCGTGTAAGTGGCTTTATTCTCCATTTCCCAACCTTATTTGATTAAGAAACTTGGTTGGAGTGGGTCACTTATTCAAATTTCAAACCTCATCCTCCCCAGAATCCCTGTTTTTCTTTTAGCCTCTGACCTCACTGGCCTTCTCACTGACCCTCAGACCTGACCAGCCTCCCTCGCTTGGTGCTGCCTGATGATGTCACGTGTCTGCATTGATTTCGTTCCCTATCACCAGCCTTTATCAGTCTCTCCTGCTAGACTGCAGGCTCCCTGTGGGCAGCTGTCCTGTTTACCAATGTAACAGTGCCCGCACAGAGTAGGCAACCACGGATTTGAGTAAGAGTGAATGCCATCTTGGAGCTCATGATTCTTTGGGGGATGTCGACAGGGAAACAGGGAATGGCCAGCAGTGGGGTGAGAACCACAACAGAAGGTGAACAGGCCCCAGTGACTCCCTGGGATGGGAACATTGGAGACCGAGTCGCCCTTAATGTACATTCAAACTGAGTGAAGTGGGGGCAATGCAAGCAAAGAGCAGGAGGCAGAGGAGAGGGCTTGTGCCCACACCTGCCAGGTCCCCAAGGAGGGAAGGCCCTGGGACAGCAAGGAGGCTCATTAAGGCTGCAGCAGAGCAGCAATGCCTGCGTGTTCATCGGAGCTGGACGCTTGCCTCCTCTTACTCCTCTGCCATTTTCCAGTTAAATTGCTTCAGTCGGGGAAAAAAGCTTCCATATATAAACACCATTATAGGAAATCATTAAAAAGCAGCCATTTCATTATGGTTGCTATATCTGCAAACATGCATTAGCAACCCGGAGGTTTCCTTGAGCTGTATTTTATATGCAGTTTGCCTTGATATCTGTGCTGATCTCCATTTAAGAGTAAGTCAAACCTGTTCCCTTCACTGAAAAAGCACTTTTCTTTTGTTTTTCAACCACACCCATCAGAGCTAAGACTGCCCCTTCTGTAAGCTGGCTCCTAGGCACTGCCCTCAGGGCTGGGGGCGCGGGGGGGGGGGGGGGGGGGGGAGCCAGCAATTTAGAAAGTGTTTGACTTCCCTGAGCAGTCCTGTAAAGGACAGAGGTCCCGGTAAGGCCACAGTGCATCTTAGAATACATTGCGTTACCTCTATTCAAACCTGGGCGCACAGTTATTTGGAAAATAAAGGTAATTAAATGGACAAAAACAAAGGTAGGAACTGCTGGGGGGGTTTTATTTTCTTAATTTGATCAAGAGTTCTCATTAAAAGAGAGGTTGGATATAACAGCTAACGTGCTTTGCTCACTCATGTTGTGCCACGCGTTTACATGCATCCTCAGACTTGAAGGAGGCCTTGTGACTCTCCTGACCTATAAAGTTGGGATGACAGAGTGCAGAGGGGTAAGCCACTTATCCAAGGCCGTACAGCTCAGCCGTTGTTTCTGCTGTGTTTTTGCAGATGGCTTTGCTTTGACACGCCTCTGCTTAAACAGCGGACCGTGCCCATGGCTGGTGTGCTGCGCTTGCCGCAGCCCTTTGAGGGCTAGTGCTGAGGGGGAGTTTAGGGAGCAGCTGTGTGATCACAGCACCTGGCTAATAGCAGGCTGTTTGCTGTTAATCGAGGTTTTGCAGATCTCCATCGTAGAAACAACACTCTTACACCAAACGATTCTGGGTGTCGCAATAGAGCAGAGCACAGATGTGCACATATGGCTCATTGCGTCATGCGTGTTAGCACGTGTGCGGTGTCCTCTCTAGCAGGCTGTTTTCCCAACTCTGTCAGTGGGACAGCAGAGAGCTGGTCAGGAGCAGTTGTTTGTAAAACTAACAAAATCCCTGATCCGGGGGTCTTTGCGCACAGCCTGTGGTGGGTTCCGCTCCAGTATTTTGAGATCTCTGCTGGGTTTAGGTGAGAAATTACTTTTCTGGAATCTAGCAGTGCTGAACTCTTCATACCCGTAGGGATGAAAGGAAGCTTGCTTGCTGGTGTGATCGTTCAGATAGAGATTTCCTCCTTATGAGTAGTTTTTGGAGGACAACCAAGGAAGAATTTACACATGAAACCTGGTTCTTTGGCACGGCTCTGACTATGAAATATGTTTAACGTTAAAGCCAGATTTTTCCTGGCTTTAATGGCGATGAGGCTTAATGGCTTCAGGAAAAATGTTCCAAAGTGTCAAGCGGCCACTCCCAGTGGGGAGAAGGGAAAGACGGCCCTGCCTTCTCCAAAACACGCTTTCTGCAGACTCGGAGAGAGCGTTTACAAAGGCAAGGAGAAAACACGATCTTCATTAGAACGAGGTGGCAAGGTGAAACACGATCTTCATTAGAACGAGGTGGCAAGGTGGTCGGTCATCCCCCAGCAACGAACTTTTAAATGAGAATCAGATTGTTTGTAATCTGATTCTGGAACGTTGAGGAACCAGTACACAGGTTGCAAAGGTGAGACGGACTGAAAATCACACCCCGGCTCGTTGATGTAACAGGCCGGGCCCTCTGTTGCCTGTTTTCTCTTCTCCTTACTGTGATGAGGCAGCTTACTTTCTCCCGGGGGGTCCGCAGGGTTGGTCACCCCTGAGACCAAACCCAGGGGAGTCCTAGCAATTTCGAACACGGGCTCACCGGAGGCTCCCCGCGTGCTTCCTCCCGGGGATCTGAGCCTGGTCCGGTAGGGCTGCCTGCGCGTGGTCCGGGGCCGAGCCACTGAGGAGCCCGCCTAAGATCCTCCCAGAGCTTCCCGTGGAGCATAACGCAGCTCGAGAGCAGGAAAGGTCATTGTTGCGCTTCACCTTGCGTTTCTGTGGAATACCTCCCTCGAATTCGACTATTGAATAATTTTCAGTCCCCAAAAGAGACCTGGGGTGTAAGAGAAATGGAAAGGCATGTGTTCAAAAGGAGCTCCCATAATTGGCATTCACGACCTCCTTTTCTAAGATACGACAAGCAAGTCTTTATTTTCTAAAGAGACCGTGCCTTCTCAGGTTGGATTACTTTCTGGTTGTTTGAAACTCGACGTAAGTTTCCTAAAAAGGAGGGTTGGCTTTGAGACAAGCCTCTGAAAGCCGGGTCAGCCTGCAGTGAGATCGGGCCTGGGGCCTCCCTCGTGTCACTGCCTCCCAGCCATCGAGGTGAGCGGGGTGGGAGTAAGGAAAGGGGTTACAGGCGCAGTTGGTGCCAGAACCACACTCCTCCTGCTGCTGCTGGCCTCCTGCGCTCGGTGCTGTTTGCTCTCGGGGGTTGGAGGGAGGCTGCCTGGAAAGGGGCTTGGAGTTGAATGGGAAATGCAGACCCCGGAGGCGCATTTGGCCCAGAGGTTAGAGAGCTTCGGGAGAACGGTCAGCGGTGAGGCCGAGACCCTGAGGGAGACGTCAGAGGGCCTCGGAGGCGCAGGGAGGGGACTGCGGTTCCCCCTCTAAATGTGCCCCTGTTTCCTCAGGATAACTTCTCAGAGGCACGGGCATGGAATGGTCTTTAAGGCTCTCCCGTAGGTTGCCAAATGGCACCCTTCCGTGCCTACAAAGGTTTCCTCATATCCTTAAGGCTGTGCCAGTTCGGGTGATTAGGAGGCAAATAAGTAAAATGATTATGTGTGAACTTGAACTTTTCTACATATGTGTCGTTGGAGCCTTGCTCTGTAGAAGCCACTGCCAGGACTTTTACACGCCAGAGGCCGGGGTGGGCGGGTGGGGCTGGGAATTCTGTGGGGCGCTGGGGCAGCTTAGAGCCAGGGGTCCTGAAGACGTAGCCGGCAACGGGGGTTCTTTTGGCTGAAGGACAGTTTTCCGACCATTGATGCTAGGTTTTCCTTCTTACGCCTTCACCATATTTAAGACAAAGTTTAGTGTTGTAGAGAGACAAACTGTCAAAACTGCACAGTGACAACAGCAAAAATGAAAACAAATCTCAGACCCATACCATCGGGCTGAAATAGAAGTCTTGAAAATGCAACCTCATTTTCTTTGGGAAAGAAACAGAATATATTCTTCTTGCCGATGAGGTGGGGGCCAGGCGGGGGCCTGGCGGGGTGACGGCTCACCCTTCTGGCACCATCACCCCGGCCCGAGCACAGGCTCGGGGATGTTTGGGTGTGGCCTGACGCTCTCAGGAGACATTCCTGTTCTCTAGCTGCATTGCGGAGTTGATCGTCATAGTGGTCCCTGAGTTAAACTAGACTTGAGCATATTCTTGCCTTGAATGTTGAGGTATTTGTTTTCTCCTCAACTTTTTATTTTTGAAAAACTTCAAACTTACATAAAAGATCAACGAACCCCCCAAATCCTTTGCCTAGATTCACCAGTTGTTAACATTTTGCCACATTTGATTGTGCACAACACTCAAATTCTTTTTCCGAGCCATTTGAAAGTAAGTTGCACAATTCACAAATGGAAATGTATAATATTTTCCCAGCAACAGGATAACATGTGCCAATATGCATAATCTTTTGACCCATTTATTTCATGTCTAGGAATTTAAGGGAAATATGTCTGTGATATGCCAAAAAAATGATGGTGTTTCCAAAGAATGAATTTTTAGTAGTCATAAAATTAATCATTTAAGAAATATTTGTGAAAAAAAAACACAATAAAAATATTATGTAGAGCATGATCTATGTAATTATGGAAAAAGATATAGAAAATAAAATTCTAAGAGCTTAAAATGAGGTTGGAAGATTATGGATCATTTTTAGTTGCTTCTTTTGAACTTTTCTGTTTAGAATTTTATTTAGAATGAACATTCATTTTCTGTAATAAGTAAAAGCCCTTTAATAAAGTTCTTAGAACAATTTCTTCCCCCTTTATCTCTCTCTCCCCATATTCAGCTCCATTCCTCACCTCTCCTAGAGCTGAGGGCCTGAAACTTGGCTCTCACTCAGTACTATCCCCCTTCCCTGATCCCCTGTCCCATTCCTGTTTAGAATCCCTACCCACTTATGCCTTCCTCTCTTTTTTCTCCCAGTTTTTTATTTTTTATTTTTTATTGATTTTTTACAGAGAGGAAGAGAGAGGGATAGAGAGTTAGAAACATCGATGAGAGAGAAACATCGATCAGCTGCCTCTTGCACACCCCCTACTGGGGGTGTGCCCGCAACCAAGGTACATGCCCTTGACCGGAATCGAACCTGGGACCCTTGAGTCCACAGGCCAACGCTCTATCCACTGAGCCAAACCGGTTTCGGCCCAGTCTTATTGAGATATAATTGACATACAACACTTAAGTTTAAGGTGTACAGCATAATTATAAAATAATTACCACAATGAATTTAGTTAACATCCATCACCTAAAAAACACACACACACACACAGTAAGGTGCAGGAGGGTCATATGTCAGTTTGTTCACTCTTGGTGATGTTGAGGTGTTTTTTAACTAGACTGACATCGTGCTTACTCTCTTGTCTTCGGTAGACACAGACGCTTGCACACCACACAGGGTCACCTCAGTGGATACTCCCTTCCTCCTGTCCGCTCAGACCTTTCCGTCGTCTTGTGTTCAGACCTGGACGTCAGCTATTCTACCATCTCCTGTGTTGTTTTGCTTTTTTCTCGCTGGAGTTAGGGAGAGCCTGGCTGCGCGCAGAGGAAAGGAAAGCACCCGTCTTCCTGGTTATAGCCTGAGAGCCACAACAGGCGCGGAGCTGTTACATCCCTAGGATATCAGACCTGCTTCCTAGCAGAACGTCTGTGTTGAAGCTGAAAGAATCCGCAGCTCTCTCCTCCACTTGACTTGCTCTGTAAGGCATGCTGTGTGCCCAGTCAGAACAGAGGTGGGGACGCGTGTCGGCCCTCAGAAGGCAGTGGGGGTCACGGTTACGGCTCGATCTGCTGCTCCCCACACGGGTCAGGCGTGAGGACCGTTCACAGCAGGCCTCCAGCCACGTCCCTTTCCCAGACTGGCTAAGGGCGCTGTGCCTCGTCCCTCTAACTTCGGGGAAGGGCTCCGCCTGGAGGATCCACCTTAACGGAAAGCTTTTCAGCCGGGTGTGGTGTGCCACATGCTGTTTTAGATTCCGTGACACTTGGTCATGGGCAAGCTAACAAAAACGTGATACTTTTAAAAGTTGACATACAGAAAGTCTTTTATTTCTTTTCCACATTCAGCTCATGTGGCCTTTACTGAGTGCCACTCCATGCCCAGCGCTGTGTGTCTCAGAACTCGTGGACCCATGAAGGGTCACTGCTCCCCACAGCTGGGCTTGGTCGGGTCGACATGTCAGTGAATAAGTAATTACAGGGAATGCGATGCCCCCGTGAAAGAAGTGAGTGTGAGACTATAGGTAATCCGGGAAGGCTTCTTGGAAGAGGAGGCTTCAAGGCAAATCTTTAAAAGAGCCATTATGAAGAGGAGAATGAGGGACTTCCTGACGAGGCAGGTGCATGGCCACGGGCTGTGAAGTGAATGCCGAGCCCAGGAGTCTGTATGTTTTGGAGCTGCTACCGCATTTTGGAGCAGATTTATTCTAGTAAAGTCTGCACGGAATTAGGCGGAGCAGGGAAAGGTTTCTAACACCTAGCCTGTTTAGCTGTATTTTTATTTGGGTTAGGGATTTCACAGGGGGTTCAAAAAACAAACAAACCAGACAGCCTTTAAGAATTATTCAAAATGAACCAACTGCCCCAGCTGGTTTGGCTCAGTGGATAGAGCGTTGGCCTGCAGACTGATGGGTCCCAGGTTCGATTCCGGCCAAGGGCACACGCCCGGGTTGCGGGCTCGATCCCCAGTAGGGGGCGTGCAGGAGGCAGCCAATCAATGATTCTCTCTCATTGATGTTTCTCTTTCCCTCCCTGTCCCTTCCTCTCTGAAATCAATAAAAATAAATTAAAAGTCTTTAAAGAAAAAAAAAATGGAAAATTAAGATGGCGACCGGCAGGAAGGTAGGGAGAGAGTGTGAGTGAGGAACCCATAGAGGAGAGTGTAGACGTGTGTGGTGTGTGTGTGTGTGTGAGCTAGGGTCAGTTAGATTCTGCACGTCTTCCAAGGGGCTCCCTAACTGGGCAGTCCTAGACGGCGCAGCCCCGCGCACAAAGCGGACGCGGAGACCACGCCATCGTGGGAAACAGAGCTGCCTGAGACGCGGATCCTGGCCTCTGACACAAACCAGGACCCTGCAGCCACTGGGCACAGAGAACTGCTATCACAGCTTCTGACCAACAAACAACAAGAATCCAGACTTCGCAGCAGAATTCCGTGAGTCAAAGAGCCTACCCCACTCCCAGCAGGCGCGTGGAGAGCGCCATAGTAACTGATAGACCCACCCCTCCCCCAAGCTGCTGAGCGCTCACAGGCGCGTGGAGAGCGCCATAGTAACTGACAGACCGGCCCCTCGTCCAAGCTGCCGAGCTTTGCGCAGGGACGCGCTCCCCCCTAGGGAATTTGGCGCGCATGGGACAGAAGCAGCTCCCCCGTCGGGGAAATCTGTCAGTGCACACAGAGGGCTCCCCTTCGGGGAATTTGGCTTGCGGGTCACAGCTCCCCCTTCTGGGAATCTTAGAGGGTGCACAGAAGGGCTTCCCTTCGGGGAAGTTGGCGCGCAGGACGGACTCCGCCACCCTTCCGGGACTCTGGGAGAGTGCACCACGGAACCAGCTCACCTTCAGGTTTTTAAGAATGTGCGCTCTAGCCGGTTTGGCTCAGTAGAGAGAGCACACACAGGACGCAGCTCCACTTCAGGGAATTTGGCACGCCGGACACAGCTGCCTGGGATCCCTGACTCACAGCGCATTCACACTAAGAGCCAGCGACCCCAATTGTTGGTGCATGCACACACAGGGACCCTGATTCTCAACGAGAAACCACACAAGGCAACAGAGACTTTGACAATCGAGTCTTGGTGCAGACACAGGGAAACTCTGACTCCTGGCACATCCTAAGGATCTCATTTTCGGCGCATACCAACAGTGTGGTGCAGACAGGGCCCCTGATTCCAAGTGTGCACACGAGACCACACGGAACACTGGGGACACTGACCCTGGGCAAGTCTGGTTCCCACCAACCAAAGGCAGCCACACGTCCTAGTGTCAGAGCACTTCAGTGAAACTCGGGTGGAGCGAAGTCCCCACAGCACACGGCCCAGGTCCACGCAAACGGAAGCTTGAGCTTTCTGGTAATAGCCAGAATGGGGAAACGAAATATCTCACAGAGGAAAGAAAATGTGGAGTCGCCAAGAAAGGAAATTAGTGAAACTGAAGCTTGCAACATGACCGAAAAGGAGTTCAGAGTAATGGTCGTGGAATTTATACATCGGATGGATGAGAAAATCAACAACTTATGCAAGAATCAGGAAGAAATGAAAAGTGATATAGCTACAATCAAAAACACCATGGAAAGTTTCAACAGTAGACTATAAGAAGCAGAGGACCGAATTAGTGAGTTAGAAGATCAGGTACAGAAACAAGCTCAAGCTGAACAGCAATTGGAGAAAAAAATTAAAAAGCAAGAGGAAAGCCTAAGGGAGCTTCGGGACAACATGAAACGAAGTAACATGCGTATAATAGGGCTGCCAGAAGGACAAGAAGAGCAGTAGGGATTAGAAAATCTATTTGAAGAAATAATGACAGAAAACTTCCCGGATATGGGAAAGATAAAAGTTACGCAAGTAAAGAGAGTCCCAAGCAGGATCAACCCCAAAAGACCCACACCAAGACATGTCATAATTTCAATGGCAAATATAAATGATAAAGAGAGAATCCTAAAGGCAGCAAGAGAGAGACAGAGAGTTACCTACAAAGGAACACCCATCAGATTGTCAAATGATTACTCATCGGAAACACAACAAGCTAGAAGTGAATGGAAGGAGGTATACAAAGTGTTGCAAAGCAAAGGACTGAATCCAAGAATACTATACCCAGCAAGACTTTCAATCAAAATTGAAGGGGAAATCAGGAGCTTTGCAGACAAAAAAAGCCTCAGGGAGTTTATCACCACCAAACCAGCAATGCAAGAATTGCTAAAGGGAATACTGTAAAAAGAAGAAATAAACAGGTAAGAAGGAATACAGACACAAAAATAGATATGACTGCAAACAAATACCTTTCAGTAATAACTTTAAATGTAAACGGACTAAATGCTCCAATCAAAAGACATCGAGTAGCTGAATGGATAAAAAAACACGACCCATGTATATGCTGTCTACAAGAGACCCACCTCAGAACAAGAGACTCACACAGATTGAAAGTGAAGGGATGGAAAAATATCTTTCAGGCAAATGGAAATGAAAAAAAAGCAGGGGTAGCAATACTTATATCTGACAAAATAGACCTCAAAGTAAATGCCATAACAAGAGATAAGGAAGGCCACTTCATAATACTAAAGGGAGAAATCCAACAAGAAGAAATAATTCTGGTAAACATATACGCTCCCAATATAGGAGCACCCAAATACATAAAAAAACTCCTGGAGGATATCAAGGGAGAGATTAATAGCAATACAATCATAGTAGGAGACTTTAATACCCCACTATCACCACTGGACAAATCCTCTAAACAAAAAATCAGCAAAGAAACAGCAATCTTAAATGACTCACTAGACCAGATGGAATTAATTGACATCTTCAGAACATTTCACCCCAAAGCCACAGAATATACATTCTTCTCAAGTGCACATGGGTCATTTTCAAAGATAGACCATATGCTGGGTCACAGGCAAAGTCTCTTCAAATTCAAGAAGATAGAAATTATATCAAGCATCTTCTCAGATCACAGTGGCATAAAACTGGAAATCAACTACAATAAATACAATCCAAAGAAATCAAACACATGGAGACTAAACAGCATGCTATTAAACAAGGACTGGGTCACCAGAGAGATCAAGGAAGAAATAAAAAACATCATGGCAACAAATGACAATGAAAACACAACAATCCAAAATCTATGGGACACAGCGAAAGCAGTCTTGAGAGGGAAGTTCATAGCTCTACAAGCCTATTGCAAAAAACAAGAAACAATGGTAATAAATTACTTAACCCTACAACTCAAAGAGCTAGAAAAGGCGCAGCAAGAAAAGCCCAGTGTAACCAGAAGGAAGGAAATAACAAAGATCAGAGCGGAGATAAATGACATAGAGACCAAAGAAACAATACATAAGATCAACAAAACCAAGAGCTGGTTCTTTGAAAGGATAAACAAGATTGATGGACCTCTAGCCAGGCTCACCAAGAAGCAAAGAGAGAGGACCCAAATAAACAAAATCAGAAATGAAAGAGGTGAAATAACAACAGACCCTGCTGAGATACAAACGATTGTTACAAAATACTACAAACAACTCTATTCCAACAAACTGGACAACCTGGAGGAAATGGACATATTCCTAGAAAAATATAACCTTCCAAAAATCAATCAAGAAGAATCTAAACAGCTCAATAGGCCAATAACTATGGACGAAATTGAAGCAGTCATCAAAAAGCTTCCGGCAAACAAAAGCCCGGGGCCTGATGGCTTCACAGGAGAGTTTTACCAAACATTCAAGGAAGAACTAAAACCTATCCTCCTCAGACTATTCCAAAAAATTCAAGTGGAAGGAACACTTCCAAGCTCCTTCTATGAAGCCAGCATCACCCTAATACCAAAACCAGATAAAGACAACACAATGAAAGAGAATTACAGACCAATATCCCTCATGAACATAGATGCCAAAATCCTCAACAAAATTCTAGCAAATCGGCTCCAGCAGTACATCAGAAAGATCATACACCATGACCAAGTAGGATTTATCCCAGGAATGCAAGGATGGTACAATATCCGCAAATCAATAAACGTGATACATCACATAAACAAATTGAAAGATAAAAATCACATAGTCATATCAATTGATGCAGAAAAAGCATTTGACAAAATCCAACACCCTTTCTTGATAAAAACTCTCAACAAGATGGGAATAAAAGGCTCATACCTCAACATAATACAAGCTATATATGATAAACCCACAGCAAACATCATACTCAATGGTCAAAAACTAAAAACATTTCCCCTAAGAACAGGAACAAGACAGGGATGCCCACTCTCACCACTCCTGTTTGACATAGTACTGGAAGTATTAGCCATTGCAATTAGACAAGAAGAAGAAATAAAAGGCATCCAAATTGGAAAAGAACAAGTAAAGCTGTCTTTATTTGCAGACGACATGATATTGTACATAAAAAATCCGAAAGACTCCGTCAAAAAACTAATAGACTTAATAAAGGAATTCGGCAATGTAGCAGGATACAAAATTAACGCCAAGAAATCTATGGCCTTTCTATACACCAATAGTGAACTTACAGACAGAGAGACTAAAAAGGCAATCCCATTTACCATCGCGCCAAAAAAATTAAGATACCTAGGAATAAACTTAACTAAGGAGGTAAAAGACCTATACACAGAAAACTACAGGACACTGAAAAAAGAGATAGAGGAAGACGTAAACAGATGGAAGAACATACCATGTTCATGGATTGGTAGAATCAACATCATTAAAATGTCCATACTACCCAAAGCAATCTATAGATTCAATGCACTCCCCATTAAAATACCAACGGTATATTTCACAGACCTTGAAAGAACTCTCCAAAAATTCATCTGGAATAAAAAAAGACCCCGAATAGCCACAGCAATCCTGAGAAAGAAGAATAAAGTAGGAGGGATCTCAATACCAGATTTCAAGCTGTATTACAAAGCCACTGTTCTCAAAACAGCCTGGTACTGGCACAAGAACAGACATATAGATCAATGGAACAGAATAGAGAATCCAGATATTGACCCAAACCACTATGCTCAATTAATATTTGACAAAGGAGGCATGAACATACAATGGAATAAAGACAGTCTCTTCAATAAATGGTGTTGGGAAAATTGGACAGATACATGCAAAAAAAATGAAGCTTGATCACCAACTTAAGCCATACACAAAAATAAACTCAAAATGGATACAGGACTTAAACATAAGACAGGAAACCATAAAAATACTAGAGCAATCCACAGGCAGCAAAATCTCAGACATATGCCAAAAGAAATTCTTCACTGACACTGCTCCTAGGGCAATGGAAGCTAAAGAGAAAATTAACAAATGGGACTACATAAAAATAAAAAGCTTTTTCACAGCAAAAGAAACCATCAACAAAACAACAAGAAGGCCCACTACATGGGAGAACATATTTGCAAATGGCATCACTGATAAAGGTTTAATCTCCAACATCTACAGGCAGCTTATGCAACTTAATAAAAGGAAGATAAATGATCCAATAAAAAATGGGCAACAGACCTAAATAGAATCTTTTCAAAATAAGACAGAAGGAAGGCCAAGAGACACATGAAAACATGCTCAACGTCACTAATTATCCGAGAGATGCAAATCAAAACAACAATGCGGTACCATCTCACACCTGTCAGAATGGCTATCATCAACAAATCAACAAACGACAAGTGTTGGCGAGGATGTGGAGAAAAAGGAACCCTCGTGCACTGCTGGTGGGAATGCAGATTGGTGCAGCCACTGTGGAGAACAGTATGGAGTTTCCTCAAAAAACTGAAAATGGAACTCCCATTTGACCCAGTAATCCCACTCCTGGGAATATATCCTAAGAAACTAGAAACACCAATCAGAAAGGATATATGCACCCCTATGTTCATAGCAGCACAATTCACCATAGCTAAGATGTGGAAACAGCCTAGGTGCCCGTCAGCAGATGACTGGATCAGAAAACTGTGGTACATCTACACAATGGAATACTATGCTGCCATAAAAAAGAAGGAATTCTCATCATTTGCAGCAACTTGGATGGAATTGGAGAACATTATGTTAAGTGAAATAAGTCAGTC
The DNA here is from genome assembly GCF_951640355.1 of Cnephaeus nilssonii. NCBI lineage: Eukaryota > Metazoa > Chordata > Mammalia > Chiroptera > Vespertilionidae > Cnephaeus > Cnephaeus nilssonii. The sequence goes on from NC_137073.1 coordinate 49,310,997, forward strand.
AATGAAAGAAAAATACCACATGATCTCACTCATTTATGGATAATAAAGAACATTATAAAATTGAACAAAAAGATAGATACAGAGACAGTAAAGCATCAAACAGACTGTCAAATTACAGGGGGAAGGTTAGGGAGAGATGGGGGAGATAAGAGATCAATCAAAGGACTTGTATGCATGCATATAAGCATAACCAATGGACGCAAAACTCTGGGGGGTGAGGGCATATATGGGAGTGGGGTGGGGGGGGGCAATGGTAAGATATGTACACATATAATACCTTAATAAAAAAATTGGAAAAAAAATAATTAAGAAGGGAAAAAAAAAAAAAGAAAAAAAATGAACGAACTCTGGTATAGTTTATTGTGTGCAACTCCAGGGTAGGCTTAGTTGATCCTGAGGGGAAAAGAAGGAAACCAGCACACCAGTATGTGTTTAAGTGAGCAAGAAAGCCGGTTAGGCTTAATTGTCATAGCCACGTACATTTCCGAAGTACTTGGGTCCTCCCTCAGACAGCAACAGGAAAGCCTAAGGCTCTGGGTTCCGCAGAAGAATGTAACCTGAGCTGTCTTTTCTGCAGCTGCTGCAGAAGTCTAGCTGGGCAAGTTACCTTTAGAAAGGACAGCAGGGCCAGGCCTGGGAGGTGGGCAGGGGCAGGCCTGGGAGGTGGCAGAGCCGTGGGCGCCGTGGCCATGCCGAGTCCAACGGGCCGGCGGCCGGCCGTGCTGCAGATTGTTGTGTGCCGAGCGGGGCCCAATGTGGCCAGACCTTCTCGTTTTACAATAGTCATACTAACTTCTAATGTTTTTTAAATGTTGGCAATTAATTTAAAAATTGTTTAAAAAACAAAAAAGGCTGTGCCAGCTATCAAACCCTGCCCTCCACACGAAACATCTTTGCTGCAGGTGGCTCATTTGCATCCTTTGGTCAAAGGGAGATGTCCATCCCATTTATTCTTCTGTGCGCTCTCTTTCATCTTTGCAGCCAATTAGACAACTGGAAGGCAGAATGCCAAGACTGTCAGCTTAGTCCTTCCCAGGACTCCCTTTGCATTGTACTTTAATGGTCGACAGCTTAATTTTAATTGAAGGCTTGTATAAGAAGAAAGCCTTTGAAATCTGCATATGTGTGAAACGGGCTGAGGAGACTGGCAATCACATCGCTTCATGCCACACATGAAGTCCATGTACCCGAGTTCTTGTAGCATCTATTGCTGAAAACATAGTCTCCCTTGTGACACTGGAATGCTTCCTCCTTCCTGACAGGTGATCATTCATTGTTGCTCCGGCTGCCAGGACGCTCGTGTGATGGTTAAGCAGAGTGGTCAGCCCAACAGCTGTTCACTTTTGTTGGCTTCCTCAGCCTTTCCCTGGCCCTAATCACTGTGTTTCCCCTTTTGTCCGCTCTACGCAACCTCACATTCTTCTGTGGGAAGATTTAAGAACCTCCGTTGGGAGAATGTGTATTTGGTACAGAGGGCCTCCTCTCTGTCTCGGGGACGTGGAGACGAGCCGTTACCTTTCCCGCGTAAAGCACAGCACAGCCAGGGGGTCTGCTCAGCGTCCCGTGGCAGGTGTGCAGTTCAGTGGCGATAAGTGCATTCACAGAATTGTGCACCCATCACTATTATCCGTTTCTAGAACTTTCTCATCCTCCCTAACAAACTCTGTATCCATTAAGCCACATTGGCTCACTCCCGCAGCCCCTGCAACCTCTATTCTACTTTCTGCCTCTGAAGTTGCCCACCCTAAGAACCTCATGTAAGTGGGATCATACAGCATTTGTTCTTTTGTGACGGGCTTGTTTCACTTAGGCCAGTACCTTTAAGGTCCATCCATGCCGTAGCCTGTCTGGATGACCTTACTTTGGGAGACTGAGGATTACCCCATGGCATGCATATGCCACATTTTATTTGTCCATCCATCAATGAGCATTTGGGTTCTTTCCACCTTTTAGCTATTGTGAATACTGCTGCTATAAACAAGGGTGTACACGTATCTTTTTCATTTCTACTTCCCATTCTTTTGGGTATGTACTCAGAAGTGGGATTGCTACATAATATGGGAGTTCTATTTTTAATTTTTGAGTAACTGCCATACTGTTGTTCACAGCGGTTGCGCCATTTTATATTCCCACCAGCAGGGCACAGGGTTCTAACTTCTCCTCAGCCCTGCCAACACTTGTTGTTTTCTGTTGTTGTTTGTATATAGTGTCCACCCTGATGAGTGAGGTGATAACTCATTACGATTTTGATTTATACACGAGACACCTTTTGTTCACCCTAGAACCCACTGAGTCCCTTGTCTCAGCCTCTATTGCTCTTCTGATTCCGTAACACACACCTCTTACCTTTTGTAGAGACTCCAACTGCCTCAGCCTTTAGTGTTGGCATTCCAGTCTCTGGTAGGGGGCCAGACTGCGCAGGGGGCTGTAGGCATTGGTTCTAAGTCTGTGTTTAGAAGAGTACGCCACAGACTCTGAAAGAGCATCCCACCCCGTGTTGAGCAGCGCTGGTGCTAGGGGTGACTGGTGGTGAGTGAGTGGTGCAGTGTGACCACACTCCGTCAGGGGACCCAGCATACTCGCTCCTGCAGCTTATCCACTTTGTCCTCCTGTGAGGCTCCAAACAGGGAACAGTGACCAGGGCAGCCACGTGTCCTAATTATAAGCTCATTGAGGGCAAGGACTGGGTCTGACACAGTTTCCATGTTTTAAAGTACCTAGTGTCTCTGCTCACTCTGGGGGGTTTCGTTTTGTTTGTTCAGTAATATTACTGAATATAATATTACTGAACAAAAAATATCCTTTTTTGCTGCCACTCTTTCTGGAGCCAGCGTTTGTCTGAATGGCTGAGCAAGAAGGTAGACCAGACGGCTTAGGAGGCCCCACCAGCCCCTCTGACACTTCTTTGCTCTGATTAACCTCAAGTTGGGGCTGCCCTCGGGTGGAAGATGAGAGGATCCGCTTGGCGTGGCTAAGTAGAAAAGGACCGCGTCTGCAACCCCTTAGTAAAGGTTCTACATTGTCTCCAATCCCAGCAGCTGGGATTCATCTGCCCAGAGTTAAACTTTGAAATTTCAAGCTCTACCGCCATTTCATTTTACTAGAATGGGTTTCTCAAGGTGAACGAAATGAGGAGCATCCGCTGCCCACCTGCCGGCTCCACTCATTCTGCCCACGTCCCCTCTCAGATACCTGCAGTGACCTCAACTCGGAGCTGCAGCGGGTGCTGACGGGGCTGGAGAACGTCGTCTGCTGCAGGAAGAAGAGCAGCTGCAGCCTGTCCGTGGCCGAGGTGGACAGGCACATCGAGCAGCTCACCACGGCCAGCGAGCACTGCGACCTGGCTATTAAGGTAAACCCTCCCCGCCCTCTGTGTGGCTCTGGGCGATCATAGCGGGGGAAATGATCAGATCCCTCCCTTTTGAAGTGTGGTTTTCTCAAATACCTGTTAGGAATGAGTGTTTCTGAGAAAGCCATACTCACAGATTGGGCCACCGGATAGAAGCCGGAGCCCTACACATTTTTGTTGGGCTGAATCACATTAGAAAAGGTCATTATGTCCGCAGTCAGGATCACTGACTTTGCAGCAAAAATGACAATTTTCTTGGAAACCCTTAGACTGCCAGTATTGAACCACCTCCCTTTAGTATGGTGCGTCATGTAGCCCAGAGATTAACTTGGAAGTTTTACTAACGCTTTGTGGCCTCTAGAATATTATTTCAGGAGTTATCGATTCACGGTGCTAACAAGGGGGAAGTTCCAGGCCTCAGTGAGTCATGCATCCTGAGCACATGGGTGCTCGGTCTCAGCCACGCCTTTCCCATCCATTCATCTTACCTCCAAAGGAGAGTGAAAGGAGAGGAATTTGCTGCATCTGCACAGACTCATCGTGAACAATGGGAACGTCGAGTCTTGTTGATACTGGGCCTCTGGGGTCTTTGTATTACTTCGCCCTAGCTTGGTGACCTAGGCATAGTGACTGATTCTGAAAAGTCAGAGAGGGGCCTATGGAAAGGGGAAATGTGATGTGTTACTTGAAAAAAGAAAAAAAAAAAAGTCTTAGCACTCTAGGCCCAAGTGTCTATCAACAGCAACCCTGGATTTTACAAAAGAGCTGTGGAATCTCAAGGTGAACCGTGATGCATATTTATAGCACAGCTGGTTTTCCATCTTTATTCATCTCAGTTATTAATATATCAGTGATGTGGTTTGGAGAAGCATCCACGGTTGTTTCTTTGTCTGGAGTCTCCCAGGCCCTGTATTTAATTTTAATGTCAACTTGGGTCCTAGCCCCAGCCTCAGCTCTGAGAGGGAGGGAGAAGCCAGGGACTTCTGTCAGCCAGCAAGGGCCAGAGCAGCCTCAGCTCTGAGGGGAAGGACAGTGCACCACGCAGGGGAAGTGGCAGCGCGATTGGGAAACCAATGTGAGCGGCCACGAGTGGCCTCCCCTTTTGTTGTTGTTTTTTGTTTTTTGTTTTGTTTTTGAGACCTGTTTCTCATCACCTCCCTTCACTGCCTTCTACTCCGACCTGGGAATTCTCCCTCCTCTCTCATGTCACTTGGCTTCTGCTTCTTTTTCCAAACAACAAGAAATGTGAATGAATGGTTTCTGAAAGCCACCAGAATGAGCTCTTCCTTTTTTTCCCCCCCCAGTTTTCTGCACGTTCCTTCTCCATTAATACTGTGTTTTAAATGGATTATTTAAAAACTCTCCAAGTGCTATTAAGATTCTGCTCTTCTTAGCTCACAGCTGTCTTATTCATTAATTAAATCCCTGCTGTCTTAGAAACCTCCACAATGAGCTTCCTCGTTTCTGTGTCACAGGTTTAATTTCGGCTCGGGCATCTTGGGACTGAACCTCATTCACACCCTCTCGGTTCTGCTGTGACACTAAAGCTGGGAACAGCAACGTGCGTGGCCTCCCGTTGGCCGAGTTGGAACAGGGGAGGCCTGTAATTCAGGAAACTGCAAGTTAGGTTTTGTGTGCAGTTGGCAACTTCACGTTTGCATTGTCGGGATCACTAGCTGGCTTGCTGTCTGCTGGTGTGTAGTCACCAGCTCTGGAACACGGACGAAGGAGATAAACAGTGTGGACAGTTAGCGCCAGGGAGGGACTGTGTTTTTCTTACTCCGGGGACGGCTGGGTAACACAGACTAGGACCCAAGCAAGCAAGAGTCTGGTTTGAAAATAGGGAGAGCCCTAGCCCGTTTGGCTCAGTGGATAGAGTGCTGGCCTGTGGACTCAAGGATCCCAGGTTCGATTCCGGTCAAGGGCACATGCCCTGGTTGCGGGCTTGATCCCCAATGTGGGGCGTGTAAGAGGCAGCTGACCAATGATTCTCTCACCATTGATGTTTCTCTCTCTCTCTCTTTCTCCCCCTTCCCCTCTTAAATAAAAAACAACAACAACAACCACACACACACACACACACACACACACACACACCAGTATAAAAAAAAAAAAAAGAAAATAGGGAGAGAGCCCTGGACGGTTTGGCTCAGTGGATAGAGCGTCGGCCTGCGGACTGAAGGGTGCCAGGTTCGATTCCGGTCAAGGGCATGTAGCTTGGTTGCGGGCACATCCCCAGTAGGGGGTGTGCAGGAGGCAGCTGATCAATGTTTCGCTCTCATTGATGTTTCTAACTCTCTCTCCCTCTCCCTTCCTCTCTGTAAGAAATCAATAAAATATATTTTAAAAAAAAATAGGGAGAGGATGATTTGGGGGTGTCACTGATCATGATGACACTTTACAGTGAGGAGGCTGTAGAACCCCTCTCCTTCCTCTGAGGACACTCGCTCCGTCCAGCCTGTTTTCTTCCCCTCCGCTTTCTCCCAGTCACTCACCTGGCTTGTTTTTGTGGCTATATTTTCTAGACAGTCGAGGAGATCGAGGGGGTACTCGGCCGGGATCTGTATCCCAACCTGGCGGAGGAGCGGTCCCGCTGGGAGAAGGAGCTGGCTGGGCTGAGGGAAGAGAACGAGAGCCTGACCGCCATGCTGTGCAGCAAAGAGGAGGAGCTGAACAGGACCAAGGCCACCATGAACGCCATCCGGGAGGAGCGGGACCGGCTCCGGAGGAGGGTGAGCGTGCCGTCCCCGGCCTGGGCCTCTCCCCGAGGGTGCGGGCCAGAGAAGCCAGCGTGCAGAGCCCAGGGCAGCCCCGGGAATTCTGGGGCATTTATAGCTTTTGGAATCGCCGTCCCTTTCTGGTTATGAAGTCAGTTTTTCTTTTTTTTTTTTTAAGAGATTCTTGAAATGAAAATAATTTAAAAGCGCTGAGGTGTGGCGAACAGATTTTTAAAAAAACACTATTCTCCAGGATTGCAAATCTAAGTGGATGGTAAAATTATATCAGTGGCCCTAGCTGGTTTGGCTCAGTGGATAGAGCGTCAGTCTGCGGACTGGGGGTCCCAGGTTCGATTCCGGTCAAGGGCATGTACCTTGGTTGCGGGCACATCCCCAGTGGGGGGTGTGCAGGAAGCAGCTGATTGATGTTTCTCTCTCATCGATGTTTCGAACTCTCTATCCCTCTCCCTTCCTCTCTGTGAAAAATCAACAAAATATGTTTTAAAAAAAAGAAAAAAAATTATATCAGTGATTCTCAACCCATTCTCCTGGGTGTGCACGTCTCCCCCCAGCTCCATTAAAATGTTCTTCTCTTAAAATAAATTAATACTATTTTATAATTTGCAAAAATATATAGAATTTTCCCCTTTGCTGTCTTTTCTAACATTCTTTAAATTTATAGCAGTTGCTCTCACTTATCAGTGAATCTAATGAGAAATGTCAACTCTTTTAGTGAAGACTTATTAAGGTTAAAATAATCATATGTATGTATAGCTGTGTCTATATGTGTGTTTTGTGTATGTGTATATATGTTAAGTATGTGTGTGTGTAATTCCTGGTATTCACCCCCATGTACCCATGGCTCTATGACCTGAAGCAGTTTGCAAATCACTCTGTGTAGGAAATATATCCATTACTAAAGACGCTGATGTTTTAGGATAGAAATGTTCGGCAGAATTGTTAAAAGCACTCAGTTTTCCAAAGATGGAGATGTCTTTGTTCCTCAGGAACCCACAAATACTGCTTTGTTTGGCTGTGAATTTGATCTGTGAATTGACTGGGGGTGAAGCTTCTGAATTCTTCAATCAGAAGCAATTCCCTCTGAACTCCACTTTGAATTACGAGACCCCTTACTCTCTCAATCTTGGCGATAGTAGAAGTTTGCTTTCTAGTTTTGCTCTAACTGGAAATTTTGCACACAGATTGAGTTGCATTAGAGAGGAGAAAAAAGATCTATAGTCATTGTTCTCTCTCTCCCCCTTACTTCTAAAGAACATCTTGGAAATACCTTGTTCTTCCAAAAGGTCAGCATGTGTAACTCATTCTGTTTCTAATCCACATGTATGTTTGAGTGTGGAAGGAATTGCTATTTTTCAACGTTATCAGCTCTTTTCCTCACTTGTGGCTAATGTTATAATTAAAAGGCCAGCATCCCTGCCGCTCAGATCTGAACATCGTTTTGTCTGAACTCATGTGCACAATAAGCTTGTTTCCAGTACCCAGCTGTATCAGATGCCATTCTTCATCCTTGCATCAGCAGGTGTAAATCATCCCCGTCAGCAAAGGCTTTATCTGGGCCAGCTGATGACATTTCCTCCGTGCTAAGGCCCCCACCACCTGTAATTTCCTGGGCTGAGCTCCCTGATGATCATGACTAATGCCCTAATTAGGTGTGCTTGCTCTTAGCATGTGCATTCTGATGGTGCATGTTTTGTGAAGGAAATGTTGGTCCCGGGTGTAATTACATAGTGTGGTTTAGAATAAATGTCCTCCTCTAACTTGAGTTACTAAAGCACAAGAGAGCCCTGGATTGCGACCAGCAGAAGATAAAAAGCCGGTCCCCTTCTTCAAGTATTGTCTCCAACTCCAGCGGTTAGTATTAAGAACCGCATCCTTTGGATGCTCTGTGCCAGGTCTGGAGCCTGACCACCTCGGGTCACAGCCAGACCTACCAAGTCACCAGGAGTCTGTGACAAGCTCCCTAACTTCTCTGTGCCGTGGTTTACTCTGCCGTGACGTGGGGATAATGCTAATACCCAATGCAAGGAAGTTAGTTAATACTCATAATGCACTTAACCTCGCTTCTGATCATATTGAAATGATAATTTAAGTTTTGCAGTGACTGTGTGGGGTTAGGTTGGGGTTTTTTTTTTGTATTTTTCTGTCTTTTAATATGGTTTTATATTAAGTGTATATAATTTATATTTCAATTACCTCCAAATAAAAATGTGTCGAGGAACTTGTACCTTTTCCTCAATTGGAAATGTCCTCAGGAATTTGTATACATACCCATGGATTGGATCTATTTCCCTTTATTTTAAGACAGTTGTGGGTCTCACAGAATTTGCTAGATGCCTTTGAATGCCAGTTTACTAGCCTTTAATGCTGGACGACTTCCACCCACCACCACTCATTATATTTCCTTTCCCCGAGGAGGAGTCTGTTTCTTGAGGTTGGTTGTCTTCTGTTCTTCATCATGGGCAGCTCTGTGAAGTGACCGGGGTATGCTCTCATTGCCCTCCTTGTGGTACCACATGGTACGTGCTGCCTTCATGGCACCTCCCAATCCACAGTTCATCAAAGTTGCCTGGAAAGCAGTCGGGGCCACTTATTTTTTCACTACCCACATTGATTGTATAGAATTTGAACTGACCAGATCAATAGGATTGGTGCTTGCCCCCTGACTGTAATTAAACAAAGTGCTCTCAGTAGATTTTCTGAGCTTGTTCAAGATTTAATTAAATTACATCTTTAATGTTAGTTAACAGATAGAGCTACTTGGCAGAGCAGACAGCAGGCAATTTTTATTACTGGTCCCAGCTCATTATTAAATGAGATAATCATTTATATCTGCATGCTCTGTAATATACCCATTCATTTCCTCACACTTAAAGAAACAGATTTAATTTAGGTGAGGTAGAACTAATTACTCTGGAAAGGAAGCACTTTGCTCTTCATTCATTTGTTTATTCATTTCATAAATGTGATTGGTTGTCTCCTCTTCCCGGCAGAGGGGTTACAGTGGCGAATAGGACACAGTCCCCGGCTTGAAGGGTTTTGGGGAGACAGAGAAGTAAACAGCTCGTTACGATGGTGTATGTCCAGTGGTCGGGAGGGTGTACACAGAGGGTGCCCTGGAGCTTATTGGAAGGACCTGTGGTGGCAGGTCCGGCTTCTCCACACACACTATTTGCATTTTTTACCTAATCGTTTAGGTCGGTGGTCGGCAAACTGCGGCTCGCGAGCCACATGCGGCTCTTTGGCCCCTTGAGTGTGGCTCTTCCACAAAATACCACGTGTGGGCGCGCACGTACAGTGCGATTGAAACTTCGTGGCCCTTGAGCAGAAGTCGGTTTTCGGCTCTCAAAAGAAATTTCAATCGTTGTACTGTTGATATTTGGCTCTGTTGACTAATGAGGTTGCCGACCACTGGTAGGTCACCTGCCATGTACCAAAATGATCAGTGCTTTCCCCAGATGTTTGGTAAAGCAAACTGGATGTGACCACAGGCTCATGTGACCCACCAAATTATAGACTTGAATCAGAAGTGGGCCACACAAGTTCTTTCTGAGATTTTATACAAATTCTTCATAAAGGTCTGCAAGTTCGTGGCAGAAGGTGGTGGGAGCAGTTTATTCCCTGCATCTTGTGCCCCACCTGGGTATTGTTAACATGTCCGGAAAGGAATTCCATCACCTCTCCTGGGCTGCCTTCGCCCCTGGGGTCTGGCTTCTGTTTGGACTCTCTGGTCATCACCACAGTAAATTCAAGAGATGAGAGGACACACTGTTTCGAATCAAATAAAAGTTGCCCTAATCTGAAGTTTCCCTCTCTCAATTTTGTGCACTCTCCCTCAAAATGTCCTTAAAACCCTTAATGTTAGTTAATTAACTTGCCTTGGGAGGAGGTAGGGCAGTATTTCTATCAATGTTAAGAAGGTAACAAGTGTCCCTTTTCCAATCCAATCACTCTTGGTTCCTAAAGGCAGTGTTAAATTTATGAAGGGATTTCATTGTTCTGTGTTTATAGGACCCATATAATAAAATGATCACCCTGTTCAGCTAAAGTCTTTTAAAATATAAACGAGGACTCCAAAATCCAGGTGGTGTTTTTTGGGGGGCGGGGAGTGGAAGCATAGAGACATAGAATTTATTAATGACAGACACATTGAGCTCCCCCACATGGCCAATGGTATTTTACATTAAATTGTGTGACTTTTGTCAATTAAAAACCCTTCAAGCAAACTTTTATTTTGCTTAGAAATAATAGAAAGGTATAAAAATAAAGTAAAGAAAATCCACTTCTTAAGGATTCAGCATTCAATCAGTTGTATAATTGAAAAGCCAGGTTCTTAAATGGCTGCCATTTGGCTCCTTGGCTGGAAAAGGGACAGGTAATCTTTCAGAATGCTGCAGTACCATTTCCTTCCTTCTCATCTGGCCTTCTTAACAGAAAGTGGCCCCAAATTTCTGGTAATGTAGCCTCGTGTGGGGTGGTGGTGGGAACGGAAGCATGAAAGGAAGGACGCGGGGCAGGAGAGAGAAATTTCCTGCATGCATTGTCACCCTCAGGGCCCATTTACCCCTTAAGCTTTGCGAAGTAACAATCCCCTCATATATTTCTTTCGGCCATTTTTTTAAAAAATTATGATTACAGTTTTATGACAGCAAAAAGATACAAATCAGAACCCGCCAAAGTAAGAGATGCTTCCGTGAAGTCTGAAAGGGGTAAACGCAAAGCTCCCAGTTGTCCTCTCCCTGTGGAGTCCTGTACGGCCTTTCCTCCTCTTGGCTGGGACGTGAGACAACACTCAGAGCATTGCCAACTAGGGAGGTTCATCCACACTTCGGTATTTGAAGTTTTTATTGGCGCTTCATTCTGTAGGTGTGACTGATTGAACCATTGGCCATGTCGGGGAGCTCAGCATGCAGCTCCTTCTCTTTCAGGGAGACCAGGCCTCTATCCTTTGGGCCACGTTTAAGTCTGTGATTATGACAGAGCTCCACCGTGTCTGCCCGTAGTCATTTCATACAGGAGATATCACAGAGATTTGTTTGGGGGAGGGGGGTGTTGTCTAGCATTTGTCCCGTGAACTCGCTGACCATGGTAATGTACAGAGCATCCTCTTCTATGTCCCCAGGGTCCTCCCCCAGAGCCATTAGTTATGAATCCATTGGTACCAGTTTCCAAATACTGAGCTGGTTCTAAACACTGAATCAAATCCACCTTCAGTATTTACCCACGTTATCTCCAAGGGCACTGGTCGAACAATGGTCACGCTTGAAGGAGTTGAAAAGAGGAGTCCAAATTAAACCAATGGGCCTGCTTAGGAAGAGTAATTACCTTAATGGTTGATCTTGTATCTCATTATGTACTTCTTTCTACTAATTAGTTCATTCATAACATACTTAGTATTAGGCTGCCCATCCCTACTGGGAAAGAAGATTTAGGGTCTCATACTGAGGTGTCCAGAGCATGGTCTGTCTCTGAAGCAGCCTTTCACTTTGAATTGTCTCCTTCAGTTATAGATACAGGTATAGGCTAAGTCAGTACTCTCTGATATTTTTAACTGAAAATCAGTGACAGTGGAGAGATGTCTGGAAGTGAAATTGTGTGGCCTCGTGTAGGTCAGATAAAGACTCATCTTTGTTTCACCTTATTTGGCCTTAGGTCCCATCCGAACTCTTCCATCTCTGCCTTCCCTTTAATGACACTTTTCTTGACCACAGTGTCTGCATACGGAAAAAGCAGGACTTCGAAACCATACTTTGTCTTTACTGTGAATTTGTGTAAATTTATATTAACTATATACAGTGTATGTGTGTGTGTAAAAATATTTAAAATAGACCAGAGCAACATACACCAGGTCTCATAATAATAGTCGTAAGGAGTTACAGGATGTAAGTCAAAGGTTACTTGAACTTTTCTAGTGTACTAGTTTCTTTTTTAAATGAATTTATTCTTTTAGTTGTATAATTTTTATTATACAGAAGTTTAAACATAGAAATAGAAGGGAATCCAAAATGCCAAAATATTAAGAGAGGCTAAATCTAGGCAGTGAAAATACTGGCACATTTTTCATTTTTAATTTTCAAATTAAAGAAACAAAAAATAAAGTATGGATTATGGACAGTAGTCTCTATCTCCTGGCTTTAACAATTTGATGTTTATATGTAAACACACTCTTCTCTTTTGTCCTTGATGGGACTTTGTTCATATCTTATTTGTCCCGTCTCTTCTTAGGAGTTTCTTTATATGACAAGGGAGAGGATACTAATATTAGCTAAGTTTAAGTTTATAAAAAGATTTGTAAAAAATAAACCCTGTTTGAACACTTCCAGACCTGATCAGGCCAAGTAGGAGGGGCTGAGAGGAGGGGGTCTGGCTCCAGTGCGCTTCTTCCAACCTGAATGTGGGGTCTCAGGTGGCTCTTCCTTTGTATGGCTGGTTTACTCGTGGTGATCAGAAGAGGTTATACAGCAGTAACAAATGAACCCCCAAAGTTCAGTGGGATGGCATGCCAGAAGAGCTTGTTTCTTACTTGCATTACGTATCCAGTGCAGGTGTGGGGATGGGGCGCAGCTCTGCTCCATATATTCACTCAGGAACACAGGCTGATGGCAACCCATCCCCTAAAACATCACTTAAACGGACTCATCCTGCACTAAATTCCTCCTCCCACGGCCTGTTGTCCAGAATTAGGCAGGTGCTCCACGTTAGCCATAGAGGGACCGAGAAATGGGGTGGGGGACAGGTAGATACTTGTTGAGCAGTGAATGTTCCTAACACAGCTGACTTATTTTTATTTATTTGTCTGTGACATCAGAGAGACTTGGACATGAGTAAGAGTGCCAGAGAACAGGCTACTTCACTCGCCCGTCTTGGGGTGGTTCTCAACATGTGTGTCAGAATCATTGGGAAGCTCTTTCAAAGGACATCTGCCAGGCCCTTCATGAGCCACTGAATCACTGAGTGGGGTTAGGGACCCAGCACACCTCCCCATTGCAACCCCAGCAAGTGCTCAGAACAGGAAAAAGAAGGAGTGCCCTTCAGTCACGCACTGGACGTGGGCACTTTACCCCTCTCCCTGCAGATGGAGGGAAACAGAGCGATCCACAGCTCTTCTGAGTTCTTCTACTCACACGTGGCCTGTTCCTCCTGGGGCCCAAAGTGTGGCAGTGATGAACCCCGCATCTGAAAGACGAGGGGTTCTCAGCCCTGCGCTGCCCACTCACCAGGGTCACCTGAGTTGGAGGAGGGAGGGTCGCGAGGGGCGAGCTTTACCGGAATCTGCAGGACACGGGCACCCTGGGGCTCTGCAGAGAGGCAAGGAGGCTCTGCCTGGCAGGGGCAGCACTTCCCAGGCTCCCCGAGAAGGAGAGCAGTTTCACAGGTACCTCTCTCCCATGCAATCTTTTTTATTCCAATGCAATCTTGATAGAGGTTATTTTTAAGAGTCTGTTAATATTGCTAGAGTTAACAGTCTTTGAGCATTTACAGAGTAAACATACCCCCTCCCAGAATAAAAACAGAAACCTCTGAAGACAAAGCAGGACTTAAAGCCTAAATTAGAGCACTGAGCATAATTTTTAGCATTTATTTTTTGATAATGCAATGGTTTATGCGCTTCTCATTTAACCGGCGCTAGAACTCTACCAGATGGGTACTGTTACTATATTCTTTTTAGAGATGAGAAAACTCAGGCCCACAGAAGTTTAGTTGTCTTGTCCTGCTCTACACGGATGTTAATCCCTAGCACCAACATTTAAGTTCTGGTAACTTTACTATGGGATGCGTTTGTTACTGTTCTGTTGTTTGAACTTCTTTCCTAGGTTCTCTTCACCCGTTTTCCCATTCTCTTTCCTGCCTCCACACAGACCCGAAGTCAGTAAACATCCTCTGTTAGATACAGTACGTGGGTGCCAGATTCCTGAGGGCTCCATAGATCAATCTTCCTGCATTCGAAGACAGCACAAAGTAAAGGCAGACTGAGTTTGTTTCATATAAGAGAAGCTTTTTGTGCATGTATTTTACTGATCTTGAGTTGAGCCCAGGAGAGCATTACTGGTAAAACCTGTCACCCCTCCTCGCTGTAGTTTGAGGAAGTTTTAAGTAAGATATAGGTAAAAAACCCTCAGAACTATGATTCTTCCATGTCTTCTTTGGAAATAGTTCCGGTTACTCTAAAAGGGCTTCGTGAGCATTTGTGCCGTGGAAATGAAGAGGCAACGTGATCAGTTGTGGGCACCCGTGTTTGCTTATCCGGCCTGCCACTCCCTCCTCAGCGGAGGTCAGGCTGTTTGTAGGTGAACTCTTGGCTCTAAAGAAAACAACTGACTGCGTTTGTTGGGAAACTGGTAAGAAATTAGGAAGACAGCCAACATGCTGACCTTTTCCCTGATGCAGCCATTTCGATAATCCATCCCGGTTCTTCGGAAAACAGTACACCTGTAAAATCTTCAGAGGATGGAAATGCTGTTCGGTTTGTTTTTCCTTCTATTTCGTGGTCTCTTTCCCTTCTGATTCAGCCTTCTCAAAACCATTAACGATAAGTTATTACTTTCCTGAAATGCTATGTAAATGAGATTTATAGAGATAAATATATTTTTTCCTGTAGATACCTTCTGATTTCTAACTTGTGTGAGCTCTCCAAGAGACATCTTCTAAAATCTCCAATAAGAGTGGTTCTTGCCCTAGCTGGTTTGGCTCAGTGGATAGAGCATCGCTCTGCAGACCGAAGGGTCCCAGGTTCAGTTCCAGTCAAGGGCAGGTGCCGGGGTGTTTCTCAGCATCTAGAAGGGTTCAGGAATCTGGAGAAGGGGCTGTGTATAAATTAATAAAGAGACTAGACATTAACTATAAATTTGGAATACATGGGGGAGCCAGAGGAGACCTAGCTTCAGTAACCAAGTTCTCTGAATCTCTGGACCCCTAGCTTTTTATTAACACAAATTGCCCTAAAGCAAAGCAGATAGACATATCAAAAGGTAAGGTTTTGTATACAGTAGGCATTGTCAGGTTGGAGGAACTGCCCTGGCTGCTCAGCTGTTTGGCCAGCAGCAGGTAGTAACATGGAGATTGAAATGCCCTCAGCTGTCTGGCAACAGGCAATAATATATGCAGATTTTCAGGTTTGGGGAAATGCTTTTGGCTATTCCAGCATGGCAGTATGATTCAGCCCTGCTCAATATAGAAGCCCATCAACCTTTTGAGGACTTCTTGCATTTATTATGACATGCTGGAATTAGCTTCCAGTAGGCAGGTGCCTCGGTTGCAGGCTTCTCCCTGGCCAGGCCCTGGTCAGGGCTGGTACAGGAGGCAACCAATCAATGTGTTTCTCTCACATGGATAGTTCTCTCTGTCTTTTCCTTCTCTCTTCCACTCTCTCTCTAAAAATCGATGGAAAAATATCCTCAAGTGAGGATTTAGAGGAGAGAGGGGGCGGGGGAGTTCTCTGCAAAATACCCATGGAGCCCGGACTTGCAGGAGGCAGCTTTCTGAGAACTATGCAGGAAGGACGGACGGGCTGCCTCAGGCTCATTAAGTAGCGCTTTTCTGCCCAGTGACTCTCACCCTCTGTGGTGTAGAAAGCATCTCCACCAGCTCGTTTCACAGTGAAATTATGAACCGCAACCTGATTGTCTGAAATTACAACTGCCTGGTGAACGCTGCTGCGTGTCACAGGCGGAACAGACCCATCCTTTTATGGCCGATGATGATGTTTCCAGTCCTGCTCAGGACTCCGCTGCCACCTTTCACTCCTGCTTGTCACACTGCTGTGCGCCAGTCACAGATGACTTCATCAACGGGCTGGGTCATTTGTCTGTGCTCCAACATTGTTGCAGGAGATGGAAGCGTCTAGCTGACCCATCTTCCACTTGTTCTGGCCTCATTCCCACCCCACCCAATCTTCGCCTTGGACATCTCTAGCACCATGTTCTCATCGCCAGCATCTCACCCTCTCTCTTAGGCTCCCGAGCTCTCGACTTTATATTTACTTTCTTTCATTTGTTTGTTCTAATTTGGCCTGCAGGGCACAGAGATAAGCTCATTACAGTCCTCTGTTAAAGGCACCCTCACTGATCCATGAAAGGTCCCTCTTAATTTACTAATTCCTTGTCTATCTCATTTCCATTCCCCATTTTATGTATGCCCTCATACACAGCATTTTATGTGCTGTTTTTAATTCCCAGAAGTGTTACTGTGCTGTAGACTTCTTTCTTTTTTCCTAAACACTCTCATTTTAAGGTCTATGTTGCTGCTGATGCATCTGATGGTGGTAGTGTCACCCATTAACTGTGTCCAACAATGAGACTCCCCACTGCCACACCCAGCGCTCCAGTGCCTGTAGCCTTTCACGTGTCCCCTCGGTCCTGTGGGACTTCCTCTGGAACCCATGCCCAGGAGTGAGGGTGCAGAGTCCTGGGGGCACATCTACCTGGACCAAGTCCTGCAGGCAGCTTTCCAGAATGGCTCGTCAGTCCATCCGCTCACCAGCAGCAGGGCGGGTTCCGTCTTCCCCTCCCTCCCCCAGGTTTTGTGCTTAGCATTATTTCTTTCATCCCGTTCTTTTTCTGGGTTTAATATTCTTATTTCTGAAAATCATGTATCCTTAGGAAGTTCTTTCAGCAAAGGTCTTTGCGTGATAAATTCTTGGTTTTTTTAAATTACCTTTATTGTTGAAATTATTACAGAGGTCCCCTTTTTATCTCACCACCACCACCATTAACCCCCTCCACCCCACTCCTGCCCCCTCCACAGGCCTTCACCACACTATTGTCTGTCCATGGGTTATGCATATCTATATATATAAAAGGCTAATATGCTAAGTGTCCCTCTGCCCATCTGACTGGTCACTATGACGCACACTGGCCACCAGGGGGCTGACGCTCAATGCAGGAGCTGCCGTGATGCATACTGGCCATTTACAGAGAAACAGCACTGCAGACGTGGCGCCCACAAAGCAACACTTGGCTTCCCCCAAGTGGGACACAGGCCCCACCCCCACCCCAGAGCAACAGCCCACCAAATCGCAGCCAACACTGCCAAGACCCCAAGGCACAAAATGCGGCCCCCAGCCCAGCCTGGAAATGGTGGCTGTGGGCGCCGGGCAATGATGTCATGTAGCAATGCCTGGCATCCCTCTCCCTAGCAACTAACCTCCTTGGAGTTTCTTCAGCCCAAGAACATAACTTGCTTTATATCCAAGTGCAAGTATTTTACACTTTAACCAAATGTTTGTGAAGTGTTTTCCCGTGCCTCATCTCATTTGTTCCTCATGGAAGTCCTGGAATAGGTAGATAGGAGACTCAGTGGAATCCTGTTTTCTTTTCATTAGCTGGAAAACAGAGATTTAGAAAGCTTAGAAACTTGACCCAACTGAAAAGAAGTAAGAAATGGTGGACCTTGAAAATGATTTCAGGTTTTCTCACTGCGCAGAATGTAGTCAAACACTGTTGCAGTTAAATATTTTACCCTTTATTGTCCCTGTGTGATCTACAATAATAATCTGCTTCGTGTTGATATTTACTGCTGTGTTGTTGATAATTACTTGAAAGAGAAGTTGGAGTGCTTCACTGGGCTAGAAAAAGTTTAGCTAAATCAGGAAGCAGGTCTATTTAAGCAAGTTTATTCTATATATATAAAAGGCTAAGTTGACTCACACATGCACGATACATATAAAGCTCTCGCTGGCGCCAGTCGCACACGTGTATTTCGATCTGTCATTGTTGATTGTGAACTTGGTTGACCCTTCTATTATAAAGGGCGCATAGCAATATTAAAATATTTCTTCTAATTAATTTCCTTTCAATGTGCACAAATTCGTGCACCAGGCCACTAGTAAGTATATAAGTTCTTTGGTTAATATCTTCCCTTCCCCACCCCTCCCTTGGGTGATAAATTCTTCATCTTTTTCTGACAATGTCTTTTTTTTTTTTTTTTTACGACACTCTTAATGATACTTGTAAGTAACAAATTGCCATAAATTTAGTGGCTTAAGAAAACGCAAACTTATCATCTTATAATTCTGGAGGTCAGAAGTCCAAAATGCATCTAACCCGCTAAAGTCAAAGTGTGGTCAGGACTGCATTCCTCCTGGGAGATCCAGGGGAGTTCCACTTCCTGGCCTTGTCCAGCTCCCTAGACGGCCACATTCCTTGACTCATGCCCTTCCCTCCATCGTCAGCAGCATAGCATCTCCAAGCCTCTCCAACTCTGACCCTCCTGCTTCTCTCTCACAAGATGCTTGTGACTGCCAGGCCCCTGTAAGGTCATCCAGGACAATCTTTCCATCTCACAATTCTTAACCATTCCTACAAATATCCTTTTGCCATTTGGGTAACTTATTCATGGGTTTTTCAGGATTAGGACATGGACATCATTAAGAGCCTCCCACAATAGTCTAGCTGAGTATTGAATTTTAGGTTGACATTATTTTAAAAAGTATAGTCAACAGATTATATCAAGACTGACACTGTCAGACACCATTAAGGTGTTGGCAGTACAATAGTAAATGAAACAAACCAACACGCTGCCCTCAGAGCCTAAGATGTTTATCTCTCCCACTAGACAGCTTTTAAGCTGATCTCTGTCATTTTTGCCCCCTACATTTGCACTACAGTATTTCTAGATATGGAATTATTTTTTCAACCTCCTGTTTCAGTTAGTTTGGGCAGCATAACAAACTACCCCAAATTTAGAGATCTAAAACAGCAAATATGTATTATTATCCGCCTGGTTCCGGGGGCAACTGGCACCAATGGGCAGTTCTCACTTGGGCTCAGATGTGGCTGCAGTCAGATGGTTGCTGGGCTGTCCTGACTCCTGCCTGGTGAATCTAAAAACCGCCTTCCCTGCTTAGCACTGATGCAATAAGTCAGTCTCAAGACCTCTGACTCCACTTCTGGAAAACTCATCTACTTTCTTTTCAGATACTGTTTCTCTGTCATCTCCCATGTTCTCGTCCTCTGGAACTCCTTTAAAAGTACTTCGGAGCCTCCGCAGTCATCTACGTCTCTCATCAATGCTTGCATATTTTGTATCTTTTTAGCTCCCCATGCTGTGTTCTGAATTAATCTCTGCACTATGTTCCAGTTCACTAATTCTCTCTTCAATTTTATCCAGTCTAGAGTTTAACCAGTACACTGATTGCATTGCATTGGTTACATCTTCTGCTGGCTTTTTTCTCCTCTACCTATTCTTGTTTGATATCCGCCTATTTTTATGTCATAATTTCTTATTCTTTATGGAAATTCCTTGCATCTTATTAAAGATCATAATTGTATTTACTGTGATATAGCTCACTGTCTCTGTTATTTTCATTTCTCCTGAGGTGAGTTCATCTCCTGAGTTAGATTGCTGGCTCTTGCTTCATCCTCCTTTCTCTGCCACCACACCTCCATGTCTAGCAGCTCCCTGGTCCTGAGCTCCCAGTCATGGGAAGCTTACGTCTCCTCTTCCCTAATGCTATTGGATGATTTACAATTTAGGTCTCAAGGCAGTGCGTGGCCTGGCAAAATCCAGACCTTGTAAGATTGGGGCCCAGCAATATGCAGATAATATACATTTCGGCTTCACATCCAAGAGTGTCATGGGCCTGGGATTTTAATTTATATGGTTGGCTCTCTGCACAGTTCTAGGCTTTCTCTCTGGCTTCCAGGGCAGCACTTAATCCACTGTTCACAGATGGTGGGGCAGGAAGGCTCCAGGCTTTATGTGGAGGATCAGCTCAAACAGCCTGATGGGCAGGGGCCAACTCTTCATGTCCCGCCCCTCCTGACATGAGCAGTCCACGCCCTGGTCTCAGTTCCCATGGCTCCCCCTCCCACCCACCCCCGCACCACCTCCCCCCTAACCTCTAGCTTTATTTTTCACTTCACTTCTGGCATCTGGAGATTTTATTGCCTTTCTTTTAAACTTGGCAGTGGATTTCTTTCTTATTGTTCCTTTTTATGGCAGCATTTCCATGCAATTTTAATAGGAGGAGTGCCTGTTTATTTTAGCTGGGCTGTCACATGCTGGACATTTTCATTTGTTCTGTACCTAGAGTTACTCCCCCTGTTTTCAGCCCACTCTCCTCCTCGTCCCCTGTGGTACCTGCCAAAGGGAGGGTCGGACCCTGCCAGCCTTCTCCTGTAGACTGGCCCCCGCCCCTTGTGTATCTTACAGAATCTGGCTTTTTCCACTCTGCTTCTTTCATCAGACTCTTCCTTCCAGTTTAGCTTAAAGGAATGTGCTCAAATCTTCTTTCTACTAATGTTCAAGCATATTCTTTTCACTGTATGGTTTAATCTTTTTTTACTCCTTACTGTCATTGTCCTGAGGCCTCCAGAGTTTGAAGAAAACAATGCATTTACTCAGTCTACTGTCTTGAATGGACGAGCTCAGCTGAGTTCTCGGTGCTGTCTAAGCTTCTTTTTTTCCCCCCTTCGTTTTTGGGCCTAGGTCAGCTTTCTTCTTCATTTCTGACATCTGCTATTCCCTCCCCCACTCCCAGCAGAGGGGCCTTAATCTTTTCTCTCAGAAAAACAGAAACCTCCTGTCTCCCGTCCTCATTCTCCAGTCTGCAAACTCACCTTTCTTATTGCCCATCCTTACCTCTTTGCTTTCTCTCCCGGAGCAAGCGTGCCCCCCCTACTGTCCTCCACTGAACCTTCCATCCAACAAGCTCCATAGGCTCTCTCCTCCCACCCCCACTGCCGAACCTCTTCCCTGGGCAGCCTCCCCACACACAAGATTCCGAAGCTCTGCATCCAGTTCTGACCTTCTTTCTTCAAATTACATTTCTAATTGTTGACTGAATACCCAGTGCTTCTTCAAATTCAACATGTCCAAAGCTGGCATCTTTCTCTCTGAAAAATTAACTCCTCCTCAAGTTGTCCCCATTGCACCGAGTAGTACCATGTCCACTGAGTCACCCCACCACAAATTTGAGTGGTTTTTTTTTTGTGTGTGTGTGTGTGTTTTTACTTCCTTGAATAGTTCTAGAAGTGCAATGGCTAATAGAGTAGCTACTGGCTGCAATTTAAATTTGGATTTAAAGTGATGAAAACAATACAATTGCAAACTCAGTTTTGTTTTATTTTTTCCCCCATACAAATCAATTTTTAATCATTTCAGCTTGCCACCAGCTTCCAGCTCCAGTTCCACTAAGTGCCCCACGTTGAGCTATCCATCTAGTGGGCAGAGGTGACCCAGCTGCTGACCTCTTAATCTACATCTGTCCATGGCAGCATGTTGGTGGATTCTCTAGTGCTAGTGCATGTCTGCTCAATGCTGAAGCCAGAACCCTGGTGCCAAGGTGAGGGTGGTAGAGCAGGTATCCCTCCCTTGAAGTTTAAGTGGAACAGTAGCCAGGGAGGTCTCTGCACTTACTCCCAGAGGTACAGAGGCACATTGCCGGAGCTCACTAGCCACATGTGACCATGGTGGACAGTGCGGTCGGAACATTGCCATCGCTTTTGGAACTTCTGATGGGCAGTGCTGATGTAGGGTGGACTTGCCATTGTCGCTCCCACGTCACTGTTTGGGTTCTCATCATTTCTCACCTGAACTGTCCGTACAGCCCTTGATTCGCCTCCTTTATCTTCTCATTCCAGTCCATTCTCCTCTCTGATCAAATGATGTTTATAAAACCCCGTTCTCTCTTTGGGAGTCATCTATAATAATAAAAGTATAATATGCTAATTAGACCAGATAGCTGAACAACCTTCCAGACGTCACTCCGGACATCCTTCTGGACAAAGGCACAGTGGCGGGGCTGAGGCAGAGGTGGTTACGGGCGATCAGGCAGGCATGCAGAGTGGTTAGGGGTGATCAGGCAGGCAGGTGAGTAGTTAGGGGTGATCAGGCAGGCAGGCAGAGTGATTAGGGGCCATCAGGCAAGCAGGTAGAGTGGTTAGGGGCCATCAGGCAGGCAAGTGAGTGGTTAGGGGCCATTGGGCAAGAAGGCAGAGTGGTTAGGGGCAATCAGGCAGGCAGGCTAGTGGTTAGGGGCCATCAGACAGGCAGGCAAGTGGTTAGGGGCCATCAGGCAGGCAGGCGAGCAGATAAGAGCCAGTGGTCCCGGATTGCGAGAGGGATGTTCCAGATTGCAAGAGGGTGCAGGCCGGGCTGAGGGACCCCCCCCTTCCTGTGCATGAATTTCATGCACCAGGCCTCTAGTTAAGGTATAAGTGGAAGGAGTAGAGTTCAGCATTTTAATGTTGTTTCCTTACATGAACTCTTCAGAGCCTCCCCTGTTACCCTTTTATTTTTATTTGCTTATTGAACAACTACTCAACCTTCAAGATGGAATCCTAGTGTTTGCTACTGTGGGAAGGCAGAGGCGATGTACCTTTTATACTGTGACATCCCTGTAGGTTCCCCTTTTCAGAGTATAGTTCTTATTGTAATGTTTGGCTGGACTGTGAGGCCCTGAAATATAAGAAACTTACCTTCATACTCTACCAGGTTTCCAATGTACCGTATTTTCCGACATATAAGACGACTGGGCGTATAAGATTTTCCTGGGTTAAAAAGTCGTCTTATACGCTGGAAAATATGGTAGTCCAATATATCTAATCCATTATATCTAATCCCATCAATATAGTCTAATATACCGTATTTTCTGGCGTATAAAATGACTTTTTAACCCAGGAAAATCTTATACGCCCAGTCGTCTTATACGCCGGAAAATACGGTATGTAACAGATTAACTTCTCTTCTGGCATCTAGATAGATACTGGCTACGTGCTAACTTTAGGAGGAACAAATGGCCTTTCAAATCGCGCTCTGTGTTCTGTTGTTGAAGAACTCCAAGGTTGTAAAGGGTGATAGGGGACCTTCCCACAAATATCGAATCCTAGCTTCGGGGTAGCTGTGATTTCTCCCTACCCCCTGACTCCAAGCCACATATGTTATAAAGAGAAACATTCAGCATGGGGCAAATGTAGGTTTACAGCTGTTCACATGGAAAATAATATAATAATTAATACATAATAAAACAGGAATAAACTGTGTTTTACAACTGTAAACCTACTTTCACGCCACCCTGTATTTTCTTTAATAAAATACCTTCAATATGAGATGGGTATGTTAATTCATTACTTCAAACATAAAACAGCAGATGCGCATTCTCTCACAGCTCAGGGTCCACAAAACCAGGTTGTCGGCAGGGCTGCCCTCCCAGAGGCTCTAAGACAGACTCCTTCCTGCCTCCTCCAGCCTCTGGCCGCTCCTGGTGTTCTTACCTTCACCTTCAGATGACCTTGACCTTCACATGAACTTAACCTTCACACGACCTTCATCTTCACATGACCTTCTTCCCTGAGTCTGTCTCAAATCTCCCCCTCCCACATCATATTCCAGATGAGCTCATCTTGAGTTCCTTAACTTAATGACATCTACAAGGATCATATTTCAAAATAAGGTCATATTCACAGGTACCTGGGTTAGAACCTGGATGTATCTTTTAGGGGAACACAGTCCAACCTGTGACATGTGAGTATAAAAGGAGGGTCTAACAGCTGGTTTCCTCCCTTCCTGAGCCTTACCTAGGCAGACCCAGCAAACTCTAGCCTTCATTTCTGTGCATTGACATTAAGACACACACACACACACACACACACACACACACACACACACACACACACCACAAGCCCAAATCAAGAGAGGAGAGAAGGCTGTTTAACTCAGCCAGTTCTCTCTCTTCATGACGCATTCACCCCACTCCCTTCGGCTGGATTTTTTTCAATGCGTAACAATGATCATTAAATAATAAAGCGTAGACCAAAATAAACATGTTTAGTTTTCAAAGACATTCTTCGGGTACAAAGCTTTTAAGTGAAAATGGATATGTAGATGTAGGGTTACTTTAAGCATGCATGCCTGTGCACGAGTACGCCGTGGAAAAAGACTCGGGGTAAATGTCTCTGTAGAGCAGTGGTTCTCAACCTTTCTAATGCCGCGACCCTTTAATACAGTTCCTCATGTTGTGGTGACCCCCAACCATAAAATTATTTTCGTTGCTACTTCATAACTGTAATTTTGCTACTGTTAATGAATCGTAATGTAAATATCTGTGTTTTCCAATGGTCTTAGGCGACCCTGCTAGCAGTTCTCAACCTGTGAGTCGCGACCCACAGGTTGAGAACCACTGCTGTAGAGCCTCCATAGTGAATATGTTTTGCTTCAGTGATAAGAAGGAGAAACATTTTTTAAAACATGGGAAGTTTTAATGAACTTTTTATGAATTGCCCAGGACAGTTTGTATTTTTTAAAAAGCAAGATAAGTGGGCCAATTGGGGTTCTTGGCACAGATCTGATTGTGCTGTGAGTGACTCGGACACTGATTGTGCTGTGAGTGACTCAGACACTCTGTAGATTGTGGAGTGGTGTTAACATTGTTATTTTTCAGGGCCTCGTAGACTTGCACAGCAATAGAAATTGAAATCCATGGTCTTCATCAGGGAGGTTTCCCTGGTGCCGGGTAGCAGGCCTGAGGGGGGAACAGGCCCTCTCCCTTCACCATAGCGTGTAATGAGGCATCCACACTACACCCATGCTTTGTTTGCCGGGCACATTTCATAATGAGCCCTGTATCTCTCACCGGCAACACCGTTCAGCTTTGACAGGCGTGTGTTCTCCAGTCTTTAACTCTTTTGAGGTCAGCCCTGTGTCTGGCATGTTACTATCAAGTGCACTTTGCTCCCAGAGAATGTTCCCATTTGGCTTCTAACATGTTGATAAATTATTGAAATTTCAATTACTTTTGGTTCCCAATTTAGCAGGATGGAGACATCCAAAGTACTTATTATGAAAGCTTTTCACCTGCTTTCAGAGAAGCGTTTGCCTCGCAGGGTTTGGCGCCAGGGCTGCAGGGTCAGGTTCTGCTCCTCCCGCCGCTGGGACTAAAGGGCTCGTGGCCCGGGAAGTCCCTCAGCTCAGTGCTGCTGAGGATGTGGGCGCCTTCCCGGGAGCGTCAGACCTCCTGGGAGCTTGTTGGGAGTGCGGGCTCCTGGGCCTTATCCGCATCTGCTGGGTCAGAACCCCCAGGGGGATGCGTGTTTTTGACAGCCCTGGACAACTGGTGCACCTACACGTTTGGAAAGCCCTGCCTTCGATACCCTGGTGCTAATTCTTCCCAGCAGGGCCTGCGGCCCACTTGCTAGAGCCTGTCACCCTTTTGCAAGGGCCTGTGGGTGCTGCAGTCAGTTTGCCCTTTAAGATAGACGCTGTACACAGCGACAAAGCTGTGCTCAAGGTCATCTGAAAGACCAATTTCTACAATCTTCACTGACTTGTCACTGAACCGTCACCACAGAGAAGCAGGATTTGAACATTTAAATTCTGTGCAGGTAAACGTGTGTTCTAAGTATCCTTCAGAGGGCCCTGTTGTTCATTTTTACACAAAAGCACTATTTAGATATTCCTTCCCACTGCCCCAGGGATAAGCCCATCTTCAAGGTGCCACCTCTGTCTCCACCTTACCAGCTCGCATCTCTCTTCTACCTGCAGTTCTTCAAACGCAGCACGTCAGCATAATGCCTGCGCTCGTGTGTAAGCTGTTCCCCCAGCCCACTCACCCGCGCCACCACCAAAGCCAGCCCTGTCCACCTGTCAGACTGCTGAGTACCGCTCCCTCCTGAACCCGTCCCTGATCATCTCAGATGGAGGCATACCTTCCCCTTCTCTGCTTCCTACACCACTTGGGACAGACGTTTATAGCCCGCAGTGTGCACTGTGTTGAATTTATTAGTCTCCCTCCTCTGAGCTCTGAGCTCCATGGGAGTGGAGATTCCATCCTGGCTCCTCGGCTGCAGTGCCCGGCCCAGCGTCAGGCACATGAGGAATAGACTTCCTTAGAGAGGATCGCTCCACCTCTGCCGGGCGCTTCCAGTGCCTTAGACAGCATGCCCACCTCGTATTTGTGGAACCCAGGTGATGGCCATGGCAGGTCTAGTGAAGAATACAGTGACACCTTAAAAAGAGAGATAACATAAAGCCAATTATATTTTTTTAAAAAAAAGAACACAGTGACACCAGTGACATGAATGTGGACTCAACCAACTTACCTTGTTAGTGAAGCTGATTCCATAATGTAGATCAGTGTCCTACATCCACCATCTGGCCAGGGAATCCACCCGCTGTGTCTAAAGGCATTATTATTATTATGTTATTATTTTATTATTTTATTATTTCAGGTGCGAGAGCTTCAGACCCGACTGCAGAGCGTGCAGGCCACAGGGCCCTCCAGCCCCAGCCGCCTCACTTCCACCAACCGCCCCGTTAACCCCAGCACCGGGGAGCTAAGCACGAGCAGCAGCAGCAATGACATCCCCATCGCCAAGGTGAGCTTCTGGGGGCAGCCATCAAGTTGGGTACTTTAGGTCAAAACAGTGTTTCTCAACCTGTACCGAGGTGGCCGCTGTGCAGGCATGCGATGAGCTCAGACACCCAGGGGCTTCCCGAGGGTCCCACACAGGCCTCCCACGCTGGAGCTGCAGGGAGATAACCCACTGGTGGTTTTAAGTCTCTCTCAGCTGCAACCTGGACTCCAGCTCCCATTAATCAGCCAGCTGGAGCATGTCACCACTGACAGGTCCCTGTGGAGAGGGAGACGTTTTGTCAGGTTCTCCAACACTAAGGGGTGGATGAAGAGGTGCTCGCGAGGACTAAGGTTCAGCCCAGGAGGGGACCCTACGTGATGAACCACGGTCTCCCCGCTCATAGGACTGCCGGCGCCGCCAGCAGGAAAATAGGTTAGGCTGGGCGGCCACGGTCGCTGGAGAAGGAGCCCCTCCCGCTCTTGGCCACAGCTCCAGGCTCATATGTGGAGTCCATGCTAGAGAGACGGTTCAAACTGTACCCTTCCTCTTCCCCGGGAGCCAGCCAGGCTCCACAAGAAGATCAGTTCTCAGCCATCACGTTGAGTACTTTGGGTCAAAACAGTGTTTCTCAACCAGAAGTGATTTTGTCCCCCGAGGGATAGTTAGGTGGCAGTATCTGGAGACAAATTTGATGGTCACAAGTGGAGTGTTACTGGTACCTGTGGCTAGAAGCCAGGGATGCTGCCACACATCCTGCAATGCACAGCACAGCCCCACCACAAGGAGCACCAGCCCCCAATGTCAGCGGTGCTAGGGTTGAGAACCCTGGGTTAAATGGAGGGTAGAAAAATTGGACAAGTGAATTGTTTCTAAGGCATGAATCAGTGTAGTTGCCATGGTCAACCAGAGGGCCGATAGAAACTGTGTGAACAGTTTATCTAGGGAATGGCGTGTCCTTTTTTTTGATAGTTTGTTGTTTTGCTTTTTAAGATTGCTGAGAGGGTGAAGCTATCCAAGACCAGGTCTGAATCTTCATCGTCTGATCGGCCCGTCCTGGGCTCAGAAATCAGCAGCATCGGGGTGAGTGTCCATGAGAAGCAGGGCCAGAAAGTTCCCAATAGAGCTGCACAGACAATGGCTTAGAGGTCATGGAGGAACTTCCAAGGTTCACTTCCAATGAACCAGTTAATTATTATAATAATTACGATTTCCTCCCAGAGTCAGATTAAAACGTACAGTGGTTCCCACATGGTGAATCACTTCTTCAGCGTTAAGGGAGACTTTCTTTCTCGACTTGAAACTGTTCAGAGAGAAATGATTTAAGTCTAGTTGCTGGTGATGTACGTGAAAGTCTGGAACTGTTTGCTTTATATCCGCCTGCTCCCCAGAGACTGAGCCGGGAAGCCCTAAAAGTACTTCACCTTTTGCACACCTCCTTGAAAGGCAGTGCCCTCTCCAGTGGAGACAAACGCTGCCTTTGAAGTGAAGCCCAGGGGCTCTGACAGACCAGGACCCTCTAGCCCAGCACCAGAGTGCTCATTTGTAGAGCCTGCCAGCACCCAGGGCTAGGCTGAGGGATGGTGGAAAGGCAGCGGTTTAGGTTCCCCGGGGGGTTCCTTTTAGGATTGGGGATGAGGTTAGGAGAGCCAGCTGTTTGATCCTCAGGGGTGGGAGAGAGCCTGAATGGCACTTTCAAGGCCCTGATTTAGAATTCTACGCTGAGCAAAATTTGCATCATCCAGATTCCATGCCAAATTTAAATTGTGAAATTAAAGGAGTCGGCCACTCTCCGTGGCTACAGCAGCCAGGGACAAGGGCCTGGGGTGGCAGGGTTTCAGGAAGGGGGAAGGGAGTCCACACTCTGCTCAATATCCAACACGCTGGGGACTCTCGGGAGGCATTATCCCCAGCGGCATGCATTTGAAGGATGCAGCTATATTTTGGTCCTGTCTCTGTATTGCTTTCACAGCGCGTAGTTAGC
The DNA here is from genome assembly GCF_951640355.1 of Cnephaeus nilssonii. Lineage (NCBI taxonomy): Eukaryota > Metazoa > Chordata > Mammalia > Chiroptera > Vespertilionidae > Cnephaeus > Cnephaeus nilssonii. The sequence goes on from NC_137073.1 coordinate 49,339,353, forward strand.
TTTCCGCACTAGAATTATATACAAACTGAGAAAGACCAGGGTAACCATCTTCTGGGGCCTGATCCTCAGGAATAGAAGCTTTAAATAATTTTTGCATGCAAAGCATGCCTGGGGGTCAGTGTTCCTGAAGTGACACTGTCCCAACGGGGACTTATGCTCGCCCGTACAGGTATCCAGCAGCGTGGCGGAACACCTGGCCCACTCTCTCCAGGACTGCTCCAACATCCAAGAGATCTTCCAAACTCTCTACTCACATGGGTCTGCCATCTCCGAAAGCAAGATTAGAGAGTTTGAGGTGGAGACAGAACGGTTGAACAGGTAAAGGGAAGCCTGTGTACCTGCGTGGTGGTGGGAGCCGCCCTCCTTCCCCTTTGCAAAGGTCGACCGAAGTGGGCTTGTGTATCGTGGCGCTGTGATGCTGCCAGGCTAGTGGGTGGGAGTTCCAGCACCTTGCTCATCACAGGAGCGCTGACAGCAAGCAGGCGGGGCTGGCTTCGCAGGCGGGAGCCTGAGACGGGAATGTGTGGGGCCTCGTGCTCGGAAGGACCCCACACTTGCTTTACTGCTCTGCTCTCACTGTTTTAAATTCTTTTTATATATATATCACTAGAGGCCCGGTGCACAGGTGGGGTGGGATCCGGCAGGCCCAGCCCCAATCAGCGGATTGAGGCTGGGCCTGTCGGGAGGAGGAGACGGCGGGAGGTTGGCCGGCCACCCGCCTCAGTCAAAGCCAGGCCAGCCAGAGGGAGGGACTGTAGGCGGTGGACCGGCCGGCCCCGCCCCTGAATGGGGTAGAGAGGCCGATCAGGGGTCAGCGCCCGGGGGAGGGGCCATGGGAGGTTGGCCGGCCAGCCCCACCCCCAATTGGTGTTATTTACGGCATTCCGGTCGCTGGCTTTTTATATATATAGATATTTTTTTATTGATTTCAGAGAGGAAGGGAGAGAGAGAGGGAGAGATGGGTGGAGGGAGAGAAACATCAATGATGAGAGAGAATCATTTATTGGCTGCCTCCTGCAGGCCCCACACTGGGGATCAAGCTCACAACCTGGTCATGTGCCCTGATCAGGAATCAAACCATGATCTCCTGGGTCATAGGGTCGATGCTCAGCCACTGAGCCATGCCTGCTGGGCTGTTTTAAATTCTTAGTTTATGAACGAGGGGCCGGCCTTTTCATTTGGCACTGTCCATTGGAAATTATGTTGTAATTCCCGGAGCAGTTCATTCAGGATGACAAATAGGTCAGAATGACAACATGGCCACCAAGCATGCAGGCCTGTGCTCCCGAGAACCACAGAGAAAGTTCTGGAATGTTGAGTCAGCATCCCAGAGACACCGGGAGGCACCAGGAGCCAGGCATGGCAGTCGGATGGAGGCACTCCTGCGGTTCACAGGGCGTGCTGGTCTGAGCCTCCCTGTTCTAACTGAGGGTTGCCTAATTTTATTTATGGTTTTTGCAACTGTGCACAATCCTCAGTACGTATATTCTATCTTACTTAGAACAGTTTGCCATGTACCCAGTTTTATGGATTCCTCCCAAGTCTCACAACAGAGGTAGTTTGAGTTTGCTCTCCTGCCTCTGGGCAAAGACTGGCTCGTGTGTCCTTCCAGCAATGAGAAAGAGCTGCTATTAAAAAAAAAAAAAAAAAAGGCAAAGGACCAGAGCCAGACCATGGTAACCACACTGACTCAGAGTCAGTCCCGTGGTGGCAGAACGGACTGTCGAGTCTCACCCGAGTGTGATGTGGCTGCCTCGACCTCCCAGTCTTCAGGGGGAGGGCACAGTAAGAACTGGAAAGGCTTATGAACTAACCAGGAAGAAATGCGCAGGCCCTCCCCATCCACCGTTGCTTAATACCATTCCCCTTGCGCGTGGCAAACCTGAATAAATTGAATTACTGTGTTAGTCCTCCCTGACTTGAAGCTGTTTAATATAGTGCTTGGGAACGAAGGAAATGTGGCAAATCTAGGTCATTTTAAATCTTGAAATTAAATGGTTTCCGTGTTAAATCCAAAATACTTATGAGTGGCAGTCCTGATGATTACCTTGTAGCAGGGAAGAAGCAGCCCGCTTCGTACCCCAGGCCCGGGGGTGCTCAAAAATGGAAGCAGATGTGCCCTTTGCAATTTAATGAAGTCAGCTGCCTCAGGGGCTCTGGTTTTAGTGAGGATCTCCTCTCTACAGATTCTGGGATTTAACAAGCCTGCTTTGTAGTTGAGCTTGAGGGAGGCTCCTTTCTCTTCAATGAAGTGCACCTAGAAGAGACCAAAGAAGGAGGGAATATTTGGTGCTGTAGCTCACATTATCGTGGTGTTAACGGTTTACAAAGGGCGCGCACAGACAACCACTTAATCACCACCGTGGGAGGGCGGAATAGTCCCATTTTGCAAATGAGGAAACACAGGCTCCCAGGATGAGGGACTCGCCCCCAGTCCAGAACTACGAATTAGCCTCCTCAGAAACCACGCCCTGCCCTTTGACGTTGCCTCTCCATTGTCCTCTCTGCAGTCGTAGCTGCAGCTATAATGTGGGAGTTCTTAAAAATAACCTAACAGCATGCCCTCACGTCTGTTATTTAGCTACGTATGGCAACATTGGAGGCCCATTACACTCCAAAAAATGACAGCCTTTAACTTTGTGTGTGTGTGTGTGTGTGTGTGTGTGTGTGTGTGTGTGTGTGTGTGTTGCGGGGGAGAGTCATACTCCTCAAAAGTGCTTCCTCGTTTAACCTGCTACGTGCTAAGCTACCTGGCCTGCAAAAGAAAGTAAAACAGACACGGTCCCTGCTAGGGACCTAGACAAAAAGCAAAGGAATAAGATCATAAGAAAGCTCCAAGTCAGAACTGATTTTTGATAGGTGGCCAGGGAAGGCATCTCGGAAGAGGCAATGTTTCCGTTGAGATTTTAAGAGGAAAAAGGAGCGGCCATGTGGCAAAGTAAGAAGTGTCTTATGGGCCAACTTAATCAGCCGCGAGGTTGGCAGGAAGTAGGACATGTCCAGAGGCCAATGGAGCTAAAATAGAGTAAGTGAGAGGAGGAGTTACGTGAGAGGAGGAGGCAGAATAGGCAGGGCTGGGTGGGATATGGATTTTGAGGCCAAGGACAAAGTTTACTCTTTATCCTAAAAGTCAGTGAACGCTGTTTGAGGGTGTTAAGTAGGGAAGAGAACAGATCTGATATAAATTTTGAAGGATTACTCAGGTGTGAGGAATGGAAAGGGTGGGGCCAGAGCAGAAGTCTGCAGTGGGCCCGCGTGGCCAAAACGGAGAGGATGTGAAGGGGCGGGGGCAGTATTTGTTTACTGGTAAAATCAAGGGAAACGGTATCTGGTTTAGATCTGGATCTGAGAGACAGGGATGGTCTCGGAGATCCTCAGGTAGCTCACCTGTGTCGTTGGGTAGACGATGGAGGCATTGACTGAGCTGAGGGAGGACAAGGTTTGGGGAAAATCAAGAGTCCGACCGGAGAGAGTTAAATCTGAAGTGTCCCTGTGACAACCAAACAGAAAAACCCGTAAACAGAAGAGAGGTCCGGGCTGGGGAAGTGTGGGCGCCATGGGAATACAGATGCCTGTTAAAGCCATGGGACAGGACAAACAGCACCCCCATGGGGACAGTGTTGACAGCGGAGGGGGTCGGGGACTGAGTCCTGAGGAAATGCCAACACTCACAGCTTTTATAGACAACAGGAGCCAGCAAAGGAGACAGAAGAAACAGCCTTTAAGGCAGGAGGGAAACCAGCAGAGACCTGTCATGGCCCAAGCGAAGGAGAGCATTTTAAGAGGAAGGAGTGGCCCACTCGCGGGGTGTTCCTGGAGAAGGCCTCTAAGGCAGCCTTGGCCACCCGGAGGTCTGGGAGCTGGAAGACAGTTTCATCTGATTCATGGGGACCAATGTATGCAGAAGCAAGCTGACAGGTAATGAGAAAGTAGGGACTGTGTCAGGACGTCTCAGTGTGAGCAAGGATAGACAAGTACGTTCTTGCAACACCTTGCATCGAACTGACCTGGAGCCGCCTAAGCCTCAGTGTTCACTAGGCATCTCCCATGTGGGTGAGTGTCTCTGTGTTCTGTGCTCAGATATGTGGTTGTAAGATGGATTCTCAAGCCCCTCAACATGTCAAGAGTCGCTTGCATGTTGTGAGTGACACCCTCCGTCTCTGTAGGACTTGGTGATCAGAGCACTACAAAAGGGTGTGTCCCGGGGAAAAGAGGGTCAGTGTCCTGGGATAGAAAACAGAGGAGCTGAAGGCTTATGCTTTCCTGATTTTGTCCTAAGCTCATCTGCTCTGAGTGTGTAGTTCTGATTTCTGTAAAGCCCAGTGTTCCCACTGCTTGTCCTGCTGGGAGTTAGCAGCTGCAGGATGTCGACCTGGAAGGAGCTGTGGACACGCTCCGCAGTTCCTGGTCCTCTTCCCGGTGAGGCCTGCCAGGCGGTTTCTCTCTCTCACTAACTCACCTTTTGCTTCTGCTCTGTAGCTAGCGATTAAGAGCACAGGATCTGGGGTCAAAGTGCCTGGTTCAAACTCCAGGACAAGGTACTTAACTTCTCTGTGCCTCCATGTCCTCCTCTGAGAAATGGAGATAATAATACTTAATGCAAAAGGCAATGGAGAGGGTTACTGAGCAAGGGCTTAGCGCGTGGTCACTGTAACTATGATGCTGTCTTTCGTCTGTCCTTGTGGACAGTGGTTTATTGAAGTAGACTGGTCCTGCCCTCCTGAGGGCCTGAGGCCACGCAGTCAGCTCCTTTCCCTGGTACATGGTCGAAGGCTGGGTGGGAAATAACTGGGCGCTTATTCTCATTTCTAATTCACACAGTGACCCTTCTACCTACAGTCACTTCCTTTATTTGTTTCATGTCAGTTGCATTTGCTAAAACATCTGACGGGCTCACATCCTAACCTGCATTTCCAGCCTGAAGCCAGATTAGACGACTAAAATATTGGCGAATTAATTGTGATCCTAGTGTGAAATGGTGAAAGAGATTTTTCTTCCTTTGTAGCCGAATTGAACACCTCAAATCCCAAAATGACCTCCTGACCATAACCCTGGAAGAATGCAAAAGCAACGCGGAGAGGATGAGCATGCTGGTGGGCAAATACGAATCCAACGCCACAGCCCTGCGGCTGGCCCTGCAGTACAGGTGGGGCGCGGAGGGGCGGGCGCCGTCGCGTAGAAAGGCGTTCGTACTAACCTTCTGCATAACGTGGAAAGCAGGCTTTCAGAGGACATCTGGGGGGTCGGACCAGCAAACACTCGTGCGATACATATTGGAAATCAGTGAGCACCCTGTCGCCATTAAGGAAGTGAGAGTAATGGGTCTGGCGTTAGTAAGGAAGTCTTTGTCTGCCAGCACATTCAACTTAGCTGTTACTTCACTCAAGTGACGTCAATCAAAATAGCAATCTTTGCGTTACATATTCATTCGTTGTTCTTTTCAGTATTTATTCATGGTCGGACATATTTTACGTTGTTGTAAATCTAGTGCATTCCATTTCTTCAACGTGTTACAGTTGTGTAATGTTGCTTAGGAGCCTCCATGTATTTTGGCTGTATCCCCTGCATCAGGTTTGTGTACTGTTTTGTTTTGTTTTTTATTTACCCATTTTTCTGCAAGACTTGTGCAGACTTTGACATTGAAAATAATTCTATGGTGAACAATTTAATGCAGATAATATCTTCATTCTTTTTTTAAAAATATATTTTATTGATTTTTTTACAGAGAGGAAGGGAGAGGGATAGAGAGTCAGAAACACCGATGAGAGAGAAACATCGATCAGCTGCCTCCTGCACACCTTCCACTGGGGATGTGCCCAAAACCAAGGTACATGCCCTTGACCGGAATCGAACCTGGGACCTTTCAGTCCGAAGGCCAACGCTCTATCCACTGAGCCAAACCGGTTTCAGCAATGTCTTCATTCTTTTTAACATTTTCCTGGGGATAAAATACCTGAAGCAGGAATTGCAGGTCAAAGGATAAGAATATTTTCATGGCTCCTCAGGCGAGCTGCCCGTTTTTCCCATAAAAACAAGCCAGTCTGAATAAACTATGATGCATTCACTGATGAGCAAGTAGTGTATGAACGTACCACCTCTTTTAAGCCTCATCGTCTTTGGAATTTATCTACTTTTAAATGACTGCTTTTAATAACTACCAAGGTATGCCTGTGATTGTCTTCACAGGTTTATTTTATTAGTGTCACCACCTAAGCATATTTGCCAGGTTCCCAGCGTAATGATTGTATCTTACTCTTGGCATCCTCTAAAAAGTTCAATATTGTTTGAAGAAACATTGTTTCTTCAGGAAACAAAATCAAACCAAAATATACAAGAGAGCAGGCGCACTTGCCCACAGGCACACCAGAGCAAACAGGTAGCCCCGTGTGGCTAAGGCCGAACCAGGCCGCTCCGCACTCAGGCTGCCTTCCATCTCCCCTCTCTACCCTGGGAGGAGGGGTGCCAGCACCCAGGCTCCTGACGGGCCCTTTTCCTTATCACTCAGCGAGGGAAGCTGAAAGGAGAGGCATCAAAAAACAGAGGGCCTGTTGAGTTAAGCAATATTCCCCCTACTCAGCGTGGAGACGCTCATCAGTTATTTGCTTAGGGGGGGATTTCCGCGGGCATCTTGTCCCAGACCACTCGGCACTATGCACGTGCTCCGCGGCCTGTGGATGTGGCTCCCTGGAGGTCACCAGGGGGTCACCAGCAGCAATGAGAAGGGGTCACTTTTTGGTCCTCTACCTGGTGTGCCCATGATAATGGGCAGGAAGACAAGAGACTAATGTTTTTTTTTCTTCTAGAAATCCAAACTCATACCCTTGTCAGAGATTTTGTATTTCATGAGACGATTTTACAAGTATCTGTAGAACTGGGAGCCACATGTGACTATGCAACGTGAAATATGGCTACCGCAACCCAGGAGCTGGATTTTTCATGTCACTTAGCTTACTTTTTGTTTTGTTTTTCATTTAAATAGCCACATGTGGCTAGTGGCTACTATATTGAATAGTGAGGATCTAGGTCAAAATAGTCTCCTTTCTGGGGCATAACATTAGTTCTCTATTATTATATAACTGTTATTATGTCACAGTTTTTTAGGGTCAAGAATCTGGGAGTGATTTAGCTAGGTGGTTCTGACTCAGGGTCTTTTCAGAGGTCCTGGGAGCCGTCCACCCGGTACCGTGTGGAACCGGACTAAACAAGGGTGTGGACACCCGCACACGGGTTGGATTACCTTTCCCTCTTGGTGGATCACCCCAAGGGCAGCCACCTTGCCTCTCCCACATGCATTGTTTCTTGTATTTTTCTGGATCCTGGCTTAAAGTCAGAAGGCAGGGGCACAGCATAGCAGGGCACGCCTGGGCTCCGTCCAGGGTGTTTCCTCGCAGACAGGACGCGGGGCCGAGAGCAGGGCTGGAGCCGGAGGGGGGGTGGTGGGGGGCAGCGCTGCGGTGAGGAGGCTCCGGCCCGCGGCCCGCGCTGAGGTGCTGTGCTCTGTTTCAGCGAGCAGTGCATAGAAGCCTACGAACTCCTCCTGGCGCTGGCCGAGAGCGAGCAGAGCCTCATCCTGGGGCAGTTCCGGGCGGCAGGCGTGGGCTCCTCCCCTGGTGAGTGTGGCCCGACCCCTGCCCCTCTCCCTCATTTCGTCCCCCGCCTCTTCTGCCCCACTGCCCCCCTCTCGGCTGCCGGCATTGGAACAGCCCCTACCCCCAGCCCCCGCCACACACACACACACACACACACACACACACACACACACACACACACACACACAATGTGAAATTCGCTTGTCAAGAGTGTTTTTCGTTTTTTTCCTCATGACTGAGTGAGTCGATTGTTTAGTTGAATGCAGCGAGAACTGGAGTGGAAACAGAATTACAGACAAGTTAAAACAAACAAGCCCTCTTAGGAAACATTCTCCGGGCTGACAGTAGGCCCAGACGGAGCGGAGGCCCAGGTTCGAAGTGAGAGGGACCGGTGTCTCCACGGCTTCTCTGTGGTGCTGGGGGCTGAGGGCCCTTCGCGGCCCACGCCGCCTTTGCCCATCGGGCAGCTTCTGTTGGCTGTGCTCTCTCCAGGTCTGTTCCTCCGGGGAGCCGGAAGCACGAGCTCCCCCCACCTGTCCCCAGGTGTCTGGGGAGCACAGAAGATTGGTTCCCCACCCTGCGCTCGTCACTCACAGAACGCTGATGCCCAGCCCTGCCCCGAGGTGGAGCACAGGTGTATGCCCGCCTCCCTCCTGCCCCAGGGGCCCTGTGTCCTGTCGGCCTGTTTGCCCCTCCAGCCTGCACTGCCCCCACTCTGTCCTCCATTCTGAGTCACTAGAAGGAGTATTAATTGAAAAAGACACAAGCGTGGCATCCTAATTAGCAGCATTGGCTGAAACTTCACCTGCCTGCGGCCCTCGCCCTTGCAATAAGGTGAGGCGGTCTGCAGTAGAACTGGTGCGTGGGCAGCAAGAGAGATCGGGAAAGAGGGGTTCCCCCTGCAGTACTGAGGCTGGAGCCCACACTTTATAACAGCAGCAGCTTCAGAGAAGTAACAGCAGCAGCTTCAGAGAAGTAACAGCAAGTCAACAGAAAGCTGAAGTGACCGGGTCACCAGCGATGGGCGGTGTGGGCAGGCCGAGCCTCCCCAGACGGGGCCAGGAGCTGTGAGCCCCACCGGGGCTTGTCCTTCCAGGAGATGCCTTGCAAAGGTCACCCTCGGGGCACCTCTGGAATGAGCGTCCCCGTCCCGCCAGGTCCTCCCTTGTCTGGGGTGTAGCTTTTGCACAGAACACCCACATAGTTTTCCTCCTTCAGTTTTGACGTGGGCAGGAACCTGCAACAGTCTGAAGGAAAGGAAGTATCCTGGGTATTAATTTCCTGCTTCACGTTACCCAGCACGGTAGCAGGCCTGTCTGCACGGGCGACCATCCTCCACTCCTCTCTCTGGCATTTTTTTTTTTTTTAATAGTATTACCATCTCAGCCCAGAAGTAGAAACTCTGCCAGCATTTCCATTAGAAACCTCATTTTTCAGGGTCTTTTAACTGAACCATAAAACTTTATTCCTCATATTAAACAGATCCTAAAATGATCTTGGCCTGCTGTCAAGGTTTTTTTAATATATGTATTAAGAAAACCGATCAATTAAAGGGGGGGAAATCAATCATCTTGTTTCCAGTTTGTGTCAGAGGAATGTTTTAAACCATTTTGTCCTTGAACGATACCTTTCATTAGGGTTACATCTACGCTTCACAGTTACTTGGCAGGAGCTGGGAAACATGTTATTTGTGGGAAGAAGAGAGGCACAAAGGTGGTCAGAAATGGCCCGAGGGAGGCCCGGGCACCTTACCCTGCGGACGTGAGTGCCCGCATTTGCTCCCCACTCTCCATGCGGCTGAGTCCGCTTCCTTCCTGGCCATCAGTCCCCTCCAGTCTCTGTCCGTCCTGCTGGCAGTGGCAGGGAACCTGTCATCCTGCCCTAACGCGCCATATAGCTGCTCACAACGAGGACCAGTGAGTGGCATTTCCCCGTAGTGTCCATTGTTGGGGGCGTTTTTTGTTTCTTGTTGATGGCACAGGCACTCAGTACGTTCATTCTACATGATTTAGACGAGTGGGTTTCAAACTGTGTCAAGGTGGAGGAGTTTCTTTGGGCCTCGGCAGTGGGCTTAGAGGGTGGGGCAGCTGAATGCATGACTCCACCCTGCCCACTTCAGCCAGATCCACATTTACTATTTTTGTATCTTGAGCTTTGGCATAAGACTTTGATTGGAAATATTTAGGAGACCATGGATCTAGGCTGTAGAGATAGCAAACTGGTAACTTGTTTGACCAGTACATTTGCTTATTTGTTTGTTTGTTTTTGTGGTCGTTGTTAATCCTCAACCAAGAATATTTTTTCCATTGATTTTTAGATAGTGGAAGGCAGGAGGGGAGAGAGAGAGAGAGAGAGAGAGAGAGAGAGAGAGAGAGAGAGAGAGGAACATCGATATGACAGAGACACATCTATTGATTGCCTCCTGCATGTGCCCCAACCAGGGCTGGGGATTGAACCTGCAATCCAGGTATGTGCCCTTGTCTGGGAATCAAACCCAAGACCCTTCAGTGAGTTGGCCAGTGCTCTAACCACTGACCCACACTGGCCAGGGCAGGACGGGTTTTGTGGTTGTTGTTTTTAAATGTTGTTTTATTGATTTCAGAGAGAGGAAGGGAGAAGAAAAGAGGGACAGAAACATCAATGATGGGAGAAAATCATTGATCAGCTGCTTCCTACAAACCCCTTTTGGGGACTGAGCCTAAAACCCAGGCATGTGTCCTGACCAGGAATTGAACTGTGACTTCATGGTTCATGGGTCAGTGCTCAACCACTAAGCCATACCAGCCATGTTTTTCCATTGAATTTTAGAAAGAGTGGAAGGGAGGAGGAGAGGCAGAGAGGGAAACATCAATGTGAGAGAGACACATCGATTGGTTACCTCCCACACGCGCCCTGACCAGGGCCGGGGATTGAACTGAGCATGCAACCAAGGTACATGCCCTTGACTGGAGTCGAACCCAGGACCCTTGTGTCTGCGAGCTGAATGTAGTCCCCAAACCGGCTAGGGCAGCAGTACAGTTTTTCCTGGGCTGGGCATTCACTGGCTCCGTGCTGGTGGCCTCCACTCCTGACCTCTTGCTCCAGCCCAGTTACCTGGCTCCTGAAGGCATTTGAGCTGCCACTGACCGTGACACAGCTGAGCGGGAGGGAGGTCAGGGGTAGCACCGGGCAGAAACGGCAGAGCCGATCTCAGGTTCTCCCTTTGACCATGAGGTTTGTCACCGTGGCGTACTCGAAGCTCTAACCAAACTGTATGCCCCGGAGACAGGACAGCGTTTTTCCTCCGGGTCTCCCTGCCCTCGTTCACAGGGAAGTGGCCCAGCAGCGGGCCTGTGGCTGGGTGGGAAGAGAAGCCAGGAGCCTGGGTAATCAGAAAATCATAGCTGTCAGAGCCGGAAGCAGGCCTCAGAGGTCCCATCGGCCAGCCCTTCGTTTGTGGATGAGGACAGTGGAGCCCAGAGCAGAGGGATGCCTTCCTAAGCCCAGCTCCCGGGTGGCAGAGCCAGGTCCGGGTTCCTCCCCACCCTGCCGCCTCGGCCCTGAGCAATGAGGGCTGGTCCCCCAGACGTGTTCCCAGGCTTGTCGTGCCCAGGCCTGTGCTGACGAACCCATGGGCTTCTCTCAGGAGACCAGTCGGGGGATGAGAACATCACTCAGATGCTGAAGCGAGCCCACGACTGCAGGAAGACGGCCGAGAACGCAGCCAAGGCCCTGCTCATGAAGCTGGACGGCAGCTGCGGGGGCGCCTTCGCCGTGGCCGGCTGCAGCGTGCAGCCCTGGGAGAGCCTGTCCTCCAACAGCCACACCAGGTACCTCTGGGCTCCCGGGAGGTGGACGTGTCCGCGTGTCATCTGCTCACTGGGCGTGGCACCCAGTGGCCAGGCTCGTGGGGGGGAGGGCGGGGGGGAGAGGCGTGGGTGAGGGCAGATTCTCTCCTGGCCTGCAGCCTGCTCCCTCCCAGGGGGAGTCAGAGTGGGAAGGTAAGAAAGGGCCTTCTCTCTTGGGGAACTGCAGCCCAGAGAGAAGGGGTGATTTGTTCAGAAAAGCGGTAGGGCCGGCACCCGCACCGGCCTTCCTGCCAGGGCTCTTTCTCCTGTTTTGTTTTGTTTTTCTGTTTTCCATTTCTTTATAGTGATTGATTTCCCAGGAGCCTTTGGGACAGCTATTTGTTGCAAATAAGCCCTAATCACCTGAGGCCCGGACCACTGCGCGGTGTTCAGGCCCCGTCCCCTCCCTTCCTCCTGAGGCTCTGTCCTCCCTGAGCTCCTCCCGGGGAATAGCGGCCTCCTGGCCTCCCCTCGTGTCTCGGGGGTGACGCCATCTTCATAGCACGTGCTTAACAGATGCTTGATCATGAGCCTGAGTTCAGGTCTGTGCATCTAGAAAACCGAAGTGAGTATTTGAAAAAGATGAGGAGGACAGCAGTGAAGACCTGCCACGCATAACCTGCTGGAGCTTCTGGATCCTTCTGGATGAGGGGTGGGGGCGTCCATGAAACCTTTTCCAGTGATCTTCTCTTTGCTTGCCACCGAAGCCCTAAAAACATGAATGCCTTCCCTTTCCATGCCAGCTCTCAGTCTAGGAAGTACTTTGTTAGGAAGTCTTACGTGATAACTAAATCTTAAAAGACAAATGGGGTAACGTACCCCCATTTTCACAGGTGAAAAAAACTGGGCTTAGAGACGTGTAAGCGACTTGCCCAGATAAGGTCACAGGGCTGGTAGACGCGAGGGAAATCAGGGCTCAAACCAGGACTTCAGCACCAAGCGTATCGTTGTTCCCACTCTACCAGGTTGGACCTCATGACATAAAAACACAGTGTTGTCCTGCCGGCGAGGCTCAGTGGTTAAGCATCGAACTATGAACCAGGAAGTCACAGTTCGATTCCCGATCAGAGCACATGCCCGGGTTGTGGGCTCAATCCCTTGTGGGGGGGGGGGGGGGGGAGGTGCAGGAGGCAGCAAATCAATGATCCTCTCTCATCATTGGTGTTTCTGACGCTCTCCCTTTCCCTTCCTCTCTGAAATCAACAAAAATATTTTTTTTAAAAACACACACAAAAACCCAGTGTGTGCTTGCAGATCAAGTGACTAGAACCACATAAGGATAGATTGACTCTCAAGAGCCAGAGGAGAAACACTGATGTCTCCTTGATGCCTGAGAGCAATTCACTGTTTCCGTCTCGCTTTCCCACGGCAGGACACAGTCATCTACCCGGGGGCATCCACTTACTGTCCTGGCCCTGGAGCCTCAGGAAAGGGGACATCCCCGACGAGGCACTGGGCCAGGGGCCCACAAACACAAGAGACTCATTTTCTCCCAACGCCACCAACAATTGTCTGATTCAGTGAAGCACAGATTATAATTTATTTCTTTCTAAAAACCAGATTCTTCTGTCTGAACGCAGAAAGCAGATGATCTTTTAATGGCTTTTCCAGATGTGTGCAATCCATAATTTCTGTGTTCATTTAAAATAGAATGTAGTTCTCATCTTGTCAGTGATCTTGCTGTTGAATTAGTGAGCATAAGAATTGGGTCAACAGGAAATGCGTGCTATTCCAGTAGCTTATAAAGCGCGTGCTACAGATTTTTGCTCACACCTCCCAACCCAAAAAATAATTTCGTTGTTTTAATCCAAATCGGAGACAAATTTGGAGTCAGGAATGGGAACTCTCACCATTCATTTAGTGGAAATCCTGGTTTTGAAAATTTGTTAGAAATACTGGGACATAGATGAGCCTTGATTTTTGAGGCAATTTTCGTAAAGACACTTACTTTTAGATCACACATCTCAGCAGGTCAAGATCAGTTCAGCACACAGCCCCTGTTTTCGAGGGTGAGCTCACTGAAGAATGGCCCTCCAACTAGTTTCCACCACCAGTGGGTTTTCCCAGCAAAGGACAGAGGACTTCAGCTCAGATTTCACTCCGTTCTTCCTAAAAGTTCGCCCTCCCACACCCACCCAAATCAGAGCAGCTCAGAGGGGTTACAGAAGAACCACACACAAGGGTGTCATGTGCACCCCACATTCTCAGGTCATGACACAACTAGACTACCTTATGCTGAACATGGGCTCAAACACCACCAAGCCCTTCTATCTAATCACTCATTTTGTTTGTAAATCTCGCCATTCTAGTTCAGACATCCTCCCATGTCCAGTTTATGGAAGAAAGAAAGAAAAGGCGCTTTCTGGGTTGGGGCTTTACATGGCTCCGTACATTCCCGTTCCCCCACCGTAACCACTGGTTAGAGGATTCCAATCAGAGTATCCGTCAGCTGCTCCTCGGGGTCTCAGGAAAGGAATGCTGAGTGCCAGGCCCCGGGCCTGCCTGGCAGCACACGGACAGCTCCTGATGGCATTCATGGTTTTGGAAAGGAGCGGAAGAGTAGTGACCAGCAAGGAGAATACAAAGTGGTAACTCCCGACCAGCATGGCTCAGTGGTTGAGCGTTGACATATAAACCAGGAGGTCATGGTTCGATTCCCAGTCGGGGCACATGCCCAGGTTTGCGGGCTCGATCCCCAGGAGGGGGTGTGCAGGAGGCAGCCGATCAATGATTCTCTCTCATCATTGATGCTTCTCTCTCTCTCTCCCTCTCCCTTCCTGAAATCAATAAAAAAATATATATATATATTTTTAAAGTGGCAGCTAGCCCATCCGTTGGCTGTTGGCAGGAACCCAGGGACGCTGCTGTTTCACTCTGGAAAAGAGCCCTGGCCTCATCCGAAAGTGTAATCGTCTTAATGGACAGTAACGAGGTAATGTTGGTAGCCTGGAGCACTTTGTCAACATTATCACAGCAGAAAGGCAAATGGACTAACCTGCTGGAAATGGGAATTCTGAAACCCACCCTTTCTGTCAAGCATCACAATTTCAGTTCATTGGTAGAAGCACAGTCATCTATCTCAATCTACAAAAGAACGTGTGCCTAAGACAGAAAAAGCCTCAGCAAGTCTCTCACGGAGACTAGAATTGAGTCCCTTTTGTCCCCCTATCAGGTGGGGGACCATGGTGAGCCGTGTGAGAATGGGGATTGCAGCCTTGTGGTGAGCCCTGGGCACTGCCAGGGAGCCAGGATGCCACCGGGCTGACCACACTGGGCATACCCCGAAATTGGAATGGAGGGCAGTGGAGCTCAGGATGCCCAGCCCTCGCCCTCTGAGCTCGCCTTGATTAAGATGAAGGCTCCTTGGGGGTGGGCATCATGCCCACTGAAAGGATGAATGGGACTGAAGCAACCATCCGGTTAGGACTGGCCCGTGCCACCATCAGCAGCAAGCTTCAGGGAATAAGAGTCGGACCAGACCTGGCTGCCGTAATCGTCACCTTTCCGTGTTTCTGAGAAACATCCAAGTCTCGGAAGAGTTCATTGGAAGCCTTGGGGTTCGTGCTTGCAAGTGTTTGGGAATCCTCAAGTCCCGCTCAGACCTATTCCCCACCACGCCTGCGTGGTGCGCGGGCCTCCTGCTCAGACACCTGGTCACTTATCTGTTAGGTCCTATGAAAACGAGGTAGGCACCTGAAATGCCTTTTTTTGTTTTTCTTTAAGACCTAACCTCCTGATTTCAAAAGAATTAAATGCTCATTGTAAATATAACACCAGGCATTACAGCCCTAGCCAGTTTGGCTCAGTGTATAGAGCGTCGGCCTGAGGACTCAAGGGTCACGGGTTCGATTCTGGTCAAGGGCACATGCCCGGGTTGCGAGCTCGGTCCCCAGTAGGGGGTGTGCAGGAGGCAGCCAATCAATGATTCCCTCTCATCATTGATGTTTCTATCTCTCTCTTTCTCTCCCTTCCTCTCTGAAATCAATCAAAATGTTTGTTTTTAAAAAATAAAAAACAGGCATTACATAAAATTCTCCACGCTAGGACCCTCACTGGAAAGAATACTGCCGATAGTTTGGGGTCTATTCCCACAGGTTGCCCATTTTTTGATTAGTTAAGACCCTTGGTTGCCAGTGACAGAAAGGACTGAAATAGCTTGGACAAAAGGGGATCTTGCTGGAACGCTATCGCATCTCCACACAGGAGCCGCATCCCGGGGTGAGGCAGAGAGGCCCTGAGCACAGCCAGGCCAGCCCACAGGCAGCCTGCCCCGCCCCCTTCGCCCCCTGCTGCGGGCAGGCTCCCCAAAGGGCAGAAAACCAGCATACCACCTGCCCTTGTGCACAAGGCTGGCTGGTTTCACTGTGTGAAAGGAAGGAAATCCTGGGGAGGGACATCTTACCCAGCTGGGCCTACGGGCCTCCCCCGGTCACCTGTGGCCACGGTGGTTCCCACAGGAGCCACATGGATGGAGAAGAGAAGGGGTAGGTCCAAAAAGAAGAGAGAAGGCATGCGCTCAGCAGACCAAAGCGTGGCATCTTTAAAAATGTGACACCCATCTCATTTTCTACCTGATGAGGATCCTGTCACATGGACTCGCTTGAAACTTGCTTTTTCCCCTTCGCCTTATATTTTTAGACACCTTCCCACGTGCCCTTTTTCAGCCGCTGCAGTTTTCCTTTGGATGGCAGTCGCCTCCTCCTGGGGCACATCCGCATCCGGTTTTTCACTGTTAGGACACTGCCGCCGCCCTCCTTGCCCCTCTAGTGCAGTTGCTCTGGGACCAGTTCTAAGAAGCAGGATGTGCTGGCTCAGAAATGATTGACGTTTCAAATGGCCAGTAGCCCTCTGCGCGTGATCAGTTCCTCTGCGGCCAGTGCCTGAGAGGGCCTGTTCCCCCACACCCTGCCTAAAACGGGGGCCCATACATTTTTTTCAATCGGGCTAATCTGTAGGCCAGTGATGGGCAACCTTTTGAGCTTGGTGTGTCAAACTTCACCAGAAAACTGAGCATAACTCGGGTAGTGTGTCACTTTGAGGAAAAAACATTATTTTGCAAATGTTTCATCCTCGGCATGCGGCCGCCTCATCAGCCGCGTGTCATCAGAAATGGCTACGCGTGTCAGTGCTGACATGCGTGTCATAGGTTCGCCATCACTGCTGTAGGCAGAACAATACCCCTGATGTTTTAATTTTCATCTCTTCGTTATTAGTGAAGTTGAAAATCGTTCATAATATTTCATTTCCCTAATGCCAGGGACATTGTTAGCAACAGTGCAGCTGTCAGGACACGTGGTGTCTGTCCTGGTGTGTCCCAGGGACCGAATCGGGAAGAGGGTCTCTGTTTTACAGATGCCTGGGTTCCAACACCATTCTAACGGCATCTTTAAAACGGCTGCAAAAACACAGACTCTGTCTCCTCGGTGTCTCGGTTTCTCCTTTCAACTTCCACTGTTTCTCCTTTCCGGCACCAGCCCGTTTTTGAGGACTTTGGTTATCTGGCAGCAGATTTTCCCACGCCTGTGTTTTGTTCTATAATTTTCCCTCATTTAACCTCCACTTCTCTTCCTAGAGAATTCTGCTAACCATTCAAGAGCATTAGAGACCTCAGAAGTTTGGATGGTGTTTAGTGCTGTTAGTCCTTTGTGACCAAGAATTGTCACGAGACGAGAGAGAGAGAGAGAGAGAGAGAGAGAAAGAGAAAGAGAGGAGAGAGGGGAGAGAGAGAGAGAGAGAGAGAGAGAGAGAGAGAGAAAGAGAGGAGAGAGGGGAGAGAGGGAGAGAAAGGAGAGAGAGGGAGAGAGAGAGGGAGAGATGGGAGAGACTAAAAGACACAGGCAGTTGACAAAGTCCAACCTTCTTCTCGGAAGACCAGAGCCACTTAGGAGTGGCTGATGTGGCCACGAGTCACGGGGCCAACCCCTTCCTCCAAATAGTTTGAGTGTTTAGGCCAGTCTCATGGCACTTTCCTTCTGAAAACAAGCTGCTCCTCACCTGGGGCCAGTAAAACGATAAAACTTCAGGAAAAATACATCCCTGGTTTTCAAGGCAAAGGAAACGCCCTTCTAGCTTTTTGCCCAGACAAGCTGAGGAAGCCCCAAAAAAATGATTTTTCTTCTTAAAAGCAGGCAAGGGAGTTTTGTCTTGAGCACAAGGCTGAGACATGGTGGAGAGGGGCAGAGAGGATCATTGAAATCCACAGCGGCTCGAATCCACCTACACCCACGTCCTGTGTTGGCCAGGCAGGCAGAGGGGCCGAGTGCCCCGGCCTGGCCAGTGCAGGCGGCCCCGGCTGCAGGGCACCTGGATGCGGTGCCGGCCACAGGGCGAAGCCAGCACGCGAGGGCTCAAGCAGAGCATCACGGAAAGGACACCCCACGTCATCTGGCCCAGCTCCTCATGAAACCAGAGCAAAACACAACACTGAGCCGCTCCCCATCCTGCGGTGGGCTGGATCTCCATCTCAGCCCTTTCCACAGTCCCTCTCGGAGATCACGGACCGCCTCCCACCCTGCAGAGTGATTTATTCACTCTTAACTACTGAGATCATCCAGCATTCCAGGCGGAGAGTTAATGGATGACTTAACCCTTGCCCAGCGCCGGCAGCGAGCCCTCGGGAGACCGGCAGCGCCTTTGTCTGCAGGAGGCCAGAGAAAAGGCCAGCAGCTTCCCTCCTGCCATCGTCATAATCATATTCCGCGGTGGAACGTTAAGGGCACAAAGCAGGATTGTAATTAACCTCGCCTGGTCTGCTCCCTGCTGGCATCCTGGGAGGGAGAGAGGGGAGCCAGAGGGGTGCGGGGCCGGGGCACTTATCTTGAAATTCAACTTTCCCCTGGTAAAAGCATTGTAAAGCTCCGAGCTTCTGACAGGCGGGGGTGGAGGGCGGTGGGGGGGGGGGGGGTAGGATCCATGCTTCTGTTCTTTTCTCCTTTCCTTCCTCTCTGAACACTAAACCCTTCGCAGAGATGGTAAAACAAAAGCCCTCCCCTCCTGGCTGGGGATCAAGCCCCAGGCCCCAGAGGGTTCCAGGCCACCCCAGAGCCTGCCAGCCCCTGGCCACCCTCACTCCTTGTCCACCCTCGCTCCTGTCCCCAGGTGGGTCTAGGTGGTTTCTCAAATCAGGTCAAGCACTTGCCGCCTTGCTCTCCCTCAGACGGGTTTTCTGGGTAACCTGGCAGGTGTCCGACATCCCTAGTGGGAGTTCCTGGGCCCAGTGTTGGCGCTGGGGGGCGGTCTCTCCCCCAGAACAAGTGCTCTGTGACGCACCCGCCGGCTCTGCCTGCTTCAGGGCCCATGTCCCCTCTCCACAAGCAGGTGACCTGGGATTAGAAGGATCCCCACTTCACCACAGCCCAGAAAGCGTGGGGATGCACTCTGGGCCATGACGCTGGGGAGAGGCGGAGGAAGTGCATGTACTCAGGTCTGTCTGGTGTCAGAGACCTGCTTGGAATCACTGGCACCCGCCACAGCAGCCCAAGAGTGCAGTGGCCGCGCCCTAGAGAATTTGGGAGGGTCCCAGTACCTCACAAGCTTCAGTGCCAATGCCCTTTATCCTTTGGGGTAGACCCGTTGTTTCGGGTGTTCACGCGCTCCCTGTCTGAGGAGGAAAGAGTTCTCTGACTGGAAAACCACCCCAAGCCCTAAAATGTTCTCTTCCTCTCATGCTCGACCAGCTTGATAACGTGTCTCATGTGAGAGTGGACCGGCCCCGGGTTATATGTAGGTTCTGGGAACATTACATCTGCTGAGTCAGGGGCCTCGTCACACCTGCTCTAGTGTAAGGTGAGGAGGAGGGCCTGGGCTCAGGGCAGCCAACAGCCTGCGGATGTCACTCCTTGCTCCCTGCACAGCTTCTCGCAACAGGATTCCTGGGAGGACAGGGGTGTGGAATGAAAGGCTGTGGCCGGAGTCCAGTCCCACCAGTTTCCAGCCTTTTGACCAGACAAGCCATTTAATGGCTCTGAGCCTGTCTATTTCCGAATCTGTAATGACAGAGGTGACAGTGCCAACCTGGCCTGTTTCGATGGGAGCTCTGGGTGCCTCTTTGCTTTCCTGCCATCTTCCCAAAGCCATTCCACGAGGGCCACGGCAAGCGCGGGCAGGTCCCGAGAACGGGCGGTAGGTCCGCGCTGGCTCAGATGCCCAAGGCCTGACTGGGTGGAGGGGGCCTCATTCGGAGCCATTGGAGCTGCCTGCCCGCGGCTGGCGAAGGCCAGACCCTCCTGAGGGCGTAGCCTCGGTTTTCCCAAAGCGCTCACCCGTTCCCGGTCTGCGGCCCACAGGAACCTTCATGGCCACCACACTGCTGGGCTCAGCCTCCTGTCTGCAGCCGCTGCCCGGTCACCAGGCAGTGTGGTGGCCAGGGGCCCTCTGGACCAGTCTGAGCCCCTGCGGTGGACGTTATACTCGGTCATGATTCTGGAGGGATGCCCAGGAGTCTTGGGAGCACCCCGCTTCCTCCGTTGTGGTGGCAATATCACACACACTCTGGTTTCCATGGTACAAACCTTCGCTCTGCACTACTGCTCCTCCTACGTCTCACCCCAAGGGGACTGCCGTCAGCAGTCGGGGACACGTGTGCACATGTATGTACACACACAGTCTATGAATCATGCCATAGGTATTTTGTCTTTCAACTTGCTTTGTTCCCTTAACATATCTCTTTAAGTCCTGTCTACATATACACCTATATTTATGACTCACGTGTGATTTTTACCCTATTTCCTCACTTAAAACATCTCCACCATTGTCATAATTACTACTCTTAATGTCCACATAATTTCCCCTTTTTTGCTGTGTACTATGACTCTCTAAGCCCTCTATTCCATGAAACACCTTTGTTTGTGTGTGTCTCGTTGCTTTTGTGGAATTACTTCCTTAGATTTCACTCCTAGGGCCCGCACTGTTAGGCTAAAGGGTATAAATATTTCTGTTATTCTTTACATTCGTTTCCTATAAGGTGGTATCAATTTGCTATGCCATGAAGAATGCCTTCCCCCCCCCCCCCCCCCCCCCCGCCGGACTGCCATCTAAATATTGTTGGAGAGACGGGGTGTGGAGAAGAGCGAGGAGAAAGGACCTGGGAGCCGTGACTTGGAAATGTGACGGCTTCTCCTTGTCTGTCTTCTCAGCACCACCAGCTCCACGGCCAGCAGCTGCGACACGGAGTTCACGAAGGAGGACGAGCAGAGGCTGAAGGACTACATCCAGCAGCTCAAGAACGACCGGGCGGCGGTCAAGCTGACCATGCTGGAGCTGGAGAGCATCCACATCGACCCTCTCAGCTACGATGTCAAGCCCCGGGGAGACAGCCAGCGGCTGGACCTCGAGAATGCGGTGCTGATGCAGGAGCTGATGGCCATGAAGGTATGGGGGCGGGGGAGGGTTCGAGAACTCGGCTCCCGTGGACTCCACTGTCATCGGGAGGAGGAGAGAAAGGCCCCTGAGACAGGTCAGCTGATGAGGAGGAGTCCGCCGTTCCTGCTCAGCAGCCTCTCCCCAGGGGAACTCCAGCGCCTCGTTGTAGATAAGGACAGACAGTTCCCGCGCCAGAGGCTCCCTCCCTTGGGCCGGGCGTGTTCCTGGAGGGGAGAGCTGGCCTCCTCGTTCCCCCGGAGAAGCCACCTCCGACCCCTGCAGGCTGGAGCAGCCTCTGAGGCCAGCGAGCAGGGCAAGGCCCAGGGCGGAGCTTAGATGAGAGCCGTTTCCTGACACCCTTGTCCCTTTGGTGCCGCGTGGACCCTGCTCGGATCACAGCCCCCGGCAGTGCGGTTTGCCGGGGCTGTCCAGTGAGTGCTTCCTGATGGGTCTCAGGCCGTCCATCCTGGCCGAGTCGACGTCTCTGGAGCAGGGGGTGCTTTCTGGGCAGCCGCTGCCTCCCTCGGGAAGTGTTGGTTAGCGGCGCCCGTCAGCAGGGCACGCTTGCTCACTTCCAGCCCGGGGTGCCAAGCACGAGGCCTTCGCTGCTGCCTGCTTTCTCAGAAGACAGCTGTGGTAGGATACAGATTAAATCTGGGATGTGTCCCCAGTTCTTGGCACGGAGCTTGGAATTTCCTGAGTGACAGGAGGGTCTTGGTTAAGCCATGAGGCGACGTGGAAGGCCCCGATAGCTTCAGGACGGAGGTGGTCACCACACGGACCACGCGCGTGATTAGAGGGCTGACCCTTTCAGCCTCTCGACCCCCAGGGAGGGGAGGAGGGCTGGAGATTGTGTTCCATGGTGTGGCCAATGGTTTAGGCAACCATTTCATGACACCCCGGTGAGAACACCGCTACTTGAAAAGTAAAATGTGGACACATCATGGCGATTCCTGAGAAGAGCAGAAATTATAGAAAGCTTGGAGAGAAGCGCCTCATCAGACCCTGATGGGGGCAGTTGTTGCCGGCGTCTGGCCCAGCCCCACTCCCTGCCGTCCTGCGTTCTGAAGGACGAGCATCAGGTCTCGCCCCTCCCTCGTGTCCCGCGGTGTGTCGAGGACTCGCTCACCGTCCCAGCTCTGTGGCAGAGGACTAGGTTGCATTCCTGGCACGTCGGGTCTCAGTCCTGGCTCTGCCCTGCCCTCTAGTAGGCGCTACAAGCCCGGGTCCCGGGCCCCCGTCTGGGCTGAGCCGCCGCTGCCCGCACAGCGGCCGCCTTACCTCTCCCCGCAGGCGTTCCCTCTCCCGTTGCTGGCACCGCCTTTCCTTCCTCCCAGCTGGCCTTCACGTGTGTGCTGGATCTGACTGTCCACGTTAGCGCAGTATGCAGAGTCCCAGGACCCTCAGAATCCTGCTGCTTTGGGCAAAAGATTAAAGGGCTCAGTGTATGAAAACCCTTCGTTCTGGTTTTGTGTCTCATCTTAGGAAAGGTTTGGCATCTCCTCTTGCGCAGTCGCTGAGCACATGCCTTCTCCGTGTCTGATGGCCCCCAGTCCTGAGTGTTACAAGCTGTGATGGGTGCCCTCTAGGTTTCCCCCGGGGCTGGTGTATCAGGCAGCACACCAGGCCTGTGGCTTGTCACCTTAGGTGAGGGCGACTCCGGGGTGACTCGAGTCAGTGACCATGGCGAATCCCTGTCAAGGCAGTGACTCAGCATTGGCAAGACGCCCCTTAAGTAAGGTCATGGAGGCAGCTGGGAGCCTGGTGGTCATGTGATGGTGGGCACGGGCTAGAGCTTCGTGGCTGGGAGCCTGGGTTCTGAGCAGATGGCCTGGCTTCACGCTCTGGCCCCCACAGTTCACTCAGTAGGGGACTTCCCTCTGCGTGCCTCATTGCTCCATCCATAAATGGAGAGACTCGTAATACCTACCTGAGGTGGGAAGGATTAAATGACTTACTTTGAATGAACATCTAAACGGTGTTGTCAGACTCTTGGTCCCAGCACGGCACTGTCCCATTTTGGAGTCGCACTTATTCTCCACAGAAACTCTACTCTGGGTTCTCTAAGATGCTTTGAGAAGTCACTCATCAGTAAGTCACCTGTGAAGGACTCTGTTTCTGTTGCTTTCATCCTGGGGCGATATCATTGCCGGGGCATTCCCTTCCTGTCTGACTCAGGTACTGGGCACCACGGTTGCCCTCAAGGGTGATCAAATGTGTGGATTGGTGCCTTGGAAAACGGCAAAGCAGACCCTACCCTGTGTGGGCGACCCTCCTGTATAACCTCTCTGACCGACGACGCTTCGTCTCCGCACACCGGAAGATTGGTTCCCACCCAGGCAGCGGAGCCCTTTGCACTAGAACGTTTCTCCTCATGGTGACAGATCTGCTTGCCTGGATCTTCTGTTCACGCATCTCAGTTCTGGTCCATAGAGGGCAGCGCGGGGCTTGTCTACAGGGCAGCCCTTCCCGTGCCCTGGGACAGCTGTCATTCTCCTCCCCGCTCTTGTCCCCAAGGGAATAGCTACCGCGGGCCCTTGCTTATAGCCGCGGACCCTACCCACTCACCTGCCTTCCCCGCTCTGTGTCCGTCGGCAGGAGGAGATGGCTGAGCTGAAGGCCCAGCTCTACCTGCTGGAGAAGGAGAAGAAGGCCCTGGAGCTGAAGCTGAGCACCCGGGAGGCCCAGGAGCAGGCCTACCTGGTGCACATCGAGCACCTGAAGTCCGAGGTGGAGGAGCACAAGGAGCAGCGCATGCGGTCCCTCAGCTCCACCAGCAGCGGCGGCAAAGACAAGTCCGGCAAGGTAGGCCAGAGGGGCTGGGACCCCCAGGCTCGGGCCTCACTTCCCACCACTCACTGCCATGGGGACAGGGCCCCGGGCCTCACTTCCCTATTGGCATGGGACCTGCAGGCCATTCTAGTTACCTAGGAAATGCTCGCTTCTCCCGCCCTCGGTTTGTTTCGGGCCCAAGACTCGTGGGCATATGCTGACTGCTGGTCTGAGGAGCAGCGGCTTCTCACAGCCCGCATGTTGGGGGGGGGGGGGGAGGGGGCGGGTCGTGAAGCTGGGACAGAAGTCACTTGCTGATGCCGTGTGGCAGTGAACTGTCACCCCCTAAACAGCTAAGACTTTGAAGCTGCTCACAAAGCGCCACAGCTGCGCTCTGCCCTCCTCTCCCTGCTCGGGAGCCAGGGCGCCCATAACGTGGCTCCGGGGGGCCAGCCCTGCCGGGACCCCAGCTGCCTCAGTCAGTTATCCGTTCGTTTGACAAACTGTGATTTGGTCCTGGCCAGGCGCTGGGGGCAATTCCAGGTTTATACTCCAGTGGGGGACACTGCGGAGCAAATAGAGGATCCTCGCACAGTGACAAGATGTCCCGAGTGCAAGGATCGCTCCCACATGTGCTGGGAGGCCGCAGCCCAGATGCAGAATCGGGTGTGGGGGTTCGGGACCAGTTTCCTGAGCTGAGACCCTGTGGAGAGAGGGATGAAGAGGGTTGGGGGGGGGAGCAAGTCCACTCCAGGCGATGGAGTGCCCGGAGGGAAGGGGGATGGACACGTTGGCTGCAGACCCGGCCGCTGTGCTCTCCCAGGACAGTGAGGAATCGCTGGAGGGTTTGCTCCGGGGTGACACAGCGTGGGCTTGGGGAAGGTCACCTTGCTTGCGAGTGCACCGTGCAACCCTCTGCCCCTGTGGGCAGGGCCTGCGTGGGGCCGTTTTATAGCGCAGTCCCGGCGCGGGGAGCCGGTGTCCTGTTCCATGCCTACCCCGGGAGACTCCCTGTGCAGCCCTGGGTTTATTAGCAGTCACCTGGGGACGGAGCCCGAGAGACAGAGCCCCAGTGTGTGAGCTCTCAGGGTGTGGTGGGAACGGCTCTCGGGGGTCCGGCCAGAAGCCCACGGAGCCTTTCCCCTCCTTCCTGGCATTTATTTTGACTGAGGGAAGCACTGTTTTGTGGCATGGCTTCAAAGTACAGCAGTCTCTTTGATGGAAACGGCCAGATGATTTTTTTTTAACATTAGAGTAAGGAGCCTTATAAAAGTATCTTGGGTTGTTCAGGTAATGAAATTAGAGTAAGCTGATTCTCTTGTCCCTCAAATATTGGAACCATTTACGGTTTCAATAAAATCTCCCTTCTGGGCTATTCATTTTCCTTATTTGCTGGTAGATGAAGCAGACTGTCCAGAGCCAGGGTTGGAGAACTGTAAGGAGTCAGAGTCAATCTGTTAGGGTGGTTGAGCCCTACAGACCCGGCTGCACCTCCTAACGCGGCCACTGAAGAATGGCAGGCGAAGGCAGAGACTGGGGGCACCAACTGGTGTGGCAGCGTTCTAATAACACTTCACTTACGGACACTGAAATGTGAATTCCGTACGAATTCTACACATCACAAAGTATTTTCTCAATCTTTTTGCATGGTTTTAAAAATAGAAGACAATTCTTAGCCTGTGGGCCTTATAAAAACAGGTGGCAAGACCGATTTGGGTCCAGGACATCCCTCCACTCTTGCTCTGTAGGACAGGGTCCCTGTTTTAAGACTTCCCCCCGACAAAAAGCTGGAACCAAGTCTCACCCACGTTGCATTAGGTCTTTGCACTTCTTGTCTCTCTGCAATGGATAC
Organism: Cnephaeus nilssonii; assembly: GCF_951640355.1. Taxonomy (NCBI): domain Eukaryota; kingdom Metazoa; phylum Chordata; class Mammalia; order Chiroptera; family Vespertilionidae; genus Cnephaeus; species Cnephaeus nilssonii. The sequence goes on from NC_137073.1 coordinate 49,364,753, forward strand.
TACCGCGCATGTTCAGGGAGAGGCATGGCGCGAGACAAGCTGCCCGTCTTTAGGAGTCTTAGGAAATGTTCACCTGCTGGAATCTCCCTGTGTCCGTGGCTGGTGGGGGTTGGGGGGCTGGGTCTGCAGGACAGCGAGAGGGAGAGGAGGGAGGGAAACCCGTGCAGGGGGAGAGCCAGGCAGAGGGAGGGGACCCCCTGGGTGTGGTGGCATTTCTGTATCCGAGGGCTGAGGGCGACACAGAGCCCTCCCGTTGTCTGGATTTCCAGCACCAAATTCGCACTTCTGTGCAGCTCTCATCCCACCGCCATGTCTCTGTTTACACTGGACGAACACCTGCGGCCATCACAGGTGTTTTCTCCTCCAGCCTGGGTGTTTAGGTGCTCAGTAAAGGTCTGTTGAGCAAACCATCAGATGAGCGCCCTCCCCAGGCCTCTGTACCGTGCAGCCTGGCTGCGGCCCTCGGTTAGGGCCTGCGGGCGGGTGTGATGCTGCTGGAGGAACAGTGTGACTCAGTGTAGGATGTGGGAGTTCATTTGGCTTGGAGATGCCGGTGTCCCGGTCTAATGCTACCACATGGGAGGGTGCACTCCTGCTTTCCTCCTCCTCTCTGGGTTTCCTAGGTCAGTGGTCGGCAAACTGCGGCTCGCGAGCCACAGTTTGCCACTCTGTTGACTAATGAGTTTGCCGACCACTGGGATAGGGGCTTAATCACAAGGAACAACAACAGCCTGTAATTATTGGAATCGAGAGTCTAGGTCAGTGGTCGGCAAACTCATTAGTCAACAGAGCGGCAAACCGCTGTCCTAGGTGATGACACTGCCCTCGCTGAAGCTCCTAACGGTGGAGAAGACAGGAGAAGTGAGGCTGGGGGCGGATTCTCACCTGCTGTTCCCCACTTGTCTCCATGAGTAGGAGAGGCTGGCTCAGTGGTGAAGAGCCCTGATCGGCAGCCCCCAGCCTGGGTTTGGATCCTCATTTCTCCCTGTGTTGGCTGGAGACTTGGGGCCGTGTGACCTCGGCCTTCGTTCCCTCCTGGGTAGCATGGGGATCATGATAGCACCTACCTCAGAGTCATCATGATGATTAAGGGAGAGGACATGTGTGTGGCCACTTAGACCAGTGCCTGGCTCCCAGGGAGCGCTCAGAGCCCACGGGGAGTGGTCGGCACCCCTGGCCAGCCTGCGGAGGTCGGAGGTCACGGCCACCTAGGGCAGAATTGTCACCTCCCATTGGCTCCAGGTCTAACAGGCATGTGCTTGCTGTTCTCAGGAGTGTGCGGACGCGGCCTCCCCCGCTCTCTCACTGGCCGAACTCAGGACCACGTACAGCGACAGTGAGCTGGCTGCGGAGTTCACCAGTGCCATCCGTCGGTAAGCACCCTTCCCGGGACCCCAACAAGCAATTGATTCTGGGAGCGGAGCTCAATTCTTTCTCTTGCTGCTCAGGCCAGCCTCCGGGATCAGGAAGGCAGAGCTTCCACTATATCTCCGTGGGGTTTGGCTCACAAGATGAGTTTTATTTCGGGGATGAAACCTGCCATCTCTTTAGTGACGGGTCCTCCCTCTGTCCGGTCCTTGCTGGTGAGACGTGGAGAGCCACGTGGGCACCCGGCCTTTCAGAGGGGGAGTGACGGGCGAGGGTGTGGGTTTCGCCTGCAAAGGGAGAGTGTCCCTTTCACTGCTGCTTTGTGTTGCTGCTGCCTTGGCTGGGACCTTCAGGACGGTGTCCGGTGCTGACAGTGGAAACAGGCGTGTTGGCCCGTGTGCAGCTCCGGTGGGAATGCTGCCCCCGTGTGGCCGCTCCTTCCCGTCAGAGGCCCCGCTAGTCCAGCTCTGGACATTCTGGTGATGATCTCTGTCATCTTCCCAGCGCCGTGCTGGCCTGCTCTCTCCCAGGAGGTTATGGTGCTGATGCTAAAAGCCTGCTTTGCCTGCTGCACTGACCGTTTCCTCACATCACCTTCTCCGTAGAGTTGAGTTCGGTGACTCTCTCGGGGTTGGTTCACAAGCTCACGTTCTCGGGGCCCCGAGCAACTCCTTAGGCGGCATCTCTGACCCCGGCCCCGGCCCCCGGCCCCGCCGTCCTGGCGCAGCACCGCTCTTCTGTTTGCGGTCTGCGTGTGGTTTCCCTTTTCGAGGAGAATACGTCTTCCTTGCCTTTCCTATGGCTGCTCGTCCTCTCTGGTATACAAAGAGCACGCCTTTCTCACATGTTCGGGGATTTTTTTTAAACACGTTTCCCATCCTTTCTGGGGTTTGGGGCGAGAGGGAGGGAAGGCTACAGGGCACAGCCTGCTGTCCTGACCCAGCCGGGCTATTGTTTACAGCGTGGCCTCCAGGCCGACAGTGGAGGGCAGGAAGGCTGCCTCGTGGGAACTTCATTACCCCCGACCCACTGTGCCCTTTGTCTTTCCTTCCAACCTGCACTAGCCCTGGTTTTATGCTGCCAGCGCCTCTGGCCATGTGGCTCCATTGGAACTGCTGGGCTTGAGGAGGGGAGAGAGAAGCATCCCGGGAGAACTCTGTCAGCCAATCGATGGCTTCCTGTGCCAGCAGCACGGGGGGCAGACCCACTGCCTGCTTCCCACTGGGGGCCGTGTGGGTATTGTGTCCGTACGCTAAGCCCCTTCATTTCTTCAATTTCCCAAACCTCAGAGGCGTTTGCGGGCACAGGCGGGTGCAGGTTCTGCTGACTCCATACAGAGATTCCATGTACTCGGCCGGCACAGTGGGTTTCCAATAACCAGCCTGAAGTTGGTTAGCATGGATTTCTGCTAATCAAGACCCCGTTAGATGGAGCCAAGGCAGAACCCACAGGGCTACAGGACAAAGAGCAGTAACATGATTACATGGTAAAGGGAGCTCAAAAACGGGAATAATCATTTCATGAGTTTATATAACACAGACACCTGAGGGCTATCTAAGGCTTGGGGATGTTTTTATTTTTAAAACTCAAGTGGGAACTGACACCTTCTTTGAAGGAATTAAACCACTGAGCTAGTGGTTGAAGTCAGTTGAGGGAAACATTTCTTCCTTAAAAAAGGAATCTGTGGGCCCGGGCATCCAGATTCAAGACCTATCATGCCGTGTTTGAGCATGTTATATGATTCCACTTACTTGTATCTTCCTCTTGAATTTGTTTCCAAAATATTAAGTAAAAGATTACAATGAATAATTTGGAGGCAATGACAAGGTGCTATGAGGTTACAGCTCTGAGACATTTGCTTCAGTGGGTGGGCTTCTCGGAGGAGATGACCTTTAAGCTGAGATGAGGAAGAAAGGTAGCTGAATGGAGGAAATACGTTCCAAGCAGAGGGAAAGAGCTCAGTGTGTTAAGAATTGATGGCACTCCGGCATGCAAGGGGGAGAGGATGCCAAAACCTGGGCAGGCAGGAGGCAGGTCATATAGGGCCTTATAGGTCAAAGACCACAGACTTCATTCCAACTGCAGGCAGAAGGCACGGAAGGGCAGCTGTCATATTAAAAAGTTCTTCTGGGTGCTCTGTGAAAACCAGACCAGAGTGCAAAGGGGCAGCAAGCAACTATTAGGAGGCTCTGTGATCACTCAGGTGAGAAATGACGGCCCCTGGGTGGCTGTGGTGTAAATGGAGTCTCGGTCAGTGGGGTTTGCTATTGAATGGATGAGGCAGTCCGGGGAAAGGGAGGAGCAACGGCTGACTCAAGACAGGTGTCAGCAAGTGGGCGAAGGGTGTTGCCGTTTGCTAACAAGGGAGGAGGAATGATTTCGGGGAGCATCTCAGAAGCCCCGCCTTAGACATGTTAAATTGAAGATGCCTGTGAAGTAGAGATGTCAAATAGACAAGTCCAGAGATCCAAGGAGAGGCCAGAGATAAAGATTTAGAAGTGTTTGGCATGTTTTTAGAAAAATAAATGGGAGTGGGGAGAAGAAGCAGTATGCTACAAAATATGGTCCAAGCCCAAGTCTTCAGTACGCTGAGTATTTAGGGTTGGAGCAGGGAGCAAGGAGTCAGTGCAGGAGCCTGGGGAACCGCAGCGACACAGGCGAAACCCAGGCACTCCCGGGGAAAGCCATGCTCGGGGAGAGGCGACGGGCCCGACTGGGAGTTCAGGATGGTGGAGACTGGGTGTGGCAGCGCCGAGATCATCAGTCACCTCGTGAGCAGTTTCAGTGGAGACAGAGCCCGCGGGGTTCGGGGGTACCAGGAAGGTGAGGGGGAGAGGACCTGCACATGCAGACAATGCACTCAGTGACTAATTCCGCGTAATGAGCGATTGCTAAGGAATTCCAGGCCTAGTGGCGGCCTGGCTGTGACTCCCTGCGGTCTGGTCTGATTACAGCGACTCTGAAGGGTTCCTGGTGGCTACAGAGCCACTCACTACCTCATCAAGCCCGGGCTCTGGCCCTGCTGACTCGCCCAGCTGCTCATTTGGACTTTGTGATTAAAGGAGTGCAGTTGGCCCTTTATTTCAGGGAGAGTGCCACCTCCTCCCTGATTGCTCGGAGAGCTCCGCTCCAGGCTCCCCGGCACAATGAGCCGCACAGCCGGCCGCAGAGGCCTGCCTGGCTCGGTCTCCTGCCCAGCTCACTCACTGGCAAGTCACCTGGTTCTTCTCACCTGCAAGCTCCCACCAGGAGTCTGCCTCACATGCTCTGTGTACATGCCACTGCCTAAAATCATCTTTCAACTAGAGAGAGAGAAAAGCACCTCCCTGGCTGTGTGGTTAGAGCAAGATTCATAGGACCTTTTGTGACCAGAAATAACCTTCATTTTTGGTGGAGCGGGAACACCGGTAACCAAAATCCATGTGTGTGCTGGTGACGTGGGTGCGCCTGGTAATAGTGTGGTCCAGGACTGTCTGTGCTTGGTGATACAGGCGTGTATCTTGCGCGCCTGCACTACTGGGAGTAAGGACGCAGGGAGGTGAGGATGGGATCACAGTTCTGGGCATTCGAGAAAACGGTTTATGAATGTGTTACCCTCGAGGGAGCAAATGGCGCATGTAGTGTTTAATTTCTGCTTTCTCATCTTTGTGGAGCCTTGGGAGTGCTCTTCCGGGGGTTGTTACCTTATCTGGACAAACTCAGTAAATTCTTCCTTAGCTGAAGGCCAAGCAGATTTCAACTAGAAACCAGACAGAACTGGACATGAATGGTTGAGGTTCCAAAGCGACGGGACTAGCAGGCTTCTGGCTCCTGCTCGGGTTGTCCTTTGAGAACCCGAGGAAGGCTGGACTTCATTCTGTAGGAAGTGTGCCCGTGCGTGTAGTCATGCCTATAGACTGAGTTCCAAGACCACCTGCAGCTCATCCACAGACCCATCCAGTTTCCCCGTTTTGCCTGATCATAAGAATCATCAAGGGCGCTTATTAAACTGCAATTCCTAGATCTCGGCCCAAACCTACTGCATCGGAATCCAGGGACGCGCCCAGTACTGTAACTGTAAACAGTGCTCTGGAGCTAGTCAATCACTCCAAGCCACTCTGGACGTGTGTCATTGTAAGTTTTCCAATAGCCACACTAAGAAAATGGTGAAGTTAACTTTAATAACAGCCCAGTATATCCAAAATATTACCATTTCAACACGTAATCAGTATTTCTTAAATTATTGCAGTATTTTAGTCTTTTTTTTTTCCGTATTAAATCTTCAAATCCCAGTGTGGATTTTGTATTTTCTGCACATCCCATTTTGGACTCAGCACATGTCTGTGGGTCTAGAGCTGTTCTCAGTAGTTTAGTGTTTGTTTCAGTCCAAATGAGAAACAATGGGGACAGGACTTTTACTGCAGACTCCTGCCTCACTCAAAGGAAAACAGGTAAAGTAGCCCGCATTTGAGGTTTAAACATGAGGGTTAGCCTGCCTTTATATCTTTAAATAACTGGCATCCTACTGTCCTGTAGTTCATAGGAGCAGTTCACTCCCATCCCTGAGGCCTAGGGAGCTCTTATAGACCGTTCTCAGCTCCTGGCAGTGGCTCCCCTCCCTGATCCTGTTGGGCAGGGTCTGTGAGGGCCTCGCTGGGTTCTGGCGTCTCAGCGGCCTGGGCACTAGGGAAGGAAGCCCTTTGTTTTGTTGGGGGTCCCATATTCTCCCTGTATGCGGGGTGAGGCAGGGATATGAATGGGGGGGGGGTGGAGAATAATGGTATTGCTCTGAGCAGTTTTTTTTTGTTGCGAATTTATTGAGTTCATGGGGACATTTTTAATTCTTGTCATCATTTTTTTCCATTTGCACTATTAACTTTAGAATGGAAAGGAAAACAGTAACAAAATGCAGGAGAAATAACACTTCCCTATTTTTAAAAAATTATTTTAATTACTTTAGCCAGAGGGAAATGGGGGCAGGGGGATAGTTCATGTTCTACCCTTCCTCAGCCTTGCAGGAAGGCTAAGGAGAACAGTAAGAGAGGGAAGGAGGGCGACAGACACCGGTCACCCTTCTGGTAGGAAATAGTGCCACTCTCAGATTCCTGTAGGAATTGCAACCAAATTTCCTGGTGGCTGCTAGGGCCCCAGAAAAACCCACCTTCCCCAGCAGGTGGGACCCACTTTGCTGCAAGACTCTGCAGGGATCCTTGGTGGTAGGGAGGCCTCCCTGGGGATTGAGGGGCTGGTGGCTAGGCTTCACTTTGAAAGATCTTTCCCCTTCAACCTCCCTCACAAAGCAGGCCGGGGTTTTGTGTTGCAATTCCTCTATTAACTGTTTGGGAAGCTTGACTCGCTGGAGGCAGAAACTAAGATTAGAGAGCCACTGAACCATCTCCTGAGTCCTCCCCCCGAGGTCACCTCCCTGCCCCTCCCACAGGAAGCATAGAGCTCACATACTTGACAAAAGCATGAGTTGTAAAAATTTCAAGCAATGCACGAGTGGACAATGAAAGCCTTCTGCCATCCCTCTTATGTGCATTAACCTTTGCGGAGTGGTGGTTAGCCTTCTGATCTATTATTAGTATATCAGATTTTTAGTGTTTCTGCAAAAATGGCATCCAATAGAACTCTTCCTTTTTACTTGACAATTTATCAGACATCATGCTAATGCATTTCGATCTGCACTTTTTTCGGTTGCAGAATGGTAGACATACCCTAACCTGGCTACCCGCCCCTTCACCCACCCCCCTAAGCTGTTATAGCCAACTAGAGGCCCAGTGCATGAATTGGTGCACCAGTGCGGTCTCTTGTCCTGGCCTGTGGGGTTGGGCCAAAACCACTCTCTAACATCCCTCGAGGGGTCCTGGATTACGAGGGCACAGGCAAGGCTGAGGGACCCCACCAGTGCACCATCAGGTCCAGGAAGAGACAGGAGAGGTTGGCCAGCCAGGGAGGGACCATGGGAGGGCTCAAGGCATGTCTGGCCCATCTTGCTCAGTCCCCATAGCTGGACCCCAGCAGCAAGCTAACCTACCAGTCAGAGCATCTGCCCCCTGGTGGTCAGTGCACATCATAGTGAGTGGTTGAGCAGCCTTAACGTATCATTAGCAAATTACGCTTTGATTGGCTGAACGGCCAACCAGACACTTAGCATATTAGGCTTTATTATATAGGATGCTTAAGTGAATGTAACTGTGATCGTGTGTCTTTCAGCACCTACACTACCTCTTTAAGAAAAATTCCTAGAAATCAAGTTGCTTAGCCAAGGAATGTGTTCATTTTTCATTTTGCTAGATACTGCCAAGTTGCCTTCCAAAATGATCATGCTAATTCACATTCCTCACACTCACAGTGATCTTTCTAGGACTTTCTTCCATAAATTCTGGTTTCTTAGTTTGTTCCAGGGAACCAATATCTTCAGTGAGTTGTTCTGAAGGGGTTTTAACCATTGTCGCTGAGAAACTGCCCACCCTCCCCTACCTTCCACCCCTGGTATGGTGCTCAGTACTGGGGACACATGGGGAACCAAACCAAGTAAGATCCTTGCAACCCCAGAGCCTGCATGCCGGTGGGGAGCTTGTGGAGCTCAAATACATAAACCAAGTCATAGCATGGTGTGACGTGTGACACCACGCAAGGACACTGAGTGACAGAGGCAGTTAACTTAGGAGATGGGGAGTCAAATGAAAGTGCAAACATAATCTAAATACTTACAAGGGAAACAAGGACCTTTGAAATGAGAGTAATACTGATTCTACTCGACCTTTTTGTTTTGCAAGGTAGGCTCATGTTGATTTCCATGAGTCGGGATTTGTCCATGGCAGGCTGCCCAGAGCAGAGGTTTCTGTTCTTGAATCCGAAAGGTTCAGGATATGCTTAGGACACTTGGAAGAGTGTAGAGAGGGAGACAGGGAATTTCTCGATTAGCTCAGTTTCTCCATCTGGAAGGGCCTTATCGTTAAAGGAAGCAGGCTCAAACCGGCCTTCGGGAGTGCAGAGTGAGGTGTTCAGACTGAGGGGAAAGGGGAACTCTCTTCCTTTTCGTACCACCTCCTGACTTGGCAGGCTAAACACTTCCAGGGCAGTAGCCACTCCATCATCATCTCGTTACTCTTGGCATGCTCTCTCCATGACAGAGAAAAGAAGTTAAAGTCCAGAGTTCAGGAGTTGGTGAGTGCCTTGGAAAGACTCACCAAGAGCAGTGAAATCCGCCACCAGCAATCAGCGGAGTTTGTGAATGACTTGAAGAGAGCCAACAGGTAAACCCCTTTGCTTGTGAACTCACACCAGGGAGGATGTTTCCATAATTACTGGGAGCCATACTTGAGAATGGCAAGTCCTTGCCTGCCCTTCTCAGAGCCTGGTCTTCCCTGCGGCACAACGTCCCACCGCCCACAGAAACCTGAGAAATGCTGGGTAAAGACACGGCCTTGAGCCAAGTGTTCGGGACATGCAGCACAGAATGTGTGGTCTGTCCCCTCTTACTCCATACAGTAAAGTTCTGAGAAGGCATGCAATTTTTTAGAAACCTATTTGTGTTTATGCCAATGTTTCCCAAACAAAATTGGCGCCAGACCTTTTATTTGAGCAACATTTACTGCCCAGTGGGAACGTTTTAGGAAGCGTTGCTCTGAGACAGCAGTCTCGAACTTTTTGGGCTCAGGACCCCTTTATACTCATAAAAAACTGAGGACTGCAAAGAGCTTTGTCCTTTATCTATCTAATGACATTTCTCATTTTAGAAACTGAAACACAATTTTTTTCAAGTTTTTATTCATTTACTTAAAAATATACATTATTTACCTGTAACACACATGGCCTTTATTTTAAAAATAACTTATTTTACAAAAAAATAGAGTGGTACTGTTTTTACAATTTTGCACATTGCTAGTATCTGGTTTAATAGAAGACAGCTAGAACCTCACAACTGCTTCTCCTGGCAACAATATGTTTTGAAATAGATCAAGAAATTCAGCTTCCACAGTAGGTAGAAAATACAGGACCTCACAACCCCCCTCCCCAAAAAAAGGCTCTCAGGAGAATCTGAATGCACATGGGGTGCTGCTTTGGAGACAGAGGGCACCGGGACTTACCTAGCCCTGGGCTCAACCTGCCCTCTCTTCACGGGCTCCCAGCGGGGACAGTTCACAGAGGCCTGTATTTTACTCTTGTCTGGCTGGCGTTAGCTTCTGGCCTGAGTGCTCTGAATCCCACCAGTCCACAGAATAACAGGAAGTTGTCCAGCCACTCTGCCCTCATCCCAGGTGAGGTTCTTGGTCTACACTAGTGTGTGAGACACTCTTTCCTGTAGCGAACACTTGACCGTCTGTTGCAGGCAGCCATGAACAACAAACAGACACAGTATTTGTATTTAAATGACAGATTTCTGGACTTCAGCTCCCTTTCTGCTTATTTTGGATTGTTGGTTTTAAATCTCTGCTAATACATTAGTGACAAGCCTCTAGCAGTCGAGCTGAATGCGTCATGGTTAAGCCAAGAGATGCATGGCCGTGAGCGTTGAAATACCAACCACTTGACTTCAGATTCTTACTGAGAGGCTGAGTGACCTGTTCTTCGGAGCAGTGCTGACTGGACCTGGCTACCCAGGGGACAAGATAGTGTATGTGTGTCTCAGTGCTATCTCAGGTGAATCTTCCATCTCATTCCCTTCTGTTCCCACATAGCAACCTGGTGGCTGCCTATGAGAAAGCAAAGAAGAAGCATCAAAACAAACTCAAGAAGCTGGAGTCTCAGATGATGGCCATGGTGGAGAGACATGAGACCCAAGTAAGGATGCTCAAGCAAAGAATAGCTCTGCTGGAGGAGGAGAACTCCCGGCCTCACACCAATGAAACTTCACTTTAATTGGCACTCGGGCACCAACGTCCTACCGGTGGAAGCTAAATTATAGCAGGTCACCGAAGAGAGAAGGGCTCCAGGTGACAGAGTACCTGCTGGGGAAATTAAGGACGATTGGCAGGTAGGTCAGCACTAGGACAACGGAGTGCCGTGAACTCAGCCCTGGAGGTGAGCGTCCCTGGTGACACTGTACAGACCACATCCCGAGGATCCTGCTCCTCCACCGGCCCATGGGCCGCATGTAAATACCCGCTGTGTGTGCCATGCTCAGCAGGCCTTGCTGCTGCTTCCAGCACGGCTCTGTCACGCTCCCGCCTTTCCTGCGTCAGTGGTGTCCCAGGCATTTGTCTTATTGGATTTTCCACTCTTTCCTTCTGTTTGGCAGACAGTGACCTTACCTCTGGCATCCCGATTTCTCCTCTTTCGTCCTCCTCCAGGGAAAAACTGGCATACACAGGGGAATGGGAGGGGGCCTACATATCTAGATTTGCTTACTGCAAGAAGGTTTTGGTTTTCAAGTCCCACGCGTCAACTCTAAGACACAGGCTGCCACTCAGAGATGCTCTGGGAGGCAGATTACAGGAAAATGGCAGATAGGTGTTTCAGTCCCAGATATGAAGTTATAGGTAAAGCAGGCACAGGCCTGTGCCTGAACAATTCTGTATGGAAGAATGAAATCGCCTTCAGCTCTCATCGTGGAGGTAGGGAGCTCTCTTCTGACTTTGGTATTGCCCCTACCAAGTGGAGCCTTATCAACAGCCAAGGCTTGGCGCTGACAGAATCCTGTTGATACGTGTATTGGAACTAAAATTTTACCTAATTTTTTTCAGAGGAACATTTTTAGTACTTTCCACCCACCCCAGAGCACTACATAATTGCTATTTGCATGAATCAAAGTTCATCCACAAATTATATGTAGCTCTGGACCTGCCTCTAATTTCTGTAAAGGAAAGAGCCAGGACCCTGAGCAGATAGTTTCACAGGCTGATCCCACCCATTTAAGAGATTGCTACTGACCTGCCAGTTCGACTCCGCTCCCGAGGCTATGAAGGGCAGGGGTGAGGGACTGGTCCTTGAGGCCTCCTTTTCTCCCCCCCAAGACTTGGTGATGGTTAGCATATGGTGCTTAAACAGGTTAAATCTCAACAAAATGGTGACAGGGCAGGACCAAAGTACCTGAATTCTTTCAGGAAGGGCTTCCATCTTAAATTCATTATTCCTTTCCTACTGTAACCTTCACCCTTTCACTTTCTTTCTATAGTTGCCCTACAGAGACATTTTATTTTCAAGGACCACTTGCCATTTATTCTATAGTACCTAAGGTCCACCCCAATGCCACAGTTTTGCTTATGACAGGTAATTACATCCCCAAGCTAAATGTCTGTTTTCAGAGAACATGAATCTAGGTCCTTAGCCTTCGGCACAATGGACAAGGACACTCTAGCCACCACCTTGGAGGGCAGAGTTTTATCCCAAAAGCAACCAACTTTCTCAGGTAAGCAGTGAGGCTGCCCAATCTTCAAAAAAAGTCAACTGGCATCGGTCTGGAAGGACCAGCTTGTGGGTGCTTAGGTCACTAAGAAAGTGCCTGCTGGTTCCTCCTCCGGTTATGAGTCTACCACAAGCTGGTTCGTGTGATTTTTAAAAATCAATTTTTACTCTTAGGGTAAATTTTCATGTTGTCACAAGGAAAATGTTTTGGCTGAAAAGTATGTCCAAAAATCAGTTTTCTCCATTTTTCCAGCTTGCCTAGGGCAGTGGTCGGCAAACAGCGGCTCACGAGCCACATGCGGTTCTTTGGCCCCTTGAGTGTGGCTCTTCCACAAAATACCACGGCCTGGGCGAGTCTATTTTGAAGAAGTGGCGTTAGAAGAGGTTTAAGTTTAAAAAATTTGGCTCTCAAAAGAAATTTCAATCGTTGTACTGTTGATATTTGGCTCTATTGGCTAATGAGTTTGCCGACCACTGGCCTAGGGGAATGTCCTCCTCTAAGCAAACTGGGCATGTATTCATGGCTTTCTGACACAGGAATAGTCCTGTCTGCTGGCCTGTCTACCATTCTCACTCCAAGTTAAACAGAGAACCCATCCTTGTAGGGTTAGTTCATGTAACCCCTCCAGACCAGAAGGTCTTTGCTCTTCCATTAAGAGCCCCTGTATTACTGAAACTACCTGGCCTCATTCTGAGTTTATACTTCAATATAATACTTTTTAAATATGTGTTGAGTAGGTGAAACTATTCCCCAGTAAAACTGTTACTTTTATAAATGTGTAGAATAAAAAAGCTATCATTAAATAGTTGATTTCCTTTCCTTGTATTTTTCAAATACTCCTTGTTGAAGGTGAACCAACAGGCACTTGGTTATGCTAATTGTGGGGCCTACTCAAACTGAATTGATCATTAAATGATTGCAGGTGCCTGGGTAATTTTCCTTTTTTTATAAGCTGAATTATTCTTCCTAAATAGAAGCTGGTTTATATTAACATCTCCATCAGGGGTAAAACAATGTTCTTAATTCTAACTTGTATGGGATATAAAAAAAAACAAAAAACCTTTAGATCTTCGTATTTTTAACTGTTTTCTCCCAGTGGTTTCTTACCCCTTTTAGGCAGTTAACTTCTCTGTTCAGAGTTCAGTCTTTGTCCCTTAGAGCAATGGGCATGGGAAGAAAAGACCCATTTCACAGTTTTCTTGAGTGTAGTTCCTGCCCGCTGCTGAATGGAGGCAAAAATCAGATAAGAGAATTCTACTGTAGTACCATCAACGTCTAAGTGGGCCTACCAACGATATCTGATGTCTGCCAAGCCCCAAGTGCTCCAGCTACCAAAACTGCCATGCCACAGACCTGTAGGTGGTAAGATTCCTCTTTGAGACTTTCACCAAAAGTTATTCATGATTAAATAGCTGTCATCAGACAGCTGACACTCATCATGCCCTCGAGCCCCAGAGGAATTACAAGGTGTCTCAGCATTGCCAATGCAGGTAATTAACTGTTTCATACTCACTCTCATCTGCTGGCATGTCAGGTTTCTGAAGTTAATATCCAGTGCTTGAAACTGGAAATTAAGTACCAGTTAAACATAATTGCTTAATTCTCCTTTGAGGTGCATGCCCTTCTTACTGAGTTTTCCTCTGAGCAGTACTTTGCAGGAACCTCAGAGTGATGTGCAAAATGCATAACTAGGAGTATGGCTCATCCATGAAACTAAAGTGAAAATTTCATCATGTTCACTAAGCTTACAGCTGCATCTATTTCTTGATGCAGCAAACAGAGCTACAGTTAGTTTCTAGAGGCCAAAAGGGGAGCAAGGTCTCTGATGATTAGGTTTTGCATTGGGGTGGGGCAGACATAAATAACATTTTTGTTTTTTCTATAGTAGGTGACACTAAAAAATCATATATAATTATTTTTCATTTTATCTACAGAATGTCTTATTTGTCAAGAAATAATACAATCACCACCTTTCACTGAGGCTTACAAACTTACTAGTGCTCAGAAGCTGGGCACTACTTTGTAAGTGACAAAACTTGTTACAAAACAAAAATTATGCCTTTGCTGCACTCCCAGTTCTCACTAAAGTTTACCCAAATCCTGTTCTAGATGACTGAAACTTCGTGTCTACAGGCCAGGTTGAAGTTAGCCCTGAACATGCCACCTTCTGCAGTTCCTCCTGCTTCACACACTTAAAGTTACTTTCTGCCTGACTATATTTGTAGTCACTAACAGATATAAAAAGCCTAAAGCATATAACTGGAATTAGAATTATCACTAAATGGCTGTAAAAATATAAACAAGTAGAAAAAGGTACAAGTTTGAATAGCAGCTGTTTTGCTAAATCCTGTGTAAAGGAAGCTAGTTCCACATATAGACAACAATTACATTTTTAGTTAAGATTTTGCATGTGACCTTGATAAGAAATCATTCTGCTCCAGGAACAACAAATACTATTGGATAACCATATACTTCACCGACAGTACTTGATTTTTCCATAGTCGAGGTAGATACAAAATCACTGATCCAATAATCATCTGAAATATCAGCTCAGCAGAATAGAACAAGCTATATACAAAATTCCCCCATATTCATACTGATGACAAGCGTAGTTGTTCCTGGTCTACATTCACTTTTGCACTTTCTGCAAATTAAATCCATGTGGAAAATGTTCTGTTTGTAGAACTCCTGGTACTCACTTATAGTGTTCACGTTAGGACTGCCAAGTGAAAAAAGAAAAGGACCCTAATAATCTGCTTTGATAATGAAACATGTTCCTTTATTACTTCTGATAAGTTTTTAGACATTGTCAAGACTTACTTTGCATGAGATTTGTTTCCTATTTGAAAATGTGCTACTTTTAAACCACTTGAATTATTAGAAAAACCTGCTTGAATGTACTATCAGTTATTAAAGCACATGTGACTAACTCTGTCAGTATTGTTCTACTGTTTGTACTAAAAGTCTCATTTTACAGTTGCTACTTAGCCCTGTACTATACCTTGTAGATTATTCATTTGTATGCTTTAAATGTTTCTAGATGCCTTTCATTTTATTAGCGGCTGTAAAATAGCTACTTTGTGTTCTTTGATATATAATTGTTTTTTAAAATCTCCATTTATTTATACAGAGACATTTATAATATTTTACAAACATTCTTATATTCTGAATAAATATTTCTAATTCCATGATGTACTGGAACTGTGTTCATTAAAGGGAAAGGCTGTCCTTCCATAATACTGTTTGTCTAACATGTAAATATCAGATCTGTGGGGTTCACACCAAATCACAGCCCTAGTCAAAGCGGGACTAGAAGACAGACTATAGTTAGGTTAAAACAGCCAAAGAAACCTCATTTATCACCAAATTTCTATTTGGCAGCCTGTTCAAGTTTAATATGAATGGGAAGTTATTAACGGATTTTCTTTTCCTTTTAAAACATCACTGAAATGGGGAATATAATCAAGAATTGGAAATACAAGGAAGTCATACATGACTACAAGAAAGGATGGCAACCAGCTTTGCAATATGTCAGTTCTCACTATCTCAAAGCAAAGTACCTCTGACTAGGGTGTAATACCTTGGTCACTCTCAATATTTTAAATAAAATAAAAATATTATTGAGATCTGTAGAAGAGAATGTATTTCTTTCTAACCTGAGATCCAAGGACTGTCAAGTATTAAAAACTTGATTCTGGAACAATTTAAGAATTGCGAGATTATGTATCTAACTCATACTCAACAACCAAACTGTAATTTTGTTGAGAAAGAAAATACATACCAGTTCTTTATTTTCATTGCAGAGACATTCTACAGTTTAATATTTCTTCCTATCAGATAAACATACCTTTATCTTATACTTATCATTTCTTATTGGTCCAAAGAGATGCAACCATAATATGAGCAACATGGAACCTATAACAAGTAATAGCAGAAAGCAAATTAAAAGGTAGTAAGTAAAACTGCCCAAGCAGCAAATTTATTAGTATTGCACTACAGTCAAAATTTAACACGATAATGTTTTTACAGAAAGCCAGTATTTGAACAATCAACTAAAAAAAAAAAAGTTTTAAATTACAAATAAAACCTTCCATTATTCAAATTGTATTCTGTAATTTCTAAATTGGTGTTACATCAAAACGCTTTCAAAAAGAACATAACAACACATAGGAATTTGTTCATTCTCTCAGTGGAGAGGACAGCTGGCATTTCTAGTCAACTTTGGAAGTGCAGTAATCCTGCAAACATTTAAACTCCCAGTTCATAAACTTGAGTCTTCCTTTATGATAGTTACACCCAATATAAATGAAAAACAGTCATTAACACTAAGGGAAAGAGACAAAGCTACTGTTCAACCAGGATGTAATAAATCCATTCTAAAGTATCAACTGATATAACTACATGGTGAACCCAACAGGTATTTGGGGGTTCCATTTCTGCTCTCCCTGAATGTTTGACAATTAACCAAAACAAGCACCAAGAATTTCATTACTACCATAGAAAGAATAACTCTAATGTAAAGTGTACTTACATAGTCTTTCTGCAAACATTAAAATGCCCTAAGATAAAGTAATGAAATGATGCTATTAAGGCAAAATTTAAATGTTAAATTTCACATAAAAAAAATGATTATTGAATAACATTTACAAATCTATTTAGTTATCACATTTATTCTAAAGTACAGTTTTCTCAATTGAATATCATATACTTAAATCATTTCATCAATTTTTTTGCCAGCTTTTTAAGTTCTAAATACAATTATTTGTTTAACATGGCTCAGCATAAATGTCTTCACCTTTTTCAGACTAAAACTATTCCCAAGGAAATTATTTTAGGACTACATATTTTCCATGAATGTTATCTAGTCCTCACAGCATAAAAAACACTTGTTCATATCTTGTTTTGGAAATAGGCAGGGTATAAAAAGAAGTGAATTCTTAACTCCCTTTCCCATCCAAACTAAAGAGTATGCCCTTATTTTGCTTAGATGAAAGATACATAGATTTCACTAAAGTTAGGTAATACATGAATTATAATTCCATTTGATTAATCATTTTATTCTGAAAAAAGATGGTTTGAAATTTTAATTAAAGCCAACAAGTAAAATCAACAATCTGAATTGTATGAGTCAGTACCTACCAAAGAATTTTATAAGGTACTAAGTCAATAAGCAAACTTCAAAAACAATAAGGAAATATATATATATATATGTATATACACAAATATATGTATGTAAAATAGTTCATGATTTTATTTTCCTTGCCTGTTTGTTATTGAAGAAAGAGTTTGTAATATTTATCAAACAGAAGTCAGGTTAGCTGCCTCCTGTCCTAACTCCAAAGTGAAATATACGCAAAAAGTAACATTAAAGACACAGTTCTTTGGACACTTGCATTTGAAACTAAAAGATACTTGTGCAAGATGCAAACACAAACCCAAAATGAACATAAAGATCGTGGTGCCCTAGGACAGTGGGGAGATGTGCTCTGTGCTTTTCCATCCGTACATATCCTAGGTAAAGTACATGAAGAGTGCCAGTCCACAGCTACTCACTATATCAGCACATCTACCCCAACTGCTGAGGAAGAATTACTGCCTCTCCCAATTTCATTCACCATTGCAAACCTTTGCTTTCATTTGCTGCCATGCATAGTTTATTCCTAAATATTACAAAAGCATAAGCCAAGATATCATTTTACAAAGAACTAGCTAACTACTTAAAGCTTGAGAAATGACTAAATGTAGATTTGTGCCGCAAATGTTTCACTCCATGCTTTGTAGCTATAGACTGCTTTAGGACATCAGATTCAATTAATTAAAAACAGATTAAATTGCTAAATTCTACCTTAAAAAGTCTACAGCCACCCTAGCCAGTTTGGCTCAGTGGATAGAGCATCAACCTGCAGACTGAAGGGTCCCAGGTTCGATTCCAGTCAAGGGCACATGCCTGGGTTGTGGGCTCGATCCTCAGTAGGGGGTGTGTAGGAGGCAGCCGATCAATGATTCTCATCATTGATGTTTCTATCTCTCCCTTCCTCTCTGAAATCAATAAAAGTATTTTTTTTAAATGTCCTTAAAAAAAAGAAATATCTAAAAAAAAAAAAGTCCACAGCCTAGAAATATTAACTAAGACCTCTAAAAGACTGAGGACCTGCAGAACACTGCTCATTTCACCCTAGAAATGCATAGATGTTTTCTTTATTCCCAACCCAATTTGACGGCATATATCGAGACTTAAAATAGCACTGGTTTCTACAGCCCTCCAATGTGCTTACTGCTCAAGGACCATAGTGAGATCAACTCTCAAAAGCAAGACATTATCGCTGCTTACAAATGCCCAGAGTGCAGATTCACCATAGGTATGCAGCACAAATTAAAACAAAAAAAAAAAAAAACTCTTCTACAATATAAGAAGAGTGGGGGGAGTAGGGAAAGGGATTCAATGGCCTCTTCCTGGCTAATCATACCAAGAAAAAGGATTAAAAAACAGGTCTTAATGTGGTACAACAGATAGAAGCCAGTAACTAAAACAACACCCAAACACCTGCAAGAATCCTCCCACCAAAAAAGCAGCACATCTATGTTCAGGGCCTTATTCTTCCCCCACTGGACTGAAAGACTAGTCTACTAAGAACAGGGTCCATGTGGAACAAAATTATAAACAAGGGCAATTGGTTTCTATATTGAATCCCTTTCCCCAGAGCACCCCTGACCAGCACTATAGTATCAATACAAACACCTTGTCAAGGTTAGTGCCTTTTAGATTTTTCTTTCAAGCTGCTACCACAGCATACCAGCCTCTCTGCTAACCACAGAAGACTGAAGACAAATGGAATCTCTTTTAACTGGCAAAATTATTAATCTGGGGATCCAGATCAAAGGTTTGATTATGAACATTTCTCAAGATATAAGACTTCCATTCTTTATTATAGTTTTTTTTATTTATACTTCTTTGTACTTTATGTTCAACTCTGAGCCACTAAGCTCATGGAAGCCAGCCCTTCAAGTCTACTCCCATGCGCGAGAGGTAGCTTTACTGTTTTCCCTAACCACATATAGACTACTATGTCAATGGCAAATGCTGTTAGTCACAAGGCAACTAGATGGGAAGGAATGGATCACCATACAGGACAAATGTATACCTTCCGCAAGAAGAGACTATGACACGGCTGACTACGGCTGTGTGTGCTCTGGGTTACGCTGCTGTGACAAAGCAGGGCACTTCAGTATGGCTGGACTTGCAAAGTGTCAGCACAGGAAGGACCAGACTCCCAAACACTGATCTTTAAAGTGAGGAAATTTACTTCAGATTTCCTGGATTGCTTGGCAACTGACGTAGGATAAATGAACTGTCCAGAGCTAGAAAACACCTGGTAATGGCCACATACTATTAAGACTCTGCTTGGGGTAAGCAGTGATCACAGTTCTAGTGTAGTACATCATAAAGCACTCGAGAACTGATTTATCTCCTCTAAATTTTTTTCCTTATACTCTCTCTGCACAGCAACTAAACTTATCTTCTTCTTTTAGGGCACTTTTATTCTAAAATAATAACCTGTCATATTTTTTGAAAATTCAATCCAGAACTCTACTTTGAAAGCATGGGCAGACCCTTTCCTGGCCACTGGCAATCTGCCATCGTTGTGACAGAGGTGTACAGACTTTAAGAGTAACTCAATTCCAAGAAAAAAGGGAATGAGAAAGCCCATCATAATCTCACTTTTAAAATGTTTGGCAACTATACAAAAGCACTTTAAAGTCTTAGGACAGAATACAAAATGAGGAGCTCTAGCTAGGCTTTACTAAGCTATCAGGAATAAAGTTTAACAAAACTTGTTCTACTAACACCTGTTTACCTAGAGACAGGTAAGTACTTAAAGGTAAAGGATATTGATACCATCAGACAAAATAAGAGTTTGTCTTATTGATCATTAGTTACAGCAATACATGAGCCCCTTTCTATAGGCTAGAAGATAATCCAAGTCAAAATTACTAGGCAACACTTATTTTTTCTCCAATCAGAAAAATGTTAATGAGTCTGACCTTATAACTATCCTACCTAATAAAATAGTAATATGCAAATTGACTGCACCTTCGCTACACCCAAGCCATGCCCACCCACCAAAGCCACACCCACCAGCCAATCAGGGTGAGTATGCAAATTACCCAACAAAGATGGCGGTTAATTTGCATACGCTGAGAGAGGGAGGAGTGAAGACTGAAGACAACTTGGAAGAGGGAGGAAAAGCGGAAAGCAAGGTGGCTGCCAGAGGGAAAGCCCGGGCGGGGTTGGAGCGGGGTGGAACAGGGCGGAGTGGGGCGGGTGGCAGTGGCGAGCAGGTGCAGGCGCGGTGGCCGAAAAAGCGGCGGCAGCGGCAGCGCACGCGGCTGCTGCAACAGCTGCTTGCAGGATTTTCCTGCAAATGGGCTACTAGTCATAATAATAAAGAGCTAATATGCTAATGGTCGGGACGTCATAACACATAACAACCTATCACGTGCTCCGGAGACAGGGCGAAAGCTGGGAGGCACCTGGAGGAGGCAGGACCAGCCCAAGGCAACTCGAGGGACTGAGGGTGGGGCTTGAAGCGGCCAGAGAAGGCCAGAGGGGCCGGGGACTGGGCCAGGCACGCTGGAGCTCTGCGTGGAGAGGTTCGGGTGTCAAGGCAGGGCGGCGGGTGGCTGGGCGGGGCCACGCGATTTTGCGAGCTGGGCTCCTAGTGATTAATATAAAAAGGAAATACTGCCTCAGAGAGTAATTGAGACACAACAGATGTCAATCAAAACAAAATCTCTGAGCAGGCAAAGTAAAGTCCAACCATACAAAAATATAAAAAAACCAAGAGATTTTCTTATCAGTAGTAAGAAAAATTACTTGGCTGACTTTATAACTGACTTCGTTCCTTACTGTTCAAGTTAACTACCTACTGGACACACACACACACAAAAAAAAAAAGTTAAATGAGAAAATAGGTAATGAAATGTTTTTAATGCACACATGCACTCAGACCTGAATATTTCTAAAGACCATCACAATATATTAAGTTTTATAGAAGAATTTAATTCCTTTGGAAGGATGCTCTTCACTTAGATTTGAGTTCTTTTCAGGTGATATTACAGCAGTCCCCACTTATCCACAGAGACGCATTCCAAAATCCTCAGAGGATGCTTGAAACCACAGATAGTACCAAACCCTAAGTACACTATGTTGTTTCCTATAAATACATATCTTTTCACTTAAAGGAAGCACTTTACGACTTCTCTTTGACACATCCAAGTTGCCAGCATCACTACTCCTGTGCTTTGGGCCATTATCAAGTAAAACTAGAGGCCTGGTGCACGAATTCGTGCACCAGTGGGGTTCCTCAGCCTGGCCTGCAGAATTGGGCCAAAACCGGCTCTCGGACATCCCCCAAGGGGTCCCAAATTGGGAGAAGGTGCAGGCCAGGCCGAGGGACCCCACCGGTGCATGATAGGGGCCAGGGAGGGACCGTGGAAGGGCTCCAGGGCATGTCCGGCCCATCTCGTTCAATCCTGATCGGCCAGACCCCAGCAGCAAGCTAACCTACTGGTCGGAGTGTCTGCCCCTGGTGGTCAGTGCACATCATAGCAAGCGGTTCAGAGGCCTTAGCATATCATTAGCATATTACACTTTGATTGGTTGAACGGCCATCCAGACGACCAGACACTTAGCATATTAGGCTTTTATTATATAGGATAAGGGTCACTTGAACACAAGCACTGCGATACCATGACAGTCAATCTGAAGACCGTGATGGCTACTAACTGAATGATGGGCAGCAGGAACATATACAGCATGGATCCTAACAAAGGGATGATGCAAGTCCTTGGCTGGAGGGAGCAGGACAACATGCGATTTCATCATGCAAACTAGAACAACACACAATTTAAAACTTATGAATTGTTTATTTCTGGAATTTTCCACTTATAACTTTCAGACCGCAGTTGCTTATAGGTAACTAAAACCACAGAAAACAAAGCTACAGATAAATGAGGACTACTGAACAAATTACTAGAAGACAAACTACCAACCCAATCTTATAGCATAGTATAAAATCAATTTTGCTACATATCTTCAATATCTGTACTAACTGGCATTTAATAGAAAAATAAGGATCTCCAAAGCTTAAAGCAGCAAACAGGGAACACAGTTCCTTTGACAGCAAAGACTTGCCTTCTATATTAGTATGAAAATCCAACTTAATTCTCAAACATCTTCAATCAAATTTCACTCATGCTCATAAAAGAATTCTATTAGGTTCTCAGACATCTTCAAATGTTCATGTCTCAGAAGAGCATCACTATCTGAAATCATAAAACCATTAACTTGCTATTTCTTAATAAAAACGTGTAAACCATACCCCTATCTTTTGGATTACAATAGTTAAGTACAAAAAACAATTCATTTAACATCTTACCAATCATTACACTTATATATAAAAGCACCTACAAAATTTTAAAAATAAAAGATTCACAGTGCACTGAACCTTGGAACATATAAGGTTGGAACATAAGAACATTTAAAAAATGGATTCAAAGACATAAACATAATATGAAGCCAACAAAACTACTCTTATATAGCTTAAAATGCAGCACACAAAAGTTAAGTTATTGCATATTCAGCACACTTCTTTATCACTTGATTTCTTCAGACCATGCTATCATTTCTCAAAGGAGAAATCTAGCTCTGTGCTAAGCATGGCCTTTCTCAAGGAAACCTGAACACTGAGAAACTAATACACAGGTTCGAGGGAATAAGTATAGCAGATGTACATAAAGCAGATACATCCAACTTACACATTTTCTGCATAGTTTAATCACATCACAAACAAACTTTACTCACATCTTTTAACATTTTTTTATCTCAAACTCAAGATAGCTAAAGCCTTAAATTATCAAAATACCATCCCCACAATACCTATTTTGCTCCACAGTGCATGAGTGAAGCAGTACAAAGCAGTAACATTGAGCTATGGCTAAACCACCATCACTGAAGAGATAATTTGTTGGTTCTTGAAAGGCTCAACACTACTAGACACACTTCTGATAACTAACTCTAATCTCTTTTGCTTTAGTATTGAGAGCTGAAAAATCCAAATCTAGGCACCAGACTGACCATGGTATAGTACTCACTTAAAAAGAAAAAACATAAAAAACACTAAAAATTAAATGGTTTCCAGATGACAGTAAATGAGTGAAAATGATTTAACTATCAGGCAAACGAAGTTTCACTCCCTTAACAACTGAACAGAAATCTGGAATGCTGGGACCAACTATAAATATGGCTCAAGGAGACCCAAGCAAAGCAGTTGTATTTCTGGAAAGAAGAGTAAGAACTTCCAAACACAATCATAAAACATATTTTTTAAGAAGTCACAGAAGGATTCACAAATTTGTCACATTAAAAGATGCAGGATTGTAAATAACCTTATGCTAAACACAATGCTGCAATTGTGAATTCTCCTGCTTAGCACCAAGGGGGTGACTTTCATTAATAAATATAATTTCTCCTTTAAAATCAAGCCATCTAACAGCTAAAGCAAAGTAATGCCAAGTAAATTCCTTACAATAGCATTTCTTTTGAAAGTCCCATTGGTTACATGAACCCCTAATAGGCTACCTATACAGAATAAAGATTTCTACAATAAAATTTACAAGCAGATATATATTTTGTGGATACCACATGTAAAAACGATTTTTAAAACCCACATGACAGATGCACACGCACGCATATGCTCCCACTCCTCCACCCCCCACAAAGAATTACCTTCATTGAGGTCAGAAATAGCCCAAACACTAAAGCCCCCTTAAAGCCCAGGTGATTGTCCTTAATTATAGCTGAAATTCTTAAAATGGGCACTGCCATCCTTATTTGGATGTACAAATCCTGAAGACGCAAAATACATTCCTAGAAGTGAGTTATGTATGTTAATTTCATGTTCTGATCTTCCCCCAGAGAGAGGCTTTATCTGTACTTGGGTACACTGCACACCCCTTCCATTCTCACTCCATCACCCAGGGGCTTCAGCATGCTAATAAAAGCAAGTCAGTCTCTTACTACTGCAAATTGGAACCAAATACAACATCTGTTTCCAGAGATCAACACTGAGATGCAATGTAAAACCTAATAATGTCAGTATTCCATACTTATTTACACAACCGTTATATAGAATATATCTTCACAAAAACAAAATAATTGTACAACACTAAAGAGCTGGCGTCAGGATGAAGACCTAACAAAGGCAGCTGCTGCGTCCCAGCTGCCATGCTCTCTGCTACCCACTCTCCAGCAGCCTCACAGGTTTACTGACTGTATGCAGCACAATGCAAAATTAGAGCAGCAACTCCCCACCCAACAACCCAGTCCCTTGAGAACTGGGTCCTTAAATGAAGGGCTAAGGGAGTTCATTTTGAACATTATATAGGAGATGCTGGCTCTAAAAACCTTTCAACTAAACTTCAAGCAGAGGAGGATTAAAGAACCTAAGTGTGGTTAGAAGTAAAGAAACT
The DNA here is from genome assembly GCF_951640355.1 of Cnephaeus nilssonii. Taxonomy (NCBI): domain Eukaryota; kingdom Metazoa; phylum Chordata; class Mammalia; order Chiroptera; family Vespertilionidae; genus Cnephaeus; species Cnephaeus nilssonii. Next base: position 49,388,985 of record NC_137073.1, read on the forward strand.
CACATGATCTCACTCATCTAGGGGAAATAATGAACAACATAGACTGATGAACAAGAACAGACCCAGAAACAAGGAGGCATGGATCAGACTGTCGGGCCTCAGAGGGAGGGTAGGGGAGGGTGGGGGTAAAGGGGAGAGATCAACCAAAGGACTTGTGTGCAAGCATATGAGCCTAACCAATGGTTAAGGACAACAGGGGGGTGGGGGCATGTGTGGGGAGGGGTGTGGGATGGGAATGGGGGGATGAGGACAAATATGTGATACTTTAATCAATAAAGAAATTTAAAAAAAAATTTTTTTTCACAAAATGAAACCAAAGATGACCTGCAATCTCGACTTCATGATATTTCAGCTTTTATGTTTAACAAATTATATACCTTGTTTCTTTTAAAATTTCAATGTAAGGAAACTAAAGTGAGTAGATAGAGCATTTCCATTTACTTAATGATAACTCAAACACTATTTTCTTGATCAGAATATAAAAAAAAACCCTCATAGAAAAAAATGCCCTCATAAAAAGTAACTTAAATTCATTAGCCAAACACTGAAAAGGTACACCTGTATAAAAGTTTATAAAACTGCATTTACAGTCCAAATTCATGTTTCTTTCTTTTCTCTCTCTTGCACGGAAAATCATCTCCTCAGAAACATCATTGCCTTCCTGCATTTCTTTAAAACACCTGAGAAAGGTAAGGCTCAGAGAGACACCCACTCAAATGCAACAAGTCTCTGGCTCTTGGAACTTCCACAACACATCTGCTGCTCTCAAAGGTCCAAGATTTTCATTATAGCATTATGGTCAAACTTGAAACTCAAAAAGGCTCTGGATGAAAAGGGAAACTTGCAATGTCCATTACATGCCACAGTCTGTCCCTCAGCATGTTCTAACAACTGGTCTTCACCAGAGCAAGGTAAGTCATATGCAGCATCTGTGTTAAAATACAAAAGAAATAAGCTCAGTAATGAATAAGAAATAAAATACTGCCCTTTACCTTTTGTTAAAAATATACTGTACATGATGATAAATTCCTTTATATCTCCCACACTCTGAGTATTACCTGTTATTACTTATTTCCACACAAACATTCAAAATCTTAACCTCAGTCTTTATTTTCAAAAATGGGCATACCTGTTTTTAACCTTCAATATTCATATTCTGTGCCAAAATAGTGGGAGCTTCTTGACAAATATAAAAATTTAAGCATTGTAAGATTAAAATTACAATGTACAGTTCGTAAAGATTTTAATTATACAAAAATAAAGCTAAAGCTTTATTTGGAGCTTACCAATCTTCAGGGAATATACAACCTAAAGAAAAATCCAACTTTTCAAAACCATAGTACAACAAAGCACTGGCTTATTATCAGGATTTGGGGAAGTTTTCTAAAGTAGAGCAGGAAAATATGTTTAGTAGAATAGGAAAATATGTTTGGAACAGACAGCAAGAAGCTGAGATGAAAACTCTGAAATGAGGTTTCCCAGGACAAGATTTCTTTTATACCTCCTTCTCAAGACGACTCAAAATTTTATACATCCATATGATGCCCAACTAAGCTAGGGCTACAAAGTTATAGTGCTCCTTCTTTAATATTCCTGAACATAGACTTTTTCAAAATTTTGTGAAATAATTTATTTCTGAAATCTTGTTGATTAAACCACAGCTTACATGATCCCACCAGCCAAGATGGCCAGAAAAATCCTGTGAAGAGGATTCCTACCCCATCACTCATCTACACTAAACTAATGATAGTTTCTGCTTCTTCGTAGTTAACCTTAATTTTCCAAAATAGGGTTAAAGCATCTCTTTAAAAATAGCTTTTATCTTGCTTAAATCATAGACAATACTCCAAAAAGTATGATTATAATGTTTTTCATTTCTTAAGATCTTTTAGTTAGATGAATAAATGCCTATTACATAGGGAATTTCATTAAATTCAAAATAGCACCTAAGAAGAAAACAGTCTGCTATATATCCCAACTACATCAGTATTACCAAAGAGCTTTCTACATTCATCAACATTACTTTCCAAATCAAATCACACACCTACTCTTCATCATAATTGAAGGTGGAGAAGTTCTAAATGTCATTTTAATAAGTTATCCTTAGTACCAGCTTAAAAAGTTGATCTCTACCTCCAAAAGTGGGAAAATGTTCCCTCTCTAAAGTCTGTGCACCCCTTACATACATTCTATGTAACACCTAGAATGAGGTCTCCTCATCTTTACAATACTTGATTCTATTTCCTCTCTAAACCTTAAGCTATTATTTACCTATAATATCCATGCACAGCACACAGGTTTGACATTCACAAAATAAATAGCACACTGAAAGGGCAAATAATTTCATATTAATCATGTAAATAAATTCATTTTAGCCAGTTTCATATTTAGAGTACTTGACCACATATATAAACTCTCTCTACAGACATGTGCAACTCTCTCCGTTTATCCATTACGGTTTATCACACTCTCCAGTAAAATCAAGGTTAGGCCAAAACCAAATACCATGAGGAAAAAGCTTTAAAAAGAAAATAACTTGCCTGTTTCAAAATTATCCTGAAGTTTTCGTGGATGGAGTCTTTTTTCAAATTTCTATTAAAAAAACATAAACATACACAATATACCATTTCTAGTTATTTCACTTATTATAAATGATGATACCTACTTTTAAAATGTAATATACTCTGAACATATTTCTTTTTCACTAAATACAAATCTATACCATCATTTTTAATGACTACATGATAGTCTATGACATAGATCTACAATACTGCGTTTATTTTTCTTTTAAATAAATTTTTATTGATTTCAGAGAGGAAGGGAGAGGGAGAGAGAGAGAAACATCAATGATGGGAGAGAATCATTGTTTGGCTGCCTCCTGCACACCCCACACTGGGGATCGAGCCTGCAACCGGGCATGTGTCCTTGGCCAGAATTGAACCCGGGACCCTTCAGTCCGAAGGCCGACGCTCTACCCACTGACCCAAACCGGCTAGGGCTACAACACTGCATTTAATATTGTTTTCTTAGATTATTTACATAGTTTCCAGTTTTTCATTATTAAAAAGAGTAAAGGAGCCGAAACCGGTTTGGCTCAGTGGATAGAGCATCTGCCTACGGACTGAAAGGTCCCAGGTTCGATTCCGGTCAAGGGCATGTACCTTGGTTGCGGGCACATCCCCAGTGGGGAGTGTGCAGGAGGCAGCTGATTGATGTTTCTCTCTCATCGATGTTTCTAACTCTCTATCCCTCTCCCTTCCTCTCTGTAAAAATCAATAATATATAAAAAAGAAAAAAAAAGAGTAAATAAATAAATATTCTTTAAATTTCTCCTTTAAGGTAAGAACTTTTATCAGGCTTTCAATAAAGCCAAACTATTCTCTGAGAGAAGGCTGTACCCATCAGTAAATTTTACGTGTTGTTACTATACTCAACAATACACAACTAGATATATTTTCATGTTTGCCAATCTAACAGGAAAAAGAACAGTAATAGTAAAGGGCAAGGAGTCTAACAGTAAACTGATTTTTAACATGTCTTTGCTAGTGAACTCAGTAAGTCTGACATTAGGTACAGCATCTAAGGTATTCAGGTAAAATGTTTTTGCTAAAAACTAAAATTACTATTATCACCATTAAAGAAAGAAAAATAGGTGAGGCTACAATAAAGCAATTCAGCATACAAATAACAGGACTTACAGAAAAGATAAGTAAGATTATTAGTTTATGAATTACTTTTGGAGTATAGACTAAAAGAATACAAGTAAATGTCTAAAACTGCTGACGGTTATTATCTTTAGGCCTAATCTAATTACAAAATACTGGCTTTATTTATTTTTTAATTCTATCCATTTGAAAGAAAAAAAATTCAGTGTAATGTTCTTTCAAACTTTTAACTTCATTAAAATAACAGACTCTATTTAGAAAAATATAGACAGAATAGGCAAGGACTTACTCTCAAAAGCAGGGTTGACTCCACATTGTTTTCACGCAGTTATTAAAATTAATTTAAATAATCACATAAAAATAATCAGGCATTAGATGTGCAATTGAATCAATGTTACAAACCCATAAATGAAAGCAGCCAAAAACACTTTTTGTGGGCAAACTACATTATTTCACTCCATAAAAATGAAGTCTTTTATCAATTCAATGTGCCTTGACAATGCCTTGCCCCACTCTTAAAAAGAGTGAACTCCCTTATTAGCATGAGATAACAAACTCTTACCATCAAGGAATTCTGCTGCTTAGCTGGCTGGCTGTGGACCCCATTTGTTCTTTTCTTTTGATTAGGTGAGTCTTGATACTGTTTTCTGCCATTTCCCCTCATACTTTGATTCTGTTTTTGCAATAAGAAAGAAATAAAATGTAAACCTATAGTATTATGTAATAGGACAAATATTACACCATATGAATTTGATAAGCTGGTTGAATCAGAGTTTAGCAAAGCAACCCCCTCCTCCAAATAAATCTTCCTAAAACATTGGGGAAACTATACCATATCAGTATTTTTTCTTCTAGAAGAATAGAGGCCCAATGCACAAAATTCGTGCAAGAGTAGGCCTTCCTTCCCCCAGCTGCCGGCACCAGCTTCCCTCTGGGACCCAGGCTGGCTTCCCTCCAGCTGCCAGCAGGCACCCGGAACCCGGGCTTCCCTCGCAGCCCCGGCTTCGTCTGAAAGGACGTCCGATCTAATTAGCGTATTAAGCTTTTATCATTATAGTGTGTCACAAAGAAAGGTCCCTAGGAATCTTCCCACACCTCTTGCCTTACTTCGTTTCTGCTTACAGATTTTGTTTCCAATGCATGAGTTAAAAAACAAGGGGAGAGGGCCCTGGCCAGGTAGCTCAGTTGGTTGGAGCATTGTCCCAAAGCACCAAGGTTCAATCCCAATTAGAGTGCATACAGGAATCAACCAATGAATGCATTAAGTTGGTGGAGCAACAAATATTTCTCTCTCTCTCTCTCTCTCTCTCTCTCTCTCTCTCTCTCTCTCTCTATCTCTCTCTCTCCCTCTCTCTCTCAAATCAATAAATAAAAACTATTTTTTAAAGAAAAGCAAATAATGGGGGTAGAGGGACAAGTTTGTGTGACTTTCAAAAAAAAAGTTCTCTGGGCCCTGACTGGTTTGGCTCAGTGGATAGAGCATCAGCCTGTGGACTGAAGGGTCCCAGGTTCGATTCCAGTCAAGGGCATGTACCTTGGTTGCGGGCACATCCCCAGTAGGAGCTGTGCAGGAGGCGGCTGATCCATGTTTCTCTCCCATCGATGTTTCTAACTCTCTATCCCTCTCCCTTCCTCTCTGTAGAAAATCAATAAAGTATATTTTTTTAAAAATAAAAGTAAAAAATATGTGCTTACTTTAAAAAATAAAAGTTCTCTGGGAGTGGGCACAGTGAACACAGTATTCGAGTAAGAAATATGCAGGAGAGGTAATCCACTATCTCTATATATAAAGAGGCAGGGTCCGTAATGTCCAGAACAACCGAAGGCTTGACTGAACACCATTAGTCAGTCCTGCAATCAGTGCTGAGTCACCATGGCGACCTAGCACTGACTGCCGCACTGCGCGCGCCTCAGCGACACAGCACTGACTGCCGAGGGGGCTGCGATCAGGCCCGGACAGGGGCCAGGAGAGAGAAGCAGGGTCTGATCGCAGCCCCCGTGGCAGGCAGTGCTGGGTCAGTGTAGCGGAAGTCAGTTCTGCAGTCAGTGCTGCGGGCACCTCAGCAACACAGCACTGATTGCCGAGGGGGCTGCGATCAGGCCCGGAGAGAAGGGCAGGTTCTGATCGCAGACCCCATGGCAGTCAGTGCTGCATCGCGTGGCGGAAGTCAGTCCTGCAGTCAGTGAACATAAGGTCAATTAATATTAACCTTTTGCACTCGGATGTCGAGTGTGACTCGACATGGTTAGCATTAGAATAAAGGAATCGAGAAAAAAGCAAGTGAGTGCAAAGGGTTAAGTGAACATAGGGTCAATTAATATCTCTGAGTTGAGAATATAAAGCACAGTGTAGAACAATTACTTATACTATTTCACATAAAGCTCTTTTCAACTAAGATATTTTCCTTTGTTTAAAATGCATCTTTATTGTTGAAAGTATTACAGATGTGCCTTTGTTTTAATTTTGTTTTTTTTCCCCATCAGTCAGACATCCCCTGAGGGCTCCTGGAGTGCGAGAGGGTGCAGTCCGAGCTGAGGGACCTGCCCCCCCCACATCCAAGTGCAGGGATCAGGCCTAAACCGGCCGTCAGACATCCCTCTCGCATTCCAGGACTACTGGCTCCTAACTGCTCACCTGCCCGCCTGCCTGATTGCACCTAACCACTCTGCCTGCCGGCCTGCTCACCCCCAACTGCCGCCCACCGCCGGCCTGCTCACCCCCAAATGCCACCCCCTGCCAGCCTGATCATCCCCAACTGCCCCCCGTGCCGGCCTGCTCACTCCAAACTGCACCCCCTGCTGTTCTGATCACCCCCAACTGACCCCTGATGACCTGCTCACCCCCAACTGACCCCACTGCTGGTCTGATCACCCACAACTGCCCTCGCCTCTTGGCCTCTAACCACCTCTACCTCGGCCCTGCCACCATGGCTTTGTCCAGAAGAAGGTCCGGAAGGTCTCCTGGAAGGTCTCCCAGTCTAATTAGCATAGCACCCTTTTTATTTCATTTTTTTAAAATGTATTTTATTGATTTTAGAGAGGAAGAGAGAGATAAAAACATCAATGATGAGAGAGAATCATTGATTAGCTGCCTCCTGCATGCCCCCAATGGGGATCAAGCCCACAACCCGGGACCCTCTATCCATTGAGCCAAACCAGCTAGTGCCATAGTACCGTTTTATTAGTATACTAGAGGCCCGGTGCACGAAATTCGTGCACGGGGGGCGGGGGGGTCGTCCCTCAGCCCAGCCTGCACCCTCTCCAATCTGGGACCCCTTGAGGGATGTCCGACTGCCCGTTTAGGCCCGATCCTTGTAGGGCCTGGTCACCCCTAACTGCCCTCCCCTGCAGGCTTGATCGCCCCCAACTGCCCTCCCTTCCAGGCCTGGTCCCTCCCAACTGCCCTCCCCTGCTGGCCATCTTGTGGCGGCCATCTTGTATCCACATGGGGACAGCCATCTTTGACCACATGGGGGCAGCCATCTTGTGTGTTGGAATGATGGTCAATTTGCATATTACTCTTTTATTAGATAGGATATAGAGGCCTGGTGCACGGGTGGGGGCCGGCTGGTTTGCCCTGAAAGGTGTCCCGGATCAGGGTGGGGGTTCCCTTGGGGCGTGGGGCGGCCTGGGTGAGGGACCTGTGCTGGTTTGCAGGCTGGCCACACCCCCATGGGGTGAGGGTCCCCACCAGCCTGGGTGAGGGGCTGAGGGCTGTTTTCAAGCTGGCCACACCCCCTTCAGGGTGGGTTTCCCACTGGGGAGCCTGGCCATCCTGTGTGAGGGACTGATGGCTGTTTTCGGGTTGGCCACGCCCCCCAGCAGGAACTCTTACTCCATGGGGGCATGGCCAGCCTGGGTAAAGGGCTGAGGGCCGTTTTCAGGCTAGCCACACCCCCTTCACGGTGGGGGTACCCACTTGGGTGCCTGGCCAGCCTGGGTGAGCAGCTGATGGCTGTTTGCAGGCTGGCCAAGCCCCCCAGGGGAAACCCTCACCCCATGGGGGTGTGGCCAGCTTGAAAACAGCCCTCAGCCCCTCACCCAGGCTGGCGGGGACCCTCACCCCATGGGGGTGTGGCCAGCCTGGGTAAGGGGCTGAGGGCCATTTTCAGGCTGGCCACGCACCCCAGCGACCCAGGCCCCCAGCCACTCCTTGAGCGGAGGCCAGGGCGGGCAGGAAGCTTGGCTTCCTCCGTCGCCGGGGCAACCCAAGCCTCCTGCTCGCTCCAGCTCCATGGCGGCCACCATCTTTGTTGGGTTAATTTGCATACTCACTCCTGATTGGCTGGTGGGCGTAGTGGAGGGATGGTCAATTTGTATGTTTCTCTTTTATCAGTGTAGATAATGAACTCACAGAAAGATAAATGGAAAAAACAATCCCATTTACCATTGCACCAAAAAAATTAAGATATCTAGGAATAAACTTAACCAAGGACGTAAAAGACCTGTACTCGGAAAACTACAGGACATTAAAAAAAGAGATAGAGGAAGACATAAACAAATGGAAGAACAAACCGTGTTCATGAATTGGTAGAATCAACATCACTAAAATGTCCATACTACCTAAAGCAATCTATAGATTCAATAAAATACCTATTAAAATACCAATGGCATATTTCAAAGATCTAGAACAAACTCTTGCAAAAATTCATCTGGAATAAAAAAAGACCCCAAATAGTCACAGCTATCCTGAGAAAGAAGAACAAAATTGGAGGGATCACAATACCAGACATCAAACTATATAACCAAGCTTCGGTTCTCAAAACTGCCTGGTACTGGCACAAGAACAGACATGTAGACCAATGGAACAGAATAGAGGACCCAGAAATTAATCCAAGCCATTATACTCAATTAATATTTGACAAAGGAGGCAAGAGCATATACAACGAAATCAAAACAGCCTCTTTAATAAATGGTGCTGGGAAATTTTATTAGATACATGCAAAAAAAATGAAACTAGATCACCAACTTACACCATACACAAGAACAAACTAAAAATGGGTAAAGGACTTGAACGTAAGATGGGAAACCATAAAAATCCTACAAGACTTGATAGGCAGCAAAATTGAACATATGTCGTAGCAATATCTTTACAGACACAGATCCTAGGGCAAGAGAGACTAAGGAGAAAATAAACAAATGGGACTACATCAAAATAAAAAGCTTCTACACAGCAAAATAAACCAACAAAACAACAAGAAAGCCCACTGCTGCATGGGAGAACATATTTGCCAATGTTATCTCCGGTAAGGGTTTAATCTCCAACATTTACAGGGAACTATTACAACCTAATAAAAAGAAGATAAACAACCCAATCAAAAATGGGCAAAGGACCTAAATAGACACTTTTCGAAAGAGGACATTCAGAAAGCCAAGAGACACATGAAAACATGCTCAAAGTCACTAATCATCTGAGCGATGCAAATCAAAACAATGAGGTACCACCTCACACCTGTCAGAATGGCTATCAACAAATCAACAAATGACAAGTACTGGAGAGGATGTGGAGAAAAACGAACCCTTCTTCATTGCTGGTGGGAATGCAGACTGGTGCAGCCATTGTGTAAAACAGTATGGCGTTTCCTCAAAAATTTAAAAATGGAACTCCCATTTGACCCAGTAATACCACTTCTAGGAATATATCCCAAGAAAACAGAAACATCAATCAGAAAGGATATATGCACCCCTATGTTCATAGCAGCACAATTTACAATAGCTAAGATTTGGAAACAGACTAAATGCCCATCAGCAGATGAGTGGATTAAAAACCTGTGGTACATCTACACAATGGAATACTACGCTGCTGTAAAAAAGAAGGAATTCTTACCATTTGCAACAGCATGGATAGAACTGGAGAGCATTATGCTAAGTGAAATAAGCCAGGCAGTGAAAGAAAAATACCACATGATCTCACTCATTTATGGATAATAAAGAATAGTATAACCCAATGAACAAAAAGATAGATACACAGGCAGAAAAGCATTGAACAGACTGTCAAATTACAGCAGGAAGGCTGGGGAGTGTTTGGGGGGCAGGGGGGTAAGAGATCAACCCAAGAACTTGTATGCATGCATATAAGCATAACCAATGGACACACGACACTGGGGGAGTGGGGTGAGGGCATGTGCCGGGGGGTAGGGAAGGCTGGGGGAAGGTCAATGGGGGAAAAAAGGAGACATGTGTACTACTATTTGTAATACTTTAAACAATAAAAAAAATAGTTTTTAAAAAATTCAAAAGATCAATGAATGTAAGAGCTGAAAACATAAACTTAATAAACCTGTAACCAGACTCATCACAAAAACAAAGAGGACCAAAATAAATAAAATCCTATATAATAAAAGCCTAATATGCTAAGTGTCTGGTCAACCAGTCAGCCATTCAACCAATCAAAGCGTAATATGCTAATGATATGCTAAGGCCACTCAACTGCTCTCTATAACATGCACTGACCACCAGGGGGGCAGACAGTCGACTAGTCACTATAACGTGCACTGATCACCAGGGTGCAGATGCTCCAACTGGTAAGTTAGCTTGCTGCTGGGGTCAGGCCAATCAGGACTGAGCAAGATGAGCCAGACACGCCCTGGAGCTCTCCTGCAGTTCCTCCCTGGCTCCAATCGTGCACTGGTGGGGTCCCTCAGCTTGGCCTGCACCCTCTCGCAATCCAGGACCCCCTCGGGGGATGTTCGAGAGCCAGTTTCAGCCCAATCCCGCAGGCCAAGCCAAGGGACCCCACTGGTGCATGAATTCGTGCACTGGGCCTCTAGTCAGATATAAAAGAGAAGTGACAATGTGACCACTGAAATACAAACTATTATAAGAAAACACTGCAAACAATTATATGACAACAAACAGGACATCCTTGAAGAAAAGAATAGATTCCTAAAAGATACAATCTTCCAAGACTCAATCAAAAGGAAACAGAAAATCTGAACAGACCAATAACTACTAATGAAATCAAATCAGTAATGAAAAAAAAAAAAAACTCCCAACGAACAAAAGTCCTGGATCAGATAGCTTCACAGGTGAATTTTACCAAACAGTCAAAGATTTAACACCTATCCTTTTCAAACTAGTCCAAAAAATTGAAGAGGCCAGCATTACCCAGATTATAAAACCAAAGCTATTACCCAAAAAATGATAAGCCAATCTTCCTGATAAACATAGATACTAAAATCCTCAACACAATATTAGCAAGCCAAATCCAGCAATACATTAAAGAGATCATACAGCATGATCAAGTGGAATTTATTTCTGGGATACAGGGTTGGTTCAATATCAATTAACATAATACACCACATAAACAAAAGGATAAAAATCATATATATCAAAAGATGCAGAAAAAGCATTTCACAAAATTCACCATCCTTTTACTATAAAAACTCTAGGCAAAATGTGAATAGAGGAAATACATCTCAGCATAATAAAGACCATATATAACCCACAGTTCATACCAAATGCAATGGTAAAGCTAAAAGCGTTTCTCTTAAGATCAGGAACAAGACAGGGATGTCTACTTTCAGCACACTTCTATTCAATACAATATTGCAAGTCCTAGCCACAGCAATCACAAGAAAAAATAATAATAAAAGACATCCAAATTGAAAAAAAGTAAAATTGTCATTATTTGCATATGACATGATATAAAGAACTCTAAAGAGTCCACTAAAATGCTATTAGAATTGATAAATGAACTCAATAAAATAGCAGGATACAAAATTAATATTCAGAAATCAGTTGCAGTTTTATACACCAATAACAAACTATCAGAAAAATAAATTAAAAAATAAACAATCCCATGATCTCACTCATCTATGGATAATAAAGAAAATTATAAGCTGTTGAACAAAAAGATAGATACAGAGACAGTAAAGCATCAAACACAGTCAAATTACAGGGGGAAGGTTAAGGAGAGGTGGGGGAGAGAAGAGATCAACCAAAGGACTTGTTTGCATGCATATAAGCATAACCAATGGACGCAAAACTCTGGGGGGTGAGGGCATGTATGGGTGTGGGGTGGGGGGGACAATGGTAAGATATGTACACATATAATACCTTAATAAAAAAATAATAAATAAATAAATAAACAATCCCAATTCATTAAAAAAAAAAATGTACCCAGGAATAAATTTAAACAAGATGGTAAAACACCTGTGCCCAGAAAAGAATAAGTCATAGAAGAAATTGAAGATAGAAAGAAATGGAGGCATATACAGTGCTCATGAACAGGAAGAATTAGCATCATTAAAATGTCCATACTACCCATAACAATCTATTGATTCACAGCAATCCATATCAAAATACCAATGGCATTTTTCACAGAACCATAACAAATAATCCAAAAATTTGTATGTAACCACAAAAAAACCTGAATAGCCAAAGCAATCTTGATAAGAACAAAGTTGGAGGTATCTATCATGCGACCTAGTATCAAACTATACTATAAGGCTGTAGTAATCAAAACAGCATCATACTGGCATAAAAACAGACACATAGATCAATGAAGCAGAAATAAACCCACACCTATATAATCAATTAACCTATGACAAAGGAGGTAAAAATATACAATGGTGCAAAGACAGTTCTCTTCAATAAATGGTGCTGTGAAAACTAAACAGACTTGCCCTGGCTGGTTTGGCTCAGTGGATAGAGAGCATCAGCCTGCGGACTGAAGGGTCCCAAGTTGGATTCCGGTCAAGGGCACCTGCCTGGGTTGCGGGCTTGATCCCCATTGGGGGACGTGCAGGAGGCAGCCAATCAATGATTCTCTCTCATCATTGATGTTTCTATCTCTTTCCCCTCTCCCTTCCTCTCTGAAATCAATAAAGATATATTAAAAAAGAAAAAATAAGCCGAAACCGTTATGGCTCAGTGGATAGAGCGTCAGCCTGCGGACTGCAAGATCCCAGGTTCGATTCCGGTCAAGGGCATGTACCTTGGTTGCGGGCACATCCCCATTAGGGGGGTGTGCAGGAGGCAGCTGATCGATGTTTCTCTCTCATCGATGTTTCTAACTCTCTATCCCTCTCCCTTCCTCTCTGTAAAAAATCAATAAAATATAATTTAAAAATAAAGAGAAAAATAAAAACAACTAAACAGACTAATGTCACAGAAACTGATAACTTTCTTACACCATATATAAGAATAAACTCAAAATGGATTAAAGATTTCAATATAAGACCCCCCCCAAAAAAAACCCATAAAACTCCTAGAAAAATCAGTAGGCAGTAAACTCTTTCATATCACTCTAATATTTTTTTAAATATGTCTCCTCAGGGAAGGAAAACAGAAAAAGTAAACAAATGGGAGGGACTACATCAAACTTTTTAAAAGAGTTTTTTGACAGCTCAGGAAACCATCAACAAAACAAAAAGGTAGCCGAAACTGGTTTGGCTCAGTGGATAGAGCGTCGGCCTGCGGACTGGAGGGTCCCGGGTTCGATTCCGGTCAAGGGCATATACCTTGGTTGCGGGCACATCCCCAGTGGGGGGTGTGCAGGAGGCAGCTGGTCGATGTTTCTCTCTCATCGACGTTTCTAGCTCTCTATCTCTCTCCCTTCCTCCCTGTAAAAATCAATAAAATAAAATAAAAATAAAAAAAAGGTAACCTACTAAATGGGAGAAGATATTTGCCAATGATAAATCTGATAACCAGTTAATATCCAAAATACCTAAGGAACTCATATAAGTTAACACAAAAAAAACAATCTGATTTTAAAAATGAGAAGAGGCCCTGGCTGGGTAACTCAGTTGGTTAAAGTGTCCTCTTAATACACCAAGGTTGCAGGTTCGATCCCTGGTCAGGGCACATACAAGAATCAACCAATGAATGCCTAAGTAAGTAGGACAATAAAATGCTTTTTCTTGCTGAAACCGGTTTGGCTCAGTGGATAGAGCGTCGGCCTGCGGACTCAAGGGTCCCAGGTTCGATTCCGGTCAAGGGCATGTACCTTGGTTGCGGGCACATCGCCAGTAGGGGGTGTGCAAGAGGCAGCTGATCGATGTTTCTCTCTCATTGATGTTTCTAACTCTCTATCCCTCTCTCTTCCTCTCTGTAAAAAATCAATAAAATATTTTTTTTAAAAATGGTATTTCTTTCTCTCTTCCTCTCTCTCTCAAATCAATAACTTTTTTTAAAAAATGGGCAGAGGACCAGAATAGACATTTCTCCAAAGAGAACATACAGATGGCCAACGGACATGAAAAGATGCTCAACATCAGTAATCATCAAGGAAATGCAAATTAAAACCACAATGAGATATCACCTCACACCTGTCAGAATGGCTACTATCAATAAATTAAGAAACAAGTGTTGGGTAAGATGTGGAGAAAAGGGAGCCCTTGAACACTGTTGTTGAGATTACAAATTAGTGCAGCCACTATAAAAAACAGTAGAGAGGCTCCTAAAAAAATTCAAAATAGCCCAGCTGGCATGGCTCTGTGGTTGAGTGTTGACCTATGAATCAGGAGGTCACGGTTCAATTCCCGATCAGGACATATACCCAGGTTGCAGGCTTGATCTCCAGTGTAAGGCATGCAGGAGGCAGCCAATCAATGATTCTCTCTCATCATTGATGTTTCTATCTCTTTCTCCCCCTCTCTCTTCCTCTCTGAAATCAATAAAAATATTTTTAACAAGAAAAGAAAAATTAAAAATAGAACTACCATATGGCCCAGCAATCCCACTTCTGAATATTTATCTACAAAAAAATCCCAGGCACTAATTCAAAAAGATATATACACCCCTATGTTCACTGCAGCATTATTTACAACAGCCAAGATGTGGAAGCAACCTAAGTGTCTACTGATAGATAAATGGATAAAGAAGAGGTATTACTTACTAGTATATAAATGAAATATTACTCAGCCTTAAAGAAAGAATGAAATCTTAATATTCGCAACAACATGGATGTACCTAGAGGGTATTATGCTAAGTGAAATAAGTCAGACAGAGAAAGGCAAATACCATATGATTTTACTTGTATCTAAAAAACAAAGTAAACAAAACAAAAAAAAATAGAAACAAACTCACAAATACAGAGAACAAACTGATGGTTGCCAGATGAAAATCAAATTCAATTCCAGTCAAGGGAATATGCCCATGTTATGGGCTCAATCCCCAGCAAGGGGCGTGCAATTTGTTGGAAAAAGGTAAAGGGGTTAACAAGTACAAATTGGCAGTTACAAAACAGTCACAGAGATATAAAGTACAGCATAGGGAATACAGTCAATCTATAATAATAAAAATGTAATATGCTAATTAGACCAGACATCCTTCCAGATAAGCTTCCGGATGACTTTCCGAACGAAGCCAGGGCTGCAAGGGAAGCCCGGGTCCCGAGTGCCAGAGAGAAACTGGTGCCGGCAGCCAGGGGAAGAAAGGCCTACTCTTGCATGAATTTCGTGCATTGGGCCTCTAGTAATATTGTAATAACCATATATGGTGTCATATGGGTACTAGACTTAGGGTGATCGCTTTGTAAGTTATATAAATTTATAATCACTGTTTTATACCTGAAACTAATATTACATTGTATGTCGACTGCAATTGAAAAAAAAATTTAAAGAAGAGAATAAACTGTCGTATAATCATAGACTAGAATACAACACAGTAAGGAACCTTTCACTGATAGCATATATAACAAAGTCAGATGTTAATCCTTCCACTTACTGAATTTATAGCCATGCTATAAAAGTGAAGGGAGTCTCAGGCCAGCTTCAAATCACAAGTCAGGAACACAGGTTTCTTTCATCAACAATTCAGAGCTCTAAAACTATTTGATTAGCAATTCCTCAACTCAGATAGGTTTCAAAGTCAAATGACCTAAAGTTATGAAAATCTTTAAATGTATATCACTCACCTTTGCTTTTAGAAGGTCAGACATTTCAGAATGGTTATTATATGGCTTTTGCTGCAGGGGCTGCCTGTGCTTTACCCATTGGTCGCCTGGGGAACCTTCTGGAAATAACTGCTGACTGTGGCGGAATTTGGTTCGACTATACCAAGATTTAAAAAATAAAAATCACATCAGAAAATTTTCTCTTATAGCTCTTCTACCACTTTGATAATTTATCTTATAGACTACAAATTTTACTTTCTTATTGACTATCTCCCACTATTGGAGCGTAAGTCTGCTTTGTCTATTATCACCAGCATGCAGAAGAGTATTTGAATGAATTAATAATCCCAAACTTTTCTGAACTATCCACACCATCTCTTCCCTATGAGTGGTTATACATTTAAAAATGTGAAAACAATTCTGCCTAAATTTACTTGAAACAAATGTAAGTGGACTTTCCTTCTTAATAGGACAGACTACTCAATATTCTTACTGGCATGTTTAAAGTATAGTTTGATTCTACAAAGGTCAAGTATGGACTACATCCATGTTGGAAGAGGATATGAAAAATTAAGCTATACTCCAAAGCAAAATATTAAGGGGCCCAAGACAAAGGCTGAGCAAATTAAATAAAGATCTAGTCATAAAATTTTTATGCAAAATAATTTCATTATGAAAGATTGCACTCATGCAATAGTTTGGAATAAATCCCGTTCTATAGTACACTCCCATGTATAATACAATACAGTCACTAATCCAAAGAACCGTATTATTCAGTAAGATTGTTTCTGAATATTTTGGAATTCTTCCTCTTTCTCACTTAAAAATTACAATATTGCCCTAGCCGGTTTGGCACAGTGGATAGAGCATCGACCTGCGGACTGAAGGGTCCTGGGTTCAATTCCAGTCAAGGGAGTATGCCCAGGTTATGGGCTCAATCCCCAGCAAGGGGCGTGCAAGAGGCAGCTGATCAATGATTCTGTCTCATCATTGATGTTCCTATCTCTCTCTTCCTTCCTCTCTGAAAAATCAATAAAAATATATTTTAAAAATAAACCATGATCTTTAAAAATAGAATTTTAGACTCTCAACTCTTTCTTTAGACAAAATTCAGATACTTCAATACATTATCACAGACATTAGATTATGCACTAAAAACACATACTTCCCTCCCTAAGAAACCTGAAATGTGATTAAAGTAGTTGATTTATTATCTTCTTATTCTACTCTCCAACACCATAAACCCTAAGACTAAAAGGTATGGTTGTCATTTCATACAGATTTTCCAAACATGAACAGTCAATATTTTTTTCCACTCACTATTTTATAACTTTTCAGCAGTATCTTGTATCTTTCAAAACTGGCTGCATTCTTGTTTACACTTTTTAACTGTTTCACTTATATCTAGTGGTATATAATTTGATTATAATAATCAGTTTCTGATAGGCAAAAATGACATTTACATTTAGTTCAAGCGCCTGTCCTCATAAAACCCAAATAAAATGGAATATTCTCTATGTATTTAAAAAATATTCACTGTCAATGTGGTTTCCTTCTATTGTTTAATTTTTGAAGCTCTGGGATTAAAAACAGAACATCTAAATTAAAGAAAATGTAAAAAGCAACTCTTTTAACCTAACATAGGCAAAGTTCTAACAAATTGACTACAAATATATGCTTATTGAACAAAATTACTCAGCCTACTCTGTAATTATGATTTATACGTTATTAAGTTCCAACCAAGAAAATGTTCTTGTGGTTTATAACCATGTAATAGTCACTCTTTATAGTATGAGGCAAAGAAAAGAAGCCCACCCAAGTCTTCAGTTCTTTCTGGACAAGTAATACATGAGCATCCTTCATCTCCTCTACACAAGAAACAGACCTCAACATATGCTCCATTCAACCGTTTTCAGAAACTCGAGTATCTCTAAAGTAGAATATGAGAGCCCTAACAGGTTTGGCTCAGTGGACAGAGCGTCGGCCTGCGGACTCAAGGGTCCCTGGTTCGATTCTGGTCAAGGGCATGTACCTTGGTTGCGGGCACATAACAAGTAGGGAGTGTGCAGGAGGCAGCTGATCGATGTTTCTCTCTCATTGATGTTTCTAACTATCCCTCTCCCTTCCTCTGTAAAAAATCAATAAAATATATATTTAAAAATAAAATAAAGTAGAATATGAGAACAGAGAAGTAACAGTATAAACACACACAGATGATTTCTCTTTTCCTCCTCTTCGATCTATCCATCTCAAGAGTCGGTACCCTTTGTATACTTTTTAAAATGTGCCAAAAGCTCCTTCCCTTTCATCTCATAAACGTTTTAAAAACCCAGTAACAAAATAGTTCCTATAAAGGAATCCAACACCTCTGCAAACTTTAGAAGCAAAATGCTACTGTATTAAAAACTATCAGAAAGTCAGAATCCTATGAATATATTTCTTTTTCTTTTTTTAATATATTTCTTTACCTCAATTTTTCCACAGTAGGTTTAGCTGGTGTGCTACTAGTTGAGGAAAATCCATTGTCACTGTCTGAGGAATCTCCAAATCTTCGAGAAAGCCAGTCCCTTAATGGTCTATGGAAACATTAAGAATTCACCTTTAAAACTTGGCTATATGAAGAAACTGAGTATCAGAATTATGAAGGTTAGTTGTTGTTTTTTATTTCAAGAAATATGAACATACCTGATAAAGGGAATAGCCATAAAAAATTTGTTAGGAGCCAAACCAAGTTTGGATTTTGGGGTCATATCATTTCTATGACAGGGCAATTTCTCTATGGAGAACCATTCAATGTTCTGAAACACAAGAAAAAATAATTCACTTAGTTAATGATTATCAGAGTTTCTGAAAGCAATTTCCTACTTCATCCAGCAACCTGAAAGTATTTTCAATTCCATACCCGAATTTCTCTTCTGGTTTTCGGGTTAAATTTTGTGTCTTTTGGAATTCCTGGAATGATGTACAAACGAGCAAGCTGGTCATTTATTCGAAGTTCAATGTAATCATCCTTACAAATATAATCTTTGATATCAAAACCAGTTTCTTCAAAAACCTGGAAATAAAAAATTTGGGTGATAATTTTCAATTTTTTTATATATATGTATTTTATTTATTTGTTTATTTATTTATTTATTTTACAGAGAGGAAGGGAGAGGGATAGTTAGAAACATCAATGAGAGAGAAACAACGATCAGCTGCCTCCTGAACACTCCCTACTGGGGATGTGCCCACAACCAAGGTACATGCCCTTGACCGGAATCGAACCCGGGACCTTTGAGTCTGCTGGCCGACGCTCTATCCACTGAGCCAAACCGGCTAGGGCGATAATTTTCAATTTTTGCTGTCAGACCTCCAATTTATTAAAATTTGCTTATTTCAAAGGTGAAAATTCAGGTATATCCAGGCAATTAAAGCACTAGGCAGGAAATCAGAATATTCCAGGGTCTAGTTCTAGCTCTGCCTCTATTGAATTGTTCCACTATGGTAAAACTTCTTTACATATCTGAGTCTAAGTTTCTTCAGCTATTCAATGAAGGGAGATGTGTGATATTGTGATTTACAATAATAAATATATTTTGACTTGGTCTTCTTCTTTCTGGTGCACAGTTCCTAAAACCCTTGGAATTTCCTAAGTGATAAGAGCATCAAAAGTATCTTTTGTTATGTTAATGAAATGATTTTTTAAAATATTTTTATTGATTTCAGAGAGGAAAGGAGAGGGTTAAAGAGAGAGAAACATCAATGATTTGAGAGAATCATTGATCAGCTGCCTCCTGCATGCCCCCTACTTACTGGGGATCAAGCTTGCAACCAAAGCATGTGCCCTTAGCCAGAATTGAACCTGGGACCCTTCAGTCGGCAGGCCGTTGCTCTATCCACTGAGCCAAACCAGCGAGGGCAATGAAGTGATTTTTAAGCCCACTGGGAAGGATGGAGGCTTGGTTCCCAGGAGAACCAACCAAGTGAGTAGAGGGTTGGAACCCTCCAGGGAGGGAAGAGAGGCTGAGACTGGACTCATTAGCTATGGCCAATGATTTAATAGGCTATACCAGTCACAAACCCTCCACAAAAACCCAAGAGAACAGATTTCAAGAACTTCAAGGTTTTTGATCACGAGGAGATTTGGAGAATGCTGCTCTAGGAGAAGGCATGGAAACTACACGCACTTTCCCCATCCCTTGCCCTATGCATCTCGTCCATCTCGCTGTTCCTGAGTTATATTGTTTTCTAATTAATCAGTGCTTTGTAAGTAAAATGTTTTTCTGAGTTCTGTGAGATACAGGATCCATGAATCGATATATATACCAAACTACAGATTTTAAAATGTCTTATATAAATAAAACTGTTTTTCAAACATGAAAATGGAATTGTGAATACTAACATTTAAATGGACAGATTTCAAAAGTACAGCTACAACCAACTGGGTGGGGGTGGGGATATAAATGCAAAAGAACTGAAAACTAGGGAGCTGGGTTAATGGTTCTAAGACTGCCTTTCCTCAGTAAGGCCTCAAAGGCTGCAGGAGGATGAACTGAAAAAACGTAAATCTCAGGAATTAATGTTACATCTAACCCTGTCACCTTTTCATCAACCAAAGAAGCCATGCTTAATCTGATTAAATACTGGGCTTCTGTTTAAAACAAAAAACCATTAGTCTCTTCTAGACTTAAAGTTCTTCTTCAAGTAACAATTATATTACTCTGACAATGTCCTTACCCACTTCACCCGCAAAATCAAAACAACTCTGGACTCTCAGTGGCTAAAAATTACTGTGGATCTTTTATGCTGGAGTTCCTCCCCTTCCCTCTATATTTAGCATCTCCTCATCAACCAATGGAACAGAGACATTAAAACATGTGCACAGGCCTGAATCTCTTACAAGGTAAGCGTGTGGAGGAACTTCCTACTCAATCTTTTTATCTCTTCCCTCCTTGTCAGTTCATGTACATCTTCCTATCTTCCTCAATCGGGAACATCTATACTTCTCTCAGGCATGTGAAGTCTGTGACTGTCAATTTAAGTTCCTCCAGGACACCTAACTCATTTCTATCACAATTTCTATACACTCCTAAATATGCTAAAATACGTATTGATTGTCTTGGCTGGGTGGCTCAGCTGGTTGGAGCATCATCCCGTATACCAAAAGGTTGCAGGTTCGATTTCTGATCAGGGCAGTATTTACCAAGAAAATTTTTGAATAACACACATGTACAGACACAAATGACAAAAAAAAATTATATTGATCTGACAGAAAGTGGAGGAAAGAAGAAAAGAGGAAAGAAGGAGAGGGGGAGAGAGAAAGGGAGAGATGGAGAGGGGGAAAAAGAGAGAAGACAGACAGACAGACATGCCCCCAGAAGAGAGAGAGGGAGAGGGGTGAGAGAGAGAAAAAGAGAGATTAATTCATCAGTTGCCTCCCACACATGCCCCGACTGGGGATCGAACCCACAACCTGGTTATGTGCCCTGACCAGGAATCGAACCTACCACATTTTAAGCAGGGGACAACACTCCAACCAACAGAGCTACACTAGTCAGGGCACAATAAAAAATTTTAATATCACACCTTCTGTGAATCAAATCCATTCCTATATCTGTAATGCATAGTTAATTTTCCTGGCACATGGAATACATTAACTTCTCAAAAAATACCAGATAAAAATCCCTAAGATTTAAAAACATGATACTCAAAGAGCACCAGCATAGACAAATGATGAAATCATCTACCTATGTCCTTTAAGTCTAGGAAGAGGTAAAATAAGCCAACCAGTAGATCCTCTGTATAAATTCTACAGATAAAATCATACAATTGCAGAGTCAAATTCATTACAATAAAACATATTGTTT
Source organism: Cnephaeus nilssonii (assembly GCF_951640355.1). Taxonomy (NCBI): domain Eukaryota; kingdom Metazoa; phylum Chordata; class Mammalia; order Chiroptera; family Vespertilionidae; genus Cnephaeus; species Cnephaeus nilssonii. Next base: position 49,410,341 of record NC_137073.1, read on the forward strand.
GGCCAAATATAAGCAACAATATAAAATCTTAAAACTACAAGTGAACTGCCAAGTATCACTTGCCTGTTCTCAAGATCAGCTGATGTTTCACCACAACTAACAACAAAAATAGTGAGGTTATCCTAACATATTCTTTCAACAATATCTAGAAAACATTTTTCATTTTTGTCCTAAATCTACTTCACTGAATAAAAGTGATCAGAAAAAAAAACAATTAACAAAGGTGAACCAAAAGGTCAAAAGAGAAAATTGGCAATTACTAAGTAAGATGAACCTTAGCTTTCTGTCAACAATCATTCAAACCTTCTCCCTGACCCTGGTCGGGTAAGCTCAGTTGATTAGATAGAGCAGTGATGGGCAATCTTTTGAGCTTGGTGTGTCAAACTTCGCCAAAAAACTAAGCATAACTCGGGTAGTGTGTCACTTTGAGGAAAAAACATTATTTCGCAAATGTTTCATCCTCAGGAGCAGCAAATATTTCATCCTCGGCATGCGGCCACCTCAGCGGCCGCGTGTCATCAGAAATGGCTACGCGTGCCGAAGCCGGTTTGGCTCAGTGGACAGAGCGTCGGCCTGCGGACTCAAGGGTCCCGGGTTCGATTCCAGTCAAGGGCATGTACCTTGGTTGCGGGCACATCACCGGTGGGGGGTGTGCAGGAGGCAGCTGATCGATGTTTCTCTCTCATCGATGTTTCTAACTTTCTATCCCTCTCTCTTCCTCTCTGTAAAAAACTCAATAAAAAAAAATACTCTCTTTAAAAAAAAGAAGAAATGGCTACGCGTGTCAGTGCTGACACGCGTGTCATAGGTTCGCCATCACTGAGATAGAGCATCATCCCCTTATGACATGGTTGTAAGTTTGATTCCCGTTCAGGGCACATTCAACAATCAATCAATGAATGCATTAGTGCAGTGGTCGGCAAACTCATTAGCCAACAGAGCCAAATATCAACAGTACAATGATTGAAATTTCTTTTGAGAGCCAAATTTTTTAAAGTTAAACTATATAGATAGGTACATTGTTATTAACTTAATTAGGGTACTCCTAAGCTGGCCTTTGCTAAAAACTCAAGGGGCCATAAAGCCGCATGTCGCTCACGAGCAGCAGTTTGCCGACCACTGCATTAGTGAAACAACAAAATAGGTTTCTTTCAAATAAATTTAAAAAACAAACAAAAAACCTTCTTCCTGAGAAGCCGACTTGCCCCTGCTTCTTTAAGCTCAGTCCATATACACAGTCCTTATGGGATGTGGCAATATATAGTGAAATAATAATATAATTATAATAAACCAAAATAAAATGCTATAAGAATCAAATTAAAATATTAGCAACGTAATATAAGGGTAATCATCCATGGTAGAACAGCATAACTTACAAGCAAGAGAAAAGGTGCTTAAGACATCAGCCTAAGTCTAATGAATGGCAGCTGAAAATTAGGACAAAACCTCTCCTTATATGTTAATAAGGTGAAAATGAAAGGAACAATGTGATATTAATATAAACTCCTATAAAGAATGGAATAGCGATCTAATTTTCATCTGAGACTGAACACTGGTGGTTCCTCCTCTCAAACAGTGCTGCTTATCTTATACTGCAGCACCACCCAGTAGCAGAATGACAAACTGCAACTCTAGAACTAGTTGAATACTTTCATCCCTCAAAAATGGCAACTGCTATGGACTGAACTGTCTGTGTTCCTTCAAATTCTTATGCTGAAGTCCGAGCCCTCAACGTGTCTATATTTGGAGATAGGGCCTGTGAGGTGATAAAGGTTAAAAGAAGTCATATGGGTGGGATTAATAGGGCTAATGCTCTTATAAGAAAAGGAAGACACACTAGTTCCTCTCTCTCTGGCATCCAGGAAAGGCCTTGTGAACATACAGTGAGAAGGCTGCCAGCTGCAAGCCAGGATGAGAGCTCTCACCAGGAATCCAATAAGCAGGTACCTTGATCTTGGACTTCCCAAACTCAGAACTAAGAATTTCTGTTCTTTAAGTCACCCAATCTGTGGTATTTTGTTGTGGCAGCCTATGTAGACTAATACAGCAATACTCTACCTTAATACCAAAATCTTTCTCTCTTTATGACGACGGTGGTCATTTAAAAATCAGGAATACAAGTCAAAAGACTTGCGTTTAAAAATTCTAATCTAGGGAGCATTTGAGATCTTGCTTCTCAGCAACTGTCATCAGTTTGAGCTCAAATAAACTCGTAAAAAAATTGTTTTAATTCTAATCCAAAATTTTATATAAATTAAACTCAAGCCTTTTCTGACAAGGTCCTTTATCAGGATGTTATATAGATCAAAAAAGAGAGAAGTTAAGATCAATTCTTATTATCAAAGTGAAATATTTTTTCCCTGAATTTAAGGAACTACTGTTTCTCAGAGCAAAACAAAAACTCTAAAACAAACAAAAATTTCATATTGATCCAAATCAGAAAGGTAAATTTTATTAGAAGATACACTTAAAAAATCACAAATTATTTCTGTTTAAATCTGTTTGTGTTTAGAAATACCCATTTGCAAATATTCCTGACTACCTAAATTGTAGTAGTAAAGAACATTGATGCCAGGACCCATTTACCAGGGTTTTACATGCCTATTCTTCTGCTTACTAACTGTGTGACATTGGGCACATTAATAAACTGCTCAGTTTCAGTTCTTTGCCTGTAAAATGGAGACAACCTCCCATAATGGTTGTATCCCTCCCCAAAAGACTCTCTTAGATCCTATTATCCACACTCCATTCTCCTATTCCCCATGCCCTAAGAATAAATTTTATTTACTTTCTTACAAATTATGGTAATCTCTAGTCATTACTGAAATTAGCACCACATGAACAGGACCACCTTATGTTAGTATCCCAGAGCAGAGAACAAGATAAAGCAAAATGAAAACTGGGTGCCTCAGTTCACAGGTTAATTGCCTCTCTCTTACCCCAAATATCCTATTTCTGCATCATCCTGATTCTTTCCAATATCTACACTAATAAAAGAGAAATATGCAAATTGGCCCTACCTCCACAACATCCACCAGCCAATCAGGAGTGAGTATGCAAATTAACCCAACAAAGATGGTGAGTTAATTTGCTTATGCAGGCACGGAGCGGCTGGGCGGGGCAGGACTCCTATGAGGGGGAGGGCGGGGGCAGAGGGAGCTACAGGAGTGGCGCTCCAGCCGGAGCACAAGACTGAAGGCTCCGACTGGAGCGAAGGCGGAAGGCGGTGGCCGGAGCAAAGGCCTGGGTCCCAGGTGTCAGAGGAAAACCGGTGCCGGCAGCCAGGGGAAGGAAGGCCTATTCTTGCACGAATCTTCGTGCAACAGGCCTCTAGTCCTATATAATAATATTCAAATCAACCAAACAGTGGATCGACCGGTTGCTATGACACTCGCTGACCACCAGGGGGCAGATGCTCAATGCAGGAGCTGCCGCCTGGTGGTCAGTGAGCTCCCACAGGTGGAGCGCTGCTCAGCCGAGCACAGCAGCGGTGGCGGGAATCTCTCCCGCCTCCGTGGCAGCACTAAGGATGTCCCCCGAGGGCTCCCGGGCTGTGAGAGGGCGCAGGCTGGGCTGAGGGACCTGCCACTTGAGTGCACGAATTTCGTGCACCGAGCCTCTGGTAGTGCATAACACTCCTCACAGAGAGGGTTCTAGTGGTAGATGCAGATAGACCTTTTAGGTCCAGGGTACTTCAGTTTAACAAGTGTTGGTATCTGATTTCCTCCAAGTTCTCCCAAGACTCAATTATAGAGACAGCTGAGCTGAGCTCACTCCGTTTAGCCTAAATTTGTTATTCCAGTTAATGTAGTGTCTTTTCAGAACCTCATGACAACTATCTCTGCCATAAGTCTAACTCCATGAACAGGGCTACAGATCAATACCTCTAAGTAAGATGCTATGGTTCCTATTTTGTCCTTCTTTAGAAGTAAGAGGACTACAGAGTTGGAAGACTAAAAGGGAAGACTTTACAAGTGCTCCACAGCATCTCCTGCCATCATGAGAAGGCAGGGTTCTTTGGAAAAGCCCAATAATGCTGGGAATAGAAGGCAGCAAGAAAACAGGAAGACCAAATATGAGATGGACTGACTCCATAAAAGAAGCCATCAGCATAAGTCTTCTGGAGCCAAGCAAGGCTGTTGAGGACAGAACACTGTAGATAATATCAATCATTCAGAGTTGTCAAGAGCTAGAGCCAACTCAATAGCACATAACATACATATACACACACACACACTAACACACACACACACACACACACACTAACACACACACAGAAAGAAAGAATATGGCAATTCCTCACCTGCTTCCTAAACAGCTTTCAATTTTTTTTTAAGAATATTTTTTTATTTTTTAAATATATTTTATTGATTTTTTTTACAGAGAGGAAGAGAGAGGGATAGAGTTAGAAACATTGATGAGAGAGAAACATCGATCAGCTGCCTCCTGCACACCCCCTACTGGGGATGTGCCCGCAACCAAGGTACCTGCCCTTGACCGGAATCGAACCTGGGACCCTTGAGTCCGCAGGCCGACGCTCTATCCACTGAGCCAAACCGTTTTCGGCCAGCTTTCAATTTTCAAGGGGTGTGCATAATCCTGCACTTACTTATATATAACTAGAGGCCCGATGCAAGAAATTCGTGCACAGAGGGGGAGGGGGTCCCTCAGCCTGGCCTGCAACAACACCAGTATCCCGCGCCCCAGCCAGCCTCTGGCCAGAGGCCCTCCCGCCTTCCCTCACCCCCTCCCTCCACGGGCTGGGGCGCACAGGACGCTGGGGCTCATCGCTGGGGCGCCGCTGCCAGCCACTATGGGCGCCACCATCTTTTGTAACGGAGTTATGGTTAATTTGCATATTACCCTTTTAATAGATAGGGTGGCTTTGTCTATAAGCTGTTGCAAATACTTGCTTAAATAAGCTATTTCATACTGAATTTAAAATGCAGCAGTTTTGTTTGTCACATCCTACTCCAAAGTAAATAACCACTAATGATTTTTGTCTGATAAATAATTACTAGTGGTTTATAAAAATGTTAACTAGTATCCCTCACAAATAATTACACCCAAACTTAAACCAGGACATGAACAGTGCTGCAGGAAAATACTGAGTCAAAAATAGTAATGATGATAAACACTAAGGAACTGATAAATAAGAACACAGTACACAATCTATCACAAGGTACTACATAATTAATGCCAAGCAAAAGATAAAGACAACAAGTGCTATTATAGTTCAGAGACTACTGTGAGATAAAGCTGACTCATTATAGATTTAAAAAGAGAATTTTAAGTATGAATAAACTTTAGAAACTATCCACGCTAAACCTCATCTTACAAATAAAAAGGTCAGTTCCTGGGTATAGAACTAGTTGGTGACAATACTTCAGAAAAAAAAAAAAAAAAAAAAGAGGATAAATTGAGCTGGGTCTAGAAAGGTACCTAGATAGGATTTGAAAAGTTGGGAAGAAGAGAGAAGTTCCAGTAGGAAAAATTATAAGCAAAAGTTTAAGGCTGAGACAAACCAGTCAAATTCAAGGGACAAACAATAAATCCTTTTGATTGTAAATAAAAACAAATTTAGGAAGGCTAAGTTTTCTGTTGGAGTAAGGAAGGGAGTATCAATACTTAAAGAATTAAACTTTATCCTATAGGTAGTAGGAAGCTAGAGTGGGTTTTGAACAACAAATGTCAATTTCTTAGAAAAGCTCAAATTGTGCCTTGTCTGGAAGCCAAGATTAAAAAAAAAAAAAGATAAATTGAACCAAATATTTTACTAATTGCAAATCCAATTCTAAAAGGAAACTAAGAAGAAATGATATCCCTCCCCATAAGAGTTAGAGATAATAGACAATGAAAGAAAATAGAAACAGGGAGCATTATCTCAATTCTTTGAGGTTCTGCTTCCCGGCATATGTCGACAGTTTGGCTCCAATAAACTCACAAAAATTCTTAAAAAAAAGAAAATAGAAACAAATAAGGGAAGAGGAAATGACAGAGAGATGTGACTAAAAGAAGCAACAGTTGTAACTCACCTCTCTAGCAGCACAATCATGAGGAGCTTCTTCTTTATTTACTTTTCCTTTTGGAAATCCCCAGCCCGATTTTGCTAGGTATCCCTGAACCAGTAGTACCTACAAAACAAGCAGAGATAGAAATAAAACTTGTCTTGCTTTCCCACACTCCTTTCTAAAAGTCAAACGTGTTTTTCTCCTTCCTTCAGGTAACTGTTATCACCAGTAATTTGATACAGTACTTGCTTTATCTCCCATGACTCTGGATATACTACTAGCGTGAAGGAAGGCATTCTGCCCATTTTAAAGTATTCCTTCAACAATGAAAGGGCACTTTGCAATAAGCCATACTGTAACAAGTATAAAATAGTAACACAGAATGCAGACAAAATTCGCAAAATTTGACCTTTCAGCACTAAAAATCTAATGTATTTTTAAAAACCTCAATTTCAAACATTTGTAGAAATTGTATATAGTTTTCACTAAAAATCTTTTGTTTTATTACTCACATTTTCAAGTGTCTCATCAAGAATAATTGCACCATATGTTGGTACTCCCATTTTATACTCCTTCCATTCATCCAAAACTTTTTCCACGTCTTCGCCTTGAGGCAACAAAAATGGACAATGACTGAAGAGTATACATAGTGTTAAGGAAGTTACTTTCTCCCCTAATACAGCCTGAGCACATATATACAGAAAGAGACGTACTTAAATCAACTGTGTATTTTCTATGAAATTACTCAAATGTTCACCTCACTTAATTTTAACCCTCTTGCTTTTGTTTTTTCACATTTGTTTTGTCTTGAACACATCATTGTTAACTTGTGCATTTAGCCTAGATACTAATTAAGTAAGCTTTGGTTACTCATAGTCCTGGATCCCTAAGTGAACATAAATAAATTCAGGACCATGTGAACACCTCAAATATTTCTCATTAAGTGAGTCAAATTCATCATATCAGGAGTCAACAGACACTGAAGTGAAGAGCAAGAAACAAGTATAGTATACATACTGGTAAAAGGTAGAAAATGTCAGAACAAGTTAAAGTGGTTAAATGTGGAAGTAGAACTAGGGATGAAGTATACCACTCTACATACTGTGTTTCTTTACCATTTGCATGTATTGCTTTTATAATTAAAAACATTTTTAAGACAAGATTTACTAAGGATTATAGAAAAAGGTAAATCTGGGTATTAAATAAAATACAGCCTGTTTCAAAAGAAATTGGGCATGCCCCCTCCCAAAAACTGGGCAGAGTAAAATAAAATTTTTTTAAAAAGTAAATAAAACTTAAACCTGCACAGTACAGGAAGGGGCAAAAGCAGGTTTACAATTGTGAGTACACAAAACACAGAGTTTATTTTTGAGTTACTACAGGCCTGGTGCACGAAATTCGTGCATGGGGAGGGGGGGATCCCCTCAGCCCAGCCTGCACCCTCTCCAATCCGGAACCCCTCAGGGGATGTCCGACTGCCGGTTTAGGGATCAGGCCTAAACCGGCAGTCGGACATCCCTCTCACAGTCCAGGACCGCTGGCACCTAACTACTCATCTGCCTGCCTGCCTGATCGCCCCTAACTGCCCACCCTGCCCCCCTGCTGGCCTGGTCACCCCACTGCCCCACCCCTGCCTGCCTGTTAACCCCGAACAGGCCCCCCTGTCAGCTTGGTCACCCCACACAGCCTGTTCAGTCATTTGGTAGTCCCTCACTAAGCCCCCTGCTGGCCTGGTCGCCCCACGCAGCCTGCGTTCGGTCGTCTGTCTGGTTGTTTCCATCGTGACAGCCCCTGGCTTTTTATATATTAGGTTGTATTACCAGTGTCCTGGTGCATGGATTCGTGCACATTAAAAGGAAATTAATTAGAATAAATATTTTAATATCACTACTCGCCCTTTCTCCATAATAGAAGTGTCAACCAAGTTCACAATCGACAATGACAGATCGAAACACATGCGTGCAATTGGCACTAGCGAGAGATTTATATGTATCTCGCATGCACGAGTCAACTTAGCCTTTTATATATATAAAATAAACTTGCTTAATTAGACCTGCTTTCTGATTTAGCTAAACTTTTTCTAGTCCAGTGAAGCACCCCAACTTCTCTTTCAGATAATTGTCAGCAACATAGCAGTAAATATCAACACAAAGCAGATTATTATTGTAGATTACACAGGGAGAACAAAGGGTAAAATATTTAACTGCAGCAGTGTTTGACTATATTCTTTGCAGTGAGAAAACCTGAAGTCATTTTTAAGTTCCACAATTTCTTACTTCTTTTCAGTCTGGTCAAGTTTCTAAACTTTCTAAACCTCTGTTTTCCAGCTAATGAAAATAGGATTCTACCAAGTCTCCTATCTACCTACTCCAGGACTTCTGTGAGGATCAAATGAGATGAGGAATGTGAAAACGCTTCACAGACATTTGGTTAAAGTATAAAACATTTGCACCTGGTTATAAAGCAAGTTGTGTTCCTGGGCTGAAGAAACTCCAAGGAGGCCAGTCGCTAAGAAGAGAAAGCCGGGCATTGCTACGTGACATCATTACCGGGCGCCCACAGAGGCCGTTTCTGGGCTGGGCTGGGCTGTGGGCAGCATTTAGAGCCATGGGGGTCTTGGCAACATTGGCTGCAATTTGATGGGCTGCCACTCCAGGGTGGTGGCAGGACTTAGGTCCCACTTGGGGGAAGCCAAGTGTTGGTTTGTCGGAGCCAGGTCCGTGGTGCCATTTCTTTTTAATAGCCAGTGCGCATCATGGCAGCTCCTGCATTGAGCATCTGCCCCTGGTGGCCTGTGAGCATCATAGGTACCAGTCAATGGTCGGACGGACACTTAGGCTTTTATATATATAAATGTTTCTATCTCTCTCTCCCTCTCCCTTCCTCACTGAAATCAATAAAAATATTTTGAAAAAACAGAGAAATACCGCAGGAATAGAGATAATGTCCAATAGTTCAGAGACCAGGTACTTGTCCAGTTTTTCTTTCTTTTCCTTCTCCCTACAACATTCCTAATTTCAAGGTGCATCAGTGCCTCCACAAAGCAGTATTATCAAATTTTTCTAAGTATTAAACAACTTCTTTAAAAATAACAAAAAAGGGTTAGCAAGAAAAAGTACATCAACTGATTTAACTTTGTAAACTATTTACACTCTTCATTTATCCATTTTTTCCTACCCCAGAACCACACAAAATAAGTGAAATGACCAAGTTCAAGATACACACTTGAAATTAACAGTGAAAAGAACCTGGTAAGTACTTACCTCAAGTCCATACAATTAGCAAGTAACAGAACCTAATCTAAAATAACCATTTTCCCACTCACAACTCTTCAATCCTCTGTCATACTTAATAGTAATAAAAGCAATTCAATTTAAACAATGGAGTGAAAATTTTTTAAATGCTATTTTTATTTAGTGGGATTATTTAATTTAAAAACCCCATAACATACACTGAATAACTGTTAATTATCAAAACCATTAGCAATTCACGCCGAAACCGGTTTGGCTCAGTGGATAGAGCGTCGGCCTGTGGACTCAAGGGTCCCAGGTTCGATTCCGGTCAAGGGCATGTACATTGGTTGCGGGCACATCACCAGTAGGGGGTGTGCAAGAGGCAGCTGATCGATGTTTCTCTCTCATCGATGTTTCTAACTCTCTATCCCTCTCTCTTCCTCTCTGTAAAAAATCAATAAAATATATTTAAAAAAAAAAAAACCATTAGCAATTCACTAATTTTTTGCCTTGTGACAAAGCTTCTTTTATAATCTTAGTCATGTAATTCTTGTAACTAATAAATTATGATAAGCTATCTTATCTGAAAAAAAAAATGCTTCTTCGAAGGCAAGGACTTCTTTGTTAAGTTGCCACAGGACCAAAAACATTGCTTTGAACATAGTATTTAATAATTATTTGAGAATTTCTATCCCATACAGGTAGTAATCTGATTAAAGATCGCCTGGTTAAATCGAACAGCAAGAATAAAATAACACACACACAAAAAAAAAGAGGAAGTAGAAGAAACTAACACAGATTTCTAGAACTAGGATAACTATTTTAGAAAAAAATATTAATAAAATTTAATTGTAATCATCAGTGTGCATTTCAAGGGGTCCTCTACATAGTAAGAACATGACTGAATGTTTCTACTATTTATATTTGACAATTTTTAGAAACCAAGTATATTTTATCAAATAGATAATTCTGAAGGACAAGCAAAATAAAATTTGTGCTAAATATTTTACTAAAAGAAAGACAATCATTGTAGTAATAAAAAGGATATCAGCTTTAGCAAAGTCTCTTATCCCACACTGAGGTAATCCTGGTGTGTTCTGCATGTAGAAATCCAAGTAAAACCAATGGGCAAGTTCAATCTGAAAACATACTCGGATAGCATTGTCTCTTTCCTCGCTGGGAATATGCAAAATAAATCGGCTGTCAAAAACAAAACATATACAAATTATTTACAAAACAAAACAATTTATTTTAACATATTTAACTGCTTCATCCCTGACCCATCACCAGAGAAAAGGGACCAAGAGTGCAGTGCCGATCAAGAAAGCAAAATTTGGGGAAATTACTATAGAGAAGATAAGTATGGAAAAAACAGCTCTAATTTTTTTAAGAGGCCATTTACATTCTATTCACAAATACAGGGATAAACTAAAGAGCTCAGTAACAATGAATTAAAGGTGAACAAGAAAACCTTCACTAGGATTTTCTCCCATGTCTAGTAACATATTCTAAGAATATATGCAAATGTATTCATACAATCAAACAGAAAAGATCATAGCTGCTTAATCTTCACATTTAAAGTATTACAAAAAAATACTACAGAAATCAATACTCTTGTTCTTTAATAGACTACACACATCCCAAAGAGCATCATCTGCAGAACCTAGTTCAAACTTTCATTGAGGAACTTCCAATGTCAGTCAATATCTTTAGGTCTTCCCTTATGGGGCTAGTCAAATGCCTGGAGAAGAACCTTCCGATCTCGTACCTGGAAGGTAAAGGCCAAGCTGTCATATTCTGGGAGCTGAGCTGGGGGAAGGGGCAGAGGGTTGTCAGTATGTATACAAGATATATAAATTCACTTCTACCATTTTTCAGTATTCTCTGATTCAGGAGTAGACTGGCACTACTATAGTCTCGCATTCTGGTCTATCAGGTCTGCTAAGTCATATAACAATTTCCCTTTTGCTTTATCATTTCCAAAGGTTGTTGCTCACCTCTTCACCCATTCTTCCTTTCCTTGTGGATTTACACATTTAAAAACAGAACAGCCCAGCCTGTGTGGCTCAGAAGTTGAGCTTTGACCTATGAACCAGGAGGTCATGGCTCAATTCCTGATGAGGGCACATGACCAGGTTGTGGGCTCATTCCCCAGTAGGGGGTGTGCAGGAGGCAGCCAATCAATGATTCTCTCTCAACATTGATGTTTCTATCTCACTCTCCCTCTCCCTTCCTCTCTGAAATCAAAAATGTATTTTTTAAAAAAAACTTTACTGTTTTAGTGAGATGTTTGTGTTCAATCTACTATCTTTAACTAGAAATTCCCACTTCAACAAACTTCTAGGAGATCCTAACCCAATGGTCGGCAAACCGCAGCTGGCGAGCCACATGTGGCTCTTTGGCCCCTTGAGTTTTTAGCAAAGGCCAGCTTAGGAGTACCCTAATTAAGTTAATAACAATGTACCTACCTATATACTTTAAGTTTAAAAAATTTGGCTCTCAAAAGAAATTTCAATCGTTGCACTGTTGATATTTGGCTCAGTTGACTAATGAGTTTGCCGATCACTATCCTAACCATAACCTAAAATGTAGTAAGAAAATGCCTAAGACAAACAAAGAGAAATCCAATCCCAACCCAGAAAAGAAAGGCCCAAGTGAAGGAAGGTAAGCAGGAGGATGAGTATAAGAAATAGGACAAAAAGGGGGGCAGGAGGAAGAGGACAGCAAGGTCTATTTATGTAGTGTCTATACCACTTTTACTCCTTTGTCAGAAGTTTCTCCTGCAAACGATTGGGGAAAGAGGAAACACCAGAGGCTGCTTTCTAACTTTAGCAGATAGGTTTGGGTACTGGCACCCCAACACAAAACTCACACAACCTGGTTCTCAAGAGCCCTCCAGTATAAGAGTCAGCTTTCTATCTACTCACATAACAGGAGAAGCCTACCTATAAGCCCCTCTACTATCTAATCTTACCATAAATATAAAAAGGCAACCAAGAATCACTCAACATCTAAGGAAAACCTGGGCCGTGCCAAAGAAAAAATTAAATTTAAAAACTGGTTTCCTAGAACCTTGTTAATCAAAGTGTGGACCCTGGACCAGGTGGGAACATGAAGTGTGAGAGGGGAAAACACACTTTAATTATAGGTCATTAGTTTACTTCCTAATGACCTCCCTCAAAGGAAATTACAATGTGCACCAGCAAAACAAGAATGAAAACCAAGAAAGCATAAAACATGAGATTCCAGAGAGAATAGGGACAACGGGAGAGCGGTGAAAGGGAATTCTAGGACACTAGCTGTTTGGCAAGTGAACCAGTCCAGGTTGGACTAGGAGAGTGGAGGTCTCCAAGAGGGCAACGCTGGAGGAAAAAAGAACTTCTGTATGATTGAGGATGTGACTGAGGATATAATAAAGGAGCAGATGGGGGAAGGTGGAAAGACAGCTAAAAACTTTGGATATGTACATAACTGTCTAACCACTATGCTGTACATTTGAAACTAATACATAATAATACTGAATGTAAAACTGTAATTGAAAAATAAAATAAATAAAAATTTGGAGGTACTGGGTGAGAGGGGTAAAATATATACAAAAGAATCAGCCCTAACTGGTTTGGCTCGGTGGATAAAGCATTGGCCTGCAGACTGAAAGGTCCCAGGTTCGATTCCGGTCAAGGGCATGTACCTTGGTTGCGGGCACATCCCCAGTAGGGGGTGTGCAAGAGGCAGCTGATCGATGTTTCTCTCTCATCGATGTTTCTAACTCTCTATCCCTCTCCCTTCCTCTCTGTAAAAAATCAATAAAATATATTAAAAAAAGAATCATAGTCCAAATATGAAGCAAAACACCAAAATTAAAACAGAAAGACAATGCAAAAAAAAATGGATTTCAAGAATAGCTAGAAGGAATCAAGGAAAAAAAGAAAAAAACTAAAAGGCAGCATCATTTGGATCAATCGGTAAAATGTAAGAAAGGAAAATGCATTTGGACAATCTAAGAGCCTTATGAAGGTCACATGACTGATGGAAAAGAAACAAAACAAGGTTTCCTGACAAAAAAGAAACAAAACCCTACCCACTGTAGCTTTGCCTTTACTGTGGAAAACATGTATGTACATAGTTCTACTGTATAACAAATGCTATTTATTATTGTTCAGCTTTTGCAATCAACCAATAGTAAAAAGTATAAGACATCTAAGGTTACAAAATGAAATGTAAATATTACCTTTTTTTTTTTTTATTTTAGGCTCATCCGGATAGAAGCTGAAGGAATGGGTAAGAAAGAAATGGAACATGTTCTTCTAGTCATTTATCCATAGAGACAGACACCAAATGTTTTTTTTCTTTTCTTACAAAATTTGGGATTACAGAAAATAAGTGCCTTTTAAGTGGTTCATCCAAATCTATTATAATCATACCATCGCCAAAGAAATACAGTGACAGTATTTATTAGTTGCAAAATTATTCTATTTACTTAATTACATGTGCCTTTCTTTTGTGAGGCTTAAAACGCTATATTTGATTTTCTATTACATCCACCTGGCGTGGAAGAACCAGCACAAGCATCGTAAAGAAAAAGGCCTATTTCAAATCTTGATTTTCTGAAATAGGATGAATGTGAGCTTGGGTAAATTACCACCTCCTGCGTCTGTCAGGTGAAAATGGAAATAACTGCACCTACAAAATAGGGTTGTTTGGAGGATTAAATAAAACGTTACGGGAGGACTCAGGACCGGGCGCCTAGTAGTAACCTCATAAATCTTAGTTCTTTCCTACTTAAAAAAAAACGTGAATGCGAGACAACTACTAAAAGTCAGACTTGTAGACACAAATACAGTAACTATAATGGAAAAGGTATTTTATCAGAGCTTTTAACTCACTTGTAATTTAAAACATTTCACAGCCCCCTTACACCTGGTAACAACTCGGGGTAGCACTGCACCAAAAATTTCACTTCGGGGGGAAAATATATATATTTTTTAAGCTTATGTTACACGTTTGGCTCTCTTGAAATCATAGCTGACAAAAGGGAAGAAGGCAAGAAATTGCTCTTGTAGAAGTAGGCGGGGAGTTAAAACCCTGAAGTTGAGAACTTCCTTTAAGGATAAAGAAGGGATGAAAAGAAAACCCACTCTAGTCACTGTCTTCCCCTTCCCGCTGTAAGTTTGGGGATGAACCAGAGTAATTCTTTACAGCAGTTTGCAGAACAACGTTACAGGGAAAAGGGTAAGTTTGGAAACTGCTCCCTGCGGAGGCCCGGGAGCCGGGATTCTAAGATGTGAAACCTCAGGGTCTTGGGACAGCATTGGGGGGAGGGACGGAGGGCGGAGGGGGGACGGGCAGGAACAGCCGGAGCCAGAGAAGCCAGCGGGGGGGGGGGGGGGGGACAGCCAAAACCGCTACCGACCCACTGGGCTTCTGAGGAGCGCCTTCGCTCCAGAGAAAGCAAAAGAAGTGGGGAGCTAAGCAAATGAGGAAACTCCGGGGCTCCGCGCAGAGGGGTGAGAACTAGGGAGGCGGAGGCTGTGGCGGAAAAAGAGGGGTGGTGTCGTCCGAGAGGGGGGGTGGGGGTCCCCAGGGAAAGGGCTCGACGGTGGGACCGGAAAGCGGGGGCACGGCTGTGGGCGGGCGGAGGCCTGTGCGGGCCTCGAATCCGAGAAGACCAGTGAGAGGACGAAACGGGCCGGGACGGCGCGGGCGCCGCGGTACCTGCAGAGATCGTCCAGGACGCTGCCGGGAATCTCCACCCGTTTCGTCTCCATGATGAGGACCCACAGCAGAAGCAGTGCATCCCGGCTCCGCGCGGCCGGGGACGAGGGTACGGCTCGGAGACTCCGGCTGGCCGGAGAGAGCGGGCAGCGCGGCGGCGGCGCTCGCAGGAACCAGAGGGGGAAGGGGGCGAAACCCGCTCACTTCCGTCCGGCGCCTTCAGCCCAAGACCCCCGAGGCTGGGCCGAGGCGGGGGCGGAGCCCCTGGAGCCACGCCCCGGTTCTACTTGAACGGCCCAATGGGAAGCTGGAGAATGGGGAGCCTGAGCGCGTAAGCCAATGAGACGTTTGCTTATTGGTCCGTCGTCTCCAGCTGCTCAATTGCTACTCAGAAAACCCACTTCCCGCCGCCTGCGACTGAGCCGGGGGTGGATACGCGCATGCGCACCAAGCAGCGTTGGCACTACCAGGAAGTCGATGGCTCAGGGCTTCCCCACAGGCTCTATAACTGCGGGACTTGGGCGCGGTCTGCACGCCGCCTCGGTTGAGCCGGCTGTACCTGGGCAGGGCGGACCCCGCAGGCGCGTTCAGCTCTGCGAGTGTGCATTCACGACTCCTCTTATCAGATGTCCTGCATACACACTCACCGCTGCCCCCACCAGTTTTGTGGTGGTTCACCGCTGACCCTCTTCGGGCACCAAGCTCCGAAGGTGAAGACAAGGACTTTATCCCAGTGTCGGACACATAGTGAACCTGAACCCAGGAATCTGCATTCTACCTCTGTACACAGCACTCCAATCTGCTAGTCTCCTCATTCATTCATCTTGCTTAATTATGCATTCCTCATCTTGCTTAATTGACTTAAAATTCATTTGAGATACCTACCACTTCCTCTTTTTACATCAGACCCACAGGCCCACATACACCTGCTAGGTCACTAGTTGAGTCAGTTCCACCGTTTAATCTCCCATCCTTTCTGTTCATTTCTGTCCAAATGACCACATGTACATCAGATTCGCATTTCTCCTCACGAGTGCAAGAGCTGCCTAACCAAGCACCTCTGCCTCCATTCTTGCCCAAGTTTTGGTTTTTTGTTCAAATATAAAAAGGTTACTATCTATGATCAAGCCCAAACTGTTAACATCTATTCTAGAGTCCCATTGTAAAATTTATTTTACTCACCTGTTTTCCATATTTGTCTTTCTCCTACTTATTGGAAAATTTCTTAAATTTATCTCCTAGCCACCTATACTAGTAGAGTTTTTACTTTTCTAGAGTTCTTTTATTTTTCAGATCTCTCTGTTGTAGCATCATAGCCTTGCTTCGTAGATTTCTTATCCCTATGAAGATATTAATAATACATTTTAAAAGTTTTCTTCTTCCTGAATAGTATCATATTCCTCTCAGCTGGAATTTTGCTAATAATTTGATTTCCATCTATCATGTTAGAAATTTTCTGGTGATACTCAACTATAAAATAAGGTATACTTTATTTTCTTTTATTGCACTTTGCTTTATTGCGCTTCACAGGTGTTGCATTTTTTTACAAATTGAAGACAAGACTATCCCCACCAGCAAAGAGATTATGCCTCACTTTATTATAATATTCGCTTTATTGCAGTGGTCTGGAACCAAACCCTGAATATCTTTGAAGTATTCTTGTATTCATTCATACTTAAAAGTAGGGAACTAAAAACTGGAGTTAAGTACTATAAAAGGTGATTGGAAGCTCCCAGCATGTAGGTGGAACTAGTTTCCTGAGAGCTTCACTATAGGATGATCTGACTAGGGCCTAGTCACTAAGCTGTTGGCTGGGAACACATGACATCAGTATCTGTAGGTCATTATTTCCAGCTGGTCAAATTCCCTAAACAGAAAATCCTTTCAGGTGTTAACATAAGAAATGTCCAAATCTGTAGATAATTTCTAAGACTTTATTTGAGCCAAACTGGGAACATAGCTAGTGAGCAAGATCTTAAATGCTCCTGAGAATGGCAGTTTTTCAGCTTATTTTATATATTAGAATCAAGGGAGAATAAGTAAAGAAGGTGCATAATATCCATTGGTGGTAGTGATGGGGAAAATAAGACATTTTGGGGGAGGCTAGCAATCTGAATCTGTGCCAATAACTTAATGTACATTCTTGAAAACCTATAATTAAGTCACTGCCTCTTTCTCCACAATCTGGTCTGGTGGGTCCTGTTTTCCTAATTACCTCCCAATTTGCAAGGGGGCCATAAACAAATAATGTAACAGCTTAGCTAGAGGGGAGGTCACTGACACCACCCAGACCAGGCATTTAGATACAATCTAACTTCCCCATTCTGACTGACTCAGGAGGGGCTGTGGAAGCCCACCACGAAAGCCTGGTAGTTAGGAAACAGATGGAAAACAAAGAAACCAAAGGGTATAAAGAGAAAGCTTCCTCCATATTGGCTTACTCAGGATTTGGAGAACTGACCCCCGGAGTCCATGTGAAACATCCTATCTAATAAAGAGGGAATATGCAAATTGACCATCACGCTGTCACAAAGCTGGTGGCGCCCATAGCCACAAGATGGCGGTGCCCAGTCACCTCAGCCCCGCCAAAGTCCCCCAGTCCTTTCAGCCCCGCTGGGGAGGTGGCAGGTGCACAGTGCAGTCGGACTCGCCCTCAGCCCCCCAGCCGCCCAGGGCCTGCCCGAGGCGCAGGCAAGCCTCAGATGTCGGCTGCCCAGCCAATGCCCCAAGGCACAGGCAAGCCTCAGATGTTGGCTGTCCAGCCGCCCAGGGCAAGCCTGAGGCACAGGCAAGCCTCAGATGGCAGCTGCCCAGCCACCTAGAGCTGCCTGAGGCTCAGGTAACCAAGGCCAGCTGAGGCTTGCGCTGCTGGCAGTGGCAGCAGCAGAGATGTGATAGGGGTGTCATCTTCCCTACCCTGATCGCTGGGTCACCTCCCACCCCTGAGGGCTACTGGACTGTGAGAGGGGGCAGGCCGGGCTGAGGGACACCCCCCCCTCCAGTGCATGAATTTTCATGCACCGGGCCTCTAGTCTGAAAATAAATGGGTTTATTCTGGACCTCCAAGTACTCCTGTGTATTTTTCAGTCACCTGGTGAATTCTGTAACAGTAGATGTATAGCAGGGAAATCTCTAGGACTGGATGAAAGGCAAAATAGAGAAACACGTACTTCTTTTACATTGATGGGTACAGGATAGTTAGTGATTAACATTTACAGAGCAGAGATGGTATTTGGGAACAAGATAACAATGAGGGATTCTGTGGGTTTTGTGCTTTGGTGCCCTCGGTTGTGTCTTCGAGGGGTAGGAAAAGAAAATTACTCTGACATTTTAAAGGAATGTTATCCTAGATGCATAAGAACAATGGGCAAAGCTTGCTTAAGGTAAAGACTGACCTTTGCTAAGGAAGTTATAGGCCTGGGAAGTGCTTACCTGCTATACTCTGTCTAGTTAGGAATTTGTGATCAGACCATCCTGTGTGGTTACTTGCGGTTACTGAGCATGTCAGGTCTGCCAGGAGGCCCCCTGAGCTTGTCAGGCTTATTACATACCCCTTTTTTGTTCACACAGGCCAACCTTGAAGTATTTTGGGAGTCAAGTCGGGGAGCACAGGCTGGAATATCCCTTTGCTTTATTCAATCCTTCTTGGCACAGTACAAGTTTATTTGGGCCTAAGAAGTAGGCCCCGAGACAAGAATTTGAGTACCAGTAGTTTATGTGGGAGGTGATCCTGGGAAAGGTTGGTAGCAAACAGGGAAGTGAGTCAAGGAAGGGAAGAAAGCCAATAAAAGGGTTATTATTAGGGAAGTTAGCACTGTAACTAGAGCTCATCCTGCTGGAGAACTTTGGAGGACAGTATAAAAGACACCTTAGAGTTTTCCCACTCAAGGAGTGAGGAAGATGAAGTTTTATATACTAAACTTCCATCTGCCATTATTTGAGGGCTGCCCCTGGGGCCTGCACCCCAGCCTACCAGGTGTGCAGCAAGGCAGGCTCTGGGTCCAGAAAAAGCCCTCAGGAAAAGAAATGCAGATACTGGCAGTTGGACGTTCAGACAGCATGGTGTAATGCATTGGTGAGGGTGAAGGTGAGCCTCTTCTGTAGTTCTAGTTTGCTGGGTGCACATTCTATCTGTCCTAACTGAAATTCTTTTCTATGTCTGGGAGGCACCTTTGAGGTTTTCTTAGTTGTCCACTTGGAGCTCAAGTCTGGTTCTTAGTTCTCTAAATGATGGCAGTGAAACAACAGTGCAAAGCAAAGAGGTGTTTACCTCCCAGGGGCTAATGGTTAAACAAACCAGCAGATTACCAGGCTCCCTGCTGAAGGCCCTGGAGGGAGTCTTCCTGCTTCCGATCTCTTTGTAGTCTCCCAGCTCAGGGACAGCTGTACAACTCCTTTTTGAGCTCTTAGGGACCAGGAAGTCCTCAAACTGTCACATATTGCTAAGCCAATCTCCCGACAAAGAGTCCCAGAGATGGCTAGGGGCAAGCATCGTCCAAGCTACTTTTCTGCCTCTTCCCCACCCCACCCCTGCTTCCTCACACACACATTTCTAGGAGCTGGGCCAGTGCACATAGAGCAGCCCTTATAGCAGTCCTCTGAAAACGTAGTCCATCGAGCCCAAGGCCTCACTCAAACCCAACTGTCCACTGGCCCCAGAAGAGAAAGGCAGAGAAATTGGAGTGTGGAGATGAGGGAAAAGGAGATGCTAGGCTTCTTAAATTATAATACTGACACGAGTTTTAAATAGTTGGGTTGATCAAAACCTTTGACAAGAAAACAATTTTGAGATATTCTAAATTAAAATGACAGCAGCCAGAGAGTGAGAAAAAGACAGAACAGGTAGCCTCTCATTGGCTGTGGACCAGCTCTGACAGCAAAGACTGCTCACATTCCTGAATATCTGTTGGGATTTTGGATTCTTTTCCAGGTGGCTATTTCCCCAATTATGCAAAAGAGAGAATAGCCAGGCACCATAGAACTCCAGGAACCTCTGCTTCTTATTTACACATAAACTTTCCTATCTGCTGTCCACAGCCAGTCCACAGGAGTGGACACTTCTTCCTTGTGGACTCTGCATCTATCCCAGAACTAGCCCCATTCACCTCCTCCCATCCTCTTTGTTTATAGCTAATGGAAATCTTTTCAGAATGGCTTACATCTTTCTCGCCCCTATCTGATGTATAAAAACACGTGCAAACTCTGGGACAACAGACCTGTTGTCTTTCCTACCTAACCATGCTGCTGGTGGTTTAGACACCATAGCCCAAGACTGGTCTTTTTTTTTTTTTTTTTTTTGGCTAACAATGGCCTAAAAAATCCTTCCTTTTTAAAAAATAAAAATATGCTTATTTATTGCTTTTAGAGAGAGGGGAAGGGAGAGGGAAAGGAAGAGGGAGAGGGAGGGAGGGAAGGAGGAAGGGAGAGAGACATGGGTCAGCTGCTTCCTGTACACCCCCTACTGGGGATCGAGCCTGCAACCCAGGCAAGTGCCCTGACCAGAATTAATCCTGCAACCCTTTGGTGCATGGATGATGCTCAACCAACTGAGCCACCCAGCCAGAGTAAATCCTTCCTTTTAAAAAAGACTTTCAGCCGTGGAAGTTAAAATGATTTTGTTTAACACCTTTAGAGTTCTAAAATATGATATTTCATTTAGTCTATAACTATATGGGATAGGCAGATCAATTAATGAGGCTTATAAATATTAAGTAACTTATAAAGATTAAATGATTAAATCTCTGTGTGTAATGGAGCCAGGACTAGAATTCAGTTCTTCTAAACTCACAGCAGAAATTCTGCTTTAGGGATAATGACACAATAATAATTATTAATATCTACATAGCATATTATAGTATAAAATAGTATAAAATTCTTTTCAAATATCATAATTCTCACAATTGTTAAAGGAAGAAAACATGGGCCTAAAATAGCATCACTGGCACCAAAAGCCCATGATACCAAATCTAGATTTAATAGCGGATCTAATTTCAGTTTCAACTTTTCCTAGAAATGTAATTTTAATCAACCAGTGTGGAATTTTCTGGTCAAGCATCAGTAAGGAAATCTGTCACAGGGGCCCTCTCCAACCCCTATAGAAAGAAGAGGCAATCTGTGTGATAAAAACCCTTTCCTTTTCTTCCCCCAAAGAAAAGATGTCAAGCCCTGAGAATAATCCTTCCTATTCTCAATAGCTCCCTTGCCCCACCCCTCTTCCTATAAAATCCTTCCATTTTGTACAATCCCTCAGAGCACCATTGCAGTTGCTAGTTGGCATGTTACTCAATTTATGAATCACTTAATAAAGCTAATTAGATTACCAAATTTCCTCAGTTGGATTTTGTTTGTTTTTTCTAGCACAACAAACCAAGTTGCTAGGAATTCTAAAAAAAAATTTAACATGCTAAATGGCCTCTCCCAGCCCAGCTGAACTCCTGACAGCTCTGGCTCTATTTCTCTACAGGTCTTTCATCTTTGCCCTACTCAGGATGTTGGGGAGATGTCCCCAGTAGTTCAGACATCATATCCTGACCTGATGACATTCAATAAACAGAGAGAGAGAGCTGTCAGATGTCAGCAGAGCTGATTAAACCGGCAAGCCAAAGATTAGAAAGCCCTAAGCCTTTAATCACTTATACAACCAAGGTGACGGGCTGCCTGTCACTACTCCAGCCAATTCAGCAGAGACAGGGTTGAATCATATATGAGCATTTATTCCAATACTGCCGGCAGTATGGGAGAGCAGCAGGTCATCCACAAAAATCTGCTCTCCCCCTCCCCCCCCCCCCCCCCCCGCCTCCCTCTATTAGCCAGTTGCTTATATTGGGTAGAAAGCCAAATATTACCTGGGGAAGTAGGCAAAAGGAATAAGAATGGATATGCAAAATGGGTATAATGGTTACAGTTTACAAGCAATGTGGGCTGAGGGTTTGTAAAGGGTTGGGGGGGGGGGCTGCAAAAGGCTGGGGTTTTGCAAAGGACTGGCGCCTCTATTTTCTGCAATAAGGTTGTTCATCTTTCCATGATAATAGGCAGCTCCCGGATGGGGAGGATGGGCCGCATTTCCAGGTGAGCCCCCAGGTCCCACGTGCAAACTCCCCGCCAGGTTAGAATGTGCTTTCTTTAGTAAGAACAAAGCAATCACGGTTAACAGAACATGATTAATATTTCTTATAACTAATAGCTAGTCCCCAATATTCTATTTCTGCCCCTAAAACTGACCCAATGACATTCAATAAAAAGAGAGAAAGAGCTGTCAGGTGTCAGAGTAGCTGATTAAACGGGCAAGCCAAAGATGAGAAAGCCTTGAGCTTTTTATCACTAACTAGTATGGTATGAACAAAAGGTTAAAACCAGACAAAGCAAACTCCCTCCATTTTCCCCGTGGAACAGGTCACCAGTCAAGGTTTCAGGTGAATCAGCACAGATACACCTGCCACTGGAGGTCAAAGGCTCCAGCATTTTCATGGACCCGGGGAGGGAGGGCCAAGGAGGAAAGGCTAGGAGCAGAAAAAGACTCCTCCCCCTGTAATAAGGGATCAGCAGAGGAGCCTAAAAAGACCTCAGCCAAAGGCCTCTGATTAAGAGACCTAGGATTAAAGGCCCTGGAGCTAGGAATGCAAATATTTGAAGCATATGAGTCAGAGAGGCCCAAGTCCTTGACTGCAAAGCCCTTCAGAGAATGCAACGCACTGGCTGTGCACCAAGTCTGCTAAGCTAAGGAAAAGCAGTTAATCCCCAGGAGGCATGCCAGGTAAAACGGTTTGTAATTGCCTACAGTTAGGCCCCAACAGTCACACCTGGGTGTTTAACCGTGAGCCAGACTTCTCCAGAACTACTGGTGCTAAGTGAACCCTGACGCCTGTCTTACTTCTGAACTTACAGGAACCCATTCATTTCTTTGTGTTTCAACCAAGTGCTGGGAACCAATTCCAGCATGTAATAATTACAAGAGTTCTGTCAAAAGGTTGGTGAAGCTTGGTGGGCTCAACAAGGGTGAGCCACATATGTAGTTTACCTGTGGGAAACGGCTAAATGGCACTTCCCCCAAACCTGAATAGGATTGTTAACTGCCAGACAGCTCAGGGCATTTTATTGCCTCCTGTTGGCCAAACACCTGAACAGCTGTAGGCTATTCCCCAAACTGATAATGCTTCCGTATTCTACCCTTTGATACCCTACCCTTTGAAGTGTATTATCTCCACCTTGCCTTAGGACAAATCGTGTTAATAAAAGCAGGGTCCTGAGTGAAGGAGGAGAGTCTTTAGCTCCTTTAGCTGAAGGTCCTCTGACCCCCAATGCCTTTCAAAATTATCTTTCGTCTCTGGACTCCTTCTTTTTTTTTTTTTGACTTCTTCTTAATCATCTACTCGCAGCCCCTTTCTCCAGTATGCTGAACACTTTGTGAGGCTGGGAAAAGAACCCCAGCATTATGGCACCCAAACAAGGGACACCAACACCAAAGATTTCTGTTACTCAGGCTCAAATCATTCCAAATGATATGCCCACTAGCCACCCAGTGAACCTTAAGTAAACCTAAGATTCCTGTCTTTTTCACACATTACCATGTCCAATCCATCAGTGAGTCTTGTCCAGTCTACCACTAAAACACATGTTAAGATCTAAAACAAGCATGTCAAACTCACGGCCCACAGGCCGAATGTGGCCCACAACAAATATTTTTGAGGCCCAGCCAATGTAACAGTATGTAAGAAACGTTTTAATAAAAATTTTGTAACTTTTTACAATATCCTGTTATACATAATTAGTAATAACGAACTACAACGTTTGCTAATGACTGATTACTATAATCGTGTTGCATTCATTTCCCTTACACGCCTTAGGCGCAGGCGCGCCATTTCTCTCTACTAATACTAGCAGCGAATATTTTAGCAGCTGATTGCCACGTCATTAGTCTTGGACTGACTTGTCTGGTGTGTGCAAAAGGAAATATTTCACTTTTGGAGAACAAGAAAAAATAGATGTATTTGCATTATGCTTATTAATTTGTGCAGGAATCATTGATTGGCTGCCTCCTGCACGTTGGGCCGAGCCCGCAAACCAGGCATGTGACCTTGACTGGAATCGAACCTGGGACCCTTTGGTCCACAGGCCGACGCTCTATCCACTGAGCCAAACAAGCTAAGGCAAGAAAAAATATTAATTTTTATTAAAATGTTCTATCATTTCATGTTAACGATTACTCATTTATTTCAGCCCTTTGTATTCAGCACGTCTCTATCGAAATAAACCTATATTTCTATGAAAACTGAAGCTTTTGTTTTTTTGTGGCCCACATAAACTTAAACCTTGCTTCTTTGGCCCTTGTTAGCCTTTGAGTTTGACATGCTTGATCTAAAACATATCTTTTCTTTACTTCAATTTGCCATCTTAGTCCAAGCCACCTTATCTTTCCCTTGGACTACTCAATAAGCTACTAACTGGTCTCCTGTTTTTCACTCTTAACCACATTTTAATCCATCCCCCACATAGCATCAAAACTGATTGTCATAAAACATAAATTTGATCACATTACTCTCCTGCTTGAAAATCTTCATGACCCTTAGAGTAAAATCCAATTTGCCTGCCATGGCCTAAGAGTTTATGATGGGGCACCTGCCTATCTCTCTACCTTCATTCCGTGTCCCATCTTCATCTCTCCTTCTAGCCACACTAGTCTTCGTCCAATTCATCAAATACTCCAAGCCCTTTCTGCATACCATTCCCTCATCCTGGAATACTGCCCACCCACTCCCATAATTCCCTCTTTTTTATCCTTTGTGTGCAGCTTAAACATCACCTCATCAGAAATCCTCCCCTGATCATTCTATCTAGAGTCTCTACTGTTACTAGCTATCAATTCCTTTGTTTCCTTCATACTATGCTTCCTCAATTTGAAATTTTTTCTAACATTTTTTCCCTCGTCCCCCCTATACTATAAGTTACAAGAAAGCAGGAATCTCTTCTATGTTATTCATTGACTCCCCAGTGCTTAAAGTGTCTTTGACATATGGTAGCTACTCTATAAACATTTGCTGACTAAAAAATAGGCAAATGAGTAAGTTATCATCAAATATGTGCTGAGATTACTGAGGAGGAGGTGATGAGATGCAAAGTCTTAATATGAGTAAGTGTGAATCTCTTTTAAAAGAGTGAATCTCTGCTTAGAAATCTGTTGGAAAAGATGAATTCCTTCTAGCTCAGATGAGATTTTGTTACTTTCACCAAAGAATCCTAATTAATCCAGAGCTCACTTGCTCTGTGTGTGTATTAGATATGTTATATAAATATATGTAATATATTTTATAAATATACTAGTAGCCCGTTTGCACGAAGATTCGTGCAATAGACCTTCATTCACCTGGCTGCCTGCACCAGTTTTCTGCCGGCACCGGGGACCCAGGCCTTGGCTGTGGCCACCGCCTTCTGCCTTTTTCAGTGTTGGGGCTTGGCCCCGGGCAGTGGCCTTGGGCTCGGCCCCACCCAACATCCCTGCTAAGGATCGCAGGAGCTGACCCCCAGTGGTTTC
Source organism: Cnephaeus nilssonii (assembly GCF_951640355.1). Classification (NCBI taxonomy): domain Eukaryota; kingdom Metazoa; phylum Chordata; class Mammalia; order Chiroptera; family Vespertilionidae; genus Cnephaeus; species Cnephaeus nilssonii. Next base: position 49,435,825 of record NC_137073.1, read on the forward strand.
CTGCGATCAGTGCAGGCTCCCCGCTGGTGCCCAAGGCCGGGAAAGCCTCCGCCCCGAGGCTTTCCCGGCCTTGGGCTCCGCCACACCCCAACGTCCCTGCAACGGTTTCCTGGTGGGCGTGGCTTGGTTGGTGGGCGTGGCTTGTGCGTAGTGAAGGTGCGGTCAATTTGCATATTTGTCTATTATAAGGTAAGATTCAATATATTATGTAATATAATAAATATCTATATATATAAAAGTCTAAGCGACTGTCCAACTGTCCGACCGTTTGACTGTCTGACCAGTAGCTATGATGCGCAATGACCACCAGGGGGCAGACACTCAACGCAGGAGCTGCCAAGCTGTGGTGACTTGGAGCTATGGTTCTTGGGTCATGCACCCAGAACCAGGGAGGAGGGAGCCCAATTCCAGGGTGCATCACCCGAGAATCGCCCTCTCGCAATCTGGGACCCCTCGAGGATGTTGGAGAGCCGGTTTCGGCCTGATCCCCGCAGGCCAGGCCGAAAGACCCCACCTGCTGGGGGGGCTCCAGGGTGTGTCCAGCCCATCTTGCCCAGTCCCTCGCCACCGGCCACCTTCTAGTTAATTTCCTTTCAATGCACACAAATCCGTGCACCAGGCCTCTATAAAATACTATAAATATACACAATATATAACTATGTATATTAAATATAAACATCCTATATAATAAAAGCCTAATATGCTAAGTGTCCAGTCGTCCATTCAACCAGTAAAGCGTAATATGCTAATGATATGCTAAGGATGCTCAACTGCTCGCTATGATGTGCACTGACCACCAGGGGGCAGACAGTTGACCAGTTGCTATGACATGCACTGACCACCAGGAAGCAGATGCTCCGACTGGTAGGTTAGCTTGCTGTTGGGGTCCGGCCGATAGGAACTGAGTGAGATGGGCTGGACATGCCCTGGAGCCCTCGCAGTCCCTCCCCAGCTGTCCAACCTTCTGCGTCCCTCCTGGCCCTGATCATGCACTGGTGGGGTCCCTCGGCCTGGCCTGCACCCTCTCGCAATCCGGGATCCTTCGGGGGATGTCAGAGAACCAGTTTTGTCCCAATCCTGCAGGCCAGGCTGAGGGACCCCACTGGTGCATGAATTTGTGCACTGGGCCTCTAGTATATATAAACTAGAGGCCCAGTGCATGATTAAATCATGCACGTGTAGGGTCCCCTAGGCCTAACCTGCCATTTAAGCCATATTCACTGCCCCGCAAAGCCTAGCACACTCTACGGACACTGCTAGCAGCCTGCTCCCCGCTTTTGATGGCAGGGGGTCCGCTGGTGCTGGAGCGGACACACAGCTCCCCGCTTTCGATCGCGAGGGAGCTGTCTGTCTGTCCGCTGCTGCACCAGGCCTTTCAAAAGCCTCCGGCGTGGTGGAGGCTTTTGAAAGGCCTGGTGCCGGAGCGGACAGACAGCCAGTTCCCCCGCTTTTGCTCCCTGCTTTTGATGGTCCGCAGCAGGACGTGGGCTCGCTGCCCCAGAGGCCCCTTCTGTGCCGCAGCACAGCCATGGCGCAGACGCTGAGCTCGTGCTGCCGCTGGCGACACGAGCTCAGCGTCCTGCCCGCCCAATCAGCCCTCCCGGCCATCCCAAGTCCCGCCCCCCCCGCGCCTCCTGGCCAATCGTGGGCATAGCAAAGGTACGGTCAATTTGCATATTTGTCTATTATTAGTTAAGATACATTGCATATATAAAACAATTCTAGATGATGGAACACTAGAATATTGTCCTTTTCTTTTTTTCCCCATTGATTTTTAGAGACAGTGGAAGAGAGAGGGAAAGAGAGAGAAATGCTGATGTGAGGGAAACACATTGATTGGTTGCCTACTGCAGGAGCCCAAACAGGCAATGGAGGAATGTGCCCTTTACTGGAATCGAACCCGGGACCCTTTGGTCTGCAGGCCAATATTCTATCCACTGAGCCAAACCAGCAAGGGCTTTTGCCCTCCCCTTTCTGCTCTTCTGTCTTGTCTAACTCCCATGCTTTGATGGGTTTTTGCCCAGAATGGGAGGAGGCAATTGAAAGGGAGCAAATGAAGCTCTCAGACCCAAATAAAAAAGCTCTAATCTAGTTGTAAACAACCTTTGTTTCTATGAGGGGCAAATCAGCAAAATGAAACTTGTCTCAGGATCTTTTTTTTTTTTTTAATATATACTTTATTGATTTTTTACAGAGAGGAAGGGAGAGGGAGAGAGAGTTAGAAACATTGATGAGAGAGAAAGATCCATCAGCTGCCTCCTACACACTCCCCACTAGGGATGTGCCCACAACCAAGGTACATGCCCTTGACCAGAATCGAACCTGGGACCCTTGAGTCCACAGGCTGACGCTCTATCCACTGAGTCAAACTGGTTAGGGCAGGATCTTTTGTTTTTGAAAAGAACTTCTTTCCCTGGTTTGGCTCAGTGGATAGAGCACCAGCCTGGGGACTGAAGGGTCTTAGGTTCGATTCCCGTCAAGGGCACATGCCTGGGTTGCAGGCTCAATCCCTAGTAGGGGGCATGCAGGAGGCAACCAATCGATGATTCTCTCTCATCATTGATGTTTCTATCTCTCTCTCCTCCTGTCCTCTCTGAAATCAATAAAAATATTTTTTTAAAAAGAACTTCTTAATTTTTTAAAATCAGAAATATAATCTGTATAATAGTTCTTAAGAATGTTCTTATTAATTCCCTGTCATGGATGAAAGGATTTTTTTTGGACTATAATTTCAGAAACTAAATTACTAACAAATACTAATTACTATGTTGAATCTTTAAATACATTTTATTAAATAAGCATGCTGGATGCTGGTTTGTTTTTCTTTCTTTAACTGACCTTGTAAACTTTTATTTTAATTGGGAAAGTTGTTTGTCTCATGGCATCTCTCATACTGAATTCTTTAACAGAAGAGGTTCTATTGAAAAACAATAAGCACATCCACAGTACTTCTCCAATCACTCCTTATTAAAATCATAAGTTCAGTTTAGCCCTGTAACTCTATTCCACAAGGTCCACGTGGGGGGAGTTTATAGGGTTTTCGCCACCCTCCAAACAGAGGCCCCACCTGCGATAGGCCTGGGAGCCCTAATTGTTCCAAAATATACAATGAAACCAAAAATCGAAACTCCAAAATTAGGTATTATAGCTACTAGTAGAAGGTGTCCATTCCTTTTTTCCACTTAAAAATTGTATATCATACTAGAGGCCCAGTGCATGAAACTCATGCATGGGGGGGGGGGTCCCCTCAGCCCAGCCTGCACCCTCTCCAATCCGGGACCCCACGGGGGTTGTCCGATCGGGCCTAAACTGGCAGTCGGACATCCCTCTCAAAATCTGGGACCACTGGGTCCTAACTGCTCACCTGCCTGCCTGCCTGATCGTCCCCAACTGCCCCCCCCACCGGCCTGGTAGCCCCTCACTGCCCCCCCCCACCAGCCTGGTCACCCCCAACTACTCCCCCTGTGGGCCTGGTCGCCCCATGCAGCCTGCTGCTTGGTCGTTTGGTCGCCCCTCACTAACCCCGCTGACGGCCTGGTCACCCCACGCAGCCTGTTTGGTTGTCAGTTCGGTTGCGATGGTTGCTTAGGCTTTTATATATATAGATTGATCATGTTTTGCGCCCAAGAACAGGTCTTGAAAACTACTAGTAAGGCTTTTGCCATGTGCAGCAGCCCATTTCTAAGGAGTCCAGGTAATTACATTATTTTCTGGTTAAAAGATTGAGATCTCTGAAAAAACCCTTTCCCACATAATGAAAACCTCCCCTTTAAAGTTGGCCTTCTCTTCCCTATTCTGTGGTCACTGCAGTATTGCCAAGCATTATTCACTCTGCAACCTTGCTCTGTAGCCTTTCCCTCTGTCTACTGAGATTTAATTTACAATGATATGCTTTTGGCTATTTATAAAATTAACTTTTTACTTTGATAAAATTGCAGATTCATATCTAGTTATAAGAAGAGAGATCTGATGTAACCAGTTTCCCAAAACTATAGCAGGATATCCCAACCAGGATATTGACATCGACACAGTCAAGACACACACGACCTTTTCATCACCGTAAGGATCCTTCATGTTGCCTTTTATAGCCAGCATGTTCTTTCTTGGTGTCATATATTTATCATATATTCCAAATGAAGACCTTTCCATGACTTTTACATGCCTTCCCCTCAGTTTTGCTTAGGAGCTTATTAACAAACTAGTGGCCCGGTGCATGGATTCATGCACATCGAAAGGAAATTAGTTAGAAGGTGGCCAGAGGGGTGGAACTGGGTGAGACAGGCTGGATATGCCCTGGAGCCAACCTCCCACGGTCCCTCCCCGGCCGGCCACACTGGAGGTGGCGCTGTGGCTCAAAGGGTGTCTGTGGAGTGAGCAAGGACCCTCCGGCAGGTGGGGTCCCTCGGCCTGGCCTGTGGGGATTGGGCCGAAACTGGCAGTCCAACATCCCCCGAGGGGTCCTGGATTGCAAGAGTGCTCAGGCCAGGCTGAGGGACCCCACTGGTGCATGAATCCATGCACCAGGCCTCTAGTATAAAATAAAGAGCCTGAAACAATTACAGACTGAAGGGTTTGAGAAAATTAGAAGGTAAATAGCTCTGTGGAATGGTGCAAAATTTTATCTTCCTTTGAGTGAAGCTGAAAGAATATTATAATGTTAACGGGAGAAAGAGCAGGAAGAAAGGACTTCCTCTCTTTTAATTTAAAAATTTTTTTTTCCTTTTTAAGAAAATATATTTTATTGATTTTAGAAAAGAAGGGAGAGGGAGAGATAGAAATATCAATGATAGGAGAGAATCATTGATTGGCTGCCTCCTGCATGCTCTCTACTGGGGATCAAGCCCACAACCCAGGTATGTGTCCTGACCAGGAATTGTACTATCATCTCCTGGTTCATAGGTTGATGCTCAACCACTGAGCCACACCAGCCAGGCCTTCCTCTCTTTTGTTTTTTTGTTAATCCTAACTGAAGGATATTTTTCCACTGATCTTTTTTTTTTTTTTTTTTTTTAGAGAGAGAGTGGAAGGGGAAGAGGGAAGGAGATGGATGGGGAGGGAAGGGAAGGGAGAGAGAGAGAGAGAGAGAGAGAGAGACTGAGAGAAACACTGCTGCGAGAGAGACACATCAATTGGTTGCCTCCCACATGTGCCCCAGCTGGGGCTGGGGATCAAACCTGCAATTCAGGTTCGTGCCTGTGACTGGGAATCAAACCCACGACCCTTTGTGGTGCTTGGGCCCATGCTCTAACCACTGAGTCATACTGGCCAGGGCTAGCATAATGCTTTTATAGAGTATTCCATGTTGTTGCATTAGTAATTCATTCCTTTTTTTTTTTTAACCCTCACCTAAGGATATTTTTCCATTGATTTTTTAGAGAGAGTGGAAGAGAGAAGGAAAGACAGAGAAACATTGATGTGAGAGAAACACCGATTGGTTGACTCCTGCACAAGCCCCGACCAGGGCCAGGGCCGGGGAGGAGCCTACAACCAAAGTATGCTCCCTCTCCCTCTTCCTCTCCCTCTCTCTCTTTTACTCCTCAGCATCTATTTTTCCTCTGGTAACATGAAGCTATTTTCCTTCAGGAGTACTCCTTCCTCACTCTCATCCATGCATTTGGGTGGGTTTAATTCCTCACCTCCAACCCCTTCACCCTAGCCCCCAACTCTTAGAACATTTGTCACAATGATTATTTAAGGAATAGGCTAGGAACCTAAGCCAGGCTCAAAAGAGCCAATGCTAGGATATTTGCTGGACTTATTGGGACAGAATTGCCTTTTTCTGCTCAGCGTGCTAGTGCTAAGAACGTAGCCGGGAGATCCTGTGCCTTCTCACTCCAACAGCCTGCCTGAGAATGGAGCCAAAAGAGAGGAACGGGGTAAGAGATGGAAATAAAAACCAACAGTTCTGATCATACTGTTTGAGCCCTGGAATCCCACGGAGCATTGAACCATGGGTAGCCCCTGGATTTTTCATTATCTTAGCCAGAACTTTCTCTTTTACTGATGGTATTGTTACTCTTTTAAGACCATCTTGTCTGCCTCTTGCAATCCTGAATCCTGACCAAAGCAAGAGGGTGACCTGGGGCTGGAGATGGGAGCTTTGGCCCCACTACTTTGGCCCTAAACAAGAATGACCTCTGACACCTGAAGAACTTGAGAGCACTCCAATTACACTAACAAAATCAATATATCATGAATGAAATATGATATCTGCAGAAAACTGTCTCATAAGTCCAAGTGGGAAGAGCTGAATCAGACAGTTGGCTAACATTAGTCACATCTCTAGAAAAACAATGAGTCAGCAAGACATAGAGGAAAGCCTGGAAGAGAACGGAGATGTAGAATTTGGCACAGCCTCTCCAATTCCCATAGACTGGAGACACACTGAGCCGCCAGCCTGACCATCTTCTTGGCACTGCCTCCGAGGAGGACCTTTAACCTTCAAAAATCACTTCACTTAGGCTTCATTTCAATTCAACTGTCCAAGCAACCTGAAGGTTACAGATTTGCATGCCATGGAGCTTTCCGTCAGCATTGTTAGGGCTGATGCAAGGCCCTGCAAAGGAGAAGGGGAGGTTCCAGATCAGAGTCATTTGAGAGAGTGAGTGGAAAGTCAAACAGCACCCAGGAGGCCAAGACCGAACCCCAGGTCTGGATGGCCCTAAGCAGAACCAGAACTCGGGGGAGGGGTGTGGAATTGGAAGGGGGTTGTTGGGTGAGGGGCTACACTGTCTGAGTCAGAGACGCAGTAATAAAAGATCAGGTGATATTTGAAGAGATTTTGGTAATTGTTCTAATCTACATCTGGCCTTTGTTGGCGAGGGCTGAGAAGTGGTGCTGGGTTAAGGACAGGGCCCACTTCTCTTGGTTCTAGTTTTTTGCCTGCTCCCACTACGGACCAAACCCAGATTTTCATTAATGTTGGAAATACCATTTAAGAATATTATTCCTTTGTCCTAAAGCTTTTTCCTTCAAATAATGCAAATGTCCACAAAGAGCATTACTACATTAAATTTCATCGCTCATATAGACAGTCTTATTGACAGATTTCTTTTTTTTTTTTGAAGCAAAAATTAAATGCCCTCTATTTTACTACTTAAATGAACTTCATTGTTTTTACTACTAAAAGACTTCTAAAAGTGAATTTTCCTAACGTTCGATATAAAAAATTCATGCAAATCAATGAAGGACTTACTCTGGGAATACATAATGTATGCAATTTTTATGCTTAAAAAGCACAAGCCATAATATTATTAATATGCAAAATGGATTATTACTTTCCTTACATTTGGCCATAGATAGCATTATTTTCATAACAGTGGGGTAAGTGAACCATAAATTTGCAGTTTCCAAAATTATATAAGTCTTAAAGATTATCTACCTTAACCTGGTGTGGCTCAGTTGATTGGAGCATCCCATGCACTGAGGGTCTCAGGTTCAATTCCTGGTCAGGACACATACCCAGCTTGCAGGTTCAAGCCCTGGGACATGTGCAGGAGGCAACCAATCGATGTTTCTCTCTCACATCAATGTTTCTCTCTCTCTAAAATCAATTTTAAAAAATTATCTACCTTTGGCTTTTGAGTCCCATTTCTTTAGAATTATTTACTTGGGAAAGAATGGCAAATAATGACCAGCACACAGACTGCCAGGTTTCAAAAGAACTGTTTTGGCCTTGTTTCAGTACCTACATTAAAGTCTGTTTATTTAATTTTCTACAGAAGAGAATCTGCATTGCTAACCTTGGCATGTACAGCATGCATCCTAATTTAGGTAAAACACCCATGCCACCAGAGCTCCATAAAAGCTATACAAAAACATGTTAGTTTCAGAAATGTAAAGTTTTACTTGCAAAGCATAATCAGCCCACTCTGCTCCGGTGCTAGGCTTCTCATTGCTTACTTCCATTGCCCTGCTTCTGTCTCCATCTCGCTGACCTCCTCTCTCTTCCCTTCTCCCCAGTAACCCCCTTTCCTTTACTTTGAGCCTCTGTGTGTCCTTGCACACCTTCTCCCGGCTCTCTTAATTAGGTAAACATATAATACATGGGGATTAACTCTTCCCTGTTTTACAAAATAAAACTCTCTGCATTTCCTCTTTTTGTAAAAATACATCATGGAAATCTCTCCAAGTCAATTGATAGAGAGCTCACTCATTTTTTAAAATATGTAGTAGTCCATGTTGCTTAATAGTATATGATGTGGCCATTTAGTCAATTATTTCCCTATTGATGGTTCCAATTTTTTGTCACTACAGAAAATGCTGCAAAAAAAAAAGTCTTTTATGCCTGTTCTTATGTACTAGTGTCTTTATTTCTAAGGACTCCTGGGGGTGAGATTACTGGGGCAAAGATATGCATATTTTTTCTGTTAAAATTAACTGCCAGATTGTTTTCCCAATGGACTGTTCCAAATGTAATGTATGAGCATGCCCTTTCCTGCACTCACCTCTATTGCCACCCGCCATAACAGTTATTAGCCAATTATCGCATCTTGGTAAAAAGCTGTTGCTAAGTTTTTAATATTCATCTTTGTTAATTTTATCTATTACTGCCAGACACATTACCTCAAAGTTTTGTGTCTAAAAACAACACTGACTATCCCTGGAGAATTCAAATGGAATAAAAGGGTCCCCAAAGGTAAGTAAAAGTTTCTTTTCTACCCTAGAATTCCAGTTTCATCTACTCATCCACCTACCCAGAGATAACTATATTTTATAGTTTAAAAATATTTCTAAGCCTATACTCTTTTAATGTGGAAGAGTTCCTCAGTCTTTCTGTAGATAACATTTTTATAAATTCACAAATCAAATAATTCTATATAAAGTTTCTAGTATGTCCCTTGTCTTTTTCACTTAACATCTTGGACATTATCTATTCAAGTACATATATATCTATTTCATTTGCTTTATTGGCTGCACAATATACTGTATCAGTCAGGTTATGCTAATGATAACAAATGACACCAGAATCTCAGTGGGTCTACACAGCAAATGTTTATTTATTGTGTATGTGAAGCCTGCTGTCCTCCCTATGAAGGCTCAGTGCCCTGACTGCTTCTGTCTTGTGACTCTCCTTCCAGTGTGTGTTTCTACAATTGTTGCACCAGAAGAGAGCATGGAGGTCTCACATGATCTCTGGAAATGCTTCTTAAATTTCAGGGATCAAAGGGGATCACATCAGCATGCCCAACTTCAAAGGGGCAGGGAAGGGTATTCCTCCCTGCACTCAGAAAGGGATCAAGAAATATTGGTGAACACAATAATACCTACCACCTATATCATTGAATAAATATAGTATAATTTATTTAAGTAATCCCTTATTGGTGGACATTTAGATTGTCCCTGGGTTTTTTCAAAAATCTTTCTACATTTATTTTTGCAAACTTGTGTGAGTATATCTGGAGTGTAAATTCCAAGAAATGGATTTGCAAAAACAAAAGGAATGTGCATGTCACGTTTTGATAGCGCAGGGCTGCTGTTTTGAGATAAGCTCAAGAGGCGTGAAGAGAGGAAGCCACACAATACAGGACACAAAGAGAAGAAAGAGATGGGAGAGATTTGGAGAACAGACTTCAAGCTTGCCTTTCTAATTCACAGGCCCTTTGAATCCTGGCTATTCATATCCACTAAACCTCAGTATGTGTTCAATAAGCTCTTATTTTTACTTTTGCATGTTTGAATGGGATTCTGCTACTTGCCATACGTTACATCAAACTTTGAGGGGCACAGGAGGAGGGATGGCCTGATCCTTACTCTCATTTCAGATTTCAACCTAGTAGAGAGCTGGGGCAGGGAAAGAGCTGAGCACTAATAGAACCCCAACCTTCCCCACTAAACCAATGTTTATGAGTTGAGCTGCTTTTCAATCCAGCACCCATGGTTGATGGAAACGGAGCTTCCTCACGTCTGGAACAGGAGCACAAACTAAGAAAAGTCTTGCTTTGAAATTCCATCTCTGCACCAGAGGAAAGCCCAGCTCAGATTTCACTTCACAGCAGCTTTATCAACTGCTATCAGAGCTCGTCCTGATCTCCAGCTTTTCTACATTTATAACACATGGCATACAAGTCAGTCCACATTTGGTTTTGTATTTTTCTCTCTTTGTCTTGTCTCTAGAATTAGATTTAAGGCTGAGTGTGGGGAAATATTTTATATTTTAAATTTTCTACAGGGCCTTGCAGATATGACACTCAATAAAGGTGCAACTGTTGACTGATTAATTCGACCGAAGCCATGCAAACCTGACTTAACATGAGTGTACTATTTATAAACCACAAATGAAGTGAAGGACAACTTGGGTAAAACCAACATGTGGTTCCCATTTGCCAGGTTTCCCAGGGAATATAGATTATTGCCTTGATGATAAAACTGCAGCTATTCTGAAAACTGACAGCAGACACCTTCATGTGCCATTCTAGTAGCTAAAGACTATTTTCTTAGACTTTATAAACTTCACATAAGTAAGCCTACCCATATTCTAAAGTAGATTGATAGGATATGGTACTCACCCTATCAGTCATCACTTTTATTTCTAAAGTATTGGAAGCATCTTTCTCCCTTTCTTGGAAAATCACTCTATAAATGTTGTATATCATTCCCACGCATTTTTCCTATTTTTACCATAATAATATATATCTATAAATGACCTATGCTATTGCTGTGCATGCATGTTTTACGCTTTCCCCTTCAGCTGATCTTAGGTCAAGTTCCACAGACCTCCCAGACTTGGTCATTCCAGTCCTCACTTTGCCTTAAGTTTGTTCCCTATTTGCACCTTGGGCCAAAGTGACACTTTAGGACAACATTTCTGAGAGCAGATTTCGTAAGGAAAATGAGGGTCTGAGTGGACAAGTATACATTCCCAGAGGAGAAAGAGCATGGAAGAGGCTGTGAAGGTATTCAAGCAAACACCCCAATTCAGCCAAAACTGATTGGACATACCAGGACCTTCTCCTTGTAGCCAGGCAGCATACCCAAGTGGAAGCCAGAGAATGCAGAAGGTGGCATGGAAAGGCATTCTCCCTCTTTTCACCTTGGAAGGTTCATTTATAGCTCGCTTCTCTGCATGCAAAAAGAAAATCAATCTCACCACCTACAGTAATAACAAAAAAGGCAACAAATGATTGTGGTTTTTAATCTCTTCCTCTTGTAGCAGCTTCAGTTTGTCCTGATGTTGCTACATTTATTAGAAATAACTATCTAAGTCAATAAAACCACAAAAAGTTAAGCTTCATCTCATCTGAAAACAGGAATCCTAAATGTAGTCACAATTCACTTTAAATATATAGTTATAGATTATATAGTTATAGATTATATAATAATTATGTTGATAGTATAGCTCATATTTTGAGTTACAAAGATATAGTATATTAACTTTAATTTGCAGACTGCAAAAGGACAGAAGATCATAGGAGCAATAATACACCATTTGACAGTAAGACCTAAGCCAAATGCTGTCTCACATGTTTTTTAGTGATATAATTTTTTTTTGTAACCAGATTTTATCCTGGTTATACTAGTAAATGTAATATAAAAAAGTGCCCTAGCCGGTTTTGCTCAGTGCATAGAGCATTAGCCCTCGAACTGAAGGGTCGAGGGTTAGATTCCAGTCAGGGGAATGTACCTGGGTTGCAGATTCCACCGCAGCCTGTCGGGGCTCATGTAGGAGACAACCAATGGATGTCACATTGATCTCTCTCCCTCTCTCTCTGTCTGTCTCTCCCCCCCCCTCCTCCTCCCCCACTCTCACTCTATCTGAAAATCAATATCCTCCAGTGAGGATTAACAAACAAAACTATCATGGTACTGGCATAAAACAGATGAGAGAGCCCCAAAATAAACAGAAACCTATATGATCAATTAATCTATGACAAAGAGGGAAAAGCTATACAATGTGTAAAGACAGTCTATTCAATAAATGGTATTGGGAAAACTGGACAGATACATGCAAAAAATGAAACTAGACCACTTTTTTGCACCATATACAAGAATAAGCTCAAAATTAAATACTCAAAAAGAACACCCAAAACCATAAAACTCCTAGGAGAAAACATAGGCAATAAACTCTCTGACATTTTCTTAGGTTTTTTTGTTTTATTTTGTTTTTTTCTGATATAGCTCCTTAGGCAAGGGAAACAAAAGAAAACAAACAAACAAACAAACAAAAAAACAAATGAGACTACAGTAAACTAAAAATTTTTGCATCACAAAGGAAACCATCAACAAAACAAAAAGACAATCTACTGAATGGAAGAACATATTTGCCAATGATACATCTGATAAGGGGTTAATATCCAAAATTTATAAAGAACTCATACAACTTAACACCCAAAAAAACAACCCAATTAAAAAATGTGTAGGGGACCTGAATATACATTTCTCCAAAGAGGACAGATGCTATAAAATATGAAAAGATGCTCAAGATCACTAATCATCAGAGAAATGCAAATTAAAACCACCAGATATCACCTCACACCCATCAGAATGGTTATCACCAATAAATCAACATACAATAAGTGTTGGTGAGGACGAGGAGAAAAGGGAACTCCTGTACACTGTTGGTAGGATTGCAAATTGGTGTAGCCACTATGGAAAACAGTATGGACGTTCCTCAAAAATTTAAAAAATAGAATTAACTTATGACTCAGCAATTCCATTTCTGAGTCTTTATCCAAGGAAATCCAAAATACTAATTCAAAAAGATATTTACAATAGCTAACATATGGAGACAACTTAAGTGTCCATTGATAGAGGAATGGATAAAGAAGTGGTGGTAAGTATATACAATGGAATACTACTTGATCATAAAAAATAATGAACCTTACCATTTGCACAGCATGGATGGACCTAGAGGATATTATGTTAAGTGAAATAACTCAGACAGAGAAAGACAACTACCATATGATTTCACTTATATGTGGAATCTAAAAAAACAAAATAAATGAACAAACAAAACAGAAACAGACTCATAGATACAGAGAACAAACTGATGGTTGCCAGATGGGAAGGAGGGTAGGGGGCTGGGTGAAAAAGATAAAGGCATTTAGAAGTACTAATTGGGAATTACAGAATAGTCACAGGGATGTAAAGTATACCATAGGGGATATAGACAGTAATATTCTAATAACTTTGTATGCACCAAAAGGATACTAGACTTATCAGGGGATCACTTTGTAAACTATATAAATTTCCCACCATGCTGTACACCTGAAACTAATATAAAATTAAATGTCAACTGTAATTGTGTACCAGACAACCAACGGGTCCAGGTTGCCTGTCGCTATTTCAGCCAATTAAGCAGAGACAGGGTTGAATCATATTTTCCAATACTGCTGGCAGTATGGGGAGAGCAGCAGGTCATCCACAAAAACCTGCTCTGCCCCCCACCATAATCCAGCTGCTAATATTGGATAGAAGGACAAAGATGATGTGGGAAAGTAGGAATTAGAGGTATGGGAAAGTGGGCTGGGCGGAGGGGTTACAGAAGGTGGGTGCCTTCGGGCGGCCCAGAACCAGATTACAGGTAATAGGGGTTGGGGTTGTAAAGAGCAGGTGTCTCCTGGATTAGATTGTTTCGCCCACGAGGTTGTAAATCTTTCCATAATGACAGGCAGTTCTCAGGAAAGGAGGATGGACTGCATTCCAATGTTAGCTCCCATGTCCCAGGGCGTACAACTCCCAGCAAGGTTAGAATGTGCTTTCTCTAATCAGAACAGAACCATCATGGTTAACAGAGCATGATTAATATTTCTTATAATTAGAATTAGTTTCCAATATTCTGTTTCTGTTCCTAACAATTGGAAAAAAGTAAAATAATAGAAAAAATAAAAATAACTATTTATATAAAGTTATTAACCCTGTCTGAGATATATCCTATCTAATAAAGAGGGAATATGCTAATTGACCCTCATGCCATCACAAAGATGGCAGTGCCCAAGCCAATAGGAGGGAATATGCTAATTGACTGCCCCAACCTCAAAGATGGCAGCACCCACAGCCAATAAGGAGGGAATATGCTAATTGACGGCCCTGCCCTCAAATATGGCGGTGCCCACAGCCACAAGATGGTGGTGCCCAGTCCCCTCAGCCCCTCCGGGTGGCAGGCATGCGGCAAGGCCGGGCCCACCCTCAGGCGGGCCTGGCTGCTCCACGCACCTGCCCCCAGAGTCCCCCAGACCCCTCAGCCCCTCAGCCACCCAGGGCTGGTGAGCCTCAGATGGCAGCTGCCCAGCCATCCAGGGCCGCCCGAGGCTCAGGTAACCAGGGCCACCCAAGGCTTGCACTGCCAGCAGTGGCAGCAGCAGAGGTGTGATGGGGCATCACCTTCCCCTGGTCGCCGGGTTGCCTCCCGCCCCTGAGGGCTCCCGGACTGTGAGCGGGGCAGGCAGAGCTGAGGGACCCCCCCTCTAGTGCATGAATTTTCATGCACTGGGCCTCTAGTGTGTGTGTGTGTGTGTGTGTGTGTGTGTGTGTGTGTGTATGTAATCTTTTTCCAGATTTGCTTTTTGCCTTTTAGATTTCTGTTTATTTTGCTTTTTGTTTTGGTTGTTACAGTTTTCCTTCAATTTTTTTCACATTACTCACATACATATTGGTGTATGTCCATATATTGTTTTATTTCTCTGAATTGTCCATTCTTGCACCAGGATCCATGGTTTTAATTACTGTAGTTATATACATAGTAAGGCAAGCTCTCCTCATACTTTCTTTTTTGGAATGTTATTATTTATTTTTGTATGTTTATTCTTATTGGTGAAATTCAGAATCATTTTATCAAATCCCAAATGTTGGGATTGTATTAAATTTATGGATACATTTGGGGAGAACTAACATGTCTATAATACTGAATATGACCCAAGTCTGTTATGTTCCTCAGTTTAATTATATAGTTTTCTGCAAATATATCCATATTTTGTGGTATTAATGAATAATAAATAATAATAAATAGAAATTTTTAGTTTTTCTTAACAGTATGATTGGCATTAATTCAACACATGTATTGAATTAATAAGTGAATAATAGAATAAACTTTTAAAATCCAAGAAAACTTTTCTTTAATTACACACTTAAGGAGAAATGTGTCCTACTACCTAAAAGATTTTGGTTTAATTATACTGACACACACACACAAACATAGTTGACTTGATTTGCTAGAGCTCATTATTTAAAATTGAACCAAGCATTCAGAATTCAAAGTCAGGCTTAGCCTTATCCATGGGACATTACATATACTTGGGGGAAAGTTTCCACTATTGCTTCACGAGTGCCTAAAGTTCTACCATTAATTTCACTGCTTTAGATTAAAGGATTCCTTTTCTTAAAATGCAAATACCTCTCAGAAAGGTAGTAGAATACTATGAATTAAGCCATTATAGTCTTTTACATGTTAGTATGATTTATTGATCACTTTCTTGACAACATGTACTGGTAGCTAATTAGGAAGATGTTTTTAATAAGAGGAAGAGAATTAAAAGAGCAGAGAACCTGGAGTACCAGGATTCTGGATATATGGGGTGTTTAAAGGTAAGGGGGGGAAAAGTCAGGAGAAGGAAGCTAAAATTTATAAATTTCTTTGGGCAGGAAGTGCATCTTGTTCATCTTTAAACATAATGTTTAGCATATCACAGCCACGTGTATAGGGGTGTGTAAAACAGGAAAACTGCTGGCCTCATAGCTTTGCCTGTGGGTCGTTCTGCCCAGAGCTGCAGTCTCAGGGCTATTCTGGGATGACCTCTACTCTACTATTCTGGTTCCCTTTCCTCAGAATTATTCAGGGAGGATGGGATGCCAGAACCTCATTGTTAACAGGTGTCAGTTGACTAGTATAACAAACAATTGCTAACTGCTAACATATTTTGCATTAAGGTAAAACAATAAGTTGTCTATTTATACAAATGTAAATGTTTCCTTATAGAATAAGAAGACAGTATTATCTTCAGATGCTTGGCCTTAGCTCTCCCTCTCACTCATTGGTCTGATCATTTCACAATTGATCCCCTGAGGAAGTATTGGGAAACTGGAGATGAGGGATAAACAGTGGATTTTTCCTCAATGTTTAGTTTTTTCCACTGTTAGTACTTATGAATTTATTGCATAATGCAGCAAAATGATGACTCCTGTTAGATCTGGGAAAAAGTGAAAGAAAGCTAATAAAGTTGAAAAGAATTTTCTGCTAGCAGAGTAAAGGGTATCTGGTAAAGAGATAATAAATTATATCATATGATAACATCTGATAGTCAAATTGAGTAGTTTTTTAAAATTGATAACAGTTTTCTTCTTTCCAGTGATAAAAACATATAAATATTGGATTAAGATACTAAAGTTTTTTTTGAACTCTAAATTATAGACATCAAATGTTGCCATGACTATCTACTGTGACATCCATAAAGCTTGGACCTTATTTATCCTACTTCCCAGTCATTTAATTTGTCAAAGGTTTTTATTCTCATTTTCAGAAGGCTAATGAATCTGTTACCAGTCCAAGATGATTTTTTTCTTTATTCTCCTTTTAATTAATATATTGGGTAAAGTAATTTAAGGTAACTATTAAAAATAATTTATTTCAAAAATATTACTCTGAAATTAAACCTGTGTTGTTTTTCTGTTTTAATTTGTCAAGATAATAGGCATATTCTCCACTTAATTCTACACTTAAGTTTTTTGTGGCTTATTTAGGATATTTGCATCTAATCCAAGTCACAGCATTGGATATCAAGCAATCTAAGGCACTCTTACATGTTAAAGACACAAGTTATAAGTAATCACATTCTCAAAGAATCTAGAAATAAAGACTCCTCTTTTAATCCATTTTATGTGCCACTGTGTGTAGTTATAAATATACCAAATATACATGTGGTATTAACTAGGTGTATGTGTTAAACATAAATTCAGTTTCTATTATACAAAATTAGAAGTTACAGTTATAATGACTGGTGCTTCTAAGTTTATACTGTTGGTATAAGAATGAGCAAAAGTATCAGTACTTGTGACTTTCAGTTAATTTTGTAAAGCTTCCTAAGTTGAGCCCTGGTTGAGTGTCACCCCTTGCACCTAAAAGTCACCAGTTAGATTCCGTGTCGGGGCACATACCTAGACTTCGGGCTCGATCCCTGCTCTCCCTGATCGGGTTATGTGCAGGAGGCAGTGGTCAATGATGTTTCTCTCTCTCTCTCTCTCCCTCTCCCTTCTTTTTTCTCTGAAAAAAAAAAAATCAATAAAAACATACATATTTTTTTTAAAAGTTTCTTAAGTTGATATACACATACAGTTGGTGCTTTTTGGAGACAGAAAAAAAGCATGTTTTTTTAGACGAATAAATTCTCACTTTTAGCAGAGAGTTTTGTTATGGTGGCCAAGAAATATACAGTTGTTAGAAACAAAGGTGTGAAAAAATCAAGCCTGTCCCCCCCAAAACTTATTCTAAACCCCCCAATAACTATTCAGAATCGATTTTAGAGTCCATCTTAGGTAATAAGCAAAAGGCTACATTATCAAGTCATTCTCTCCAAACTTCCTGGCAGACTCACAATAAAGCAAGTTATTTCTGTATGCAAAGGAAGAGGCTTGTCCTTGAGTCATCCAGTGTGGTTATGGCAAGGAGCTGGATGACCTTGGGCCAAAACCGATCCGAGAAAGGCTGAAAGACAGAGACCAAGGAAAGAGGGAAAGAAAGCATGTGGAGACTGCTAAGCGATAAGGAGCTTCATAAACCAACCAGCTGAATGTCAGAGAATAGCTGAACTTGACCTGACGTGCATTGTTAGGTCAGTTCCTGGTTCCCATTTGTACAAACCTGGAGGATCTATTTAGCCACGGATTAGGCAAAAGGTCCTAGACAAAATTAGGAAATTAACAAATTTGTTTCATTACTTTGTGCCTGGGGAAAGACATCAAGTGTTGTCAACTGGAATAAAGGAACTGACTAGTTGCATTGGTAATCCTCTGGCACCTGGTGCCCTCACCCCATTAAAATATGCTCTCAGATCCTTTATGCAAACAAATTGCCTAACACAAAATAAGTGCTCAGTATACATTTTCATTTTCCTTTCTCATTCCCACAGTCAAATTACTGATAAAAAATGTTCTCTTATTTCTTCTAGTGTTTTTATTTTCATATACACCAAATTCTGGAATCAAATGAGCCAAACAAGAAGGAGGAACTTTTTTGATTGTGTGTTTCACTTATATATGTCTTTCAGATGAGCTAAAACTTCATCAGCACTCCATGAGGCTAGGCACTCTACAGAGATGGAGTATATCATTTTCCCAACAACCCTATGAGGTGGTATATTAGTCTATTTGGGCTGCTACAGCAAAAACATCATAGACGGTGTGGCTTAAACCACAAACATGTATTTCTTGCAGTTCTGGAGGCTGGGAAGTCCAAGATCAAGGTGCCGGTAGATGCAGTGTCTGGTGAGGGCCACTCCCTGGCTCACAGGCTGCTGTCGTGAAGGAAAGAGAAAGAGAGCTCTCTGGGGCATCTTTTTATTTTATTTTATTTTATTTTATTTATTTTATTTTATTTTATTTTAATATATTTTATTGATTTTTTACAGAGAGGAAGGGAGAGAGATAGAGAGTTAGAAACATCGATGAGAGAGAAACATCGATCAGCAGCCTCCTGCACACCCCCTACTGGGGATATGCCCACAACCAAGGTACATGCCCTTGACCAGAATCGAACCTGGGACCCTTGAGTCCGCAGGCCAACGCTCTATCCACTGAGCCAAACCGGTTAGGGCTGGGGCATCTTTTATAAGGGCTCTAATCCCACTCATGAGGACTCTACTCTTATGACCTAATTATCTCCCAAAAGACCCATCTTCAAATAATGTCATGTAGGGTTTAGATTTCAACATATGAATTTGGAGAAGACACATTCAGTCTGTAGAATTTTCAACCAACATTATTTTCATTTGATAGGCGAAGGAAAGTGGGGCTTTTAGAGTTTGAGAACTCTCCTAAGATCACACAGCTAGCAACCAATGGAGCCAGAGCGTCTGCTCCTAGGCTGTGCCATAGGCCTGTGCCATGTCCTGGGTGGGCCCTCATTGTGAGTGAAAGGACTACTCCAGCTGACAGCTCTCAACATATTCATTCTCTCAGGGACCTTGAGGCTGGTTATGGATCCCCCACATAAGACTGGTGTGGTGGGCAGAATAATGACCCCCCTAAAATGCCCCTGCCCTAATATCTGGAACTTATGAATATGTCCCCTCAGATAGCAAAAGTGACTTTGCAGACATGATTAATCCATTTCTTGGGTAATCTTGGTGTGCCCAATCTAATCACATGAGACCTTAAAAATGGAAGTGGAAGGCAGATGGGTCCAAGAGATGAGACACAAGAAAAAGGAAGAGAAATATGAAGTGTGATAAAGATTCAACCCGCTGCTGCTGGCTTTGAAGATGAGGAAGGAAATGGAGACCTCAGTTCCACAACCACAAGGACCTCAATTCTGCCAACAACCCAAAATGAACAGCAACAAGAAAAAAATATATACATATTCAGTCCTGCTGAAGTCACCTTGATTTCAGCCCAGTGAGACTTGTGGCAAACATCTGGCATAGAGTGTCTTTTTTTTAAATTTTTATTTATTTTATTTTTTTTTACAAAGAGGAAGAGAGAGTTAGAAACATCGATGAGAGAAAAACATCAATCAGCTGCCTCTTGCACACCCCCTACTGGGGATGTGCCCGCAACCAAGGTACATGCCCTTGACCAGAATCAAACCCAGGACCCTTGAGTCCGCAGGCCAACGCTCTATCCACTGAGCCAAACTGGTTAGAGCTGGCATAGAGTGTCTTAACTGTAAGATAACTTTGCCTTAGTTTAAGCACCAAGCTTGTGGTAATTTGTTGCAGCAGCAAAATACAGTTCCTTTATTCAAGTTGCTAATTAAATTCCTCTGATGTCTAGTCACAAAGGGAAGTGCACAAAATTGTCTCACTCTGGTCCTTTTCTGTTCTTACATGGAAAATAAGCAAAAATGCTTGTCATCCTGCAGGCTATGGGGCGAATCTGGACTAACTGGTCTTGAACATATAGAAACAACCTGTAAGAGACGTATGCTCTATTTGTTTCCTGTACAGGTGCCGTTAAAGAAATGAGAGGTTGAAATGAAGGGCATGTTTATACCTGGTGGAAATCTCTAGATTTATGTGCATTAGCAATGGCATATGATATTGAATTTCAGAATAAAAATACTTTGCTAAACAAAAGGATAACCCCAGTTATTTTATTTTCTATCGTGAGCAGTAATTTTCTAAAATTCAACTTCCTGTTTGATAAATGGAGACATATAATAAAAAGCTTTGTCCATATTTTCAGTTAAGAATAAGCCAAATAAAACAAAATGTAATTCAATGACGCAGGGTGATTTTCACATTTTCATTCTTTTAATACTCTTTCTGAAATTATATTCAGCCTCTGCATTTTCCTTCGATCACCTGTGTTTTCTCTTTTTCTCTTTGTTGATGTGTTGCCATCAGCCTCCTCTAGCAGAGGGAGGGGCAAGTGTCAACTGGGCTGTGTCCCCAGGGGCTGAGGGCCTCCTGATTGAGAAGGTTGGCTTCCTCATCAGTGCCAGGCTTCAATAATAACCGGGGTCTCCGCCAAATGTGGGGGGCGGCGTGGTGGGGAGAGAAAGGTAATGAAGTGACCTTCTATCTAATGTATGTGAGAGTTAGAACAAACGTGGTTAATGACTTCAAGTAGTTGAGAAATTATCTTAACCTGAAGAAACAGCTTGTGGAGAACTAACGAGACCTGATCACAGGCCCCTGGCAGAAATTTCTCCTCTAGCCCATGGAAGGTACTATAGTAATAGCATTTGCATCATCCCAAGTTGGTTTGACTTCCTTCTCAGGAATTGCCAAAGTCAACCTGCTTCAGCGTAGCCTTCCTCATGGCCTCCGCGACAGAGACCTGGTCCGTCTGGTTCCCAGGTCTAGCAGAGTCTGGCACATGGGATATACTCCATAAGTATGAGTGAGTGAGTAGTCTGACACGTAAGTCAAGAGTTCTTATCTTCTGCACATCTTTTCTCCACTATGAATGAGTCTAAAGTTTTGTACTGATGACTGCATGAAGAAAGAGTCCCACACTCCCTACCCTGATTGCAAGATCCTAAAGGCAAGAATTATGTGATTTTTTCTTGTTATTTAACAAACACATTTTTTTTAGCAGGCATTCTTCCAAAAACTTTTTAAAAAATAGCTAATTCAATCATCATGACAACCCTGGGAAATAGGTACTGTTATCCCTGTTTTACAGAAGAGGAACAGAGGCTCACAGAGCTTAAGTAACTTGCCTAAAGTCACAGAGCTAAATGTGCAGCTGGGATTTCAGCCATTCGGGCTGGTTCCAAACACAGTGCTCCATACATGTACCTTACTATGCTGCCAGTGTTAGGGGAAATGATGGAGGAAAGAAAAAAATTAGGATCTCAGGAGAAAACTGAGAAGAGAAGAATATTTGTAAATAGATATCCAAATGAATAGCATATTTCCAAATACTTCATGCATAGTTAATACAGTACACATGTTGACACTGTATGAAATAAAAATTTAGGCTGATTTGAATACCTAACTTAAAAGGATACTGCACCTTTACACCTGAAAATAATATTGAATGTAAACTGTAATTGAAAAAAAGAAAAAAGCCCTGGCCAGTGTGGCTCAGTTGGTTGGAATGTCATTCCATACACCAAAAGATTGCAAGTTTGATTCCAGATCAGGGCACATACCTGGGTTGCGGGTTCAATGCCCAGTTGGGGCATGTACAGAAGGTGATATTTCTCTCTCTCTCTCTCTCTCTCCCTTCCTCTTTCTCTCGATATATATACTTGGGTGAGGATTAAAATAAAACAAAAATAAATAAAATAAAAGGACTTTGCTCCTTGGTTTAAAAATAAATAAAATCTTGTCAAGTTATAAGCACTTTCTTTCACCTACAAAAACATAAATTACATAAGTAAATAAAACCATCAAATTGTGACTCATTTGAAGGACTCACAATCATGACCCTGACTTCCAGATAAGTGAATACTTACCGTATTCACTTAGTAGGAAATTAAACTCACAACTGGTTTAAAAAGTTCAAAATTCTGCCCTGGCTGGTGGCTCAGTCGGTTGGAGCGTTGTCCCACAAACCAAAAGGTTTTGGGTTTGTTCCTTGGTAGGGGTGTGTAGGGGAGGCAACTGATGGATGCTTCTCTCTCACATGGATGTCTCTCTCGCTATCCCTTCCTCTCTCTAAAACCAATAAAAACATATCCTTGTGTGAAGATTTTTTTAAAAAGTTCCAAGTTCAGTTACTCTGATAGGCTTTTGTAATTATTTTCTAGGGTTGCTGTACCAAAGGACCACATAGTAGGTAGCTCTAATAACAGAAATTTATTGTCTCACAGTTGGGGAGGCCAGAAGTCCAAGGTCAGGGTGTCAGCAGGGTGGGCTTCATCGGGAGCTGTGAGGGGAGAATCTGTTCCAGGCCTCTCTCCTCGGCTCGTAGATGTCTGGCTTCTGCCTGTATGCCTTCAGAACATCTTCCCTCTATGAGTGTCTGCCTCTATGTCCAATTTCCCCTCACCCTGAATTAGAGCCCACCCTAACTGCCTCATTTTAATTTGATTTCCTATCAAAGGACCCTAAAAACCCTATATCCAAATAGTCACATTCTGAAGTAATGGGGGTTAGGACTCCAACATACCTTTTTTTTTTTGGGGGGGGGGCACGATTCAATTATAATAGCAGTATAATATAGGGGTAAGGACCCAGGTCTGAATTCTAGCTCTGACATTTAGTAATTCTGAGATCCCATTTCCTCATTTTTCCCCTTAAATGAGGATAAAACAGATAGTACCTGCTTCATGTAGTTGTGAGGATTAAATGAATTAGTACATGTAACACTTAAAATACTGAGTAGTACAATATATATTATATATTCATTCATTAAACAAATGAATACCTATTAAGTGCTGGTCATTATTCTAGTTGTTTGAGATTTAGAAGAAAATAGGCAACAATTCCTACCTTCATGGAGCTCATAATCTAGTGGGGAAAGAAAAACAATTTAAAAAGTAAACATATCAGCCAGTAGAAAAATAACCAAGAGAGTGTTTGTAATTTGGAATCAGAGAGGGCCTCACAGACGTGTCATTTGAACAAAGACCTGAAGAATGGGAGGAGACAGTTAAGTGGTTATCTGGAGCTTTTCAGATAAGAGGTTTCCCCACCTCAGTACTGTGACATTTGGGGATGAATAATTCTTTGTGCGGGGGACTGTTCTGTGTATTGTTTAGCATCCCTGGCCACTACCCACTGGATGCTATTAGTGGGCACCATCTACTACCCCAGTTGTGACCATCTGTCTGACACGCAAAGATGTCTCCAGACATTGCCACATGTCCTTGACAAAAAAGTGCAAGATCACGCTTGGTTGAGAAGCACTGAGCTAGAAATAAAGTGAAAGGGGAGGAGACTAAGGGGGCACAGGGGGCGGGGCTCAGCTTGTTTGAGGCACAGCAGGGAGGCAGGCAGTAGGAGATGGAACGAACCACATCACCTAAGACCTTGAAGCCACTCTTTAAGCAGATGGAAGCCACTGGAGGGTTTAGACCCAAAAGATAACACAACTTGATCCCATTGGCTGCCACACTGAGAACTGACCATGTGAAAAGACAGAAATGGACAGCTCGGTAGGGAGGCTGTCACAACAATCCCATTAATTATTTTTATTTGGTTTATTAATTTGTCCACTCATTTGGCGGGATGGTGGCGGCAGTGCTGAGAGACTTGAGCTAAGAAGCTCTGGGGAAGAAAAGAGGAAGGAGAGTGAGCAAAAGAACGAGTTAGGCGTGGGCAGGATGGTGAGCAGAAGCGGAAGGCAGTAGGTGACTCAGTCCATGGAGAAGGTGGGCACCAGTTCGTGTGCGGAGCCGGAGAAGGCTCAGCGAAGGCGTCAGCGCCCGAGTCTGTAATGAAGGGGGGCGGGGGGCGGCGAGGAAAACCTTGCACGGTGTGCAGACCCCAGCAGTCAGAAAGAAGCCTTTCCAAAGGAGTCCCCTGAGATAATAGGGGTGGCAGGTCACAAGAGCCTAGATTAGGTGGGGCGCTGGAGCCAGGCACCCTTAAGGAAGCAAAGTGAGGTCCTGCCGAAGGACTGCAGTCACCTCCTTGTCGCACTTCTGCTTGTAGGCAAGTGCCCGTCTATGGTCTCCGCTGAGGGGTCTGGACATTTCCCCACGCTTTCAAACGTCAAGCCAATGCAGGCCCACCGTGAAAAAGGGTTAAGAAGTGCAGTGCCTTCTTGGGGAAAGTGTCCCTAGAGGAGGGTGTGTTACATTTCTTGGAGGGTCTTTTCAAAAACACTACTATCCGGAGGTGAGAAAAGCTCTGGCAAGGAAGCAAAGAGCGGGTCTGCCATCGGAGTTCTCTCGGGATGGCCATACCTGTCCCTGTTCCGATTTAAGACGTCTCCGCGGGGCTGGCCTGGCAGGGCAGGTCCCTCCCCTCCGTCCCGCGGCCCTGCAGGTGGGAGGTTGGGGCGCCCGCCCCCCGGCCACCAGCTGTCCCCGCCCGTGCGATTCGCCAATGCGGCCGACGAGGGACATCGGCCCTTCTCACCCTCCGAGGACGCCGGCTGTCAACCGGCGGGAGGGCCCCCTGGCAGGGCCGCTGGCCGCCGCCGCCCAGGGCGTGGCGCAGGCCGCGGAGCCGGCGGGGGGAGGGCGGCGGGCGGCGGGCGGGGTGCGCGGCCGGGCGGGGCGGGGGGCGCACGGGGGCCGCGCTGACGCTCCGCCCCGCCCCGCCCCGCCCACCGCGCCCTCCGCTCCGCTCCGCTCCGCCCGCCGCCCGCGCCGCAGCTAACCGCACCAGGAGCAGCCCGGCGGCCGCACGACGGTCCCCGCCATGTCCGCGGCCATGAGACAGAGGTTCGACCGGTTCCTGCACGAGAAGAACTGCATGACCGACCTCCTGGCCAAGCTCGAGGCCAAGACCGGCGTGAACCGGAGCTTCATCGCGCTCGGTGGGTGCGGGGCCGCGGCCGCCGGGGGGTCGTCGCCGGGCCGGGAGCAGCTGCTGCGCCAGCTGCTGGGGAAGCTCCCGGGGAGGGGGTTCGGGAAGGCGCTGTCGGTGACCGATGGGGCCCCGAACCGCCTCCTCGGGGGCCGCCCTGGCCGCCCGCAAGGCCATGGGCCCGAGATCCCGCCTCCCGGGGCGGCCCCGGCTAGCGGGGCGCCGGCCTGTGCCCGCGGCCAGGTGGCCGAGCGCCCGGGGCGCGGGCCGCAGGGAAGGGCCGCGCTGACGTGTCTGTCCCCGGGCGGTGCTCGGCTTTGGCGCGGAGTGGCGGGGGAGGGGGGCCCCCGCGGGCTCGGGGCGGTGGTGGCCAGACCCTCCCGGGAGCTCCGCATCCCGAAGGCGTGTCCCGTCGGGAGGGGAGACTCTCGCTGCGGGAATCCGGGCCTCTCGGGCCCTCTGTGGGGCGGGGCTCCCCGGCTGGTGTGCGACCGCGGGGGCTGGGGGGGGGGGGGGGCTGGGGGGCTGCAGGATGGAGGGCGGGAGGTAGGGCACGAAGGTTGGGGGCGGGGGGCGCTTCCCGTTAGCCCCAGACCCAAGGCAGAGCCCCGCGAAGGCGCAGGCCCCGTCTCCGCCTGGTTTGTTTTTCTCCGGCGCCTTACGCGGCCCGGACTTGCGTTTCGTTGGGTGTGTGTGGGGGGGGGAGGGGGAGGGGCCGCTGTGGGGCTCGAGTACCTCTCCGCCACTCAACCCCCTCCTCCTCTCGCGTCTCCAGGTGTCATCGGGCTGCTGGCCTTGTACCTGATGTTCGGTTATGGAGCCTCTCTCCTCTGCAACCTGATAGGGTTTGGCTACCCAGCCTACGTCTCGTAAGTGACCCCCCCCGCCCCCCCACTGCATCCATCCTTCCTCCCCTTCGGTCCCCTTCCCCCATCCAGGGCCGCCCTAGTTACTGGATCCCCAGTTTCCCTGAGAGAGCAGTCACAGCACCACAGGGTAGCCACTGACTGCTTAGGGTTACGCATGTCAGAGCCTTAACTTGATGCTTGATCTCTTGATGACTAGCCGGAATGTTTATTTCATCAGATTATACGGGCGGGCTGTGTACCCTGTGATGGGTGCGCACATGGAAAGTGTTACAACAGAGTCCTCTTGCCTTTCCTGGTGGGAGCTCTCAACCTGCACAGAGAGCTAGATTCCTTCTCCCTAATAATCACTTTAGTGTGTGTTTCACCTTATGGTCGTGTACATAGACAATAAAACCCCATCCATTAGGACTTCCTTAATTCTGAATTCATGTTAATTCAGATACTGGGAGAATTTTGTCCTGATTTTAAAAAGGCTTGCCAGAAGAATCATATGATGTTACTCATATGTGGGATATAAAATAGAAAGCACAAACAAACTCATAGACATGGACAACAGTATGGTGGTTACCACAGGGGAATGGGAGAGGAGGAGGAGGATGAAGAAGATAAAGGGTGGTGAGCACACACTGTAGTATACAGATAATACATCCTATAATTGTACACCTGAAACTTATATAATGTTAGGAAACAATGTTATCCCAATATATTTAATTTTAATAATAATAATAAAAATAAAAAATAAAAAGGCTTGCCACTTATTTTGGGCAACTGGGAAACACTCTAATATAAAAACAAAAACCTTATGAAATGTATCTCGAATATAGCTCCTTGGTTACATAAATAATTTATGCAATTAAACTAAATTACAAATGAATCTTATCAGATGAGGGGCTGAATTTATTATTTGTTGAGGTTGTTTTTACTTTACAGTGTTTATTTTGAAATTTTGTACAACTTCATTTTTCTATGCATTCCACTAGTAATTGTTCTTCACAAAAATGAATTTTGTTTTACTCTGCAGCTCTTCCCATGAAAGCTGGTGGGTTTTACTTTCATTGAATTGGTTTTTACAACTTTCCTCAACCACAGGGACAAAAATAAAGGAAGCTTGGAGGCTAAGGCACAGATAACACATTATTACACCTTGTGTCTATCATCGGGAGGGAGGAAACATGCCTTAGAAGTTTTGATTTGAACAATTAAATTGAAATTACATAACTAATAGTTACTATGTTAATCTGGTGTATGTCGTGGCACTCCAGAAAGTCTAGCTACATATGGGACACTGCTTGCTTATGCATTTGGAGATCGTCAGTCTTCAGGTGGAGAAGAGCTTCACCCTCCAGCATTACCCGCTCAGCACCACCCAGGTTTTATGGGAATGCCAAAAGATTCTGAAGGCAGAGCAGAGAAACTAGTTTGGCTTCCAGATCAATGAAAGTGTACAAGAATAGCAATTTCCATTAACTGTATCTGCTGGCATATGGTGTATGTAGCAAGTTTGTAGACAACCCTGATTCAGAATGGCTTGCATATCACTGTGTCTGCGGTAACAGTCAAAATCATTCAGTTGTACACTCCTTTACTTTTCTTCTGTTTGTGTAGTCTACTTGCAGGAGCTCTTTTAAAAAGAAAGCTTTTAAAGCATTTTTCAGGTTTGTGCTCTAGATTTTATCACATTTAGAACAAATCGGGTGTGGCAGCTTAGTACTGCCTCACTGTTTGAATTATATTGAGTTAGCAAAGCATCTGGATTTTCATAAATACTGAACAGCATGGGAAAAAAATCCAACCCTTCCCCTCCTCATCAGTGCCATTTGGTACATAATCTTGTGCGAAACATAACCTTTGTGTTGGTCTGATGAGATCATTGCTGTGGGCTTTAGAAAGATAAAAGTCTCCTGAAGGTGGGATAGATAGGTTGATCTGTGGGTGTGTGGACGTGGATATGACTGAAGACACGGACAGAATGTGAATATGCTGCTTCTCCTTGACCTGGAGAGGATTAATTCTAACCAGGGCCATTTTTTAAAGTAGTTTTTGTGTTTTGCTAAGAATTCTGTGAAATGGTAGAGACAGTTATATTTCTGAGTAGATCAGGTAAGTGGGTTTTATATATTTTATAATCATTCACCAAGTATATACATTTTGTTTTCTACTTGAATATTCTGAAGCAAAATGACATGTGCCGTATATCTTAATAAGAATTGGAAAGATATTAAAAATAAAGGGAATAAAGGGAATTTAATGGTTTAAGCAAAAATTCAGGAAATAATGAATATTTCTGGATTTGTGTTTATTCATAGGATATTTCCTTTTGGAAGATCCAACTCTTTTACCATAAAAATAAATACAAGATTCTGTGACTATATGGAATTGAGTCAAGGTTGGCCTCTGGATGCTTGGACTTTTCCCTAAAACAGTGGTTCTCAGCCCTGACTGCCCATTGGAATTACCTGAGGAGACTTAAAAAATACTGACGCCTGGTTTCCACCCACAGAGATTCTGATGTAATTGGCCTCGGTTTGGGGTTTTTAAAAATCCTCAATCCTTTACAATTTTTAAGGATTCTAGTGTGCAGTCAATGTTGAGAATCCCCGTTGAAAAGTGACTGCGGTAACCTGTGCTTGTTACTCTTGAAGATGGGGCGAACGGGGCAGGGGTGGAGGGAATGGCCTGCTGACCCTGGGAATAGCCCAGAAGTCTACCTGGTCTCTTGCTTTGTGAGGGAGTTTCAAGGAGACCTGGGACTGTGTGCACAGAATAAAACATACAGCCTCCCCCCCCACCCCACCCCCAGTCAATAAGCATTCAGGCAACCCGTGTTCCGTTCGTCTACTCGTCTGTTCATTACTTAGCCCATGTGATTGTATCATTGCCAGAAAGAAAGCCCTTGAACATGGTGGTATTAATAGCATCTAAATCAGTGTTACTTCAAGTGTGGTCTGTGATCACCTTCACTTTAACTGTTCTTGTCATTTTCCCTGTGCTCCCTAGCCAGATTTATATTTTAAAAACACAAGTTCATCTATTTAGCCAAAATCAAATGCCAGCCACGAGCCAGGCACTGTGGCGGCACGTTAGATAGGCCCGGGACTAACGTGGATATGCTCTCCACCCTCTGTGAACGAACAGACTACCAGGATAAACCACAATAAAAAGTAAAGTAGTGAGAGAGTATGGTAAGCTCCCCACAGAAAATCAACAGGGAGCCGTGGCAGAGAATAACAGGAAGGACTCCAGTATTTGTCTGAGATCCTATTTGAGTTAAGACCTGAGGAATGAGAAGGGGCCAGCCAAGCGCAGAGGCAGCAGCCTGTGCCAGGCCCCCGGGCAGCGGGCGCTGTGAGAGGAAAGAGCAGTGAGGGACGACCGGAGAGGTGCAGGTGCCACCAGCCCGGCCAGCGGCTGTTACAGGAAGTGTGTGTTTTATTCCAAGTTGTTGTAGGGAGTTTGCATGTTTTCTGGCAGCCGTGGGTGGGTTTTAAATAGGGCGTGAGATGACTGCTGTGACCTCTAGAAGGAATTGACGATCCTGCCAAACTATGTCTAGCCCTTCTTTTGTCACCTTTCAGCGTTTGCTCCTGCTGTTTCCTCTTATTGGGCCATCACAGAGGTGTCCACAGGTTGTGCATCATGGTCAGCATTGGGCCTAGCTGGAGGGTGCAGAAATGACATTTGGAAAAGCTCATTTGGCTTCCTAGCTTTTCTTATGACTCACTGCCTTGGGAAATCTGTGGGTGGGCTCAGGTGCACCTGGCTCCAGGTCAGGGCTTGGCATGTTGGAGCAGGCACACAGCTGACGGCTGGCCAGTGCTCCTGGAGGACAACGTGTTCCTCCAGGTGACCCTCGCTTTCTGTGGACATAACTTCAGCCTGTAATCTTCTACATTTCCAGACTCTTTGGCCACCAGACGTTTCATGAATAGGCAACATGAAATTTAATTCCAGCCGCCTCGTTATCAAGAGCTGTTGACAGAATTACCTTAATCTCCTTACTTTCCTCTATTCCTGATAAGAGAAGGCAGACTACTGGATAATAATAGGAACCTCCATTATTAAGGTAGATTTACCCGCTCCTTTTGCTTAGCTATAATTCACATGAAATCTTTTTTAAGTGAACAATTCAGTCGTTAGTATAGTCATAGAATTTTGAAAGCATCACCACTATCTGATTCCAAAACATTTTCACCTCCCCAAAAGGAAACCCTGCACCAATCAGCAGTCACTTCCCTTTTCTCCTACATCCTAGACACCAGAAACTACCATTTTACTGTCTCTGGATTTGCCTAATTCTGGACATCCTATATAATAAAAGGCTAATAAGCAAATTGACCAAACGGCAGAACGACTGGTTGCTATGATACACACTGACCACCAGGGGGCAGATGCTCAATGCAGAAGCTGCCCCCTGGTGGTCAGTGCACTCAGACAGTGGGAGCGCTCCTCAGCCACAGGCTCATGGTTGGTGAGTGCAATGGCAGTGGCAGGAGCCTCTCCCGCCTCCACAGCAGCACTAAGGATGTCCGACTGCTGGCTTAGGCCTGTGTCAGTCAGACATCCCCTGAGGGCTCCTAGACTGCGAGAGGGCGTGGGCCAGGCTGAGGGACTCCCCCGAGTGCGTGAATTTCATGTACCGGGCCTCTAGTTTCATATAAAGGGAATCATAACATGTGGCTTTTTGTTTCTGATGCAGCCTTGCTTTGAATGGCATTGCACAAACAAGAATCTTCCCGAGGAGCCTCTCAGGAGTGTGTGCTGGGCTCCTCCTTCATACGCAAAGTCTGTTACCTGAGACCTGAGGTAACCCCTCAGGGGCCTTTGAATGTGGGTGCCGGTCTTCTCCCTGCTTTTTTTGTTCAAATGGAATGATGAGGGAAAGTCTAATGACTTCATTTTCTGCTAGAGGCCCAGTGCACTAAATTCGTGGCAGGGGGGCGGGGGTCCCTCAGCCCGACCTGTGCCCTCAGGGAATGTCTGACTGCCGTGCCAGTTTGCTGGACGTGAGGTTGGGGGCAAGCGCTCGCCAATCTCTACGGCTGGTCACCTCCCTCTCGGAGGCAGACGCTCAATGCAGGAGCTGCATTGAGCATCTGCCCCCTGGTGGTCAGTGTGCATCATAATGACTGGTTGTTCTGCTGGTCTTTCTGCTGTTCAGTCAATTTGCATATTAGGGTTTTAGTATATAGGATTTTTATTCCGCAGAGAAGGGAAAGGAGGGCAGTGCTCTTTTTGTCCCAACTCAACAACCTTTTTGTTTAAAATTCTAATAAAAGTCTATTAATTTTCCTCTTTTCATTTTATATTTTTCTTAAGGATCAGGCTGCCACCTTCCTGGGTCTATCAGAGTTGGGCCTTAGAGATCAAACATGTAGTTTGACTCAGTTTTCACATGACCCAGGAACAGAGGTGGAGTATGTTTCCCAAGGTCTCACAGAGGCTAGGTTTGGTCTGGAGCCATCAGTGACGACACAGGAATGTGAAAGCACATTGAGGCATATTTTAGTGCCATGGCTGAAAAATTAAGTATGTGTAGAGTCCAGTGTTTTGATGTGTATGTATAATCTAATGATTGCTCATGCTTTTGCTATCTCATGCCCACTTCAATGATGTGTCACTTTCTCTTCTGTGTGTCCTCACCAGCCCATTTTAATATAGAGAGTGTAACAGCAATTAGCTCTTTGCATGACTCCTGAACACCTGTGCAGCACTTAATTACATAGACGCTTGTGGATCCCTGTTTAAGTGCTTTACAAATATCGCTCATTTAATTCTCATGACAGCCCTACAATGTAAGTACTATGATTATTCCCGTTTTACAGGTGAGGAAACAGAAGGAAGTAATTTGGTTAAGGTCTAACAACAGGTATTTAAACCCAGGAAGTCTGGCTCCAAAGTCCATGTTTTTAACTTTTAATGTTACACCATTTCCCAAGTGGCTCTTTTTATAAAAAAATATATACTTTTTTATTGATTTCAGAGAGGAAGAGAGAGAGAGACATCAATGATGAGAGAGAATCACTGATTGGCTGCTTCCTGCACGCCCCCCAACTGGGGATGGAGCCCGCACCCCGGGCATATGCCCTGACCCGAAATCCAACTGTGACCTCTTGGTTTGTAGGTCAACACTCAATGACTGAGCCAAGCTGACCAGGCACAAGTGGCTCTTGAATGTCCTACAGAGATGTGCCATAGCCTTATGTAGAGATGAAAATTGAACTGTTGATCAGTTTGACACTGCCAATACATTCCTTTCATGCAGTGTATTTTTACTCAAATAAGCTACTGCCATCCCATATCAGCTATCTGCACACACAGTCATTTGCAGTGTTTGGTGAACATGTGTTAGAATATATTAATAACAAGTTCTTTCTCTTGTCTGTGATGTGCATTGATTTACGACAGTTGCAATATGTCAAGTTATTTGCAGGGACCCGCTCTGTTTTACCAGTGCAAGCCCACCTGAAGACAGTACACTGAATTGCATTTCCTGAGGGAAATCAGTCTTGCCTTTAGTTCTGTGTCAGGAGCCAGCAGATCTCAAGAAGTGATGTTTGGGGATGACCATGTGAGGTTAGATCAAAAAGGGAAGGTCGGGAGGGGGAGACTGGAAAAAAACAAACACATACACACACACAAAAAAAACCACTGTCAAAATAACTGCAAGAGTTGTACTAACCAGTAACCACAAAAGCCACAGCATCATCTTAGCTAATGATAAAGTGAGGAAATCCAGGTTAGAAATGGTTGAAATCTACTTATTTAAGACTTGCAATGGCAGACTCCTAAACAGGTTCATTGCCCAGAGGAGGTTTGAGCAGGTTGCCATGTGACTATATGACTGACAGTTCTGCACCACTTTGTGTCTCACAGAAGCAAGTCATCTGAAGCAGAGCTGGGCTTCCCTAATGGTGCTGGAGGATGTGGGTTTGCAGTCTCCTCATTGACTCACTAGCAAGGGGTGTGTTTGTTTTCCTGTGTTTTTTGAGAACTTAAAATTATCTTATGTTTCTTTCCTTTTAACCCATGAGAACTTGGGAGCAGATATATTGTCTTTTTTTGGGGGGGTGGGAGCAGGTATATTTTCTACTAAGCTGTTTGTGTTCCTATTACACTAGCTTTTCTCTCTGCACTGTTTCAGAGCAGAGCAGTGCCTGCCCACACTGCTTTCTTGGGTCGTATGAAGGAAACGCAGATATTCTGGCCAACTGTGCACTTGGATCAAAACTGAAATCTTAAATATTTCAACATTTTACTTTTGTCAGCTTTTTACTGGTTGTGTTTTCACTTAGTGTTATTGCTAATATTGCTATTTTAAGATGGAAAAATGTGGAGGAAAATAAAACATTATTAAAACAACCTGTGCCAGTTTTTTAAATAATTCTAGCCAGCATTTGGTAAAAAATAATGTCTCTTTGCCTGTATCATAGGAAAAAGAAAGTTTTGAGGAGCACATAAGATGAATGATTTAAATTATTCATGATATAGTTTCTGGGCTCTAAGCAGTAGTGGAGGGAGATCCCATTCCTGCTCTGGCATGTTCCTTTTGCACTTTAATGAACTCTTTTTTTCTCTCTTTATGAAAGCCCTGGAGATTTGGTGTGTTTGACCTTCTGAGTTGCCTTCAACACCCTCCCCCCTTTTCTTGTCTTTGAGTTCTTCTCTTTTTCAGGACTGACTTTATATGAGGACTCAGTTTTCAACTTAATGGCCTTATATAGTATTTAAAACAAGTGTCAATACATACTGGGGTATTTTGAGGCATTTAGTGTCTATCAGTAGTAACATTACCAATTTAATTTTGAGGAACAAGCATTCATATAAAATTGCTAGTGAAATTTACTTTTTTGGAGCACCTTATATATAAGTGGGGCTACAGAAACCTCCCCTGACTTCATACTATCACTTGCTCACTCTTCTGATTCCTGGGAGTAGAGCTTATCATCTGTCCCTCTCAGTCACATGGCCACTATATATATCCTGCAGCTTCTGAGACAGGCCAGGTGATCTAGTGAGGATCACTTACCTGTCAGAGGTAACTCTAGACTGCTCTCTGCATCTCGATATGGCCCTCTTTTGTCTGGGGAAGGTCAGTTTAGGTTGTTTTGAATAGGTAGGGTGTTTGAGCTGAAGTTAAGCTTTATGATACCACACTTGACAAAGATAATATCTTCTTTATATATATACTACAGGCCCAGTGCACGATTTCGTTCATGGGTGGGGTCCGGCCGGCCCAGCCCCAATCAGGGTGGATTGGGGCTGGGCCTGTTGGGAGGTGGAGATGGCGAGAGGTTGGCTGGCTGGCCCGCCGAATTGGGGCCCAATCAGGGCCAGGCTGGCTAGGGGAAGGGGCCATGGGCGCTTGGCTGGCGGGCCCCACCCCCAATTGGGGTTAGGGGGCTGATTGGGGGTGGGGCTGGCCATGGGGAGGGGCTGTGGGCGGTGGGCTGGCCGGCCCCACCCCTGAGTGGAATGGGTGGGGGGTGCCAATCAGGGGCCAGTGGCCTGGGGGAGGGGCCACGGGTGGTTGGCTGGCCGGCCCTGCCCCTAATCGGGGTGGGAGGGGCTGATCTTGGGAGGTTGACCAGCCAGCCCCACCCCCTATTGAGGTGGGGTGGCGATCCGGGGTGGGGCTGGCCAGGGGGAGGGGCTGTGGGCCAATCAGGGTAGTGGGGGCCCATCGGGGTGTGGCCAGCCGGGGGGAGGGGCTGTAGGAGGTTGGCTGGCCAGCCCTGTCCCCTATTGAGGTGGGGTGGCAATCAGAGGCAGGACACGGGGGGGGGGGGGGGCTGCAGGCCTATCATGGTGGGGCAGGCTGATCGGGGGTGCAGCTTGCCGGGGCGGGCGGGCGGGGGGGGGGGGGGGGGGGGGGGGGGGGATGTTTGGCCTGCAGGCCCCACTCTTGATCGGGTGGGAGGTGGGAGAGTCCAATCAGGCAGGCCAGCAGGGGGAAGGGGCCGGGAGGTTGGCTACCAGCCCCACCCCCTGATCAGGCTGGTTCGCTGGCCACAGTGGGCATCATAGTGACTGGTTGTTAGGTCGTTATGGCCATTATGGTAGCTGCCTTTTTATATATATATAGATTTTTTAATTGATTTCAGAGAGGAAGGGAGAGGGAGAGAAACATCAATGATGGGAGACAATCATCCATTGGCTGCTTCCTGCATGCCCCCCACTCAGGGGATTGAGCCCGCAACCTGGTCAAGTGCCCTGACCCGGAATCGAACTTTGACCTTTTGGTTCATAGATCGATGCTCAACCAGTGAACCACACCAGCCAGGTAATATATTGTCTTAAATTTTTAAAAATATATTTTTATTGATTTCAGAGAGGAAGGGAGAGGGAGAGATAGAAACATCAATGATGAGAGAGAATCATTGATCGGCTGCCTCCTGCATGCCCCCCACTGGGGATCAAGCCTGCAACCCAAGTATGTGCCCTTGACTGGAATCGAACCTGGGACCCTTCAGTCCTCAGGCCAATGCTCTATCCACTGAGCCAAATGGACCAGGGCTGCTATTTGCCATTTGTGCCAGTAGGATTTGCATCTACTATTGTATTGATTCAGGCATTAACCCCTTTTAACCAATCCCTTTCAGGGCATTCAGTTTTGAGTTATAAAATGTTAGCTTGGAGAAGTCTTGGAGATCGAGCTGTGGGTGTTGTAGCCAACTTTAACAGATTTGGAAATGAGGACCACAAACTGAATTTACTTCACTCTGGTCACAAGACTGTTGAGGCAAAACCAAGTGTCGGTAATAGAGAGGCCTGACCCCCCTGGCTGCTCACTGTCAGCATTCCCACAATTTATATTTGTGACTGAATCTTCGATTTTGTATTAAAAACAAAATGGTGGATAGATGATAAATAATGTCATAGTAATTCAACTAAAATGTTTGACCAGTGAATGCCTACTTTTTTTTTTAGTAATTCACTCTCCATTAGAGATGTTTTACAGACTCATCTTAAAATGTATTTGCCTGTGAATTCAGCTTATTGCATTTTGTGAATTTCATTAAGTTGGTTATTTCATACTATAGGAGAACACTATATTAAAGAGTAGAAGACAGTTGCTATTATTTCAGAAGCACATTTGCCACTGGCTATCTCATGTCTTTTGTGGGGGCGGGTGTTGGGAGGAGGAAGGTTAAGCATGATATAAACAGTACACAAGCAACTTGGTTGTATTGTATATTCTGTTTTCTTTCACTCGTCTCTCTTGCTTGTTGATCCTCTCTCTTGCTTTGCAATGTACCCACTCAACAGTGAAAAACAAGGTAACTGAACTCTCATGGTTTCTGACCTTGTTTTCCATGAAGAAAAAAAATTAGTTGGCATAGTGTTTATGTCTTAAAATATGTGATGCTTTTCCTTCCAGTTTGATGCACTGTATGTGTCAAATAAGATTCACAATAGCAGCCCTAACTGGTTTGGCTCAGTGGATGGAGTGTCGGCCTGCGGACTGAGGGGTCCCAGGTTCGATTCCAGTCGGGGGCATGTGCCTTGGTTGCAGGCACATCCCCAGTAGGAGGTGTGCAGGAGGCAGCTGATTGATATTTCTAACTCTCTATCCTTCTCCCTTCCTCTCTGTAAAAAATCAATAAAATACATTAAAAAAAAAAAGATTCACAATAGCAGAGTCCTAAACAGAGGTACCGGGAGGTAGGGAAACTATTACGAGCTATGAGGCATTTCTACTTCAAATTCTCTTGATAAAAACAGCCCAAAGCAGTCCCGTACGTAGTGGGCACTGTAGATGGTCAAATTACATGTCCGCTGTATCAGAAAGGATTATCAACATAGTTCATATTCAAGCATCAAAGGATCTACCTTGAACTCTGGACTATTTGTTATTAAACCACAAGCAGTTTCCTTTCTGTTCTTTATGAGCAGCACATCTCAAAGCTTTTTTTTATTGGTATAGGTTTTTACTAACTGCATTATTTATTTTATTATTATTATTATTATTTTTAAATATATCTTTATTGATTTCAGAGAGGAAGGGAGAGGGAAAGAGAGATAGAAACATCAATGATGAGAGAGAATCATTGATTGGCTGCCTCCTGCACGTCCCCTAATGGGGATCAAGCCCGCAACCCAGGCATGTGCCTTTGACCGGAATCGAACCTGGGACCCTTCAGTCCGCAGGCTGATGCTCTATCCACTGAGCCAAACCAGCTAGGGCTATTTATTTTATTATTTAGTAGAGGCCCAGTGCACGCGTGCACTGGTAGGATCCCTAGTGGATGCCGGCTGCCAGCTGGGGCCCCACCCCCTGGTCGAACTCCCTGACAATTCCCGGTCGAGGGGACAATTTGCATACTACATTTTTATTATATAGGATTATATCATTTGTAATATAGGACATAGAATGAAACTAGTAAAACTTCTCAGTGAACTTTTCAGATTTGCCATCCATCTTATACTTACCCTTCACTGCATATGTATGTGTGTATAATACATAAATATTAATAGTTACGCAGTATATACTCCATTCTAATGTAGGAAATTGACATTTTTCAATTTAATGACATTAATGAAAGTATCGAAATACCCAATAACTAGAGATAACCTTTGGGTCTGAAAGAGTTAAAACAGTGTCAAAAATGCTTAATTTATAACTTCATTGAAATATGAAAATGTAACATCCATCCCAGTGATACAACTTAACTGAAGTTGTCATCGATGGAAGAAGAAAATATCAATAATTGAAACTATAACAGGAATATCTCGAAAACATAGAAAATGTGGTTTTCCCCTCATATCTGCTTTTCTACTTGCTAGTTTTAGTTTCTTCCTTTTTTAAAAAATATATTTTTATTGATTTTTTACAGAGAGGAAGGGAGAGGGACAGAGAGTTAGAAACATTGATCAGCTGCCTCCTGCACACCTCCTACTGGAGATGTGCCCGCAACCAACGTACATGCCCTTGACTGGAATCGAACCTGGGACCCTTCAGTCTGCAGGCCGACGCTCTATCCACCGAGCCAAACCGGTTAGGGCTAGTTTTAGTTTCTTAATGATATAACAGAATATTTATAATACAAATATTAGCTAAAAGTTGGGTAGTATATAATTTTTTGTATTTGTTAATTGCTTAAACTTCTGAATGCTATTACATGTTAATAAACATGGACTTCGTGTTTACTGCTATCCTTTGGCCGCACTTGGCTCCTGCCCTTGCTGTTAGAAAACAGCAGCAAAGGTGTGAACAATAGATGGGCCAGTGAGGGTGGAGGCAGCTGCACCAGTCACAGGGCCGAGTGTTCTGGATGCAGGCTGGCCAGTGGGTCATGGACATATCAGTTCCAGTTCAATACCAATGTAAGAATTTTGGCCAGCCACCATTGCAGCGTGTGCCTGAAAAACGTTTTCAGCAGTGTCAATTTGTTCCCATTGACCTGCCAGTAGGATTTTTGGAATTTCAGCTAACTCTTTACTTTCTGTAGCATTTGGGATTTGGAGAGTGAGGCATAATTAAAATCCACGGGTAATTCTCTAATCTCCTTTTAGCCTACTAACAATGGTATTAATCCTTTATCAGCTCTGCTTAGCTGGAAAGACTGGAGTGTTCTTACCACTCTAATTTCTTTTTAGTCTATGGCCTCTTGATGATAATAAATTATTACCATACTAGAGGCCTCGTACATGAAATTTGTGCACTAGTGGTGGTGGGATGGGTCCCTCAGCCCGGCCTGCACCCTTTCGCAGTCCGGGACCCCTCCGCGGACATCCCTCTCACAGTCCTGGGCTCTTACAGTCCAGGACCCCTCGCTCTTTACCGCCTGCCTGCAGTGGAGGCGGGAGAGGCTCCCACCACCACCACCGCCGCTGCGCTTGCGATCCATCAGCCCTGCTTCTGGCTGAGCAGCGCCCCCCCTGTGGGAGCGCACTGACCACCAGGGGGCAGCTCCTGCATTGAGCATCTGCCCCCTGGTGGTCAGTGCGTGTCATAGCGACCGGTTGTTCCACTGGTCATTCTGCTGTTCGGTTGATTTGTGTATTAGGGTTTTATTATATAGAATTGTAATTATTACTAAGGTAATATTTAGTGATGCTTACTCTGTTCCAGTCATTTTTTTCTAAGTGCATTACATGTATTAACCACTTTAGTCTTCATAACAACATGATGAGTTTTCTCATCCCTAGTTGAAAAAATGAGGAAACTGAAGCCCAGAATAACTTTCCCAAGATCATATACCTAGTAAGTGGTAGAACCAGAATACAAAACTGCAAGCTAAGGATGGTGAAATGATATAAAGCCAGATGAGCATTGGGAAGAAATGGAGGAAAAAGTCTGGCTATTTCATAGTTCAGTATAGTTAATTTTTTTTTATATAGTTTCCTTTAACTAGAAAATTAGGATGAATTCGTTTCATGGGATGGGCTTATGGCCCTTCTCTCTGTGTGCTTTTATGTGAATGTGTGTGTGTATTAAAGGCCTTTCTTTGGATGTTCTAAAACACAACAGATTGTGTCTGATCATTGTTAGAGAAGTTTATTTGTAAAAAAAAAACAACCATGAGCTGATTCCTCAAGAGAGAAATTAAGGAATGTGTCTGATGTTCACTTTAGTGTTTGTTTTTAACAAAGCCCTAAAGAGTGACCTAATCCCATAGGAGGAAGTAGTTACAGTAAGTCTGGTGCTCTTTTTTTCCCCCAAATAGAAATCTTTTTCCTTCCTTTGGTTATAAAAAATAGTATATGCTCATTGCAAAGACAGTAAAAAAAACAAAAACACACACTAAAATTCTGTAATTCCAGTATTCAGAAATAGCTGTAACAATTTTTGGCCACCATTCTTAATCGGTAAACATACACAGACTTTTATTCCTCAAAGCACTGTACTTGAATTGTTAGGGTAGCTTTTCTGTTTTTGAATCTGGATCTTGACTAATTTCTTAAAAATAATGATAGAATAGAATTTAAACTATTGGATAGTTTCATGAAATGTTTAGCAGTTTATGTGTGGATATGTGTGTTTACTTACTCATGACTGCTTTAGTTCCCAAAATTAAGGCCTTAAGTGAAATGTAACTGTGCATCCCCTCTGCCCAGGATATATGTATAAGAAATAAAATTTTATCACACTAATGACTTTAAAAACCCTCTTAGATATAAATAGATAAACCACACTCAGATAAAGCACAGAAGAGAAAACTCGTATTCACCCACGATATACCTCAGTTATTAAAAGTACACGAGAACTCTGTTATTATGAGAGAATTTTTGGTTGCAGGAACCCCCTGGGAGTGGGAATTACTCGGGTTCCCAGTCATGGGCAATGTCTCCTGGGGCCTGGGTGGAGGCTGAGCAGGGTGGAGACCAGGGCTCAGCTGATAACTGGTTTCTCCGGTGACCAAAACACTGGGACAAATAGTCACGACTTGTCCTGAGCTCCACATTGCTTCCTGTCTTTTATGTTGTGCTCTTGTGTCTAGTGACACAGTGGATACATTTGCCTGTATTTCTCAGTTGGTGGTGGAGGGCAGGCTGTGGAAATATGTTTGAAAATGTTTCATTGAGATCTTACTACATGATATACTTGCTTTTATATTGCCTTTCAGAATTAAAGCCATAGAGAGTCCCAACAAAGAAGATGATACCCAGTGGCTGACCTACTGGGTAGTGTATGGTGTGTTCAGCATCGCCGAATTCTTCTCTGACCTCTTCCTGTCCTGGTTCCCCTTCTACTACATGCTAAAGGTACGTGGGCAGTTCCCTACACTGCTCTGTCTCCTTCCATATATGTACTTGATTTGCCCCCTATCCTAAAAGAAGCTCCATCTCAGGACCTGTAAACAAGAATAGGAACAAATAAATGCCTGAACATTAGACATCTGTGGCTCTGCCTCGGATCCTATGAACAGAACAGGAAGACAGGATTCAACACGTCTAATATTTTTTGCATACTGTCTTGGAAACAGCCATAGCAATTGTGTGTTTAAGATGAAGGTGATAGTAAAACTTGGAAATACTATGACATATCACAAACACTGCTGCTCGCCAAGATGCTATCTGCATGCAGTGTTGTCTATGTTTAATGTGAAAGCATTGCAAATTTTCGCAGGCGATAGATTAGTCCCAGTGGTGAGCATATTCCAGGGAGGAGTCGTGATTTGTGGAAGAAGAAATATTTTTTTCTTATGTAGGTTTGGAGAAAGAAGATGGGAAATGGGCTCTCTGCGGAAATCATTTTAAGGATGTTGGCGGGCACCCTAGTTGGGGTCAGCCCTGACAGCACCTGTGTTGGGCTGAGGATACCCAGCGTGTGGGGAAAGGAGTGGAAGTTGAAACTCGTTCCCATGGGACCTGTATCCACTCCAGATTTGCACCAGAGGTGAATGAGAAAGAAAGAGCTCATGCGTTTTAATAGCTAGAGTGGTTCTTTCTCCCTACATGGGACGAGCTATCTTCTGTTGATCCTTAAGTGTCTTCCATGGCGGAAGCCCTGCTCCCTGTCAGTTGGGTAGGTTGTAACTAGTCTGTTCTCAGCCAGGCTTCCCACACGAGAGGGTATGTGCCAGCCCCTATGAAGTCTGTGCTCTCTTCTTTCCCCTCAGACCCCTAAGCACTTGTTTTAATAAAAGCTGCACGTCACACAGTTTAAAGGTTCAAATAGTTCTGTCAGAGAGTTGAAGAACAGCGGTTCTGCCTCCTCTGCCCCCTGTATTGCTTCTTGAAAAGCAACCCTGTCCCTTCATTTATGGCAGACTATCTTGCCATTTAACTCTGTCTCTAAGTAATCTTTTTAAAAAATGAATATTTACTGATTTCAGAGAGGAAGGGAGAGGGAGAGAGAGATAGAAACATCAATAATGAGAGGGAATCATTGGTCGGCTGCCTTCTGCACATCCCCCACTGGAGATTGAGCCTGCAACCCGGGCCTATGCCTCACTGGGAATCGAACCATTACTTTCTGGTTCATAGGTCAATGCTCAACCACTGAGTCACACCAGCCAGGTTAAATAATATGCTTGTTCAGCCCCCTTTTAACCTTTCTATTTTTCACATAGCTCTGGATTCACCCTTTCCTCCCTTGTCCCCCACACACATGCAGCCTCCCTTGTCCCCATCTTCCTCGGGCGTCTGTATCATAATTGTGGGTAGGTAGACATTCACCCTCACTTTATTATGACTTTGTAAAAACTATTTAGGGCCATCTAGTGTACAGAAGGGTTTAAAAATAAATGTAAAATCCCTTTTCCCCTGATTATGAAAAGAGCATATGTTCATTTCTTTATTCAGCAGTTATTTATTTAGAACCTCTATGTGCCAGAATCTGTTCTAGGTTTGGGGGAAACTTTGGTGAATAAAACAAAAGTATCTGCCATCTCACTGCTTACAGTCAGTTGTGTGTGTGTGTAGAAGGAGCATGTTTTAGATGAGGCACAAAAAAGCATTTGAAACCCTACCACTATTAACATCTTAGGGTAGTCTTCCTATTTATTTTAATGTGCAAATATATTGGTCTATGACATAAATACACACAGAACTGTGCATATTATTGTCATAACCATATATGTATTGCTGAGACATATATGATATATAATTCTATATCTCACTTTTTTCAGTTAATACAATACTCTGAGTATTTTCTCTTGTTATTCAATATTCAATGGATAGCTGACTATTCATTATAGACAATAATTTACCCAGTCCCCAATGGAAAGACATTTAAGTGTGCTTTGCTGTTATAATTAATGCTGAAATGAATGTCTGCACCTCATCTTTACTGTCATTAATATCATTTTCGAGATTAATTTTTAAAACAAGGTTGAAAAACTCTGTCAAGTTTAAGTCTGATCCAGACTGTCACCTGAACTGTTTCACCCATTGACAGAAAGCATAACGTTTGTCCTGTCAACTTTGTAGGAGGCAAAAAAGATGGAGCAGTCTTCCCCTCGGCATGTTCTCTTCGAGCTTTTGTTTGTGCCCTCTGAGCAGCCGTATAACCCAGCGCATCACTGTTGCTGGGATCACCGTGCAAAGGCTTCCTGAGATGTAGATTCCTGGTGAAGTGATTGAGTATATCAGGAGGCCAGTGTTGAAATATGTCTTTTTCTGACGGTAGCTCTCAGTTCTGACCAGGCTAGTCCCAAACTGTGCATATTAAGCATATCCCTACCTTGGAATTAAAACTCTTCTAGGGAAACATTGGATGGTGACACCGTTAGAATCACAGACAGAGTGATCTGTCCTACTGTAATTGGTAATGAAGGGATTCTGTGTCGGTGCTGATAGTGCCAAGAGTCCCGTTAAGAAAGCACGGACTCTGAACCACAGTGAGAGTGGGCTGGTGCTCGCGCTTGGGCGTATCGGGAGCTGGCCCTCCGGACAGCTTGACTAAAAGGATGGCCAGGCCGTGTAGCTCAGGGGATCCTGGGCTGTGGCATAGTTACACAGATTAAGAAAAGGGAGTTATAAAAGCTGGTGGCTGAATATCACCACCTTGAGAATTGAACAGTAATTAACTTTATTTTTAATACAAGGAAGTTATTCTACTTGAGAGCTGGAAAATGCTAAGGATGTAGGTAGAGAGTAGTAATTATGTTTCTGTCTCAAGAGGGTGCGGAAAAGAACTAAATTAACAGTCTGGAGTATAGCCCATAAAGTAATGATGTTGGAGAGGTGCAGACATATAGATACTTGGCTCCGGCCCTGTCTGGTAGTCTTGCCTTAATTCATCCAGAAAAGATGGATGAAGCAGCTTTTCTGGACTGCTGAAGGGTTGATATCTACATAGATAGATAATATTTCAGAGATTTTCAACAACAGTATGAACTATAGGACTTGGTGATGCTACTATTATCTTATATACTTTCCTCAAGTACATGAATTTGGGACTTTGCTAGAATCCTGCAGAGAAAATTAACTCAGAGCGGTTGATTTTCCTAAAGTCATAAAGTAGATATCAACTCTCCTGATTCTTAATCCAGTGAGGTATTTCCACTTCACATTGATCCCCAGGGTTATAATATGGGCGCCTGTCTCCACATCAGTAACCCATTCCTGAAAATCAGATAGTCTATGTAGGAAAACCAGCCAGGAGACTATTTCTTGCAATTTTAAATGGTAAGAATTAAAATGTATTAATGTCAATGTAAACTCCATAACAGTTTTCTAAATATTAACAAAACACAGAAAGCACTCCTATATAAGTAACAAATATCATACTAGGATGTTAGATGCTAAAAACAACACTCTCCAAATACAGATGCTTCTCTACTTTTGATGGGGTCACGTCCCGATAAACCCACTGCAAGTGGAAAATATTGTTAGTTGAAATGCATTTAATACACCTAACCTACCGAACATCATAGCTGAGCCTATCTGGTTTCTACTGAATGAATGTTGTGTTCTTGCACCATGATAAAGTAGAAAAATCGTTAAGTCAGATCGATAAATCAGGGACAGACCATCTGTAGTTAATCTAGTTGGTAAGAAACTATTCCTTTGTGTGCAGTAGTACATGGTACATCCCCTTGGATAACTCTGCATACTCTTCAAAATGCCTACATGGAATTCTGATGTTCTGTCGAGAATGTAAC
This sequence comes from Cnephaeus nilssonii, assembly GCF_951640355.1. Lineage (NCBI taxonomy): Eukaryota > Metazoa > Chordata > Mammalia > Chiroptera > Vespertilionidae > Cnephaeus > Cnephaeus nilssonii. The sequence goes on from NC_137073.1 coordinate 49,480,264, forward strand.
TTTTCCTCCACGTCATTTTGTTTAAATTGTTGCATTGAGTCTTGGATATGTATGCATTACCTATATAAGCAACCAATGGACAACACTGTATGAATGGATATTAAAAACCAAAGGTCTTCCACCGAGAAATGTTAACTAGAGAGATGGTCTGCAGGCTCTCTCTGCCTGTAATTAACCAGGCTCTGAGCAGAGGACAAGAAAGGGAAAGCCAGTCACTTAGTTCTCCATTTTGGGTTAGTGCAGTGTGTGGTTTAGAAAACATCGAATTCACTAGGAGAGCTGGCGAAGCCCAGGGGTGCTGGTGCTGGGAAAACGAACAGTAACCCTGAAAGTGCCCGCACCTGCCGAGCCCCGAGGCCCCGAGGCGTGCTGCAAGGAGTTGGCCTTCCGTGCTTGGGCCTGTAGCAGAAGGCCTGCTCGGCCTGTGTGTGCGGTCTCACTGGAGTCCGGGTGGTGGCATACACATGTGCAGTGAGGCTCTGAGATGGCCAGGATGAACCTTTGCCCTTCCCCTTCCTGCTGCCATGCGTCCCCCTCTTGCTTTCCCAGCTCTGAGCTCCACGTTTCCTGGTGCTGTGCTCAGTAAACTAGTTTTGGAGCCTGTCATGCATCAGGAAGGAGAGTGAAGTGGGGGGTGGGGACTGTTATAAAATCATAACTTGGAGATTACGGCAGTGAATTGTGCTTTGGTTGAGTACTTTGATGTGGAAAGCAGGTTGTATCATCCCTCTGGTCCAGAAATTCTCAACCTTTGGGGAATATATGGAGGAAATTTTGTTTGCAGCTGTTATAGTCATGGATTCTACTTATGAGTATTTTATGTTTTTTTCCTAGTATAATTTGGCTTAAAGATTTACATATTGAAATATATATTGTTTTATTATAAATTACTTTCACTGTATTTTTTCTTTTTATCGCAGTTAGAGTACAGTAGTTTCCCCCATTTTAGCTGCAGCTTCAGTTACTAGCAGTCAGCTGTGGTCCAAAAATATTAAATGGAAAATTCTAGAATAAGCAATTTATAAGTTTTAAATTACACGCCATTCTGAGTAGCGTGATGAAATCTCCCACCATCCTTCAGTGTCCTGCCTGAGATGTGAATCATCCCATTGTGCAGCGGATTCACGCTGTGTATGCTACCCGCCTGTTACTCACTTAGCAGCCGGCTCAGTTATCAGGTCAACTGTCCTAGGAAGGCTTGTGTTCAAGTAACCTTTATTTTACTTAATAATGGCCCCAAAGCCATTCACATCGTTTTTATTACAGTAAATTGTTGTAATTGTTTTATTTTATTACTAGTTATTGTTGTTTATCTCTTACTGTGCCCAATTCATAAATTAAACTTTATCAAAGGTATGTATGTCTGTAGGGAAAAACATGGTGTATACAGGGTTCGGTGTTGTCCACAGTTTCAGGCATCCACTGGGGGTTTGGAACATATCCCCCTCAGATAAGGAAAGATTATTATACTAGCTTGATTTTTTTGGGTAATGATGTATGTAATTACTTTGAATTTCATTTCAGGTAGAAAAGAAGAGTTATCACTTAATTGTTTAAAAAGGGTGTATGTTGGTTCTGGGACTTGATCCTACCTCACTTAAAGCTAATAAGTTAGCTGTACTGTTTCATAGATGTTGGTAGAAGACACAGTAACCTTGGGACTGTCACAAAGTTCCTACTGTGCCAAGTGCTCCAAATTTTCTTATTTTCTACAAAATCTTTATGAGGTAGATTTAAAATTTTTTCCATTAACTGTTTTATTGAATTAAAAATAAACTTAAGGAATTAAATGACGTGCACAAGGTTTGCCAGGCTGGTAAGTGGCAGAACCCAGTTTCTCTGAGCCCGTTCTCTATTCTCTATATAATAGAGAATATCTAATTCTCTTAGAATCCCTGTTTGTTGGGTAAAGAAATATATATATATATATCTTTAAATCAAGATTTTAAATTTTGTGTTCTTACTGATTTCTAGTGTGTTTGATATATAACTCTGATGGAAGTGTTAAAATCTATGATTGTGGATTTTATATTTCAGATCTATATATGAAGCTATATGTAGCTATATATAATTATAAATTACATAACTATACAAATAAGAATTATCTATAATAATAAAAGCATAATATGCTAATTAGACCGGACGTCCTTCTGGACGAAGCCAGGGCTGCAAGGGAAGCCCGGGTCCCAGGTGCCAGAGGGAAGCCGGGGCCGGCAGTCAGGAGAAGGAAGGCCTACTCTTGCACGACTTTCATGCATTGGGCCTCTAGTATAATTATAAAGTTATTAAGATATATACAAAGCTATATATAGTTCACATATGTATCAAAAACATATAGGTTCAGATGAATCTTCTTGGTCAGTGTTTTCCTTTATGACTATTTGCTTATTTTGCCTTAAGTAATGTATATGTACTATTACTATATAAGCTCTTTGGGAGTTGGTGTTTAATACAAATAAAAAGATGATGATCCCTTTAAGTGTTCTTTTTAAAAAATGTTTTTTAAATTGATATTTAGAGAGAAATGGAGGAAGAGAGATAGAAGCATTGATGAGAAACATCATCAGATCAGCTGCCTCCTGCATGCCCCCTACTGGGGAGCAACCCAGGCATATGCCCTGCCTGGGAATCAAATTGGTGACCTCTTGGTTCATGGGTTGATGTTCAACTACTGAGCCACACCAGCCGGGCCCTTTACGTTTTTAAAATTGGTTTGGTGTTAGGTGTGTTTCTTATAAGAAGCATATAACTATAGTTTGTTTTTCATAATCCAATCTGGTAACACATCTTTTGAAAGCTTTCCCCCTGCTTTTGTGTCTGTAAAGGTTCTAATCATGAGTGCCTTTTCCCCCAGAGTAATCTGTTGAGAAGCTGCATTTTATTTATTTTGAGGGTAATAGAACTTCAGTATATAATACAAAATTCTTAGAGCCAACGTGGTACTGATCAAGCGAGCTTTAGGGCACAAATATGTGCATTTTAAGTTCAAAATATTATCTTAGAAAAGCAGTGCAGCTTCTTGATTATTTGAATACATTCTTCGGTTTGGAATAACAAGGACTAAGGCTAAAGAGTTAAGTTTGTGGCTTAAGAAGTTGAAGGGTAGTTACATTAAGGAGAAGTTGTAAAAAATACAGATCTGGAATCTCAGGAAATTAGTTCTGTTTTTTATAGTCACCTAGGCTGGGTGTTAGACTCTTAGACGAAAAGAACCCGGAATGTTTGCAGTTCATTAAACTTTCTAAGGGAATGAGCATATCACTGTGGATATTCTCATTTTTGCTTATTATCTTACAGAGGAATAAACTGCTTGGTCAACTTGAAGTGCTGAGTTTTTATCATTTGAATAAACAGTAAAATTATTTTGGATATAAATTTAGTTTGACAATTCTTGTTTTTTAAGTTTTTAGGGCAGAAATATTATCAATTTCTTTTTCTTTTTTTTATCTTAATGGCAAAGTGAGCCATAAAGAGTTAGGAATAATATCTACATTCAGGATAAAAGAAGAGAAACACTTGACTGTAAAGATTACTTGAAGGCTAAAATCTACTAAAAACTGAGATTCCACTCTGGGAAGTTTTCAACAATGGCCAGGGTATATTTCCTATAACAGGATTAAGAAATGTGACAAACTTACCAACATAAGCCTACTGAGAACAAGCCTCATAGGTATTAGGCTTATCCATACAGGGCTTTCCACATGCAGATAAGTACTGTGTGTTTTTTAAAAAATATATTTTATTGATTTTTTTACAGAGAGGAAGAGAGAGGGATAGAGAGTTAGAAACATCGATGAGAGAGAAACATTGATCAGCTGCCTCCTGCACACCCCCTACTGGGGATGTGCCCACAACCAAGGTACATGCCCTTGACCGGAATTGAACCTGGGACCTTTCAGTCCGCAGGCCGATGCTCTATCCACTGAGCCAGACCAGTTTCGGCAGTACTGTGTTTTTAAAATTGATTTTGAAGAGTTATAATTAATAAAAGCTTTTGTAACTAAAAAGTGGTCCACGTTAGGAAGGAAGTGAAGCTGCTGGACTTGATGTGTGTGACCTTTCTTTTTCAGTCTCAGCTTTTCCTCACTAGCCCATTATCTGGCACATTTTTCCATCTAAGAAAAGCCCACCGGTAGCTTGCAGAAAACTCTGGAAATGCTGTTGGAGAAAATAGCAGAGGCAGTGCCATCCCCAGCGTAGCGGAGGGCAGTGTGTTGTCGGGTGCCCACTCCCCTCCTGTTACCATGCTGACTCTCATTCTGTGCAGTGCGGCTTCCTGTTGTGGTGCATGGCCCCGAGCCCTTCCAACGGGGCGGAACTGCTCTACAGGCGCATCATCCGTCCTATCTTCCTAAAGCACGAGTCCCAGGTAGACAATGTGGTGAACGACTTGAAGGACAAAGCCAAAGAGACTGCAGATGCCATCGCGAAAGAAGGTGAGACTGGGGGACAGTGTGGTGCAGCATGTGAGAGGGGAGGTGATATACTGGGCTCAAGCAATGGTCTTCCTGGCCTTCTTGTCTTTCCTCAGCCAAATACCAAGGTCACTCGGGAATTTCTCTACCAAGACTTTGCCTCTTGTCCTTTACTTTTCCCAAGATTCTTCCTCCATGCCACGTTTAATACACCATTTAGTCAGCACATTAGGACAAATGACTTTCTGTGGTGGGTACAGATTTCAGAGAATCATATATATTTATATTCAAGTACATCTCTTTAATTCATTTTAGGTGGAACTGCTTAATATGCTGTTCAAATTGCTTTTGCTACAGGTCCCAGAGAATGCCCTCTCTCAGCTCTCTGATTCATTCATTCAGTAGATATTTATTGAGGTGTTTAATATGTGCCAAGCATGTTCACAGCCCTGGGGATGAACTAGTGAACCAAACGGACCATGCTTCCTGAACTCGTGAAGATTTACAATCTTATTGAGAGAGAGAAAATTAAATTAAAAACTAAATTACATGGTATAGTTAGGTGATAAAAAGAAAAACGTAGCAGATAAAAAGACAGGGAGTGCTAGGGGCTGAAGGGAAGGTTGCAGTGTTAAAGAGAGTGACTTAGGAAATCTTCCCCAATAAGGCTGTACTGAATCAGACATGGAAGTGGTAAAGGAAGGAACCATGGAGAAGAATGCTCCAGACAGAAGGAACAGCACATGCAAAAGCCTGGAGGTGGGAGCAGTGTAGTCAGAAGAGAAGCAGAGATGGGCAACCTTTTGAGCTTGGTGTGTCAAACTTCGCCAAAAAACTGAGCATAACTCGGGTAGTGTGTCACTTTGAGGAAAAAACATTTCGCAAATGTTTCATCCTCGGCATGCGGCCGCCTCAGCGGCTGCGTGTCATCAGAAATGGCTACGCGTGTCAGTGCTGACACGCATGTCATAGGTTCGCCATCACTGACCTAGAGGGAGAGTAGGAGACAGTTCAGAGAGATTAAAGAGTGAGGCTGATCCTAGCTGGTTTGGCTCAGTGGATAGAGCATCGGCCTGCGGACTAAAGGGTCCCAGGTTCGATTCCAGCCAAGGGCACGTGCCCTGGGTTGCAGGCTCGATCCCCGCCCCCCCCAGTAGGGGGCGCGTAGGAGGCAGCCAATCAATGATTCTCTTTCATCATTGATGTTTTGATCTCTCTCTCTCCCTTCCTCTCTGAAATCAATAAAAAAATATATATAAAAAAAATAAAAGGAGTGAGGCTGGCAAAGGACAGATCACGTAATGCCTTGTAGGCTATTGTTCAGGCTTTGGCCTTTCCTCTGGGTGAGATGGGGTGCGGTTGGAGGATTTTGAACAGAAGAGCAACATGATCCATCCTGTGCTTGAACAGGGTTGTTTTGGCCACTGTTTTAAGATTAGACTGAAGGGAGACAGGGAAGAAATCAGGAGACCAGTTAAAAGGTCATTGTGGTAATCTGGCTGGAGATGATGCTGGTGGCTTGGTTCATAATGGTAGCAGTAGGAAGTAAGTCATTGGATTCTTGATAGATTTTGAATGTAGAACTGTAGATTTTATGGAGTGTGAGAGAGGAGTCAAGGAGCCCGAACACATGGTGGAAGGATATAATTGCCATTGAGCTGGGGAAGACTGGTTGTAATACGTTGAGAGTGGGAAATAAGGAATCCAGTCTGGACATGACTTTGAAACGTCTGTTAGGTACCTACATGGAGTAGTCAATTAGCAAGTTGGATATAGACATCAAGAGTTCAGGAGACATGTCTGGGCTGAGGATATGAATTTGGGGGTCACCAGCACATAGACATCGTAGTAAGCATGAGACTGAATGAGATCACTAAGGGGGTGAATGTGGTTAGAAAAAGAGGTCCAAGGACTGAGCTCTGAGGCCCCCAATGTTTAGAGATTGAGAAGATGAGAAGCAACCAGCCACGCAGACTGATAAGGAGTGGCCAGTTGAGGTAGCAGGAAAACCACGAGACGTGTCGTTGGGGCCACGTGAAGAAACTGTTTCAAAGCGGAGGAAGTGATCCATTGTGTCACATGCTGCAGACAGGTCAAGTCAGATAAGGACTGAAAACCGAGCCTTGGATTTACAATGAGGAAGGCACTGTGATCTTGACAAAACAGATTTATGTAGTGGTGGGAGCAACATCCAGATTGGAATGGATTTGAGAGAAATGGGAGGAAAAGCATGACAGAATGTAGACAACTGTTTTGAGAAATTGCCTGCAAAGGAACAGAAGAATTGGGATATAACTGGAAAAGGGAACTGTCCTGAGGATTCCCCCCCCCCCCCTTTTCCTTAAAGGTAGAAGAAACAAAGTATGTTTGAAAATTAATAGACATGATCCCATAAAGAGCAAGAGGATGGCACAAGTGAGAGGGTGAATTGCTGGTGGTGTGTCCTTCACTAGACCAGAGGGCATAGGATCTAGTGTACAAACAGAGGGCTTGGTCGTAGGAGCAGGGACAATTGATAATAACAGGAGGGAAATCAGGGTTTATGGGTGAAATGCTGGTAGGTGAGGTGGGAGCTTATGGAAGTAATTTTTTGATGGCTTCAAATTTCTCAGTGAAATAGGAAGGAAAGGTCAAGTGAAAGAGAATAGGGAAGGAAGGAATGGAAAGAGAAGTATGAAGTAGTTGTCTAGGGCCAGGGTCAGCAAACTTTTCCTGTGAAAGGCCAGATATTTTCATTTTTGCCGGCCATGATGTTTGTGTTGCCAGTTACTCACCTCTTCCATTGTGTACTGTGAAAGCAGCTGGGGATGGCATGTTAACCCGTGAGCATGGCTCAAATTTGCTGGCTGCTCTGAGACAGTGGGAGAGTGGAGTGCCCGGGACAGCATCACATGATTGCCAGGCAGCATTACTCTCACTTGAGATTTGTGTCCATGGATTTAAAGTGAGACTGGTGTGTCTGTGTTTTTTCTCCAGCCACATTCAGAATAGGTGGAGAGTTGTATCCAGGTTAATTTTGTTAAATAAGAACTATGAAGTGAGAGTGGGACTAAGGAGTGGCTAGTGTTTGATGATGGAATTTAAGTTGGGTGAGCAGCGAAGTGAGGAACAGAGGCAAACACCAATGGATGATAAAACCAGGTGGTGGAGGAAGAACTGACTCAGCAGAGTAGAAGGAGTGAGCTACAAAGGTAGGAGGAGATAGTGCCGTGGTGTGCTTGACACTGAGATTATAGAGGGACTGTTATTGGTAGTGACAAAGATATTGAGTGAGTGCCTGCGGTAGGCAGAGTAGGTAAGTAGGTAGGAGGTAAAGGTTATTGGAGGGGAGGAACTAAGAGGTAAGGATATTGGAAGGACCATGTATATCTATATGGATATTGAAATCACTAATTCAAATAGGAGTGGTATTAGAGAATGATAACTGGGGCAAAATTCTTAAGTAAGGCAGCATAGCCCAAGGATCAGAGGTGACTGGAAAAAGAAATGCTAGTGGAAGATATAATCTGATGGCATGAGCTTCTGAATGTGGTCATGAAAAACCAAGATCACACTTTGGTACTAAGCTCATGGAAGAAAAAAACAAAAACAGCCACCATATGAGAAAGTGGCATCCTCAGAGGACAACATATTTCTGTAAAAGCAAGGAGGTCGGGGAAATATTTGGAGAAATGGATGAGAACAGAGGAGATTTGCTGTTGATGGGTCTTAAGTTCCAGAGGGCACAGTAAGGGTTTTCAGAAATTGGAGAGAAGTGTGCAATGGACATGGAATTAGGGAATGTTGTTGTTCGAGCTCTATGATAATTAGAAAGGGGGAGATGAGGGCGACCTGACCACTGGGGAGGAAGATCCCACCCAGACAGCTCTGCAGCAGCACTGATGCCCCAGCACTGTGTGTCCTCATTTCTCCCTCGCCAACCTCTTCTCTGAACTCCTGTTTCTGTACTAGAGCGCCAGTCTACCAGGTGTACCGGTTACTAATGCGGATTTTGTAATCAAAGAAAACAGGATAATTTCAAGAAAAACATCAAAAGTGCTTTATTCAAAGTAATGTCCATCGATAGCTACACATTTCCCCCATCTTTCAGGTAATTTGTGGATACCATCCCAATAGAACTTTTCTTGTTTTGAGGTGAACCATTCAGAAACCCAATTTTCCACTTCTTCATACGTTTTGAAGTGCTGCTCAGAAAGTGCATGTGCCATCAATAAGAACAAGTGGTAATCTGAAGGAGCAAGGTCTGGTGAATACAGCAAGGTCTGGGTTAATACTTCCCAGGCAAGATCTTTTAACGTGTCTTTAACTGGTTTTGAAGTGTGTGATGGTGCGTCATCATGAAGCGAAATTACTTTGCCGTGTCTTCTGGCACATTCTGGTCGTTTCACAATCAAAGCGTGGTTCAGATTGATTATTTGTTGTTGGTAGCGATCAGTATTAATGATTTCACCTGGTTTTAGAAGCTCATAATACACTACACCTTCCTGATCCCACCAAACGCAGAGCATTGTCTTTCCGAAGCGATTTGGCCTTGTAGTTGATGTTGATGGTTGACCTGGATCAACCCATGATTTTGTGCGATTGGGATTCTCAAATCCAGTTTTCATCATCAGTCACAATTTGATGCAAAAAAGACTTTCCTGCCATTGAAGCAACGTTTTACTGATGACTTCCCGGTTTTCCATTTGTCTTTCGTTCAGTTGATGTGGCACCCATTTTCCTTCCTTTAAAATCTTTCCCATTTCTTGTAAATGATCTGAAATTGTTTGCTGAGCAATGTTTAATCTTTCTGCAAGTTGTTTTTGAGTTTGACACGCATCTTCATCCAATAATGCTTGTCATTGTTGGCCTTCAAACTTTTTCGGTTGACCTGTACATTCTTTTGTCTTTCACATCAAAGTCATCACTTTTAAAGCATTTAAACCAGCGTTCACAAGTATCTTGAGATGGAGCATGTTCACCATAAGCTTCCCAAAGTATTCAGCAGCACTTTTCTTCAAAATACTGAATTAAAACTTCCCACAAATGCTCTTTTTTTTGGCACGAAATTCGACATTTTTAAGTGTGAAAATATGTTAACACCTTCAAAAAATTTGACATATGAAGTTTTGAAGCTTGCTGTCAATACAACAAAATAGCATACATATCAAATCGCATATATTTCAACATATGTGTAATGCCATCTATTGAAAAAAATCCGCATTATTAACTGGTACACCTGATACTTCAATACGTTTTCCTACAACTTTTTAAGTGTAACGTGTAACTTTCACATGCTCCCACTTTGGAATCACCAGTTGCTTTTTAGGAACCTTCTTTCATGTTCCTCCTCATCCTCAGTCTAGCCATCAGCCTCTGGTGATGTCATTTCTGTCTAGTTGGCCCATGTTTCTTAGCTTCTTGGTTCTCTTAGAGAGCAGTACTCTAAAATCCAATTTTAGTCCAATTTTACTGTGGTATGATACATTCCTAAACAGGGGAGTGAGGATGAAAATAAATGAGGAGGAACTTACGTGCTGTTACATATTAGACTTTTCTCAAAGCTTCTGGAGAATCCAGGAAGTAAATTTTTACAAAGGGCTAGTTAAGAGAGAGGCTACAATTTGTTAACTTTGTTCAGCAATTTTAATTGAATGAAGGGAGAGCAGCTGCCAAGTGGTGAACGAGGGACTCTGCTCTCATCACTGGACTCAGGCTCCATCAACAACAGCTGCAGCTGTGGAATCTCAGGAGGCCCTGGAGGCTTCCAGAAAAGCCTTCCTCCTCCATCTCTCACACCACACTAATTCTCACAGCACATTCCAAGTTACTGGTAATTAGGAAGGCTTAGTCTGCACAGATGGACAAATATATATCTGTAATAATAAAAGTGTAATATGCTAATTAGACTGGACAGCCGAACGACCTTACGGACATCCTTCTGGATGAAGCTGCAGCGGCAGGGGCCGAGGCAGAGACGGTGAGGGGTGATGAGGCAGGCAGGCAGAGTGGTTAGGGGTGGTCAGACAGGCAGGCAGAGTTGTTAGGGGCGGTTAGGCAGGCAGGCGAGCGGTTAGGAGCCAGTGGTCCTGGATTGCTAGAGGGTGCAGGCCGGGCTGAGGGACCCTCCTCCCCCCACATGCACATATTTTGTGCACTGGGCCTCTAGTGTGTGTGTGTGTGTGTGTGTATGTATATAAGTATGTATGTATGTATGTATATTAATCCTCACCAGAGGATATGTTTTTATTGATTTTAGAGAGAGGAAGGGAGAGGGAGAGAGAGAAACATCAATGTGAGAAACATCAATCGCTTGTCTCCTGTATGCAGCCTGATCAGGGGATCAAGCCCACGACCTTTTGGTGTACAGGATGATGCTCCAACCAACTGAGCCACTCTGGCCAGTGCGTGATTTTCTTAATGAATGTACTTTCTTGCTTCCAACTCAAAAGACTTGTAGCACACACTTCCCATCATAGGAAGAAATGGTGGCACTCTGAGAGAATATAAATGTGTATAAATAGGCCGTCATGTCTGGGCACTGGGAATGATCACTTTCTGTGATTTCTGTCACCACAGGATAGGTGGATGACCTATTTGTCATCTCATTGAGACCTAGTGACATTGTACAGGTGAGCACCCATACACAAACGAGAATTTCTTGATTGTACAGAGGAACACCATACGCCCAGGGAATCTCTGCAGCTTGTGATGCTTACAGGACAGTGGGCTTAGGTGACACTTCACTACCAGGGGGCCAGGCTAGATTCTCTTCAAGAACTTTGCTCAAGTACTCAGGATTTGTGTCATAAAGTAGTTTCTTGTCCATTTCCTGGAAACTTTCTTTAGCCCTGGCCACAAACCTCAGTGTGTTCTCATCTGAACATGAGTCATCCCAGTTGTTACCCAGTAGCTACGTTACACGCAGAGCCTGTATTGCAAAGAGCTTTGACAATGTCCTTTCCTCCTCACAGCCAAGAAAGCCGCCGTGAACTTACTGGGTGATGAAAAGAAGAGCACCTAAACCACCCTCCGGGTGAAACCTTCCTGCCCTCCGCACCTTCCTGTTAGAGCTTGATGTTGTGTTGGGGACTGTGGTATAATCATTTTAATGTTGCCTTGGAAACATTTTTGATATGTTAAAAAATGGAATGTGTGTAAGTATTTTTTTGCTTTTACTGTCTATATACATAGGGAGCATTTTAATTTAAATGTAATGCCATGGGCAGTATCCAAAACTTTGGAAACTATATTTTGCCTCTGGATAGGGAATGTGTTACCATCCTACAGGAAATATAAACTTAAAATGACATATCCCACGGGCTTTGTACTTCAATGGGCTCTCTGCATGCATTTTCTCTGTACTCTTTAAGGTTCTACTTCATGTAATGTACAATTTTGTATTAAATGTTTTTAATGTAGTTGTGCATATGTATATGTAGGGAAATGTGCTGGTTGTAACATGCGTGATGCTCATGAGCACCTGCGGAAAGCTGGAGGTTCTGTTGTGCTGGTGTGATCTGCTGAAGGGATTTAAGTGATAAATGAGGTTGAATGGAGGTTGGCCTGTAGTTTTCCTAACGTAGCAGCAGAATACTGGAACAGCTTTGTACAGCAGTCACAGTGCTGCTAAATGGGGAAGTAAATGTACACACATCTGTGATCTGCAGCTCCCAGTTCCCTGTAGAACCAGTAATACTGTCTTGTGGCCTTTGATAATCTGCGTATAAGCTTTAGATTTGTCTGTTTTTGAGATGCTAAAATGAAACTCATCCCTGGTTTCACCTTCAGTGCTGACATTTTGGTATAGTCTTGCTTCTTTCCGAGTCTTTTTTTTTTTTTAAACCATTTGAAGGACCCCCCGGAGACTTGCCTGCCTCTGATTACACGTATGTTCTTGTTTATATCATTAGCTAGCAGTACATGCTAATGATGACACCAGGCTCTAAGAGCAGTTCTGGGAAACTGAAAGGAAGTTTGGTATAACCTGTAGCCTAGTTGGCAGTGGTTAAGTCTAACTGCCTTTACCTTCTTTCTCTGGCCTTTAAGGTCAAACACATGAGGCCTCCCTAGTTTGCAAGTCAGAGTCATTTGTAGTATGTTTAAATGCCTTCATCTTTATGCTTTGTTTTAATACATTGCATATAACTACATAGTTTAAGTATAGAACAAAAAGTTGAAATCAGTGTCTCCATAGTTTGATCAGCCAAGTAGCTTACAGAGACTGTGACAGCTTGTCTGGGCTAGAGAAACTGAGCTCTGCCCCAGCCATACTGCAGGGGTCTTCTGAATCAGACTAAACTGACTGAAGAGTATAACAAAACTACCAAGGCTAAATATCCAGCTGTAAAATATTTTTTAAGGCAAATAAAGATAGTTCTCATTTCAGTAACAATTAGATAAGATCATAATGATGTCTCATGATGTAAAAAATATTAAAGATATCAAAAATAAGAGACAGTATTACCTAAATATTATGGATTAGGGCATTTATTTTTTTCTGGGGAAAATTAAATCATAAGACATCTTATTACATTTACCTTAGAAAGCAAACAACTATTATTTGGAGAAAATCAATAGATTTAATATTTAAATCTCTTTCCCTATAAAAAAAAGTATGTCTTTCTTGGTAGCAAAAGAATGAAAATTAGCAACCTCTAGCATACAGAACATACAGATTGTTAGTATTTATATTTTCAGGCAAGATGGAAGGCATAAAAGTTACTATTGCTTAAAGCTACTTACAAGCTAATGTCAGTTTAAAAACTATAAGAAGAAAAAACATTCTGAATGCAGATTTCTGTCTTGATAACTTTCTCCCACAGTGTATTATGGAAATTTGTTATTGTTTTTCGTAGTGAAAGACAGGAGATGTTTTGAGCTGAATAATTCTGTTTCAGCTTTGATTTCCCAAGTAATGTACTGCCATGCTAGAGTATTTGAAAAACTACTTGAGCCTGTGTCTAGCTAGAAGACAAGCATTTATTTGTACATGAGTGGTATTTGGGGGATTATAAAGTTATAGAATCCCTACAGCAATTCTTTCTCTACTTGAAAGGTTTCAGATCAACAATTACTGCTACTCTGGAGAGTCTCTGCCCACAGCCTGAAGAAAATGAGCATAGCCTTTCACTACATTACCGCCTGTCCTGAAGATGTGATCTATGGAATGGATATGGATGTAAATAAAATTCCATTGTCTCACTGAACTGTTACATTTCATTGTATTTTGCAGGGCTTTAAAAAAATGTAGACTAATTTATGCAAAATCTGCATACGAATAAATGAACCCTAAACACTGCTGTTTATTAATCCTATTCCTTATCTGGCCTGTGCTTTTCCCCTGATGATTACTACTCGTCAGAGTTAGACTTTACCTAAAGAAAACATACCAACCAAAAAAAGTTTCTATCAGTAATTCGTACTAGATTTAAAAGAAATCTAAACCACTGCTTTCTTATGTATTGCATTACACACCTCATATGACGTGTTGGTGTATTGTACATATTTTGATGAAGTAAACACTTCTATGTGCCTCCAAATTATTCTGTACTTTGCTACCTAGAACTTAAGGCTTTTATTAAAAACTAGAGGCCCAGTGCACAAAATTCGTGCACTTGGGGGGGCGGGTCCCTCTGCCTGGCCTGTGCCCTCTCGCAGTCCGGGAGCACTGGGAGGATGTCCGACTGATGGCTTAGTGGGCCTAAACCATCAGTCGGACATCCTTAGCATTGCCACGGAGGCGGGAGAGGCTCCTACCACTGCCACTGTGCTCACCAGCCATGAGCCCGGCTTCTGGCTGAGAGGTGCTCCCCCTGTGGGAGCACACTGACCACCAGGGGGCAGCTCCTGTGTTGAGTGTCTGCCCCCTGGTGGTCAGTGTGCATCATAGTGACCGGTCATTCCACCATTCGGTCATTTGCATATTAGCCTTTTATTATATAGGATACCTACTGCTGGAGGGTGTGTTAGCTTTGTCTCCTACATCTTGCCTTTACATGTTTATATGTCTGCAGACAATCTGTATGTGTTTAGAATAACATACAATTCAGATCCTTAGCCATCAAATATTATAGTTCTATACAGTATGGCAGGAAAGTAAATATATTTGAGAATGACCTTAACTAAAAGTTTTCCTGGCTCCTAACCACAATATTCTTACAACATCTCTATATAACACACACTTCAGAAATTAAGAGCAATAAGGAGGTTCTTTGGTTAGACAGTGGTTCTCAGACTTTAGTGTGCACCAGAATTTCTTACAGGGGGGCAGGTTGTTAAAATACAGGTAGCTGGCCCCACCCCCAACGTGTCTAACTCAGTAGGTCTGGGGCAGGGCTGAACAGTTAAAATTTCCAACAAGTTCCCAGGTGATGATGGTCTAGGAACCACATTTTAAGATAAAACCGCACTGTTAGGTAAATGCTATGTTTACACTTAGCTTTACAGAGGTTTTCAGACCTGGCTGCACATTACAATCAAGGAGTTTTCTAAAAATACTGGCATGGGATGTCATTGCCAGAAACTGACAGTCCCAGGTGCCAGCATGCTTCAAGAAGTCTTCAGGTGATTCTAATATGTAGCCAGAGAAACCAAAGCAGGGTGGGAGGGGGGCGGACTTCTGGGATTGGATAAAAAGTAAAATGATAGAAACATGCTTCTTTTATATAGAAAGGTACAGGATAGTTAACAGTCAACGATTAACAACGAGGGAATTTGTGGTCTCTGTCCAGGTGCCGTGGTGCATTGGTTGTGCCCTGAGGCGTCTGGAAAAAGGGAAGTTACAAGTTACCCTGACATTCCAATGATATATTATTATAGACAACAAACAGGCTTAGTTAAGGTAAAGACTGACTTTTGCCAGGGAAGAATCTAGCCTAGGACATGACTACCTGCCATAAACTGCTTTTAGTTAAAAAGTTTTAATTTCAGACCATCCTTTGTGGTAACCGGGTCTCTAGAGTTTACAAGGCCGCCACACAGGCCCTCCCTGAGCCAGCATGTGGCCCCTTTTTATCTACACTGCTGTAACATATTACCACAAATATATTGGCTTAAAACAACACGAATGCATTAGCTTACTGTTCTGGAAGTCAGACATCCAAAATGGGTTGGCAGGACTGCATTCCTTCTGGACACTGGAGAATCCCTTTTCTTGCTTTTTTCAGCTTCAAGACTGCCTGCGTTCCTCGGCTTGTGTCCTTCTAGGCCTCTGTTTCCCTTTTATAGGGACCCTTGTGATTACATTGGGCCCACCTGGACAGTCCAGGATACAGGCATTTCTTGTTTTACCGCGCTTCACAGGTCTGTTTTTTACAAAATGAAGGCAAGACCCTCCACCAGCAAAAAGATTACAACTCGTTTTATTGTGATACTTGCTTTATTATGAAGGTCTGGAACTGAACCTACAATATCTCTGAAATACACCTGTACTCTCTCCAGCTCCAGCTTCTTAATTACATCTGCAAAGTCTCCTTTGCTATGTGAAGTAACATAGTCACAGGCTTTGTGGGGAGGGGCATTATGCTGCCTACCCTACCTAGTCTCTCTCTGGATATAGAAATTTCATTATGAAGTCACGCCCAATATAAAAATAAATGTAAAGAGAAATCTTAATGTTGGGAAGGAACTAAAATTTAAGGAGGGTTAGTGAAAAACTACCCCATCCCTATTCAAGTAAGACTAGAGGTTTATCCTCTCCACATAGTAAGAGGATCTTTGGAACACAGGCAGAGCTGAGGGACAGAAGTTGAGTTAAAAACAGGATTGGGTGACAAAGCTGAGGCCCATTTTCCCACCCCACCTCCTCCCACTAGGCTCCCAGGAAGGAGCGCAGTAGACTCCTCTCTGGGAAAGCAGATCAGCTTAAGAGAAAAACACCTCAGCAAGATACCCATTTAGTGAAACTCAGTACACCAGCTCTTCTTGTGTGCTCAACTTTCAGTCAGCTTTTTGACCTTCCACTCTGAGAAGTAAGAAATTATATCCATGAAATAACAGAATGCTAAAAAAAAAAAAAAGGAAACATTCAGATGACAAGAGCCTAGACAAGTTAAAAATACAAGTAAAGTGAAAAAAATTCAATAGAAGGGTTGAAAGATAAAGCTGAGGAATTCTAGGAAATAGAACATATAGGAAATAAATGAAAATAATAAGAAAATGAGGACTAGTCCATCATGTCCAATATTCAAATCAGAGGAGTCCAACAAAGATCAGAAAGGGAAGAAAAATCATCAATGAAATTTTCCCCGAACTTGAGAACACAAGTTTCCAGATTGAAAGGGCCCATTTAGTACCCAGCACGATGGGCAAAAAGACCCACCCCACAGGAAGCACACTATTTCCGAACACTGAGATGTTGCAGGTTCAACAGGTTAATGTGGTTACAAGAGACCATGAACTAGAATGGCTTGGATTTCCCTTCAACTATAACAGAAGTCAGAAGACCATGAAATAATGCCTTTGAACTTCTGAAATAAGATGATTTCCAAAGCTAATTCTATACCCAGCCCAACAGTGGGAGGGTAGAATGACGACACTTTCAGACATGCATTTTCCCCAGGAAGATCTGAGTTACACAAGGAACCTAAGAAAGAGGAATACACAGGATACAGGCTATCCCAAACACCAAAGCAACGGAGTCACACTCCGGTGATGGGGAAGGGAGCCCAGAGTGAAGCTGTGCACTAGGCCTCGGTGACCAGCAGCATAGAGCCAGGTAAAAGGCTCCAGAAGAGCTTTCTTTACAAAGATGAAATTAAGCCCTAGCCGGTTTAGCTCAGTGGATAGAGTGTCGGCCTGCGGACTGAAGGGTTTCGGGTTCGATTCTGATCAAGGGCACATGCCCAGGTTGTGGGCTCAATCCCCAGTGGGGGACGTACAGGAGGCAGCCAATCAATGATTCTCTCTCATCATTGATGTTTCAATCTCTCTCTCCCTCTCCCTTTCTCTCTCTGAAATCAATAAAAATATATTTAAAAAATGATTAAAAAAATATGAAAATAGCCCTAACCGGTTTGGCTCAGTGGATAGAGCATTGGCCTGCGAACTGAAAGGTCCCAGGTTCGATTCCGGTCAAGGAATTCCGGTCCCAGGTTCGATTCCGGTCATGTACCTCGGTTGCGGGCACATCCCCAGTAGGAGGTGTGCAGGAGGCAGCTGGTTGGTGTTTCTCTTTCATCAATGTTTCTAACTCTCTATCCTTCTCCCTTTCTGTAAAAAATCAATAAAATATATATAAAAAATATGAAAATAATAAACTACCTGATTTGAACAAACTTTCTGAAATGAATAAACTAGCTGTTTTGAACAAACTTTTTGAAAGGACATCGTGACACTGATAATTTGTGGTTAAGTTAGTGATATTCAGAAAATCAAGCAAATAAACAATAAAAATAAGCCCAGAAAAACATAAGCCCAGAAAACAAAAATACCCATAGCATACTTCAGTGTTTCTTAAATGTAATGTGTGCTAAGTACATAAATATAAACATATAGTAGCTTAGTGTATGTGTGTGGGGGGATAGTGATAAAAGCTAGGCACTAGCTTTCTATATCTAAATTTCCATATTTTTATATAGTAAATTGAAAAATAAGTCATTCAAAAAACACACAAAATCTTAAATGTGCACAAGAACTACTTGGGGATCTTGTTAAAATGTATTTGAATTCTGGGCTGGGGCCAGAGTCCACATTTTCCCAAGCTCCCAGGGGAGGCCAGTGTTGCTGAACCTCCTACCACACTTTTGAGTACCTTACTACATGGCTCAGCTACAAATGGAATATTTGGTAATAATGTAAACCGTGAATAGTGATTAAATTATTATAGGAGGGAAGATAGGAAGCAGACATGCATGTGGTGCGGTAAAGGAAGAAAATCTAAATCCTCCTAAGATGGAAGTTAATATCTAAAATTGAAACTATGAAAACTAGCTGGCTCTTTAAATTATGTACAGGTATAATATTGATAACAATAAAGTCTTTAAAAGTAGGCAAAGGATATGAACATAATTCATTGAAATAAATATAAGTGGTATTTCAACATATGAATAAATGCTCAATCTTGCTCATTAGAGAAGATTCCATTTTTCATTTGATTGGCAAAGAAAAGTTCAATTATGCATTCATTGCAATATGAAGAAAGAGCAATACAATGTTACAGCAATAGTTCTGAGACCTTTCTGACAATACTTATTGCCAAAACAATTTTAAAGTCATCTTTTCTTTAAAAATATATATATATTTTAAAATATATTTTTGATTTCAGAGAGGGAGAGGGATAGAAACATCAATGATGTGAATCTTTGATTTGCTGCCTCCTGCACGCTCCCCACTGGGGATGGAGCCGTAACCCAGGCATGTGCCCTTGACCAGAATCAAACCTGGGACCCTTCAGTCCATAAGCTGACGCTCTATCCACTGAGCCAAACCGGCTAGGGCTCCAGTCATCTTTCTGTGACAAATCTTTTAACTGCCCCGATATCCATTCTCCACTACTTTCTTCTTGGCTGCCTCTATCAGGACTGAAAAAACCATAGATCCACTTTCCCAGCCTACCTTGCAGCTGAAAATGGACATGTGCCACAGGTCTCAACCATGAGCATACATACCTAGGCTATACAGCATATTGTTCCTAGGCTACAAACCTGTTATTGTACTGAACACCGTAGGCGAGTGTAACACAATGATTAAATATTTGTGTATCTAAGTAAGCACACCTAAACATAGAAAAAGGCAAAGTAAAAATATGGTATAAAAGCTAAAAAAGGATACACCTATATAGAGCACTTACCATGATTGGAGCTTGTAGGACTGTAAGTTGCTCTGGTGATCCAGTAAGTGGTGAGTGAATATGAAGGCCTAGGACAGGACTATACACTACTGTAGATTTTATAAACACTTTGCCCTTAGGCTACACTGAATGTATAAAACAACATGAGATGAACAAAATTAAGTACAAGACAAATGATGTAATCAAGAGGCACAGTAAGCACAAGATGTGAAGCTGCTGATGGTATAACATGGCAAATGGTTTTATAGCCAACTTTTTTTATAAGTAGGAAGAGTACATTCTAAAATACTAATAAAGTTTAGTAAGTACATAAACCAGTAGCAGTCATTTGTTATTATCAAGTACTAGAAGCCCAATGCATGAAGATTCGTGTTAGAATGGGCTTTCCTTTCCCTGGCTGCAGCAACCGCCTTTCCACTCCAGCCCAGCCCCTTTCTGCTCAGGCCCTGGAGCCGCCTCTCTCCGCTCCCGCCCTGCCTTCCCATGCTGCCCAGAGGCCCTGAGAGACCAGGGGTGGGGCAGAACGCCTGCATCATCGCCATGGCAATGACGCAAGCGTCCCTCCCCAGTCACTCGGTGCCTGTGTATGAAAATGAACTGCCATCTTTGTTGGGTTAATTTGCATATCACTCCTGATTGGCTGGTGGCGTAGTAGAAGTACGGTCAATTTACATGTTTGCCTATTATTAGGTAAGATTATGTACTGTGTATAATTGTATGTGCAATACTTTTATGTGACTGGCAGTGCAAATTTGTTTACATCAGCATCAACATAAAACACAAGTAATGCCTGTTGTGCTCCGAATTTATAACAGCTACAACGTCACTAGGGGATAGGAATTTTTCAGCTCCATTATAATCTTACTAGAGGCCCGGTGCACGAAATTCATGCATGGGGGTGTGTGTCCCTCAGCCCAGCCTGCACCCTCTCCAATCTGGGACCCCTCGAGGGCAGTCGGACATCCCTCTCACAATCCAAGACTGCTGGCTCCCAACTGCTCGCCTGCCTGCCTTCCTGATTGTCCCTAATTGCTTCTGCCGGCCAGCCTGATCACCCCCTAACCACTCCCCTGCCAGCCTTATTGATGCCTAACTGCTCCCCTGCCAGCCTGATTGCCCCTAACTGCCCTCTCCTGCTGGCCTGATCGCCCACAACTGCCCTCCCTTGCAGGCCTGGCCCCTCCCAACTGCCCTCCCCTGCTGGCCATCTTGTGTCCACATGGGGCAGCCATATTGTGTTGGAGTGATGGTCAATTTGCATATTACTCTTTTATTAGGTAGGATGGGATCACAGTGTATATGTGGCACATCACTGACTGAAACACTATTAGGCAGTGCATGACTAACAGCCCTTTCAGAAGCAGAGGGAGTCACAGAAGGCAGTTCCCCAAGAGATTCTCAGAGGACAAAAACATATGGCTAGATAGGGATTCTCTTCAACTTTACAAAAAATTCAGACAATGCTTTGCAATAAAGGTAGAATCAGCAATCCAATTTAATTTACTGAAAAAGGTGTATCTCAAGGTGCTAAAGCATAAGTAGTCTTAGAATTCCAATGAAAACAATGTCCTTAAGCCTATAAAATAAGCAAATCTAAAGCTTAAACTCCAGGACTTTCCATGTCAAAAAACTAGTAATTGAACTATTCAATTACAATAACTAATTAAAAGAATATGATCTAGCCCTGACTGGATGGCTGTTGGTTGGAGCGTCATCCCATACACCAAAAGGTTGTGTGATTGATTCCTGGTCAGGGCACACACCGAGGTTGTGGGTTAGATCCCCAGTCGGGGGGCATACATAAGGCAGCAGATCGATGTTTCTGTCACATCAATATTTCCCTTTCCTTTACTCCTCTCTAAAAAGAAACTCAATTAAAAATAAAAAAAAAATATCTATAGACTGGTTGTTCATAGACCTCCAAGAGGATTTAACTACTTTCTTCTACTTTTAAGGTCATACTAAACATCCACTACCCATTTTATTCTTTTATTTTTTTATTATTTCTAAAATATATTTTTATTGATTTTAGAGAGGGAGAGGGAGATAGAAACATCACTGATGAGCCAAAACCGGTTTGGCTCAGTGGATAGAGCGTCAGTCTGCAGACTGAAAGGTCCCAGGTTCGATTCCGGTCAAGGGCATATACATTGGTTGCGGGCACATCCCCGGTGGGGGGTGTGCAGGAGGCAGCTGGTCGATGTTTCTCTCTCATCGATGTTTCTAGCTCTCTATCCCTCTTCCTTCCTCTCTGTAAAAAATCAATAAAATATATTAAAAAAAAAAAAAAAAAGAAACATCACTGATGAGAAAGAATCATTGATTGCCTCCTGCATGACCCACACGGGGGGGATCAAGCCTGCAACCCAGGTATGTGCCCTGACCAGGAATCAAACTGTGGCCTCCTGGTTCATAGTTCGACACTCAACCACTGAGCCATGCCAGCCAGGCTTCCCATTTTATTCTTTTAAATGATCTCTTCCACTGGCATTGATTAGTTCATAAGCAAAAGCTACATAGTCAGTTTTGAATTTTATTTCATTAGCTTAAAAGGTGAACAATATGTGTTTTAAATCTTATTAAACTCATTTAGCTGAACATTTTTACATAGAGCACAGATACAGGATTTCAAGTAACTTATGGCAGAGGCCACTGTCCATTTAAAAATAAGCTTCTTTCTTCCACAAAAACTGCATTGAAAGGCAAAAAAATTTTCTTTTATACTGCATAAGAGCTAGATGCAAACTTTGATGTAAATTTATTTCATTGTCAACTCTCATGCTAAAGCTGGGAGGCACAAATGTTCATAGTTCAGTTAAATGATACAAACAAAAAGCTTCAGTTTCTCCCAGATACAAATCAGAAACCTCCATCCACGTCTCTTATAGTAGTATGTCAGACTTGATTGTCTTGCCAGGTCACTTCTTCTTCTTTCCTTTCCCTTTTTTACTTCCCTCTCCTTGCTGAAGAGTTTGGTCACTACCTCCTGTTTTTTGTGTCCTTGTTTTTAGTTTAGGAATCATTTCTGCTGCATACAACATTACTGACTTACCTAGGAACCAGAAATTACAGTTAGTATATAATCTGAGAGATAAGATGCAAAAGGTCATTAACTTGAATACCATAAAGTTCAAGAAATCATCACACCACATCAAGAAAATGAGAAGAATTTAAAAAGAAAAAAAAAAATGACTATGAAGACAATGACTAGGAGTGGGGCCTTTGGTGGTGAAAGTATTGAGAACAATGCTGAAATATTTAAAATAACACAATCAAAATTTAAGTGTGAAACAAAAATTTGGGTCTTGGTCCTAGTAATTAACTTGACAATCCAAGGAGAACTTTTCTAAACCTAAGAAATTTGAAACAGCATATCATTATAACTTTTAAGCCATAGAAACACACAATATAGTGTACAGATGACATTCTGTGGAATTGTTCACCTGAAACCTGTATAATTTTGTTAACCAGTATTCACCCCAATAAATTAAAAATAAAAAGAAATAAAACACTAGGGATAATGCTAGTCTTCTCTTACCATAACCTCCTGTGCCTACTCCCTACCCCTTGATTGCTTTTGCCATTAGGTTAACTACTATCTTAAGACCAGGTATTTTCTTACTTTGTTCTTAAATTTACCTAAGTGGTAATACTATCTCTTGCTTTTTTTCACTAAGTATGGCTTTTTAGATTTATTAATTAAATTATAAGTTCGATTCCGGTCAAGGGCATGTACCTTGGTTGTGGGCACATCCCCAGTAGGGGGTGTGCAGGAGGCAGCTGGTCGATGTTTCAAGATCTCTAGGATCTAAAATGGCAATGAACATCTGACAATTTAATAATTTTACACTCTTAACCTAGGAGCAATGATGGATTTTCAGAGGTTTACAAAATGTTCACAAAACAGTATTTTTGGAGGAAACCATTAGTAAGTTTCATCACATTATCAAATAGGTCCTTAACTTAAAGAAGTTTAGAACCAGTGCAGCCACTATGGAAAACATTATGAAGTTTCCTTAAAAAATGAAAAGTGGAACTGCCATTTGACCCAGTGGCCCACTTCTAGGAATATATCCCAAGAACCCCAAAACACCTATCAGAAAGGATATATGCACCCCTATGTTCACAGCAGCATTATTTAAAACTAGTAGCCCCTTGCAGGAAGATTCCTGCAATAGGGCTTCCTGCTGTGCTCTCCCCCGCCCCGCCTGCTTTCCTCCCTTCTCCCCGCCCCGCCTGCTTGTTTCTCCGCAGCTTCACTCCCTTCTGCAGTGCTTGGCTTCTTCCTATGCTGTCTTGATATGCAAATTAACCAACATCTTGGTTGGGTTAGTTTGCATATTCACCCTGATTGGCTGGTGGGCGTGGCTTAGGCATAGCAAAGGTGTGGTCAATTTGCATATTACTCTTTTATTAGGTAGGATAGCTAAGATTTATAAACAGCCTAAGTGCCCACCAGTAGATAAGTGGATAAAAAAAGCTGTGGTAGGTACATTTACACAATGGAATACTATGCAGCTGTAGAAAAGAAGGATCTCTTGCATGGCTGGTGTGGCTCAGTGGTTGAGCATTGATCTATGAACCAGAAGATCACGGTCAGAACACATGCCTGGGTTGCCGGAGGCGCCAATCAATGATTCTCTCTTATCATTGATGTTTCTATTCCTCTCTCTCTCTCCCCCCCCTACCCCTTTCCTCTCTGAAAACAAAACAAAAACAAATTATATATATGATCTCTTACTCTTTGAGACAGCATGGATGGACCTGGAGAGTATTATGCTAAGTGAAATAAGCCATTCAGAGAAAGACAAGTATCACATGATTTCACTCATGTTTAATGTAATAAACAAAATAAATTGACCCACAAAATAAGTCCAGAGGCATGGAAGCATGCAACAGACTGATGAATCTCACAGTGGGGGGAGGAGAGGGTGCAGACGGTAAGAGATTTTATATACTTATATGCATAACCCATGGTCACAGACAATAGGATGGTGAAGACCTGAGGTGGGGTGGGAATTGGGTGGAGGGGGGCAATGAGAGTAAAAAGGGGAGAGACATCTGTAATACTCTCAACAATAAAGATAAAAAAAATAAAACAAAATAAAAAGATGTACCCCAGCCCCCAAGGAAGTTAGAAGCACTGTGGTAGTCCTTCTCTAAATTAATCTGTAGAACACACATTATTTTTACATTTCAAAAGATCAGGAACTTTTTTGCAGTGTAGAGGAATGAGTAACCTATCCCCAAATTTTACTCATTCATTTAAAAAATCTTACGTGATGGGAACTGTACAAGACAGAGGCTGCCATCTTCCTGTTTGAGTTGAACCCGGACTCTGCCCCTGTACTGAGCATCACGATTCCATTCTCTGGAGTACATTTTGTTTTTCTAATATAAAAGGAAAACAGGCTTTGTTTAAGGAAGTTATTATATCAATGAGATGAGAATGGAAAATAGTGAAGGAAGGACCACATCATACCTCAAGAAATGCATTAAGTCCAACTGCTGAGCACACATCTTGAATCTCTGTAGCTGTAGGATTTTCAACAGCCTGAACAGTTTAAAAAAACACTGAACAGCTTAGCTTTAAGTAGGTACTACAATATTGTTGTGTAAATCATTTCAAATACTATGATCAAAACATGTATTAAACCCAAGGTTTCCTTTTCTACTAGGTCCAGCTGTTTCCACTATAATTAAATAATAATAATAATAATAAAATCCCTGGAATAATACTGATCCATCCTTGTGTTGTTCATCTCCCCTCCAACAGAACATACACTTCACAAGTGGAAGGACTAATTTGTTCATCAGTATATTCCCCAACATCTGGTATGATACTTGGAGCATAGTAGGTGCTCAGTGAATACTGGTTAACAATTATTACAGCCCTGACTGGTTTTGCTCAGTGGATAGAGCATCGGCCTGTGGACTGAAGGGTCCCAGGTTCGATTCCGGTCAAGGGCATGTACCTTGGTTATGGGCACATCCCCAGTAGGGGGTGTGCAGGAGGCAGCTGGTCGATGTTTCTCTCTCATCTATGTTTCTAACTCTCTATCCCTCTCCCTTCCTCTCTGTAAAAAAATGAATAAAATATATATTTTTAAAAAAACAATTATTACAGATACAACCACTTTAGAAAATTATTTGGTTGTATCTATTAAAGCCAAATGTATGCATTCATTATGGCCATGCAACTGCACTTCTAAGTATATATTTTTAAAATATGCAAAACTATGTTCACTAAAGATAAACTCAAGAATGTTCACAGCAGCTCTATTTACAATAGCCCCAAACTACAAACAACCCAGTTATCCATCGACAGTAGATTAGACGATGGTATATTCATACAATGCAATACTACATAGCAGTGGTTGTCATTAAGGTAATTTTGCCCCCTGTCCCATCCACTCAACATTTGGCAATGCTTTGGAAACATTTTTGACTGTCACAACTAGGATGGCGTAGGGCACTGGCATCTAGTGGGTAGAGGCCAAAGATGCTGCTAAACAACCTAAAATACACAGGATAGCCTCACAACAAAGAATTATCTGGCTCAAAATGTCAAAGGTGCTGCTGTTGAGAAATGCTATTACAAAGCAATGAGAATTAAACTTGACACAAAAATGTGGATAAATCTTATAAGCTTAAAGTTCGGTGAAAAACGGATGTAAAAGTACATAGTGTATAATGCATTTTAAATAAAATTCAAAAACAAGCAAAAGTAATCTATGGCGATGGAAGTCAGGAGTGGTTATCCTTGTATGTGAGTATGTATGGAGAGGACAGTGACTGGCAGGGGACATAAAGGAATCTTCCTGGGTGCTGGTAATGTTTTCTTTTTTTAAATTAGGGTGCTGATTACCCATGTGCACTCATTTTGTGAAAATTAAGACACAAGATTTCTGTATGTTTCTGTATGTATGCTTGCTATATATCGATAAAGTTCAAAACAATTTAATAATTCTCCAAATTATCTGACAGCTTGCTACCAGAGCCTGTTACAGTGAGTCAGGCATTATTCTGAACCAATGCTTTGGTGTCTTCTCTTTTATCCAGAGGCAGCAAAATAGACTTTCTTTTACACATTTAAGCAGAAAATGAGAGATATAAAATAACTCAAAAATAACAAAGTCAATGCTTCAGACCAAGTTACCTTGACCCTGTTGTTAGATTACAAAATGTGATTCTTAAAAAATAAAATGACATCAATTTTGAAAATAAAAGGCATCAACCAAGTCCCTTCACTTGGCATTAGGCACTTTCCTAATGCCAAATTATTTTTAAAGTAACTTTACCCATTTCAAAAAAGGTAACTGACATAAAACTATAAAACTCAACACGTCTGAATTTTCTGCAAGTCTTCTTTAAAAACTCAACTGCATTCTGGACATTTCATTGTACAAAACCATAATTTTGGTTTCCTTTATTAAGGGGAAGACTGTCATACCTTGGTTTAAATGAAAACTGCAAATCCTACACCTCTCCCTCCACCTCCTTAAAAAAAAACCTGATTCTTTGAGAGGGAGAAACACCGATGTGAGAGCGAACATCGATTGGCTGCCTACTGTGCGTCCCCTACTGGGGATCGTGCCCTGATCAGGAATCAGCCGGCAACCTCTGGGTGCGCATGCGCGGGATGGCGCGCAATCAACTGGCCCACACCGGCCAGGGCCCCCTCCTCTTTCAAACACAGGTTCATGAAGAATCATTTAAAAAAAAAAAAAGAATTCCTTCAGCTATGACTTCGTGCCTTTCTGGTTTCACCGTTATTAAGGAATGCACCCAATTTTTGGCTACTGTGTCTCAAATGCAGTCAAGTCAAAGAAACCTTTGTGGCCCTAACAGTAAAACCTCCCCTCAAGGGCCAAGGTACCAGCCTGCTTACCTTACTTATGGGGATGCGCCTGCCCTCCGCGATGGTCTTCTTGTTATTTAAATAAGCAGGGTAAATACAAATAAACCTGCCACAGAAAAAATACAGCTGGTATCACCAGGGCAGTATTTCCAAAACTTCACCCATTCATTCACTCGTTATCGTGACTGCCAGTACACCCACACTAGAGAAGTCGCATGTTTTTTCTTTATATTGTCTCCCTTTTACTTAACTTACTTAAAAAGTAAACTTTAACTCACTACCTTAAATAGAAAAAAAACCCCACTTGCTAGAGAATATTTAAAAAAACGTTGTCTTAACTGTTCAGTTAGATACAGGTACCTGCCCAAAGGCCCTGCGGGGGGCCCACTCTAG
The DNA here is from genome assembly GCF_951640355.1 of Cnephaeus nilssonii. Taxonomy (NCBI): domain Eukaryota; kingdom Metazoa; phylum Chordata; class Mammalia; order Chiroptera; family Vespertilionidae; genus Cnephaeus; species Cnephaeus nilssonii. The sequence continues at coordinate 49,507,703 of NC_137073.1, forward strand.
TGTATACAAAGTACGGCGTTAGCCCTGACCGGTTTGGCTCAGTGGACAGAGCCTCCGCCTGCAGACCCAAGGGTCCCGGGTTCGATTCCGGTCAAGGGCATGTAGCCTGGTTGCGGGCACATCCCCAGTGGGGGGTGTGCGGGAGGCAGCTGGTCGATGTTTCTGGCTCTCTATCCCTCTCCCTTCCTCTCTGTAAAAAAACACACACATCAATAAAATACATTTTTTAAAAAAAGTACGGCGTCAGAGGTATTAATAAACCTAAAGAACTCAAACGAGCCTTCCTGAACGCCACAATAGGAAAAAAAAAAAGAGTTCTCACGTTGTGCCTGTTACGTAATGTCATGTGCACGGAGCACCCAATGTGCTGTGTGTGGCGTACGGGTGGGCCAGGTAGTCACTGGGCTACCGACAGCCGGCATTTCAGGGACCCTGCGAAGAGCCTGGTGCTGGCGGCCCCCCGGAGAAACGAACGCCGGAGAGGAGCTCAGAGCCTTCCCGCGAGCCCTCCCCGGGGCTGGGAAGCGGCGCAGCCTCCGCGGGCTCGCGGCAAGCCCCTCCCTGCCGCAGGACCCACCTGTCCTGGTCGGCCGGGGATCGCGCCGCGGCGCAAGCCATCTCCGCCCGTGCCCACTGGGGTGAGACCCGCCGGGAAACCCGCCGGAACGCCGCTCTGATTTCCCAGACAACCCCATTTCCGGCGGAAGTCCTGCCCTCCGGAACGCCTTCGCGGCCCCGGCCTTTCCCTGTCCGTTTGTTCTGGCACCTGTCGCTCGGCGCCAGCGTCCCAGCTCCTGACGTGGCATTTGGCCCTGTCCTCTCGCGATAGCATCCACAAACGCTTCCACTTCTTTCCCTTGTGTCGTCAAAGCGAGACCTTCTGGGCGCATGCGCCGTCGCTAAAATGGAATTCCTCCCTGAGTACTGGCCACACTCACCTATAGATAGGGGCTCTGCCCTGCGGGCAATCTGTGTAGTTCAAAGTTAGTTGTTGGAGCAGGCAAGAAGATACCCTTTCTGTTTTATCTTTATTCGCTTCTGGGCCTAGCAGCTTGCTTTCAGCTTGGCAAAATGAGTTTTTATAGTGGTGGAACAAGCAAAATGACTGGCACGTTTCTCGTTGCGCCGCATAATTGTTAGAAATTTGTACACCTTTTTAGATTTCTGAAGATCATCTAAACTCAAATTCACTATACTTTTGCATACCTTAGGTTAATTGCAAAGCATTATTTCGGCATTTCCCTGAATACACCTTCATTTCTATTTTAGTAGCTGCTGTTTATCCCACACCTACAAAGTAGCTTATTAAAACCTGGGCAAGGTAAGATAGGTATCCTCTTTCAGAGACGGAAAAAAAACTAAACAAACAAAAATTCCTAAATTTTCCCAGCCCACTAAGGTTAGATATTCATGCTAACGATAGCTGAGCATAAACGCCCCCACTGGGGATCAAGCCAGGCAACCCAGGCATGTGCCCTGACCGGGAATTGAACCATGACCTCCTGGTTCATGGGTTGATGCTCAACCACTGAGCCACACCAGTTGGGCTGGAACTAATATTTTTGAGTGTTATTCTATGCTAGATTCATAACTCCTATTTCACTCTACACTAGTGTACAAAGAAAATAGTGTACAAAGAAAAAGGGGGGGATGGGTGAGTAGGGAGACAACAATATTGTTACCATACTGATGATTAAAGAAATAGTAACCAAACATAAAGTTTTTAAATGCCTATGCTTGTGGAAAAGCAGGTTGAATTAAAGGAGGATGAAGTTGGACATGGAGAATTGTGGTGATGCTGAAAAGGCTTTAGAAATTGATGGCACTTGTTTTCAAATCTAAGTTTTAGCAAACTGTCTTCTTTTTCCACATGCCACTAAATTCAACCTGTCAGCCTTGGTTGAGGCTGTTGGGTAGGGGTGGGGTTCATAAAGGTGGAAAGAGAAGATCGAGGTGTGCAAGAGAAATTTTCCTAAGATAGTTGAGTAAGAGTTGAAAACAGGAGGAGGAGGAGGAAATGAAGAGTTGGGGCCTCTAAAGAACTCAGGGTAAAGAAGAGATGTGCTATATATGTGTGTTGGTGGAGAGGGCTGCTGGGGATGTGAGTAAAATGACCTGTGAGCCAAGGGAAAGGAAGTGATGGAGGAGCAGCAATAACTTGAGAACATTTCTAAGCTGAAGACTCAAGGTTGCAAAGATGCAGTATTAAAAGACAGAGTTGCAGGGGAAAAACACAGCAGGACTCATACCAGTAGACTTTTTTTTACTTCAAGGATAAAAACAAAATCCTACAAACTCCAAGGTAGGAAATAAAAGTTACCTCTAGGAAAAAAGTCAGACTAATATTTTAACTTCTTAACCACAGTAAACACTACAGTTAAAAGTTTTGAGGAAAAAAGAATTGTGAACAAAGTTATGATCCAAATTATCCATTGTGTGAGGGCAAACAAAAACGATTTTAAAGAAGCAAGGATTTAGAAAATATATCCCCCAACTTAGCTTTTCTGGAAAAAAAACCAAAACTTTGAGGGACATACACCAGCTAAGCCAAATTATAACATGAAAAACTAAATATGTATGAATATGTATGTAATATAGAGGAAACAGTGGAGAGTACAAACCTAATTTACACTTAGATTTAAATAATTATTGATATGGTGAAGTTAATTGCAATTGTCAAGAAAAGATTCTGAAAATTAAAAACAAGTGAATACATTGATATTGGAACAGATTTTGCAAAGAACTGAGGTTTCCAACGGAACAAGTGTATGTCTCAGTTTCTAAAATCATTTTAGCCACTGTATCACTAAGGTTCTTTACTGGCCATGTCACCTGACACAGGACCTTGACTTCTCACCATTTTGCCACTGCCTCTTTCTCTTCGTCCCCATCCCCCATCTCTATTCCTCAGCCCCATTCCTGGAATACCCCAAGAACCCGAAATTCTTGCCTCTCTTAAGCCAACCCATGAGATTTTCTCTGACCCTCCTTTCACCTAAACTTCAGGCTTAGCTTTTCAGATCCCAAACCCATCAAGTTCTTCTAAAGAAAAGGACCTTCTGAGAACCTCCCTTTAAGATCCACCCTTTTTAGAAGGAAATTAGGGTTTTAAATAACTTTTTTGGAGGAAGGGGGGCTTAAACGACAGAAATTTATTTTTCACAGTTCTGGAGGCAGGAAATCCAAGATCAAGAACCCAGTAAGGTAGGTTTCATTCTGACGCTCCTTTTGGCTTCCAGGCAGCACTTTCTGGAGTGGGGAGGGAAGAGACAGAGAGAGAGAGAGAGAGAGAGAGAGAGAGAGAGAGAGAGAGAGAGAGAGAGAGAGAGAGAGAGAAACACGCTCTGATGTCTTTTAAGGACATGAATCCTGTCAGATTAGGCCCTCATTTTTTATTTAATTATTGGGGTGACATTGGTTAATAAGATCAGACAGGTGTCACGTGTACATTTCTATGATACATGATCTATACACTGCTATGTGTTCCCGTGGTAGGCAAACTGCGGCTCGCGAGCCACATGCAGCTCTTTGGCCCCTTGAGTGTGGCTCTTCCACAAAATACCACGGCCTGGGCGAGTCTATTTTGAAGAAGTGGCGTTGGAAGAAGTTTAAATTTAAAAAATTTGGCTCTCAAAAGAAATTTCAATCGTTGTACTGTTGATATTTGGCTCTGTTGACTAATGAGTTTGCCGACCACTGTGTTAGGCCTTCATTCTTATGATCTCATTTTACCTTAATTAGTTCTTTAGAGGACCCATCTGCAAATACAGCCACTGGTTCCATGATTTTTTGTCAATTTTTGTATTTGTAATTTTGCTTCATACATTTGGGGCTATATTTGACATTTAAAGAGAGCATCATAACTGATGTTCATTTCCTGTTCATTCTGTTTGATGTTTTTTTTTATCCAGAATACTTTTTCTGACATAAATTTGCCATAGCTGCTTTCTGTACTTTTTTTTTTTTAATAGTCCTCACATGAGGACAATTTTTCATTTATTTTTAGACAGAGTGGAAGGGAGGGGGAGAGACAGAGAGAAACATCAATGTGAGAGAGACACATTGATTGGCTGCCTCCTACACGCCCCCTGACCAGGGCCAGGGATTGAGCCTGCAACTGAGGTACGTGCCCTTTACTGGAATCGAACCCAGGACCTTTCAGTCCATGGGCCGATGTTCTATCCACTGAGCCAAACTGGCTAGGGCACTTTTTTGTACATTTTTTCCTTTTTTTTTTTTGCATTTGCCTGTGCAAGTGTGGTTATACTTTTAGTTTCATCCATTCTGGATAATTTTAACTGTGTTTTTGTTAATGGCACTTAATTGGAGGATTTTCTAAAAACTTGACTTCAAGCTGAGAGTGGTTCTTTTACTCTTCATGTTTAATACACTCACTATTTGGTAGTGCTCTGTTGTTTCATACTTCTTTGTGAAGTACAGCCCTCTGCCACTTCTCCTGTCCTTTGATATCTTGTTCAAGTATCCCTAGTTGTTATTTTTGGGCTAGTGATTTGGATGGGAAGTTTTATTTCTTTTGAACATTGGAGTTACTATCCAATTAAAATACTGATTTTGTATTTTTCTAAAAGTAAAATAGTATCTCTGAACACTGCCTATGTAAGCTTAGAAATTTAGCATGCTTTTTGCATCTTCCTTCTAAATATTGTTTCCCAGATTGGTTTGGAGTAACTTGAATTTAAGATTAAAATTATTACAAATTTCATCTTTTCATTTTGAGTTCCTTGGGCACTCACATTGAGATTCATTATCAGATTAACCACAATTATTTATGCATTTATTCAAGTTTAAGTTTCATTGCTCAGATGGTTTACTTAAGCCTTTCTGTTTAATTCTTGGGCAGCAGGGATACTGAGGCAGAAATAGGTCATGGATTCTGATTGCCCAGCTCTTTGGAAATGCTCCTCATAGATTTGGGGAATTCATGTTTTATGAATGCAGCATGTGACATAGCCTCTGCCAATCACGGCCACCCAAGCAAGGCTCCAGAAGTGAGCAGTGTGAGGAAGCAAGTGCCGCATTGATGTTACTTATGGCAAGGGTGTGTGAGAAGGCTCTGGTGGTTAGGGGCAGCACCTGAATCTTGACCAAAGCAGCTTCACAGCACGATTTGGCTATTGTTTCCACCGTCTTGTTTCTATGAATGAATTTTTGGCCCATATACACATCCTGTGGACTACTTAATATTCTCTAAATGAACGAACATATTTGGTCTTCTAGGGAAGGTCTTGTTGATAACGATAATAATTCTGAATGATAGTACTTCAGATAAATTAAATGCTAGTTTGGCTGGTTTCAGAATTCTTAGGTAACATTTCTATTCCCTTCCAAATGCTGCATATATGGTTTTACTGTTGTTTTTTATTTTTGGTATTTAATATGGCAGAGAAGAAATTTGATGCCAACCCTTTTTTTGTAGGCAACCTATTCCTCTCTCCCCACAGAAAGAGAACGTTTTACCTTTGAAATTAACTCACTAAAATGGGTCTAAATACGGTTTTCTGGTAGTTCAAAGTTACTTCAGGAGCAAAGTGGGTTTAAAAGTTCATAAGTGCCCCCAAACACAAGCACAAGTAAAACCAGGTCTCATAAATGGCAGGGACTGAGATAAAACCAGGAGCTTGCTCTCTGCCTCGCTCCCATATCGGGACCCTTCTCTTTCTTCACTGGCTGGTTTTCCCTTAGTTGTAGCTTCATGATGCCAATCATACACAATCACCCTTGGCCTTAACTCTGTAAGATCTTCCAGTTCCAGCCCTCAGTCACCAACCAGACATTGTCTTTGTGACTCTTCCTTAAAACGGATTGGGCCAGGCTTTTCTCTCAGCCAGGTCATACAAGTATGTGGTCACTGGTCATTTGGTGATGAGTTTCCCCTATGACAGGGCAAGACTGGGCATATGGTTCAGTGACCAATTAGTGATGCTAAGTGTTTGGACTCCAAAGGTGGTGTAGGTGGAGCAGGTAATGTTTGACATTGTTCTCATAGTTACGTTTCACCAATGTTGCTTTATATTCAATGGTCACCTTCATTAGTATACATTATGAGTATTTTTAATTTAAAAATAGTAACAATCACATAACTTCAAGAAAATGAACGAATAGTCACAAATATAGAGAAAGAATTATCCTGAATATCAGAGGAAATAAAGTATATTTAGCACCAAGAACAATATTATACACATAGAACATACAGGTTGAAAGAAGTATTGATGGCCTAACAAAAACCAGAATATAGTTTTATAGACCACAGAACAGAGTTAGGGGAATGGCAAGAAAATGACCTGCTGTTTACAGGAGTTAAAGTCCATAGGTTTCAACACTATAAAGCAGTTATTTTCAAGTCAGCATAATAGGAGGAAAATATGCTTATTAAAAATTAAAAAATAATTTATATACTCTATTTCAGCCACCATGACTTGTGAAAAATCACTTCTGTTCAGTAATTTTAATGATTTGACTACTCAATTCTTTCTTCAGCTCTTGGCCATAAATAGGTTTTGCATTTCTGGCACTCGTATTCTTTTCCTTAGATACAAAGAAACCCAGTGATAACATAAATTCAAATGTAGTGCAACCGGCTCCCACCCTCAGCAATAGATTTATCCCTTCACTTAATCTTGTGGTAACATGATCTATATTTGCCCCTTTTTTTTTTTTTCACTATACTTATGGTACTATTTGATCCTTATGGCTTATCTTTTATTTCATTATTTCCCCCTCATTACCTGTCCTTTTAGTGCCCAGGTAACTTGTAAAGTTTACTCTCAAATACCAATCTAATTTGCCATATAGTTAATGGGTTGTTAGTCACTCCCACTGTATATTAACAAATTAGGTACACCTGAAATAATTTCAAAGTTTCTTTTCATAGTCTCTTCTATTGCAAATACAAATTAGATACTTGCTGAAATTGCCTTTATAACTGCTTCAAAGGGAACAGCAGCTGATCCCTTAGACTCATCTTCTATAAAACTGCTTGTTCATGTCTGGTAAATTTGTCCACTATTGGGAGTGGAGATGAGCTATATCAGATTGCATAGCTCAGTATTCAAGTCTTTCATGCCTAAAGGTGAGGGAAGTTTATTTGTTGATATAACTGTCAGACTGCCGGTAAAGGTTCAGTTGTTGAGAAGAATGACTAAAACCGAAGGTAATAGGGCAGTTGCTCTCAAAGTGTGGTTCCAGACCAGCACCATGACCTGTGAACTGTGAGAACTGCATTCTTGGATCCCACTCAGAATCAGAAACAATGGGGGTATGGGCCCAGCTGTTTTAATAAGTGTTTCTGGTGATTCAAACGCACTGGCTTGAAAACCACTGCCGTCGTGGTTTGCTGCAGTCCAAAGCTAGATATTTCTCTCAACAGGCATTGCAACTATTTAACTATCCTCAAAACTAAGCTCAGTATGCCATTTAAGTAACAAGCAATATCTGGTGTTAGGGCAGCACCCTGTGAACTTCTAAAAGTAGAATTGGGACTTGCCCCTTTACTAATTCTCTAACTAGAGGGTCTCAGAGAACAACTTCCCCCGCAATGGATAATATGGACTGGTCCTTCTCCCAGTAGGTGTTGCCTATAGGAATTCCTGAGTTTTCTGGCACGTGGAAGGCACCCTTCTTTTCATTTCCAGCACTGATAATATTTTGCCTTCCTTGAAAAGGACAATTTTTTTCCTTACTTGAAATGGGAAATTTAACTTTAATTGGCTTACATCCCATTTCTTTCCACAAGAGTACTTGAAGCGGTTTATAAAAACTGGTATGCAATAAATCAGAAAAAATAGAAAACCAGGACTAAAAGAAGAGGAAATATGACCTATATGCACATATCCCTACTGGGTAAGGCAGACTAAGAAAAATACAAATAGAATTAGCATTATTATTCACAACTATTTCATTTAAAATTTGACAAAAATTTAAATGTAGATATAGTCCAAAGATCAGTAAAATGAGGTCGTTGTAAAGTGGTGCAGAGAAAAGCGTATGGACTTTGGAGTAAAATGCCTTACTTTAATTATAGCACTCTATTTACTGGCATTTTATTTTAGAAAACCAGTCTCATTACTGGTAGGTGATAGACACAGGTAAGGGGTAGATAATTAACTACATGATGTGATTCCAAGGGCACAAGATAGATGTGCTAACTCCTCCTCACCCCTTTCCCAGTGCCCCACTGTACCTAAATATCTTTTTCCGTCTCCAAATGCAGAATGCACGAATCTCCTTAAAAATAAAATTTCATTCAACAAATGTATTTATCCTCTTCACCCTCTGATCTTTTAGGACAAACTCTGGGAAGATAAATAATCTTTATTAATAAATGTATCAGTTTATCTTCCTTCATGAAGAGGATTCTCCCTGCCATGTTAGGAAGAGGCACTAGGACACCTATCCCACAACTCTGCCTGTCAAAAACAAAGTTTTCCTCAACAGGCAGTGGTTTTAAGTAGTCTTTTGAATATTCTAATGGTATTACATTTATCTTTGATGTTCCATGTGTTACATTTTCTGAGAATGGCAAAGTGCTGATTATTTTTGGTTGCTGGGATTTTGCCTTAACATACAGGGTGATAAAAGATGTTCATTCCAGCCCTAGCCAGTTTGGCTCAGTGGATAGAGCATCAGCCTGCAGACTGAAAGGTCCCAGGTTCGATTCCGGTCAAGGGCACATGCCTGGGGTTGCTGGCTTGATCCCCAATGGGGGGGGGGGGGGGGGACATGCAGGAGGCAGCCGATCAATGATTCTCTCTCATCATTGATAAAATCAATACAAATATTTAAAAAAATGTTCATTCCAGACTCAGCAGCAACAGGGAGAAGATGAAGGTACAAGACAGTTATGTTCCAAGTCAGGCTTGGAAGAGACTACTTATACCCAAGAATAAACACTTTTTCAAGTATAGAATTCTATTAGGAAAAAAGAAATATTCTATGTGGGCCTGTTATGTTCAATGCCTAGTCTGTGCTAGGCAATTTACATTGGTATTAAATAAATTTGTTTTAAATCAACTCCACAAATATTGAACATTAGGAAGTGCTAGTCACATAAAAGAAAAATAATTTCAGGAATGGTTAAGTGCCAATGCGTGGAATGGTTAAATGCCAACAGTCAGCTTCAATAGTTTTTATTACAGTAGGAGGGATTTTACTCTTAATGCATAGAATTTGAAGAAAAAAATTATATAAGCTTTAGAAAGAGGCCCTTTTGACAATTATGAATACAAATGTGAAATAAGACCCTTCAAACAAATACCAATTTCAGTAACAGTTTACATACAGCAATAATTTATTCTGAAATGTTCATTTAGTTTCTGTTGAGACACAATTCATGTCTCATTAATAAAAGAGCAGCCATCTCACCTCAAATACCAGAATATACAACAAGTTACAGCATAGCAAAAAAGTCTACCTACTTTCAGATAAAATCTAGTTCAGGTAAAATAGTTTCATCCAATGTTTTACAATTAACACAGTTTTTTTTTTAAGCACAAAAAGTGTAAATTGTTACACTGTAGCTAGCTAATGCACATCATGTGACCACAGAACTGTTAATTGAACCATCAGTTTCTTTCATGCAGTAAAGCAAAGCAGGCTGGGTAAACTTGCTAATCAGGAACCATATTACTGTGAATTTCACAGCCACATGATTAATTATGATGTTAGGTAGACTCACAAGGATTAAAACAGAAGGTTGTTGTTGTTTTTTTGCATAAATACCAATTTCTCCCTGATGTAAGTTTAGTTAGTTTATAATCTAGAAATGATTGGTAACAGCAATATATCATATCTTCTATCTGTAGTGTTCATTATTTTAAGACAAGCAATAATTAAAGGATGATGGGATGGGATGCTACTTAAATACATGTAAAACATACTGTACAAATATACTTGGCTTTACCATTTTCTTCTTAACTACCAAGAGTGCCTCCCAAAATATGACCAGTGAAGACAAAGTATACTATCAAATATGGCTTCCAGAACAAAAACCTTCTAACAAGAATCAAACCTATTTACAAAATTTGTCAGTCTTTTAAAGTTTCATTTGAAACAAATTTTCTACATAGCAATTGTAATTAACACATAATTTTCTTAGCTTAATTAATTCAGCTCTTTTAAACAGACGTCACAAGGTAAGACCCAGAATGGCGCTTAGGACTTTGAGTTCCACTGGATTCTGTGTTGTCAGTTTTTGAATCTCGTTTCTTTGAGTTATTCACTGGCGTTGGGATCTGAGATGGCCGGGCTGAAGTGCTATCTGCACTGCTTTTCCTAGGGCTTGGGTTGTAATTAAAAGGAGTCACTCTAGCAGCTACAGTCCCACTAGGTGAACTGTGTTTGCTTGAGCTGCTAGAACCAAATGGGGTACGCTCAGCTATAGAACTTTCATTAGTCTCTGCTACAGGGACAGGATTACTTTGTCCTGGCTTTGCCTCAGTTCCTTTTTGGTCTGGGGCATTTACCTGAATAAAGGAATTCAGGCAGTTTTCCAAACCCATGGTGCGTACGGGACCACTGCCATTAACCACATTCAGTTTTCCCTGATTATCTTTTGAATCTTTAGCATTTGGATTTCCCTTTTCTGAAACACTGTCAATCACTGGGGGAGTATTTCCTGTGGGAGATCTTCCAGATCGAGGGTTGTTAATGGGACAGTCCTCAATTCTCACCCAAACATCCTCTGTTTTAGAAACAGCAGGTGCCATTTGATAAATCAGAGTCTTGGATTCAGCACCATTTGCAGCACCTGAGGAAGCAATATGAGTACAATTTGTGGGAGAAATTTCACTTTCTTTTATTTTTCTCCATGTTCCTTTTATAGATACTTGGTTTTCTTTAGTTTGTTTGGTTCCTGAAATACAGTTCACATGTTTTTCATCCTCACTTTTTGCTTTTTCACTGGATTCCGATGAAGCAGAAAGAATTGAAGATGAACTGCCAGTTCTTCTCCAAGTGCTTACTCGAGGAAGGGATGATGAATGTTTGCTGTGCTCACGTTTCCAGGTTCCTGACCTATTAATTGGAAGTCTGGAAGGACTTTCAGAATGGGAGCGTGCTATATCATGGCGCTTTGCAGGTCTTCCATCATTATAATCTACAGTGGGACTGAGATTAGGGGGAAGTTTTCGCCATCCACCACATTGAACAGACGAATGTGTAGATAGAGACATATCAGGAAGGGAAGGACTTAAAACTGGAGTCTGTGCCTGGGACCTTGTGGGAGAATCTGGTCTAGAAGATGGAGAAAGAGATTCAAATGAAGCAGATTCCTCCAATTTTCTCCTTAGGGTTGGGCTTGGAGCTTCTTTGATGAAAGTTGACTGGCGTACTAATACAGGTCTCTCTGACCTATCAGATTCACTTCCACTTGACTTAGTTGAAGACATTCTAGAAAGTTCTACTTTTTTATTAGATCCATTGCTATTATTCATCTGATTCAGTCCTTTGGAGGCAGACTCACTTCTTGGGATACTACTGCCATTCTTGGATAAACCTGTTTGTTTTGTAAGGTTCTGTTGGCTCGTCTGTCTGCCTGGAGATGTGTACGACATTTTCCCAGAACCCGAGGACTTAGTTGAAGCAGTACTAGGGGATGAAGTCCTTGGCAGTTGAGATAATTTGTTAGGAGGACTTATTCCATTTCTACCAGGAGAAATTGAGTTTCGCCCTGGAGACTGCATAGGTCTACTTAACGGTTGCTGGGCAGGTCTTGAAGGAGTGGAATCTCTAGATCCTGACCTAGAAGGCCCTTTATTTGATCCGGCCAGCTGGGATGTCTGCCTGGTAATAGGGCTTAATTCTGACTTCACTGATGGTTTGGTTCCTCTAGGAGAAGTGGTGGCTGTCTGACCTTCACTAGGGCTCTTGGAGGCTGGAGTCTTAAAGGGTGGGCCTTTTTTAGAAACTGGACTTGTACTTGATGAGCTATTTCGAACTCCTGGAATGTGAATCATTGTCCGACCTCGAGAGATTGAAGGCATATTTGCTTGAAGGGGCTGTTTCAATTGGCTTGAAATTTCTGAATTAGATCGAACTTTTCCTGTAATCAAACTCTTATAAACTTTTTTCCCTCCTTTGATGCCTTTATTTTCAGATTCTACCTTTTTAGCTTCCAATGTACTTTTCTCGCCAGGTTTCAGAATTCGTGGTCCTTTATTACTTGTAAAAGGTTTTTCCTCTTGATCAGGTGTAAGATGAAATGGTGACCCCAGAGAGATTCCTGATTTCAGTGAAAGGATGGAATCTGAATCAGATGAAGCTTGTCTAGATAAACATGCAGCAGCAGCAGCTTGATGTAAACTACTTACTATGGAATTTGCACCTTCCTGAATGGCTTTCCAATCAAAATTTTCTGAGTCAGGGGATAAACCATGTTCTGAATCTGGTCTCTGTATATCTTTCAAATCAAGTGTCAAATCTTCTGCTAATATGCCACCCATATTTCTGGGACTATGCTTTTCATTATCACCTTTGAGCCTTGAGGGCTTCCTCTTTTTTGGCATTGCAGAACTTATACATTCCTGCAATAGGTCATCTTCAGAGTCAATACTGAGAGAACTGAGAGAACTGTTTCTTGAGAAACAAACAGGGGTATCTTCAACATGAAATGATTTAGGAGCATAACCTGATGCCTGAGGTTTACTTGGTTCTCCCTGGGAGGCAGGGGGCACTGTTTCTTTGATAGGTTCACTTTCTTTGTTGTTGTTGTTTTCTTGATCAATGTCACTAAGAGAACTTAGAGAGGAATTTCGAGAAAAACAAACTGGAGTATTTTCAATAGCAAAATTCTGTAATTTTTCATCAGCTGCTGCCCCTCTGTCTGGTATGTCTTTGGCTGACTGGGGAAAAGTGGACTGCTTCTGCAGCATGGGTTTATTAGACTGTCCTCGATTTATTGGATGCTTTGTAACAGTTTGTGTCTTATTACCTGATTGTTGGCTCGTGGTTAGTTCTGTCTGACTGTTAACTTTAGCTTCTGATTCCTTATTGTCTTTTCCCTTTCTTAATTCAGCCTTTTCCCTGGAAAGGTCAACATCATCATCATCAAAATCTAGAGAACTCAAAGAATCATTTCGTGAAAAACAGTATGGAGTTCCTTCAATAGGTGTGTAATGATGAGGTGAATCAAAAGTAAAGCTTCCTCTGACTCGATCTTCATTGTTTGGTAGCTTATCATTGAAGTCCTTGGAATTATTTTTCAGGTTCTGTTTCTTTGAATCTTTGTTGTCTGAAAAAGTTCTTTCAGCATTTAAATTATTTTTTGAATCTGTATTTTTTTTTACATGTGCCCTATATTCAGTATTCTGTGGCATAGGTTTTACTGGTGAAGTAGGTTTCTTCTTCTGACCATCTAATTGATTCTTGTTATTTCCAGATGAAGACATAGATGCTTGTTGGACCTGGTCCATTATCTTTTTCACACGGAAAGGCTTGTGACTTTTTCCTTTGGGCATGGCAGAATTAATGCATTCTGCAAGAATATCACCTTCTTCTGTTTTACTGTCATCCAGTTCAGGTATAGCTACAGATGAGGTTTTTCCTCTTTGAGCCTCATCCGTACTTCTGCCTTCTGTAGGAATGGTATCTCGTTTTTCAAATTCACCTGTTTGTGCCCCTGCTCTAACCCCTTCTACAGCAGTTAACTCATTCGGAGGGGATTCTATTGTTAGATCACTTAGAGACGTAGCTGTGGAAAAGTTTATAGGCGTCCCTTCTACGCAATAAACCCGTGGCATATCATCTCCTGGTGTAAAACTAACATGCTTTTGTGCTTGTATCCTGTTTTGTGATGGTAAAAGTTTGTACACAGGCAGTTGGCTTGGTTTTCTTGCAACAGGTGGAGGTAATTTTGAAGCACTCTGGGCCGGCTTTTTGGCTTTGCGTGAAGATTTTGTTGGCATGGCAGAAATAATACATTCTTCTAGTATTTCAATATCATCATCATCTGAATCATCTAATATATCTTTTTCAGAATCAGTAGGTTTTTCAGCCTCTTTTTCCGGGTTTTCATTTGAGTCTTCAGGCTGCTCAGATTCTGTTTCATTCACATTGTCATTTTCCTGAACTGGAGGCATTATTCTTAGTTCCACATCTTTCTGTATAAATGGCTCATCGAGGCTCAGAGCACTCAGGCTAGATGAACAAGAAAATCCATCTGGAGTACTTTCTGTGGCAAAATGTAGTAAAGTATCAGCATCTGGAAGAACCTGGACCCTCTGAACTGCAGCATTAACAGCAGCTTGCTTAGGTCCACTCTCTCTCTTTTCAGCATTAGGTACTTTATTTTTAGGTACCTCTTGTTTAGCTTGCACTGTTTGAGGAAGAGGAGGAGGAGGAGGCGTTTTACTTCTGCTTGGTGGCATGGTTTGTCCAGGGCTATCTGGAAGGTCACTGGGGCTTATAATGCCGCTTACCATTCCACTACAGGGTTCACTCTGAACAGAGCTGGCAATTGAACGACTCTCAAAACTATCTAGTGAACTGACAGATGTACATCTGCTAAACATGAGTGGAGTCTCCTGAACGTAGTGCTCTGGTGGACTTTTAGGTGTCTGGGCACCACTTTTTGATGGCGATTTGGCCCCTGAAGAAAGTTCAACAGCTTTGTGCCTAGCCGATTCTGAAGATAAACCAGAAGCCGGGAGTCTGTTGGATTTGGTTCTAATGTGCTGTGACACTGTTGGAACTTCATTCACAGAAACTTCAGTTGCTCTAGTTCCACTGTTTTCTTTTATTTCTGCTATCTGTAGTGTATTAGCAGAATCCGTTTCCTGTGTCCTCTGATCACATCCCATTTCATCTTCAGCTGATGACAAAGATGACAAAGAACTACACCGTGAAAAACATATTGGGGTGTCTTCTACACAGTAAGTCTGTATTGTCTCTTGGTTGATAGAGGGAACTTTACAAGAGGTGGCTTTTTGAGCCTGACCACTTCTGCTCTGTGCTGAACTTGGATGCAGCTGATTCTGCCTCTTGGCATTAGATGAAGGTTTGGATGTAGTCTCACTGCTTGTAGAGATGTGTTCAGTTTTAGTGCTTTGTCCAGATGAATTCTTTGAGAATGAAAACGATGGTTTCTGTGAGGGAGGAATGTCTGTGGAATATTTTAAACTATAATCAATAGGCTGCTCCACATGATGCTTTTCTTCATTATATTTTATGCTATAATTTGTTGGTCTCTCTTCTTCTTCATGCTGCTCTTCCTCAGAGTAACGTTCACTATAGTTGGTTGGCTTATCATCTTCATAGTCATCTTCCTGACACAAAGACTGGTTTACATTTTGATTAATTCCATGATTAGAACCTACTCGATTTGTTTCTGAAGCACTAGCTCCTCTTGACCTATATGGGGAAACACATTCTTGCTGTCCAAAATGTGGTTGGAACTTGAGGTGTTTATCATCAGTGCTCTCAGTATATACGGGATAAGTTGTGCTTTGACTCCTTGATTGTCTCTGTTCACTGTGTTTCATTTCATCTTCTATTATATGTTTGGGTCTTGCCCATCTTTCATTTTGTGAAGGACTTTGCCTTCCAGAGTTCAACTGCTCATCTGAATACTTAAGACTATAATTTATTGGTGTATCTAGTTCTCCATCATTATCATCCATATGATTTGCACTATGTATTTTATGGGCTAGGTCAGCTGGATATTGACCATAGCTGCAACATTTACTTTCATCATCTTCAGAATAGGATTCAATTGAAGGTTTCATTTGACCTCTTTTACCATAACCATCACTACTACTGACACTATTTAAACTATCATTTGAAGATCTCTTATATTCTAATTTGGCATAAGGTATAGGACATGTCCTATTTGAATTTTCTGACTTAGTGAAGTTGTAAGTGTTTGAATGTGTGTGAGCAGTAGAGCTTCTTCTTAGTGCATTCCTCTCATCTGTCCCACAATGCAATTCGGTGGTAGACCCAGAACTTCTGTCTTCCTGAGAAGTGTGAATTGCTGATACCTCTTCCATGACTTTAGCAATTTGGGCTGCAGTGGTGGAAATCTGCAAACCTCGTTTTGAAGAGGTTCCTGGATTTTCTGTTGCTGGGTGGTAGTTGCCTAGGGTAATTCCTCGTTCTCTCTCCAAACTTCTATCTTTTTCAGAACGAGAACTATCTAAACTTCCTCTTGATGAAGAGGAGCTGGGCAACACTGTTGTATTTAAATACGGTGAAAGGACAGTCATGTTTCCAGTATTAAAATTGTCTGACCTATTATCATCATGTTTATTGGTGTCAAAAACATAGTCACCATAAAGACTTTGCTTGTGTCTTTGCTTACTACGATGAGATGTCTTGGGACTTAAATTGTCAATATTGTCAAAAGTTTCTGATAAGTGCTGAGCATCTAATTCTGCTTCTAGGGCTTTTTGTTTCCTGACATGAAGAGATGGCAAGCTTGAACCAGGAGACATAATATTGGCATCCTTATACTTTGCGGGTCTATTTGCCATTAGATTCCTTAAAGCTGCAGCACTTCCCATAGCAATCATTTTGTGCTTTGAATGAATGAGGTTCTTGAGCATGCTGACTGCCCCCATGTCCCATAATGCCTCCTGGTCTTTAGGATTTCTTGCTGAGAGATTCCACAAGGTTCCACATGCATTACTGACTATTGTCAAACTGTGAGATTTTAAGTGTTGTAATAAGGTTTGCAGGCAGTTGTTCTCTCTTAGGATTTGCCTGAAATAAAGACCACAAAATTAAGGTCAGAATCTGTTTGTAGTAACAACGAATAAAAGAATAAAAGACAAATTTAAATCTAAATATAATGACTAAAACAGGCAAAATAAAATTGTACCAATTTATACTATAAATTCCAAGCATTCCACATCTCCTTTTGTTCTGTGTTAGTTCATTTAAGGTTTATTGTTTTAAAGTACTCCTCTGTCAGGCTAAAAGAAGTACAATGTTCATTTTTTAAAAAAAAAATGTATTTTTATTGATTTCAGAGAAGAAGGGAGAGGGAGAGAGATAGAAACATCCATGATAAGAGAGAACCATGGATCGGCTGCCTCCTGAACCCTACTGGGGATTGAGCCCACAACCTGGGTATGTGCCCTGACCGGGAATCGAACCTGTGACCTCCTGGTTCATAGGTTGATGCTCAACCACTGAGCCATGCTTGCTGGGCAGTACAATGTTCATTTTAATCTATTTTGCATAGCTTATATGACCTGATAGCTCATTAAATTTTTTCTTGAACAGGTACATTTACTTTATTTACATAGTGACAGATTTTCCCAATTTAAGGATGATAAGTGTATCTTGCTGAAAGGGACTTTGTGGTAAATTAATCAATCAATAGATCTTTATGTATTCAAGGAGCATGCTGTAAGCACCCAGATTAGGAAACTGACTTTTAGAGCAATCGTTATGTCTCTGGCTAGATTCTGTGATACTGCCATCCCCCTTACAAGTGCTCTCTGGAAACATTATTTCTAAAATTAAAAGAAAGACTTTCAAAACATTTAAAGGTTAACTATGAATATAAGGGTTGAGAATCAATATCGTGAACTTTGGGACCTGAAGAGCTACAGGATACTTAATGCAGTGTAAGCTGAAGTTAATGACAAAATATTTAGCTTTAGTGGACTTTAAAAGTGATTGGCAAGGGTGTACAACAAAGTTTTAAAATGTTCTTCTTTCAGCAGTGCTTACTGAATTTAAAAAGACTTCTTTGCATAGCAGAAAGGGCTATAAGGCTTGTAATTTACACATCAAAAAATTAAAGAAAAGATGTTTATATTCATATGGTTCTTTTACTAAAAGTACTACATGATCTGTTTGAAAACGAGAGAAGTACAATGTTGAATAAAATAAATATGCTGTGAAAAATATTAATATTTTTGTTGGCATAATACAGAACCCACGTTCTGAAAATGTGTGCTCTGTATCTGAGGTGCACTCTTAGGTATCACAGATCTAGTAGACTGGATGAGTGACTGTTGGCTAAATAATATGGTTATTGATGTTAAGACACCAATTAGAAAAATGTAAACAAATGTATTATCTGGATCATATCTATAGACTTTGTTTTTGTGATTTTAACCTTTTCCTATATATATGTGTTATACCTCTTAGCTATCATTTGTTCATTTCTAGACATCTTTATGATACTATAAACTTTTATTACTAATGAGTAAATTAGAAATTAAAAGTTACTTTTTCACCACAATAAATATATAATTTGGCTTAGAACTTGCATGAATACACAAAACAAATGGGTCTTTTTGAGGGATTGAATTCTACACCAATTTAATTGTACACTAATTAAAAGTAATATAAAACTCTGTATTTACCTGTGATCCTCATTTGTTGCTATCAAGCTGGACACATTCCGTAATATCCCACCTCCACTTTCAATAATGGCTAAAGTATTTGTCTGGCTCCGGTAAGTGAGAGTGCCAACCAAAAATGCAAGTGCACCATCTACAGCACATATATCAGCTTTATTCTCAGTGCAATGTGCTGACAAATTCCATAAGGCACTCAATACACTTTTGAGGGTTGATTCCTATTGAGAAATAAATTATGTGTCATCTAATTAGAATTGGAATTTGTCCCTCATAACTTCTATGTTTACTTCTTTTGAGTAAATATTTTTTTCCCTTCTCTGCTACTCACCCCTCACTAGTAAATTATTAGGAATTTCCCATTTAGAAAAACTTGCATAAAATAATGAGTGGAAGGAACTTAAGTCACTGGTATCCCCATAATAAAAGCAGAACACAGTATTAAACTAATAACCTTCCTGAAATTTATTCTAAGTGTTTGGACAGTACACACATATCTTAAAAGAGCTTATAATAGCAACAAAATTGATGTGCATGCTGTAAAGATAACATTATGAGATAAGAGAAACTACAGAAACTACAAAAAAAACCCTCTATATGTTGATATAGAAAGATATCTAAGAAGTATTATTAAATGAAAAAAGCAAGTTGAAGTGCAGTATGTACAACATTCTGGTTGGATAAAACACACACACATATATATTAGTATGTAGTTGATTCAAAAATAACAATACAAATTATTAAAAAGAAAGCACACTGGGAAAAC
Organism: Cnephaeus nilssonii; assembly: GCF_951640355.1. Lineage (NCBI taxonomy): Eukaryota > Metazoa > Chordata > Mammalia > Chiroptera > Vespertilionidae > Cnephaeus > Cnephaeus nilssonii. The sequence continues at coordinate 49,526,795 of NC_137073.1, forward strand.
TCCAATCCTTAAAATTCCCAAAGAAACAAAGTAATTACAAAACCAAAACTCCCTGGTATACAATATCATAGAAAACTCTCCAACTATAATTGCCATAGAAACACTCTGTATATATAATTAAGGATATTTGGTCAAAACCTGCATGACCCTCATGCTAGTCTTTCCTCTTATTACAAATAAATCAAGGAATAAATATGCCTTAGAAATCTACTCCACTATCACAGTTAGGGGTGTTCCAGAAGATACAAACATAGCAAATTGGTACCTGCCTGAAGGTGCTAACAACTTAGTTTGGGGGGAAAACATGCAAACCTACTTCCATGAAACGAAGTGCTCTAAAGGAAAGATCGTTGCCACCTAAATTTAATCAAATAAAAGACTTCATGCAGGAGAGCAACTTAGTAGAAGACCTGTACACTCAGGGACAATTTCTTCTGGCAGGGAAAGTAGAATGAGGAAAGGCTTGGAAATGGGAATCAGCAAGAAAGAACTGAAGAACAGAAAAAAGACAGAGAGGAGATCAAAGTCCATTCTGGGGAATAGTGGGAATTAAGGCCAGAGAGGTCAACGAAGGTCTTGAATGTCACAGCAAACGTTTTTAGCCCAATCTAAGAAATTGCCACTGTATTATTTTTATCAGGACATTCAATGAATAAAACAATCTAGGAACAGTTTTATTTATTTTATTTTTAAAAATATTTTTATTGATTTCAGAAAGGAAGGAAGAGGAAGAGAGAAATAGAAACATCAATGATGAGAATCACTGATCGGCTGCCTCTTGCATGCCCCACAATGGGGATCAACCTGCAATCCGGGCATATGCCCTGACTGTGAATCGAACCGTGACCTCCTAGTTCATAGGTCGATGCTCAACCACTGCACCACACCAGTTGGGCAAGGAATAGTTTTAGATACTATTTATGAGAAGGCAGGCAGGGAAGAAATGCTTTCACCAAGATGTGAGAAGGATAAGAACTCAATTTTATAACTGACATAAAGGGGGGGACATTCAAAGTATCCTGAGAACAGAAAAAAACAGCAAGTGTTTAGAGTGAGCTTTTAAACTTCAACTGGCCCAGGGGGATAACTGAAGATAGAAAAATAGAAGTTGCTCTCTATAAGACTACTTGTAGAGGGATGAGGGTTTTGTTTCAAAGAAGCTTTACAGTTAGAATTAGAGGAAACAAGAACAAATGGTTAGAGGCTAAAATTACAGGTGGCAAAAACAAAGGGAGGGATTTCAAAATAAAACGTGTAATAAAGTATTAAATATAGGTGTAGGTAGGAAAAAAACCCCAAGTTAATGTATAAATCTAGATTTTGTTAGAAGAAGAATTAGGAGGAACTGAAGAAGGTATACCAGTAAGAAATGGAGCAAGTGACTTCAGGGTCTTGGCTGTTACAGGAAAAATGGAAACTGCAGGAATTAGAATAATTTTTTTTTAATTTTCGAGAAAATATATATATAGGGCTTTCTATAGATAGATGAAACATAAAAGGCTTTCTTCTCTCTATCCATTCAAGAAGATATAAAAGACAAGAGTAAGAGACTTAACATCTTTGAGTGAACAGTAACACTTGGGGCACAGATTGCAGGTGCAGGAAAGGTTCTATTGTGTAGAAGAGTAAGAGCCAGCTAAATGAAGTTAAAATGATGCAATATAAGGGAAATATGAAAGGTAGTTCTGATTTTCTTGGTCATTAGTAAATGAAGATGAGGAAAAGATGATGACCTGAGAAATGTTCATAATGACTGAATGTAGAAAAGAGGGAACAAATAAATTTTAATGCTGCTAACCAGAAGCAGGCCCAAACCAGAATTGGGTATTGTAAACTTCTGATAGGCCAGTTTTTCCAAGATTGGACTTGCATTTAAAATTTATATATGAATTTAGGGAGAAATGATCTTTAAAATGCTACTCTTCCTTTGTAAGAACAGAGTTTGTCTTTCCACTTATTATGGTCTTCTTTTATGTTCCCCAGAAGGATGTGTTTTTAAATCTAGCTTGCTTGGTTTGCTGCAATCAGTTTGTATGTAGATCTCTAAGGTCCTTGAGAGATAATAAAGTCATAAAGTGTTCAGCAGCAGTACAAGTTCTTATAATACAGATAAATCATTAAATCTTTCTGAAAACATGCAGGGTTGGTTAATTAGGAATCTTAAAATGTGTATAGTACTATTTTTTTGTTTAACTTTATTGAAGTACTAGAGGCCTGGTGCACAAAATTCGTGCACGAGGGGGGGGTCCCCTCAGCCCAGCCTGCACCCTCTCCAATCGGGGACCCCTTGGGGGATGTCTGACTGCCAGTTTAGGCCTAATCCCGGGGATCAGGCCTCAACCGGCAGTCGGACATCCCTCTCACAATCCTGGACCACTGGCTCCTAATCGCTCACCTGCCTGCCTGCCTGGTCACCCCTAACTGCCCTCCCCCCGCCAGCCTGATCGCCCCTCACTACCTCTGTGTGCCAGCCTGACTACCCCTAACTGCCCCCCGCTGCTGGCCAGGTTGCTCTCAACTGCCCCCTCTCTGCTGGCCTGGTCGCTCCTAACTGCAGCCTCCCTCCCCCACCGGCCTGGTCGTCCCTAACTGCCCCCCCCCACTGGCCTGGTCGCCTCTTACTGCCCCCACTGCTGACCTGTTCACCCCCAACTGCACCCACCGCTGGCCTGGTTGCCCCTAACTGCACCCCCTCCCCTGCCGGCCTGGTCGCCCCACACAACCTGCTGTTCAGTCGTTTGGTCGTCCCTTACTAACCCCCTGTTGGCCTGGTCGTAGGCAGCCATCTTGTGAGGGTGTGAGGGTTAATTTGCATATTACCTCTTTATTATATAGGATAAGTGGAGAATGATAAACTGCACACATTTCAAGTATGCAATTTGATCACTTTTGATATATCCATCACTCCAATCAAGATAATAAACATTTACTTTAATTCCTAGTAATTCCTTATAATTCACCCCAACCCCAGGCAACTACTGGTCTGTTTCTGTCATAGATTACTGCATGTTTCAGTTCATTCTTTTTATAGCCGAACAGTATTCCATTTTGGATATTTCACAGCTTGTTTACCAATTCACCTGTTAATAGACATCAGATTTAGTTCTAGTTTTTGGCTACCACAAATAATATTGCTGAACATCTGTGTATAAATTTTTGTGTGAATGTAAATTTTTGTTCCTCTTGGGTAAATATTTAAAGAGTAAAAAGTGTGTTGTAAGGTAGGTATATGTTTAACTTTTAAAAACACTGACAAATGTTCTCCATAGAGTGGTTATATCATTTCACATTCCCATCAGCACTGCATGAGAATTCCAGCTGTTCAACATCCTTGACAACACTTGGTCCATCTTTAAATTTTAACCAATATACCATGTGTAATGGTATCTCACTGTAGTTTTAATTTACAGTCTCCCCGATGATTAATGCTGTTGAGTATCTTTTCAAGTGCGTAATGGCCAAATATCTTCTTTTCTGCAGCATCAGTACCAGTGTTCTGCCAACTCAGCAGTGTTTTAAAATCCTCATGCAGACCCTAAATATATTTGAATATTATCTTTATAGCCAGTTATTTAGTTAAATGTTTCTTATTTCTAATAATTTTTCAGTTGGTTTTCCAGGTATAAAATAATATAACTTAGCAAAAATACATAAATAAACAAACAATAAAAAACAAAACTTTTTGCTTTTTCTGAAAAGAAAATTTTAAAGAAAGAAAAAGTAGGCTGTGGTTCTAGGAGGACTGGTTGGGTGAAAAGAAACCTGGATTAGCTAAGAAGACTTGCTTAGTCCCTCTCAAATTTCAAGTTTAATAATAATAAAAAAAGCTTAGTTTCTGAAATAGATATTCCCACCTAGACATATTTCATTTTACAAACAAATTAATATTTGAGGATTCCTCACTCTTGAGTGAGTCTGATCACTTATTGCTAAGCTGACCATGAAAATTTGAAAACTCTGGGGGACTGAGATTTTTTATTTTGTTTTGTTTTGTTAATCCTCACCCGAGGATATTTTCCCATTGATTTTGAGAGAGAGTGGAAGGGAGAGGAAGTGACAGAGAGAAACACTGATGTGAGAGAGACCCATTGACTGGTTGCCTCCTGCATGTACTCCTACCAGAGCCAGGGAACACGTGCCCTTGACCGGAATCGAACTTGACCCTTTAGTCCTCGGGCTGACAGTCTATCCACTGAGCCAAACCAGCCAGGGCGGGGGATTGAGCTTTTAAGAGAACAGAGACAACACTTATACCAGTGATTCTCACTTGGGGGCGATTCTGTCCTTCCTCCTTTCTGGGGGACATTTGGTAATATCTGGAGACATTTTTGACTGTCAGGACTGAGGTGAGGGTGTACTGACACCTAGTGAGCAAAGGCTAGGAATACTGCTCAACATCCTACAAAGCACAGTTCAGTTCCCCCAAATAATTATCTGGGCCAAGATGTCAATAGTGGTGAGTCTGAGAAAGTCTAACTTACAGTAGGCTACAGTACAACCTTTTCCATCTTAATACCTCAGGAGCTTGGAGTAGTCTAGATTAAGGACTGGTGAGATAAACAGGCCAAGAATTAGGGAATCTCAGTGTGGGAGAGGGTGACAAAAAAGTATGTATCTAAGGATGAAATCCGTATTACAATACTAAATGTTTTCAAAGTACCTTTTTAACTTCCAAAGCACATTCCATCAATGCTTTCACACTTCCAACTTCACGCAATGTCTTTTTACTATTTACATCTGCTCTCCAAGACAAATTCCTCAAAACACTTGCAATAACCTGCAAATGAATCGAGTTTAGAATACTTGTATTAAAATGATTTATACTGTCTGCATTTTTTATTTTTAATGCTAGAAGAATAGAAATCTATTAAGAAATTCCTCTTAAATGCTAATATGGTGTCAAAAGGAATTCCTATAATTATTTTCCTTTATTCTAATGTTAATATAAATGTAACTTAAACATGAGATACTAAAAACTGAGCCACAGCTTAAATTAATCTAAATCAGGATATTCACCAGCTGATATCCTAGAAAAACACTTCAAATTCTAAGTAGTACCTGCTGTAAGTCCTCACTTTCAGATTTTAGTTGGGCCACCAGTGCTCTCATGCAGCCCTTCATAGAGCATAGTGTAGCCTGCAAAAATCAGACATGGAACAGAGGGTCAGTAACAAGGCAACCTGAAGGTGTGCTTCATATTTTACTACTAAACTTCAAATACAGTTGTAATAGTCCCACTTTAATTATAGCTAATATTTTATCCATAAAAGATTTAAATCAGATTACATAAATGAAAGACAAATACTCTCCTAATCCTTTGTTATCTGTTCTTCTCTTGGCAAATTGGAAAAATAAAGTGAATAAATGATAAGAAATGAGAAGCAGAGGGTTTTTAAAGTCCTCTCATTTGGATACAACCAGTATGTGTGTAACACACTGGTCGCGAGGATTTTCAGCTTTTTTGTGATTAAATAAATCCACTACTGAGTTCTATCTTTTGCTCTTGTTGAATCATAACACAACCAAATGAATAAGGATGTACAGTGGGATGTGAAGTACAGGTTTTTATTAGTCAGTGTTTAATGAGGAGAGTGATAAAAAGAAAACCAGTGAAAAGTAGTTTGTTTGAAGTAAACTAACTCATCATACCGGAGATGACTTAAGAAATGGATCTTCTAAAACATACCTTGTTGGCTACATCTCCAAAAGTCAAGTTTGTCAAAGCCATCCCAGCATATCGTCTTAATGTAATGCTGTAGTGGTCATTAGTAAGCCCATACATTTCACAGTCCACTTGCAATAATTCTGCAATGGCCTGTAGTCCCCCTAATTTAAAAAGGGCAAGAGGAAAAAGAGAATAATCTAAAATAAAGCAAACTGGTACCAAGTTTATAACTTAAATATTAGGAAAAAAATCTCAAGAATGAGAATACATGGTTTAAATTTGTCTTTAGAATTATAAGCTACAAAAAATGTTATAGGACTTTTGTGTAATACATTTATAAAGTACAACTGACAACTATTCAATTTTTTGCCAGTTTCTCCACCCTCCAGCCCTTGCCTTACTAAGTGAAATGAGCATTACACTCTATTTACCACACATACCCTGTATCTTGTCAATGATGGAGAAGGCTATTTTTTAACACTAGGTCTTCCTGAATGTAAACAGGTAACTTGTTTTTATTATTAGGACTTTACACTCTTCATTGTTGTACACACTTGCCTAATTACTTTAATATTTTTTACCTCCTGAATAATTATCCTTAGGAATACTGAAAGTTATCAATGAAACTGTGCATGAAGCAAAGCGTATTTTTTTAAATGAAAAATAATTATTTGTTCAATTTGATACTAAGTTCTATTAAACTACTTATTTATATTTTTTAAACAGTTTACTTTTCTTTGATACTCACAGGTGTCAAATACCAACTATACTAGGATTTAGTATTTTCTTTCCCCTTGATTCCCACCACTGGGTATGCTCAACAATGCCCACAGTGGTCAACAATAGGAAGGCAAGGAGAAAAATGATGAGAAAGCAAAGGGAAAGACATAAAGGCAGGGGTAGTAAAAACAAAACAAACAAAAGGCAAAGCAAAATGGTGAGGGGGTGAACAAAAATAAAAATGTATGGAGGCTACTCAAATATTATTCATCAACAATATTAATCATTGTGGAAATGAGAATATTGTTTTGTCACAGAGAAGTAGGTTACACAAAAAGAAAGGCTGAATATAAACAGACAATTCTTAGATACTGTAAGTCTAAAGTGTCAGTTCATTAATCTGAGAGAACCTGTACATTTAGTATTTTGCAAATAACCTGGAAGGGTCAGTATGTAGAGGAATCTGCAAGTTTGCAAAACAGACAAAGTTCTATCTTGATTCAAGAATTTCAGGCCAGGGGATTTAAGTATATGAAGATTCACACAAATTTTTATAATTAGCAGAAATGACAGGTAAGTTTGAATATAAATAAGTGAAAATGAATTTGGTTAAGGAAAATCCAAATCATATTTAGGAAGATTTTCCTCCAACTACCCATAATGATGGAAAAATATATATAAGAGTGAACAAAATACAGTCACTGCCTATATGGAGCTTATAGATTACAGCAAAGACAGACACTGAACAACTAATTAAGGTGTGCTGGATTAAGGGCAAAAGAACAGCTAGACTTAACTTAGACTGAGGAGATCAAGAAAAAGGCTGAGGAAATAATGTTTAAGTTGAGACTTAAATGATGAAGGAGTATCTAAAAAGGTAGGGTAGGGCCGAAACCGGTTTGGCTCAGTGGATAGAGCGTAAGCCAGTGGACTGAAAGGTCCCAGGTTCGATTCCGGTCAAGGGCATGTACCTTGGTTGCGGGCACATCCCCAGTAGGCGTTGTGCAGGAGGCAGCTGATCAATGTTTCTCTCTATTCGATGTTTCTGACTCTCTCTCTCTCCCTTCCTCTCTGTAAAAAATCAATAAAATATATTTAAAAAAATAAAATAAAAAGGTGGAGTAGGAATAACAAAGCATTTTAGGCAGATGAAATAGCATGTGCAAGGGCCCCTGGGCCTGAAATATACATCAAGGTTACATGAGGCTACAAATGGGTAGAGGCCAGAACATGCAAGACTTTATGTATCACACTAAGGACTTCAGGTAAGAGAAGGAAAAATTATATGTGTGCTCTACATAGAGTGGTGGCTGAAGGGTGCAGAACAGATTATGACTGGAAGTTGGGAGACAAGTAAGACAAAGTACTGCAGAATATAAGAGATGATGGTGGTTTGAACTGGGGATGAAAAGAAGAGCAGTGATTTGAGATATATTTAAGCAGCAGAATTACAGACTAAGTTACTAGCTATAGAAGAGAAGGAAAGAATCATGGATATCTTCCAAGATTCTGGCTTGAGCAACTGGGTTGATTGGAATGCCATTTTCTGAGAAAAGAAACCCTGGAAGAGAGAGATCTGGGGATGGAGGAAATAAAAATTTCAGTTGTGGCAGCTGAGTTAGAAATGTCTGTAAAACCTTCCAAGTAAAGATATCAGATGACCAATTTGATAATGTATTTAAAACTCAGGAGAAAGAACTTGGATTAAGATGTAAATTTAAAAACATTGCAATTGAAGTGGAAGACACTGCCTAGGGAGAGAGGAGAGAGGAAGAGGGCCTTGGATAGAGCTCTGAGGAATTCCACATGTGATGCTTGGATAAAGGAGAGGAGCCAGGAAAAGAACTGTAAGTTCTGGCCCAGGAAATTGACCTTGGGCGGGGGTCAGGGGTGGGGGTGTCACTGTTGACCTGAAGACAGTGGCCCTGTGTATTGATGAGATCACCAAAATATTGAGCATTATAAAGCAGCCTCTTAATACCAAAACAAAACACACTGTGCTTTGTGCCTACATTAAATCCTGCCCAGTATAGTGATATTTGTGATAAAGATTCTAAGAAGGCACTAAATGAGCAAAGAGTTGAGTACTTTTGTATGGAAAAACTACAAAATCTTAGGATTTGATTCTGAATAAAATAAAAATAAGGAAGGATATGGCCAATGTGAACAAAACCATGAAGAATATGGCTAATGAGAATAGAACATTCAATAGAATTTAGGATATCAGATAAAAGAGAGAGCCCTTTATGTTGCAGGCAAGTAAAAATATGAAAATTCATGATTGTTAGAAAAAAAACATAGGTTGCCCTGAGAAAAATGCAAAGATAATGAGCATGTCCTTCCATATTTTTCTTAGTGCCTATGTTAGAAAATAGGGCCCATATGAACCAAATAGTACCCAATGTGGTATCTCATAATATTATAGGTAGTAGAGGACCAACAGCTTCTAGTGACATTCAACAGAATCTTTAATCTAAAAAAGGATAATAGAAAGATGATACAATTTTTAAAGAGAGAGAGAGAGAGAGAGAATGTGTGTGTGTGTGTGTGTGTGTGTGTGTGTAAATTTGGTTTAGACAGTCACCATTAGCATGAAATGCCTCATTCTAAAATAAGTATTAGGGGCCGAGCATCAATGTTCTATAGATTGGTGTTTCATAAAATTTCTTGATCAGAAGAATTACCTAAGTCACTTATTAAATATGATTCCTAGGTTCCCCCTGGAGATTGTTTTACTAAGCCAGGTTGCTACAGGGCCAGAGTACCTACATGGTTTGACAAGTAACTAGTGGTCATTATGATCTGGTTTCGGAAACATTAATGCAAATAAACCATGAGTTACTTGAAAGTAAGGACTACGTCTTAATCTTTTTTTTATTTTTAGTGCCTAGCAAAGTTTCTAGGTCAGAGCTAAGAATTAATAAATTAGTAAATATATCACTACTGTTAAGAGTCTAAAACTTGCAGTACTAATAGGTGCAAACTTCTATGACCCTGATAGCTGCAGAATCTTCTTGTATGGACAAATGACAGTCCCAGATGACTGGGTTTAGGAATTTCCCTTCACCTATTAGGGACTTTCCCCCTCCTTATCCCTCACAGTCAGATACTTGATGCTTTCTTACTCTATTTCTCCACAATCCACAAACCTTGATCCTTCTTTTGTTCCAGTGCAAATTCGGAGGCTAGGAATGAGAAGAAGGCAATCCTTTGTGCTATGTCCCAGCAGTCACACCCCCAGATGCCCCATCCTGCTCCTCACCTGAAAGCCCCTGCCCTAGCTCCTGTGATGAAATGCCCCGGGTAGCCTTCCTACCTGAAGAAGGAAGAGGAACAAATACTGAGTCTACGATTTACTTTGAAATTCAGATGATTAATGTGTCAGTCCCAGTCTACAGTCCATTGGAACACAGGGACATTTATAGAAAAATCTTGGCATTAGTTTAAGCTTGGATTAATTTTTCTGTTTATTATTTTTATCCCCTTCCCATTATTACTAGTATTTTTAAAAAAACCATCCAGACATAAAACTTTCACAAATGTCAAGACTGTACTGAGGTGGGAGAACTCCTAATATTATACTCAGTTCCACAGGAGGCTGAGGGAGGTGGTGGGGGAAGGAGAGATTCAGGTGGGCCAACTGCTAGGGCCTGTGGGAAGAAAAGCATGGCTGGAGGACAGGCCTGAAATCAGAAGTACATAGCCTCCCGAAGTAATGACTCTGAAGGAGACAACACTCATTTTGGCTGTCCAGATTCTCTGTTTAAGTCTCACGACTTCGTCACTTTTAAGATAAATGATGAATGATAATGATGAGGGTGACAGGAAAACAAAGTGGGGGCTGGAATGTAATGTAACATAAACAGCACAAAAAGCCAGGGCACAGCTACACTAAGATGGGAACCCAGTATACGGTCTTGCTTGTGGCACCACTAGAGAGATCCAGTTCACATGAGATGGCTCAGCAAGATGCAATTTATAAATATCACCTGTGCAAAATGAACCTAGAAATCAAAGAAAAACCGTTACATGAAAAAATGGGGTGCACAAATGCAGGTGTGATTAGAGTGTGTGATAACACATACCTAAAAAAGTGTAATCCTTCCAAAATTAATAGAATGTTTCTGATTTAAATTAAAGCATAATGCTTTTCCATAAAAACCAGTTTCAAAGATACCATGCTGCTTATCATGAAAATCCAGTAAAGGACTGATAACCACAAAGGTAGATGAGTATCTTCTGGTGTCCATCAGAAGTGACTCAGTTCAGGAACAATGAGAGAGCTCCACATTTCAAAATAATTCAAATGACCCTCCCTGTCAGCTGTCACACCGGGTCTACCTTGGTAATAGGGGCAAGGAGTGGCCTATTTAGTAATTTTTGCAATCTATAACTGAGATTTTGAAAATCCTAGTTTGGGGTAGCAGCTTCTATTATTTAGAACCTTTTCTCCTCTGGAAATCAGACTATCATCATTTGCTACAAGGAGGAAGCAGCTGGTAATATAAGTTAGTGGCCTTATATTCAATTTGAACAATGATGAAATCTTTAATATTTTTCTATGGCATTAAGAAACATTTCTGTCTTACCAAGTTCATTCATTGCATGTCTATGTTCTTCATCAAACGAAAGTTTCATTAGAACACACACTGCAGGACAGATCTGATGTTCAACAGGAGCTGGCACTAAAAAATAAAATTGACATAAACCATAATGCTTCGTTTTCTCAAAAGAAATGATGTTTATTATACTTGAAAAATACACAGGGCTCACTAACATACCCCTAATGCATAGTTTAATGGTTCAACAAACATTTGCTGAGTAGACAAATAAATATTACAAACATGGAAAAGAAAATATGAGTAAAAGGCTTTTCTTGGTTCCATAAAAATGTTTACTATTCAACTGCCCTTGACCAAGTCTGTTAGAATAAGACCCTTGCAGGTTTTTGCTATAACTAAAATAATTTAAAATTATGTTTACTATATGAAAGAATAAAAACATTTTGGTATAAAATTGTTTAATTTTATTTATAATTTCTAAGTAAACTATTGTCATGAGTGTGGGTTAGAAGCATACCACTGTGTACAAATGTAGTAGAGAAATCTAGTATAAACTAGTAGAGAAAGTTTACTTACTATATTGACAGATACTAGATAGTAAAAATTTAAGGAAAAGGCATCCAAGAAAATGTACCTCCACATTTAATATTATGCACAAGGTTTCAAAACTTGTTACCTGAAATAAAATTTAAAAGCAATTCTATTTTTCAGAAGCAATAATAATTCATTCTATTTAATTTTTTTGAGGTTCTCAAGAGTCAAAATGCTAGTCATTAATTGTGAGCAGTCAAAGAAAACAATTTAGAAAGTCAATGTTCTCCCAGTGAAGTATCTTATTAGTTCTCTTGCCTAGGACAAATAGTTATAAAGGACTATTTCTTCTGTGTGTTTTTTTTTTATTCTTGAAATTTTTAATATTTTAAATAAATTTACCTAAGCTAAAAATAAAATTTGCTAAATAAATTCACTAAGCTAAAAATAAAATTTGCTAAAGCTTCACAGGTCACATTTTTACCATCACTCCCTGGATCCTGCTTCTCAAATCAATAGGTTGATACAACAGTCCTTTGTGGTGTGCACGTGTGTGTATTTTCTTATCAGGTGAAAGGAAAAATCTTACCTTATATACTTACTAATTTTGGTTCTTGCTATAGGAATGAAGTTATGTGCCCAAGGGTTCCAGCTCCCATGTTCCCTGTGTCTGAGGGACAGGGGCTGGTGACCAAGGGTCTCTCCTGAGCAAAGAGCTGGGTGGCTGATCACCCCCAGCAATAGGGACCCATTGCCTGGAGCAGGATGGTGCAGTAGGAAGCACACTGAGTTGAGAATCAGGAAATCTGGCCTCTGTTCCTGGCTCCACTTACTAACTGTGAGGCCACAGGCAAACCTTTTAGCTTTTCTGAGTCTCAGTTTCTTCATCTGTAAAATGGAGATAATACCTTCCCTTCCTACTTCACAAGGTTATTTTGAGGATCAAATAACAACAGATATAACAGCTCTGTATCTACTGAGTATATAGTGATATGCAAATGTACAAGATAATGGCTTGGTCACTAATTGCTGAAAAAACTTATGTAAAGTTTCTTTTCTGAACTTCATCTATAAAATAAAAGAGATGTGCAACATAATAGCTCAGATTCTTTCTAGATCTACTATGCTATGACTCTGTATGTCTCTCTTGATTTCCTGTTCTTTTTCTTTGCTGCATAACATTTTCCTTTGCTACATTTTTCTTAATTTTAGACTTAAAACAGACTTAAGCTTTAAACTATGTTAGTAGCGTAGATGGCTAATATGCATTTCCCCCTCCTATTCATAAAAACAACATACGAACTAAAAAAGTTTTTTTAAAAAACGTTTTCATTTGTTTTGTAACATGCACTGTGATGTACACTATAGGGAACATACTTGGATTTTTGTCCTGGTCCATGCCTTGTTCGTGGGCTTCCTGCCACTCCCAACAGGTTTCACAGTAAGCGCGTATCTGTTCCAAAAGATGAAGGACTCGGATTTCACGCCTGCCTCTCTTGTCATCAGGCTGTGAGTGAATGATGTTGTGGAGTGCTGCACTGGCCCTGGCCCGAGCCTCTTTACTGCCCCGGGAATTTCCCAACAACACAGAGTCTTTGTCATTGCCATGTAAAAGCTGGATGAGGAGAGGAAGACATCCAGACTGTCGCATGGATATACAGCTGTCTTGGGAGCTAGACATAGCTAGCAAAGTTCGTGACATATCATCCTTATCATGAGTACCAAGCATTGACAACAATGAATACACCATTTCCACCTGTGGGCCAAATGAGTTTAGAAACAAAATTATGACTTTAATATCCAAAAGCCAACACCAATGAAGTGATGAATGGGATAGTTATTGTAACTCATTACAAAAACCAAAAAACTCTTTCCATGATGAAGTAATGAACGTTATTTTAAAATTTATATAATCATCACCAATTTGTTTGTATGAGTAAATAATAGTAGTGGTAGTATACAGTGCTGAAAGAGAAAGTAGGTTCTTACATACTTAAATTGTGTTTATCTGGATCAGCTCGTGATAATTCATTCATTATAATGGATGAAAATCAAGTAATTTCACTCACAAGTGAGGAAGGTGGTCTATCTAAATTTTTTGGAGTATTAAAATGTTGTTTTACTTCTTTTAATCTAAAACTATAATTAATAAATATGAAAGTTTTCAACAATCATTATTTACTAAGTATTAGTTTTCAGCAATCACTAATCTTCATAGGATTATAATAGTATTGTTAAAATTATAAGATTTCTCCCTTACACATATAAAAAAATACTTCGTCATAAAAAGAAGAATGCTATGATCACATAAAGAGTATGAAGCAAGGATTCTCATACAATTTTAAAAAAAAGCAATTGCTAAGCATCAACTCTCTGACAACAAAGTCTAAGGATTTACTTAGAAGCAAATTAGAAAAAGGAAACCTTTTTTTTTAAATCCCCACCCAAGGATATGTTTTTCATTGATTTTAGAGAGAAGAAGGGAAAGAGAAAGAAACATTGATTGGTTGCCTACTGTACAACCTACCCCCCAGCCCCTCCCAGCCTGGGAATGGAACTTGCATCTTGGGTATGTGCACTGACTGGAAATCGAACCTGCCTCCCTTTGATGTAAGGGCAATGCTCCAACCAATTGAGCTACACTGGCCAGTTATTTTGGACTATGATCAGCTTCATTTTAAAGGTTGAGAAAAGTAGAGGGTATTATATATAGAATGTATCATGTCTATAAATCAGTGGTTCTTAACTTTTGGCAATGCCTTGGAGACATTTTTGGTTGTCACAACTACAGGAGGAAGTGCTATGGGTGTCTAGTGGGTACAGACCAGAAATGCTGCTAAGCAGGCTACAATGCAACAAAGAATTATCCAGTCAATAGTGCTCAGGTTAAGAAACTCTACTCTAAATGTGTAAACACAGACCACTCTTAAATATGGAAGTTTTAGGAAAGCAGTATAGAATTATGGATAAATGGGCTTTCAAATTCTGGCTCCACTACTTATGAGTAAGCTGTGTGACACTAACAAGTTATCTGATTTCTCTGAGCCCATTTTTTTTCAGTTGCAAAATGAAGGAATTAACCTAATAGGGTTTTCTTCTGAACATTAAATGAATTAATACATATATAGGGTAGTAGCTGGCATTCAAAAATGTAGGAAGCTCTTCTATTATGCATAAATTACTTCAAAAGAAAAAGGTATTATAGCTGTCAGTTTTCATGCAACAGTAATGTTGAATATTAGAGATTTTCTTTATAGTAAAAACTATGTATTGATGTTGGATAGATCTGGGGTTGAATTCCAATTTAATTACACAATAGCTGCCTGAACCACTTTTGTATCTGTTTTCTCATTTAACAGAGAGAAACAAGAATATCTCATAGGGTTTGAGAAAATTAGAGATAACATACATAGAACTCCTACCACAGTTATTAGCATTGTAAAGGTCCCAAGTAGTAGCTATTTTGAGTTATTAAAAGAATTAGGCCTTATATTAATAATATAACTACTCCAAAATTCATTTCTTAAATCAACATTAGTTATTTCAGTAATGCTTTTCCTAAGAACCATTATATTATTAAAATAATGAGTATATAGAATCTGCTATGAAAACAATTAATGGAATTTAGGTTTAATGAAAAATAAATTGTTTAGTAATATTAGAATTTCATCCTTTATTAATATAATATTAAAGTCTCTGGCTTTATAACAGTAATAAAATAATTACTTTCTTTTCAAACATGCTATTCCCAAGTCCTAAGATATTTGCTAACATCTGAGAGACCCTAAGGGAGCTGACTTATCAGCAATGGATAACATTCAATTTCAATAACTGTTCCATCTATTTAAATAAATATTTATTAAACACTCATTATTTGCAGGCTCTGTGCTAGATGCAGCACATAATACATAAAAGACAGCCTCTGTTCTCCAAGAGAGTTTCATGCACTGTAGTGATTCAAACGAGGCAGAGAGACTACATGGGGAGGTGAGAGGACCATGGGAATCAGAAAACGTTTTGTAAAGAAGCAAGCCTGAGAAGAGTTCTGAAGGCTGGCTAAAGCTTTGAGAGCTGTTGTGAAACGGGGTAGACAGTGGAGATGCGTGCCACTGCAGGCAAGGCGTGGAGGATAAAGTCCAGGGAGAGCTCAGGAAAGCAAGTAAGCCAGTGAGGCTGGAGCTTAGGATACTGGCAGAGAAGTGGATAAGGCTGGGGGAAAATATATGAAAAAAACTAGCTAATTTGGCACTTTTAATAATCCCTATTCTCCCCTTTATTTGTGCTCCTTTGTATAAAAAGATGTCATTTCTTTAAGAAACTATGATGATGGCATCAAAATTCTCCTCTATTCAAAAGATGAAAAAGAATGTTTTTACTGACTTATCTAACTAATATTAGAGAAGTATTCATAGTATTAGTGACCAGGTTTATAATCTTCTGTTACCTTGGTTCCCAGATGACTTGTCAGCCTCCGAGGAGCAGAGTGTGTGCTACTAGAACTCAAAACACTGGCTGTTTCATGATCCATTCGTGTAGCCGAACTCTAGAAATTAAGCAAATTATAGATAGTGTAATTTAGATTGTATATAAATATAGCTAAGTTCATGTTAAGGTACTCTTTACGGTAGACAGCTAAATATAGCATTAAAAGCATGAACATTGCCCTAGGCAATTTGGCTCCCTAGATAGAGCACTGGCCCTCGAACTGAAGGGTCACGGGTTCGATTCCGGTCAAGGGAACGTACCTGTACTTTGGTTACAGGCTCGATCACCAACCCGGGTCAGGGCATGTGCGGGAGGCAACCAATTGATATACACATT
Organism: Cnephaeus nilssonii; assembly: GCF_951640355.1. Taxonomy (NCBI): domain Eukaryota; kingdom Metazoa; phylum Chordata; class Mammalia; order Chiroptera; family Vespertilionidae; genus Cnephaeus; species Cnephaeus nilssonii. Next base: position 49,543,094 of record NC_137073.1, read on the forward strand.
GATATTTCTCTGTTTCTCTTCCTCCCTTCTACTCTCTCTGAAAATCAATGGAAAAGTGTCCTCAGGTGAGGATTAACAAAAAAAAAAAACAAGCAAGCATGAACATTATAATTGCTCAAAACGAATGTTTTTACCTATAAATTTATTAGGTAAATTTTACAGAAAAACTGAAGAAAAGGAGATTTGTTGCAAAAGACAGTTAAACTACACTCCAGAAGAAACCAAACACTGAAGAAATTCTAAGAGTAATATTTTTTTACAGATCCAAAGACATGCAACCACATTCAGTTAAACATAAATTGATTGACAGAAAGCTCCATTGATGAAATGTTTCAAATTACCACAAAACTGACTGTGAATTCAGTATAGTCCAAGTTCTCTGGGAGCTCAAAGTATAGAGCAGACTGCTTAAAACTTCTATTAGAGAAGGACTTTAAAAAGACAAGTGGACAATTAAACCAACAAATTGTATTAAATGCTGTGAGAACAACTTTATATATTTCACAGAGGTGGGAACAAGGAAAATGTCCTGAAAGAAGTGCCATTTAAAACTGAGGGGAAAGATGAGTAAAACACATACAAGTGAACGAAGTAGAAGAGAGTTTCAGGCACAGGGAACATTATTTGGAAGGCTTGGACATCCTTAAGGACTGGAGAAGTTGAGCTGAGAGAGTGGAGAGAAACAGGGCAAACAGAAATACTGCTGGAAGAGTTGGTAATATAAAGAACTTACATACTATTCTATGGGGAGTGGGTAGCCACTGAATTGTTTAAACAAATAAGTGATATGATCAGATTTGTGTTTTGGAAGGATCACTCTGATTATAATGTGAAGAATCTTAACCTAATAATAGACAAACATATAAATTGACCATACCTCTGCTACACCAACAGCCAATCAGGAGTGATATGCAAATTAATCCAACAACGATGGTGGTTAATTTGCATACACAGGCTCCAAGTGACAGGGGGCGGGGGCAGGACTCAGGCGTTCTGCCCCACCCCTGGTCTCTCAGGGCCTCTGGGCAGCATGGGAAAGTGGGGTTGGAGCGGAAAGAGGCGGCTCCTGGGCCTGAGCAGAAAGGGGCTGGGCCAGAGTGGAAAGGCGGTGCAGGCAGCCAGGGAAAGGAAAGCCCATTCTAGCACGAATCTTCGTGCATCGGGCTTCTAGTATACTAGAAAAGGCAAGGCTGAAGGCTAAAATAAAAGTTAGAATTCTATATAAACATATGTAATTTGTCATTTTTAACATTTGCATGGATGTACCATATAAGTTTCTCAAGGCTAGGGACTATCTGTCTTTTTCAATTATCTATTTCCAGAGTCTAATACTGTATCTGGCACAAAATACGTTTCTTTAAAAATAACTGCCCTGGCTGGTGTGGCTCAGTTGGTTGGAGCATCATCTGTGCACTGAACGATCGTGGTTCAATTCCTGGCCAAGGCACATACCCTCGTTGCAGGTTCAAACCTCGCCCCCCTTCAGGGTGCATATGGGAGGCAACCAATCAATGTTTCTCCCTCTTTCTCTCTCCTTTCCTCTCTTTCTCAAATCAATGAAAAAAATATACAACTATTACTAGTTATTAGTAACAACAATAACGTTACCTTTAATAAGTATTTGCTATATGCTAGGGACTATGTTAAGTGCATACTGCATTTAATTCTCATAACTATCATACTAGAGGCCTGGTGCACGAATTTGGGGTCCTGAGAGGGGCTGGAGGGGGGTGGGAACTGGGACACAACTGGCCCTCCAGGTGGGCGGTGGGACACCCTTGCTGGCCTGGGATCCGGATCCGTCCTGCTGACATTTGCGCAGTTGTCGGGAGACACCTGGCGGCTGCTTTTATATTGTTTCTTTCTTGTGGAACATCTAGGGAGGGGAAGTGGCCTAGGTGCCCAAGGCCGATTTCCTGGTGGTGCTGTCGGGATCCTGCCAGCGGGTCGGTGCCTGGCCCATTCTCTGGAGATTGGACCTGCAGGACTACTGGGGGAGTGAGTGGCTGCCGCCGGGCTGGTGGGCCGCTGGGACGGGTCGGTCAGCTGAGTGGCACTCCCGCTGTGGGAGTGCACTGACCATCAGGGGGCAGCTCCTGCATTGAACATCTGCCCCCTAGTGATCAGTGCACGTCATAGTGACGGGTTGTTTGGTTGCTTAGGCTTTTATATATATAGATTTTTTTGAAGAAGAAACACTAAAACTCAGAATTTACTTGTCTAAAGTTTTGTTTCTTAGTTAGTTGGTGGGGGAGTGGGATTTATTTCAGAGCTACTTGACCACTAATCCACAGGTGACGGATAATTTAACTAATTATTTATTAATGTACATTCAGATTATTTCTATTTTTGCTGTTATAAATATTATGATGAATCTCTTCAAACATGTGTGAGTACTCTTGACTGATTACCTCATTAGTATAAAATATTAGATGCTGCAATTATGAGCTACAGAATTGGCACATTATAAATTTAGATACATATTAAAAATTTGTTCTTCAGAAAGGTTATTCATCTTGCACAAATAGAGGCAGTATATGAGGATGCCAGTTAACCATTAGCAACACTAAGTGTTATTGACCTTTGCCAAGACAATGGCCTCCAAAAATATCTGACTTTGGTTGTAGTTTTTATTTATACATTACTAATAAAATTGATAATCTTTCTACATGTTTACAAGCCATTTCTAGTTCCTTTTAATTTCTGTTCATGTCTTTTGCCCGTGCTTTAACAGTCTTTTTTAATCCTCACCTGAGGATATTTTTCCATTGATTTTAGAGAGAGAGGAAGGGAGGGGGAGAGAGAGACAGAAACACTGATGAGAGAGAAACATCATCGATCAGCTGCCTCCTGCATGCCCCCAACCGGGCATGCGCCCTGAAGGGGAACTGAACTGGTGGGTGACCTTTTGGTTCCTGGGTCGACACTCAACTGGAGCCACACTGGCAGGGCAATAGTTTTCATTTTTGACATTAAATGTAATCTATTTAGGATTAACTCTAATGAAAGAATTAATGAAAGAAGTGTGATAAGGATTCAATTACTATTTTTTAATAAATACCCTGATTATTGGGTAGGTACAGCTTTGAAGTATATAATAATTGGAATATGATCCAAAGCACTAATGGTAAGTCTAATCCTAAGCAGAGAATTTTTTTTCTGTCAAGAATTTTTTCCTTCTTTCTACTTATGTGTAGAAACACATAAGCTTCTCATATAATTCCCTAAATTACAAAGAAGTAACTCAAATGTGCTATTTAAATATAATTTCTTTTGCATTAATTTACCATCCATACTAAGAGTTTTCCCCACTGCAATGCTAACTAGTAATACTAAAGTGAAGTATCTTTTTGTTTTAACTTAGTAAAATAAATTTAAATACTTAAGTATGAGAGGTTTTAAGCTTTACATTTTAATGAACTAACAAAAGCATGCTCTTTTTTTAAATTTTTTAAAAATATATTTTATTGATTTTTTACAGAGAGGAAGAGAGAGGAATAGAGAGTTAGAAACATCGATGAGAGAGAAACATCAATCAGCTGCCTCTTGCACACCCCCTACTGGGGATGTGCCCACAAGCAAAGGTACATGCCCTTGACCGGAATCGAACCTGGGACCCTTGAGTCCGCAGGCCGACGCTCTATCCACTGAGCCAAACCGGTTTCGGTAGCATGCTCTTTTTTTAAATAAATAATATCTAAAGTAACCTAGACACTAAAGACATAGTCTATATCAATAGTAGAAAAATTACCTTAAAACCAACTCAGTGAAATTCTAATTTTTAAAAAATCATTCATTTATAGCATAAAAATATTCACTGAAACAATATGGGGCATACAGAACACCCCAAAGGAAAATTCTGTCATACTAGAATGCATCCAATAAACTTAATAGAAAACTAACGGCAGCACAGTAAGACAATAGTTCTGTATTAATAAAAAAAAAAAAAAATCAAGCTGACTTCCATAATGTTGCTAAAAATGATGTAACAATAGTTAAACACAACTAGGCTATATCTCTTTACTTTTTCTGAGCACTAATATAATCTTTTCAAAGAAAAGACTTGGATTTTTAGATTTATGTAATCTTGAAGTACAAGAGAAAACAAGAACTAGAGCAAATCCTTAAGATCGTTTTTAAAAACATAAAAATGTCTTTGCAAAGAATGCCTTAAAGAAAGAGCAAATCTATTCAATGAGAGCAATAATAACTAGGTCAAATCACACATATAACCAAAATGCAACTTAGTATTTTATTTTTTCAAAAAAAACCCTAGCCACACCAATCATTTTAGACTAAAATAGAAACACACAATTTACATTATGAAACAGTCTTAAACATTTGAAAACATTATTGTTAGATGTATAAAGAAAAATGATAGCATCTTGGTACCAAATTCTTCTAAAGATATATATTTAGGACTAAGGAAACAAACAAGATTTACAGATCATTCTGAGGACCATATTTTAAAAATATTTAAATAGCTTATTTAAAAAATAATAAAGTAATTTATATACCTGACCACTACCAGAAGTTGCCATGTTGATTTCTGCCACTCCTTGACCTTCATTCTGCCGCTCAGCTTCCTGTGAGCCAGCTTCATGCTTGCTCTGAGATGACCTCTGTTAATATGGAGTTAACATCATTACGTAAAAAAATGGTGTCTGCTTTTTCATTTCACAGCTTTTTTTCTTTCTTATTTTAAAGCTCTGAATGCATAAATTATACAGGTTTACAAAGGCATGGAACTACACTTCAGACTTCATAACCTCCAGCATGGCTGGCAGTTGACTATTTCGGTAAGAGGAAAGTGAATTGTGTCCCTTGAGCATTAGAGCTGCACGAGACAAAGGATTTTCTGAGACTCAGAAACACCATCCTCCACCAGCTGTGCTCACATCACTATCAGGAATATAACCCAATTAGAACAAATAACTATCTTTTCTGCAAGGTCACATAATTCTGGCATTTAACAGAGCTGCAAATATAACACTTAAACTGTTATCTAAGCTATAAATACCTTCTGTGAAACTATACTTGTACGTAGAATATATAGATATATATGCTAATAAAATCATATTAAACAAAGATAAGCTCTTAGATTCTGATCTAAGTAAAACTAAAAACCTTTTCTAATGTAACCACCATCTGTTATATGAAATGAAAATGACATTATATCCAGTAAAAGCAATCATTTAGAGAGAGATTATATCTAGTATAAAGCAGTCACTTTGTAAAAATAACACTGAAGAATCAAAGAAAGTTTCCCATTATCTTTTATAGAAACAATTACAAATGTGTTTGCTCTAGGAAAATGATACTCTAAAATAAAAATTATACTTTAAAAAATGTGACAAAATAGTGGATAATTATCTCACAAAATGGCTTCACTGGAAGCTCTTTAAACATCAAGGTTTCCTATACCATTTATAATGTGACAAAAAATTAATTCCATTAATAAACTAGTTAGTATATTTACATGTAGGCTAAAAGTAAGATAGCCCCAATAATTCAGAAATAGAAAAAATAGTGCCACCTGAAAATCACATATAAAATTCAACAAAAGTAGAGACATACAAAGTCAATCTAGAAACAAAAGGAATCAAAACCTATAAAAACCACAACTATTTGACAGTAGCACCATTGAAGATGTTGATGTATAAGCAATTACTGAGCATCTGCTATGTTAGTTACTTGCATTATGTGATAAGGAATACAGTGCTAGTAAAAGCAGACATTGTTCTATGCACTCTTGGAACTTATAGTCCAGTCAGGGATACTACCAAGTAATGAGAGAAGTAACAATAAAGTTAAGGTTTTGACATACGCTCTGAAAGAAGGGTACAAGGTATTATAAGAATACTAGAGGCCCGATGCACGAAGATTCGTGCAAGAATGGGCCTTCCTTCCCCTGGCTGCCGGCACCGCTTCGCTCTGAATGGAGCCACCTTTCCACCTTCCCACGAATGGAGCCACCTTTCCACCTTCCCAGAGGCCTGAAGTGGCTGGGGCGGTGCGGAACGCCTGCATTGTCGCCATGACGACAACGCAAGCGTCCCACCCTGGCCGCTCAGTGCCTGTGTATGCAAATTAACCCACAATCTTTGTTGGGTTAATTTGCATACTCACTCCTGATTGGCTGGTGGGCGTTGCGAAGGTACAGCCAATTTACACCTTTCTCTGTGTAGATATAACAGAAAGAGTCATATGGTCTAGGAGTTTGGGGAAGAACTCTCTTAGGAAGTGTTTGAACTGAGATCTGAAGAATGAATAGGAATTTTTGGAAAAATGATAGAGGTAGAGGATAAAGTTTTTAGGTAAGTAGAAGATCATATGCAAAGAAGCTGAGGTGGAAGGAAGCATGGCTTGTTCTAGAACATCAGGAAATCATGGTGTGGAGAATAGAACATAAAGATAATAAAATAATCTTACTGATTTTGTTGAATTTTAGTGTGATTCTCAGATAGCATTCTTGCCCCAAATAACTAATACTAGCATATTAATGAGAAAAGTTGCATGTAAATTTATTTTTAAAGTCAATTTTTAAATGGTCTAAGAAAATAGGCAACAGAGGAGATCAGTTTGGAGGCTAATATATTACTGTAAATGTGAGATGATGGCACTTTGCACTAGGGAAGCAGTGATGGAGATAAAAGAAGTGGAGACAGAGGTAAATCTGAAGGATTTGGTGATAGATTGGATATGGTGAGTGGAGGAAGAGATCTGGTGTCAAGAATTACTCTTATGTTCCTTAGCTCACACAACGCAATAATGATGATGTCAATCACAGAGATAGGCAATAACTTAAGGAGGATAAAGGTTTTCTGAAGGAGATGGAGTGGTAAGAAGAACTTAAGAAGAGATAATTTATTATGTTTTAGATTTGCATCACCTAAGTGGAGATGCAGAGTAGGCACATATATTTAGGAGAGTGGAACTCAGGGCTAGAAAAATGAATTTGAGAGCCAATATTTTATAGATGGTAACTGAAGCCCTAAGCACAAAAGAGATGGTCTTAGGGAGAGACAATACACAGAAAAGGGAAATAAGCCTTAAGGAATGCCTACAATTAATGCCACATAAAGGAACATGAGCTTTAAAGGCCAAAGAGATGGAAAGAAATACAAAAAGTATTGTCATAGATGCCAAGAGAAGAATATTTCAAACATCAGGAAGTATTCAGTAATATGAAAAGTGTCAAGATGAAGATTGAAAATGCCAATTTCATTCACAGTATAAAAACCACTGATGGTCCATGTTAGTGAAATATGGGAGTAGAAATTAGATTGGCTTGCATTAAGAGTGAATGGTGGGGAGGCAATGTAGACTTGGAGTCTAGAAATACCTTTGGAATGGGGATTGGGAAAGGACAGGAGGGAGTAAAGGGGACAGATGAAGAAAGACAGTTGCAGGGAGCAGTGGGATTGAGGAAGTTTCATTTTATATTTTTAAACATAAGATTTGAGCCTGTTTAAATGTCACTGGAAAAGTGCCATAGAAGAGGAAGAAGATAAATATTTATGAGAAAAGAGGTAAGAGTTAAAAGTTCCTGAGAAGGCAGATGCTGAGAATCCAAAGTGCAGGAAGAAAAAAGGAAGGCAGAATGCTTCCTGATAGGAAGAGAGACAGTGCCTATGAAAACTGCTGTTTTCTCTGTGAAGGAGGAGGTGGAATTATTATAGGGAGGGAGATAAGCGTTGAAATAGTTATTTCCAATAGAGGGAGAATAGGGGTTTCTAGAGAAACACAGGCATGCAGGATGATGATGAATATGGTAAACTTAAAAAAAATCTAATGTTTACTATGCATTTATCACTTGTTATCTATTAATTTATTTAATTCTCACACCAACTCTATAAGGTAGGTACAGTTATTACCCTCATTTTACAAATGAAGAAAATGATACACAGGGAAGATAAATATCTGGCCTGCGGTCACATACCTAGTAAATAATAGAGCCAGAGCTGGGATCACACCCCAGTCTGATTCCGAAGGCCAAACTAATATTTAACACTTACTACCTTTATTTTTCTTCCTCCTTTCTTATTTCCTTCCTTTGTTCTTTCATTGATTTTCGCGACAGGCCCGCCTGCACTCTCTGTCCCAAACTAGTGCTAACTCTGAAGGCAAAGAAGCTACTTCTGATTCCTATGAAAGAATAATCCTAACTCATTTCCTCATTTCTATTGTTGCTGGATAATTTACCAAACGTTTTCTAGCTTAGGACTAAAAAAATTTTTGTTGTTGAGGTATTTACATGTGACAAAATTCACACATTTTGAGTGTACAATTCAATGATTTTTAGTAAATTTACCCAGCATCACCATAATCCAGTTTTAGAACATTTTCATCATTCCAGTAAGATCCTTTGTGCTCATCTTCAGTTAATCCTCATTACTGCCCGCAGCTGCAGGCAACTATTTTCTGTATAAATTTGCCTTTTCTGGACATTTCTTACAAATGGAATAAGTGGACTTATGTGTCTGGCTTCTTTTACTTAGCTATATAGAATGTACCATCAATTTGCCTCTTTTTATTGCCGAATAGTATTCCATTATAAGGATATACCATATTTGTGTATCATTTGTATTCATTCACCAGGCAGTATATATACATTTGCATTGTCTCTACTTTTGGGCTAGTATGAATAATACTGCCATAAACATTTAAATTAAAGTCTTTGTGTAGATATATGTTTTCATCTCTCTTAGATACCTAGAAGTGGAATTACTGGGTCACATGGTACCTCTATGTTTAATATTTTGAGGAACGGTCAAACTGTTTTCCAAGTCGCTGTACCATTTTGCAATCTCACCAACACAGTATTTATTCACATCCCTTGACAATGCTCATTACTACCTTTATGATTACAAGCATCCTAAAAGATGTGAAGTGGTATCTCATTGTGGTTTTGATTTGTATTTTCCTAATGACTAATGATGCTGAGCATATTTTCGTGTGTGTGTGTGTGTGTGTGTGTGTGTGTGTTTCTGGTGCAATGTCTATTCAAATCTTTTGTCCATCAGCTGTTTCCTTATTAATGAGTTGTAAGGAGTAGAGGATGATGAGTATAAATATCTTCTAAATTATGGCTTTGGCTCTTTTAAAAATGTTTTCTTTTTATCATAGTTACAAAATTAAATAGTTTAAATAATCATTACTTCTAAAGACTCAGGAGAATAAACAGAGGTCTCTCACATTTGCCTGCCCTATTTCCTATTCTCTAAAGGCAAACATTTCATCTTTCTCAGGGTTTCTTTGGGATGGGGGCACTTACCTATCTCTAAGTAACCTGCTTGTTTTGCTAGTTCTGCAATTTTCAGTTGAATGCACCACTTATTGATTTCCCACTATTGCACCCTCAAAACCACACTTATCCCGTTCCTCCATTCTTCCAATACTGCTTTATAGTTAGGTCAATTTTTCACTATTTACATTATTTTGACTATTAAATTCTAATCATGGCTGACAGGTGCTGTACTATGATTGTTTTCTTTTACAATTTCTTGCTGTTCACTGCATTAAAGGTTTTGTTTTGTGTATTTGATGTTATGTATTTATGGCATCATCAGTTTCTCTCCTACTGTGTCAATTTCCTTTCCTTTCAATAAATTTAAAAACATTAAGTAGTCTACTGATCTAGTCTTCTTAGATTAATCGCTCCTGAAATCTCAACTGTTCTAATATGGACTGGTTACTTTCTCTATCAGTTGTTTTAGAATTTCCCTTAATTTTCATTCTGGGGAGTTTTTCATTTCTTTCTCTTGTATTGTATTCCCTATGGCTTGGATCCCAAATTTACATTTTTCTTGCTTTACATCTTCATTTAACTTAACTGTATCTTCTAATACCTTCCAGAAAATGGTACATAAAAATACATATTTTGAAACTTTGCCTATCTAAAAAATATATTCTACTTTTAAATTTAATAGGCAGTTTGACTAGAGGTAAATTTATAGACTGGTGTGGTATAATATAAAATATATTTTGTCTCTGTCCTTTGTTTCTGGCACAGAACTTAAAAAACACTTGGAAATTCTTGATTTGTGCAAATAGAGTGACTCAAGGAGGGCACCTAGAAAGCTTCAGGATGGGTACTGGTCACCAGAAAGAACAATCACATTACTAGAGCATTGAAACTCTGGGCCAGACTGACCTCCAGGGAGGGAAAGGGGCTGGAAACTGAGTTCAATCATGTAGCCACTTATTTAATCAAGCATGCCTATATAATGAAACCTTAATTAAAATTCTGGACACCACAGCTCAGTGAAGCTTCCTGGTTGATGAATACACTAATGTGCTGGGAGAGTTATGTGTCCAGATTTATAAGGAGAGAGCATGAAAGCTCTGCATCCTCCATCCCTCACTTCTCCAGATTTTGCCCTATGCAGTTCTTCATTTGGCTGTTCCTGACTGTATCCTTTATAATAAAACTAATTGTAAGCATAGTACTTTCAATGAGTTTGGAGCCATTTTAATGAATTATCAAGCCTAAGGGGGGTTGTAGGAAGTCCCAAATTTATAACCACCTGAGTGCCTTGGCATCTGAATTGGGGGCGGTCTTGTGAAGGACTCTGCCCTAACTGTAGGGCTCTATAAATTTTCAATTGTCTAAAAGTTAGAAGGAAATCAAATTAATCAAGACTTTGATCACTTAATTTAATGAAAAAACTTAAAAAAAGCATATCAATTCTCTAGAACATCTATATTTCAATGATGCCACAGTAATTGTATGTTTTCTTTTCTTAGAATAACTACCTATATTTAAATCTGCAAACAATACAGACAATTTACTAACCTCTGCTTCTGTTGCTTGGGACTGTAAAAGCTGTCGTATACGAAGTATGTCCTTCTCTATTTGCTGAATTCTGGTTACTCTTCGCTAAAATAAAATAAGTGATCAAATTAGATCTAGTTTTATTAAAGACATGAGTGTAAATAATCATACTAAGGCTACCACTTAATATCTCAGGATTATGCCAGACAATTCTTAAGTTAGAATTTAGATATTTATATTCACACACTGATGACATTTAGGTTCAGTTCAATTTTTTAATACATCTAACTTTATTTATTATTATTATTACTTTTTTGTTAATCCTCACCTGAGGATATTTTTCCATTGATTTTTTTTTTTTTTTTAAAGAGAGAGTGAGAGTGGGGGGAGAGAGAAACATCGATGTGATTGGTTGTCTCCCACACGTGCCCTGACCAGGGCCAGGGATTGAGCCTGCAACCTAGGTACATGCCCTTGACCGGAATCGAACCCAGTACCCTTCTGTCTGCAGGCCACTGCTCTATCCACTGAGCCAAACTGACTAGGGCAATACATCTGACTTTATACAACAGATTTATAGCTCTGTTTAGCAAAATGGTACAAATATATGTCAAACTGTATAATGCATATAATGTGAAAACTTGGTGTAAAAGCTATTCTCAAAAAATATTTCAACAAAGGAAATTATACGTGAATTTAATGTTTTATATTATTATATTAATCCAGATGTTAATATAATGTAATAAATTTATATAGAACATGGTATGCCTGTAAAGGGAAAGAGCATCATACTATTTAAGTACTGATGTTTATTAAAACAAATCAATAGTTGATTTGTTTTAATAAACATCAGTACTTAAATAGTATGATTAACCTTCCCCATAGTTATTCCTATTACAAGTCAGTAGTACTTTCAGATTTAGCTTTCCCAAATATCTACTGTGGTTAAACATTATTCCCAGCACTGAGATCACAATGATGGTCAAGCTTTTGCTTACCCACTATCCTGAGATCATCAAGTGAACAGAAAGCAGTAACTACAGATCAAATAATGCAGAATTAAAATAATCAAAAAAATTCTTTTGGAAAAAGCTAGGTTTTGCTTTAATTTTTAAAAATACTAGTGGAAATGGGAAAAACCAAATCATTTACATATAAAAAACTCATGCAAACTGAAATTGTTTTTAATTAGCTTTATGACAGATCAAATATATAGGTTTTAAAAACAAGTACTGCCAATGTTGTCATTTTCTGAAATAATTCTATAGTTGACATTCTAATATTGAGGTATGAAAAACTATATTAATAAGAGTAATTGTTTTGATGGGAGGAAAAAAATGTTAGAAGCTAGATGGAATTATTTTCAAAAAAATTTTTTATTATAAGCCCCATCAATAAAAGATTTCTGAGCATGTATAACCCAATAGATAAATAATAAAAGTACTTCAACAAATAGCTTTAAGCATATCCTATATAATAAAAGCCTAATCTGCTAAGTGTCTGGTCGTCTGTTCAACCAATCAAAGTGTAATATGCTAATGATATGCTAAGACTGCTCAACCGCTTGCTATGACGTGCACTGACCACCAGGGAGCAGATGCTAAATGCAGGGCGAGCTCCACTCGTCCAGAAGCCAGGCTCCCAGCTGGCAAGTGCAGTGGTGGTGGCGGAAGCCTCTCCCACCTCTACAGAAGTGCTAAGCCATCAGTTGAGCATCCCCCAAGAGCTCCCGGACTGCGAGAGGGCGCAGACCGGGCTGAGGGACTCCCCCCGCCCCGCCCCACCAAGTGCACAAATTTCGTGCACCAGGCCTCTAGTACAGTTATAAAACTTATCAACAAAACTTACCCATGATCATATACTAGTTTTGCTTAAATAGCCATGTCCTCCTTTTCTTATTACCATAGTAAAAATGCTCATTGCTGCTATTATTCAATGTTATGATAATCACAGAAAAGCTCAAAAAAGTGCTCAACAACAACAAAAATTCTACTTCTCTCCCTTCCTTTGTAACACTACAACTATTATGCTGGTTCTCTCTATCATGATTCTGAAAATAGTGAACTTAAGGTAAATAATATTCTCTAATAAACAAATCTTACCAAGTCTAATTTACATAATGAAAACACAATGAAGGAAAAATGCCTGTACTTTGGGTAGCTTTCTAAAAATATTGCAAAGATGAGTGATCACTTCTAAATATTTTCTGGTGTTACAGAAACAATCAAACTACACACAATTACTAGCTTTGTAATATTTTATTATTTTCCCCTTTCTCTATATAATTAGCTCCCCTCTAACAATAAAGTCCTAAATTAAAAAATTTAATATTTAGAGGATGAAAATGGAAATTATATCTAACATTCCTCTCCATAACACTACATTTCTGTATTGCCAGTATGTCATTAAGTCCTTAAGTCAAATGTTGTCCACTGAGGTGGGTGATTTCTGACATGACAAACTTTGTGTTTCTGTTCTTCAATGTAAAAATAGCCAGTATTCTTTTTCTTTTTCTATATGACAATCTTGAATATTTACGAAATTATGTTTAAATAAAAAATGCTTAATTGTTCAGGAGTATGAAGTTGGTATGACTCTGAAAAGTAGATTTTAAAAAATTACAATAGTAATACAGTTCAATACAGACTCAGGATAACCTCAACAAATTAGGAACAGAGACTAAATTAACCTGATAAAAGAGTATCTATCAGAAACCTTGTATACTAGTAAACAAAATACTTAACAGTAAAATTATAGAATCCCCCTTTAATGCAAGACTGACAAAGAAGACCAGTATCACGGTTTCCTATTCAAAGATGTATTAGAGTTCTTATATCAAAGAAAAGGAAAAAGAAAAGGAAAAGGAGGAAGAAAACTCATTATTTGCAAATACTATGACAATTTATATAGAAAAATTTTAAAAAAAATCTTCAGATAATAACATAATATGAGTTCAGGAAAATTACTGGATACTTATTACTTAAAAGCAATTTAGTAATGTAATTTTAAAAATCTCATTCACAATAGTAATAGAAACCATAAGCTATCTAGGAATAAATCTTTAAAAAATGTATATAGTAACTTTATGAAGAATAAAGTTCTTATAAAACTCTATTGAAGGGCATAATTTAAGTCATAAATGAATAGAGAGATGTAAAATTAAGACCAATACCTAGTATTTACTGAGTGTTTATTATGTGTAAGCATCTAAGTCAGTGATGGGCAACCTTTTGAGCTTGGTGTGTCAAACTTCGCCAAAAAACTAAGCATAACTCGGGTAGTGTGTCACTTTGAGGAAAAAACATTATTTCGCAAATGTTTCATCCTCAGGAGCAGCAAATGTTTCAGCCTCGGCATGCGGCCATCTCAGTGGCCGCGTGTCATCAGAAATGGCTACGCGTGTCAGTGCTGACACGAGTGTTATAGGTTCGCCATCATTGGTCTAAGTGCTTTGACATGTATTAAATCACTTAATCCTTACATTTTACAGTTTATCATTATCTGTATTTTACTGATGAGAAAACTGAGGCAGAGATCACAGTGCTGCTAAGTAAACAGGCCTAAGATTAGAAGCCAGGAGGTCTGGCTGGAATCCATCCTTTCCAAGAAGCAGGCTCAATATTGTAAAGATAAATTCCCCTCAAATTAATTAATTAATTAATTAATTAATTTTTAAAAATTTCTTTATTGATTAAGGTGTCACATATTTGTCCTCATCCCCCCATTCCCATCCCACACACCTCCCCACGGATGCCCCCACCCCCCTGTTGTCCTTAACCATTGGTTAGGCTCGTATGCATGCACACAAGTCCTTTGGTTGATCTCTCCCCCCTACCCCTACCCCCACCCTCCCCTACCCTCCCTCTGAGGCCCGACAGTCCGGTCGATGCCTCCTTGTTTCTGGGTCTGTTCTTGTTCATCAGTCTATGTTGTTCATCATTTCCCCTAGATGAGTGAGATCATGTGTTACTAGAAATATACTTATAAGAACCGAATGTGAGACGAGCAATAATAGTTATGCTGACAGGCAAATGAATCAGTCTGTAGTGAGTTTCTTTCTGGACCAACAGTTCTTTTGAGACCCAATTTCAATGTCCACCAGTTCCTTATGTGTACATGTCAGCACTGACTTTTCAGCTCTGGATGGTGGACAAATGGTGGTAATGCAGGTCCGACTCCCTCTGGTTTGGTCTCGCCCGGACCCAGGGGCGCGGCCTCACCCGGACTCAGGGGCGCGCGGCCTCACCCGGACCCGGGACCCAGCCTCACCCGGACCCAGGTGCGTGCGGCCTCACCCGGACCCGGGATCCAGCCTTACCCGGACCCAGGGGCGCGCGGCCTCACCTGGACCCGGGATCCAGCCTTACCTGGACCCAGGGGCGTGCAGCCTCACCCGGACCCGGGATCCAGCTTCACCCGGACCCAGGGGTGCGTGGCCTCACCCAGACCCGGGGGCATGAGGCCTCACCCGGGCCCGGGACCCAGCCTCACCCGGACACAGCGGCGTGTGGCCTCTCCCGGACCCAGGGGCGCACGGCCTCACCTGGGCCCAGGACCCAGCCTCACCTGGACCCAGGGGCGTGTGGCCTCTCCCGGACCTAAGGGCGCAGCCTCACCCAGACCCGGGACCCAGCCTCACCCAGACCCAGGGGCGTGAGGCCTCACTCGGGCCCAGGGGCGTGCGGCCTCACCCGGACCCAGGACTCAGCCTCGCCCTGACCCAGGGGTGCGTGGCCTCACCCAGACCCGGGACCCAGCGGGGCTTCGTCTTCTTGATCCCAATTCCTGTTGGTCAATTCCCTCTCAGCAATTCCTTCGGCCATTTTCTCAAAGCTCCGGGGCGGCTGCCGCGGAATTCGTTGGGCGGCGGGCTCGGTGAAGCTCCCGTGCGCCCGGTGCGCGGCGGCAGGCTGGTCCGAGGTCGTTGCGACGGCGCTCGGGTCTGCAGCGGTGGCCGGTCGCCGGGCGTGCGCACCTGGCCGCTTCCGGGGAGCTGAGATTCTCGAAGGACTCAAAGGTCAGCAAGCGCGGAGTCTCCCACCCCATGTCTCCCAGGGGCTCGTCTGTCTGTGCTCGGCAGCGAGCGGAGCCGTCCCCTCAGCCGGAGACTGCTGGGGGAACTGCGCCGAGCACGTTCCAGGCCGCCATTGTGTCGCCAGAACCGTAGTTCTTAAAGTGTAATCTTTGGCTCACTGGCATCAGTGTCATCCCGCGTCCCCCCCTCTTTTATTCTAGTTGTAGAGCATCTGCTCAGCCAGCCCTCCGGTGGTTCTGGATGGTGTCTGCTCTGTTTTCCAGTTGTAGTTTCAAAATTGTTGTGGTAGGCAACAATCAGGCGTCCGCCCTATGCCTCCATCTTGGTCCTCCTTTGTGTAGTTAAGTCTTGATTGTTGTTGGTGTCACTGGGAGGAATTGTCCTCCAGGTCAATTGGCTGTGAGGACCCGCTGTATCCATACAGGAAGAATTGCTGTGCAGGAGACACGTTTATGGGCCGGGACTTGTTCCAGTAGGGCTTTGGCACTCACTGAGTCTGCCTCTTGAATGTGTCCCTTATGCGAGTGGTTGAAATCTGGTGTCGTCTCCCACCGACCACTAGATGCCCTCATTTCTGGGTCTCCAATGGGGTGCAGGTCAGCTACTGTCTGAGGCCACTCAGCAGGAGTTACAGCAAAAACTGCAGTTTTCTCCTCTTTGCTTGAGTGGTTTTGGAGCAGTCTGACTGGAACTGCAATTTATTTGGTTAAGCTGCCACAGGGCAGGCCATTTATATGCAAAAGCTGCTGTTTGGAGCCTAGGCGGGTTTGTAGAATGTGCAGGGCAGGTCTCAGGGCGGGGCGGGGTCTCAGGGCGTCACTAGGCTAGGGCGTGGCAAACAGCAATGGCTGCAAGTCTGCCTTTTCTGCCTTTCCACGTTTCCAAGTCCCCGTGTCCCGTGCTCCAGCGGAGTAAACACTGATTGCTGGGTGCACCTCTGCAAGAAAGTCACTCTCACTTTCCAACACGATGGCCGAGAGTCCAGCTTCTCCCCGTAGGTGTCTGGGTCTCCTGCACGTCCCCAGAAACTGGATTTCAGAGTGATCCGGAGCTTATTTCCCTACAGGTTGGAAAAAAAGCCACGCGTCCCGTCACCCGCCACCAGCCCGATTCATGCGCCTCCGTACCTCAGCCCTTCAGCGTTTGTTCTTTCTTTTTCCTTCTTAGTTGTAAATCTACCATTCAGCCAGCTTTCCCGTGGTTCTGGGTGGTAGACACTTTGTCTTTTAGTTGTATTTTTGAAATTGTTGTGCGCGGCGCAGTTTATTTGTTTAACTTTGCCGCCATCTTGGTTCTCCTCCCCTCAAATTAATTTATAAATTCAATATAATTCTAATCAAAAGTCCAAAAGGCTTTTCTTTGAATTAGATAAGGTGATACAAAATTTCAAATGGAAGAGTAATCAGACAGCATAATCACATTTTCACAAACAAAAATAAGAAGAACTCACCCTCCTAGGTACCAAGGTTTATAAACTACAGCAAAATAAAACAAGTGTGGTATCAGTTCAGTCACAGAGAAAGTAAAATAGACTAATGGAATAGAGTCCAGAAATATCCAGAAACAAATCAACTTAGTATATGCCAGAGATGGCATTACTTATCAATGGGGAAATAGTCAATACCCAATAAATGATGAGAAATTTAGTCAGCAACATAAATTGTTGGAAGCTACCCATTGTTTTCACTATCAGAGAAGTGTAAACAAGGAGCTGATTGTTTAGTGGATACAATGGTAGCTGGAGCAATTTCCTGACCAGATAGTCTCATGTAAATCCTTACTGACAAGATTGTCTGTTATTGGAATTGCCTGCCTAAGGGCTATAGGTGTATCCAAAACTGAATAAAAGGATGGCAAGGCCTGAGCACAAGTGGAGTCCTTTCTCTTGCATTGGGCTCCTGCCTGGCCCCCCAATTTCCAAATTATTATTTCTTGTCTCGTCTCTGTCATTTGCGCGCAGCCCTTCTCCAGAGCCTGAACCCTGAACCACGCGGGATGTGAGTCATCACAATAAACATGCATGTATCTGTATGTATCTGTGTGCATATATATGTGAACATATAATTAGTATGTATTATCTATATATATAAAAGGCTAAGTGACCATTGCATTGGAAACAACCAAACAGATGACCGAGCAGGCTGCATGGGGCGACCAGGCCAGCAGTGGGGTTAGTGAGGGGTGACAAAACGACCGAGCAGCAGGCTGCATAGGGCTACCAGGCCCGCAGGGGGGAGCAGCTGGGGACGACCAGACCAGCATGAGGGGCGACCAGGCTGGCAGAGAGGGGACAGTGAGGGGTGATCAGGTTGGTGTGGGGGGGGGAGGGGAAGTTGGGGGCGACCACGCCAGCAGGGGGTGCAGTAAGGAGCGACCAGGCTGCCGGGGGGGGGGGCAGTTGGCGTGACCAGGCTGGCCGGGGGGGGGGGGGGCACTTGGAGGCTATTATGCCTGAAGGGGGGCAGTTGGGGGTGACCAGGTCAGCAGGGGGTCAGTTAAGTGCTATCAGCCAGGCAGGAAGGTGAGCAGTTAGGAGCCAGTGGTCCCAGATTGTGAGAGGGATGTCCGGCCCAGATTGTGAGAGGGATGTCTGGCAGTCAGACATCTCCTGAGGGGTCCCGGATTGGAGAGGGTGCAGGCTGGGCAGGGGAGGGAAGTTAGGGGCAATTGGGCCGGCAGGGGAGGGCAGTTAGAGGCGACCAGGCCTGCAGGTGAGGGCAGTTAGGGGCAACCAGGCTGGCAGGGGAGGGCAGTTGGGAGTGACCAGGACAGCAGGGGAGGGCAGTTGGGAGTGACCAGGACAGCAGGGGAGGGCAGTTAGGGGCAACCAGGCCTTCAGGGGAGGGCAGTTGGGGGCGACCAGGCCGGTAGGGGAGGGAAGTTAGGGGCAACCAGGCTGGCAAGGGAGGGCAGTTAGGGGTGACCGGGCCAGCAGGGGAGCAGTTAGGCGTTGATCAGGCTGGCATGGGAGTAGTTAGAGGGTGATCAGGTTGGCAGGCAGAAGCGGTTAGGGGTAATCAGGCAGGCAGGCAGGTGAGCGTTTGGGAGCCAGCAGTCACGGTGGGATCGGGCCTAAAAGGGCAGTCGGACATCCCTCGAGGGGTTCCAGATTGCAGATAGTGCAGGCTGGGCTGAGGTACACCCCCCCCCCCCCAGTGTGCACGAATTTTGTGCACTGGGCCTCTAGTTATATATATATACATTTTAAAATGTGTGTATATGTATAAAATTAGATTCCTACCTCCAAATCATACATAATAGTAAAATTTGAGATTAGTTAAAGACCCAATTATAAAAATAAAATATTAAAATTATTAGAAATAGTAGGAGGGAACCTTTATGATTTCAGGATAGGAACAAATGTTTAAATAGGCATAGAAAACACAAATATGGCAATATAATTAATTTTGCTTTATAGTAAAACTTAATTTTTATCACAAAGCTAAGATAGGTAACGGGTTTGCAGGGAAGGGTTATGATGTATATTATCTATATTAAATATTCAAGAATAAGACATTTAATATAACAGAAAATGGTAAAGATATAAACAAAAAAATCCAAATTCTAATAAATATATGAAAATATATTCAACTTCAGTAGTATTTAAGAAAGTATAAACTAAATGACAAAATAAAATTTCATTTCCCAATGGTTGTTCATTATAAAGTCAGACTCAAGTAGTAAAGAAAACATGCAAAAGAAAAATGAACTCTCACATACTATTTGATAAAGACATTTTGAGTGGAATTTGTTAAACATAAGTTCAAAACACTCATACCTAATGGCAATTATACTTTTAGATATATACCCTAGAGCAGAAGTCAGCAAATTCGGGCCTGCTAGCCATCCAATTTTTTGAATTAAGTTTTATTGTCACATAGCCATTTCCATTTGCTTCCATACTGTCATCTATGAATGCTTTCTTGCTACAAAGGCAGAGTTGATTTCTTGTGACAGAGACTATATGGGCCACAATATCTAAAATCTTTACTATCTGGCCCATTATGAAAAAGATTGCTGATTCTTGACCACAAAAACTTGCACATATTTACAACATATGAATAAGTATGTTTATCTTAGTTGTTTTAATAGTGAAAAATTATAAATAAATTTCCATCAACCAAGAAATATATCAAACTATATCATTCATCTATATTAATAAAAGGTTAATATGCTAATTAGACCGGGTTGACCGGCCATCTTCTGGACGTCCAACTTCCTTCTGGACAAAGCCATGGTGGTGGGGGCTGAGGCAGAGGCAGTTAGAGGCGATCAGGCCAGCAGGGGAGGGTAGTTGGGAGCGAGACCAGGCCTGCAGGGGAGGGCAGTTGGGGGCGAGATCAGGCCAATAGGGGAGGGCTGTTAGGGATGATCAGGCAGGCAGAGGCAGTTGGGGGCGAGATCAGGCCAGCAGGGGAGAGCAGTTGGGGGCAAGATCAGGCCGGCAGGGGAGAGCAGTTGGGGGCGAGATCAGGCTGGCAGGGGAGGGCAGTTAGAGGCGATCAGGCAGGTAGGCAGAGGCAGTTAGGGGCAATCAGGCAGGCAGGCAGGTAAGCGGTTAGGAGCCAGTGGTCCCAGATTGCAAGGAATGTCCAATTGGAGAGAGTGCAGGCTGGGCTGAGGGGGACCCCCCCCTCTCGTGCACGAATTTCATGCACCGGGCCACTAGTATAATTATAAAAGATTATGACAATACAAAAGTATAAGTAGCCTTCACCCTTCAAATCCTTTTTGCAGAAGCAAGCACTATTAATTTGATGTACATTTTTCCAACCTTTGCTTACATGCCTATAAGAGAGTAGGAACCCCAGTAATAGGTGTCTAAATATGTGTTGAACAAATAAAGTAGTAAATAAATAAATAAACTGTTAACAGAGGTATATGGAAACTAACAACCTCAAATAGGCATGAACAAGAGTAAATTTTGTTTTGAGTTTCCCTAAAATGTTTACCAGTCATTTGTATGTGTTTTACTAGTCATTTGTATTTTCTTTTCAATAAACTGACAGGTTATATCCTCTATTCATTAAAAAAGAATTGTCTTTTTTTTTAATTAATTTGTAGGAATTCTAATAATTATAGGGATATTAACTATTTTCTCTGTATGTGCTACAAATATTCCCTTTTAATGTATCTTCTGCGGGATGAACATTTTAAAATTTTATTAAAAAAATTCATTTCCATTTATTGCTTTTGAGTTTCCATTCTTAAGAAAGTCTCTTTTGCCTTATATTTTCTTCTATTAATTTTAGATTTATTTTTTACATTTAGATATTGAATCCATTTGTAATTTTTCTTGGACAGATATGAAATAAGGATCTAACTGAATTTTTCTTCTTCCAAATAGGTTGCTAATTGTACTATTACTTACCATTTCAACCCAAATTTATAATGTAACTTTTATTATACAAACTAGAGGTCCGGTACACAAAATTCATGCACGGGGGGTCTCCAATCTGGGACCCCTCAGGGGATGTCTGACTGCTGGTTTAGGCCCGATCCCGCAGGGTTAGGTAGACCCGCCAGATGACTCCTAACCACTTGCCTGCCTACCTGATCACCCTTAACTGCTTGCTGGGGGGCAGGGCCAGCCCTGGGAGGGGCTGTCTGCCTACCTGATTGCCCGTAACCACTGGCCTGCCTACATTATCACCCTTAACCACTTGCCTGCCTACCTGATCACGCCTAACCACTGGTTTTCCTGCCTGATCACCCCTAATCACTCTGCCTGCCTGCCTGATTGCCCCTAACTGCTTGCTGTGGGGCAGGGCCAGCCTGGTGAGGGGCCGTGGTGGTTCTGGTCTAATGGTCATTATAGTCATGATGCCATTATGGTCTCTGGCCTTTTATTATATACGATTCCATGTAATCTTGCATCTCCTTCTACTTCCCATTCTGATCCACTTGCCTATGTATATTCTTGTGCTATCACAATGTGATTATTAAGACATCTTTACAGTAATGTTTAATGAATGTAAATCCCTACTTATTGTGATTTCTTTCTTAAATATTTTTGGAAACTCTTACATTATAAGCCTTAGAATCATTTTTCCAAGTTCCAAAAAAAGTATTTAGATTATAATTAGAATTGTATTATATTTATATACTAATTTAAAAAATATAAATATTTTTATGATATTAATATCTTCTTATCCAAACTTCTCTATTTTTTAAAAACTGAGTTATAATTGAAATATAACAGTATATTGGTTTTAGGTATATAACATGAATACTAAAGTCTCTTTTTGTTAATGTCTCACAAATAGTGCAGCAATGACAATCATAAAATCTATACCTATATTCTTATTGCCTTAAGTAAATGCTTCTGTAGGACATATTCCTAGAAGTCCTACAAAATTACCAGGTCAGAAGGAATATGCATTTAAATTTTTACAGGTAGTGCCACACTGTCCTCCATAAATGTATCAATTTATTCTTACAAAAAACGGGGTAGACATTGCTTCTTACTTTCACACTCTAACGAGTACTGCATGCCATCAAACTGTAAAGTTTTTGCCACTCTGATAGGCCATAAAACAAACAAACAAAACCACCACCATCATCTCCACCACAACCACCAACATAAAAACAACCTATTTTACATTATATTTCCCTGATGACTAATGATGTCTACTAACCACTTATACTTATTCATGATAGGACTAATCAACATATCTTCTGATTATTTTACTATTTGGTTGGTTTATTTTTAATTGATTTGTAGGTGCTCCCTGTACATCAGGAATATTAATTCCTTACACATATATGCTACAAACATTTCCATTATTTGCCTTTACACTCTGTACAACATTTCTTTAACCCTAACCTTGCTATTTCCAGGATAAATGAATGTTTGTATTTCTAAAAATGTGGACTGAAACTTCCTTAGAGTATTAACTACCAAAATAAAGAACAATGTATTCCAGAATAAAATAAAAAATGACCATATCAGCACATATCTCGGCAAAATGGCCAAAAAAAACCCCACCAGTTAATCTATCTTCTAGCACAGTGGTCGGGAAACTGCAGCTCGTGAGCCGCGGTTTGCTGCTCTGTTGGCTAATGAGTTTGCCGACCACTGACCTAGACTCTCGATTCCAATAATTACAGGCTGTTGTTGTTCCTTGTGATTAAGTCCCTATCCCAGTGGTTGGCAAACTCATTAGTCAACAGAGCGGCAAACCGCGGCTCACGAGCTGCAGTTTGCCGACCACTGTTCTAGCATATAGATTAAACTGCCTGGAATACACCTACTTATGTTACACAAGAATTTTCACATCTATCACGTTATTTTGTTCCTCTAAAAACAAGGATCTCTAAAAACAAACACTTAACAAATACAAAATAAATGAACTTCTATATATAGTATTTATATATTCATATTCTAAGAAGATAAATTCATATAAACCAAAGTAATATTTCTTGTTTTTTTCTGTAAACAAAACAAATCTGCCTGACATTTTAAAAGTAATTCCTTGAAAATCCCAAATATCACAAATACTAAATTTAAAATATAGTTTTTGGAAATTCTTTGTATATTCTTCATTTTAATTCTTTGTCACTTATATGGTGATAAATATCTTCTCTGAATTTATAACTTTCTTTAAGGTTCCTTGTGAAAATAAATTCTTAATTTTAATACAGTAAAATGTATCAATCTTTTATAACTAAGTGTTTTATATATATTTTATTTTAAAAATCCTTTCATTTTCTACTGAAAGGTTTATTTTAAAAGCTTTACTTTTGACATTTAAGATATTAATCTGAATGGGACAGGGTTTGGGGAAATTTTAAGAGAATTTATTATATATACATATTATAACATATGTATGTATTGAGCATCTAGTCTCATTGTGAAACTAACAGGCTTGGACTATGAAAGATATATGGTTTGGTGTTTAAGTATCACCTTAGTCTACCACCATACTCCAGCACAAATAGCATATACATTATGTTTATGAAGCTACCTCATAAAAGATGAAGACTTTGGGGAATTAAAATGTCTTGTATTAGTGATTTTAAAACTATGAAATAAACTTTTCAGAATATAAAAATGCAGTTATATTACACATATGAATGTAGCTCTCCCTTTTATTTGCTAACGAAAACCTTTAAAATAATTTTTTCCTCCCAATTTGTTCATATATACACTTTTTAAATTTTCCATGCTTGCTCTGAAACAGATAAGGCAACCAGCAAAGCCTCTTCAGGGCTTAAAAACATTAGTAATATAAAATTCAATATATGGAAATGCTTAACAAATAACCAAGTCAGTTAATATTCTCTCCTGACGTAAGTTGAAGGATGAAATAGGGAAGTGTTCTCTATCCAACTCATTTCATATTTCCCAATGTTCTCTTTATATGTTTCCGTCTCCAATCTGGGACCCCTCGAGAGATGTCCGACTGCCCGTTTTGGCCCGATCCCACTGGACATCCCTCTCACAATCCAGGACTGCTGGCTCCCAACCGCTCAACTGCCTGCCTGCCTGATTGCCCTTAACCACTTCTGCCTGCCGCCTGATCACCCTCTAACCACTCCCTGTCAGCCTGATCGACACCTAACTGCTCCCCTGCCGGCCCGATTGCCCTAACTGCCCTCCCCTGCCAGCCTGATCACACCTATCTGCCCTTCCCTGCTGGCCTAGTCACCCCTAACTGTCCTCCCCTGCAGGCCCGGTCTCCCCTAACTGCCCTCCCTTGCTGGCCTGATCGCCCACAACTGCCCTCCCTTGCAGGCCTGGTCCCCTCCAACTGCCCTCTCCTGCAGGCCTGGGTCCCCCCAAACTGTCCTCCCCTTCAGGCCTGGTCACCCCAAACTGCCCTCCTCTGCCGGCCATCTTATGTCCACATGGGGGTGACCATCTTGTGTTGGAGTGATGGTCAATTTGCATATTACTCTTTTATTAGATAGGAGGATAGTGTCAAAGATAGATTAATAGTTTAGCTTGTGCTAGCTTTAGTTTATTAAATCAGTTACCTGTGCTCGTTTTTCCATATCTTGGCATGTTCCTAGTTGTTCTTCCATTGCAACTCTGATTTGCCTTGCTTCATATTCCAATTGCCTCCTGGTCATATCAGTTTGTAAGGAAAACTGAAGCCATAAATAAAATTAAAGTGTTAATATCTCATGCTTGTGTGTTTAAGAAAAAAAAGTACATAAATACCAACAAAGAAAATAAATAAGGAAATATGTATAAGTTATAGTGCATGAGAAAATTGTATTTCACTCCAAGGAGTCCTAAAATATAAATTACAGGTCCTAGGCTCAGTCTGGGTCCCTAACATGAAATGCAGAATTGAAACATTTTTACTGCCCCATAGGCACTAATGTCTAATTAAATTGTACTATTACATTTAACATGCATATAATTGGTCCAGTAAGCCTATCTTTAGTTTCCTTCTGATTCTTCTTCATTGAAGAGGTACTACTTTTAATTATTAAAAACTAGTATATTAATGTGGACAACATAGAAAAATAAAAAATAGGTTCATTATCCTCAAGTTTGTACCTCAATTTAAGGTAAGGATTACCATATACATGCAGACTAAACAGAACTCCATTTGTAAAATGAACAAAATGGGATAAGAAAAAGCTTTCTGTAATATAGATAGTCATAAATCGTGAGGACAAAATCAACACAAGCCCAAGGATTCCAGATTGTATTGTCAGTTAACTTAGAGGAACTCTGACCCTTTTCCTGTTTCTAGGAAGAATGTATTCCTCCAGGCATACCCAAATCTTGGGCTGCAATATGGAAGAAACTCTGAATGTTATTTCTAATTCCCAATTAGCCAGCTGTAACTCTACTGATGCGTCCTCCACTTCCCACTACACTCCACAAAAAAAGACGAACATAACACAGTATGTTGCAATAATATGCTTTAGAGCTGATATTTTAAAATCAATGTCTACATCTTGATACACATTTCCATATGAAAGTGTTCTTAACTTGGCTTCCCAATAGTAAAAGCAAAATTCGTAAAATTAAAAAAATTTATGAAATGCAAGCAATTGAAATTGGCTAACGTTGCCAATTAATCCATAGTAATGTCTTACATTACCTATTAAATAAATGTGATTATTAAATAAATTCATCAAGGAATAATTATTTTACAACTGATCTTTGTTTCAGATATTAACCAGTTGCTCTTGAATTGTCACATATATCTGACCCATTTCCTAAACCTGACTACACACAGGCAGTGGTCTCTAAATTTGTATATTTTAATTACCAAGGTGAATGCTGAACAAAACTATACTTTGGTATTTTTGTTTGTAAGAGTAAAAATCCCTCCAAATCTTCCTTGTTCGGAATGTCATTACACACACTCAGATTACAGTGCTAACAACTCTACAATAACTGTTCTTTCACTATTTGTGTCTCCTTATTTCCCAGAATGGTGTTAAGGACATTGTCAGGGAGGAAGATCTTCTCTCTTCCTCTCAAAACCCTGAAAGAGTGTCCTAGAACTGACTAAGCACTTAAGCTTCTAGTTCTAGCTCCTGCCAGACAATGCCCACTCAGGCAGCCTGGCTAACTACATGTTTTGGAAAAAGGTTTTTCTTCTATTTTTGCTTTTTGTTTATTATGTTCCTCAAAAGTACTATTAAAAAATGAAAAATCTAAGCTAAGAGAGAAAGATATATTTTAAATATATCTTCTTAAAATATTTTTAAAAGTTAGAAAAATATTTATAAACAACAGTTGAAATACAGTCTTGGTTGAAATTATTAATTTATTTTAGAAATGTGCTTATATGTGCCACCTCCATCAATTAAGACAGTTAGGTGGGGAGGGAGAAGCTGACAAGATTAAATTCTTTTTTTTACACAGCTATATTTGTTTGCAAAACAAACAAATTTTAGTACATGCAAAAAGTTCTAAGATCCAGGTCAAAAGCTATTGTCATTTATAATAACTGAAAATAGCACTCAAATTATCTTCAAAGATTTTTTTTTCAAAAACTATCTGGCATGATTCCTATAATATGGTTCAAAAAATGGACAGATGGTGATAAACACTTCTACAGTGTATGTTTGGCAACTCAATACACAATAAAAACAACAGTTGCCTAGTTAATTTCTGAGTCCTTTAGAATTCAAACAATAGGTTTTCAGAACTCAGGGCTTAAAAATAAATATTTGCTTGAGCACAATGAAGTTTTATCATCATTATAAACAAAAATTCATTAACTATTATATATTCAAGTTTAAAGTTAGTGCAGTTATCCCACATTTTTAATAGATAATTTAGGTACTTTTAAAAATCAAGTTAGTGCCCTAGCCGGTTTGGCTGTGTATACAGCGTCGGCCTGTGGACTCAAGGGTCCTGGGTTCGATTCCGGTCAAGGGCACATGCCCGGGTTGCGGGCTCAGTCCCCAGTAGGGGGCGTGCAGAAGGCAGCCAATCAATGATTCCCTCTCATCATTGATGTTTCTATCTCTCTCTTCCTCTCTGAAATCAATAAAAATACATTAAATAAATAAATAAAATAAAAATCAAGTCAGTAAAGTCTATAATAAGTCATATTGCCAAGCTACTTACATTTTCAGTTAAAGGAAGACTATCTATTCTTTTAGTGAGATTCTGAAGTTGAGCGTAATACCAGTCTTTTTCCTTTTCTTCTTTGTCAATATCAGCAAGAAGTAATGATCTGTTTGTTTTTTTTAAAAAAAGGTTAAGGTTACACAATGCTAATATACAGTACATAACAGCAATTCTTATTACCTGTTACTGTAAATTTCTCTCTTCAAGTTAAAGTATTAATAATGAATAAATGAAAAACATTGATTTTTGAAGATGGGACTTACAATGTTATAATCATTGAAAGTTGAATATTAAAAAGGTTGTTTTCAGCTAAACAAGATGCTAATCAACATTATAATATTTACATTTCACCAAAGGCATTGTCTTCACATTCATGCAGTCTAAGAATATGATGGTTTGTAATAAAAAGTCCATTTATAACAAACCTCCAAACTAATATAAGAAAAAAAAAAAAGGTACAATAAAGAAAAGGAGTAGGTATGCAGAAAATGAACTTAGAGTATAAGAAGCTACTGAATTGGACACAAATGTAGTTTTTTGCTTCTCAGCAGCCAAAATAGTAAAAAATATATTGTCACTGTACAATAAGAAGTTATTCTGAGGGAAACAACATTTTTCTTAGTTTGGAATTTGAAGATGAATTTATGTAATTTCTGAACTACCCAAGAGATGTTGTCCTCAATAACAATCTATATATGAAGATACTCTATATGATCATTATAAACATAAATGCAAACTATGAGTGTCACTGAGATAAAACTCAGTTGGTACAAAGCATTATGCTAAGCGAAATAAGCCAGTCAGAGAAAGATAAATATCACATGATCTCACTCATTTGTGGAATATAATGAACAACATAAGCTGATGAACAAAAACAGATAGAGACAGAGAAGCATCGATCAGACGCTCAAACCTCAGAGGGAAGGTAGGGGAGGGTGGAGGTAAGGGCGAAGAGATCAATCAAAGGACTTGTATGCATGCATATAAGCCTAACC
The DNA here is from genome assembly GCF_951640355.1 of Cnephaeus nilssonii. Taxonomy (NCBI): domain Eukaryota; kingdom Metazoa; phylum Chordata; class Mammalia; order Chiroptera; family Vespertilionidae; genus Cnephaeus; species Cnephaeus nilssonii. The sequence goes on from NC_137073.1 coordinate 49,571,452, forward strand.
AATGGACACAGACAGCAGACGGTTGAGGGCATGAGTGGGGGTGGGGTGGGGGTGGGGGCAATAGGGGAATAAGAATATGTAATACCTTAATCAATAAAGAAAAAAAAAAGTATGTGATCTCTTTTCATGTGGCTCTTTCCCAAAGCTGCTACTATTACCATTTTCTTGTTTATTTATATTTCCAGAGATATTCTATAACTATGTAAGGATATATGTACATTCTTAAACATAAACAGTACCATATGTGTTACCTGATAACTTATTTTCCACTAAAAAAATCTACCTTGGAGATAATTTTTTATCAGGTCCAATGTATTTTTAGGCAGGGACATAGTATTCCAAGGTATTTTGGAATCCATAACCAGTTCTGTGCTAGAGGACATTCAGGATCTTTCTAACCTTTTGCTATTATAAAGAACTAGAGGCCCAATGCACGAAATTCGTGCACTGGTAGGGTCCCTAACTGCTGCCGGCTGCCGACCAGGTCCTCCCTCCCTTCCCCCAGCTGGCCCCGCCCCTTGGCTGAACTCCTGGACGAACTCCCAATTGAGGGGACAATTTGCATACTACACTTTTATTATATAGGACTAGGGGCCCGGTGCACGAAATTTGTGCACTGGGGGTGGGGGGTCCCTCAGCCCAACCTGCCCCTCTCACATACTGGGAGCCCTCAGGGGATGTCCTTCTGACAGCTTAGGCCAGCGCCCCACGGGGAGCGGGCCTAAGCCGCAGTCTGGCCTCCCTTTGTGGGAGGCAACCGGGCCGATCAGGGGAAGGCACCAGCCCCATCACCCCGCTGCTGCAGCCACTGCCAGTCACCACAGTCACCTAGGTGTTTTCATCAACAGACTCCAGTCCCTTCACTAAGAAAAAATGACAACTTTTTTTATGCATTTTCAAGATGTGTCTTTCATAGGATATGCATTTCTTTCTTTCTTTTATCCTCACCTGAGGATATGTTTCCATTGACTTTTAGAGAATGTGGAAGAGAAAGGGAAAGACAAAGAGAAACATCAAAGTGAGAGGAACACTTTGATTGGTTGCCTCCTGCATGAGCCCTGATCTGGGCCCCGGCCAGGGAGGAGCCTGCAACTTACGTACATGCCCTTGATCAGAATCAAACCCAGACCCTGCTGTCGGCAGGCCGAGGCATTATCCACTGAGTCAAACCGGCTAGGGCAGGATATGACATTTCTTAGCCCTCCAGCAGTGGAGCTTTGTTTTTTTTCTCCAGAAGAGTGGTGGAAAAACCCTAGATCACCTTTTTGGATTCTTATTACCCAAGTTACTAAGAATATTACCAGTGGCATACAGGAAGCTTAGCCAATGTGCAGTCAGGAAAGGTGTTTCCTCTATAGTTCACACCAATCGAGGGCTGGGCCCTGCCCAGGCCTAAAGCCTCTGGCCGAAGCTTTAGGCCTGGGCAGGGCCCCTCTAGCTCCCTCTGATCACCGGCTCAGCCCCTGCCCAGGCCAAAGCGACCCCCAGCTCCCTGCGATTGATCGCAGGGGATCTGCTCCTGCACCAGGCTGAAGCGACCCCCAGCTCCTGCCCAGGCGATCGATCGCAGGGGGTCCGCTCCTGCACCAGGCCAAAGCCGACCCCCAGCTCCCTGCGATCGATTGCAGGGGGGTCTGCTCCTGCACCAGGCTGAAGCGGATCCCCAGCTCCCTGCAATCAATCACAGGGGGGTCTACTCCTGCACCAGGCTGCAGCGACCCCCAGCTCCCTGCGATGGATGGCAGGGGGTCCGCTCCTGCCCAGGCCTTACCTCACAGTGACCTGGGTGCCAGGATGTTCCTGGGACACAGGCCCTGGGAGCCTATGTATGCAAATTAACCGCCATCTGTTTTTGGGGTTATTTTGCATAGTCACTCTGATTGGCTATAGGCATAGCGAAGGTACGGTCAATTTACATGTTTGTCTATTATTAGGTGAGATGCTGCAATATCTTTACACATAATATCATTTCACACATGTGCAACCATATATACTGCCCTTGTTAGGTGTTATTTATGTACCTATTATCTTCACCAATGTAAATGTTTTATTAAACTTTTTTATTGTTGTAAATGTAGGTTGCTTTTCCTCCAAAAATGGTCTATCACTATGGTTTTAGTTTGACTTCTTTTAGTATGAATGAGGGTAAGCATTTTTTCAGTAGCCATTTGTATTTTCTTGTCTGTGACTTTTTCTTACTTATAGAACCTCTTCTATATTAAGAATAACCACACTTCGTCAGTTATATGGGTTGCAAATATAATTTGTCAGTTTATCATGTATCTTTGAACTTTGTTTACAATGTTTGCCATGTAAGATTTTTTTTTTTAAGATTTTTTTATATTCTCTTTATTTTAACCCTCACCTGAGGATATTTTTTTCCAGTGAGTTTTTGAAAGAGGGGAAGGAAGGGAGGAGGAGAGGGGAGAGAGAAAAAGAAACATCTATGTGAGAGAGACACATCAATTAGTTGCCTACCGCACGCATCCTGACCAGGGCTGGTGATGAACCTGCAACCAAGGTACGTGCCCTTGACCAGGAATTGAACCCATGACCCTTTGGTCCATGGGCTGATGCTGTAATCATAATCAAACTGGCCAGGGCATGATATTGTGGATATTTTCTATTATGGCTTCTGGAGTTTGCTCATACACGGAGAGAAATGCTCCCCACTCAGATATTGTTACTTTAAAATCCTGTTTGATTATAATTTGTTGGAAAAATCTGTATATATATATGTGGAAAGTTCTATGCTTTCTAAAATTCTCTTCCCTTTACTTGAGAAGCAATTTTTAAAATAAAAAACAAGCCTTCACTTTTGATGTGGTAACCTCAATAGAGAGGGAACCCATGGTAGGAAAATAAGCCCTGCTTATGATGTAGCAACCTTAGAAGCCATACTTCCTTCCCTTTCTAACAACAGAAGCAGGAAAAAGCACCGTAGAAAGCCTGAACCCTTTTCAAAAGCTGAGCACCAAACTAGCATAAAGATATGATATGATTCTATTTTTCAGCTTTCCTTGGTGAGGACCTGTAGGACCCAGCAGGACTAAAGGAGGCAAAAGAGATAGATAGGTGGTGATACTCTGATTACCCTCTAATAAATAGGCTTATGAAATAAGAGCTGGGTATGTAAAGTGAGAGGTCAAATGTTACTGATGGTGGTAGAGTAAGGGGGAGGTTAGAAAGAATAGGGACAAATTGCTACTATAAAGTTTAAGCTCAAACTGTAAAAAAAAAAAAAATGCTTTGGGAAAGCCAAGGCTATAGTGTCTTGAACCAAAATGATAACAAGTGGTTAAATGATAGTAGTTGACCTTGTAACTCACACAGCAGTGCTTGAAACTCAGAAATTAAACTAGGTCTAGACCCAGAAGCAGGTAGGTCTTTAGGGTTTAGTGTACTAATGGCTTATATAGTGACTAGAGGCCTGGTGTATGAATTCGTGCACCACTGGGGTCCCTCGGCTTGGCCTGCGGGATCGGGCTGAAACTGGTTCTCTGACATCCCCTGAGGGGTCCCAGGTTGCGAGAGGGAGCAGGACAGGCCGAGAGACTCCACCAGTGCACAATTGAGGCCGGGGAGGGACGCAGGAGGTTGGCCAGCCGGGAAGGGGCTGTGGGAGGGCTCCAGGGCATCTCGGGCCCATATCGCTCAGAACTGATCGGCCAGACCCCAGCAGCAAGCTAACCTACCAGTTGGAGTGTCCACCCCCTGGTGGTGAGTGCATGTTATAGCGACTGGTTGATCAGTCGACTGTCTGCCCCCTGGTGGTCAGTGCATGTCATAGTGAGTAGTTGAGTGGCCTTAGCATATTACGCTTTGATTGGTTGAATGGCTGACCAGTTGACCAGACACTCAGCATATTAGGTTTTTATTTTATAGGATTGTCAATAGTCTTCTTTAAAAATGCTTCTTCATTTAAGCCTCATGTCTTCTTAGTCCTCTAGCTAATTCAGAATCACCTAGAGGAGTACGGTGATTAAGTTATTAGGTACTTAATAAGTATTTGTTAAATTAATGGCTAACATGACAATAGCTAACATTTATTAAGTGCTCTCTATATAAGAGATACAGTGCTAAGGACTTTAAAAAAAAAATCTATAGATGTTTAAATCTCCTTCTATAGACGGGAAAACTGAGGTTCAAAAGGCTTATAGAGCTATTGACCTGGTTTTGAATCCTAGTTTGACTACTTACTAGCACTTATCTTGTGCAATACAGAAAAAGAGAAAAAAAAGAGGCAGAGAGAATTAATCTCTGACTTAAGGGAGGTCTAGAAAGAAAGAATAGAAACATAGGGGAGAACATCATCAAAGAAATAACATGCAGAATTTTCAAAAGCTGTAGAAAACAAATTTTCAGATCAAAAGGGCACACTAGTATCCCGCACGATGAATGAAGAAAACACACACACACACACACACCAAGGCATTGTAAAAGCTTCAAAGAGGAAAAATGGTTGCCTACAAAGGTATAAGAATCAGCCTGGTATCAAATCTCTCATCAGTAACATTGATAATGAGAGGAAAATGAATTTGAACCTAGTCCTACCCAAACTATCAATCAAGTGTGAGAGCAAAATAAAGATACTGTTACATAAGCAAGGTCTCAATTTTCTTCCCTCCAACACAGTGAGAACAAAGAGGATGCAAGATCTATCAGAACTACACACACAACACCCTCTCCTCTCTCTCTGTCTGTTAATAAAATAAGGACTCAACCTACATGAAGCAAAGTTCCTAAGAAAGTCAGTATGCTCATATGTCCTTTGCCTCTTAACAGAGCTCAAAGGGGACAAAGATGAAAGACCATGGATCCTGGTTAGCTTCTTCTTTTTCAGCATAGTATTTCCTACACTGTCAGACAGAAACAGTCCAGGTTCAAAGTACAAAACAGACTCATGTGAACTTAAGAGATGTGACTCATGTGAACACTACTGGTCCAGATGATTATTCCTATTTTTGTAGATGGACAAACCTAAAACCAGAGAAAGTAATCAAAGGTCATTTGTTTCTCAGTGAAATATACTGGACCTTTTTCATATGTTAATATTTTATTTTGACAACTCTATAAGGTATTACCATATCCCAATTTTACAGATGAAAACGATACCAAAATTTAATGACTTGACCAAGGTTCCAGAGCTAATATGTGACATTTTTATACATGTTAACATTTCTTGAATGTCTATTAGAATTTTTAGGAATATAAAGATAATAAAGTTTCATTCATGCACTGAGGAATTTATAACCTTTTAGGAGACATATATTTTTGATAAAATTCTTGATAATGATATATATATTCTGATATTTGTAATGTGATGATTTTAACTGCAGGAAGAATACACTGGCTGTGAGACCAGAACTCATTCCATATGTCAAGCAATGTTTTTGACCCAGAAATTGATAAATTAAGAAATGTTTTATTTGTGGCACTTGTAACAGGTCTTCCATAACGCAAACAGTCACCTTATAGTAGATCTAGTAGTTACTTTAGTTCAGAAGATAAACAGAAATGCAATTTAAAAATCAGCTACATATTTTAACATAGAAATTGCCATCCTGGGTAGGACCCAATGTGGAGAGCACTCAGAGTATTTATGTGACAAAATATAAATCTTACAATCCCAAGAAATTGCCTCCTTTAAATTTTTAGATTTCGTATAGGGACAATCAGCCACATACTATCTTTGAGTTAATAAATGCAAAATGCTCTCTAAATGTTAGTGGTCACCCATTGTACATGCTTCATAATTCATACCTTGTATTACAAAATGCAAAATAATAGCAAAAATTGAGGCATACAAATCTATGTTTGCTATTTAATGAAAAAAAAAAAAGTTACCTCTCTTTCTCAAGTTCTTCTAAATAACCAGTATTTTCTCTGCTTCCGTTTACAAACCCTCTTCTTGGAAACGAACCCATAGGAACAGGACTGCACTCTCCTGAACGACTGGATACAGATCCTTCCCGGCTTCCATAAGAACGGAGGGACATTTTGGACCGTAGTTTTACTCCAGGGAAATTACTGCTATCTAAGTTAAGCTCTAAATAAAATAGAGACAAGTTTTAATATAATAATTGCTTTAAATAGTCCAATGCAATATTATTGTTTTAAAAGTAAAATCTCAGGTTCATATTTAGCTCTCAATTTTAACCACTTTATAATTGTAAAATACTTTATACATATACTAGTGACCCAGTGCACAGATTCGTGCACATTGAAAGGAAATTAATTAGAAGGTGGCCAGTGAGGTGGGACTGGGCTAGATGGGCCGGACACGCCCTGGAGCCAACCTCCTGTGGTCCCTCCCCAGTGTCTGCAGAGTGAGCGGCTCCCTCCAACAGGTGGGGTCCCTCAGCCTGGCCTGCGGAAATCAGGCCAAAACCAGCTCTTCGACATCCCCCGAGGGGTCCCAGAGTGCGAGAGGGCACTCTGCAAAGTTGCTGTTGTGCAGGGCGTGGAACGCAAACGCAAGTGTGCAGTAAACCAGATTTGAGGCCGACAGCAACAACATAACCCACGGCCGAAGGTGGAATTGGACTGCCCCTTGAGAAATCGGGCTCTCTCCTCTCTGGTTTCGGGGTGCATCACCCGAGAACTGCAACTGCCAAGTCACAGCAACTCCTGTATTGAACGTCTGCCCCCTGGTGGTCAGTGCACATCATAGCGACCAGTGGGAGAGTCGGACACTTAGCATATTAGCCTTTTATATATATAGATACTACATCAAGCCTATAGGAGTACTAAATTAATGTAACTATTAAGCAGCCAATTCATGCAGGGAGAAGAAATCCTTATCATAAATACTGATGCTCAGAGAAATTCACTGACTCCTTATTCTAGAGAAATGTAAAGGTAGGAGAGAATACATAGAAGAATCCTGAAAAACTAAAGATTAGAAAATTGCTAAGCCTCTATTAGGCAGGCTCTCTGAGAGCCTGCAAAAGGACAGTGTACTAAAGCATCGAGTCAATAAAAGGACACACTTCTTGGTTCAGAAGCTTACAAATTCCTAACAGAGGAAACCACAAATATACATGACTAAATAAACAATTAGAAATTGTTTAGAAACAGAATGGCTAAACTTTCCCTCCAAAGTCAGCTTGAGTCAGAGGAAAAGAAGTCTGTTAAAGGAAAATTAGACAAAATATTCATCTGCACGTGTGCAGCCTCCTCCTGACGGGTCGTGACTGTTATGGCATCCCAATTTGCACATTACCTCTTTATATATATAGATGGGTAAAACTGCTATACTAAGGAAATTGATACCAACACCCAAATCAACAGAAGTTATACTTTGCTATACATATCTAAAGCTGACAACTAAAGCATAAAAAATTATTTTAAAACACTTTTTAAAAATGTACCTTTGAGGCGCTCTAATAAATCAATCTGTCCAGAAGATGTCATAGCTTCATCTTCAATACTTCCTTGTAGTTGTTTAAGTACTTCCTGCAAAAAACAACAACACAATATCTGAACATGACAAAATTCTAAAAATCTTCTTGAAGAATAATTTTAAATATCTTGGTACTTAGGTATGGTAGATAAAAAGTTATTTTAGATAAGTCTGGAAAGCACTCCACATATATTACCTAGTATGAATTAAGAGCAACAAATTATATTCCAACAACGGTAGTGATATTTTGTAATAATGGTAAGAATGAGTAGTCTCTTGAAAGTTACTATATGGATAAATTATCTCTAACTTTTAAAATAATACAAGGTGGATTATTCTCATTTTTGGGTAGGTCAACTGAGACTCAAAAAGTTGACCAAGCTAGTGAGCAGCAAATTTATGCAGGAGTAGAAGGCATCTTTATCACAAATGCTGATGTTCAGAGAAATTTACTAACTCCTGGTTCTAGGTAAAAGGTTAAGAGAGTAAGTAGAAGAATTCTTTTAAATAATCAGAAAATGGCCAAGCCTCAATGAGGCTGGCTCAATAGTTATGTTATTTAGAATCCGTATCTCTTAGGCGTGCACCAACATGACTATAAAAAATATCAAATTAACACATTATGATAGGCTGTTTTATTTGATGCCCTAAAAAAATCAAGCTTTTATATATCACATTTAAGTATATTCTTCTAGTACACCAATTTACATTTAGCAGATATTTGACTATATACTTATTGCCTCCTGACTTTTGATGCCATTATTTCTTCCCCATCTAAATCTTTCTCTTGATTTGATTTGTCAAGATCCTTGAATGTGACTCTTTCAAATTTAGACTGTAAGTATTATAGGTTTCTCCTCAGTCCTTGGCTTCCCACCCTACACAACTCCAAAATCTGTCACTTACCTTTAAAGAAAAACCAGTCGTGTTTGATCCAGACCCCTTCCCTTTTGTAGGTCTGTCTCTCTCAAACGTTGAAAGATTATGGGCTGTTTTACTTTGTCTTCCAGTTCAGCCTGATTCTCAGGTGGCACCTGATTTCCTAGCCCTAAAGTTTTGTCCCTTGGAGGCTATGAGCTTAAGTGTTTAACCTCCTGCTTATGTAAACTTCAAAGTCTGGCAAACATCTTGAGGAGATCTGTTGCGTGAAAGTTATATGTCTCTTCTATAGCAAGACTTTGCCTAACATTCTGTCTTTCTAGTCCATTCCCAGAATCCTTCACTACAAAAAAATTCAGCCAATATCCCAAGGGGAAAACTACCCATGCATTTGGATCTCCTATAAATATCAATAATTCACATCTGCCTACATGTTTGTCAAGACCTCCAATAGTTTTCTTCCTCCATTGGAATCATTCTGCCTGTTGAAATAATAAATACTAGTCTGTATCCAGAATCAACAGATATCCCTGGGGAAGAAAATCACCATGACCATAATTAGCCCTGGAGTAAAAAATACAGTATATATGTCATTAAAGTTTAATTACAATTTCTGCATTTATCTGATTCCAGGTCAACTAAATCCAATGAAATCTCTATTATACTTTATTACATTTTTATTACAGAAAATGTCAAATATATACATAAGTATAAAGAATATAATAAACTTCCATATATCTTCACATCCTGCTTCAATAATTATCAACTCATGGTTTGTTTCATTTATACCCATACCTACTTTCTCCATTTCCCCACCTCCACCCAGATTTGTAACAAATCTCAGACATCATATCATTTCTTCTGTAAATATTTTAATATGTATATTTAAACATGGATTCTTTCTAAACACAACCACAGTGCCATCATTATACCTAAAAAACAAACATTTCAAATATTCTCAAATATACAGTCAGTGTTCACAGTGTTGCCTGCCTATTTTGCTGTGGTATACAAAAGTATTTTTATAGTTTGTATCAATGCCATGTGAACAGCAAACAGTATTCTCTTTTGCCACTAGATGGTACTACTGCATAAATTGCAGGCATCCTTAAATGATCTCATTGGAGGGACACACCTTGCCTTTCTTTGGGATAAGTAGCTTAATGATTAATAAACATGATTCAAGATTGTACAATGTATTCCAAAGTCTGATAAGTGCTTTTGGTGGGGGGGGGGGGGGGGGGGAGCGCGAGATAACCATTGTTTGGATAAACTTTAATCCTGCGTAGAGTGCCACTGTTTCCAAGTGTCTTTTTAAAATCAATATTCTAAAACAAAATAAACAGGTCACAGTTTCTGTTCTTTAATAGCTTAAAGTCTCTTAAGGAAGAGAAACATAAATAATTTCCTTATAAGGTTGTAACTGCTATGATACCATATGCCCAATCCTAAAGACATATGTGGATAGATTAGCAAGAATGTCTCGTAGATGCACATGTTGAGTAATTATCAATTCGAGTAATTATCAATTCATGGTTGAATTCAGATATATCTTAAATGCCAATATTCATGATGTATATTATATCACCAGATAAGTTGTCAACCTGATATTCCACTGTAGAAATTTAAGGGTCTGATTTGTCATTTACTCTGACATTCCACTTCAGTGTGGAGATGGATCTAAGGGTAGGATAAAATGTCCCCTAAAAATGAATTTTGAATTTGTTCAAGTAGTTAAACAAAAACTTCAAAGTCATCTCAGAGCTATCCACTAGAAAATAGACATTCAGATAGGCCAGTCAGGAGTTCTCTGCAAAGTAGATGAAAGAGTAGTCCTGTTGGGAATTTTAAATTTTGTATCTTTGAAACTTTTGTCATGTCATGTAAAACAATTGTAGATACATTGTACTGATCAGTGTTAAAATACAAAACTATTCTTTTTAAACCTATTATGTAACTAATTTGGCTGTTTTTAAGGACATCCATAGTTTGTGGTAAGAACATATGTTTATTTATAGTCTACCTTATTTCCAAAAGGATTTGAGGTAGATATCTTGGAGATTTATCGTTGCTAGGGAAAGTTTTTAGAACAGAAATAGGCAATTAGAGCAGAAAAGATTTATACACAGACAGATAAATAGAAAAGTACACATGAGTAAAAAGACTGAACTGTTATGATACTGACTATAAAGGATAAAAGAGGAGCAACAATAGTTCAGTAATATATAGAAGCTTGAAGAATAAGGAAGACCTCAAAATGCACAGAAAAAGGACTCAGAAGGGAATAGACAATGAATCAGAAATAGGAGTAGTGAACAGATAGGAGAATAGGGTCAAGAACCCAGATGTTAAAATAGCAGAGGCGCAGAAAGAACATAAAGCAGGAAAAATTTTTGAAGGAGGTAACAGTTTTATAGATGAGTTCCAATTCTATAAAGTTATTAAATTCAGTGAGAAGTAAATCTACCTCAATAATTAAAAATTAAAAGTTTTAAGTCTTAACCTTGATTGGTTTGAAATTAGAACGTATTTTCCCCATTGCAGACTGAGTATTTTATATCTCTTCTTAGAGGTTACATAGCTTGTCATGTTATTTGGCAAACCAATTCTAGGGTTTGAAGGTACCATGGAACTCCTCTAGGCTAGTGCAATGCCTGTATTTTCCTTTGGCAACTTAAAATTAAGTCCAGAAGAGGACCAAAGGTGATGCAATTTAGCTTGTGACAACACCAGGAATAGGACCAGGTACTGACTTTCATTCAGGATTCTTCCCATTAAGGCCCCGTGATTTTCTTGATGATCTATCAACGCTGCATTTAAGTAGCAACAAGATCTGAGAGAGATGGGGAGGAAGGCTATGGGCATCCTGATTTTCTTGATAGTCTATCAACACAGCATTTAAGTGGCAACAAGATCTGAGAGAGTTGGGGAGGAAAGCTAGCCTATATAATAAAAGCCTAATAAGCTACATGCCCGGTTGAGGCCGTTCAACAACCAAAGTGTAATATGCTAATGAATGCTAAGGCCACTCAACCACTCACTATAACGAGCACTGACCACCAGGGGGCAGACAGTTGACCAGTCGCTATGACATGTTCTGACCACCAGGGGGCAGATGCTCCGACCAGTAGGTTGGCTTCCTGCTGCTGTCTGGCCAATCAGAACTGAGATGGGCTGGACACGCCCTGGAGCCCTCCCGCAGTCCCTCCCCGGCTGGCCAACCTCCCATGTCTCTCCCCGGCCTCAATTGTGCACTGGTGGGGTCCCTCGGCCTGGCCTGAGCCCTCTCGCAATCAAGGATCCCTTGGGGATGTCGGAGAGCCAGTTTCTGCCCGATCCCGCAGGCTAGGCTGAGGGACCCCACTGGTGCAGGAATTGGAGCACCGGGTCTCTAGTCCTATCTAATAAAAGAGTAATATGCAAATTGACCGTCACTCCAACACACAAGATGGCCGCCCCCATGTGGTCAAAGATAGCTGCCCCCATGTGGACACAAGATGGCCGCCACAAGATGGCCAGCAGGGGAGGGCAGTTAGGGGTGACCAGGCCTGCAGGGGAGGGCAGTTAGGGGCAATCGGGCCGGCAGGGGAGCAGTTAGGCGTCGATCAGGCTGGCAGGCAGAAGCAGTTAGGGACAATCAGACAGGCAGTCAGGCGAGCGGTTGGGAGCCAGTAGTCCTGCATTGTGAGAGGGATGTCCAACTGCCCGTTTAGGCCTGAACCCACCAGGATCGGGCCTAAACGGGCAGTTGAACATCCCTCGAGGGGTCCCAGATTGGAGAGGGTGCAGGCTGGGCTGAGGGACACACACACACACACACACACACACACACACACACACCCGTGCACGAAGTTCGTGCACCGGGCCTCTAGTATTTAATAACTGAGATATATTCTCAAGTTATGAAGCTAGTTCCTATGAATTACATAGAACATCCAGCCTCAGTAGAGTGATGCTTAATCTTAAAAATAACTTAAAAACTAACTAGTTACTGAGATTTTATACTTATTTCTTTATATGACTCACTGGATGAATTCAATACATTTTACTTCAAAGTATAAATGTTAACATTTGTAAGAAAAAGAGTTTACATATTACCACTTAACTTAAAATATACTTTTAAGTAAGTGAAGTGTCTAGCCCAAGTTTACAAGATGGAATACTAAATAAAAATGGATAAACTACAATTAAAAGTCACAATCTTAATACCTTCATATTAGATGCCTCAGTTTCCAGTTTTGTAAGATGATTGGAATTATCTTCTAGCTCTTGTCGAAGATTTGAGTTCTCCATCTTCAGTGCCTCAACTTGCTTTAACAACTGATCATATGAAGCTGCAGCCATCCTTGGCTACCCTTGGACCTATAAGGTTAAAAAGGATTTTGAAATTCACTACTAAAAATATAGTGGCTGCTTGTTTATAAAGTAAGGGATAAAGAAACAAAATTCTTGAGACATTTAATAAGAAGAATTGTGTTAATATGTTAGTTTAGGTCTCAAAACAATATTGTTCAAGTAGTAGCATCTAAGAGGATGAAATGATGGAGTCTTAGTTGAAGACAAACAGGACTAAATTAGAAGAGAACTTGTGTAGTGTCTGAATACATTTGACTTTTCAGAGTGGATGAGATTTTTATCAGGTTAGAATTTTTTCAAGATTTTAAAGATATTATACCTGGCGTAACAGGTAAAACACCTAGGAAATATAATTATTGGTAAGAAATTTATTTATATTAGCAATACTAACTTATTTCTGAATTTTGTCTGATAGTCACAGAATTTTAGAGCCAGAATGGATTAATGAGATTAACTAATGCATCCCATCACTAAGGCTAGTCTTAAACACCATGCATGGAGAAGTAGGTCTGAAGTTTCAAGAAGGCCTTATTAAAAGGCAGTCATTTAACAAAGTGAACACAAAGGAGAGCGTTAGATTGAGACTTCGAGTCTTTTTTATAAAACATTGATAAATAAGAATGACTAGTATCAAGTTATTATAATTACTCAAAAGGATGAATGTAATAGGCCAAGCTATGGCATATGAGGTCTTGGAACCCACTATGCTCAGATTGATGCCAAAAGACACTTAAAGAAAATGAATAATTTTAGGAGTATAGCTTGTCAAAGAGAAATTAAACAGAGTCTGGAAGTTAATCATATGACTGTAATAAGAAGAGGGGAGACAAGAAAATATATAGAAGATAGCCAGGTAATAAGAGGTTCTTACCATGAAGAATATTAGAAAGCAAGGAGTTATATGAAGACTAACCAAGTTAGGAAGACCCAGGTTCTCTTTTCAGTTTAATCCCAAGCTCACTTTGGAATCAATAAAATCTGCCTACCATATTTCTTTAAAAAAAAATCCTCACCAAAGGATATATTTTATTTTGATTTTTTTTTTTTTTTTTAGAGAAAGGAAGGGTGAGATGGGGAGGTCAGGGAGGGAGGGAAGGAGAGAGGGGAGAGAGAGATGGAGAGGAGAGAAGGAGAGGAGAGAAGAAGGGCAAGGGAGAGAAGGGGAGGGGAGGGTTGGGGGAGGAAGGGAAGAGTTCTCTGACCAGGGATCGACCCGTACCTTTTGGTGTACGGGATGATGCTCCAAACCACTGAAGCACCCGGCTAGGGCAATCATAATTCTTTAAAAGTTAAAAAGTATTGCAAAATTTGTACTTAAGCAATACTTAAAGATCTTGACATAAAAAAAGGTTTCTGTAATAAAATCCACTATACAAACTAAGGCAGACAGGTTATAACACTGGCTAGTAGGTTATAACACTGGCTAGTCATGACAATATTGGAGTTCACCAACCAGAAGGCCCTATCAAGGGAAATCAAGGGACGCAGGTCTAATCAGTTCTCCAAAGGCTAGAATCTCTGATAAACCTGGTACAACCTATTGTCACCTGAGGACAAAAGGAAGTCATGGGAGGTGGAAATCACTCACAAAAGTCTTTATGATTGAAAAGAATGCGCACCAGACTTTTATTTGGAGACTTGGGTCTTAATTTTAGGCTTAGCTGTGGTTTACCTTTGCCCCTTCATTTTAATTCATTTTACCAATTGTAAAATGGACATTTACTACCTGTTCTAATATAATTTACAGGGATACTGTTAGAATTAAGTAAGAAAGCAGGATGAAAAGTAAAAGTGCTATGTAAATACAAGTTATATTATGAAAACTGACATGTAACAACTTTCTTATTAAGACTTAATGTTGATCTACTATTATTCAAGACCCTGTCCCGTCAACCAATGGACAAGAGGTAAAGAAGTAATTGATAAAGATAGAGGAGATGTCACAAAAATGAAGGAGAAAATTTTACCATTAATAAGCAGGTCTGGAAACAGGTAGCCCATTAAAAGCATGTGACAAAGGTGGAAATCTGACAGGATTTAATAATGTAAGCCCTAAAATTCTTTATTTCAAGTAAAATTTTAACAGGTGATTTTGCACTAAAATAATAAAACAAAATAAGAAGAAAAGTAAGTAACACAGAGATGGGTACAGATAGGTATGCTAAGATACAGAGGATATTACCTTACACAATCACAGAAAGAGCCAGAGGAGCAGAAACTATTAAAAGTGCTCTTTAAAAGAGGGGAAAACATTCAACCCTTCAGATGGACAATTAGAACATCTTTGTTTTCCTCTCCAGAAGACAATCATTAGAGTCACTTCTGTTCTAGAAAGAAAATGTTTCATATAATTTTATCGGAAAAACAGGATGTTTCATGGAGTAATATTCTACCTTATATTCTTTTAAGATACTGCAGCCATCCCTCCCTAACTCAAAATTGCTTTATGCAAAAATTGAGAAATCAACCATAACTTTACTTTGGAATGCTTTTTATACAATCACAAGAATTTCATACCAAATACAGTTTAAATGCAAGTAACTCAACATTTAGAAAAATCAAAACTTATAAAATGGGAAAACATCTGAATCTTTTACTTTGGTGACAGTATACAAATATCCCAATTTGTTTTTCTATAGTAAAGATGCTAACCTAAGAGTAGGGTAAGGGAGAAGAAAGCTTTTACTGTTTTGTCTTAATGAATGAAAAAAAAAAAAGTTGTATTTTTCAGTACTTTTAGATAGTACTTTTCAGAGAAAAATACCAACAGAAAGAGAAGAAACCAAAAGAATCAATCATAAAAGACTATTTCTAGTCAACACAAAGAATAAAATTAGAAAGGAATACTATTGGTAGATGATATAATTATATACCTGGAATATCCAAAAGAACCAACTAAATATTGCTATAATAAGATAATTTAGTAATGTGCTGTAGTACAAAATATAAAAAATGTTTCCTTTATATATACAAAGAGAAATCAGATAGAAGATGGAATGGGAGGAAAGATCCCATTTACAATTTAAAAAATAATAAAATACTTAGGCATAAATTGAACAGTGTCCAAAATGTATGAGGAAAACTATAAAACACTTCTGAATGATACTAAGGTAGACTTCAACAAAAAGAAAGACATACTTTGTTCTTGTTTATGAAGGTTCAGAAATATAAGGTGCCATTTCTCCCTAAGTTAATTTATAAATTTTACATAGTCCCAATAAAAACAAGATATAAAATTTGTTTTTGTTTTCTGCAGCTAGATATAAAATAAATACACCTAACAAGCAAAAATAGGAGAGTAGGAGGAATATACCTACCACATTTTAAAATACTATACAAAGTCTTTATAAGTAAAACACTATATAGTTAACTATATTTTACTAATAAGTTAACTTCTGAATTTTAATAATTATACTATGATTATGTAAGATGTTAACATTAGGGTAAGCTGAGTGAAGGGCATATAGGAACTATCTGTACTGTTTTCCAACTCTTTTGTAAATCCACAGTTACTGAAAAAGAAAAAGTTGTAAAAAAGCTCTGATATTGGCATATGAATAGATTTACCATTAAAATACAATTTTAAAAATCCAGAAGTAAATATATGTAAATTTGGTAAGGATAAAAATGTAGCATCACAACATGTGAAAAGATGGACTTTAAATAAGTGGCAGTAGGAAACAGGGCAGCCATGAGGAAGAGAAAACTATACCTCAGACTAGTATAAATTGCAAAAAAACCCAGAGATTTAAAAACATTATATGACATCTAAATTATTGAAATAGTTTTGTTTTTAAATTAAAGATTAATTGAATTAAATTAAATACACTCTCTTCCAAGGAGGATGTTATGGAGCAAGAAACATTAATTGACTTGTTAATGAGTATAAGGCATATTGAGGGCCAACTGGAGTTCTCTGAAGTGATGTCTGTTACTAGACTGGAGTAATAGAATGGGTTCTTAGGGTACTTCAAACAAATGGGAAAGTTTTTATTGGTGTAAAAGCATAACTACTTTTAAATAAATAGGAAGCAACCATGCAGTGGAATACTGTACTGGCACTCAAAAGAATGACATTAATGTAAAAGAACAACAAAAAAGTAAAATAAAAAAAGAAGTGTGCTCATCACTATGTTGCATATGGTCTGTCCTGTTCTGGTAAAAATAAAAGGATTGTATAGAATCTATTGAAAGGATAAAAAAACAACAGACATTGCCTCTAGAAAACAGGTCTGAGATCTGCTGAGAAGCAGCCTCCTTTTTATTGTATACCCTTTTGTAGAGGTTGAAGATTCAACCAAAAAGTTGAAAACACTACCTATGATTAGAGAGAAGAGCCCAAACATATAAAATGAACATAATTCTAAGGTGGAAGGTGGAGGAGGGAAATTGATTCAAGAAAAAACAGAAAACCTTAATAGTTCTGTAACTTTTGAAAAATTGTGGAAGTATTTTTCTCTCCTCCTCCCAACACCAATAAACATACAAACAAAACTCCACTAGATCCAAATGGTTTTAGACACCTTCTACCAAAATTTAATAAACGAATCGTACCAACTTTACTCAAACTTTCCAAAGATAGAAATACAGAAAATATCTTCCCAATGCGTTTTATAATGCCAATATAATTGCAATATAAAATCAAAGGTAGTGTGAAAAAGAATGATTGTAGGCTAGTATCATTCATGAATATTGATACAAAGATCCTAAACAAAATATCACAAAACAGAATATAATAATATACAGTAAAGAAACTATATATATAGCAGGGCCACGCTGAGTTCAACCAGGAATGTAAGGACTGTTTAACATAGATCATTTATATGTATCATGCACTGCATTAAAACATTATAGGAGAGCCCTAGCTGGTTTGGCTCAGTGGATAGAACATTGGCCTGTGGTCTGTAAGGTCCCAGGTTTGATTCCTGGTCAGGGCATGTGCCCAGGTTGCGGGCTTGGTCCCCAGTGTGGGGCATGCAGGAGGCAGCTGATCAATGATTCTCTTTCATCATTGATGTCTCTAGCTCTCTCTCTCCCTTTCCCTTTCTCTCTGAAATCGATAAAAAAAAAATTTTAAAAATTAAAAAAAAAAATTTTTTAATTAAAGGAGAAAAACCTTTATGATAATCTCCATAAATTAAAAAAACCAAACATTTGATAAAAGTCATCTGTTCAAGATAAAAACTCTTAATAAAGTGGAAATAGAAGAGAAACTGCCAAAAACCTACAGTAAATAACACTATTTACAGTGAAATGTATGAGGAATTCTTTTAAAAACCAAAAACAATTAAAGATCTCTACTATTGCACCACTTTTACTCAACACAATCCTGTAAGTCCTAATTAGCACAGTCAATGGTTAAAAAGGAAAGAGTAATGATTGGAAAGGAGAAAACAAAACAGAAAAATCTTAAGAAATATGAAAATTTATCAAGATTGTCAGATAAAAAATCAATATACAAAAAAAACCTGTTTTAATTCTAAGCAGAATGCATCATATGCATTTTTTATTATTTTCCCTTCTACTTCTCATTCTCTTTTCTACTAAGGAACCGTAGGTGGTGACATTCAGTCTCCTGTCTGCTATATTCCCCCACCCCCTTTTCCTTTTCTTACATTCTGTAAATGGCTATATACATTGACTGGATTCCATTCAAGCCCATCCCAAATGAGGGGAAGCTCTAAGATGGCTAATTACCTGAACAGGGGTTGGCAAACATTTTCTGCAAGGGTCAGATGATAAATAAGGCTTTGTGGGCGATATGATTTCTATTGCAACTACTTGACTTTGTGGCTGTCGCACAAAAGCAGCCACAAATATGTAATAAATGAGCATGACCTGTTCCAGTAAAACTTAGTTTACATAAACAGTGGCAGTTTGCAGACCCCTGGCACAGAGCATGAATTCCCAATTCTGGTTTTCAACACCCCAGAGTAGCCCAAATAATTTCAAAGGCTATTGAGAAATTCTCAACATTTGTATTTTACTTAAAAAAAAAAATCCTCCCCCAGGATGTTTACTGATTTTTAGAGAGAGAGGAAGAGAGAGAGAAAGAAACAATGATGTGAGAGAGAAACATGGATCCTTAGCCTCCCGTACGTGTCCTGACCAGAGATCGAACCCGCAACCTAGGTATGTACCCTGACTGGGAATCGAACCTGCAACCTTTTGGTTTACAGGGACAACACTCCAACAAATCAAGCTACTCAGCCAGGGCTAGTATTTTACTTTTAAATGATAGGAAGTAATCTGGTATGTTAGAAAGAACAAATAACTAGGAAGTTTTAAGGTCCTTGATTATTTTTCAACAATAATTTTTAATTTCCACTATTTCCCCATCTTCCAGAAATCTGTTGCAATCTCGATTTGGCTTCCTCTCACTCTATGACATTGTAAATAAATTATCTTTAAATAATTTTTTTACCATCACTTTGATGGGGTCTAAATGTGAGTGACTAATTAGCGTGCATCAGAAATTGTTTATACATTAAAATATTTAATTCACATGGAATTTTAATTTTTGTATATGGTACATGTATAGTTAATTTTATTGTCTTCCACATGGATAACCAATTACTAGTACATCAGCACTATTTTTCACATTAACTTGTAAGATAATTTTGTCTCTTCTTTCCCAATATTTATACTTCATTTCTTTTTCTTTTTTAAAAATATATTTTATTGATTTTTTACAGAGAGGAAGGGAGAGGGATAGAGAGCTAGAAACATCGATGAGAGAGAAACATCGATCAGCTGCCTCCTGCACACTCCCTACTGGGGATGTGCCTGCAACCAAGGTACATGCCTTTGACCGGAATCGAACCTGGGACCTTTCAGTCCGCAGACCGACGCTCTATCCACTGAGCCAAACCAGTTTCGGCTATACTTCATTTCTTTTTCTTGTCTTATTGTTAGCTTAAAACTTCAAAATAATTTTGAACAATAGTGATCTTATTCCTGACTTTAATAGGAATAGCTTAGTATTTCACTATGTAATAGATTTCAGTAACTATTTTTTAACATGTTTAGGTATTTTCTTTTTATTTTAAATTTATTGGGAGTGGCTTTTAAATGCTTCCCCCCACCCCCCACAATACCTTCTGATATACATATAAACATACAGTTTTTTAATTTGTTGGTGCTGTCAATTGTAAGATTTTCTCATTTTGTCTCCATTCCTGCAATAAACCCTCCTTTGTTCATGTTTTATTATTTTACTTTTGTTCATTTTTCAATATTTCATGTGGAATTTTTATGAGAAACCAATATATATATTTAGATTTTTATAGTATTTTAGAATAAGGTTTTGAATTAAGTTTACACCAAGTTTATAAAATGAATTGGTAGGTTTCTCATCTTAATCTTATATGGTTTAGAATAGTCTGAATAACTTATCTATTCTTTGAAAATCAGCTAGAATTGAGATCAAAAGGTATACTTTTAGCAAAAAGGTTTTTAAAGTATTTTGAAATTTCTATGTGGTTAAATGTGTTTTTTTAATCTTCTTGTATTAATATGATTCACTAATAGTTCACCAATAAATTATCCATTCCCTCTAGCTTTTCAAGTATATTACAACTGAGTTAGATATGTTCTTATTTTAAAATCTGTCTCCTTTCTCACTCATGCATTTTTTGTTTTGTCTTTTGTTCCCTTCATCAGGTTTTATAGGGTTTCATCTATTTATTGGTCTTTACAAAAAACTTTTGGTGTACATATATTTTCCACTATATTTTGTTTTCTATCTTTTTTCACTTCTGCATTTATCTTTACTAATTATATCCTCTATTTTCATTGTGTGTGTTTAATTTTTAAATTAACTACTCACTAATTATTCCATTTTACTTTGGTGTGTTTTGTTTTCCCAGCTTTAAAACTAGGCTTATATCTAAAATTTAGCATCTGTAATTGCCATTAAAGTTTTACTTAGTGACAGCCACAAAAAGATAAATACATGCAAGAATAAACAGAAACAGTGCTTTATCAACCAGAGAGGGCAAAGAACAGAGAGTACAAATTCAGAGTATGTTCAAGATGACTTTCCCGTTAAAAAAATAAGATGATGGATTTCTCTCTATGGCTATACAATTCAAATCAACAAATATTTGAAAACTTATTATTCATAAAACATCATGCAAATATTATAAAGAGGTTTTTTGGGTTGAATTGTGTACCACAAAGAGATACGTTGAGTCACAGGTAGGTAAACCCTTGTACCTGTGAATTTGACCTTATTTGGAAAGATCTTTGTAGATATAATCATCAGGTTAAGATGAGGTCTTACTGGATTAGGCCCTAAATCCAATGACCGATATTCTTTTTTTAAAATATATATTTTATTGATTTTTTACAGAGAGGAAGGGAGAGGGATAGAGAGTTAGAAACATCGATGAGAGAGACACCGATTCAGCTGCCTCCTGCACACCCCCTACCGGGGATGTGCCCGCAACCAAGGTACATGCCTTTGACCGGAATCGAACCTGGGACCTTTCAGTCTGCAGGCCGATGCTCTATCCACTGAGCCAAACCAGTTAGGGCGAATGACCGATATTCTTTAAGAAGAGCATGTAAAGAAACAAGATACAGAGACATCAGAAAAACATCATGTAACAATGGAGGCAGAAATTGGAATGAGGCAGCTGCAAGCCAAGGAATGTCAAAAATTGCCAGCAACCACCCGAAGTTAGGGAGAGAGGCATGGAAAAGAATCTCGATTCCTTAGCACCCCCAGAAGGAACCAACTTTGTTAACACTTTGATTTCAGACATTTAGCCTCTAGAATCGTGAAAGAATAAATTTCTATAGTTTTAAGCCACTCGTCTGTAGTACCTTTGTCACAACAGCCCTACAAAACTAACAGAGGGGAAACAGCTAAAGTGACCATTATATACTATACTAGAGGCCGGGTGCACAAAATTCGTGCATGGGGGTGGGGTGGGCAAGAGGTGTTCCCTAAGCCCGGCCTGCACCCTCTCGCAATCTGGGACCTCTCAGGAAATGTCCAACTGATCATTTAGGTTGGACATCCCTCTTGCAATCCGGGACTGCTGGCTCCTAACCACTCGCCTGCCTGCCTGCCTGATCGCTCCTAACCACTCTGCCTGCCTGCCTGATCGCCCCTAACCACTCGCCTGCCTGCCTGATTGCCCCTAACCACTCTGCCTGCCTGATCACTCCTAACTGCTCGCCTGCCTACCTGACCGCCCCTAACCACTCTGCCTGCCTGCCTGATCATCCCTAACTGCCTCTGCCTTGGCCCCCAATGCCACAGCTTTGTCAGGAAGGTTGTCCGGAAGGTCATTCAGCTGTCCACTCTAATTAGCATACTATGCTTTTATTATTATAGATTATTATTATAGATTATTGTTTAAACAAATCTGGTATATTAAAGTCTGTATCTACGCAACAGTAACATTCATTCACAAAGTATAAGTAGCAAGAAAACCCAACACTTCAGCTTAAAAAAAATTAAAAACTGTATGTGCATACCTATAGTAGAGAGAATGAATAATGGCCCTGCAAAAATGTCCACTTCCTAATCCCTGAATGTGTTACCTTACATGGCTAAAGAAATTTTACAGATGTGATTAAATTAAGGATCCTGATATGGGGAGATTTTCCTTAATTATTTTCCTTAATTATATGGGTGGATCGAATACAATCACAATTTTCTTTATTAGAAGTATCTAAATCCAGCAAAACAAGAGGAGTTAAATTAAGCTCCACCTTCATTTAACAACCAAAAGTATTGTGAAAAAGAATGATTGTAGGCACTGCTTTTGCTTATTAAGGATTGTAATAAGCAAAGGCAGGAGGGCCAGAATCAGAGAATATGTGACAACAGAAGCAGAGGGTCAGAGTCAGGGAGAGATTTAGTATGCTGTTGGCACTGAAGATGAAGGAAGGAGACATGAGCCAAAGAGTGCAGGTGGCCACTAGAAGCTGGAAAAACAGCAAGAAAATGGATTCTCCCCTATAGCTTCTGGAGGAAGTACAACATTGCTGCTATTGTGATTTTGGTCCGGTGAAAACCATTTCAGACTTCTGATCTCCAGGTTTGTAAGATAATAAATTTGTGTTGTTTTAAATCACTAAGTTTGTGATAATTATTTACAACAGCTATAGGAAAAAATGCCTTATGATCCAGTGATCTCTCTGCTAGGGATAAATTCCAGTGCAATCTTCTCATTGGTCCATGTAGTAACCTTAAAATATATTCACAATTTCTTTGACTCTACACCTTCAAAAAGTGGAGCTTAATTTATTCCTCTTGTGTTGCTGGATTTAGTTACTTCTAATGAAGAGAATATGACAGAAGTGATGATGTGTTACCCCTGAGACTATGTCATAAGTGGCTTCCTTCTTGCTCTTTCTCGCTATGATCATTGGAGGAAGCCAGCTGCCATGTCAGTAAGACACTCAAGCAGCCAGGTGGAAAGGCTCATGTCAAGAAACTGAAGCCCCCTACCAATGACCAGGAGAAACAGACTATGTAAGTGAGCTATCTTGGAAGTGGATCCTCCAGTCTAGTCAACCCTTCAATGACTGTGGCCCTGGCTGACAGAAAGTTCAGGAGAGATTCTGAGCTAGAATAGTGACAGATACTACAGAACACTATATAGCAGAGTCAGCACCACATAAAGTAAAAGCGATCTTAAAAACACTATTGAGTTTAAAATGGTAAAAAAAATTATGTAAATTAAATATATAAATTTGGGTACATATCCCTAAGAAGTGAAAGCAGGGACTCAAACAGCATCTTCACAGCAAAAGTATTCACAATAGTCAAAAGGGAGAAGTAACCCAAAGGTCTATCGACACATGAACAGATAAACAAATGCAGTATATACATATACAATGAATTATTATTCAGCCTTACAAAGGAAGGAAATTCTGATACATACTCTAACATGGATGACCTGAAGATATTATTCCAAGTGAAATAAGCCAGGCATAAAAAGGTAAATACTATATTACTAGAAGCTCGGTGCATGAAAATTCATGCACTGGAGGGGGGAGCCCTCAGCCTGGCCTGCCCCCTCTCACAGTCCGGGAGCCCTGAGGGGCGGGAGGCCACCTGGCAATCAGGGGAAGGCGACGCCCAATCACACCTCTGCTGCTGCCACTGCCGGCAGCACAAGCCTCAGCCAGCCCTGATTACCTGAGCCTTGGGCGGCCCTTGGCAGCTGGGCAGCCACCATCCGAGGCTGCCTGTGCCTTGGGCTGGCCCTGGGGCCTGGGGGGGCTGAGGGGACTGGGGGACTCTGGAGGCAGGCATGCGGAGTGGCCGGGCCCGCCCTCAGGCCACTTGCCGCAGGCACCTGCTGCCCCAGCAGGGCTGAGGGGACTGGGCGCCACCATCTTTGAGGGCGGGGCAGTCAATTAGCATATTTCCTCTTTATTAGATAGGATTCCTCTTATATGAGGTTCCTAGGGAAGTAAAATTCCTAGAGACAGAAAGTAGAATGGTGTTTGTCAAGGTCTAGAACAGTGGTTCTCAACCTTTTTAATGCCGCGACCCTTTAATACAG
Organism: Cnephaeus nilssonii; assembly: GCF_951640355.1. NCBI lineage: Eukaryota > Metazoa > Chordata > Mammalia > Chiroptera > Vespertilionidae > Cnephaeus > Cnephaeus nilssonii. Next base: position 49,595,623 of record NC_137073.1, read on the forward strand.
TTCCTCATGTTGTGGTGACCCCCAACCATAAAATTATTTTCGTTGCTACTTCATAACTGTAATTTTGCTACTGTTATGAATCGTAATGTAAATATCTGTGTTTTCCGATGGTCTTAGGCGACCCTGCTAGCGGTTCTGTAGAGAACCGCTTCTGTAGAGCCTAAGACCATCGGAAAACACAGATATTTACATTACGATTCATAACAGTAGCAAAATTACAGTTATGAAGTAGCAACGAAAATAATTTTATGGTTGGGGGTCACCACAACATGAGGAACTGTATTAAAGGGTCGCAGCATTAGAAAGGTTGAGAACCACTGGTCTAGAAGGAGGGAAAAATAGGGATTTATTGTTTAACAGGTACAGAGAGTTTCAGTTGGGAAAGATGAAAAAGTTCTAGAGATGAATGGTGGTACATTCACAACAGTATGAATGTGTTAACCTTTTGCACTCGGATGTCGAGTGTGACTCGACACGGTTAGCATTAGAATAAAGGAATCGAGAAAAAAGCAAGCGAGTGCAAAGGGTTAATGACATAATATATATATATATATATATATATATATGTATATATGTATTTTAATGATCAAGATGGTAAATTTTATCATGTACATTTTACAATAGAAAACTCATTAACCTTAAAAAAAAGCAAAATGATACTAAATATTTCACAAGAATTAATGCATATTTAAGAGCACATTTGAATGAGTGCTTATAAGGGAAATAGGAGAGGGTATAGGAATAAAGGGGAGAATACTTACCTTATACAGACTGATTATGTCATTATTGGATTTACAAAAAACAATTAAAATGTTGATTATTTATTGACTTGAGAGAGAGAGAGAGAGAGAGAGAGATATCAATTTGTTGTTCCACTTATTTACGCATTCATTGGTTGATTCTTGTATGTGCCCTGTCTGGGGATTAAACCCGAAACCTTGGTGTTTTCAGACAACACTCTAACCAACTGAACTATCAGCCAGGGCTAAAAAAACAATTTTTAAAAAACATATCTATATATATAAAAGCCTAAGTGAACAAACGACTGGTCGCTATGACGTGCACTGACCACCAGGGGGCAGATGCTCAACTTAGGAGCTGCCCCCTGATGGTCAGTGCACTCCCACAGCGGGAGCGCTGCTCAGCTGATCAACCCATCCCAGCGGCCCACCAGCCTGGCGGCAGCCACTCACTCCCTCAGTAGTCCTGCAGGTCCAATCTCTAGAGAACAGGCCAGGCACTGACAGACTGGCACCGCCAGCACGATCCCGACAGTGCCGCTGGCCTCCTGGAAGTCGGCCTTGGGCACCACGGCCACTTCCCCTCCCTAGATGCTCCACAAGGAAGAAACGATATAAAAGCAGCCGCCAGGTGGTTCCCGACAACTGGCGCGAACGTCAGCAGGACGGATCCAAATCCAAGGCTGGCAAGGGTGTCCCACTGCCCGCCCGGAGGGCCGATTGCGTCCTAGCCCCCCACACCCCTCTTGGGACGGGTGCCAGACACAGGGCTCACGGCTGGCGAGCTCCACTGCAATGGTGTGAGCCTCTCCCGATCAGGACTGACTAGGCGTGAGCCTGCAGCAGGCGCAACAGTGCCAGGATGAGCGGGAGCGGCAGGCAGGAACAGCAGGCGGTGTTGGGACTGCCGGTTTTGGTCCAATCCCCGCAGGCCATGCCAAAGGACCTTACCTGTGCATGAATTTTGTGCACTGGGCCTCTAGTATGTTATATAATACTAGAGGCCTGATGCACGAAATTTGTGCAAGGGCCTTGGCCAGCGGCTTCTGCCCGCCACCGCGGCCCCCGCCCGCTGCAGCTTTGTCTGGAAGGACATCTGATCTAATTAGCATATTATCCTTTTATTATTATAGTTACTAGAGGCCCGGTGCACAAAATTTGTGTACGGGTAGGGTCCCTAGGCCTGACCAGTGATCAGGGCTGATCGGGGCCTTCTGGCTGCCGGCTGGGGCCTCCCTTCCCTGGCTGCTGGCTGGGGCCTTCCTTCGTTTCGTGCCGTCCCCTGGTGGTCAGCACACGTCATAGCAAGCAATCAAATTCCCGGTCAAACTCCTGATGGCACACTTTGCATATTAGGCTTTTATATAGATAGATAGATAGATAGATAGATAGATAGATAGATAGATAGATGACATTCCACCTGCACCAAAAGAAGAGCTGGTGTACCTAACAGTTGACCCTAGAGAAATCAAGGACCACAGATTATTGACTATTAACCTTTTGCACTCGGATGTCGAGTGTGACTCGACATGGTTAGCATCGGTAGCAGCTCGTATGTCGAATTGTATTGAATATATCAATAATTTGAAATATAAAAAAATCCAAATAAATAAGTTTGTATGAAAAGAAACTCCAGTTTTTTATTCTAATGCCGCGCTTTGTAAAATCTGGGGTATTTAAAAAGTTAAATCCCGAGTAGAATAAAGAAATCGAGAAAAAAGCAAGCAAGTGCAAAGGGTTAAAACTAGAAGATCTAGAAAGCACTTCAACTAATGTTCTCATTTTACATTCAAGACACTTAATATACTTCAAAAGTAATTTACTTTATAGAATTATCTGTGATTCCTAGAAGAGTTTACAAGGCACAGTGTTTCAAAGAGAAAACCACCACATTTCTTTAAATTAGAAGGTATTTTAGATGATATAAACCTTTAAATAACCTAGGAATAGTCAAAGCAATCAGTATTTAGCTAGTAAATAACATTTCATGTAGTTCTATTATAAGTTTCTTAGAGGTTAGCTAAGACTCTCCAGCACCTTTCATAGTTCTGGCATTTAGTAGGTACTCAAATATGTAGTGAATGTCTTTTCTCAAGTATCATTCATCTTTTCTAGTTCATAATGCCCTATGTCATGCCATCTTTTGTACTATGTCAAGTTTCACTCAGACTGAATACAAAAAAAAGGGAGGGGGGAGGAGGAAGGTCAAAATTAAAGAGAACATTTAACAAAAAGATTGGTTAAATTATGTGAAGTCAGTAACAGTAAAAATAGATAAAAATGATAAAATAAAAATTAACAGCCCTAGCTTGTTTGGCACAGTGGATAGAGTGTCGACCTGTGGACTTAGGGGTCCCAGGTTCAATTCCGGTCAAGGTCACATGCCCAAGTTGTGGGTTCAATCCCAGTGGGGAGCATGCAGGAGGCAGCCAATCAGTGATTCTCTCTCTTCATCGATGTTCCTCTCTCTCTCCCCCTCTCCCTTCATCTTTAAAATCAATAAAAATATATTTTAAAAAAATTTCACAGCCCTGGCCAGTGTGGCTCAGTCCTGTGTACCAAAGGTCACTGGTTTGATTCCCAGTCAGGGCATATATCCAGGTTGTGGGTTCAATCCTCTGTTGGGGTGCCTGTGGGAAGCAGCTGACTAATCTTTCTCTCTCATATTGATGTTTTTGTCTGTCTCTCTCCTTCCCCCTCCCTCTCTCTCTAAAAAATCAATAGAAACTTTATTTTTTAAAATTAATCATCACCTGAGGATATTTTCCATTGATTTTTTAATTTTATTTTAGAGAGAGAGAGAGAGAGAGAGAGAGAGAGAGAGACATCAATGTGAGAGAGACACTTCGATTGGTTGCCTCCCACCCTTACCAGGGCTAGGGATTGAACCTGCAACCCAGGTACGTGCCCTTGACCGGGAATTGAAAAGACCCTTTGGTCCCCGGGCCAATGCTCTAACCAACGAACAATACTGGCCAAACTGAAAAATAATTTTTAAGGGGTAAATTAATTTTTAAAAGTCCACAAAACAGCCCGCCAGTGTGGTTCAGTGATTAAGTGCCAACCCCATGAACAAGGAGGTCTTGGTTTGATTCCAAATCAAAGCACATGCTTGGGTTTCAGGCTAGATCCCCAGCAGATGGACAGGCAGGAGGCAGCAGATCGATGATTCTCATCATTGATGTTTCTATCTCTCCCTCTCTCTTTCTCGCTCTGAAATCAATAAAAACATTTTAAAAATCCACAAAACAATTTATGTATGAAAAGCATCAATAAATAGTTCTGATTCAGTTTACAGGAATGCTTATGACTGTTTAACTTTTGAATTTTTTAATCACACAATTCTAGCCATATCAATTAATAGTGAATAATTTCAGACCTATAAAGCCAACAGTTCAGTCTTAAATATTAAGTAGTAACTTCATACTACAAGGGGAGGGGGGAAATCAACTTTTCTTATTTTAGTTCTTTCTTGTTTAATTCTTTAAAAATCTCAAATGAGTGTTTTATTTATAAGTATGCATATGATTAATAAGATGCTCTAAAAAAAAGGATGTTATGAATGTCATTACAAAAACTAATGCCTCTCCATTTGTTTAACTACCAGATATTTTACAAAGCATTCTTATATCATAGTTAAAAACCCATAACCAAGTTAATATTTCTTCTTCATTTGATGATTTGTCAATGATTTATATTGCTTTCCAAATAATCTGTTACATACTATTTTGTATATTATGTAGTAAAGACATTATTTAAAATTGTTAAGAGTTAAAGTAGAAAATTTAAGTTTCTTACATCCTACACAATAAATGACCTTGGATAAAGTCACAACATACCTAATCAGGAGTAGTCTAATATTTAAAATGAAAAAAAAAATGCTACAATGATCTGTTTAAATAGTAAAATGAGATAATTTATATAAAAATAAGAATCATAAACTCTCAAAGACTATACTAATCAGGGTTCAAAGAATTGACTGGTACTAGCTATTAAATTTCATTTGGAATTCTAATGTGACATCTTTAATTCTAGCTATAGTTTCCATCATATTTTAAAAAGAGATCTTAAGGACTATTAACCCTGACATCCATAATAAATAATTCTTAAAGCTGTAATATATATTTTTAAAAAGAATAAAATTGTTTTAATTTATTATTGAAAAGTTTACGGTCTTATTTATTCAAGACCAAGTCCTTATTATCTTGAAAAAAATTACTGAAACAAAATGATAGGTTTTCTCAAGACTTTCTATTAGGTCAGCACTATTTAAGAGATACTGTCACTGTTCCTGGAGGGCTTTACAAAGCCACTGCACTGCCATCCTGTTCAGGAAGTAGGGAGGTGTGGCAGGCTGGCTATCATAAATCTACATAAAGATAATCCAGTTTAAAAAGACCCTATCAGTCCAAAACATGTTTTTAGACATTTAACTAAAGGAAAAAATTTTTAAGTACAATGAAAACACGTTATGTCAAGAGCATATCTTATGAGTACTCACTAAACAGAAATACCATCTATTAGAAAAGCCATGGTACTATAATTTAAAATATTTGCCTGTAGACTTTATTCAATGATATCTAAAAGCAACCAAAGAGTAATATAAAATTACTTAGTACAGATCTTAAATATTAAGCCTATGAAAAATGTATCACTATAATTTTCCACAAAGAAATTTACACAATAAAGCGATTTATTCTTGAATAACATACTTAATGACAAAGCTATACTATAAAAAAAAAGATCCACTGCTTCATACATAAAGATTTCCTATAAGATTTATGTTAGAGCATCTCTTTTGAGGTGTAAGAATCAAAGTGTCTGATACATTCCACTGTTAAAATATTCATAGCCTCATATTTTTCCTACTTTAAAAAAACACTTTTTTTCTCCTATTCAGGTTACAATTAGAAACTGGCTTCTTGCAATGGCCTTCTACCACCAGCACGGCTGCACGGTTCTTATTCCTCTGCAGATGTCCTTTCACGCTAACAGAGGGAGAGGGAGAAAAGCTCTGCTGCAGTCATCTGCAAAAGCCACTGCCACTGCGCTGTGTAACTAACAAAGACGCCGCTATCTTTCTGCCATCCTATTCACAGGGAGTTAGTTCACTTAGATGTTTTACAAAAGCATGCACTTCTGATGACCAAAATTTCACCAATCAACCAAAACCACCCTCAAGCTCTGCAATACCTGCCTCCTCCTCTTCGCCAAAGTAGCCCTTTCCTCTCGTTCACCTCAGCCATTAGCAGCAGCTTTGTATCCCCTCTTTTGGCTACCACTGCATGTGTCCCTGTAGCCAAAGAGGAAAGAAGCCTTTCAATGGGTTAGAGCTTTTGCTCTCCGTCATGAATATGCTCCATTCTTTGTTGTCCTCTACCCATTTCCTTAGGTTATTCTACTCTACTCTGTCAACAGGCATTATAAAAACAAAACCTCCTTCTATCTTCAAAAATAGCTCTTTCTCACCAGCCTCCCCTAACACTCTGACCCCTCCCCCCTTCTTCCTCTTCTGTCAAAAACCCTGGATCAGAAGCACAGGAAATCCATCTCCTGTGCTGCAGTGGAAGGGGGGAGGGGAGGAGACGCCCCTGCATCCACGCTTGGCATGTGGCAGTAGACCCTGTGCCAAGAAAAAAACCACCAGTTTCAGATAGTACGAGAAAAAACAGTCTCCCCCTCCCTCTGCAGCAAGCCAGGGCATCGTGGCTCCAGCACCTACCCCATTTCCGAGCCCAGCAGCACCTCCATTCCGTCTCCAGTGACACCAAGGCTGGATGCGCCAATATAGCCACATGTCGGTCACGTGTGCCTGTGCCCAGCCAATCGGTAGGTCGCCGACGGGAATGGGGAGCGCCCTGGTCCACATCCAGCGGAACACACAGCTGCATCACACTCTGATTCCCAACCCGCAGCTCGCACTCCACGCTGGGCAGCAGGGCACAGGGTTCCGCCCTGCTGCACAAGCAGCTGAGCCCTAACCTGCTCTAAGGCTTGGGATATGCCCTCACCACCCCTCCCCGCCCCGCCTCCCCCAGCCCCCCCCCCCCCACCACCACCAGGCAAACCACCGAAGCTTACGAAGCTTACGGAAGCGGTCGAGCATAAGAGATAGGGTGGGGTAGGTCCACATGGTGGAAAGATTAGCATGAGATGCTGGAAGTGGGTAATAAATTACATCTCATTCGCTAAGATTTACATATTTGCAGCACAGATAAAAAGAATGTATTATAATAAATAATTTCACATTACAAATCACTTATTTGTTAGGTAAATCACTCAAACTATGTTTGAATTAAAAATACAGTTACCAGAAAAGCTATGATGACAACATGGCCAAATCATGGAGTCACTGTTTGGGTTAAATCTTTGCTCCTGCCACTTACTAGCTCTGTGATTTTAGTCATTTAAAGGCTCAGTGCTTCAATTTCTTCTACAAAAAACAGGAGTAGAAGTATGGAACAGGGAAAGTAATATATATGAAGCAGTATTTAGAGCAGTCACTGACACTGTAAGTACTGTTGGCTACTAGAAATCTGAGATTTAAATGAACACTTAATGCAAATTCTATATTTCATTTAAATCTAACCAAGTAAAGCTTAAATTACTAATTTTATGAGTTAGAAATACAAAAATCCAAATAGTAAAAAATTTAAAATGTGATTTAAATTCAGACTTAAATAGGGGCAAACCAGTTTCCATGATCTATTTCAAATTTAAAAGGATACTTAACTTCAGGGTCTTTAAGTGAAACATATTTATTAAAATCTTTTCTTAATTTTTCAAATTAATAGCATGAAAAGAAGCAACTATTAAACAGCTGTGGATGAAAAAGGGCTCACAAGCTCAGGGGAGGCCTGCATGGTAAGCCTTACAAACTCAGCAACCAAAAGTAACCACACAGAATGGTCTGAACATAAAAATTCCTAACTAAAAGCAGGTGATGGCCGGTAGTCTTATCTTAGGCCTACGGCTTCCTTGACAAAGGTCAAGCTTTCCCTTAAGTGAGCCTATATTTTGTCTTTTTGCATCTAAGATAACAGACTTTGAAAGTTCAGAGTACTATTCTCTAGACCCCTCAAGTCACAACCACCAGAGCATGAGACCATAGAACCCCTCATTGTTATCTTCCTCCCCTGCACATCACCTCTGTGTGCTATAAATGTTAATTATTAAGTATCCTGTAACCACCAATGTAAAAGAAGTATGTGTTTCTCTATTTTGCCTTTTTATCCAATCCCAGCGACCCCTCTCCCCGCCGCCCCCCCCCCTTTGCTTTCACCCACATCCTTAATCTACCACCAATGGATTTCATGTAACCTTCCTTACATCTCCTTTTATTCTTGTGTATAAAATAAGCTGCCAAACTGCCATTCTCAATCCATTGAGATTTTGCTTACCAGCAACTGTCATCAGTTTGGCTCAAATAAACTCACAAAACTCTCTACAGATTTGGATGTTTCTTACAGCAACAAAGTACATTTGGAGCAATTCCAAATTTATTAAAAATTGTTTAAATTAGAAAAGAAGGCATCCAAATTGGAAAAAAAGAAGTAAAACTGTCATTATTCACAGATGACATGATATTGTACATAGAAAACCCTAAAGATTCCATCAAAAAACTACTAGATTTAATATGAATTCGGCAATGTAGCAGGATACAAAATTAACACTCAGAAATCTATGGCTGTTTTATACACCAATAATGAACTCACAGAAAGAGAAACTTAAAAAAAATCCCATTTACCAATGCAACAAAAAAATTAAGATACCTAGGAATAAACTTAACTAAGGAGGTAAAAGACCTGTACTCAGAAAACTACAGGACACTGAAAAAAGAGATAGAGGAAGACATAAACAAATGAAAGAATATACCGGGTTCATGGATTGGCAGAATCAGTATCATTAAAATGTCCATACTACCCAAAAAAAATCTATAGATTCAATGCAATCCCCATTAAAATACCAACGGCATATTTCACAGACCTAGAACAAGCTCTCCAAAAATTCAAACGGAATTAAAAAAAAAAGACCCTGAATAGCTGCAGCAATCCTGAGAAAGAAGAACAAAGTAGGTGGGATCTCAATACCAGATTTCAAGCTATATTACAAAGCCACTGTTCTCAAAACAGCCTGGTACTGGCACAAGAACAGACATATAGACCAAAGGAACAGAACAGAGAACCCAGAAATCGACCCAAGCCAGTGGTCGGCAAACTGCGGCTCGTGAGCCACATGCGGCTCGCCAGCTGCGGTTTGCCGCTCTGTTGACTAAAGAGTTTGCCGACCACTGACCCAAGCCATTATGCTTAATTAATATTTGACAAAGGAGGCAAGAACATACAATGGAGTCAAGACAGTCTCTTTAATAAATGGTGTTGGGAAAATTGGACAGATACATGCAAAAAAAAATGAAACTAGACCAGCAACTTACACCATACACAAAAATAAACTCAAAATGGATAAAGGACTTAATCATAAGACGGGAAACCATAAAATCTTAGAAGAATCCATAGGCAGCAAAATATCAGACATATGTCGTAGCAATATCTTTACGGATACTGCTCCTAGGACAATGGAAATTAAGGAGAAAATAAACAAATGGGACTACATCAAAATAAAAAGCTCTGCACAGCAAAAGAAACCACCAATAAAACAACAAGAAAGCCCACTAAATGGGAGAACATATTTGTCCATGTTATCTCTGATAAGGTTTTAATTTCCAAAATTTTCAGGGAACTCATACAACTTAAAATAAAAAGGAAGATAAACAATCCAATCAAAAAATGGGCAAAGAACCTAAATAGACACTTTTCAAGAGAGGACATACAGAAGGCCGAGAGACATATGAAAACATGCTCAAAATCACTAATCATCCCAGAGAAAAACAACAATGAGGTACCACCTTACACCTGTCAGAATGGCTATCATCAACAATTCAACAAACGACAAGTGCTTGCTATTGAGGATGTGAGAAAAAGGAACCCTCGTGCACTGCTGGTGGGAATGCAGACTGGTGCAGCCACTGTGGAGAACAGTATGGAGTTTCCTCAAAAAATTAAAAATGGAACTCCCATTTGACCCAGTAATCCCACTTCTAGGAATATATCCCAAGGAATCAGAAACAACAATCAGAAAGGATATATGCACTCCTATGTTCATAGCAGCACAATTTACAATAGCTAAGATTTGCAAACAGCCTAAGTGCCCATCAGCAGATGAGTGGATTAAAAAACTGTGGTACAGCTACACATGGAATATTATGCTGCTGTAAAAAAAGAAGGAACTCTTACCATTTGCAACAGCATGGATGGAACTGAAGAGCATTATGCTAAGTGAAATAGTCAGTTGGAGAAAGATAAATATCACATGATCTCACTCATTTGTGGAATATAATGAACAACATAAACTGATGAACAAAAATAGAGTCACAGTCATAGAAGCATCCAACAGACAGTTCAACCAAAGGGAAGGCAGGGGAAGGGTAAGAGAACAACCAAAGAACTTGTATGCATGCATATGAGCATAACCAATGGACACTGACAGTAGGGGGGTGAGGGCATGTGCTGGGGGTGGGAGCAGCTGGGGAGAGGTCAATGGGAGGGAAAAGGAGACTTATGTAATACTTTAAACAATAAAGAATTTAAATTAAAAAAATATAAGAAAAGTAATAGACAAACAGCAAAATGCTCAGATATACATATAAGGTGTTCATAGTAGTTATCTTTGGAATTGAAATTATAGAGTGATTTCTGCTTTTTCTTTATGCTTTTGAATATTTTTTCTTTGTCTCTATTATAATGCCTGATATACAGCAAATATCTCTAAATATCTGTTGCATTAACAAATGAATTGACCACATATTACTTAGGTAATTAGGAAAATTATATTTAAAAGTTTAAATAAATATATTTAGACAAACTTTCCACTCATGTTATAATAAAGAAAACATGTGAATCAATTTCATTGTGTCTTAAATATCCCATTTGTCAGGATGACTGAGTTTTACAAAAGGCTTTCAAAATCCTCTTACTCAAAGTGCATGATTCATTGGACAGGACTTAACTACTTATATAGTCATTGACTATTTGTGACAAATTCAAACAGATATTCCTCATAAAGCCTAAAAATGTACCCTTTCCTTTCTGGAGAGAAAAAGACCCTTCAAAACAAAGAATACATTGTAGAAGCTCCTAAAAATAACGTCTCAATACCCTAAAAAACATCTTTAATTATTCCTGACTCAGACTATGATTCAAACTATTATTTAGTAAACCAGTTTGTAGCCAAAATATTTGTTATGGTTTTTACTATATGAACTTAGTGATTCAAATGACAAAATTTTAAAGAAACCTATGAACATTACACGTTCATTAATCACTATGACTCATATCTAAAAGCAAGCCAATCTAAAAATGTTACATTTTACAATGTTGCCAACTGAATTATTCAGTAAGATTTTCAAACCAGTTTCCTCAGAGATTCCATAAAGCTTTGACTTGAATTTCATTTTTAAAATATAGTCAGCTTTTTAAAAAATATAATAAAAAATGTATGCAATCAAAATATACTGGGCCAAATTTGAACACAACAAAGATCACTCAAGCATTAATTTGTGCCACTAGGTTTCTACATATCTCAGAATAAAGCTCTTGCCACCCCTACTTAAAAATGTTGTCATACACACTACATATACAGTAAGGTTAAAAATATTTTCTGATAAAAAATAAAGAAATAAATTGAATCTTAAGGCTATTGTAAGACGGCACTGACCAACATGCCCTTGATTTCAAATATCTGTGGTTCATTATGATTATCTTGACTATTTTTGGTAAATGTTCATAAGTAAATGTATAAATATGAACATACAACCCACCTTTAAAAAAGCACACAAACTTCTGAACCTGACATGCATAACGGGATGGCGACATGGAATCATGGAAGTATTTCAGAAGGAAGGTGGGGGTGGGTGGGGAATGATTAACCAGGGAACTTACATGCACAGAAGCATAGCCCTTGGTAACAGACAATAGTGTGCTGAAGGGCTGGGAGGGGCGGGTGCGGGATGGAAGGGGTCAATGGAAAAAAAAAGGGGGACATATGTAATAGATAAGGGGACATATGTATCTTTCAACAATAAAGATAAATTTTTTAAAAAATTAAAAAAAGTTATTTGTTCCATTACTATCATCCTGATGATTACTGCTGCACCTGGCTCTGTAGTAGATGTTCAATAAATATTTATTATTAATCATTAGAAAAAGTGAAAACAAAAACTCAAACAGCCTTCAAAATGTCTATGTGGAGTCCACAATAAATACTTTTTAACAGAATTTTTTTTAATGTAATAAATATTTATTGTTCAGATTATTACAATAGTTTCTCCTTTTTCCCCCCATAGCTCCCCTCCACCCTGTTCCCACCCCACCCTCTGTCCTTACCTCCCCGCCACTGTCCTCATCCAGATGTATACAATTTTTGTCCAGTCTCTTTCTGCACCCCCCATATCCCTTTCCCCCTGAGAATTATCAGTCCACTCCCTTTCTTTGGCCCTGATTCTATTATATTCACCAGTTTATTCTGTTCTTCAGATTTTTAATTCACTTGATTTTGGGGTTCACTTGTTGATAGATATGTATTTGATGTTCATAATTTTTATCTTTACTTTTTTCTTCTTCCTCTTCTTAAAGAATACCTTTCAGCATTTCATATAATACTGGTTTGGTGGTGATGAACTCCTTTAGCTTTTTCTTATCTGTGAAGCTCTTTATCTGACCTTCCATTCTGAATGATAACTTTGCTGGGTAGAGTAATCTTGGTTGTAGGTTCTTGCTATTCACGACTTTGAATATTTCTTGCCACTCCCGTCTGGCCTGCATAGTTTCTGTTGAGAAATCAGCTGACAATCGTATGGGTGCTCCCTTGTAGGTAATTAACTGTTTTTCTCTTGCTGCTTTTAATATTCTCTTTGTCTTTTGCTCTTGGCATTTTAATTATGATGTGTCTTGGTGTGGTCCTCTTTGGATTCCTTTTGTTTGGGATTCTGTGCGCTTCCTGGACTTGTAAGTCTGTTTCTTTCACCAGGTGGGGGACGTTTTCTGTCATTATTTCTTCAAATAGGTTTTCGGTATCTTGCTCTCTCTCTTCTGGCACCCCATAATTCTGATGTTGGTACGCTTGAAGTTGTCCCAGAGGCTTCTTACACTATCTTCAACTTTTTGGATTTTTTTTTCTTTCTGCTTTTCCGGTTGAGTGTTTTTTGCTTCTTTGAATTTCAAATCTTTGACTTGATTCTTGCGTTCCTCTGGTCTGCTGTTGGGTCTCTGTATAATATTTTTTATTTCTGTCAGTGTATGTTTAATTTCTAGTTGGTCCTTTTTCATATCCTCGAGGGTCTCACTAAACTTATCGGCCTTTTCTAGGAAATTCTTGAAAAACCTTATAACCAAGGTTTTGAATTCTATATCCAGATGTTTGTTTTCCTCCATTTCTTTCGTTTGTGATCTGTTACTTTGTCTCCACATTTTCGCTGCTTCCCTGAGTTGGTAGGTTAGCTTTGTGTGCTAGGTTTCCTATATGGCCCAGTGGGTCAGCCTCCCCAGTCATCTGAGGTGGACAGTCTTGGTGCACCCCTTTGTGGTCTGTGTGTACAGCCTTGTTGTAGTTAAGTCTTGATTGTTGTTGGTATCACTGGGAGGAATTGACCTCCAGGCCAATTGGCTATGTGTATCAGCTGTGTCTACGCCAGGAGACCTGTGCTGGAGACAGCCTTATAGGACCAGACTTGCAAAATTGCAAAAGCCTCTGTGCTCAGCTTGGATGGGGCGGAGTCTCAGGGCTGAGCAGACAGTCTTGGCTTCCAGTCAGCCCTGCCCTTGCGTGCGCCTCCAGACCTCTGCCTTCCGTGGCTCCCCTGACTTTCCGCCTGACAGTCCGGATTCCCCCAGGCTCGCCCGGTACTGAGGTTCAGTGCAGTCAGGAGCTTCTGACTCCCTTCTGCTAGGGAGAGCTAGCGGCAACCTCAGCAGTCAGTCTTCTCTGCGCGCACTCGTGTGCATGTGCGAGCCTCCAGACCCCTTCCCGCCGCGGCTTCCCCGAGTCTCCGTGTGCCTTTCTCTCTACCTGACAGTCCAGACTCCCCCCATATGAGCCTGGGTCCACGGGGTTTCTTCCGGAACTGGGGTTCAGTGCAGTCGAACTGGGGTTCAGTGCAGTCGGGGGCTTCTTTCCCTCTCCTGCCAGAGAAAGCCAGCCATGCACTCAGCCGCCCTTCCTCTCTGCGCGCATGTCTCCGTACCTCAGTCCTTTGCAGCTCCTCTGATTCTCCGTGTGCTTTCCTCTTTCCTTCTAGTTGTAGAATTTCCACTCAGCCAGCTTTCCTGTGGTTCTGGGTGATGTCCGTTCTGTCTTTTAGTTGTAGTTTTGAAATTGTTGTGCGAGGCAGCAGTTTAGGTGTTTACCTATGCCGCCAACTTGGTTTCTCTAACATTATTCCAGAAATTTTTATCAGTGAAATAGCTAGAGTTCTCTGAAACATATCTATAACAAAATTTCTTTAAATCCAGGAGACATTTTTATGTTAACTTAATTAAATAATGAAAGAGAAACAGAGTCTGGAGCCATGGAAAATACAAGGTAATGTCTGGTAGTGGGCACATCAGTAAAGACAAAAGAAATCAGAGAAATTATGAATAACTCAATAATGGCTACTCTGAGATAATTCTGCTTTACTGCCCCTGTATGTTAAACATGTTAAATATGTATTAAGTTAAATATGCCCTGGTGTTACTCTAGTGAATATGCTACATTACAGAGTAAAAAGGATTTGGCAGATGTAATTAAGGCTATTAATTAGCTGACTTTAAAATAGGGAGATTATCATGAGTAGACCCAAACAAGCCCTTAAAAGCTTCAAACAATTCACTTACTTCTCAATGAACTAGAATAAATTTCCTTACCTTGGTTTATAAGATTGTGTAATCTTGCTCCTTCTCTCACTCCTACTCTCCTCCCCTGCATCTCCCTCCTTTTCCTCTTTCTTATGTCTGTTCACTGTCTTTCCTTCAGCCTCAAGAACTCTGCTCCCAAATCTGCTCCAACGTATCATTTAGATCTTGGCAGACATTTCACATCTTCAAAGAGACCTTGCATAATCACTTTATCAACACTGGTACCATCCTTACATCCTTAAACTTTCTGTCACACTGTTCCTGGAATCATTTAAGATCTGAAAGGCTCTACTATGTATCTATTTAGTTTTCTGTCTCCCTCATCATTGTCCCCAAAGTGGAATAAAAATCTAGATTGTTGTGCTCTGCTGTTTCCTTCACACCTGGAACTGTGCTCAGTGCACAGTAAGCATTCAATACATTTTGTTGAATATATGAAAGCAGAATGTTATAAAGATGAATAACACATCAACTTACAATCTAGTAGAGAACCAAGAACATTTACAACAAAAAATTTAATACAAGGACAGTTGTGTCAAAGGATGAGAGATTAGATAATTACCAGCTAGTTAATCAAGGAAGATTTCAGAGAGAAAGGAGCAACAGAATGAGCCTTGAAAGATGTATAGGAGTTTTTCAGGGCAGGGATGTATTTCCATCTTATCCATCAAGTTAAAAAAAAGTTAGACTTTCACTTATAGACAACGAAAAACAAAGCTGTTTCAAATTAGAAGGGATACATGATTAGATAAAGGTCCACAAAAATTAATAGGACTAGTCTCTAGTTCCTACTTAAGAGGAGAAATAATCAGAATTCATACGCATACTACTACTAATTTATAGTTACATTTAATGGCCACAGACTTTTTCAATTGGAAAATAAGATGGCAGGAAAAAACACTAAATTTTATACTCCATAAGGAATTTAATTTTGTTTTATATGGTGTTATTTTGGCTTTTTGACAACACAGTTATTCATTAATTTTATGTTGTTAATATAAAACCAAAATCACCTTTGGCAACCATTTTACCCAATTAATAAATTATTCAAATATTTGTATATAAGTAAAGGAAACATTTGTAAAAATTCTTAACATGCCCTAATCTGGTAAAGTTCTAGTGTTTTAAACAATACTTCCCATGGGGGGGGGGGGGGGGGGGGGAAACTGATTAATTTTTAAAAACTAAATGTTCAAAACAAGATTTCATGCTTGCCTACGTTTTTTTAAAAAGCATGTGTTCTTTAATATTTTAAACTTTGATTTTTACTGAAAATCTAAAACAGCGATAAGATTGTTCCCAAAGGTACAATTTGTAGTACAAACTTATAAAACCTATTCATAAGGATGACATTTTTAGCACTAAAGATTTCAGTGACAAAAGGTCACCAAAACAGCACCAACTGTTTATGGCATTCTTGTGAATTTAAGAAAGAGGAGCACACAGAATGAATTTTTTAAAAATTAAAAATTACTATCACCTTAACATTAAAATATCAAGAACCTAAGATTAGTTAATGAATCATTTATCAAGTTAGCCCCTGAACTACATCAGAATTGGTAAGAAAAATCCCAATTTTAACTGATGTTAAAAACACACTTTGGTGTACATGAAAGAATAAATACCATATGGCCTAATAACAGTTATTTATTTACTAGAATCCTAAACCAAATCCTTGGGTCAATACTTTTATTCTCATACTAATATCCACAAATTTCCCTTGGATATGAAAATAATCTCTTTTTCAACATCCTATATACCAACTGCAGATGATATTGCCTAAATCTATACCATTTTCTTTCTTTTTGAATGTCTTCATTCTCTCTTGTTTTATGCTGAATTTAAAAAATATGAGGTAAAGTATAGACTATAAAATTACTTCACCTCTGGATATGTAAATATAAATGTTTCTACTGTAGGCTAAATAATCCAAACTTAATTAAAAGGAAAAAAGTCTGCCTAGACTTACTAAACAGTATAAATAAAATCAGAAATCTCTGAGTAAACTTGGACTATCCCCCAATAGTACCTAATATATAGATCCATTTTAAGATTAGGAGAATGAGTCACCTAGTAAAAAGAGTTCAAAATGAATACTTAATATTATGTTCTAAGAGGGAAGAGAGAAAAAAATCAAAGGAAACTAATAAGTCTAATTCCTTCTTTCAATATAGATTAATGTTTTAAAACTAAAACTTCATATCTACTTTGTAAGACTTTTAACCTTTTGCACTCGGATATCGAGTGTGACTCGACACGGTTAGCATCGGTGGCAGGAATCGAGAAAAAAGCAAGCGAGTGCAAAGGGTTAAGACTTTATTTGCCAAAACCTTCAAGACTGGGTAGAATTAATTGAAGTTCACATAACTTTTATAGAAGTAAAAAGTAAGATTTCTTAAGAACTGAATTAAATTTTATTTTACATTCAAATATGTTACTCAACAGACAACAACAATCAATAAGCATCTTGATCCCAAACTAGCCTCTACCTAATAGAATATGATAAAGGCATTTCTGTAATCTTTTCCCAAAGAAGGCCTATTTATCTCAAATAGATCTGTTTAATACAACACTTAAGAATTTCAGAGAAAAGAGATCTTTTTTATATTTGTTCTTTTACAACAGAGAACACCAATTTCTTTCTTTCTTTTTTTTTAAGTCTCCAATGCAGTGGGGTTAGACAACTTTGCTGGATTTATCTACCATTTATTTTATGCAGTCTATATAAAATCTTATTTGCCTGGAAGCTAGGAAAGTTGGTTCCTACCCTACCCACCATGCCCCCCCCCCTCCTTTTGAAATAATGTCATATCTAATACTATTCTAGCATTAAGAACATTAGCTGCTTGAAAGGTTTTTTTAAAAATATTCAAGGAAGTTAAGTGTAAAAAAAAAAAAGAAACATAAGTGTAGTTTCCTCTGGGGAATAGTAGAATTGAGTGGCACTTTTCTAGTGTTTAAATTTTTAACAATGATCTGTACTACTTTTACATTAACAAGAATAACAACAACAAAATCCAACCCAGCACTAACTTATAACTTAGCAAAAAATTATCCATTATTGCTAGCTTCTAGAAAGATCCTTCAAGATTAGTTATTTGGCAGGGGGGGAACTAGAAGAGGGTCAATGGGGGATAAAAGAGGGCATATGTAATACTTTCACCAACAAAGATTCTTTTTTAAAGGAATATGCATGAAAAAATCTAAGGAAATGTAAAAAAAAAAAAAAAAGATTAGTATTTTCCATCTTACATAGCTTTCAATAGATGACAAATAAAAATTCCAAGCTCATTAGCACTACAGGTAAAGTCTTTTTGATCTGAGCCTTACATTACTCTCCAACTTTACCATGGGCACCCAATTATTCCAGCTATACTCCAACTATTTGGACTTTTGTGCGCTCACCATTTTATTGTACTATTTTGTCTCTTGGGAGGTTCTCAACGCCAGTTTTTCACCTAACTAATGCTGACCCATATTTTAGGACTCAGTTCTGATGATATCTTCCAAAAGTCTTCTCTAAGTCCTTTTGCCAGAGAGTTAGACCAGTGGTCGGCAAACTCATTAGTCAACAGAGCGGCAAACCGCGGCTCACGAGCCGCAGTTTGCTGACCACTGAGTTAGACCCCTTCTCCTCCAATATGCTTACAGAGGTCCCTGAGCTTATCAGCTATCTCATTTACCACACACTTGGAATTACTTAGTGATATTCCCCACTAAGCTCCTTGAGGACAAGACTCTTGCCTTATACATCATTTTTGTTTTTCAACAGCCAGCATTCTTCCTGTTCCAAAGCACATAATCAAATACTTGTGGAATATAATGAACTAACTACCTCTCATATGTCATGATCCAATTCTGTCAAGCTATCTCTAATTATTCCAAGAAGTCAGATGCTTTTCCCTCTATGTTCTTAAATTTCCCTCTATGTGCTTTAATTATCAACTCAACTTAGAGATCTATTTCTCCTCATAGACTGTGAGCTTCTGAACAAGGAGCTCTACTTTCATCTTCCTAACTACAAGCACTATCCTAGGTATCTAGCAGAAATTAAATATTGGTTGAGTAAATGAAGTGAATATTCCTTAAAAAGTACAAGAGGAAAAGAAAATCAAGGGTAGTATACCTTGTTCATTCCTTATTTACTTCTCCATCTTTACCAATACTAAGAGGCCATAAAGCTCTAAAAACATTTTGTGCTTGTTTTAGCATTAGGGATAGGGAGCCATTAAAAGATCAAACTATTCCTTAGCCAGCTCCCTGACTTCCTGAAACTCTGCACTTTTTTCATCCAAATTCTATTTTCACTTCTAACAATAACTCCCTTGATCCTACAAAACTAGAGCCCCTACCAGTAGCTTAGAAGCAGGGAAGTCCCACTTTAATAGGGGCAGTATGGGAAGATAAGGAGAGAAACTCTTACTCTAGAACAGTGGTCGGCAAACTGCGGCTCGTGAGCCACATGCTGCTCGAGAGCTGCGGTTTGCCACTCTGTTGACTAATGAGTTTGCCGATTACTGCTCTAGAACAAGGAGGGATGAAATGTTTTGACACCTCAAATTGAAAAGTTGAATATATTTTTCTTCTAGAAATAGTGTTACTCAATGTTATACATTTCTAGGGGCCCAGTGCATAAATTCATGCACCTTGAAAGGAACTGTGGGCCACAAGGCTGCAGTTGACACAGGGGCAGGTCTCAGCCCATCCTCCACACCCTGGCCTGGCCCCTCCTGCTGCGGCCCCCCCGGTCCCCTGTCTGCCGGCAGCCCTGCTCCCGCTGTCACCACTCCCACAGGCTGACAGCATAGACCTGCTCACACCCACTGACGGCACGGAGCGATTGGGGCTGGCGCCAGCAGTGGGTATGAGTAGGGCAGGTGCTGGCAGTGGGTGTGAGCAGCAGCTCCGGCACTGGCAGTGGGTGCAAGCGGGGCTGTCGCCAGCAGCGGGTGCGAGCAGCAGCTGCTGGGCCCCGATAGCCCCTCAGGAGCAGGGGGAGGTGGAGAAGCCCTGAGGGGCGATCGGGACCAGCAGCTGCTGCTCGCACCCGCTGACGGCGCTGAGCAATCGGGACACCAGGGTGCGAGCAGGGCTGGCGCTGGTAGCAGGTGCGAGCGCCGGGTGGGATCATGGTGCGTGAGAACAAGAATTTTTTAACCACCAGAGGCTCGCCCCAATGACAGCGACTGGTGCCCCACCTTGGTCTGGCGTCCCCGCTCATCTGCTCCAGCATCCCACCATGCTGACACCTGCCATGTTCTACGTGCACCCCCTGGTGGTCAGTGCACATCATAGTGGCCGGTTGTTTGGCCGTTCAGTCTATTTGCATACTAGAGGCCCAGTGCACGAATTTGTGCACAGGTGGCGTCTGGCTGGCCCGGCCCCGATCGGCGGATTGGGGCCAGGCCTGTTGGGAGGAGGAGATGGCGGAAGGTTGACCGGCTGGCCCACCCCAATTGGGGCCTGATTAGGGTTGGGCTGGCTGGGGGGAGGGGCTGCGGGCGATTAGCTGGCACGCCCACCCCCGATTGGAGTAGGGGGGCCGACTGGGGGTGGGGCTGGCCATGGGAAGGGGCTGTGGGCAGTGGGCTGGCCGTCCCCATCCTCAAATGGGGTGGGGGGGCCAATCAGGGGCCAGCAGCCTGGGGGAGGGGCCATGGGTGGTTGGCCAGTCGACCCTGCCCCTGATCGGAGTGGAGGAGCCGATTGTGGGCGGAGCTGGCTGGGGGGAGGGGCTGCGAGCCGATTGGGGTGGTGGGGGCCCATCAGGGGTGGGGCCGGCTGGAGGAAGGAGCTGCAGGCGGCTGGCCAGATGGCCCTGCCCTGATTGGGGGTGGGGGGCCAATCTGGGGTGGGGCCAGGTGAAGGGAGGGACTGCAGAAGGTTGGCCAGCCAGCCCTACCCCCTATTGGGGCCGGGGGGGGGGAATCAGGGGCGGGGCCGGGGGGGCAATCAGGGGCAGGGCCGGCTGGGGGGAAGGGCCGTGGGGGGTTGGCCAGCTGCCCCGCCCTCGATCAGGGTGGAAGAGGCCAATCAGGGGCAGGGCTGGCTGGGGGAAAGAGCTGCGGGAGGTTGGCTGGCCGGCCCTAAACCCCAATCCGACCTATACGATGGCCGCAGTGGGCGTCATAGCAACCGGTTATTACGGCATTCTGGTCACTGGCTTTTATATATATAGATTAGGGTTTTATATATAGAGACTAGAGGCCCAGTGCACAAATTTGTGCATGGGTGAGGACCAGCTGGCCCGCCCCAATGGGGGGCCCATTGGGCAGGGCCAGCAGGGGGGAGGGGCCATGAGCAGTTGGCCAGTTGGCCCTGTCTCCAATCAGGTTATTGGGGACCCATTGGGAGCAGGGCCGGCCAGGGAGGGGGGCCGATTGGGACCCGGATCAGGCTGGTTGGCTGCCGCAGTACGTGTCATAGCCACCGGTCGTTCTGGTCGTTCTGCCATTCTGGTCGCTGGGCTTTTATATATATAGATGGGAGTTAGCACCGTATATGTATTAAGTAGTCTGTGGGCAGGGCTGGGGACATAATCATAGTATACACTATTCCTAAGTGACTGTACCAGATGTTTGGATTTTTGAACTATTATATATTCCTCTTTTCATATTTCCCCCTCCCAGAAAAGAAATTCTAAATTTCACAACAGGTTTGACAGTGTTTAACATATTTAATATAATACATATAAATTTATGTAACTCACATAATGAAAAGTATACTTTAATACTATTACATTACATGTGAGACTAGTTTACCAATAAATTAATCAACTAACTGCCCTATAACTTCAAGCTCTTCAGTGAATATACTCTTCACCTATTTATCTTAGTTAAAATCTCATGACACCATTTTCTTTGCACCTTTCTCAAGGGCAGACTTTTCCCCCTTACATCCTTGTACTTTAGGCCAGATAGGAATGGTGGGATGTTGAAGGGGTCCAATGAACACTTCCAAACCATTTTCCTACCTCTTTAAATACCCAAACTCTTTTGACATACTACTGTATTAAGGTATGAGACTACTATTGTCCCCAGCATACTTCCTCATTCTTACCCTCGTCATCCCTCTCAGTGACTTTGAGGTCTGTGGATTACTCATCTAACACCCTGGCTTCTTTGTTTCTTAACTTCTTCACCTCCAAATACCTACTCCCATAATCACACTCATGACCTTGCCATCATCCATAACTGTACCAACTCCAAAATCATTTTTTCTTTTATATATATATATATATATATATATATATATATATATATATATATATGTGTGTGTGTGTGTATTAGAGGCCCGGTGCATGAATTTGTGCACCAGTGGGGTCCCTTGGCCTGGCCTGCTGGATCAAGCTGAAACCAGCTCTCCCTGAGGGGTCCCGGATTGCGAGAGCGCACAAGCCCGGCCAAGGGACCCCACGATTGGGGCCAGGGAGAGACCACAGGAGGGCTCCAGGGTGTGTCTGGCTCATCTCACTCAGTCCCGATTGGCTGGACCCCAAGAGTAAGCTAACCTACCAATCAGAGCATCTGCCCCCTGGTGGTCAGTGCATGTCATAGCGAGCAGTTGAGCGGCCTTAGCATATCATTAGTATATTACACTTTGATTGGTTGAATGGCCAACCAGATGACCGGACACTTAGCATATTAGCTTTTATTATATAGGATTATATAGGATTTTTTATTGATTTCAGAGAAGAAAGGAGAAGGAGAGAGAAATAGAAACATCGATGATGAGAGAGAATGATTGATAGGCTGCCTCCTGCACGCCCCACACTGGGGATTGAGCCACAACCCGGGCATGTGCCCTGACCAGGAATTGAACTGTGACCTACTTCATAAGTCGATGCTCAACCACTGACCCACGCTAGCTGGGCCCAACTCCAAAATCTTAATAAAAAATCTTAATTACCATAGTTCTAATCGCGGAAGCATACCTCCTATCCCTCTAGTTCACCCAACTACCTCCAAATGCAATATTCTTTTACCTCACTGAGTTCTTCAATTCCATGTTCTCATCATTTTTCAACATCATCTTTGTTATCCTCCTTAGGCCCAGCATTAACCATTCCTGTTCAATAAATCAAATCCTTCATTCCTCTCTCCTATTACATTTCGCTGTTAAAACTCCAACTCTGATTGAACTGAACTATTATTCCACTTTGCATGCCTGCATCAGAACATTTTATTATTTAGGAAGGGAGGAAATCAGATAACAGCACTGGATGGTTTCACTTTAAATTCACAAATATAAACATGAAAGGACATTTAACACTGCCTGAACACACTACTGTTTTTCTTAGAAAGTCTGTTTTTCCAGTCTCCAAGTTAACTTCTTCATACTGGTTTTCTCTCTTCAAAGCTGTAATAGACCTATGTTCTTACCTATGACACTCTCAGTTGAAGATTTACTGCATTCCATTAGAGGGAAATTCCCTCATATTTCCTCACCAAGCCTATACTGTTTTCCCCCTATTAAAATGGAAAACAAACAAAAAACACACCCTTGCTCCTCACTTGAGCAATGGATTCCAACTACTCTTGTCTTTTCAAGAAGTCACCTTTGATTAGCTCCTCTCTCTCCTGTATAATCATTTTCTTTTTCTACTGAATCATTTCCATAAACACACAAACATACTCCAGTATCAGTCATCTTTACAAACTCCCCCCCTACACACACACACACACACACACACACACACACACACACACACACACGTACTAGATAGGACCTCATTTCTCTGTTCTATTCACAGCAAAACTTCTTAATCTAGTAGCCTTCATTTACTGTCTCCATTTTCTCACCTCTAACTCACTCTTTAACCTACCTTAATTCTAAACAATTTCTTGACATTCAACTGTCCAGATCACCAATGACTACCATGTGGCCAAATTCCATTGCATTCAACTTAGTACAACAAACACTTAAGTAATATTAGAAAAAGCGCATCACTTTCTTTTACCTGAAATGGATATTCTCTTGGCCTCCATGACATATTCTCCTGGTATTCCTTTATCCTCTAATTTCCTTTAATGGTTTTGCCTCTTCACTTGTCTTCTAAAAGATGGAGTGTCTCAGGGATTGTGCTAGGACTGCTTTCTCTCTTCAATGTTTTCTCACCTAGTCCTAAGGCTTTAAACATCATTTGTATATGCTAAATCTCAAATTTTTATCTCCATCCTGACCATCTCCTCTAAATATCCAACTATCTAGCTGATATTTCACTTGGATGTGTGAGGTATTTAAGACATTTAATTCATAAATCTCTCTGCATCCTCCCTACCAGATTTAAATCTTTCACATTCTTACTCCTCTAAAGATCATCCTCAAACATATCATATAGGCAATATTTTTCTCAGTTTCATCATATAGTGGCAACCTTATTCTTCCATACTATTCCAGCAGAATATGCCAGCACCTTACATTTTTTATTACAGTTTGAACTCATTATTGTGTAAATGAAAGATACCCATTTCCACTAAGATTTCTGAATGACACCTGGACCCCAATAGTTAGGTTAAAGTATTATTAACACCTATAAACAAGGGAGCCAAGATTTCACTAACGTGTTAAAGCTAGAGAATGTATCCTACAATTTTTAAGAGTAAGCTAGCATTAGTATCTTTATACATTCCCAGTTTATGTGTGTTTTCTTATCATCAGACATCAAACATAATAAAAAATAAATCACTGCAAAATGTTTGGCAATCAAACAAGCATTTTCCTGAGTAGTGCATAAATAACAAAAAGGAGTGTAGCGTTCTGAAAGCCCTGGGCTTCTTTTGCATAAATTCACCTTGAAATCACCCCAAACACCAAATATAAGAATACTTATCCAATCCTTATTTAAATTGGGGGGTGGAGAATATGGTTTGGAGGTACCACAACCACCTTTTAAGAAAATCTCAATGATTTTTAAATCTATTAGCTATTCTAGCATTTGTATAATGATTTCCCATGCTGATTAGAGCTGACCTGTGTGACCATTAAGATACTGAAGAAGTGTGTGACTTCTGAGGCTAGGTCAAAAAGACATTGTAGCTTCCACTTTGGTCTTCTGGACTGCTCACTCTGGAGCCAGCTACCCACCAGGTGGACTAAATATGCTAAACGTTAACGGGAGAACAATATCATTCATCCACTGTCTGAAGTACTTAGTCTAACATAAGAACTGTTTTATGGGGGATATTACTGAAGTAAAAATCTTCAGAAAACATACATAAGAGTGGAACTCAGGAACAAATGCTGAGGTTGAATGTCAATATCAACTGAAATCTGAATTTAGTCATAGATAGCAAACTTTAAGAAGTTAAACAAACACTAGACTTACAAATTGAATTTATGAAGTATAAAAGTAATTGCATTTGTAATGAATATATGGATAATCATGACACATTAACATTTATCAGGTATTAATAGTTACTGATAAATCATGTTAGCTTTGCCCTAGTATAGCTAATGGTATCATATGACTGAAAAGCACTTCAGGAAACTATGAAGAGGGAGAGAGCTGGATTTTGTTTAATTTTCATTTTTAGCCTCTGTTTTCACATGTTTAAAATGGGAAATAGGTAGGAAGGGTGAGCACATGAGAGACCTAACGATATCTAGGGTCTCTTCCAGTTTTAAAATTCTTTGTCCACTCATTTCATCCTTCAATTTTCTGAAGGGAAGTGAGGAAACCTAAATTAAGAACTGTTTATATCTAACAAAGCAAGGAAGTAAAGAAACTTAAGTAACAAGAATCTTCAACTTACTATTTTCTTTTAGTTGAGAGAAAAAAGAGCCAAGTAGATATATATAAGAATTCTAGGTTTTCTTAAAAGAGAACTGCTTTTGCATTTTGTTGATGCATAAATGTAGTCACAAAGTGATGGATATGATTAACTCAAGTCAAATGTCTTTAAAACAAAAATATAATGGGTATGTTATATTAAATTTTCTACACCCCCCTACCCACAGAAGAATGTCAATTTATGTAAAGACTGCTCCAGTTTAGTGTGCCAGTATGATTTCTTTTTTTTTTTTTAAATTATATATTTTTATTGATTTCAGAGAGAAAGGAAGAGGGAGAGATAGAAACATCTATGATGAGAGAGAATCATGGATTGGCTGCCTCCTGCAAGTCCCCCACTGGGGATCAAGCCCACAACCCGGGCATGTGCCCTTGACCGGAATTGAACCTGGGGACCTTTCAGTTCGCAGGCCGACACTCTATCCACTGAGCCAAACCAGCTAGGGCTGTGGTTGGCAAACTGCAGCTCAAGAGCTGCAGTTTGCTGCACTGTTGACTAATGAGTTTGCCGACCACTGAGCTAGGGTAGGATTTCTTTATTTATGTCTTTTTCCTCCTATTAATCTCAGAAATCAAATGCAAATTATACACGTATTTTCTTCTTTTTTCTCTTTATTGATTAAGGTATTACATATATGTCCTTATCCCCCCATTGCCCTCCCTCCACTCATGCCATCACCCTCCTGGTGTCTGTGTCCATTGGTTAGGCTTATACGCATGCATATAAGTCCTTTGGTTGATCTCTCCCTCTTACCCCTCCCCTCCCCTACCTTCCCTCTGAGGTTTGACGGTCTGATGAATGCTTCTCTGTCTCTGGATTATACATATATTTTAAATACACGTGGGTAAAAAGATTAAAAAACCATATTCTGTCCCTGAGATATACAAACAACATTAAAAAAACAACATTCACATAGCATATAGACAGCAATCACACTAATTATTGGAAATCAACCCACTTCCACTCAAACATACTAAAGAACAAATTTGATTTCAGTCCCTCCTTGGCTCAGTGCATTCTCCTCCCTCTTCACATATCTCCACTTCAAAAATGTTCACATTATATCCTCTTTGTTCATTGACAATTCCTATACCAATGTACTACCTACATACTACAAGTATTTATGTCTATGCCAGTCAAATAAAATATCCTCTGTCCCCTCCCCTTGGGACTTTGCAAAGTAATAGGAATTTATGTGATAACACATGTGTAAGTATTAAAAGGAAACATAGATTAATGTTTACATTTTCCAGGAATCTCATTTGTACTACAAAAGAGCTTTAACACAAAGGAATGACTAATGCAGAAATGTTAAAGTCCTCCTTAAACAAGTTAGTAAAAAAAAAAATTTGGACTTCCACTTGTAGAAATAGCAGACTAGGAAATCCAGAACAACTATCATTCTGAAGTCAATTTTAAAAGATAGACAAAATATTAAAAGAATCTTCTTAAAAACATCAAATAACTACCAAGTAGTAAGGAATAAATTACCAGCTCAAATCCACCAAGTCTTGAAACCCAGAAAGGTGAGCTTAGATTTTGCCTTTCGTGGGTTTTCAAACAAAGAAGCAGCACTTACGAAGCTGAACTTTTGTGATCTGTTGCCTGTCTTGCAGGACTGGGAGACAAAAGACGGAATTTAGGACCTACCAATGATAAGGATTGTAGAAAAAACACCCTTGACATTGGGCTGGGACTCTAAAGAGAGGCACCCTAAGCAGAGTAAGAAGAACCAGAAGGTGGCCCAAAAAAGTAAAAAATTTGAAATTGGATCAAGATGATCTTATATTCCCAGGGAATAGCAAATGAAAATCTTCTCTAGAGAAAAAGTAACTTCATCTTATATATTAAATTACTTCTACAACAGAAAACAGAATCATACCAAGAGACTTGACAATATTGGAATTATCACTACATTCAAGGGGATAAAAGACAGCTTAGTTTAACTATTTGTGCTTGGAACTGAAAACTATAAAAAGTGACGTGGTTGATAGGAAGAAAAAACACACAAATAAAAATATAGTACTAAAAGATAAAATAACCTAAGAATTTACTGGATGGGTTAACAACAGATTAGTACACCTAGGTGAAAACACTTTGAACTTTGAAGATAGGTCAGACCAAACTATCCAGAATGAAAACTAGAGAGACAAAAAAGAAGAAAAAGAACAAAAAATGGGGTAAAAAATTGAATAAGACAGTCTAACATACTAAACTGGAGTCCCAAAAGATCAGAAGAACATGGAATAAAAGAAATATTTGAAAAAAATAATGGCTAAGAAATTTCCAAGACTCACAAAAGACACCCATCCACACATTCATGAAGCCCAAAGAATCCAATGCCTAACCACAGCATAGTAAAAGAACAGAAAAACAAATATAAAAATCTTAAAAGCCAAAGAAAAATAATAAATAATTTTAAAAGGAAAAAGAGACACAAAGACCTGAGGTCTCAAGAGCAATGGAATGTGTTGAAATAAAGTAACCACCAACACAAAATGTACTGAAGTAAAGTAACTGCTAACCTAGAATTCTATACCTAGCAAAAATATCCTTCAAAAGTGGGGTAAAGATGTTTTCAGGTAAACAGACTAAAGTAATTTAGTTCTAAAAGGCATGTTTCAGATTCTTCAAGATCAAATAAAATGATCCTAAGTGGAAAACAATAGGAAACAGAAGAACATGATAAATACATACATTAACCCAGTGGTTGGCAAACTCATTAGTCAACAGAGCGGCAAACCACGGTTCACAAGCCGCATGTGGCTCCCGAGCTGCAGTTTGCCCACCACTGCATTAACCTAAACTAAATATTGACAGCATAAAACAGTAACAATAACGAGGGAAAAATAAACAATTATTAAATGCACAATGAGCCCTAGCCGGTTTGGCTAAGTGGATAGAGCATCGGTATGCGGGACTGAAGGGTCCCGGGTTTGATTACAGTCAAGAAGGAGCATATGCTTGCTTTGTGGGCTTGATCCTCAGTTGGGGGCGTGGCAGGAGTCAGACGATTAATGATTCTCTCTCATCATTGATGTTTCTCTCTCTCTCTCTTTCTCTCCCTCTCCCTTCCTCTCTGAAATCTATAAAAATATATTTAAAAAATAATAATAAAAATAAAATGCACAACATTATATAAGTAGGACTGTGAGTAAGTAGAATTAAAATTAAAGTGAATCATCTGGGAAGAGGATAAAGGTATTGATTAACATTTGACTTTATAAGACTCATATTGCAATGTCTAGGGTAAGTAGTAAAAGAGAAAAGGAGGTCATAATTTCCAAATAATAATGGGGATAAATCTGAACAATAAAATAGCCAACTTATCTAATGGCAAGAAAGGAGAGAAAAGGGAACAATTATTAGGGCAGATATAAAGTTCATAATAAGATGGGAGATTTAAATCCAACCATGTCACACAGGAGACACAACTAAAACACAAGAATACAGAAAGGCTGGATGAAAAAGAATGGAAAAAAATATACATTGCAAACAATAAAAAGAAAGCTGGTACTGCCATATCAATCCCACACAAAGCAGCCCTTAATAGAAAAAGCACTGTCAGAATAAAAGAGGGACACTTCATACTAGTAAGTCACTAAGAAGATGTAACTATTACACATTTCTAATAACTACTTTACTCTCAAATATCTAAGCAAAAGTTGAGAAAATAAGAAGGGAAAATAATAAAATCCATTATCAAATCCACAATCATGATGGGAGATTTAACACTCGCTTTTCTGTAACTGATTGATATAAGAAAAGATCACTAATGATGCTTAATATTTTAAATACAGGGTTAACAAACATGATCTAATGAATATAGAATATTACACTCAATAACTGCAGAGAGAAAAAAAGGCAATACACTGAGACATAGTGCAGATCTCAAATTTTAAAGGTCTGAAATCAAAGACCTTTGAAAAATAGAATGTGTTCTCTGATTGCACTGTAATATTAAAAATCAAAACAAATTTAAAAATAACCAGAAAATCTCCATGTTTAGAAATTAAGAGATATAATATAAATTTCCAAACTAATACAAAAGTCAAAGTAGAAACTAATTAAAATTAGAAAATATTTTGTAACATCTATAATTATAAAAGCGTAATATGCTAATTAGACTAGACAGCCAGACAACCTTCTGGACAAAGCTAGGGCTGCAAGGGCTGAGCCCCTTGCACGAATTTCGTGCATCGGGCCTCTAGTTAATTATAAAAACACGTCATATGAAAGTTTGAGTATTAAAACTAGCTAAAACAGTGCTTAATAGGGAAATGCTTAGCAATGTGAACTAATGTCCCCAATACATTCAATTAAAAAAAATAATAATTTAAATGTTGAAAATATTGAACAGTATTGAACTACAAGAAGTTAGCAAAGGAACAAAACAGTAAGCCCCAAAAGTAAAAGAAATAAAGAGCACGAATCAATGCAATAGAAAAAAAGCATACAATAAAAAGAATCATTAAGATTCAAAATTTGGTTCTTTTCAAAGACTACTAATCTCTGGTGAGACTGATAAAAGAAAAGAAAATGTACATATAGCCAATATCAGACAGGAGAATGGAATTTTTTTTCCTGCAGCCATTAAAAGGATAACAGAGTATTTAATATAAATAACTTTATTCTAATAAACTTAAAAATTTAGATGAAAAAGATAACCTCTTAGAGAAAAAATTACCAAGATAATCTTGAGACAGAAAACCTGATCAGGCTTAAAAATGAGAAGTCAAATAAACAAACAAAAACCCTTCCGCCCACATGGTTTCTCTGCCAGATTCTAACAAACAGTTAAGGAAGAAATAATTTCAATCATACATAAACTCTTCCAGAATAGAAAATAAGGTCAGCTCATTTTATAAAGCTAGCAAAATGTTAATTTCAAATCCTGAGAAGGACAATATATAGGCCATCTCACTCATGAACACTGATGCAAAAATCACAAAATATTTACAAGCTGAACCTAACAAGATATAAAAGGATAATACAGTAAAACCAAATTAGGTTTATCCCAAGAATCAGGTTATGTTTAACATTTAAACTGAAATGTAATTCAATATATTAACACTAAAGGAGAAAATTTATATGATCATGAAAAGCTGTCCCCCAAAAAGCATTAAATTCAAACAAACAGAACAAAAAAACAAAATTCTTAGTAAACTAGGTATAGAAGGGAACTTCTTTAATATAAAGGTTTTAACAAAAATAAAACAAAATTTTTAAAAAACCTCAGCAAACAAACTTGGAGTAAAATGTTAAAGCTTTCTCTTTGAGGTCAGAAAAAAAGACAGGGAGAACAGCTCTGGGATGGTGAATGTCAGTGTTCCATTTCTTGACTCGGGTAATGACTTCATGTGTTTTATGTATTATTTGGAATATATGTTTAAGCAATCCTTAGAGATGATGAAAAGGCTGACCTAGACTATCACTCAAGTGCGGCCATTGTGTAGGTCCTAATTTTTGCCCCATTATGATTCATTTCAAACCAATTAACATATATTGGGCCTATAAAACATTGTGCAATCTGACAACATGCCTTATGAACTTTAAAAATGTTTGTATACTGCCCTGGCCGGTTTGGCTCAGTGGATAGAGCGATGGCCTGAGTACTGAGGGGTCCCAGGTTCAATTCCAGTCAAGGGCACATGCCCTGGTTGCAGGCTCAATCCCCAGTGGGGGGCTGATCGATGATCCTCTCTCATCATTGATGTTTCTATTCATTAATGTTTCTCTCTCTCTCTCTCTCTCTCTCTCTCTCTCTCTCTCTCTCTGAAATCAATTAAAAAAAAGTTTGTATCCTATAATCCAGTAACTCCATTGTCGATGAACCTGTCTTAAAGGTCAAAATAAAGAGGAAAAAGAATTAAAAATGTGCTAAGATGTTCATTGCATACATGATTTAAAAAATGGGAAACAACTAAATAACCAACTACAAAGATTTGTTAAGAAAAATAATTCCTTCAATGGGATTACTATAGAGTCAATAAAAATAAGATTTACAAAATATTCTAAGAAATGTATATAACCTAATGTTAAAAAAAAATAGACACATATAAAAGGGAGGAGAAAAAGGCCTAAGCACAGAAAAAGAGAGAAAATGAGAGTGGGAAGGAGGGAGTAGTGGAAAACTATACTGGTTTTCTTTATATGATGAGCTTATGGATGTGTATGTACTTTTCATTGCATTTCCTGAATTTTCTTTAATGACTATTTAATAGTGGGCATATTACAAGAACTGAAGCAAATAATTATAAACTTAATGTATCCTAAATATAAAAAGTAATTACTTCAAACTGTACTTATAAAATTTTCAATTTTAATTTCAGTATGATATTTATCAGGCAAATTATTCCCTAATATTTAAATTACAAAAATTTCCGGGTGAAGCTGGATCCCAGGTCCGGGTGAGGCCGTGTGCCCCTGGATCTGGGTGAGGCTGGGTCCCGGGTCCGGGTGAGGCCGCGCGCCCCTGGGTCCAGGTGAGGCTGGGTCCCGGGTCCGGTTGAGGCCGCGCGCACCTGGGTCCGGGTGAGGCCACGTGCCCCTGAGTCCAGGTGAAGCCGTGCCCCTGGGTCCGGCCGAGACCAAACCAGAGGGAGTCGGACCTGCATTACCACCATTTGTCCACCATCCAGAGTTGAGGGGTCAGTGCCGACATGTACACATAAGGAACTGGTGGACATTGATATTGGGTCTCAAAAGAACTGTTGGTCCAGAAAGAAACTCACTACAGACTGATTCATTTGCCGGTCAGCATAACTATTATTGCTCGTCTCACATTCAGTTCTTATAAGTATATCTCTAGTGACACATGATCTCGCTCATCTAGGGGAAATGATGAACAACATAGACTGATGAACAAGAACAGAACCAGAAACAAGGAGGCATCGATCGGACTATCGGGCCTCAGAGGGAGGATAGGGGAGGGGGGGGAGGGGGGAGAGACCAACCAAAGGACTTGTGTGCATGCATATGAGCCTAACCAATGGTTAAGTTCAACAGGGGGTTGGGGCATCCGTGGGGAGGGGTGTGGGATGGGAATGGGGGGATGAGGACAAATATGTGACACCTTAATCAATAAAGAAATTTAAAAAATAAATAAATAAATAAATTATAAAAATTTATGATATGCTAATTTTTAGAGATGAGATAATTTCTAATTACATTTAGTATTTAAAATAATATAACTTAAAAAATAATTAGATCTCCAAAGATATATCATTTTTAGCTTACTTGCCTAATCAAGAGATGGGAGGGTAAACTTCCTCCTGCTTTTTTTTTTTTTTAATATATTTTGTTGATTTTTTACAGAGAGGAAGGGAGAGGGAGAGAGAGTTAGAAACATCAATGAGAGGGAAACATCAATCAGCTGCTTCCTGCACACCCCCTACTGGGGATGTGCCCGCAACCAAGGTACATGCCCTTGACTGGAATCGAACCTGGGACCCTTCAGTCCGCAGGCCGACTCTCTATCCACTGAGCCAAACCAGTTAGGGCTCCTCCTGCTTTTGATGGCTGTGTGAAAACCTGATACAGGGAGCAGAAAGAGCATGAGAAGACAAGCCTGCGCACAAAAGTCAGCACACTAACGATAAAGATGGAAAGGACCTGGATTCTTGATAACATTGTACAATTCAATTGACTAACCATGAAATCCTCCAACCCTGGACTTTTTTTAATGTGAGATACTGTTTAAATCAGTTAGTTGGGTATTATATAACCTGGGGCCGAACTAATACAAGATGTATTTAAGATCTGACAACTGATTGAAAGTGGGAGAACAACCAAGATTACTAAAGTTTCAAGATTGGGTGGCTGAGAGAAAAGGTGGTTAGAAAAGAGAAATTAGGAGGAAGAGGAACACAGATACACACATGCACATGTAAGCACACTAGGTGAGGGTAGGTGAGTGAAAATCAAATTGATTCAGTTTGGTATGGCTTACGCTTACAATGGCACATGTAAGATAGAGATCTACACCAAGCAGTGAAAGTGGGAAGCAGAGTTACAGAATTGAGAATCATCCACACAAAAATGATAATTTATAGCATTAAAAAAAATGATACAGCCGAAACCGGTTTGGCTCAGTGGATAGAGCATCGGCCTGCGGACTAAAAGGTCCCGGGTTCGATTCCGGTCAAGGGCATGTACCTTGGTTGCGGGCACGTCCCCAGTGGGGGTTGTGCAGGAGGCAGCTGATCGATGTTTCTCTATCATCGATGTTCCTAACTCTCTATCCTTCTCTCTTCCTCTCTGTAAAAAATCAATAAAATATATTTTAAAAAAATAAATAAATAAAATGATACAGCCCTAGCCGGTGTGACTCAGTTGGTTGGAGCATCATCGTCCCCTACACAAAAAGGTGGCAGATTCAATTCCTGGTCAGGGCCCAGGTTAGATCCCTGGCCATAGTGCTTATGGGAGAATACCAATCGATGCTTCTCTTTCACATCTCTCTCTCTCTCCCTCCCCCCTCTCCTCTTTACCCCTTCCTTTCTCTAAAAATCAATTTAAAAAGAAAAAAAAAGGATAAGATCACCAAGAGAACCTAGTGAAAAGCATAGAGACCCTTGAGAATACTGTCCATTCCACCTCACCCTCATTTAGAAGGAATTCAACCACTGGCTAGGCCATTTAGAATAATTTCATTCCTCCTGACAAAGATACTGTGACAGACATGGAAGCACATGATCTCCTTCGTTTATTCAATAGAGTTTAAAATTTCTGGGAAAAGTGTGAAAGAGAAGCCTTCTCTCTCCCTTTGGAAGTAAATAAAGAAGGCTATAATAATAGGAACATTGCTGATAGCCATCATTTTCCTAGGAGGGAAGCCTGTCTGAGCATGAAGTCCAAACAGGTGGACCAAACTGAGAGAATAGCAAAAAATGGAATCTCAGCCCTGATGATATAAGCCTCTGAACAAACATTTCTTTTGTTTTTAAACCCAGTTTGCATCCTAATTGATGTAGGGCAGGGAAGAGGTATATTTAAGGGGAAGAGCAAAGTCAAAACAGTTCAGAAAAAGTGAAGAAACTTTCAAAAGTAGGAGAATTAGGAACTACAATGCAGAAGAACCAAGATATCAGATCATTTTATTCCTATAAGGGTATATTTCAGAAATGGTCTAGGAAACCAAGGATGACTGAGCAAAGGCCATTAGATTTGGTGATTAGGAGGTCATAAATGACTTTTCAATAGCAGTATCAGTGCTGAAATAGTAAAGGAGGTCAGAGTGCAAAGGAAAGACTGACATATTTATTTATTAAGAACTCCATCATGTACCAAACACTTGGATGGACATTTAACATGTGTTAAACTCCTTTAATTACAACCCTGTGAGGTAAGTATAACATTCTACTTTATAGATAAAGAATAGAGTCTGAGTAGTAACTTGCCCAGCCATGTAGCCACTAAGTGGTTTTAACAGCCTTCAAAACCCAGATCTACATGGCTCAAAAGTCAATGATCTTTCTAGTGTATCAGGTTAGTGGATGAAAGAATGAATCTTTAAAGAATGAAAAATCAGTGGCACAGTAGGCTCACGATTCAGACTAGCTTCCTTGAATTGTGTAGCACACAGCACGGCATTAGGCAGCCCTGGAAAAGTTATAAGCAGGTATGCAGGCTAGGGAGGAAGAGACGGGGATGATAATGGACAGTTCTAGAGAAAGAGAGATGGGGAGGGGTGACCAGGGACACATCTAGAAGAGGCTGCTCTTGGGAAAAAAAGGAAGGGCATTTCTTCCTCAGAGATGTGGGTAAATAAGGAAATGAGACTAAAATGGAAGAAAGGCAAGTGGAAGGAGTGTCTCTCAGATGGCTGAGATTTCTCTCAGTAAAGGAAGAGATCAAGTTATTTGCTCTAGAAACCTTTATGAAATGAGACAAAAAGGAACACAATCAACACTAACGATCCATCAGAAAGCAGAGCACAAACTGAAAACTAATGTCCTTATATATGTCAGGGGTCAAACTAACATAGCTAGTGATGAGGCTTATTCAGGATTGGGGACTGGAAAAGTAAACCTACAGAAAATAACCGCCCCGCCCCATCTGTAAGGACTTAGTAAAAGCTGATCACCACGGGATCCTGGTTATATACGCAAATGAAACCAGCAGTAGACGAATGGGTTCGTTCAATGAACAGAGAGACAGAGAGGGGTTCATGACCAGAGGGTGAGAGACAGAAAATAGGTTCCATAAGAGTGGAAGAGTGAGAGATTTTGACTGTTTGTGGGTTAGTAATGTCTTTCCACACAATGCTTCAAATTATTTTGCCAAAGGCAGCGGAGAGACGTTGATTGGGGCTCAGCAGTCCGCTTCTCTCTTCAGAATTGAGAGACAACCATCTCTAAAAACATCCAATGCTTGCTTGTGGAAGAGTGAAGTCTAGCAACAAACAAATGAATGAACTAACCCATTCAGTCAAACATAAAAATATCTCCTTTCTTTTAAACTGAAAAATGCTCCTCTAAATTTGAGAAATTCATTAAGAGGTCATAAAATCTACAGCAAAGGAGAAAACATCTGATGTGTCATGAGGCAGAACGAAAAGTAAACAAATATGTCAAGCCAATTATAACTCACATGTGAAAGATTTTTAGTGTAGAATTCCAAAAGGGCAAGGGTAGTTTGTACTTCAGTAACCTGAAAGCACCCAGCATAGCTTAAACAAACTGATATGGCTCCATTTCCTGTTAACAAAAAGGGTCCCATTTGCCACCATAAAGGACAAGCTACCATTTTTAATTATAGTGCCGCGTTTACAATTTTGAGGCTCAACACACTATCCAGCTATAGGAAAAGATTCAGGACAATCAGCCACGACAACCTGCTCCACTACGACCACTACGATTCTGCAGTTTGCACTGACAAACTCGGGCACCATACCGTGTTACTCAGGAGTTTCTCGCACCATTAATTCTGACTCCCCTTTGCCCCAGTAAAAAAAGGAGGGAGAACTGAGACTGGCACAGACTAGATTTTATAGAATATATCAAGAATTATAAGGGTTGTTCAGTAATAGCCACGATGGAGAATCCAAGAAACCTGAGAAGTTGAAAAAGCTTTTCTCCATTCTCTTCCTTTCTAAAATAGAACAAAAGGCTTGTACGATACGGATTCTTCAGTGAGTAACTTAAGCTAACAATGAATAAAAGAATAAGTCCCTTATCCTCTCTTGTGCCATTTCATGTTCTCTTACATTCATAAGGCATTATTTAAAAAAAAAAAAAAAACACAAAACGAGCCCTTCTCAATTCTTTCACTGGATCTAGAAAGTTGACGCTCCACCTCAAAAGTTCAGAGGCTAAAGAAAGATTTACTATAGCCAGAAAGAGATGAATTTAGAACGAATAAAGACATTTGCCATCACAGGCACCATCCCTCTGTTTTGCAAGAGCTCAATGGGCCAAGGAGTCAAACTCTCTCAAATCGTGCCAGTCTCCTGGGGACTTCATTTCCTCATCAAGATGAACAAAATGCACTGGCCTCCAGATTAACAAGCCTTTTCTTTGTAAGTCTATAAGCCAGGCTATCGGGTAATCTTCCCAGACAGTTAAAAACTTTTAAAGGAGAAAGAGAGTCGAAGTGAGGAGGATGGGGGGAGGCGACTAAGTTAGGAGGGGCGGACGACCCACCCACCCAACGCGGACGAGACCGCCCGTCGGGGAGAAGGTTCCCCTGGAGCCCGGCGAGGTGCGGAGGGCGTCGGGCAGCAGGACCCCCTCCCGCGGGGTGGGAACGGAGGAGCCGCCCAGCCAGGGGCCAACTGGCAGCCCGAGAGGGGCGCGGGGCGGGAAGGGGGAGGGTCGCGGAGCCCGCGGAGCCGCAGCGTCGGGCCGAGCTCCACGGCGGGGGTCCGAGCAGCGGCGGGGCAGAGCGAAGGTGAGCCGGGGAGGGAGACGCCGGCGCCTGCAGCCTCACTCACCTGCCCGACGTTCGCCCCGCGGCCAGGGGCATGGACGCCGCCCGGGCGCTTCCTCTCCTGCGGGACGCAGCCTTGGCCGCCGCCGGAGCCCCGGAACCCGAGAGTGGAACGTGGTCCCGAAGCGGGCAAAGCGGCCTCCGGACCCGAGCCCTGGGAGGCGTACATAGGGGGGAAGCGGGGGACCCGGGAAGGCAGTTCGTTGTTCGCCTTCCTCACCGGTACCCGACAGCGCTTCCCGGGAACAGCATCGCGCCCACCTCGGCCCGCTGCTCCCGGGCCTTCGCCCGCAGCTCCCCCCAGCAGCGGCCGGGTTTCCGGCGGCAGCACTCCGCCCCCTCGCTACTGGGCCTCCGCCATCTTGTTGGGGGCGGGAAGAGGGCAGTGCGCCTGCGTGTTCGGAGTCCGCCGGCGTCCCGCTGCCCTAAGGAGAGAGGGCTGTAACGCGCAGCCGCGTTAGCCACTGGGCTTTGGCCCTCCGGTCCCGCTTCACCCTCCGGCCTCGTGCACGGTGGCCCAGACCCACTCCTTTCCTGAACCGTGCTGCCGCCAAGTAGCCCCTTCTGCGCACCCCACAGTCAGTTTTTCTGCAAACATCTATCCAGTGCCTACTAGTAGGTGCCAGGCCCCCTGCTAGGCGCCGAT
Source organism: Cnephaeus nilssonii (assembly GCF_951640355.1). Lineage (NCBI taxonomy): Eukaryota > Metazoa > Chordata > Mammalia > Chiroptera > Vespertilionidae > Cnephaeus > Cnephaeus nilssonii. The sequence goes on from NC_137073.1 coordinate 49,633,682, forward strand.
GGTAGAAGGGTTAATAAAACTTGGCTCCAGCCCTATAGGAGCTCCCATTCTAGTGAAGAAGAGGGAGGTGGACGAATAATTCCCTCAATTCCAGTTTTGTAGCTCTCCCCCCCGTTTTAATTCAAAACATACCTTTTTAAGGAAGTCCTCCCTGTTTGTCTCACAGATGGGCCAGTTCTTTGCCTTGCATTACCTCTAGCTAGGTAAAGAACTGGAACAAATAATAGTCTTTGAATTTCCGTTATATGCTAGATAATTGATTTAGGCTCTAGATTTATAGCAATAAGAACTATAAGCTCATGAGACTTTAACATTCTAGTGGGAAAGAACAGACAATAAAAAGCTAAAATAAATCAACACAATAATGTGATAAGGGATGGGAAGAGAACAGGGGCCAGGAGTCATGAGAAAATCTGGGTGAGAGCCTTCGAGACAGCGGAAACCGCAAAAGCAGAGGCTTGAGGTGGGAATGAGGCCGGCAGTAGGAAGAGGGACAAAGAGAATAGGTGACATGGACAGTAAAAGTAGGAGGTGATGAGGTCAGAGGGAGGCATGGCCATATAAGGTAGGCCATGGTTAAGAGTTGGATTTTATTCCAAGTGGCCCCTCTAACCTGCTGACACTGCCCCAACGACTCTAAACATCCCTAGCTCCTGTCTGCCTCACTGCTTCGCACATGCTGATTCCACTATTTCAAAGACCCTTACTGTTGTTCTTTAGGTGTCTAGCTTATCTTTCAGGTTTCTGTTTAAATGTCTCATCAGAGACAGCATTTGTCCTAACCGAAGTCTTCTTTCTGCTCCTCCATTAGCCTCCATCATTGCACCTGGTCATTTCCATTACACTCAGCATATTTTAAAATTACGTATTTATTGTTTCTTCATTGTCTCTCCACTAAACTGTGAACTCCATGATGGAGGGAAGGTGTTTTGTTTATCAGTGGATACCCCATGTTCAGCATCATGCCTGACATGGGTGGTCACTCAATAAATTTTTTTTAAAATATATTTTTATTGATTTCAGAGAGGAAGGGAGAGGAAGAGTGAGAAACATCAATGATGAGAGAGAATCATTGATTGGCTGCCTCCTGCACACCCCCCACTGGGGATCGAGCCCGCAACTCTGGGCATGTGCCCTTGACCCTTTGGTCCACAGGCCGACGCTCTGTCCACTAAGCCAAACCAGCTAGGGCCAATAAATGTTTTTTTGAATTAACGAATGGGGAAGTTTGTCAGCACCTAAGTAGTCAGGGTATATTACTTTGTTTTTTACTTCTTGGTTTTTAAACTTAAATGCAAGTTATTTCCTACTGATACATTTCCTCAACTAGATTATAAATAGGACTCTAAGGGGGTAGGAATGAGATGGAGAAAAGTAGGTGATGGTGGGGCAGTGGGCAGAGATTGTATTGTGTATGTTTGCAGGACTGGAAGAAGCAAGGCTTCAATTTAATGGAGCACCTATTATATGTGCTGGGCACTCTGCTAGGTACTTAATCCTCACCGTGGCTCTGCTCAGTAGTTATCCTCATTTTTATACACAAAATAATTCAGAGAGATTAGGTCACTTGCACAAGGTCACACATTAAAAGATAGTGCTGACCATACAGCCCATGCTCTTCCCATCTAGAGAAATTGGATTTGGAGGTGGGCTTATTTGGTGATTTGGCTCTGTGTCATTAGTTGACTTTCACTTAGAGATTTCAGCCACAGCCATTTAAGAACCCCAGTCAAATTGAGAGTCTTACGTAGGATATCACCAAAAGAAAACTGCTTTCATTCTTTTCGTTTGGACTGAAGCAGAGCTCACTTTATCATTTCCTTTTCATGTTTTTAAGAATTGTGTGTTTCAGCTCTGGCTGGGGAGCTCAGTTGGTCAGAGCATCATCCGGATACACCAAGGTTTTAGGTTCCATCCCTGGTCAGGGCATATACAAGAATCAACCAATGAATGCATAAATAAGTGGAACAACAAATCTCATTCTCTCTCTCTCTCAAGTCAAAAAAAGAATTGTGTATTTCTTTTTACTTATAACTTCTGTACGTTTCATCAAAGGAAAACAAATACCAGGGAAATGGATGTATATCCTGAATACTAGCTGTATCCTCTAGGTTAAGCTTGTTACTAGCTCTCTCATCTAGGTCCCAAGTAATACTTTAGTCGTCAAAGACAGGTCTCTGACAAAGAGTGGCAGGCTTACCACAACATTCACATCCCATTTACTCATCAGAATTATGCACCATCATTTCCCTCTAAACAAGATAGCTGCCTCAGGATAGCTGGGGAGAACTACTAGAAAGGATGGGGCTTCTATCTTATATATCAGGGACCATCCAGTCCTTATGTGAGGGAAGTGATATACTATACCTCATGATAACATACACTTGTCAACAAAATCTAGTTAGTATAGCCCTGGCTGGTGTGCTCACTGGTTAGAGTGTTCATCTGCACACAGAAGGGTCATGGGTTCGATTCCCGGTCAAGGGTATGTACCTGTGTTGCAGTTCACACACCCCCTTCCCTCTGTCAGGGTGTGTGAAGGAGGCAACCAGTCCATTTGTCTCTTTCACATCAATGCTTATCTCTCTCTCTCTCCCCCTCCTCCCTCCCTTTCTCTTTGAAAAGCAATGGAAAAAATACCCTCAGGTGAGGATTAACAAACAAAAAATCTAGTTGGTATATGCAAACCAAGTAGTAGGTGGGGATACATACCTGAAAAGACCTCCCCACCTTCTAGCCCACTGTAGTGTAATTCTTCCTTGGAATAAATCCTGGAAACGACAATTTCTTCCTTTTCTATGGTATTCTCTCCTCTATGGTTACCATCTGTTATAGGTTGAGTATACTCCACCCCCTAGCCAAAAAACAAGCAAACAAAAAACCCCACACCAAAAAAACGATATGTTGAGGTCCTAACCTCCAGTACTAAGGAATATAAACTTAGTTGGAAATAGGGTTATTGCAGATGTAAGTACAATTGACCCTTGAACAATGAACGTGGGGGGAGGGGCATTGACCTCCTGTGCAGTCAAAAACTTGCATATAACTCGTAGTAAATGAGGTCAGGTTGGAGTAAGGTGGGCCTCTGATCCAGTAACTAGTGTCCTTATAAGAAGACTAGTGGCCCGGTGCACGGATTTGTGCACATTGAAAGGAAATTAATTAGAAGAAATATTTTAATATCGCTATTCGGCCTTTCTCTATAAAAGAAGAGTCAACCAAATTCATGATCAACAATGACAGATAGAAACATGCGTGTGATTGGCACCAGTGAGAGCTTTCTATGTATCACACATGCGCGAGTCAACTTAGCCTTTTATAGATATAGAATAAACTTGCTTAATTAGACCTGCTTTCTGATTTAGCTAAACTTTTCCCAGTCCAGTGAAGCACTCCAACTTCTCTTTCAGGTAATTGTCAGCAACACAGCAGTAAATATCAACATGAAGCACATTATTATTGTAGATCACACAGGGAGAACAAAGGGTAAAATATTAACTTCAGCAGTGTTTGACTATATTCTGCGTAGTGAGAAAACCTAAAGTCATTTTCAAGATCCACCATTTCTTACTTCTTTTCAGTTGGGTCAAGTTTCTAAACTTTCTAAATATCCATTTTCCAGCTAATGAGAAGAAAATAGGATTCCACTGAGTCTCCTATCTACCTACTCCAGGACTTCTATGAGGATCAAATGAGATGAAGCACAGGAAAACGCTTCACAGTCATTTGGTTAAAGTGTAAAATGTTTGCATCTGGCTATAAAGCAAGTCATGTTCCTGAGCTGAAGAAACTCCAAGGAGGATAGTCACTAGGGAGAGGAAGCCAGGCATTGCTATGTGATGTCATTACCTGGCGCCCACAGCCACCGTTTCTGAGCTGGGCTGGGCTGTGGGCTGCATTTTGCGCCATAGGGTCTCAGCAGCGTCGGCTGCAATTTGGTGGGGTGTCACTCCAGGGTGGTGGCGGGACCTGTGTCCCACTTTGGGGAAGCCGAGTGTTGCTTTGTGGGCACCAGGTCTGCGGTGCCATTTCTCTGTAAATAGCTAGTGCACCTCACGGCAGCTCCTGCGTTGAGTGTCTGCCCCCTGGTGGTCAGTGCACATCATAGTGACCGGTCAGATGGTTGGACACTTAGCATATTAGCCTTTGATATATATAAGTGGCCATATGAGGAAAGAAACACACAGGGAGAAAGCCATGTGATGACAAAGGCAGAGATGGAGTTACAAAGCTACAAGCCAAGGAACACCAAAGACTGCCAGCAAACCACCACAATTTAGGAAGAGGCAAGCAAGGATTTCCCCATAGGTTTCAGAGAGATCATGGCCCTGCCAATACCTTGATTTCAGGCTTATAGACTCCAGAACTATGATACAATAAATGTTTATTGTTTTAAGATATCCAGTGTGTGACACTTCGTTACATACAGCAGTCCTAGAAATGAACACACCATCTTCCGTATGTGGCAGGGCCTGAAACAAAAGAAAGAGATGGGAGTGGGCAGTGACGAGGTCAAGACTACTGCCCAATTTGGCAGCAAACCAGCTATAAGACCTCAGACCAGTCACTCGACCCCACTGACCAAGTTCCCTCATCTGTGTGAACAGGGACAATGATAGCTGCTCTGCCTACAGCAGATCTGCAGTGAAAACTACAAGTAAAAAGAAAGAAAAGAAAAAGAAAACTACGAGTATTCCTCTGGAGGTGCTGTGACCAAGACAGCCAGACAGCCACTGAGAAACAACTTTGCCAAGGACAGGGTTCCTGCTACGGAGAATTTTACAGTCTGGCTGTGAAGAAAGGCATTTTCCTATAATAAGATAACTAGCACAGGCCAAGTGCCAAGTGTGTGGTCTGGATTTGATTCACTATTGATGTCAAAAGCAGGAAGGATCACTGTGGACTGGAGTGCATGAGGGAGACTTCATGAAGAACCTTAGCAAAAAAGGAATCTATTAGGACAGTGGTTCTCAACCTTCCTAATGCCGCGACCCTTTAATACAGTTCCTTGTGTTGTGGTGACCCCCAACGATAAAATTATTTTCGTTGCTACTTCATAACTGTAATTTTGCTACTGTTAATGGATCGTAATGTAAATATCTGTGTTTTTCCGATGGTCTTAGGCTCTACAGCAGCGGTTCTCAACCTGTGGGTCGAGGATATTGGGAGGATTAGGAGGATATTGGATACCTGCAGGATCTCCAGTGGAAACACTCAACATTATGTCCAGACCTGGTCCCAAGAAGCCACCACTACAGCCACTGCTGGATACAGATACCGAAACTGGGACCACCAATACCACTTGATCTAGGCCCTGGATGATGCCACTGCTGCCCCTGGAAACTAGGTACAGTTACTGTCACTGTCACCACCCTCAGTAGGAAGAAGGAGGTTCACTATGACTTGACCACCCTACCATTTGGTCCCAAGCCTGGGGGCAAATGATTGAACTATCCAGTCACATGTTAACACTCTAGCTCAATGCTGTCCAACAGAAATATAATGCAAGACACATATATGATCCTAAATGTTCTTGTAGCCACATTAAGAAAATTAAAGAAAAAAAGTGAAGTTAATGTTTAATATACATTATTTCAATCAATATATCCCAAATACTATAATTTCAACATGTGGCACTAGATGTATGGGGCCAGTGGTATCCAATTTGACAGCACAGGCCTAACTGATAAGGAAGCCATGAAAATGAGTGAATGGTCTTTTGATTTCCATGATGTGATATGGGTTCTGCTACATGACATGAAGAGGGCAATATCCCAAACACAGGAAGAGGGGTCAGATGCAATCTTGCAAATGGAAGATAAAATTGAAAGAAGACCAAGACTGGATTTTGGAGAAAGAAAAATGGTGAAGTAAGGACTTTTATTATTAATTTTGTTGTGTATTGACTGTGAGCCACTGAAGGTTTCTGAACTGGGGAAATACCACACAGATGTAGATACAACTTTAAAAACATTGGAATTGTGTTAAAAGTGCTGGATTTTAATTATGTTTAATTGAGTTAGAAGTCCTGGATTTTAGCTATGCTTTCTATCTGTGCAGGCTTAGGCAAGTTGTGTCTCTGGATCTCTCTTCTCATCTTCAGAAATGGGGATGATGGTATCTATCTCTCAGGCTTGTTGTGACGATTAAATGAAATAGTGTATGTGAAAATGAATACCACTTAGCAAGCACTCAATAAATGTTAATTAAATCTAAATGAATCTGAGTATCTAGTTAGAGATGTAGATAAACAGCTAGGAAGCTGAACTATTTCCCAAAAGCCAAGAGGAATATTCTAAAGTAAAGTAAAGTAAAGAGAGAGAGAGAGAGAGAGAGAGTGAGAGAGAGAGAGAGAGAGATTTCATATACCTCAATTCTGCCTCAGCTTGGACAAGTTAAAATAGGTACTTGTTTTCTAAGTAGCCCACTTCTTCCTTGAAGCTTTTAATGGTCATTCCTAGCTAGAGGTGATCTCTCCTTCCATGGTCCAGAGTTCTCTTGTGGGTAGTATGACATGGTTTGTTAGGCTCATGCCTCATCTTCTTCACCAGGTACAGACATGAGGCCAGAGACCATGTCTCATTCATCTTTGTATCTGTCCTTCACAATGTCTTGAACTGGCAGTATCCAAACAAACAAGATCAACAAAGTTTGATAATTTTAGAAGCTGGATGATGAGTACCATCAATATTCATTACACTATTCTTGTTACCTTTGTATATGCTTGGAAATTTTCATAATAAATGTTTGTTTGTTTTTTAAGTCATGTAAGAAACTTCTGCTTCAAGATGGTGAATTAGGGACAAGCATTTACCTCCCTTCTCTTTGTATCCCATTCAATGTCAGCAGAAGGGCTTGATTTTCCATGAAACGATTGAAGGTTAAGCTCCAAGGGCCCTCACTTGCATGGGCTCTTTCCAAGCTCCTAAAAGTTCCTTAGCAACATGTTCACATGTTTGTGTGTTTTTGTAAAAACTGCAAGTGTCATCTATTTCAGCCACAAATGGTTAAGGGTGTTGTTTCTTTCTACTCTGACTTCCACACTGTCACAGTTCTCCTGGTGTCAGGTCGTATTACAGGGGCTGTGGTCATTCTGGGAATCCAGATAAAGGGAAGTTGAGTTCTAGGTGCAATTAGTTTGAATTTGCTGGGAGGATATTTATATGATTCACAGTCACTTCTGTGGGCAGTATCTATTGCTAATCTGGAATAGCTTTCAGGAATACTCACTCCTATAGCCTAGCACTATAATACAAAGCTACAGGGCCAGAAACTGTATTGCAATATGGACATATTCTAAGCTACTAGTATCAGAAATATGGACAGAGTTGGAAGCTAGTCTGTGAAAAATTCTTCCAAATTTTACAGTTCATAAATAAATTAAACCCAATAGAAGATTCCCCAAATATTATCACAATCTTTAAAAATTACAAGTTATTACTAATGACAAGTTGTCAAGGTTAAAAGAAAACTATCAGTAATAAAAAAATTTGTGATCAACCACGCTGAAGAAAGAGTAAGTTATCTTTCTATTCAGTCAATACAAATATGATAAAACAAAATTACTGTCATATGAAAAGATAATTAAATAACATCTGGACAAAAGTATGTAGGGGAAAACTATTATAGAGGTATGTCAGGCATTAAAATAATAAATACATTATATTATGTTTTGGATGTTGTGATGTTTGTGAATTTTGTGTCAGAATTTTAAAATGTGTAATTTGTTGTGATTTTTTCATTTTAAATATTCACTTTTAAACTAAATGTGTATTCAAATTTTATATTTTTTCTCTTAAACGGACACTCCAAAATTGATCTTTCATAAAATATGGATCTCTAAAATTATAATTGAGAACTTCAACATCCCCTTCTCAGCAACTGCTAGAACTAATAGTCAGGAAATGAGCAAAGATAAAGACCTGAACAACACAATCAGCCAACAGGATCTAATTGACATATACAGAATACTACATCCATAGCAGCAGAATGTACTTTTTTCCCCACAAGCACTATAAATAACCACAAGCTGGGCTAGAAAACAAGTGTTAATTAATTTAAAAGAATTGAAATCGTACAGAATATGTCCTCTGATCATTATGGAATTAAATTAGAAATCAATGAGAGAAAAACAGCAGGAAAATCTCTATAAATACCTGTCAATCAACACACTTTTAAAAACTACCTGGTCAAGAAGATGCTTCAAAGGAAATTTTAAAAAAATATACAGAAGCAAATGAAAATGCAAATACAACCTATCAAAATTTGTGGGTTGCAGCTAAAGTAGTACCAAGAGGGACATTTATGCATTAACCAATTACATTAGAAAAGAGGGAAAGATTACATTACAAAAGTTCTCAAATTAGTAATCTAATCTTTTTTTTTTTTTAGTTTAAATGCATTTTATTTTTAGACAACCTACATGACATGATTTTTCTTAAAAACAATGACTCTCCTACAAATAAATCAAGGTAAAAATGAATGAAGAGCTCAAGATAACATCAGTCCCATTTGGATGAAAAACAGCAGCCAGTTATGATGGCAGGTGATAGATCCAAATTGCCAAATTTGTTAACGTTTTTCCATTTCTAAACCATCCTTAAAGAGGATTACACCATCCTCATGGTAGTCCAGCACAGCAACCATGCCATCTGTATTCATGTTTTCATCAATAAGGAACTCTGGTCTCTGTTCTTCAAGCTTCCCTTTGATTGATTTCACGTAATCTTTGATGCACTTCCTTATAGGCTTCTTTTGTCAAGCTGGTTTCCTGCGAATGATAGTTCATGACAATGTCAACACCAGTGATTCCTGTGCTTTTGGTGCCTTTGCCCTCCAGGCCTTCAGCAGAGGCATTTTCACCAATAAGTCAGTCATCAATGTTACTCTTTGTCCTACTGACCGTCTTCCTCTCTACCTCCAGGCACAGCCCGTCTGCGATCTCCTGGATCTTGAAGATATCAGAGAACATCGCATCATGGCTAACGAGGTCCCCGTAGATGATCATGTTGGCTGCTGGGAGGAGAAGGAGGCACTGCCTTAGCAGGAGCTCAGAGCTCAGAGTGAGCTTGGTGCAGGTGCAACTGGAGCAGTGCTGGGGCTGGGGGGTGGAGGTGGGGAGCAGGCTGAAAAGCAGTAATCTAAGTTCTTACCACCAGAAACTAGAAAAAAAAAGAGCAAAATAAACCCAAAGCAAGCAAAAAGAAGGAAATAATAAAAGTAGAAATCAATAAAATGGGAAAAGAAAACAATTAAAAAAAAACAACTATGAAAGACCAGAGAACTTATAAGCATATATGCATAACCCATAGACACAGACAATAATATGGTGAAGGCCTGGGTGAGGGGTGGAGGGGGTGAATGGGGAAAAAAGGGGGACATCTATAATACTTTCAATAATAAAGATAAATTTAAAAAAACAATGAAAGAAAAACTTTAATAGACTTCTAGCAAGACTGGCAAAATAGAGAGAGAGAAGACACAAATCACCAATGTCAGTAACGAAACAGTATAGTATTACAGTTCCCACAGCCTTTAAAAGAATAATAAGGGATTACCAGAGGTACCTGTACACTCATAAATTCAACAACTTAGGAGAAATGGACCAATTACACTAGCTTAAACAAGATGAAATAGAATAGTCCTATAACCATTAGAGAAATTGAACTTGTCCTTAAAATTCTCTGAAAAAATAAATCTCCAGATGGTTTCACTGGAGAATTCTATCAAATATTTTCAGAAGAATTAGCACCAATTTTATACAATCTCTTCCAGAGAACAGAAGAGGGAATACTTCTCTACTTATTTTAGAAGGTAGTATTACTCTGCTACCAAAACTGGACAAATATCATATAAAAAAGAAAACTAAAGACCAATATCTTTCATAAGCTTAGATGCAAATATCATCAGCAAAATATTAGTAAATCAAATCCAACAACATATTTACAAATACACACAAACAAGTAGGATTTATTCCAGGTATGCATGGGAGACCTTGAGCCACACGCAGCCACAGGCAGCCAGCTAAACCAAGCTCACCTCCCTGATGTGCAGAAACTGTGAAATAATAGCTATTTCTTGATTGAAGCTGCTAAATCTCAGAGTAATTTGTTCTATAGACTGACACAGAAGGCAGACATGAGAAGGTATGAATTCCATGTCTACCGCTGCTGGAATTGGTCAAAGAGCAAGTTTGAAAAGCTTTCTTTACCAATCACATGTCTTAATTCTTCTTCTTCTCTCTCTTGTACCAGCTTCAACCTTTCATTTATGGTAGAATAAACTGCCCTTCTTCTAAGCTCCACCTATTCCTGAAAGCTTTCCAACCAAAGTGGCTGAATGTAATAAAGCAAGCAGCCAGAGATGCTGTGCTTTTCCATCTAATGACAGAAAAAAAGAAAACACTCCATCTGGGTAGAAATTGATAATTGGCCATATCCAATTCCTGGACATCTGGCTTTTAAATGAAACCGAACATAGTAATTAATGTCTGTTTCCTTGGGCATTCTTTTACCGAAATGCTATTTATTCTTCTGGTCTTTAAAGGACAGCACCAGTGCAATTTTAAATATCAAGTAACCAAAGGTTTGTCTCGATTTTTTCCTATTACCATAGTTATATACTTATTGCATAATTTGGAAGCTACAGAAAATCACAAGAAAAAGAAGGGGAAAAATATTTCACTGTCCAAGAGCATTATTAACATTTTGATGAATAGCTTTCCCGATTTGGCTTTAAAAAATAAAAAGGAGTTTCAGAATAACAATGTTTTCTTCATCAACAATACATCCTCATTTAAAAAAACCTAACAGAATATTTTAATGAGTGAAATTTAATGAAGAAAACCAAACCATTTATTCCACTGAAATCCACATCCATTTCCTAATACATAGAGCTTAGTCTGATGACATTGATAATTCAGCCCTAAAAACCAGGCTGAATAGTTCAGGGAAATGTCCCATAAGGCTAAAGCAGCCCTGGGCAGCATGTCAAGAGTAATGGGGCTCGGGGAAACAACATATGTTTACACCCACTGTCCCCCCATGCTTCCACTGCTGCCCCAGAATCTGCAGTGGGGGAGGGGTCCACAGATTTGTACCGGGATCCATAATGGGCTACAAGCCAGCTCAAAGATGCACTAGAGAACAGACTGTTACATTTCAGAAGTTTTGTGAGCTGGTTATTAAACATGGTCATTATTAAAAATTAAATGATATACACTAATCATTATATAAATTATTTTCAAAACAAAGGTAATAACTACTCAAAACAATCGCTTTTTAATCACTTTACAACATGTTGCTATTACCTTTGTTCCTGATGTTGTTTCTATCTATTGTGTCTGTATGGGGGATATACTGTATGATGGTGTCCTGGGGACATCCCTTCCTAACTCTGTGTTCAGTGACTTCACTTAGGTAGTTTGAAATTGGACAGCAGGAGTATTTATACCACAGAAATGAACAAATGCTCCAAATCTGCGCTTCTTTGATGGTTTTGTTGATTGTTCAGTGGTGGAGAAACTGTTAATACTGTAGATTAAATTTTAAAATGTCATATCTATAGTTGTGACATTGTGAATAATACAAAGATCAAGGAAATATTTCTCCAGTATTCAAAAACGAGTATAAGATTTATCCAAGTCACTCATATTTTCGATGAATAAGTGAAAAGTACCATCACATTTATTTCTTGTTTCACTTTCATCTTGATCATTAACATAATGAAAATATCAGCCAAGATTCTTGTCAAAACTAGTTTGTTACTTACAATGATAGTTGGCCTCAGATACAAAAGTTCAGCAAAAATCAATGAAACATTCTGTGGGAATCAACTGGCTACATGGAATTCACCTAAAAGAATACTGCATGTTTTATCATTATTTATAAACTATGTGACATACTCTTTATATCAGTAAGATTTAAAACAAACTAGTATTTTTTACAGAGAGGAAGGGAGAGAGATAGAGAGTTAGAAACACAGATGAGAGAGAAACACCTCTTGAAGTGTTTCTTGGTTGCTGCCAAGTTTTGGCAAATATGTGTGTGTGTTGCAGAGAGATGGTTGCTAATCATTTACTAAACCATTACTGATCAGAGCAAATACTTTCTTTTGCCCCGCAGATTCCTTTCAGCTAGGCATAAACTGATAAATAAATAGGGAAAAGAAGTAAAAGAAAAATAAGAGCTCAAAGGAAAAAGCAGAAAAGCAAGGAAGAATAGAAGAGAAAAGACAGGTAGAGAAAATTCTCCCTGTCTTGCCTTGTACCTTGTCCTGCCTTTTTCCTCATCACCCACCAGCTGTTTATAAGAAAGGAGATAAACCATTGCACAACCCTTCAGGACTTCTGGAATCACAAACATGCCTGGGATTAGCTGGTGACCCCACGAAATATAGCTAAGGAGCCAGCACTACTTATCAGCAATGACCATGCTGACTCTGGGTCAGAGTATATTTTAGGTTTTTGTGTCCTGTCATTAACATTTTAAACAATTGAGGTATAATTTATGAGGTAAAATTTGCCATTTTAGAGTACAGTTCTTTGAATTTGACAAATGCATATAGTCATGTAACTACCACCATCCAGAACATTTTCAGCATCCCTCAAAATTCACTCAAGCCTGTTTGTGATCAGCCTCTCTCCCGGTCTTGAGCCACTGCAACCACTGATTAGTGTCCTATTCTTCTTTTATTTTTCCCGAAAACGTCACATCAAAGGACTAATACCGTATGCAGAATTTTGAGTCTAAGTTCTTTCCCTTAGTATTGTGTGTTAGAGATTCCCCATGTTGTTGCATGTATTTGTAGTTCATTTCTTTTTATTGCAGCGTACAGTACCACAGTTTGCTACCTACTCACTGTTTGAAGAACACTTGAATTGTTATCAATTCAGAATGATTATGAAAAAAAAATCATTGGTTGATTTATTTATTTAAAGTCTCTCTCTCTCTCTCTCTCTCTCTCTCTCTCTCTCTCTCTCTCTCTCTCTCTCTTTTTAAAGAGCAGATTTAGGTCACAACAGAATTGAAAGGAAGGACCCTAGCCAATTTGGCTCAGTGGGTAGAGTGTCGGCCTGCGGACCAAAGGGTCCCGGGTTTCCTTGGTTGCAGGCTCCTCCCTGGCCCGGGTCCTGGCCAGGACTCGTACAGGAGGCAACCAATCAATGTGTTTCTCTCTGTCTTTCCCTCTATCTCCCACTCTTCCTAAAAATCAACAGAAAACTATCCTCAGGTGAGCATTAACAAAAATAATAACAATAATAATAACAAAATTTAAAAAATTGAGAGGAAGGTACAGGGATTTCCCATATAACTTTTCCCTCCCCCATTATCAATATCACTCACCAGAGTGGTACTATATACATTTATTACCAAGTATAACCCTACATTGGCAACATCAAAATCATCCAAAGTCCGTAGTTTACTGTAGGGTTTACTCTTGGTATTACACATTCCATGGGTTTGGACAAATACCTTATGACATGTATCCATCATTATGGTATCATACAGAGTATTTTCACTGCCCTAAAAATCCTCTGTTTTCTGCCTATTTAAATCCCCACACCAGCAACCACTGATGTTCTTATTGTCTTGTAGTTTTCCAGAATATCATATAGTTAAAATCATTATGTTTGTAGCCTTTTTAGATTGACTTCTTTCACTTAGTAATATGCATTTAAGTTAATTTCCATGTCTTTTCATGGCTTGATAGCTCATTTCTTTTCAGAATAGTATCTAATTGTCTGGACATACCACAGTTTACTTATCAATTCACCTCTTGAAGTGCATCTTGGTTGTTGCCAAGTTTTGGCAATTATGAATAAAGCTGCTATAAGCATCTGTGTGTAGGATTTTGTGTGGACATAAGTTTTCAACTCCTTTGAGTAAATACCAAGGAATATGATTGCTGAATTGTATGGTAAGAGTTTGTTTAGTTTTGTAAGAAAGTTTGCATTCCTACCAGCAATGAATGAGAGTTACTGTTAGTCCACACCTTGTCAACATTTGGTATTCTCATTGTTCCAGATTTTGGCCTAATAGGTGTGTTTTTTATTTTATTGTTATTGAGTTTAGAGAGCTTTTTATATATGTGGATACACGTCTTTAAAGAATATGTACTTTACAAATATTTTTCTCAGTCTGTAGCTTATATTTTTATTTTAACAGTGAATTTTGAAGAGTTTTAATATTTTGATGAAATCCCAACTATCAGTTGTTTTAATTTTAATGAATCATTTTTTGCTGTATCTAAAAAATCTTGCCTAACACAAGATCAAAAAACTTTCTCCTATGATTTCTTCTAGAAGTTTTATAATTATGGGTTGTAAATTTATGCCTATGATCTACTTTTGTATTAATTTTTGCACATGGTATAAGATAAGGGTTGGGGTTCTTCTTCTCCTCCTCCTCCTCCTCCTCCTCCTCCTCCTCCTCCTCCTCCTCCTCCTCCTCCTCCTCCTCCTCCTCTTCTTCTTCTTCTTCTTCTTCTTCTTCTTCTTCTTCTTCTTCTTCTTCTTCTTCTTCTTCGCATATGGACCCCAGTGTTCCAGCACCATTTATTGAAGAAACTATTCTTTCTTTACTGAATTGTCTTTTAACCGTTTTTGAAAATCAATTCACCATGTGTGTATATATATATGGGTTGTGTTAGGATTTTAAAATAAGGCCTTCTATGTCAAGGCTATGAACTACTCTTTTTTGGGGAGGAAAGGTGTAACTCAGAGGACCACAGACACCCAGTGTTTAATAAATTTCTGAAGCAGAAAGCTTAGAGGAAGTCTCAGGCTGAGGCTTGCTCTACCTTGAACTCAAGGTGGTAAGTGTTTGGCTGATTACTAGCTACCCTACTCACTGTATACCTTATATGTCTGAAAATAAGGCAATCTTGGATATAAAGAGACCCCTCATTTAAAAAAATAAATCAATAAAAACATTTTAAATTATTTTAAGCCAACTTGAGTATAATATACACTTCTAGGGATATAGCAAGGCAGTCAATGTCTCTTTTTCAAAACTTTGCTATAATTAGTAATTATAAAAATCCCATATTATTTAAAATGATATAAACATTTAAGAGTGTTGCTTTTTTCTGTCGCATATCATGACATAGTTTCATCTAAGTTCTTCACATGTACCTTTGTCAGAATCTTTGCCAACATGAGGACCACTGCTTGTGTCATCTAACTCAGCTTTTTCAGAGCACATCAGCAGCTCTGTTATTTGGCATACAGTACTTTTTGAATCTCTGCATGAGGCTGTCTTCAGCAATTTTATCACAAGCCACAAGTATCTATTTGCATAACATTGGAGTAGTTGACATTTTATTCATTCTGAACCCACACATTTGTGATTCCTACCTCATAATTATTTAGAGTGGCTTTTTTTTTTTTAAGAACATATATGTGGGGATTTTATTGTGCTTCTTCCAGTGTCCCTATCAAGAAGGATGGGGGTAGAAAAGGGAGAAAAGTAAGGCACTAACAACTCTGTGACTCAAAGTCCAGGGGATTATACAAAAGGGGAAGTGAGCAACAGGGATTGGTAAATGGGTCGAGTCACCTTCCAGGAATGCTTACATGGGGCAGGAGAGTGAGCTCTGGAAGGAGAGGGAAGCATTATTGGTTTCAGGGCACTAAGGACAGTCCAGAGTCCTGGATACCAGGGTCCCTGGGGTCTTTAGTCCTTGCCTGATGAGGCAGAGTTGGATTCAGAATGAAGGGTCTCTCCAATTTCCCTCACCAGTAGAACAGGTCAAGAGGCCTATGTTTTGATTTCTCATTTGTCCTGGGCTTTATTCCTGCTTTCTCACTTGGAGACCTTCAGATATCCTTTTGAGATGCAAAGCAGTGAGTGTGTGCCTCTTTTCTTATGTCTCCATAGAAGGCAACTTAGGACCTCTCTCCCCGTTCCTGAAAAGGGACAAAAAAAAAAATCTTGCCGAAACCGGTTTGGCTCAGTGGATAGAGCGTCTGCCTGCGGACTCAAGGGTTCCAGGTTCGATTCCGGTCAAGGGCATGTACCTTGGTTGCGGGCACATCCCCAGTAGGGGGTGTGCAAGAGGCAGCTGATCGATGTTTCTCTCTCATCGATGTTTCTAACTCTCTATCCCTCTCTCTTCCTCTCTGTAAAAAATCAATAAAATATATTTTAAAAAAAAATCTTTTTGTGCCTAAATTCACTGCCTTCTAGAGTCTTTCTCATTTCCCTTTAGAAAAACCACCTCTTTTTCAGTGAAGCTGAGCTGGCATGGGTCCCCCCAGTCTCTTCTGACTGGGTTCTTACCCTATTTCATCTACCTTGTGCCTTGTAGGGAGTGTGACATTTAACTTGTTTCTCTATAACGTCCCCAGTACTGAGGGGGGTGGAGGTGGCCGTGGAGGAATTACTAGGTGTTCTGTGCCTCCAGCTACGGGAGGCCAAAGAAGTCCCCAGAGGAATCCAAGGCGAGTAAAAGTGGCTGTTCCAGGACACCATTCCCAGGAAACACGGCTCTCAGTGACACTTGAGGGCCTTCCAGACCACAGCCTGTATGCCTCCAGAGTAGCCAGCTTATTCACTGTAGTGGAAAAGGTGTCTGCCAGGCCTCAGTGTCCCTGGAAGCCCCCACCCTGACACACCAAAAGCACCTTGGCCTGGTTCCCAGATCATAGCTTCTTACTCTAGGAGCACCTCCTGGAGAAGTTGCTAGGGAACTGATGTGCTAGAGGTGCTGAAATTATCTGTTGCTATCCCCTCACCCACAGAAAAGAAGCCGAGGCCAGCAAGAATGAAGTTGCATGAGTCGTCAGATGCTGGCGGAAAATGATAGAACTTGAAGCTGCAAAGTAATCTGCAAGCGCAACTAAGAGAATACTAGATTTCACTAAGAATCATGTCAGAATTTGGATTTCAGCTATTATTACGAAGAATAAGAATCGTATTTTAAAATATAATACTTGATTACAATTTGATTTTTCATTTTATTTGCAAGGTTGCTCTTAAAACCTATGTGCTGCCTTTACTTGATGGAGTATTTACAAAGTTACTTGGTTTTGAAATAAAGAGTGGATTGTGGTAATATATCTTCTAAAATACCTGTAAATCATAGAAAAGAGGTAAGAGCCAAGGAAAGGAACTCAGAAAGAGATGAAGACTGCATAAAAGTTTAGCTGAGAATATTTATACTGCTCCTGGTTCACTTCTACCTTACCCCGAGGACAGCTTCAGACACCTCTCTCTTTTCACTGTAGTACTTAGAGACCCCTAGATAAGCTTGGAAACCCTGGAGCAGAGTGCCCTTTGACCCTTTTCTCTGGAGCCCAGAGCAGAAATGGCAGGTGTGGTAAGTTAAGCAGAGAGAAGGCAGAGACAGAGCCAGAACAGGGAGCTCTCCAATAGGCCCCAGCAGTGGGCAAGACAGGGTTGTCTTGCCTTGGGGCAAGGTGACCTATAGCACAGGCTCTAAGGTGTGCCGCCCAACGGATCAAGATGAGGTTGTGTGTCCAAGCTTCACTTGAGCTAGGAGGGGCTGAAGGGGGTGGGAGTGGTGGACCTTTATTATATTAAGACACAAATTATTCAGCTGCAAAACCTTCAGCTACAGCAGGGACAGAGGCATGTGGGGCTCAAGAAGACTCTCCCTTCTTCCCCTGCACCCACATACATCCTGAGGGGAAGAGAAGAGGAAAGCCCTTGAGAGTGGAGAACAGCTCTGATATTGAATTTGAGCTTTAAATGGGTCGAGTTTAAATCTTTAATTTGACTGAATATTTATTCCAAGAGACTATGAAAATGCAATGATACAGTTACCTTGAAAATGACAAGATTGAGTTTCCCCCATCATTAAAAATGGGGTTTGAGCCCGGCTGGCGTGGCTCAGTTGGTTGAGCATCATCCCATGCACTGAGAGGTCGCTGGTTTGAGCACATGCTCAGGTTTTGGGCTTGATCCCCACTACGGGGTGTGTTACCTTTTCACATAGATGTTTCTCTCCTTCTCCCTTCCTCTGTCTCTAACATCAATAATAAAAACATTTCTAAAATGGGTGCTTAGAGTCAAGTTCAATTCCATTACAGAGAAACGAGTTAAAACATCTCTTTTCCTGCTGGAGTGCTAGATGGTGAGTTTTAAATCCATTACGCTATCATATTCTCCCTTAAATCATGTACCCGGTGGACAGCAGTATGACTCAGATGTGAGCTCAGTAAAACAGTACGGGCAGTGTCTGTGGGTTCTGTCATTCACGCTTGGAGCCTGTGGGCACATTTCACCCATCAGAGCATCAGAGAACTTTTCAGCTTCTCCCAGCTGACAGTGGCCCAATGATGATGCAGCTTCTTCAGAGGCCAGGGCATATTACCCACCCCATTAATTATCTTTATGTGACCAAATATAATAACATTTATTATGCACCTATGGTATGCTAAGTGCCAGCCTGTAAATAATATGTTGGAAGACAGGAGCTTACTTCAGGAAGCGCACTGAGGAAAACAAGGAGATAAGAAGAGGGACTTGAAAATATAAGCATTTACTAAATAATCCAGGCCAAATCTCTCAAACAATACACTGCTTTCCCCTTTCCTTTGATGAGTGAGAGGACAAAGTGACAAAGGGCAGCTAGCTAAGAGGCAGCGTGCAAAATCAGGCACAGGAATGAGGCAATGAGTAAAGTTGGTGACGCCAAAGCAGGAAGGAAATAACCGGGACGATGGGGGAAAGCTGGGCAAGCATTCACCCGAGCAAGCTTGCTGTCGGAGATGTGCCTCCTTCATCCAGTGTCCTCCGTTACCATTCGTCAAAGCTCACATTATTGCCAATGAGAAGTCTCCTTTGGTCCAAGTCCTTTCTCATCTTACCTGTGGGAAAGTCCAACAGGGCGCAAGTGGTCTGCCGAGTAGGGCAGTGACAATGTAGTCTCCCAGGACAGAAGTGGGAACCGGGAGGGGTTGGTTGAGTAAATGGGAAGGCAGGGAGCTGCTGAGAAAGAAAGGCCGTCTTTCCTTTCACTCTAGTGGCAGGAATAAAAGGCTTTAAGAAAATTATTATTTAAGGTAGAAGTGTCTTACTAGTATATTACAGAGCTCTGTCATTCCTCCCACACTAATTCCTCACCCCCCCCCCCAATACACACACAGACACACACACACACACACACACACACACACACACACACACACCTAATCTTGTCGAGGTCAATTATTTTTCTAAAAATACTTTATGCTGGGACAGGCAATGAAAGTCACTTTAAAATACAATAGCCTCACCTCTTCGTTTGCATGCAATTTCATTTCCCCAGCAATAGGCCTTTTCAAATAGAATTTGCTTTGGCCTAAGCTTTCAGAATGCACCTGCAACTAAGCAATATATGAGTACAAAGGTGAGTGCATATTAATTCTAAAATGGATTCTATTTATTAAATATCCTACTTTTTCCAGTGCTTACTATAGTTTAATACTTCCGCTTCAAACCCGGTTACCGACCCAGGCTGTCTCCGGGAAGCACCGCAGCAGAGCATTGCATGAACTTCCACAGCAACTAATCGCATAAACACCAGATTATGGCTTTGTTACAAAATGTAGCAGATGGGGGGAAAGAGCTGAGAAAAACAAAGCTCCCTTCAAAACATGATATTTTAAAACAGTTATTAAACAGATAGTGAAGGGAATATGGAGTACTAGCTTCAAAGTAACTTGCATAATATTTACCTAACTTTCCTACTTACTTGGAAGAAATGTGCTCAGGGCCAAAAGTCTTCTTTCACAAATTAGCTCATAGGCGCTGCATAGAATGAAGTAGAACCTTTTGGCACAATCTCCCCATAAGGAACTACTCGGATGTGCTGTCTCTAGCTGTATTACAATCCCTATTACAATCTGGCCTTTCAGGTGTTAAACAAAGAAAATGCTGGACTCGCCCTTAGTAAGGAACAAAATGGCCCCTTTGGGTACCCGAATTTAATTTGTTCCTGGCTGGGTCTGGAGACATGTGACGCCCACTATTTGCTCCTGCTGGCGGGAGGCAGAAAGGAACAGGAGAGGGGAAATGGGGTGAGGGCTACCTTACTTAGAACCAGCAAATCCTGACGCCGGGAAGTTAGGAAAAGCAGCCCTGGAAAGCAGCGAGTTTCTCTGTGCTTTCTGAAACAAAGGAGAGTTGCTAGTTCTCCCATGGACTAAAAAGTTGGGAGAGAGGAGGGCAGCTCCCAGCTCGGCCTCTAGCTGCTCGGCCAAAAGCTTTCCCAAGGAATTAGGGGACCAAAGACCTCTGAGGACCCAGAGAACCCTCTGGGTGGTATCTTCCAGAGCAGCATTTGGCTAAAACTACCAGAGCATCAGAGGAGCAAAGTGATTCTGAAAATTGAGGCAGTCTAAATAATTTTGTCAAAATTATACTTTTGTTCCAACGTACAGCTGGCTGATGCAAAAGTGGTCTTTTTGGCTTATTTTAGATAACAATAAAAATTATTTACATCATTTGGTATGTGTGGTTGAGAATTAAAATAATTCTTTGGAAAAAAGTATATTAATATGGATGAAGCTGTTAGAAGACATTTAATCCTGACCTTAACCATTCACTAAGAAGCAGATGATAATATCTAAAAGGCAGATTCTGATGGTAAAGTTGTAGAAGTGTTAAATCTGCACATACCTTAATCTTGGTAGTAATTGTCATAATAGTGAACATTCCATTGGATTGTTAAGTGGCATGTAATAGTCTGGGTAAAAGGGGCTCTTTGAGCCAATCAGTGCCCCTGACTTACCCAGAATCCCACAATATCTTTCATTTTCTTTGTTGCTGTTAATTTAATTTAATTTTCCATCACCATTTATCCCCTCTATGCCCTCTTCTATCTCCATTAATTTTCTATCTTGGCTTATTTGGCTGAAGTCAATGTCAAACCAAGGTATATTCTAATCTATATAAAAAAGTTTAGAAGTCATGGTCCCACAGAGCCCATGCTAATGCCAATTACGCACATTCCCATCTTGTCATTCCATTAAGTACTAGAATGATTAGAGCTTTGCACTGGGCAAAACTTCAAATAGTTGGCAAGAAAATGAAGGGCCTGGCTCAAAGAGCATCTTCAATGAATTCTTCAGTGGAGCAAACCAGGTGCCACAGAAAAGCAGAAGTAGAGGTTCTGTATCAGTAATCTAGAACCCACACTGTCCAACTTGAAAGTACACTGGTATTTGTTGAAAGCTCACTGTAGAACCGGCTATTGTCAAGTTCTCATGGTAAAAGAAACATATTGTCAATTTCTCATCAGAAAAAAATGTTCATAATAAATATGATACATTTAAAATTATTTTTTTATGGTGGAAGATTAGTTTTTTAAGGTTAGCATGATCTTAAATAACTATAAAATTAGCTTCTTCATTTGTGCATTCAATGGCTCTAGCTGATTTTCCCAAAATATATCACACAGTCAAACATTCCCACCAAGCTGAGAATAGGAGCAAGCTGTTAGTACGAGGGAGTGATGGGTGGAAACTAGACCTGCCAAGACTGAATGATTCAAAATTATGCTGAGTTAAAAAAGACAGAGATTTCCCCCCACTCCATTATCTTGTAACATCTTACAACAGTAGCACAAACGTTTCTATGACTTACAACAAAAATGGCAGAATTCCTTAGGCCTGAAATTCTCCCTCCACTTCCTCCAATACTGGGGCCATGGTGGGGCAGGTGCAGCTCTCTTGCCCTGTGGCTTTTTCAAAAGCAAATAATTGCTTTTAAAAATTGTGCATTTCTTGTTTCTAATAAAGTAAAATGAAAGCACATAAAGAGAATGCTGATCTGCTATTCCTCATCTCTGGTGAAGATGGGGAGATAGAAATAGGATTCAACTTCATTAGAAGGAGTTTAGGGCGGACATAGGAGGAATTTCCTGAATCCGGGAGTTATGAGGCCCAGGGCAGATTCTGATAAATGTGCTTTTCCTGTCCCTGGAGAAGTGGCAGTAACAATATGACATGCATTTGGGGAGATAATTTTCAGTGAAGATAAGATACATTTTGGGGAAGGGAGAGGGATGATAAGTGTAGTAATGAACTCAGGAATGCAAAATATTAGTTATGGAATAACAGACTTCTCAGTTGCTAGGGAATCCTAAAAATAGGGATGAGTGACTGGCTGAGAGGGGCAGGAAGGAGTCGATTTTCCGAGGGTATCATTGGGCAGTCCAGGCCTGACAAAGGCAATGCGGAGCTCCTCTCTGAGGCTGCAGAAATGAAGCAACAAGCATGTACAGCTAAGCTGAGTCCCAGCAGTCTTGCAGATATATTCTTCACAGTGGTCATGCTTTCTTCCAGGGCAGCCGTACCCAACGTACACAACGCTCAGACTCACAGGAAGAGCTGGAGGCTCAGTTCCAGAGGGTAGAATGCAGGCCCACAGTTCCTCCAGGAGCAGTGCCACCTGTACATCCCCACCCCCACTGCTGTCTACTCTTCAGACTACATCTCCAGCTTCGAAAAGTGTGGATAACAGACTTCGCGCCCACCTTTCCACAGTGTGCAAAGCTGGCTATCGGGGGATTGATGAGAGGAATCTAAGTGGTGGGTGATATTATTTTGAAGCAAAATAGTTTTTGTTTTCATCACGGACAGGTCGACCTTTCCACTCTGGTGATTTCTAGTCTGATGATTCCCTAAAAACACTTTAAGCAGATTTCACTTCATATCAAATGGAAAGCCTATCAATGCCATGCTACTTGTTTTCTCTATGAGAAGTTCCATTAGCGACTGTGGCTTTCATCTGTTAACTTCCTGCTTGGTGGGGCTTAAAAAAAATTCCTGATGTTGCTATAACAAAGGGCGTGGCTCATCAGTTTGTTTTTCTTTTGTTGGTGGTAAAACATGGTAGAAATGATATTTGGTTGCTGTGTGGACCCTGGGCAGATGGCAGGAAAGTAGAGAGAGGGGAGGGGGGTGGGTATGAAACCCTAGCTTTCCTCCCCTGGGCAGGTGTTGCTACAGGACACAGCAGGTTGGGTTGTGTTCTCCGATTCACTTTGATGGCTTCGTCCATTCTTTTAGAAAGCTGGCTCCCAGGAAGAAAGAACAGGGCCGTTTCCAAGGATTCCTCCTTTACCCTGGCTAGCAATCATATTAGTTATGGAATAACTAGTTGGTGGTTTGGAGGCTCAGTAAGTGACTTTCCGCTTGTGGGTTTACACAAAGGACCTCCTTACTCCAAGAAAAAAATCTTTCCCTAAACTTTTGTTGAGATTCATTGCTTTAGTTATCTTTTCCTGGTAGGCTCTGTTATGTTAAAAAAGTAAAAATAAGAAACCCTTGGTAGGGAAGAACTATTGTATCATTAATAGACATTATTACCTTATAACTAGCTGATAAAGTATAGAATAGGTGTGTGTTTTTTTCATTTAAAAAATTAATTTAGATACCATAAATTAGTATACAGTTTTGCAAGTGTTGATATACATATGCAGTCATGTAACCACTGCCACAATGAAGATATGAAATAATTGTATCACACCAAAACATTCCTCCACATCCCGTTGTGTCAAACCCTTCTCTATTCCTTAGTAATACTGATCTGTTTTCTGCAGCGATAGGTTTGCCTTTTCTGGAACATCCTATAAATGAGTTCATATGGTATAATGACTTTTCAGTCTGGATTTAGTCACATAGCATAATGCATTTGAGATTCACCCACATTTTTATGTTTCAATAATTTGTCCCTTTCTATTGTTGAGTATTTCATTGCATGGATGTACCAGATTTTGTTTATTCATTCTGCAGTTAAGGGACTGCAATGGACTACATTGTGTGCCCCCTAAATTTCGATTATTGAAACCCTAACCCAACCCTAACTGTATTTGGAGATAGGGCCTTTAGGAGGTAAAGTTAAATGAGATCATAAGGGTGGGCCCTACCTGATTGGGCTGGTGCCTTGTTTCGAAGAGGAAGAGACACCAGAGCTCTCTCTCTGAGCACACGCATTGAGGACAGACCATGTGAGCACACGGAGAGAAGATGGCCATCTTCAAGCCAAGAAGAGTGTTCTCACCAGAAACTGAATTGGTTGCCACCTTGATCTTGGACTTCCCAGCCATCAGAACTGTGAGAATATAAATGTCTGTTGTTTAAGCCACCTGGTCTGTGGTATTTTTGTTACAGCAGCCTGAGAAGACTAATACAGGGACATCTGGGTTGTTTTCATTCTTTTTAAAACAAATGTTTTGGGATTATTTTTATTTTTGTGATTATGAATAAAGCCCTTATAAGCCAGAATTGATAAGCTTTTAATTTTTTAACTTAATTTGTTAAAAACAATAGTTAATAATTCTCATGGTTCAAAAAATTTTAAAGTAATATTGTAGTAAATCCAATAGATGGGATTGTTAGCATGTGCTCCAACTTCCTATACGGTGGAGGCTGAAAAGCAAAACCTATATTTAAATATATCCTTGAAACTAGGGTTCCAGATATGAATGAGGTATACCAATCAGACATATTTTCATAAAATTTGAGTTTGGAAATAAGTTATGTGGGGAGAGAAATGGCATGGAAGTCCTCCATCGTGCTAATGAGAATGGTATCGGCTGATTCCTGGACTGGAGCTAAGGCAAAGTTTTCCTCCAGCCAACATCTGTGGCTCTGACTTGCCTCTGATCACTGAAATGAAACTAGGTTGGATGAATCAGAAGTTAAGTCAGCAAATTTCTTTTCCTCCACTCCCTGCACCCCAATTTCTCGACAGTGAAAGAGGCAGCAGTTCCCTTGAACATTTGGTGTTTTTCTGGGAGTTGTTTTGGGGGCCTGTTCTAGAGTCTGCTTTTCTAGCCCTTCCAGTGAGTTTTGTCTTACAGGTCCTATTTAAACTAGCTAGAGGGTTCTATTATTTGTGGACTGATTGAGTTGTACAGTGGAAAGACATTCTTTCCCAGACACCCAGTCCCCCTTCCCAAAGGCACTCACTATTATTAGTTACTCATGTATCTTTCCAGAGGCATTTTATATAAAAATAGTCAAACATAAATTTATGCTCCCTTTTTAAAAACAGAAAGCAACAGATAACACATACTCTTCTGTATCAACTTTAAAAATACTTTATCTATTAGAATTTTTTCCATAGCTGCACATAGAGCACTCTAATCCTTTTTTATGGTCATAGAGTATTACATCATAATCTAT
Organism: Cnephaeus nilssonii; assembly: GCF_951640355.1. Classification (NCBI taxonomy): domain Eukaryota; kingdom Metazoa; phylum Chordata; class Mammalia; order Chiroptera; family Vespertilionidae; genus Cnephaeus; species Cnephaeus nilssonii. Next base: position 49,658,820 of record NC_137073.1, read on the forward strand.
TTAATAAATCATTGCAGCATAATTTATTTAATAAATCCCCTGTTGGTAGAAATTTGTTATTTCTAATAGTTTTCTATTTCCAACAATGCTGCAATGAATATTGTTTATATATTCTTGTGTGTTTTCTGAAAACTGCTACAAATAATAAGAAAATTATATCTGTAAGTTCCTAGAAACAGAATTGCTAGGACAAGGAACATGTACATTTGTAATATTGAGAATATTGCCAAATTCCCCTTCATAGGGATTGTCTCAATTTATCTTCTCCCTAGCAACATATGAAAGTGCGTATTTCTCCATACCATCAACATAGTATATTATAACATTTTTGTGGTTTTGCCAATCTAATAGGTGAGAAATATAGTCGCTGTAATTTTAATGGACTTATCCCCCTTTTATCGTGAGTAGAAAGGAAAATATTTCATATGCTTAAGAGTCACTTATGTATTTTTTCTGGTGAACTGTTTATCTCCTTTCCCCACTTTTTTTTCCTTGGGCTTTGGTTTTTCACTTAGCATTTTATTTGTAACAGCTATATGAGGTTAATTAGGTCTTTGTTACTGATATGGGTTGCAAATTATTTTTCCAAGTTTGTTCCTTGACTTTGTTTATGGTGATTTTAGCATGCACTTAAAAATCATGTCATGATATTTTTTGTGACATAAAAAAGTCTTTGCCATTCTGAGGATTTTTTATCTCTCCTTATGGTTCTGTTATTGCTTACTTTTCTTTGGTAAAGATTTAATTCTTTGATTCATTTGGAATTTATCCTGATATAAAGGTAAAGGTATGTTGACAGTTAATTCTCCATGGAATACTCATGTTTTTATGCATCTTCTGATGACTTTTGTTCTGAACTATCTTTTCAAGGAATTTGCATAGTGATCAGCCTTGGGAGACAAGCGGTCAAAGGGCAGATTTGTTTTCTGTCCAGTATAGTAAAGGTAATGTTTCTTTCTGTGCCAGGTTTTCTAGCAGTCTCCTTATAAGATGGAGGGTTTCCTAAGATCATACTTCAACTGTGCACAACCCGCTGTGTGTGCACCATCCACCTGGACCAATCTTTGCATTACCCCAGCGGTACTTAGGGAGCAAGGGAACCAATGTAATTATGGAGCTCATGTTTCCTGCTGTGCATGAGTAATACAATCTTTTGTCTCTGATCCAGGAATCTTCAAATCTTCTGAGAGCATTTATGAAATCCTAGCAGGCTAACTTGTTAGCTTGCAAGAGGGTAAAATCCCAGACTCCTCACAGTTCTACTTCTATTTTTTCCAGATGGTTATGCTGTTACCCCATCACCAGTTTAAAAAAAAAATAGTTCTTCCTTTCCCCATTGATTTTAGATGACAACTTTGTTTTACACTAAATTCTTGTATGTGTTTAAGCTCACTTCTGAGCTTATATTCTACTCAGTTAATCTGTCTATGTGTGTGCTAGAATATACTTTTACAAAATTATTGAGGCTCTGGCTGCGTGGCTCAGTTGGTTGGAGCATCATCCCATACTCTAAAAGGTTGCAGGTTTGATTCCTGATCAGGGTACATGCCTAGGTTGTAGGTTTGACTGCCAGTCTAGGCTCGTGCAGGAGGCAGCCTACTGATGTTTCTCTCTCATTGTTTCTATCCTCTCCCTCTCCCTTCCTCTCTTTCTAAAATAAATAAAAACATATTTTAAAAAAATATATGTATCATTTTCAGGAGAAGATTAAAAAAAATTGTTGAGGCTTTACAATATCAAATATCTGGTGGAATTAATTGCCACTTATTCCCTTCTTTTCCAGAATTTCCTTGGAACTTCCTGCATTATTGTTTTTACCTATAAAATTTAGAATCAGGTTATCCAATTTAAAAAAATTCCAGTGTCAAACTTACAAATTAACTTAGAAAGGTTTAACATCTTTATGATGTTGAATTTTCTTATCTAGGAACATGGTATGTCTTTCTTTTTACTCAGGTCTTCATAATTTCTGAATGTGAATTTTATACCCCTACTAGAAGCCCGGTACATGAAAATTCATGCACTGGAGGGGGGGGGGGGGGTCCCTCAGCCCAGCCTGCCCCCTCTCACAGTCCAGGAGCCCTCAGGGGTGGGAGGCAACTGGGCGATCAGGGGAAGGCGACGCCCCCATCACACCTCTGCTGCTGCCACTGCCAGCAGCGCAAGCCTCAGTTGGCCCTGGTTACCTGAGCCTCAGGCGGCCCTGGGCGGCTGGGCAGCCACCATCTGAGGCTTGCCTGTGCCTTGGGCTGTCCCTGGGCAGCTGGGGGGCTGAGAGGACTGGGGGACTCTGGAGGCATGTGTGTGGCACGGTGCCGCCATCTTGTGGCTGTGGGTGCCGCCATATTTGATGGCGTGGCATTTAATTAGCATATTCCCTCCTTATTGGCTGTGGGCACTGCCATCTTTGTTTTTTTTGGCACTGCCATCTTTGTGAGGGCATGATGGTCAATTAGCATATTCCCTCTAATAAAGATAGGATTTATAGAATTTTCTTATTTGTTGTAGTTTTGCAGTAGATTCTCTTTCATATTCCAGTTTTACAATTACAGTGACTGAAAATGTAAATAATTTTATCTCTCCTTTAATATCTCTAATTCCCTTCTCCTACCTGTTTGGTTTGTCTAGTACCTAAAAATTAATGTTAAATAATAGCAAAGATAGTTAAAACTTATTGAGTATTTATATACCTTGTAGGGTGTAAGTACTTTACACCCTATCAAGCTATTTACACCTTATAACAAGCAGCCTTAAGAATTATTATCATTTACAGAAGGGGAAACTCAGCACAAAAATATTATATAAATTGTTCACAATCACATAGGTTCTACATGGCAAAGTTTGGACTTGAATCTTGGTAGATGAATATCAAAGTCCTCAAATTTCACCATTTTACTACAGTGCTTCTTAAGAGAAGTAAGAGTAATACATATCCTTTGTTTATGTTTTTGGTGGAAATGTTCCTGGTGGTTCCCCATTAAGTATGATGATGGCTTTGGAGTTAGACAGATCTCTTCAATCATGTAAAGGATTCAGAGTTTTAATGAATAGATATACATATATTTTAAGAGCCCCCCCCTTTTTTTAGCATCTATGGAAATGGATCTTAGATGACTTTTCTCCTAAGATCTATTATTATTATTTTTTGTTAATCCTCACCTGAGGATATTTTTCCATTGATTTTTAGAGAGAGTGGAAGGGAGGTGGGGGGAGAGAAACACTGATGTGAGAGAGACACATCGATTGGTTGCCTCCTGCATGCACCCTGACCAGGGCCAGGAATTGAGCCCGCAACGGAGGTACGTGCCCTTGACCAGAATCAAACACAGGACCCTTCAGTCTGCAGCCCAACGCTCTATCCACTGAGCCAAACTGGCCAGGGCTCTCCTAAGATCTATTAAAATAACTTAAGTTAGTGGAGTTCCTAAAAGTGGCTTACCTTTGCACCTATAGAATGAAACCCAACCCACTTGGCCTGGTGTGTTATTTCTTTGATGTGCTACCGGATTCTGTTTGATAATATTTTATTGGATTTCTGCATTGATATTAATAAGTGAATTGGCAAAGTTGGGCAGGAGAACAAAGTCTGGTGTACAAGAAGAAAGAGACGGTTTTAGCCGGAAGCCCCTTTGTAAATATGAGGGGCACCTTGGTGATGGCAAACAGAGGAGTGGGACAGCTATGTGTTCTCATAAAAGGAATTGATAAGAAGGTTGGAGAGGCGGGTGTTCCAGAGCAATAAGAAAAGCATTAACGAGAACTCCAATACCTTTATACAAGTTTCCTAAGAAATGGTTTCAAACGGACAATGCTCCTATACCTCCTATATTCTCCTATACCTCCTATTGTATGCTTTCTCTTCCAAGTGTTCTAGTGGTCAAAAGGAAAAAATTCTAGCTAGAATTCTAGTCACTCACTATTAGATACTAATCAAAGAATAATCATTTGATAATTGATTCATTCCCTAAACGTAGTGGCTATGGTGGATAGCTCTCTGCTCTTTAGTGAGCTACATAAAAGTAAATGAGAATGACTAAGGGCCCACAGCTGGAGCACGAGGTTCATTATGGAGAAAAACTGAAGAAATAACCAGAGTGAGAAAAGATGATGAAGTTGACAGATGTCACGATAACTTCTCTTAATTCTTCTCTATGAGTAGTTCTGCAGAGTGAAATAATTCAGCAGTATAAATGCTGAATTCCTTCTGCCAAAGGGAAAAAGAGAAATCAGTTCCTCGAGGGGGGCTTTATGGGGTGCTCTCCTGGCTCCCCAGGACGGTACTTCTTAGATGAGAGATGTTGGGGCCATTGGCATCAGAATCGCCTGGGGTGTTTGCTAAAAACCTGGGGTGAAACTCTGAAATCTGATTTTTAAAAAATACATTTTTAAAAATCAGATTTCAGAGAGGAAGGGAGAAGGAGAGAGAGATAGAAACATCCATGATAAGAGAGAGTCATTGATTGGCTGCCTCCTGCATGCCCCCTACTGGGGACATGCTCATAACCTGGGCATGTGCCCTTGAGTGGAATCAAAACTTGTTACCCTTTAGTCCTCAGGCTGATACTCTACCCACCGAGCCAAACGGGTAAAGCTGAAATTGGATTTTTTTTTTTTTTAAAAAAAAGCCAGATAATTCTGATGCAGATAGTCCTAGGCCCTCATTTTTAAAAACAGTTCCTTAGAGATGGTTGACTTCTTCAGTAGACCTTTTCTAGACTCAAAAAGAAATTGCTGCATTTTCAATATATCATGACTTAAACCAGGTCCTGCCTCTCAGAAAGATGTATCATCCAGACTGTGATACATTTATATACACTGAGTGGCCAGATTATTATGATCTCTGAACGCATAATAATCTGGCCACTCAGTGTATATCCTATATAATAAAAGGCTATTATGCAAATTGTCCCCTCAACCAGGAGTTCGACCATCAGGCAGGCCGGCCAACCGCCTATGTCCTCTCCCCCTGGCCAGGCTGGCTGGACCCCACCCATGTACGAATTCATGCACCGGGCCTCCTATACACACACACACACACACACACACACACACACACACACACACACTGAGTGGCCAGATTATTATGCATTCAGAGATCATAATAATCTGGCCACTCAGTGTATATAATACATATACAGACTGTGATCACTTATTTCAGTATTTTTACACAAAGAAAAACAGACAAGTTGATATTACTGAAACAAATTCATCTAAAGATAGCTGACCTTCCAGGATCCATGGGTTTCTCTGCATAAAATCCCCAGTCACATCCTAGATGGCTGGGATGTAGTGATGAGCATTCTTTTATACCTTTTTAATGGGTTGAACACTAAAGGGAAAAGTTCCTGTGGGCGTTACAAGAAGACAGTTGTCTTTGGCTTCTGGTTAATAATTTGCAATGAAAAATGAATGTTTCAGTACTTCTGAATAGTCTGGTGAATAATTTGGAAGGCAGAACCCATCTCTCTGATGCTCACTAAGCATTTTTGGCAAGTAATTTACACACATTTATCTTCTCTGACACTGCCTAATGGAGCTATCTACTTCCCTGGTGTCTGTTGAAAGTGACTGGCTAAAATGTGTGCATTCTGCACTCTACAGAAGGTGAGCGTGCCCCACAGATAGAAGCAGCCCACCATGGGCAACCAGCCTAAAAAGTTAAACTAACTAGTTCTCCAGTTGAAGTTCAGTGAGGTATTTGTTATTTTAACCTCTTAAGTAAGGTCTCAGACCTTTCAGGTCTCATCTCTGGGAGTTAAAAAAAAGTATTTTTTTAAAAAATTTTTATTGTTTAAAGTATTACATATGTCTCCTTCCCGACCCCCCATTTAGCTCCCCCCGTCCACCCCCACCCTAAAAAAAGTTTTAATCCAAGACTGTCAAAATATATTCTAGTATAAAAAAAGATCCCATTTTAAACTGAGTAGGAAAACAAACATTAGAAGTTAATTAAAAGGAACATTGTGAGTGTGGCTTTACCAATGTTTCAATTCCTGAACCCCAAGAAAGTGGTGGCAGTAGAAAAATGTGCTTAAGACATTTATATAGTTTTAAAATAGGAGTAAAAAACTATGATGGTGATGATGATGATGGGAAAAAAAAAGGAGGAGGAGAAGGGAAAAAATACTTGGTATAATTTTTTGCCCATAATATCTTTAGTAAGTCTGATTAGAAATACCTGATCCCTAAATTAAGAAAGAAAAAAAAAAAGGTAGTGGTAGCTGGGGAAAGAAAGAATCCAAGACGAATATTTACATTTTATTAGTCCTTCAAGTCATCCAAGAAATGGCATAAATCTTATAAAAGGAAAGGGAAACTGTGGGCTTTCACTGATGCAGTCAAGAACGTACAGGTTGCTTCTAACGACTTGAGGAGAGATATAATTCCAGGAGACAGACTGCTCTCACTGGAGAGGCATGTAACCTAGTCTGGCTATAAACGTTGGCATGGCAAGTCTTCCCAAACCTGTTCATACCTCTCAACTCGACACTCAACACTATCAGCTTAGTTTTTCATCTCAAGAAAGGTGATAAAACATTGCTAAAATGGCTCTTAATATATAAAAACACCTATTTGCATTTTATTCAGTTTCATAGCTATTGAAAACTGAGTAACTGAAAGTTACAGATGGATATAAATATTTCAGTCATCCACGGTGATAAGTGTAGCAAATAAATGTTCTTGGTGCTTTGGGAATCTTGTCTTTCAAGATGGATTCCAAATGTTAAATGATGCATTTTAGAGTTAAAGTTAGAGAAAGCCCAGGCCACAGCTGTCTTTCCCCATCCCAGAGAGAGCCCACTATTGGTATAGCACCCTCAGAATCTGCTAAAGTGATTGTGTGACAATATGGAAAATGAGTAGGGTTTACTAATAAGTATAGAAATCAAGGCTCATAATTGGATTCATCTAATGACTGAAATTATATATATGTGTGTAGATAAGACTAGAAGAAGACATGGGGGAAATGAGGCCAAATGATCTGTTGAGAAATAAGATTTGGGATGAATAATTTCTAGTTAAAAATTCTAATACTGTTATTATTTTGTTTGAAAAAATAACTTCTTTTAAAGAAGAATTTATTTGACTTGTACAGTGAAAACTATAAAATGCAGCTGAAAGAAATTAAAGAAGACATAATAAGTAAATGTAAAGACATCCAGCGTTCAGGGACTGGAATATGTAACATCATTGAGATGTCCATACTACTCAAAGTGATCTAAAGATTCAATGCAATCTCTATAAAAATTCCAACAACTTTATTTGCATAAATAGAAAAAAATCCATGCTAAAACTCATGTGGTATATAGATACAATGGAAAAAGGGTAATTCTGACACATGCTACAACATGGATGAACTTTGATAACATTAAGCTAAGTGAAATAAGCCAGTTATGAAAGACTTGATTATATGATTCTTCTGATATGATGAGGTTCCCAGATAGTCAAATTTATAGAGACAGAAAATAGAATGGTGGCTGTCAGAGGTTGGGGGAAAGCAGGGGATGGAGAGTTATTGTTTAACTAGAGGCCCATTGCACGAAGATTCGTGCTAGAATAGGCCTTCCTTCCCCTGGCTTTGCTCCTGGCTGCCCAGGAGCCTGCAAGTCCTCGCTCCTGGTGGAGCACCGCTCCTATAGCTCCCTCCACCTCCCGCCCTCCCCCTCATAGCAGGCATCCAGCCCCGCCCAGCTGCTTTGTGCTTATGTATGCAAATTAACCCACCAGCTTTGTTGGGTTAATTTGCATACTCACTCCTGATTGGCTGGTGGGTGTCACAGAGTTATATGGTCAATTTGCATATTTCTCTTTTATTAGTGTAGATGGATATGGAGTTTCAGTTTTACAAAATGCAAAGAGTTCTGGAGTTGGTTGGTGGTGATAGTTGCACAACAATATGAAAGCATTTAGTATCACAGAAATATGCACTGAAAATAGTTAAAATGAGAAGTTTTCTTATGTATATTTTACCAAAATAAAATCTGATTAAGTGCACTTTCAACCCTCCTATCTGAGGCAGTACATCTTGAGGTCCTTGTTCCTTTTTCCATATTCTCATTTCTCTTAGCTTTGCTCTTAATGAGATTGTTGAAGATTAATTGCCCTAATCTTTACTCTGCAGCAGATTCTCCTCTGACCACTTCCACTGTCTATTTCTGGGCTGATGGGTTCATCTTTTTAGTTGCAACTACTTACTAATTGTGTAATATATGCAGGACTCTGTGTTTGGTGATATAGATAATAAAGTAGAATGTGGGCCCAGTGACTTGTAGCAATACCCTGACAAGCTAGGGCACATAGGACACAGAGAACTATCTCCAAAGGAAAATGATGCTTATACACCCACTGTGCATGGACAGACCAAAAGAGCGTTAGAAATTTGGAGAGAGAACTGGGAGAGGTGGAGTTGAAGCAAGCTTTGGAGAATGGGAAGCACTGAACTGAAGGGGCAATTCCTTTAACTATTAACATGTGCAGAGTTTCTCAGCCTAGGCACTATTGACATTTTGTATTGGTCTGTCCACTGTGCATGGACAGACCAAAAGAGCGTTAGAAATTTGGAGAGAGAACTGGGAGAGGTGGAGTTGAAGCAAGCTTTGGAGAATGGGAAGCACTGAACTGAAGGGGCAATTCCTTTAACTATTAACATGTGCAGAGTTTCTCAGCCTAGGCACTATTGACATTTTGTATTGTACCATTTTTGTTGTGGGGAACTGTCCTGCATTGTAGAATGTTTAGCAGCATCCCTGGCCTCTACACACTAGATGACAGTAACTCCCTTCTTCAATCAAAGTTGGGACAATCAAAAATGTCTCCAGACATTTCAAAAGTCCTCTTTCAGATGGGGTGGGAGTTATTTTGGAGGGAAAAATAACTCCCACCCCATCTGAGAACCACTGATATATGGAACCTGTCCTGGAGCCAGGAAAGACATCAGTTTGTCCAGAGAAGGAAGTCCATCCATGAAAGTGTCTTTCATTTATGTATCCCAAGTGTCAGTTTTGGCACCTGACACATAATGAATGGTTCAGAAGTCTTTTTTGTCTATCCATTTTTGAATGGTGCTATAGGAAAGTTGATCTGAAACCTTTAAAAGAGTTTGGGCAGGGAGATCCTAGAAGTAGATGGACCATTTAGGGAGCTTTTGTAATAATTCAGAAAAGGGATATAAAGATCTGAACTAAGGTTGTGATAAATAGAAAGGGGGTTTGATGCAAAAATTTGTGTGAAGGAAGATTATGTAGGATTTGGAGGTAGGAGGAAATACATCTGGTCGGCTGGATAGAAGACAGGAGGGGCCTTCGTCTTACTGAGAAGCAGGGGAATTGGTGCAGATGTAAGTAAAAGTCTCTGAGTAGGTAAATGAGGGTTGAGCTCGAACAGTTATTATTTCAAATCATGAAAAAAAACCTGTAGCAAGTTGTCAAGCTAAATCTGGAATCACTCTGCAGGTAAAGGAGGCAGGCAAATTTAGACTTACATTAGGAAAAAGGTATATAAGAAGGACAAAGAGGAGAGAAAAACTGCAAAATTCATTTTTCTTTTTATTGTTGTTTTTGCTCAGTAGTGTCAGTTCGAGATGTAAAAATTAATCATCTAATTTGGGATTCTGAAATCTGCATTTGAAGCTCAGTGTGTCCCCTTAAAAGTCCTAGGAGAATAATAATAATAATAAAAACGTTGTGCTTTTAAAAATTCTAAGCCATTTCCTCATTTTCATGAAGGAAATACAGACAAAGCAAGGGCAAAATTTCAGCATCAGGGCCTCTCCCTGGCTCACAGCCTTGGATGTTGCTAAGCTGGTGAGCATCCTATTGTCATTTGAGAAAGCCAGCTGCATAGCTAGATAGAGTGAGCCTGTCTCTGCAACTCCAAGACTGTAATTATGCTAAAATGGGATCTTGCAGCAGCGAATATAAAGAGAAGCCTTGGAATATCTCTCCTACACTAAACAACTTTATGGTTGAAAGGAAGCAATTACTGAGAACAAGATGAGACTAAGTAAAAACAAAATAACTTTCCAACTTTTCAACTTGGTTATTGACAGAATTGTGCTGACCTCAATCTTTGCTTCCTCTTCCCCTCCTCCAAAGCCGTAATAATTCCAGTTTTCTAGCATGATTTTTAGATTCAGTGGAAGTAATTTTTTAAATTAACCATTCCCTCACTCAATTTAAAGCAACTTTATAGGCCAGCTTAATAATATTAGTAATTCTACCAAAGTCTTTAGGTTAAGTTTCCCTCCAACCAAGACCTGGAGAGACACGAGGTATCCAAGTAAGACTTTATGCAGCAGCTCTACCTTCCTAAGTTACCACCGTCCAGCTGGGAGAAGAGTTGTCTGTGAAGAGGACAGGTATGAAAACAGCAGAACCTAAGGGTTTCTAATTCTTTTTCTTTTCCTGTGATAGAAGGTGGCAGAAATAGGAAACTGGGAATCGAACAGGACCATGTCTGAAGCTGGAAACTGCAAATTGGGACCATCTACAAAATTGCATCCATCACCTCCTCATTCTGTCTGCAGTCTGCAGTGAAAATGTCCACCTTGAACATTCTTTCTACAAGGTGTGTTGTCAGGTTAAGAGAAAGCAATGTGGTGCTTGAAAAGAGTCACATTTTACACAGGTTAATTAGATAACTTAACTCTCACAATAATACCAGAACCCAAAAGATCAACTTTTACCTAAATTACACAGATGACCATGCTTGGTGATACTGATCACTCTTCTGGAAGTCTTAATCAAAGCATAAGACAATAGGAAGAAACAGGATAAGAAGTACTGAGAAGACAAAAATGATCACTAAATGAAAGGACTATCTTCCTAGAAATAGAAAATTTAAGACAATCGAAGAAAAAACAATAAGGCCTAATGAGAAATATAACTAAGGAAGCCAGGTGTAACTATAAGCATGCCAAATCCACAACTTTCTTACATGTCAATAATAGTTAGTTATGAAATATAATGTAAAAAGATTACATGAGAGGAATTCTTTAAATAAAGCAACATATGTCCATCCAATGTAATATATACAGCCATTACAAAGATAATCAGCCGTTACAAAGATCTCTGGAAGATGTCATGGGAAAATAGTAAAATGCATGGAGAAATAATCTAAAGAATATAACCAAATCCTTTTTTGATGGTTTTCTTAGCGATGGGGGAGAGCTGGTATTATGGCTAGTTTTCTAATTCTATAGCTCTCTAATATTTTCACATGACAATTATGTATTATATTTGAAATTAAGAAAAAGTAATAAAGATTAAAAATTTAAGAGAAAGTGAAGAATCCTGAGCTCTCCACTTCCTGGAGTTGGAAAGCATTACGGTTCACCTGCCAGTCAAACACCTTTCACAGAGAACTTGAGAGCTCATCTCCTTAAGACTAAAATAGAAAATGAACAGCTCCCAAAATGGAATCAAAAGTTCTGAAGTTTATCCATGTTGTCTCAAAAGGTAAGATTTCCTAACGGTGAAGGGGTTAAGCAAAGAAAAAAACAACTCACAGACATAGACAATAGTATGGTGATTGCAAGAGGGAAGGAGGGTGGGGAGAGGTGGAAGTGGGTAAAAGGGGGATAAATGGAGATGGAAGGAGATTTGGCATGGGGTGGTGAACACAAAATACAATATACAGATAATGTATTATAGACTTGTACACCTGAAACCTATATAATTTTATTAACCCCAATAAATTTAATTTTTTAAAAAGTTCTAAGGTTTAGTTTATAAAGAAAAGTAACTGTATACTGATATTGTTAACTTAAAACATATTTTAAAAGAGAGACCTAGCATTGGAAATTTCTCATTTTATCTGGTGTTTAAATATACTTTTAAAAACGTTGTATTTTCTTTTAACAGGAATTCATGTGTATTCCAGGAATTTAGAAAACAACAAAAAGTATAAAGAAATAAAAAAATATTCTATAATCATGTTTGTCAGAGATAACCAAATTAGTATTTTTATGTATATATTTCCCTTTAGTCTTTTTATCAATGCATATGTATATTTTACAAAGGGGATTGTAACTATGTTTTTATTTATTTATTTATTTTTCTATTTATTTATTAATTGTTGAGAATATTACAGATGTTCACCATTTTTTCCCCTTTGCCACTCTCCACCCAGCCCCCACCCTACCCCAGGCCTTCACCACACCTGTCTGTGTCCATGGGTTATGCATATATGCATAAAAGTTCTTTGGTTAATCTCTTTCTGTCCCCCACCCATCTCCCCTCTGAGATCTGTCAGTGTGTAACTACTTTCATTTGACAACACCTGGTGAACAGCTTCTCCTGCCATTCTTTAAAATATCATTGGATATTTCCTTTACTTCCTGTTTTCTTTATCATAAATAATACTGCAATGAATATATTTATATAAAATTTTTGAGTAAAAAAAATAAGCTCCATGAGCACAAGGACTTTTTCTGTGTTATTATGGCTAATAATACAGCCTGATTCTTAGTAGGGACTCAATAAGCATTAATGAATGAATCTCTCATTTGCCCTGGCCAGTAGGACTTAAGCTTTAATGTATATAAGAATTATCAAGAGAACTTGTTAAAGCAAAATTCCAAGATCTCAGTCTGAATGAGATATTGATTCAGACATCTTTGGAGAGGCCCAATTGATTCTGATGCTCAGATCAAGCTTTGGGAAACTGCCTTAGGCTAAATATATAGCAGAATTAATGGATCAAAGCATAGATATTTTTAAGGTCTCTGATTTATATTGCTAATTTACCTTCCTGAAAGGTTTTGTCAATTTATCAATTCACTGCTTTAAAGTACCTTCCTACCTGCTTTATAATATGTAAAACTAACTATTTTGCTGTCTTTCATCAACATAGTGTGTTTTCAGTTTAAAAACTCATTACTTACTGATTTGATAGGGATGAGGCAGAGAAAATAGACTTTCACCAAAAACACAAAAAGTCACAAAAGAAAATTATAGTCATCTATATTCACGTTCTAGAATGAACTACCCTTATTCACCTCTTGGCATATTTGTTTCTCATCTCTGCTTTTTTTTCCTCTTTGTTTTTAAATTTATCTTTATTGTTGAAAGTGTTACAGATATCCCCTTTGTTCCCCATTGACCCTTTCTGGCATCTTTGATTTTTAAAGAAAAAAGTCACTGTTGCTTTTATAAAAATGGCACATGCTTATTATAAAGAATGTATACACTGTGGAAAAGGACAAGCATAAAGGTTAAAAACACCTCAAGTCATACCATCTAGAGATAATTAAACTTAACATTGGAAGGGGATAATTTTAGACATCTTTCTATATGTGTCTATAGATAGGTGAACAGAGGTGGGTAGATGACTGATTGGCTGGATGGCTGGATGGAGAGAGTAAGAGAGGGTTCTTTTATAAACATGGAATCATGCTATTATGATGAGTATGTTATCTTTGACACTACCTGGGCTCTACTCTCTCTTCTGAAATTTTGTTAATGGTTTTGTGCCAGGATTCATACTCCTCATGTGGGTGTGTATTTCATTCATTTCAGTGATTAATTGGTTGGGTTTCCACAGAAGCAGAAGCTGAGGCAAGGAAATGAGGGAAAGTATTTTGTTTGGAAAGTAACCTCAGAAAGCACTGGTAGAAGAGTGAGAAGTGAGGAAGGGAAGGGAAGGGAAGGGAAGGGAAGGGAAGGGAAGGGAAGGGAAAGGAAGGGGAGGGAAGGGAAGGGAAGGGAAGGGAAAGGAAGGGGAGGGAAGGGAAGGGAAGGGAAGGGAGCAGGGAAGGGAAGGGAGCAGGGAAGGGAAGGGAAGGGAAGGGAAGGGAAGGGAAGGGAAGGGAAGGGAAGGGTGTGCTGCGAAGTTATTTGTGTGGACAATAGAACTCAGTCCCACCAGGGAACTCCAGGAGACAGTATAGAACACATAACAGAGATGGAGGAATTGAATATTCATCCCACCTGTTGTCAGTCATTGGCTGAGCTTTGCTTGGAGGAGTCATTAACTCCCCAGTATTTCTGCCTGCCTCACAAGAAGCCAAGTGGCTCTGTTGGTAACACGTGCGCGCGCGCAAACACACACACACACACACACACACACACACACACACACACACTCACACACACACATCCTCAGAGAGTTCTAGATGCTTGCTCTTGGAAGCCTGTAAGGCAAACATGGTAACTGTGAATGTTGAGGGGGTGTGGGTGGAGCCCCAGCAGTGCTGGTAGATACATTTGGGTTTTGGATTGTTTCCCTAATTCAGCCTGGAATTCTGGAGCCTTCCATGCTTCCCAAAGAGTCAGCATCCTTGCTCCATTTCTCTCCATCCATTCCCACTGTTCCTCAGTCAGAAGATGAAAGAGATATGCATACTCACTCCATATATTTTTCTCCAAATCTGGGAATCCTAAGGTGAGAATCCTTAGGATGTTGTTAACTGTCGTCTGCAGTTTCTGGGGGTAGCAGTGAGGTTAGGAGCTGAGCTGTGTATCTAGCTTCTCTGCTCTTTCTAGAAGCTGGTGCCTCTCCCCATCCCTCCATATATCCCACTCCCCACTGTTTTAAAAGCTTATTGTGCTGTGGTTCAATGTATCCACACATCTGGTTGACTTGCTTCCCCTAAAACACAGGCGAATTCCCCTCCCTTTGAGTGTGGGCTGTACTTGGTGACTGTCTTCTAATCAGTAGAATATGGTAGAAGTGAAGATATGTGACTAGGTCATGTAAGGCATCCTCTCTCTCTCTCTCTCTCTCTCTCTCTCTCTCTCTCTCTCTCTCTCTCGTTATTCACTCTGAGGTAAGCGAGCTACCCTATGGTGAGGACACTCACCAGCCGAGGGAGAGATCCACACAATGATTCTGTAAACAGTTGGCGAGGGACTACAGCCTGCGGACCACAGCCACATGAGTGAATTTGAAAGAAGGTCTTCCCGCCCCTGTCAAGTCTTGAAATGGAAAGTCTTGAGCCAGAGCCACTCCGTTAAGCTGCTCCTAGATTCCCAAAACTGTGAAAATAAATGTTTGTTTGAAGCTACTAAGTTTTGGGGTGATTTGTTAAGCCGCAATAGGTAACCATTACAATTGCATTAGGTTTTTCCATTTTCCAGTTTGGTTCTTTTTGGTATATTTAGGGTTGGCTTTTAAACTACTTTTTTTTAAAATAGGCAATTTAAATTCACCATATTAAACAACAACTTTCATATTAATTCTTTTGTCATGAGCATGTATTAAACTTAGCTTTTTACTCCTTTCCATTATACAGGAGCCACAGGAGACCTAGAGCATCATTTATCATTTTTATTTCCTAAGCAACAGTAAACAAGTAATTTGTTCAGTATGTCCTTCCCTTTCACATTGTTATCTGTCGGGCCCTAATCAACAGAGGTACTTTGACAAGTTGTAGGCAAGAGAAGGCTTTGATGCTGTCTCCAAGAACCTCTTCATTTTCCCATCTGCTTCTAAAAATCCTCTTGAATTCTGATTGTCAAATCCCCCAGTCACCAACACCGCTCTTCTGTCTCTCCCTGTGGTTCAAGCGGATTGGAATTGATTGTTCTTCTGGAGTCATGGTCTCAATTTTCTCTGTTTGAAATCTCTTCAGAAACAGTTTTCCCCTATAAAGTCTATATCGGCATTTGATTTTTAGAACGATTGCATGGAGGACATGGAGCAAAGGGCAGAAGGTGACTAGGGAGATTATGACTTCATGAGGCCAGAGTCTCTTAACCTAGAAACTAAAAAAAGCAGATGTTCCATTTGAAGCAACTCTTACAACTCAGTTTTTATACCTTAAGTCACTTTAAAATCAAAATCTATTATTTTGAAATGTAAGAACTAGAGAATAGGGCCCCAAGCCATATTGGATCACTTGTAAAAACACCTCCAGTGAAACATAGAGTTAGAAATGTGAAATGCAAAATTATACATACTCAATGATAAGATTTGTGTGAAAAGTATGTGTCTATGTGGACAAAGATTAGAACTAAAGAAATTCCAGCAGTTATTTCATTTAGAACTAGACATTATAGGCCTCCTTCATGAAACTGTAAAATAAAAATCTTTCCGGGAGAAAGAAGTCTAACTATGTATGCCCGGGTGAATTTCTGTAAACATACCAAGCTGCAGAATTTTAAAAAGTAAATGGGGCCGGGGTTATGAAGGAGAAAGAGACCGTTCTTTCCTTCTGGCTGCAGGGAGGCTTCTGGGCTAAGGCTTCGCTTGTGTTGGTGGAAAAAACTTGCCCTCCGTTTCTTTCCTTGTCCTGCTCAGCCTCATTTTGCTGTAGCCTGCTTTTCTTCTCTCTTGATATAAAAATCTCCAGATTAGTGTATGGTGGATTATTTGGTCTTAATAAAAATCACGGTAATAAAACTTCTTAAAAATGAAGAGTGGTAAGTCCCAGTTTAAACATCAGACCAACCAGGTGGCATCTCAGGAGCGGAGCCTGCTGTCACCTTTGGCTCCTAGTAAAGGACACAGCCTGCCTCCACCTCCTGTGTGGCTCTCTGGGTGTGGGAATGACTGAACAGAGGGCAGCAAAGCAGGCTGTGGAGCAAGCAGTCTTATGATGAAAACATAAGGAGGCCTGCTTATTAGCTCTCTCCATAAAACCCTGATCTGTTACACCCCATTCATTAAATACCATAATAAGCACCGCAGGTTACATTACAGATGTGCATGTGGTTACCTTTAAAAATGTGGCTATCTCCGGAAGGAATTGCATTTGGAGAAGGGCCAGTAGCAGGGCAATGTCAAACTGTTTCCATCTGCCCTGGAAACTGCTGAACACTGATCATTTATGTCAGGTTGTAGCACTGGGGTCAGCAAAGTCCTTTTTCCCCCCCTGGCAAGCAGAGAGGGGGGGTGGGGATGGACGTCAGGCCAGAGTCAGTAGATCTTTACACAGAGGACTCCAGCCCTGACCTTGGTGCTTGAATAGAAGTGACCTTGCAGAAGGCTAGGGTTTAGGTTCTGTTTCTTCATTTTATACCTTAAAAAAACCCACAAAAAACCCACAAAAAACAATCTATCTCCCTTCTCCAGAATGTAAGTTCCATGAGTGTAGGGAATGTTGTTTATTTTGTTCATGGCCATATCCCCAACACAAGTGCCCGTGAGGTCTGAAAGGTTGGCAACCGCTGTCCTAGAATATGGTTTGTCAGTGTATCCAGGCTGGGTCAGGTGACAATGGGTATACGGGGACCCCCGAAGTCTGAATTGAAGAAATTGGATGATGTTTTCCAAAGATTACCAGGGCCACAAGTTAGGAATCATCACTGAAAGAAGCCAAGGACACACCTGAGGGTCTTATCAAAATGCAGGTTTTAATTCAGCAAGTTTGGGGCAGGGGCTGAGATTCTGTATTCTTAGGAAGTCCCCAGATGATGTTGATGCTACTGGCCCAGGGGCCACACTTTGAGAAGCAAACGTTCTAAACTCAGGTTTGCTATTAGCTACAGTGGAAGCCTACCCGGAGGAGCCTGGGCATGTTGCAATGAATGGGAAATGAGAGTGAAGATCTGGGCAAGGTGACGGCCCGGGTGGGTCTGCAATGCCAAGTTCAGGGAGTGGTGGGTTTGCAGCTTCAGCCGGGGCATTGCTCACTCCTGGCTTGGCATCTTTGGGAAAGGTGAGGTCTTCTATGTTTTTAGAAATGACCCTCTGGCTCAGTTTCTTATGTCCCATTTCATCCTGCAACCTGATCTCCTACAAGATGGGTCAAAACCTTTGTCTTAAAAAATGCAAGTGATTTTAGTGTCAAAATTTCTGGAACTCACCCAAAATATAAACCCATATGCCTTCTCATCGTCTACTCTTCATTTATTTTCATGTTGTTCTTACTAGTCTCAATAACCACATTTTATTATTTGTGTCTCTCTCAGATTTTAACTCCAGGTTTTATAACCCTTACCCCGTTAGTATTAGATACTTTATTATCTCAGACGTGTCCCTTTCTCCAGTGTGTGTGAGCATATGCTCTACCACTTCTGAAAAATTCTTCAGAGATTTCACACTAGAAATCAGACCTTTGCTAAGTGCAGGCCAAACTTCACCTCTGCAGCCACATCCTGAGGAAGAGATTTGCTGTTCTTCCTGTGTCAGCCTCAACAGCTGTGTCCTCATTTACAAATTTCTATGTCACATTTACCAAATTTTCGTCATTCTGAGCCATGTTTTTCTCACCTGCAAAATGAGGATAATAATAGGAACTACCTCATAAGATTAATCATATAATTATTATGAGGACTATCTATATCTATAAAACCCTAATATGCAAATAGACTGAAGAGAGGCACAACGAAACAAACAGGTCACTATGATGTGCGCTGACCACCAGGGGGTGCGCACAGAACATGGCAGACATTGGCAGCAGGCGGCAGAGCGCAGAACATGGCGGGTGTTGGCTGCGGTG
Organism: Cnephaeus nilssonii; assembly: GCF_951640355.1. Lineage (NCBI taxonomy): Eukaryota > Metazoa > Chordata > Mammalia > Chiroptera > Vespertilionidae > Cnephaeus > Cnephaeus nilssonii. The sequence continues at coordinate 49,677,202 of NC_137073.1, forward strand.
GGATGATGGAGCAGGTGAGCGGGGGGAGTCAGACCAAGGCAAGGGTGCTGGTCGCTGTCATCAGGGTGAGACTCTGGTGGTTACTGAAAATTTTTTGCTCCTGTGTGCCACAGTCCCGCCTGGCACTCACACCTGCTGCTGGTACCATCCCTGCTCTCACCTGCTGCTGGCACCTGGCGCTGGTCCCGATCGCTCAGCGCTGTCAGCAGGTGCGAGCGGTGGCTGCCGGCCCCGATAACCCCTGAGGGCTTCTCCACCTCCCTCTGCTCCTGAGGGGCGATTGGAGCAGCAGCCACCACTTGCACCCGCTGACGGCTCTGGCCCTGCTTGCACCCGCTGCTGGCGCTCCATGCCATCAGTGGGTGTGAGTGGGGCTGGCATCGTCAGCATGTGGGAGTGGGGCTGCTGGCAGACAGGGGACCAGGGGCCGCAGCGGGAGGAGCCGGGCAGGGGTGCAGAGGATGGGCTGAGACCCGCCCCTGTGCCCAACACAGCCTCACGGCCTACAGTTCCTTTCAAGGTGCATGAATTCATTCACTGGGCCCCTAGTATAATATAATCTACAAAATCCAGAGTGGAGAAAACTCTATGAATGACCCAGTTTCCTCATTATATAAATTGAAAGGAAAATAAAGACAGATGTTTTGTTTGGGGGAAGAGAAAGAAGGGGAAAAGGGAGAGAAGAGAGGGAGAGGGATAGGTAGAGATAGATATTGAGATTAAAAGCAGAACACATTGAGAGAGATATTGGATGCATAGTACATTTAGCACGGGTCCTGGCAATGAAAATGTTAACTATTAGATTGACATCTAGGACAAATAATTTATCCATTTCTCTATCTCCTCAGCTATAAAATTTGAATGAAAATGATACCTGCTTCCTAGGGCTGTTGCAAAGACTCATTACACCAGATATGTGAAGCGCTGAGGACCTACCTACCACCCAGTTTAATATTCAATAATTAATGCTTCCCACTATTGCTACCACAATCTATATATATAAAAGCCTAAGTGACCGGATGCCAGAATGACCAGAATGACTGGAACGACGCTCAACACAGGAGCTGACCCCTGGTGGTCAGTGCGCTCCTACAGACAACCTCCTGCGGCCTTCCAACCTCCCCTGATCCCTGCCCCATCCAGCAGGCCCTGGCCAACAGCCAGCAGCTGGCAGGAAGGTCTCAGCTGGCAGCTGAAAGGCCCTGATCAGCCCTGATCACTGGCCAGGCCTATGGACCCCACCTGTGCACGAATTTTGTGCACCAGGCCTCTAGTAGTAAATATTTTTTGTTTTCAATATGCTTATGATTCAATAGGGGAGATAAGACTTGTCTACAGATAACTATAACCCAAGGCCCAATGTCAGGAATGTTGCTAGAGCTGTAAAAGTTCTGAGGGAGTGCAACGGAGAGAGAGAACAAGCTACAGGAAGTGACTGCCTTTCCATCTTTAAGATGGAAGCACCTCTCCAGACTCAGAGGCTAAGCTCCTTCTTTAGTTCATTCACTTAGGCTCTCAGAAGAGGGATTTGGACAGAGGGGATGCAAAGTTAGGAGATTCGTTTGCATCATGGACATTCTTCAAGGGTGTCCCTTCATGTCTGGGTACCACTCCTCTCTTCAGAGAACCACAGGGAAGCAGCTCTGGATGCAAACTTGAGATCCCCGTAGATGCTACCCCTTGTGTGCTGGGAGCATTGGGTTCTGATACCATTAACACTTTCCTGCTCAGTGCTTTCTAGTTACTGCCATGCAGCAGTCAGTTGATAGAAGCCTGGGATGGGAGAGAAGCCCTGACTGAGGAGAACGGGGCAGCAGAATAAAGCTCACCTACTAGTACACACTGAGGAAGCACTAGCGTCTGGGAAAAGGGGATCCTTGTGCAGAGCAGCTAAGGGACCTGTTGAGAAGAGAGACTCAAAGCAGCAAAGGAAGCTCTCTGAAGTCTCCGTCCTCCTTGCTCTCCTGTCTTATCTTCAAGCAGCCTTGGTGTCCTTTGCACAGTGCTCAGAGCACTAGTGAGGTGAGTGGGAGGAGCCCTGGACTTGAGTCAAAAGAGGTTGAGTCCTGGTTCCACGAAATATAGAGTGGCCTTGGACAAGTTGCACAATCACACTGGCTTGCAATTTCCTCAACCACAGAACAGGTTGAGTAAGACCTGCCCTGAGTATCTCATGGGAACATAGTGAAGACTGAGTGAGTTAAGGTATACGAAACATGAGTTATTCTATCAGTGACTTTGCTCCCTTTGCCCTTGACTTGGCTATGTTTTGAAATAAACAAATCCTTCAAGTAAGTGTTTCTACTCGTAGTCTTGACCAGGAGACTTGTTACTGTAAAGGTCATTTACATCTAGTATGTTTTAAACGTTTTATGCATTTATTTTTTCCCTCAGGGAAATCTATTCTCTGCATGATAGAATCCTTACTCATCTTTTCATAATTCAGCATAAATACTGTAATCACTTTAAAATCACTGGTAGGAAAGGCAGGTCTTTTAAAGCCTCCATCATTTAGTACAAGGCTAAAGAATGACCTTGTCTGAAATACAGGATGTAATTATTTCAGGTTCTGAAGAAAACAACTGTTCTTTGAACAGTCTATGCCTCTCCTCTGTGTGTTTCTTTAAAAAGAATTGCAATCTCTAGCGAGAAAGATGCCACAAAAATAGAAATGCCAATCTCTAAGATCTCAAGGCACTTTCAAAATAATAAATAATTAATTTTCACAGCAACACTGATAGGATTAATCTTATTTTAGAGATGAGGCCAACAGAGGTTAAGGGACCTGCCCAAGGTTATAAGCAGCTAAGCCTGGAATAGAAGCCAACCTGAAACTTAGGACTTCTCATGAAAAGGTTCTCAATTTGGTACATTTATCAAGCATGTACTATGTTCTATGTGTTGTGGGGGCCTTATCATCTAGGAGCTCATGACCTAGTGGGTAACACACACCCCCCCCCTAATATAAAGCAAACAGCAATGCATATTATAATTAGACTAGAGGCCCAGTGCACAAAATTTGTGCACGGGGGGGGGGGGGTGTATTCCTCAGCCCAGCCTGCATGCTCTCCAATCTGGGACCCCTCGAGGGATGTCTGATTGTGAGAAGGATGTCAGATATTCCTTTTACAATCCAGGACTGCTGGCTCCCAACTGCTCGCCTGCCCGCCTTCCTGATTGCCCCTAACCGCTTCTGCCTGCCAGCCTGACCACCCCCTAACCACTCCCCTGCCAGCCTGATCGATGCCTAACTGCTCCCCTGCAGGCCTGGGTCCCCCACAACTGCCCTCCCCTGCAGGCCTGGTCCCCCCCAACTGCCCTCCCCTGCAGGCTTGGTCCCCCAAACTGCTCTCCCCTGCAGGCCTGGGTCCCCCCCAACTGCCCTTCCCTGCAGGCCCGGTCACCCCCAACTTCCCTCCTCTGCCAGCCTGGTTACCCCTAACTGCCCTCCCCTGCTGGCCATCTTGTGGTGGCCATCTTGTGTCCACATGGGGGCAGCCATCTTTGACCACATGGGGGAAGCCATCTTGTGTGTTGGAGTGACGGTCAATTTGCATATTACTCTTTTATTAGATAGGATAGAGGCCTGGTGCATGGATGGGGGCTGGCTGGTTTGCCCCGAAGGGTGTCCCGGATCAGGGTGGGAGTTCCCTTAGGGCGTGAGGCGGCCTGGGCGAGGGACCTGTGGTGGTTTGCAGGCCGGCCAACCCCCCCCAGCGACCCAAGCGGAGGCCCTGGTATCTGGGATTTATTTATCTTCTATAATTGAAACTTTGTAGCCTTGAGCGGAGGCCTGGGCTGACCAGGAAGCTTGGCTTCCTCCATCGCTGGGGGCAACCCAAGCCTTCTGTTTGCTTCAGCTCCATCGCCACCACCATTTTTGTTGGGATTTATTTATCTTCTATAATTGAAACTTTGTAGCCTTGAGCGGAGGCCAGGGCTGGCCAGGAAGCTTGGTTTCCTCCATCGCCAGGGAAACCCAAGCCTCCTGCTCACTCCGTGGCTGCAGCCATCTTGGTTGGGTTAATTTGCATACTCGCTCCTGATTGTCTTGTGGGCGTAGCGGAGGTACGGACAATTTGCATGTTTCTCTTTTATTAGTGTAGATAATTAGAAGTAGAGGAGGGGAGAGATTAATGATGCTCAGGCAGAGGGGAAATATGGAAATGTTTTTATAGAGGAGATGGGATTTGACCTTCTGCTTAGAGAAGGGGTTGGAGGTTGATAGGAGAATACAAGAGAGGGAAACAAAATGACATCACTCCAGGCTGACTAGTCAGTTTTGAGTCAATAACCAGGGTTTACAAAGCATAGGAGACACTTACAAAACAAAAAGTAGAACTGGGGTATATGCAGAGTAGGGACCAGATTGCCAAGCATCTGGAATTCTAAATTGAAGAGGCTGGATTTTGTTAGCTTATGATGCGCCATCAGTGGCTTTAGGTAGGGAAGATGTAAGAGATCTGTTATAATAGGAAGGTTACTATGGCACCAGATACATAACATAAATTAGAAGGAGAGACAACATTCAGGAAACCAATAATTCATTAATTCTTTTAATCACTTAACAAATATTTATGGGATATTTTATTATATTATGTACCAGTTGCAATTCTGGGCACTTGGGATACCAGTACAAAAAAGACACAGCCCCTGCTCCTAAAGCAAATCACTCTCCCCTCTTGGATTGTGTGGTACCACAAGCCTCCTATAGTTCTGGTTGCTCCTTATAATTTCATTTGCTACCTCTTCTTTCCCTATCTACTATCCAAATGTTAGAGTTCTCCAGAGCTCCACCACAGGCCCTCTTTTCTTCTCTGACTCTTTGATCTCTTTATGTGGACTCATCCAGTCCCTTGGTTTAAACATCACATATGACCCCCAAATCTACAGTCTGGCCACTGCCTTGAGCTCCTGACTCACCACACAGACTTCTCAGATATTAGGAGAACAAAATTATACTCTTGATTTTCCTGCCCAATCTTGTTCCTTCCTCTGTACATCTATTCCCAGTTAAATATTACTACCATCCACCCATTTGCTCAAGCCAGCTCATCCTTGATCCCTTCCTTTCTCTAACTCAATCCATTAGCAAGTGTGGACCATTCTACTTTTAGAATATCTCAACCTGTCCCTCTCTTTTCATCACTGTGCTAACATCACAGTGCAAGCCACCATCTTGTTGCCTGGACTACTGTTAGAGCCTCCTGCATTGCTCATCTACTGTAACCCAGTCTCTACCCACAGGCATGTAGTATGACATTCTCTTTCTGGCTCACACCTCTGCGTAGTCTGTCGTCAACCTACAATCCCAACCTCATTTTGCTTTCCTTTTTTCCTTGCTCATTCCCTTTCAGACTTTTTTCAGATTCTCTAATATGTATGTATCCTAGATTTGAGTTCCCTTAAAATGACATAGGTGCAAGAGGGGGGTGATTGAGAAGGAGTGAAGGCATGAGAAGAGTGAGAAAGAAAAGAAGGGGGAGAAAGAATAGGAGTGCATTTTTGAGATCGCTGTTCTGGGCAACGGGGCTCTATTTTGCTGCAACCTCCTGAGAAGAAAACAGACTGCCTCCCAGAGGGGTGACCCTGAGGGAGGAGAGGCTGGGGCATTTATCAACCAGCTCCTGTCCCCCATGGCTGAGGGTTGCCTGACAGGGTGGGGTTAATACCCCTGCACTTGCACACTGCACTTGAGGCATTATCGGAGAAAGCAGAAAGATGCTCAGATGCTTGAGGTGGGTGGCTGTCAGCTAGAGGTGAGTTTGAGCTCACAGGGACCATCCACCACAGCTATGGCTGAAACAGAGGAGGGCTATAATGAGGGGATATAATGTGGGCCACCACTCCAAGCTTTTTCCTTGAATTGGTGACTTTGTACAGGCTGTTCCCTCTGCTGGCCTTCTCTTCCCCCTTACTCTGCATGTAACTGCATCCTGTCTGTCCTTTAGCTTTCAGCTCTAATGTCATTTCTTCACAGACATCTTCCCTGGTCTCAATGACATCTCTTGGGTAGTCTCTCTCATAGTAAAGTAGAATATACATAGCATATATGTGCATACTATAGTCTCTCATTGGATTTGTGATTATATATGTATACTAGAAGCCTGGTGCACGAAATTCGTGCACGGCGGGGGGGTGTCCCTCAGCCCAGCCTGTACCCTCTCCAATCTGGGAATTCCAGGAGGGATGTCCGACTGCCCGTTTAGGCCCGATCCTGGTTGGATCGGGCCTAAACGGGCAGTCAGACATCCCTCTCACAATCCAGGACTGCTGGCTCCCAACTGCTTGCCTGCCTGCCTTCCTGATTGCCCCTAACCGCTTCTGCCTGCCAGCCTAATCACCCCCTAACCACTCCGCTGCCAGCCTGGTTGATGCTTAACTGCTCCCCTGCCAGCCTGTTTGCCCCCAACTTCCCTCCTCTGCCAGCCTGGTCACCCCTAACTGCCCTCTCCTGCAGGGTTGATCACCTCCAACTGCCCTCCCTTGCAAGCCTGGTCCCTCTCAACTGCCCTCCCTTGCAGGCCTGGTCCCTCACAACTGCCCTCCCTTGCAGGCCGGGTGCCTCCCAACTGCCCTCTCCTGCTGGCCATCTTGTAGTGGCCATCTTGTATCCACATGGGGGCAGGATCTTTGACCACATGGGGGCAGCTATATTGTGTGTTGCAGTGATGATCAATCTGTATATTACTCTTTTATCAGATAGGATAGAGGCCTGGTGCACGGGTGGGAGCCAGCTGGTTTGCCCTGAAGGGTGTCACAGATAAGGGTGGGGGTTCCCTTGGGGTGTGGGGCGGCCTGAGCGAGGGGCCTGTGGTGGTTTGCAGGCCGGCCACGCCTCCTGGCAACCCAAGGGGAGGCCCTGGTATCTGGAATTTATTTTCCTTCTACAATTGAAACTTTGTAGCCTGGGGCGGCAGCCATTTCTGGGGCGGCAGCCATTTCCGTGGCAGTTAATTCACCTTCTACAATTGAAACTTTGTAGCCTTAAGCGGGTGAGCCCGGCCAGGGTGTGCAGAAAGCTTTGCTACCCCTGTTGCCGCCGGCAACCCCGGCCTGCTCTCTGAAGCTCCATTCTGCCGCCATTTGTTTCAATTTGTTTACCTTCTACAATTGAAACTTTGTAGCTTGAGTGGAGGCTTAGGCCTGCAACAGCTATGGAAAGTTTGGCTTGCTCTGTTACCTGGGAAACCTTGCTCTCTGTGGCTGTAGCCATCTTGGATTGGGGTTAATTTGCATACTCGCCCTGATTGGCTGGTGGGCGTGGCTTATGTAGCGGAGTGATGGTTAATTTGCATATTACCATTTTATTAGAGAGGATGTCTGTTCCATGCTGTGTCTGTCATCCACATGAAACTAACTCTCGGCCTCTCTTGTAGGTGCACAACTGATGAATGAATGAAGATAAAGTTATAAACCTAAGTATGTAGCCCAGGAACCAGTCTCAAGTCTTTCTTCTGGCAGCGAAGGCAGGGACCTGGTTTTCCATCAAGCTTGGAAGAGCTCAGGTTCCCTAGGCAACAGCTGGTACAATAGAGGGGGAAATTTTTGGGTCAACACACAAACAGGGAAGGATTCAACAAATATTTGCAGAGCTTCCACTATGGGTCAAGCCTTGTCTTGGTGAAGGGAATATAAAAAGTGTAAAGACATAGTACCTGCTTTCAGAGGGTGGTCATGGCAGTCTCGGGAACTTATAAGTGGCGAGATGATTGGCAGATAATAAAGCACTAGAGGGGTTTATGAAGGCTGGACTAGATGGTTCTCTGGAGCCTTCCAGCCTTTTAATCTAAGGCAGTCATAATCAAGTGGGGCCAGGACCAGGGAGGTATGCGGCTCTAAGGGAGATTCTTGAACTATTTCAATTCAAGGGGTGCTTGAAAATAGCTTTGCTCACAACTCTCAAGTGCTGCCCAGCACATGGGAAGATGGTTTCAGATACAGAGTGCAGCTATGCAATCCCCCAGCCAGGCTAGAACGTGGTTCCACGCCACTTTCTCTGTGGTAGATGAGTGGACATGGAGGATTAAATTGGGCGTACGTTGTTTAGTCTAAACATCCATGCTTTAATACATTTTTCTTTGCGGCAATGGCCCAAAATGAGTGGTAACATTGAATAAAATGTGGCATGATATATCTTTAAATTTGAAACTCAGAAAGTACATTTTTACACGAAAGATATTCTGTGGTAACACTTGCTTCAACTATAGTAGGTACTAGTGCAGGATCCTAGTGTTAGACCCTGAGAAACGAACTCATTCATGATGGCCCCATGTCTCTGAATCACTTTTCCTTAAACCACTCTCAATGCAGACACTCCGGTTACATCTAGAGTGTTCAGAAGTTCTCGGGAATTTGAAGAGACAACATTCTGAAGGCGCCAAGGGGAAGGGAATGAGCAAGGGTCTAGGAATTCAGAGCTCTGGTTTCTAGTCCCGTTCCACCGCTAGGCAGCTAGACAGCAGTGGGCATGAACCTTTCTGGTCTCAGTTTCCCCAATGATAAAGTGTTTCCTGGCTTTTCAGATCTCATCACAAATGGAAAACCCAGAGACGCAGTGCAGTGTGTCTGGGTAAGAGGTTGGGTCCTGGAGCCAGATTGTCTGTATTCAAGTCTGTGCTCCACCACTTACCAGCTGTGTGACTTTCGACAAATTACTTAACATCTCTCTGTCTACCTTCTCATCTCTATAATGGAGTAATGATGCTTTCTGTGTTATTGGATAGTTGTGAGGATTAGCTGACTTCATATACATGAAAAACATCAAGTACACATGATATAACTTTTTGCTAATAGTGCTCATTGTAGCAGTGTAACAGAAAAATCTGGACATAACCTAAATACTCATCACTAGAGAACCAGTTATATAGACTATTAAAGAATGAGGTTGAGCTCTATATATTCTTATTAAAGATCTCCAAGATACATGGTTAATAGAAAAAAAAAAACACAAGACACAAAACAGGAAAGAGCCTGCTCCCGTGCATGAGTTCCTTTTTTTTTTTTTTAAAATATATTTTACTGATTTTTCACAGAGAGGGATAGAGAGTTAGAAACATCGATGAGAGAGAGAGACATCGACCAGCTATCTCCTGCACACCTCCTACTGGGGATGTGCCCCCAACCAATGTACATGCCCTTGACTGGAATCACACCTGGGACCTTCCAGTCCACAGACCGACGCTCTATCCACTGAGCCAAACCGGTTTCGGCATGAATTCCTTTTTTAAGAACACACATTGAAGTGTACTAGTGTGGGCATAAAATTTCTAAAAGAACATAGAGAAACTCTCAACAGTTGTTATTTCTTAGAAGGAGATTGGGGTGGGGATAGGTTAAGAGAGGGTTAACTTTCAATTTATGCCCTTCTACTTGAATTTGTTACCAGATGTATGAGAATGGAGACAAAGAATGTGTTTTTCAAGAAATTCATAAGTTAAAAACAAAAGCAAAAATCATAATACTTGCTTTGCCAGACTCAGAAGATCATTCTGAGGAATGAATGAATATCTAAAAGCATTGTGGTCCTAGCCGGTTTGGCTCAATGGATAGAGCATCGACCTGAGGACTGAAGGGTCCTGGGTTCGATTCCAGTCAAGGGCACATACCCGGGTTGTGGGCTTGATCCTCAGTAGGGGGCGTGAAGGAGGCAGCCAATCAATGATTCTATCTCCTCATTGATGTTTCTATCTCTCTTTCTACCCTTTCCCTTCCTCTCTGAAATCAATAAAAATATATTTAAAAAAATAAATAAAAGCATTGTGAACTGGAAAATGCTATGGCAATGTAATGCAGTAGTCAAATGAGAGGTTTTGGCCTGGAAAATAAAAAAGCCCTACATGTGCAAGGTTGTTGAAGTAAGCAGGGCTTTAGAGTATTAGCACAACAATTAAAAAAAAACTTTAACAGTGATAGTAGCAGTAGTATTGACTACCGACAGTGAGTAGCACTGGAGCATTAACAGCAGTATTAAAGTAGTATTGGTAGCACCTAGGGATACCATGGAAATCAAAGCTTCTCTTCTGGAAATCAATTTATTTTTCCATTTACATAAAGGGTAAGGGTCCCTCCCCAAGAATTTTTGCACTGGAGTCCTAATTACTTTGCAGCTTTGGAAACATAAATCCAATGTTAAAATTTCCAGTGTTTCAAGTGTTTTCTCTTTCCCCTGAAGAGGGATAACTATTAAGAAAAGGTTCCCAATTAGATCTCCTGCCTCTTTCATTAGACAATCACTGGTGAAAAAGATTTATCTAAGTGGAAAGTTGAAAAAATAACATCAGCAAGGGCTTTTAAATCAGGCTAATTTCAAAGGTGAGAATTATGTAAGTGTTTTTGAAATCAGGTCCAGACGACAGAAACCTGGTGGGAAAGTGATGATAAGCGCCCCCCTTTTCCTCATTTCCCACAAACTGGAAATTTTGAGTCAACCTTAAGGAAACGGAGTTCCTGCCTTGTGCTCAATTGTGAAAAAGGATGTTCTGTAATTGTGTAAGACATGAGGAGTTAGATGGGATCAGGCATTTTAGGGTAAGGGCCGCCGGGAGGGAGGATGGTAGATAAAGAAGAGATGAGCCAGATGGTCAGGATGTGAGCAAGACAGGCGGAATGTACCAGTCACCCATAGAGCAGCCCTTGCCCCTGAACCCAAGAGCAGGAACTAAAATCAGGGAGATGAGGGCAAAAGGAGATTGACTGGTGTTTTTTTGAAAGAGCCAATAGAAGGCAAGAGCAGGAAATATAAACCCCTAGACTAGTGTGCTTCTGGGGCAACCTTTTCAGGACCCCTCTTGCATGCTGAGAGCTTCGTTACTTTTGCTGTAATAAACTTCACTTCCCTTTGCTTACCTCTCCCTTGTTCGTGAATTCATTCGTAGACTTCTCAAGACAATGAACCCAATAGTTCAGACTTGCGTCTCATGCTAGTAAGCTTGATTGCACCCAGCAAATACAAGAAAAATCATCAAGACTCCCTGCTCTGGGGTTCATGAGCCTAGACACACAGCTTTGGGAAGCCCCTGCCCTTCTGTCCCTGCTTTCTGGCACAGCCCCCTGGCAGCAGCCCCCAAACTTGGCCTAGAATGCAAAGCCATTGCTGCTTTCTATTCCCGGTATAATTCTGCACACAGGCCACCGATCTGCCTCATTCACCCGTTCCCACCATTTCTGCTTCCTGCTTTCTGAGCTGAGCACCCCCTGGGATCCCTGACAAATCAGTTTCCATCTCTACAATCACAACCCTTGGCCAGAAAGCTGGGAAGTGGATTTGTGTACACTGCTGGTCCCATCCATCTGTCCAGTTTCAAGCCTCAGGGGCTGTCCATTTGGAGATGTGCTGGAGCTCTGCCTCTCTCCTACTTCTTCCCACATCCCCAGGAATAGAAGTGTGTCTAGCATGGCTCCTCCATATTTCTCCCACTCTCCCAACCCTCTAATCTGGTTTGCAAAGAGCTGCATTTACCCAGTCAGGGTCTCTGCCTGTCATCCTGATTTCTTCGGTTATCTGAAGAGCAAAATGCAGAAATGTTGACAGTGCATTCTCCCTTAACTGTTTCTCTCAAAAAGCCTCCCTTCTAAGCAGTGGCTGGTGAGTGACTCCGCCTCCCAGCTGCTCTGGGCAGCTTCTCACCTCTTCTCCCTGCCAAGGCCCCAACCATTTCTGCCGGCTGAGCTGCCTGTCACAGAAACCTCACCTCGCCCCAGATTTGAAGAGAAGGATTTGGAGGCTTGGAACAAAGTTATAAAGCATTCCTTTTTCCAGTGACACAGGAATTCAACCACATGACTCCTGCTGGTGTTTTGGAAAGGCAGCTGAAGAGAGGAGAGCTCTTGGAAGGATGCGGTGTTTCCTAGGCACAGACTGCCTCCCTGGAGACTCAGGGCAGTGCCCCAGGCCATGTGGCCTGAAAGCGAAGAATGGAGACAAAGAAGTCTCTGCCCTGGATTAACAATTGGCTATTGAGCACTGATTCTCACTGGGTTCTTTCCACCTTCAACTACACCCCCCCCCCCCCCCCCCCCTTCATGAGCATGAGCCAGTCCCTTAATCCAGAGCAGACATTCCTGCAGCCCGAAGAGCTGGGGAAGTGACAGGCAGCAGCGGGCAGGGGTGCCTTTGTCTAGTTTTGGGGTATAAATTGTGGATCAATTGCAATAATGTCCACATTTAGGCTTTGTCGTCATTGAGACAATAACTGATACTTCATAGTGTTCTCTAGGTATCAGACGTAGTCTCAAGTGTCTTACTTGTAGTCATTTAATCACTATAATATAACCCATTGAAGTGGTTGATTTCATGATTATCCTCATTTTACAGATGAGGAAACTAAAACTTGGAAAGGTTAAGCAACTCCCGTAGGACCACACATTTAGGAAATCGCCCAAGTACAATTCAATCCAAACAGTAGGCTCCAGTCTATACTCTGAACCAAAGCACATACTACTGTTCCCAGGGATTGCTGGTTTAGGGATCCCTTTATGGAATGCACACATGAGTAGTTTGGAGGCAAAGGAGGCTACCCCTAGCTGTACATAGAGCCGTTGACCCAAAGAACACAATGTGTGGAAGAGTTGAGATGAATTTTGGTTTTGATCTGAAAATGAAATAAAATAGAAGGAAACAAGAAAATACTGATTGGAATCTAAAAATCAAAATAAATGAACAAGGAATCTAATGAACAAAATAAGCAGATAAATAAAATAGAACCAGAGGCATGGAAACAATGAACAGACTGGCAAATCTCAAAGGGAAGGGGGAAGAGATTAACCAAAGAATTCATATGCATATAAGATTTACCTATGGACACAGACAATAGGGTGGTGAAGGTGAGGGAGAGGGGTGGTCTAGGGGAGGAACTGGGAGGAGGGGGACAATGTGGGGGAAAAGGGGATATCTGTGATACTCTCAACAATAAAGATTTAAATTAAAAAAAAAAGACTGTGTAGGAAAGGAAGAAGAAGAGAAAAAGGGGAAGGATAATTAAGACACATTCATTCATTTACTTAATAAATGAGTGTCTCCTATGTGTCAGGCCTTGTGTTAGACACTAGGAACCAATGGCTAGCAAAAACAAAAAGACAAGATTTTGTCATTGGGGAACTAGTGGCTTAATGCGGGAGAGTGACCTTCATCAAACAACCACATGTGTAAATTTCAAATGATAACTCCTATTTAGTGCTGTGAAGGAAAATGCCATGGGGCTTCACATGGTATAACAGGGACCTGGCCTCGTCTATCTCCTGCTTAAAGTGTGCTGGGCAGAGGTTGACTGCCTTGCCTCTTCGAGGGGAAGGTGAAGTTGATTCTTATATTCTTGAGTGAGTAAATCTTGCTGACACGATAGTCATCTTAGTTTCTCACTAGAAGTTTGAAAAGGAAGTTTGCCTTTAAACTTTCCCCAACCTGTTCTAATTTTAACTTTATTTCTCCTGGTTCAGTGCCCCTTTCCCTAAATCACTGTGCCTCTAAATCACCGTCATTTCCCCTTCAGTAGCAGTTTCTCATTGGGCAACTGTCTACTGAAGAACTCATTTGTCAGTGACCCCGCTGCCACTCCTCCAGCTTGGCAGAAACATCTGGGAGCCAGTTGGCTCACCTCAAATTCCCTTCAGCTGTCTCTTTCTTTCTGGAACACTGATCTGAAGCAAAGGCTCCAATGTTCTTCTCTATTTATTAGACTCTCTAGATTATCTGTAGGATATTTTGACACTATATTTTTACAATGTACAGAATATACAGTTTCTTACAGACAAAAGTACACATTAGTTTCTATTTCTCTATTCTCCCTTCATGCCATAATAGGAAACATTGGAACTCTCAAAATTCCAAAATAATGATGTTGGTACAGCAGCCCAGAATATTTATGTCATAGGTGGTACTGAGTTTGGGTAGCATAGTTAATACTGATTTTCAGATTTCTTTTTGGAGGTCAAAAATGTCTAATTAGCTTATTGTGCTTTCACCATTGGGAGTTATATTTTGATGGAAATTGAGAGAATGATGGCTCTTTTTACCACTCGTCTGCCTTAACTGCTCTTTGCCCAGGATATTCCTCATGTGGACATTGAGTGGAGTCCAAAGTGCTGGGTCACTGCTGCCTGACAGGGGCTCCTTGTGTTTGGATTTTGGAATTTACAGCCACTGTGAGAGTCAGCAGTCACCAGGGGAAAAACACACATACCCAAAACATATTTCCATTTCCCCCCTTTCCATTAAACTGCTGCTTACAACCAGGGCATAAAACAGACACCAGAATCTACGGGTCCGTATTTACTATTTCTCTGAAGGACACACTGGAGACTCTGGCAAGGCCCCTCAAGAAGGGACCTCCTCACCTAAAGGGGCTAAGCCTAGCTGCCTCTCCAGACACTACAGGGCATCATCGCATGCCTTGTTTTCAAAAGGATGTGTCTCCCTCATTTCTGAAAATGTTTTCCAGCCAGAGGTGGGCTGTGAGACTCTTTCTAGAATTTCCCGCTCTCGGCACTTGAAAGGGTCCCTGGGTGACTGTCCTGACCCTTTTCACCGGAGCGTTCACTTCTGGTGGTTCCCACCCCCGCCTGCTTGCACTCTCTCCCGGGAATAGTCTTGTAGGGATTTCATTATGGAGAAATCTCAAGTGGAAACTATTGTTCAGCTAGAAAGTGAGACTTTCCAAAGGGAACATAAGTCCAAGTAAGGAACACATTCTGACATTCACTCGGGCAATGCCAATTGTGCAGCACCATTCACCCGTCCTGGGCTGGGGCTGCAGCCAACAGTGGTGAGCAAGACAGTGCTGGGCTCTGTCCTACTGGAGCACACTGTCTATCAGAGGGGATGGAGATACCAAACGATCACACACATTTAAGATTAGAATCATGAAAAGTGCTGAGTGAAAGGCAAGAAGCCAGGATTGTGGAGGTGGGGCAGGGGGTTCCCGGTGAGCAGAGACCTGAAGGACATTGCCTTTCTGGTGCCTTGCCTTGGCTGGCTGCTCTGGAGCATCTACACCTAGTGGAGCAGGGCTTTCTCAGGGAGTATCTCATTCACCGAGGCCAGTGCAGATGCTTTGCTTAGCATGTGGTGGAGGATGTCTGGCCAGCCTCTTGTATCCTTTGGAACCAGAGCCTGGTCTCTCAAAATAAGAGGGGAATTCTCCTAAGTCTTTCTCTGCAGCATTTAATTATTCCAGTAGGGTATTTGAGAGGAAGTACAACTAAAGAGGCATTAAACTTAAAGCATTTAGCAACATCATCTTATCTGGTCCTCATGCCAGCCTCAGAGGTCGACTATCTTTCATCCCCCCTATTTTATAGGAACATAAGCAGACAACATCGGTGTTTCAACATCCATCCCTTTACTCCCCTTATTGTAACACTTAACACTCTTTATTGTCATGACTTACTCGCTAGTATGCTTCCCCCACAGGATCTTAAGTTTATGAAAGCAGCTCTAATCACCACCATATCCCGGGCACCTAGCAAGTGCCAGGACATAGAAATAATTATTTGTTGAAAGAATAAATAAGTGAATGAATAACTTGTTACAAAGGAAATCTGTGTTCTGGAGGAAGAAAAAGACATTGAACTAATTTTCCAAACAAGACTACTTTGTCCCCGATGGGCTGGAATTCAAGGCAACAATAAATGGAAGGGCCAACACAATTTTTCACGTGCCTGAACTGAGAGTCTGTAAAAGACATGTAAAAACACACAACACTTATCTTAAGCCTCTCCCACAAAATTATTACCTCCACCTTTGACTGTTGTCAGCCCTGCTGCCAAGAGACACAATGAGCACCCCCATCCCCCACTGCAATTTCCTGCTCTGCTTCATGTCAAGATAATCTCTGAGTATGTTTGTTTTACATGTCGGAGCTGAAACCAGAAGTCCTGTATGGCTGTTTTAGACACGTGTCTTCATCAGGACAAAGGTGAAGTCAGATCAGTATTAGCCATGCTGTGTGCCCTGTGCCCCTCCTCACATCCCCCTCCTTTCTCTTCTGATGGGAAGAGAACTCCCCCCCACCCTTTTGGTACTGAATTGATGTGTAAAAGCCGGTGTCCAGGTTGTCAGCACTGCTCTACTTGTGGTTCTTCAATGACGGGGGCAGGATATTCAGGCTAGAATTTAGCAAAAAGGAAGAACTCAGGAGCCATTCGTTTATACCCATTAGATGGGGGATGGGTGTCTCGGGTTTCTCACTGAATCTCAGTGAATTTGTTCACTGTTCTAGGCCTTTGCTCCTGGATCCAAATCAGAGCAGTGGTAACTTGAGAGTTGGACCCATACCATGTCTGCTCGTGGCCATAGCACAATGTCCCCAGCTGTTCTATCACAACCTCTGTTGTCCCTATTCTGGGGTGTTAAGTTTCCTGCCCTAACAACTGTTCAAAGAACTTGACTTCAGTCAAATGTATGAAACTATTTTATAGTGGCTAAGCAGAGAGGATGTGGGGTTAGAGCTGGATATGATGTGCTCAATGGTGCATTAAAACACAGTGAAGTTAGCAGTGCCCCAGGTTTCACTCAGATCCCCCAAAAGTTGTTTGAATGGGAGAGTTATCAGGATGAGGCTCACAAAGTAGAAATCCACAAAATTTTTTCTAAGTCCTTAGTGGTCCTGTTTTGAATAATGAAGAACTAAGGGGAAAAGTTGGGGTCAACACAGATGAGGTCTCTTCTTCAAAGAGAAAAATAGCAAAACAAAAAATTTAAAATTTATCTTCTCTAGATTATCCACAAAAAAGGAACTCATCCTAGAAGCAATGAAAGTGCCATTAGAGTATTTATAAATAAAATTATGGTGACTTGGCGTCTGAGTAGACCAGGAGTCAGGAAAGCAGTTGCTAGTCCCTTAACCACGTGTATAACTTTGGGCAAGTCACTTCCCTCTTTTAAACCTCATTTTCCTCACTTGCAAAATGATGGGACTGGGTTGGATAATTTCTAGGGTGCTCTTTGCAGCAATACAATTCTCTGGTTCAATGAAATAATGTAAATATCTAAAGGAAGACTGTAGAATCTGTTGTTTTCAGTGGAGTGAGGTTGGCTTCTGAGCTGTTACTTAGAAGGAATTTCTTAAACCACAAACCAGCAAGTGGCTATTTCAGTTAAACAATCTGTAACTGAATTTAAATTACATTTTAAAAAATCCAATCCTGCTGGAGTATGCCTAAAGACATTGAACTGAGTTGACTATTTCAACATGACTTGAAAAAAGTAATGGGATCAGTAGTAATAGTAAATGTTACTGATATTATAATAATATTAAAAAGAGCAATAAGTCTAGTAGCATTACTGTACCACAGAGAAGATACAGAATAACACAACCCCTATTCTTAGTCATTGTGGCATTCAGTTATTTTCTAATGCCATCGCAAAACATGTGTAGTCAGGAAAAGAACGGCTGCACTAAACGCTGCTAGAAGAACTAAGGCAATTGGAATGTTGGAAGTACTGTCTCTGAGGACTCAGAAACAAGGGTTCATCTATAACCCTATATAATAAAAGCCTATGTGGTTGTAACGCCCTCACACAGTAACAACCCATCACCAGGAGGCTGCGTGCGCAGCAGGCTCACATGGGTGGGCGGGGACTTGATGCTATGTGCACGGCATGGAGGTGGGTCCCATGGCTCCGTGAAGGGAGGCCAGAGGTCCCGCGTCACCAGTGGGGGCTTGACGCTGTGAGACACCCCTCACCACCACCCTACCCTGAGTGCACGCATTTCGTGCACGAGGCCTCTAGTTTTATATAAAAGAGTATTTCTCAATTGAGCTCTCTAGTGACCCTGTCTCAGAATCAGCTGGGGTGTGAAAGTGCCCACATTAGGCCCCACCCAGACTCATGGGATTAGAATTCTGGTAGCTGGATGTCTTAACAAGCACCCCATATGCAGGAAAAATCCTGAGAAAACTAAAGGTCTAGAAATGTTCTTGGGGTGGGGGACTTTCTTTGCAGAAAACACCACCATGGCCCTCAGAAGGAAGAGAATGTTCTAGGTCCCAACAAATGAGGAAAGATGCTTTGTGTTAATTTATCAGCATCCAGTTAGGAATAAGATGCATTAGATCATTTTACTAGAATTGAAAGGGGCACAGGCCTGAGCATCTGCCTGGAGCTTGGCACGGTGGGGGTAACAAGCAGAGTGTAGTGCAAAGAGCATTGGCTTGCGAGACAGATGAGCCTGGGGTCGGGTCCTGATTCTGCTTAACTCCAGGCAAGAATGCAAGCTGGAATATCAGCAAGGTGCTTAGTTTTGTTAGGACTGTACATCCCAGCACCGCATGGTAGGATCTCAATAAATATTAAATAAATCTTTGCATTCATTTCCTATTGCTGCTGTGTAACAAATTTAGTGGTTTAAAACAACATAATTTATTCTTTTATACCTCTGGAGGTCAAAAGTCTAAAATGGTTCAGTAAAGCTGTATTCCCTTCGGAGGCTCTAGGGAAGAGTCTGTTCTCTTGTTTTTTTTTCCAGCTTCAGAGGCCACCTGCATTCCTTGGTTCATGGCTCCACCCTCCATCCTTAAAGCCAGCAGCATGGTATCTTCAAATCCCTCTCTGTCTCTCTCTGACCTCTGATTTGGTCTTCATACCTCCATCTCCTCCTCTGGCCCTCCTGCCTCCCTCTTATCAAGACTCTTGTGATTACAGTAGACCCACCTGGGTGATCCAGGATAATCTCCTCATTTCAATATCCTTAATTTAATCATACTGCAAAGCCCCTTTTACATATCAGGTAACATATTCACAGGTTCGGGGAGTAAGACACAGACATCTTTGGGAAGCATTATTCTGTCTACCACAGTGCCGTTAAACAAAAGTTTCTTAACTTCTCTAAACCTTGGATTTCTCCTCTGCAAAGTGGAGTTTCTATAAGGATTAAGTGGTGTACTGATTTGTAAATGTACAATAAAGGGAAGCTATTATTTGTATGCCTTCTAATTATTCTAGAACCAAACTGCTTATAAGGAAATGAATTAAATATACTAAACTAATTTCTTTCTTTCTTGTGAGTAGTTCATTATCAGCATATACTTCCTATGCCAGTACTTTATATACCACTATAAATTTAGTTTAGTTTTTAATTTAAATAAAATATAAATATTCAGAGGACCTTAAGAAACTTTTAAAAAGTCCTTCACTAAACTTTTAAGGGTTTAGTGAAGGAAAGAGAACAACTATAGATACTTTAAGTAGACAGAATTTAATGCAGGCCAATAGATAATTCTAAAACCATTGGAAGGACAAAGGAGCAAGGATCAGCTGCAGCCACTGGCAATACTGAGTTTAAGAGCACACTCTTGTAGGGGATCTAGGGACCAGGAAGCTCCACCACAGTGAACACAACAGCTTTTCCACTCCCTTAAGGCTGGAGACTAGAAATTGGAAGCCACCACCTGCCTCGACACTCTGAGACCTTGTTTGTCAGTAGAAACAGTCATAAGGACATATTAAGAGTTTGACAAATGAGTTAAAATGCATACAGCTAGTTTAAATAGTGAGACAATTCTCAAAGCAGGTGTGGTGGGAACCAACTATGACCAAATATGCACCTGGCATCAACTGGGTTCTCAATAAGGATTCTTTCTCTTTCCTTCTATTCCCACATAGCTTTTGCCCACCTGAGGCAAAAATGCAGGAAGCCTTTGGTTTGCAGCGGCCCCAAGCTCATTTAGCCATATTTTACTTTCAATGAATCTCTGAACCCTACTATGCCACATGGCTTTGGCCACATTAGCGACTTCCTTGGTATAACCTTGAATATGGTGCACAATTTCTAAACCCCCTAAGATAATCTTGGGAAGCATGAAAGCAAAACAGAACAACAACAGAAGAGCACACAACACATGGCCCTTGAATGTATTTGATTACTCGAGGTAAGGACAATTTTGAACTATAACACTGGGATTATATGATGGGAAGTGGGAAATAACTACTCTTTGCAGGACCTGAGATTGCTTTTTTTGGCACCTACACACGCAACTACCACACATCATTTTGGTAACCTACTGTCAAGCAAAAGAAGGTTTACATTTTTGGGTTAAGAACATTACATTCTCTTCCATTACACTAATTTACATAGATTAACGTCACCGTTAATACCATGTAAAGTGTGATTCCTTTTAGTCATTTTCACCACCCCATTTATTTAAATAAAGACGTGTTCTTGACCTCACGTGTTAGAAGACCTTACACTGACACCAAGCACTGGTTTCTCAGTGTGGAATGAAGTACAGGTTCAGAGCAGTGCAGCACCTGGGCAGAGCCCCCAGCGGAACCCTTCAGGCCGGTTGGTCTGTGACGGGAACCGCCCTCAGGGCTCTTCCCCACAGCGCTGTGTTTGGAAAGTCCTAGCAAATCTGGCCCTGTGCCAAGCAACTGAGGGGCACATTTTTTTCTTATGAATCGAATGAACCACCCTCTCCCCGAACCACCCTCTCCCCCTCCCCACGCCCCACAGACCCACCCATGGAAGGCTCCAGGAACAGCTGGGTGGAATTAAATGGCATTTATTCCTGTATTGGTTATGGCCACAGGCCAGGAATTCTACACCCAAGACATACGCAGCCTCCAGCACACATGAGCAGTGGTATTGATTGTGGTTGGAGCTCCCCTCGCACTGTGGACAGGATGTGAATGATTAATTTTTCTATTAAAACATTCCTGAAGAATATGGAAGGACTATTTGGTTTTTGCCCTGGGCCTGGTTTCCCTGATACCCATGTAATTCTCATGTGTCCACGATAAAGGGGAGAATCGCACAATTATGCCATAGGTTCAGATGACTCACACGGCTAATCCAGCCAGAAGTGCCCACAAGGATCTAGTCTCAGATTCACTAAGTAATTATCTAGTGACTTCATGTGATTTCATGCGACACTGGATTTAGTCAGAAAGCCTTGATATTATAAAAATGTCATTTCCCTCAAATTAACCTGTATGGTCACCTGGAAAATTAAATGTGCTGAAATAACTGGGGAAAAAAAGAAAAAAGAAAAATAGACTATGAGGCAGGGGGTGGGGGAGGAGGGGATGTGGGGGGTGGGTGGGTAGATCAGCCTTATCAGATGAAAAATCCACTATGAAGCTATAGTAACTTCAATGTTATAGTATTAGGTGAGAAGAGATATTCAGATGAATAGAACAGAATGGACAAAACCTATTGTCTATGGGAATTTATAGTAAATTTTGTAATTCCAATAGAAAAAGAAGTTATAGGATGTTCAGGAACAGTTGGAAAAATTAAGTTACAATGTTACCTCTCAGGATATACCACCCTTCTCCCATCTTTTAAATCTGGATGGATTAAAGATTTAAACATTTAAAGATATAAATATTTAAAGATATATGAGAGACTAAAGGTGTGTATGTATGTACAAGTGGAGAAGTCTTTCTAAACACAACTCTGAACCCTGGAGTCATAATAGAAAAGATGGCTTCATTTGACTCCACAAAACCAAAATAGTTCATAGGAAAAGAAGTACCAATTCCTATATACATATAAAAACATGCTCCTCTCATAATTAAGGAAATGCTAATTAAACATAAAAAAGAATACTTTTTTTTGCCTATGGGCAACTTTTAAAAGTTTCTAAATCAATATTGGTGGGAGATTGAGGAAAGGAGTATTTTCACATACTTTTTGAAAAGAGAACACGATAAAACCCTTTTGAAGGCAATTTGAGTCTATCAACCAAATTTTAAATTGCCTAGCAATTACTCTTTTTGATATTATGACAAAAGTATGCCAAGTTATTTATCGAGCATTGCTTGTTCCAACAACAGCTATAGTAGAAACAATCTAAATGTCCAATGGGGGAAATGACAAATAAATTATAATGTGTCCACATGATAACATATTATCTAATCATTAAAAAACATAAATTCTGATAAATACAGTTACAAGATACATAAGTAAATGGAAAAATTTATCTGTGAGGCATTGTCAGGTTTGCATGGGACTCCAGGAACTGAGGCAGCCTCTTTCTACCTGTGAGAGAGCCAGCCAAAGATGAAGCCACCTGCTGGGTTTGCACCATGAAAAGAATCTGGATCCTGGTTGGTGTCATTGAAATGTTGAATTAACCACTTTGAAGCCAGTCTTCCTTCAGACTTCTTGTTATATGAAGTAAATTTTCTTCATTGTTAAGTAATGAACGATGGGTTGTCTGTTGACTGTAGCCTCCTAATACAGTGGTCCATAAGTGTTGCACATAAAGTAAAATACAGATCACAGAAATACAGAACAACCTTGATGAGAGGTCTTAACATTGCCTTCAAGTTGGTTTCTCAGCCTCTCATTCTGTCTTTAATACAAAAGTCTTCTGGGGTAGCTCTCTGCAATACTACCGCAGCAGAGTTCTGACCAGAATGATCATGTAGTGAGAAAATATTAAAAAAGAAAAAAGTAGGCTGGCTTGTGTGGCTCAGTGGTTGAGCATAGATCTAGGAACCAGGAGGTCATGGTTCAATTCCTCGTCCGGGCACATGCCCAGGTTGCAGGTTCGACCCCCAGGATGGGGCGTGCAGGAGGCAGCTGATCCATGATTCTCTCTCATCATTGATGTTTCTGTCTCTCTCACTCTCCCTTCCTCTCTGAAATCGATAAAAAAATATTTTTTTTTAAAAAGGAAAAAGTAGACGTATGATAATTTACAACATAATGTTAAGTTTAAACATTTGACTTATACCCCAAATAGAATTTTTTATAATTTTACCTTCCTGGATTAATGGAAACAAACTTATCAGTAATATATTAAAAATCTATTTCTGAGGAAAAACATTAAAAAAAAACATAAAAATATTTATATAGGGGTGCACATTTTTCTTTTGCCTCAGGCTCTACTGTGGCTTGGCAAGGCATTGTTGGATCCTATTTTTATTTAAAATTGTGTGATTTTGTTCATTATAGGTTTTGGCATTAATTTTGATTTTTAAAAATATTGCATGAAATAGTGTTTATCTTGATTATTGAGTATTTTGGTGCTGGTTTATATCTTGCACCAGAGGTGAGTGTCTCACTCTCCTTATTCTTGTCTTAGGGGTAATACAGTGTGTGCAAGGCTTCTAGTCATGTGATCTAACTCTCTGCTGTCTAACTTTTGGGATATCCAGCTCCCCAGTTTTCCAGAGACTCTGTGGGTTGCTCCTCCTGTTTTCCTCCTAGCATCTTCAAGTTAGGAACAATACCCCCCCCCCCCCAAAAAAAAAAAAAAAAATCCCTGCTGAATAAGCCCTAACAGAATTCTTTGTGTGAAACTCTGAAATATGATTTAGAAATGCCAAAGCCAGTTGTTTATTTTGGATCAAGTCAGCAGATTGTCAGGCTCAAGGCAATATATGTAAAAAGCTCTTTGGAAGTTAAATTTGTTTTATTGTAATTCCAAGTGTTTTTATCTTTTCTAACCCATAGGCTTGCTGAAGTATTTTCTGTCGTCAGGCTGGGACAGGAGACATTTTTAGATAAATGACCTGGTACTACTCTCTAGAGACGCCATTCATGATGCTGCATAGGAACCTGCAAGGAGAGGCAATTTGGTGGATTCTTAGAGGGGGCAGAAAGGGAAATTAAAAGAGTCCTGAAAGGGTAATCATTTAGATGAAAGGTTTGGTTGAAGAGGCCCTAGATTCCTCTTTCAACAGGGGATTCAAATGGATTGGCAAAATCCATTTCTGTGGTAGAAATAAAACACTGAAGTCAGTGGGAAAATGTCAGTTTCTCACTTAGCATTTTAAAATGTCTGTTTAGCAGGAGGCTTAAAATGTGGCTGCTCTTCTCTACAGCTTGTGTAGACAGAAGACAACCCACAGGCCAGCTGAGACTTTGCGCTCCTGTATTTCAGTCTTCTTGCAGCTGACTACCAGCTCATTAGTATTTAAATCAGCTCATAAATATTTCCTGGAAATTCACAGTTGCTTAACCTTCACCACTATTCATCTCCTGTTCTTTAGTCTTACTTAACGCCTTTGTTTCTTAGGCAGCTAACATTGCTGAAGGGTAGATTTCATTTCGTATTCATCTTCCTGATGAATGGTGATAACAAGAAAAGGAAGTCCTGTTAGAGGATAAGGATGAGAAATGGAGAAAGGATGTAGAGGGAAATTTTACCGCATTTCGTTTTTGCAAATAAAATTATCTAATGATGGACCAAGGAAGTGTGTATAAAATAAGAACAGCCCCAAAGCATATGCCAAGGCAATTCATCCTGAATGAATGTTTCTTTCACATACTCTTTAAAAGCTTTGAAACACAGACGAAACATTTCATTGGGGGC
Source organism: Cnephaeus nilssonii (assembly GCF_951640355.1). Lineage (NCBI taxonomy): Eukaryota > Metazoa > Chordata > Mammalia > Chiroptera > Vespertilionidae > Cnephaeus > Cnephaeus nilssonii. The sequence continues at coordinate 49,701,469 of NC_137073.1, forward strand.
AGGCCCTGGATGTTACCACTGGGGAGATGGTTGCATGGTTACAAAACCTCTTCTGTTCAGCATAAGAGCTGTATTTCTAATTATAAAATAATGATGACAGAGAGGGGCCAGTTCCATCATGATTCTGTATGGTTGTTAGCATTCTGCCAGAGTTCAACACTAATACCTACATACAATGCCAACAGCCAGTTCTTTTAAATGAGTGTGAATAAAATTTAGCCAATGAAAAATGGGAGGAAAATAAATATATCATATTTCATTGAACTTAAAGTGCCATTGAATGTAAGTACCATTTTTTTATATATACCCAATGAAGAAAAAAGTGCTACCAATTAAACTAGGACAAACGGTTGCTTTTTAAATACATCCTGATTTCAGAGGTGAAAAAAAAAAAAGAATGAATCTCTTTAGCAGAAGCATCCACTTTGAGAAGCAATGACTTTTCCACTATCATAAACCTGAGAGACGTGAGAAGCATTGAAAAGCAAAGCTCTTGGGACCAACCCTGAGAGTTTGCCCAGAATGGGGGACACCAATGGGGGCTGACATTTAATCATATGTTCCAAAGGTCTTCTAGAGATAAACTTCAGAATAAATAGAGAGATCTGCCAGGCCCAGGCAATCCTATATAATAAAAGGCCAGCAACCATAATGGCGTAACAACCAGAACGACCGATCGACCAGTCGCTAACCTCTCGGTTCCTCCCCACAGCCCGCAGGCTCCGATCGCTGGATGGCCAATCGGGGAACCATGGGGAACTGGGGTGGGTGGCAGCAGTGGAAAGCAGACCTCTTGGTCCCTCCCCCCGGCCCGCAGGCTCCGATCGCTGGATGGCAAACAGGGAACCACGGGAACTGGGGTGGGTGGCGGCAGGGCAGGACTGGAAGATGGCCTTGATCGCAGGCTAGGCGTAGGGACCCTACCCGTGCACGATTTTGTGCGCTGGGCCTCTCGTTAAGATATAATTTTGGGCCGAAACCGGTTTGGCTCAGTGGATAGAGCGTCGGTCTGCAGACTGGAAGGTCCCAGGTTCGATTCCGGTCAAGGGCATGTACATTGGTTGTGGGCACATCCCCCGGTGGGGGTGTGCAGGAGGCAGCTGGTCGATGTCTCTCTCTCATCGATGTTTCTAGCTCTCTATACCTCTCCCTTCCTCTCTGTGAAAAATCAATAAAATATATTAAAAAAAAAAAAGATATAATTTTGGGTTAAGAAGCACCCAATCCTGTTAAAAACAGCCTAGACAACTTATCTGCCATTCAAGAAAGCACAAAATCTGGTTTGAAACTATGTTTTAAGTTTTCTCCCTTCTAGTTTCCTATATGTAATCTGTACTTTGCGCCTGTCCTAACTCCAGTCCCTTTTCTGATTTGGGTTTCTAGATTCCCAACATCTCCATATCCCAACATCCTTCCAGTAAACGACCTTTTTGATTAAATATGACAGAATTGTATTCAGTTGCTTATCTGCAAAGGTACCCAACTGAGACATTGCTTTTCTTTTTTTCCCTCTTACAAGTATCAATACTTTATTTTGATGTAAAGGCAGGGAGCTGGAAAATACACTGCTTCAATAGCTTGGCTGAAGGAATTTTGGAAACTGGGCACAGGAACACGGTCCGAGTTATCACTCTCCCCATCACTGCCCCAAGTGACAGGAGGGACTAAGCTGTTTTCATCTTTTTTTGGAACAGTTTTGGGCCACACATCTGCTTTTGCTTTGCCAACTCTCAGCCTCTGGGCAAACGAAGAGAAGGGAGAGTCTTCCTCCAGGCTCCCAATGCCCTGGTTCGCAGCGGGTGACACAGGGGTCAGCAGAAAGTCTGCTTGGGAACCTGGACTTCTGCTAAGAGGAGAAACGGAGAAAGCCCCATGGCCCTCAGTGCTGGTGGGACCCAAAGCAGAACCAGAGGAGCAAGTATAGGAATTGAAGGCAGGAAACTGCTGTAGATTCTCCAGGGGAATGTGGACTTCTGGGTACTTGCCCTGTTTCTTGTTTTCTTCCATCTCAATCCTGCGCTCTCGACAGCGCTCCTCCCGAGCCTCCTTCTGGCACTGACGCCTTCTCTTCTCAATGTCATCTGAGAATATCTCTAGGGTTTCCTTAGAGGCCACAGGAGGCTGCAGAGCCAGTTCACAGATGCTGAACTCACAGGTGAGGGGCAAGTGAGAGAGCTATCTATGATGCTGTCGAACATCCTCAGGCATGGAATACCCAGCCATCTCCACCACCATCTTCGCTGAGATCGCAGCTCTGCTCCCGGCTGTCATACCCCGCAGGATGCAGGGAGACATTGCTATGGGCTAGCTTTGTGTTTTAAACCAGTCTCTTACCCCCTCCAAACCTAGGTTTCTCTTCCGCAAAGTGAAAGTAAAACCTATAGACCTTCTACATTTGCAAAAGATACCCTCCTCATAATCTCTGCCTCTGTAAATCTAGGTTCTGAGCTACGACCTGGAGATAAATGCGGTACTGCCTCTGGCCTTATGGGCTTACCGTCTCCCTCCTACAAAATCAATGGCAGGACCCAGGCAACCTAACAGAGCAGAAAACCCATTCTGAGTGGAAACAGTACCGGCAGGTCAAACAGCATTAGCGGAGACTGGCCTTTGTCCTCAGCATGCCTACATCTAGCTTCTTTTTGTGCTCAGTCCTTCCTAATGGCCTCCCACCCTCCCTCCAGAGGGAAGTGCAGCGCCTCCAAGAAGGAGCTCTATGCACTCATTATTCTACACCCCCAGCCTGGCTAAAGCTGCTGAAGTGTCTGATATTCTGCAGTTCTGCCAGGTTAGCAGCCAGAGCAAATAAAGGAGGTCACGGTCAGCATTTTCTGTGTCTCATCTAACAAACAAGGCCAGATATTCCTTTGAACAACCCAGTCCCAATAGCTGTGAAATACAAAGAGACAAAGAGGGGAAGGTTTTCCAGAGAGGCTGGTGGTTAGGCACAAGGTGGGTTTAAGTTTTCAGCTTTTGTTGTGGGAGAGGAAAGTTCTTCTCCTCCCAGGCTTCACCTTTTCAGAGTGGGGAAAAAGAATCCAGGGTAACAGGCTCTTTTTGTACTCCTCTGCTCTCGGCACTGCCATGCCAGGCGCAGAACTTGGTTCCCTGGGGGATCAGAATGTCATTGCCCTCGAGGTGTATGGCCATTCATCCCCATTCTTACCGTTTATCACTACTGCAAACTCAGAGCCTTGAAACAGACGAAAGAGAATGTTGTACAAGGGAGTGAAAGAAAGGGGTGCTCTGGATATCAGAGCCAAGAGCTGAGGTTCTGGCCAAAAGGGAACCTCAGTTGAGGGGACTGTGAGTTCTCTGGTCTCTCCCTCAGTTACCCTTGCCAGATAATCCTGGTAAATGGAAACCAACCTGTGTCCACAAACACCTCTGTGTACCTTCTGTTTTTAACTCTCCAAGGGTACATTTTTCAATCTTTTTCCTTGTGACAAATGATGTAATTAATGTTATTCTGGCTAATGAAACAAGAGGATAACATTCTTTAGAGAGAGCGAGGTGAGTTAAAATCCTGGGCCTCGGGACAAAACCACTTCTGGGGGGCTGCCCCTCCTTTGTTAAGTGAGCAAGCACTTAAACACCATTGTCTGAGGACTGGTTCCTTTTACAAATGTTTAAGGAAATACTGAAACTCTCTCTGAGCAGAAGGAAAGTGAGACCTCAGTACAGACCCCAGGTGTTCTGTTGGACATCTTTACCTCGATGCTCCTCAGTACCCTGGAAATCAACATGTCTGAAGCGGAGCTCAGAACCTTCAGCCACAAACTTCTTTTATTTTGTTTTTTTAACATTTTTTTTAAAAGAAATATCTTTATTGATTTCAAAGAGGAAGGGAGAGGGAGAGACAGAAATATCAATGATGAGAGAGAATCATTGATCAGCTGCCTCCTAAATGCCCCCCGTTAGGGATAGAGTCTGCAACCCGGGCATGTGCCTTGGCTGGGAATTGAACCATTCCTGGTTCATAGGTTGATGCTTAACCACTGAGCCACACTGGCCTGGCCTTTTCACAGTTCCTGTCTCTAGGTGTATGGTACCATCCAGACACCCAGGAGTCATCTTAGATCCCTCCCTCCCCTTCCTCCCCCCATTCTATCGGTCAACAAGGCCTGCATAGCTCTCAAATCCATTATCTCCTTATCCTTACTGCCCTTATTTCAGGATTCATTTCTCTGAGCTGGCCTCTGACAACCAATTGTTTTGTCTGGCATTTAGTTCTCCATCCTGTTTTGCTCCATTCCATCCTTCAAATGGAGGCATAAGCAACCTTTCTAAAAGGCAAACCCTATCATGACTCTCACCTGCCTAACATCTGTTACCCAGTAAGCAATGCCATTCCCTGGCATTGCTCATGAATGGACTCCTGCCTACTGTACAGCTTCAGCTTCTGCCACTATTTCTTTTGTACCAGGCACTCTGGTCACGCCAAAAGGTTTGAAATTCCTAATTGGTCCATAGCCTTTCACACCTTCATTCCTCTGTGTATGCTCTTCATTGGTTCATTATATAAATATTTACTAAACACCTCCTAAAAGTGTGCCAGCCACTCTTTAAAGCTCTAGAGATACAGTAGTGAGCAAGACAGCCCAAATCCGTGATCTCCTGGGATTTCTAGTGAGAGGAGAGAGTCAACCAGCCTCAAATATTAAAAAAAAATAATAATAAAATCTAAGTTCCTTTCTATTATATCTCGTCAGATCCCAGTCTCCTCCCCAAGTTAACTGCTGACTATCTTCAGGACTTTGTTGTGTATAATATTTCTATGCTTTCAGATATACAAAGCTACATAGAGAAATATAAAATTTACTCACATAAATACACATATAAAATATTCTTCAATTTCCTTATTTTTTTAAAATATATTTTATTGATTTTTTACAGAGATGAAGGGAGAGAGAGTTAGAAACATTGATGAGAGAGAAACATCAATCAGCTGCCTCCTGCACAACCCCTACTGGGGATGTGCCTGCAACCAAGGTACATGCCCTTGACCGGAATCGAACCTGGGACCCTTGAGTCCGCAGGCCGACGCTCTATCTACTGAGCAAAACTGGTTAGGGCAATTTCCTTATTTTATCCAACAGTATATCTTGAAGGTAATTCTATGTCAGTATAAAAATAAATAAATAAATAAATATATATATATATATATATATATATATATATATATATATATATATATATATATATTTTGCCAGTACATTGATTTTCTCTTGGGAAAAACCACCTCCCACTCTGTTTATGTGGTTGATCACCTGAACTTATCCATTCAGGAGGTGGGCTATGACCCATATTGGGCCAATTAGTGTGACAGGAGTGGTTTAGGGGTGGATGTATGCCTCTGTCTGGGCCAATGAAAGTCATCTCTGAGAATTCTGCTAGTTGCTATGCTGATGGTCTCCCCGGTCTCCTCTCGCCTCATGTCTAAACCTGTGAGCCTGAAACATTCCATCATTTGCAGCAGTCTTCTCCAGAGAGCAATCTGGGAATTGATGTTATCTTACAATCTGATTCTGTATGTCTCCCATATTTTAAGGATTTAAAAAAATCATTGCTGGCTCACAGAGAACATTACATTTTGCTTTTCAGGTCAATTTTAGATTTTTAAGCTAACTCTCTGTTGCTTCTGTTACATAGTAACCGGCACATTGCCTTGTGATTATCTATGTGCTTATCTGCCTTTGGACTGGACTCTTTTCAGATAAACAATGACTCATTACCTGTCTGTCTGGTATTTGATAGTCACTCATAAATATTTGTTGAATAGCTAATTAAATAAAAAATTGACCTTACATTCACCTTCCCTGGATTGGTTCAAGAGACTCTAGTGCTTTTCAAAGTACAAAGTCTTTGTACTACCTTGTGATGGATTACATTATCGGCAAATATTTACTCCCCTCACCAGGATTCCATGAACACAGGATATTTCCCTTCCATTGACTTTTGTCTTTGTCATGTTTCTCCCTTTGGCCAATGGGATGTTAGCAGACAAGGTGTGAGCAGAGGCGTGGCATCTGCTTGGGTGGTAGGGTTTGCCATCTCACACTTCTACTTTTCTCCATGAGAAGAACCTGCCTCAGGCAGATGTTAGTTCAAGGAGGATGAGAAGCATGCGGAGCAGATCTGGACCAATAGGTTGGAGCCTAGTCCAGCCTAGATAAGCTGTACTCAGTTTACCTGCTGATGTGTGAGTGAGTGCTTATTTCTGTCTGACACTGAGATTTGGATGGTTTGTGATGCACTGTTATTGTGGCAATACCCTACTGATACACGTCCACATCAGAACTACCGGAGTGTTTATTATGAATGAGATTTTAAAGTTCCACCCCAGACCTCATAACTAACAATCTAGGGTGTTTTTAGAAAGCTTTTTTTAAAGAGGATCCTCAGGAGGCTGCGATGCTTACTCCTGGGCTACAGCATTTACCACATTGCTATTTTCAGATGTGTGGAAAGGGCAGTACTAGTACTCAGACAGCTGCTACACTGACCTACAAAAAAAACTGTTCTGAGAAATTTGGGGCTGTAAAGAAGCCAGGAAACAAGATTTTCTCATGGAATCTTTTAAAGGGGTTGGGAATTGAGAAACCTAAAGGCTTCTTGAGTTGATTTATAAACTTAGCATTTCTCAAAAAGCTATCCTTTCAAGCACCGTGTCTAGTTAATACCTTTTGTTTAAATTTGAATGTTAAAACCAATTGGCCTATAGAACATTCATTAATTAAACATGTCTTAGTAAGCTCTTACTAAGTGTCAGGCATTCGGAAGATGATGGGGAAATCCAATATGCCTTCCAGCTTAGTCAGCCACATTCCCTCCTTTGCAGAGGTGGGAGTTTCCGGGAACCTAAGTGACACAGTTCTTGCCTTCCAAATGCTTTCCTGGGATGACTTCAGTCATTTCTTTAGGCACCCACTCACATTTCTCACATTTGTTCTCTCTGGGGCCCACCTTGTTCCTGTCTTGCGGAGAGAATTATTTTTAGTAGTCACAGGACAAAGCCATCTCTCTTCTGGACCCCGAGTTCACCTCAGCACTCTGCCCCAGGTTTCTTTGTCTTCGTCGTCGGGTGTACTGCATCCCACCAGGAAATCCCATCACTCAGCAACCCTGCAGGTGGCCCAGGCTCTGCAACTCAGGTTCTGCCGTGCCACTCAGTGTGCTAGTCCTACTGGCCGGAGTACTGATCCTGACCAATAAACTTGATCTCGGGGCATTACTATACTCAACTTTCCGGTCATGAAATCCATGCCGTGAAAAAGCGTTTCCAGTAGCAGACAGAACAAAAGCATTGAAATCTGCAAGGAGTTGCACTGTGGTTAAGGTGCTGCAGAAGCAGATGTTGATTTGTTTCTTTGCTCATCTGAAGCTCATCGGCTCACCTCAGAGAATGGGTTACTGAATTAACCTTTGGTCACAGACTACATAGAGCACACAATGCACTTATTTTTCTCCTGACAATGTAACATAATGTACCAAGCAAACTGCCCTGTGCCTTTTTTCATATTACTCATCCAAACCACAGCTTTGCCCTGTGAGACTGACCTTCTAAAAGAGACAGCTAGACTCATAATGATGTCATCCTTTTCATTTTATATGGACAATTCCTAATGGTATCAATTGTTGTAAAATGTAAGCATTTCTAGAATAAGGTTTGTGCCTTTGATATGTTATTTGCTACTTGGAATGCCCTAAAAAATATTTAACAACCATCAAACAGGGGAACAGAAGCAGTAAACTGTGGGCTGAACATCTCTAATTCTAGTTCTCAGATAAGTCGGTAACACTTGGGAGTTCTGTTTTCATCCCTGAGAAATATACCATTGAACAGTTAAGAACTGCCAGCAGTGATCCAAACGGCACGGCTGAAGGAAGCCCGCACTCCTTGCTGAATCTGCTCCTGGATGAAGGTCGGGATTGGAATCACCACGGCCATTTGCCCTCTGAGGCAGTGCTATCACTGTCCACCCACACTCTCTTTTTCTAGGCTGGGGCTCCCAGTCCCCGCCAGTCCCCCACATTCACTGCGGGTGTTGACTGCTAATAGCAGCTCACAGCTGCCCCTTTCTTTGGGCACCTGCCCTGAGCCAATGGGAGTCCCGGGGAAACAGGAAGGTCATGACCCCCTCTCCAGGAGAGTGGCCTGTGGCCAATGGCTGACTGATAGGAGTGGTATAAAAGCTCAGCCCCTTGACTCAAGGCAGAACAAACTGTGGTCCAACTCATGCTCCACAGCTCCCCCTGAGGTCAGGCTGAGGCAGGCCATCTTGGGAAACCGCATCTTTTCCTACCTATTTCCCTTCCTTATTCTGCTTCCCTCACTCTCTTACAGGTTTTTCCTGAGAGTACTCTCTCATTCTGTCAATAAGTTGCTTACACAAGAATCCTCATCTCAGATTTTGATTCTAAGGACCTTGTCCTCAGAAACCCACCCAAACAGGGTGAAGTAAATCTTTTCTAACAATATTGCTATTAAGAATAAGGTCGCTGAGTCCCAAACACTAGTTGGAAACTCTGAAGATGCACTTAAACACCACCTGAACTGTAAGAAGCTGCCAATTGATCAGACACAGTTACAAAAAGACATTGTTCTGGATACAATGTTCATAGACAGGTCTTCATTTGAATAGAAATCTTAAAATCCAGCAGAATTGCAAATAGGAATTTTTCTTTCATGGAACAATTTACTTGTGATCACAACATTTAGGGAATAACATAGGAACAGCAGAATTTTCAGAAACGAATGACGAAATAGTATTAACAAGAATAATAAAATAGAGAAAATACTATCAACAATAAAAAATATTTTTGAAGAGAATAATAAAATGGATAATTACTGTTCATCACAGGTAGGGTGCTAGGCATTTTGTCCAAAGGCCTTCTGCATTTCATTAACGTAACTCTATGAACACCCAGTTAGCATAGCAAAGACCCCATTCAATTGTGATTCACCAAAGACATTGGCCTCCATAGTTGCAAAATAACCAGAAGATGGTGGAAAACTGCTACCAAGACTGGAGCACCTCCCTCTGAGTGAAAGATCAGTCCTTTCCTTTTCAAAACAATTAAGGTTATCATCACCTCCATCTTCTAAGCCTTCTCCTTCTCATTCAAAGCAGTCTCTGGAGCACTTTTAGTCTCTTTTATGTTTTGATTTAATGTACTGTCTGCTCACTAGAAGCTGTGCTTTTAGCTGAGCTACTAAAAGCAAGAACACATTAATCAAACATTAGCACTTTAACTCAAGTATAATCTAGAAGTGGCAGACAGTAAAATTCTGGCACATAATACCTAGAATATTGACACACTTCAGCAGGTTCCCTTCTTTCCATGGCTGGAGTCCTGGTATTTTAGGTGTGTACTCCAGCTTCCTTTGAGACATGGAGGATATCTAGAAACTTATTTATTAATTGGTTACACGTCTCCAGGAAAGGTACATGTGTGCACTTCGTCTTAAGATCAATGTCAAGGTGTTGGTAATGAACTTCCATTGGCAGGGAGATGGCAGGGCTGTGTGAATCTGGGCACCTCCCCATCACAAATGCTGCTTGGAGATTCATAAACTTCTTCCTCTAATGGAATAAATGAGAATCCCTCTCTGTGTGTTCTGGACATTTCCCTCTCTTTTCAACATTTTTTTCTCTCATTCTTTCTCGTTTGGACAATCTTATCACTGGACATATGGGCTTTAATATTACTGGTCTTAAAACATACATTCGTCTCCCTTGATCCCAAATCAGCAACTCCTTGATTTCATGTCTCTGCTTCACAGCAAAACGTATTGGTGTTACAGAAGACCGGAGAAGAACCAAGCAACTTTATTATTATGCGCGGGCCGAGAGAAACTGTATTTCAAATTCCGGCCCCAACATGGAGGAACTTTCCCTATTTATATGTTTTTCCCTTCTTTGTCTCCCAAATATGGGGTGTTTCCGGTCCCCTTTGCAAGTTCTTAAAGAGCCCTATGTGCTGCGGCTTTGAGACCTCAACCAAAGGCCTGGCCTGGCGCCAGCACTGATAACTTCATCTGGGGAAGGTTTATGGCCTGGAGTAGTCTTATTTTCCTTATTATTTAAGCAAGCAAGCATTTACAGAAGCCAAAATAGCAGGGTTAAAATTTCAAACAGCAGTTTTTACATAAGATGGATGCTTCATTGGAAGAGTGGTCTCTACTTAGCGCCCTCACCTCCTCACCTCTCACTCACTCTTTTCTCCCGGTCAGGCTCCCAGGCCCCCCTCTCCACTGAAACTGCTCTAGTTGATTCACCAGTGACCTCCGTGTTGAGAACCCTGTGAATGACAGGTATTTTTCTGTCCTTGTTTCATTTGGTCTTTTGGTGGCATTCTCAGAATTTTCCGTGGCTCCTAGCTGGAGAAGCCCTGATTTGTATCCATTCCCTTCCCCCACAGGGTAAATTCTCCCATCATGGCTAAATAAGGCCCCCGATGGTTTCACCACAGCTCACAACATACCACTGCTTCCATGAAAGGAATCCCAGCACCACTCATGCCCGGTTTTCTCCTCTTACCTTCTGCTTCTCGCTCTTTTTGTTGGTCTTTCCTCCAAAATTCTAAACGTCCATCTTCTTTAGGCCTTGGATCTGGGGCCTCTTCTCTCCTTCTTTCTTTCTTCATAGAAGATTTCAACTCTCTACATGGCTTTCTTTCTTTAAAAGAAAATTTAAAACAGGATTTATTTTTGTAACAGGCAGTAACTTAGAAAATGGAAATGATATAAAAGTACTTTAAGAAGTCTCATGCCTATCCCTCTCCATATCCATCTCTACCCCATTACCCTTCAGATAAGCACTTTTATTAGTTCCTTGTGTATTCTTCCAGTGTTTCCTTTTGTGAATGCAAATGTTTCCTATGGTATATGTGTGTGTATTCTTAGTTTTCCTCTTTTTTATACAAAAGGCTGTATTATAACCACTATTCTGCAGCTTCCTTTTTACTTCACTATGCTAGAGCTTTTTCTAGCATATCAGTAGAAATATCCACATGATTTAAAAAATACCATCTAAATACTGACCACTACCAAATATATGTATCCAGTCCAGACCCCCTTCTCTGAGTTATAGACTTTTCAACTGCCTAGCTGACCCTTGATAACTCAAATTTCTATCAATTTCCAAGTAATACACTTGTTTTTATCTCCTGTGGTGGACGATATTTGATTGGTCAGAGCACCATTTCCCCAGATGCTGTGTTGGCTGCTAATGGTTCACTGCTGCCCTCTTCTCTGGAGAATTGCCTTCAGCTGAAGTGACCCACCTTTTCCTGGAAGTTACCCTCACAACCACCCACTGACTGACAGTGAGTATTTCAGCAAATACCAAGCTGGTTACTTCTTCACAAGATTTGAAGATGTACAGGGGATTGCCTGAGCACATTGGTACCCCAATTGGTGACTTTCTGGAGAGTCTGTTCAGAAAATCTGTGCCTTGAAATGATCCATTGAACAAAGGCACAGAAAGCATATTTAAAAAAAAAAAAGAAAGAAAGAAAGCATATTTATCTGCTGTCTTCCTCCCATCTCCTGTGGCCCATTGGCTAAAGGCACCATACGGAGAGTAAACTCCCTGCTTGTATCACTTGGTCCCTCAGGCACTTCATTTGCGTTCAGAAATGTTGGGAGGAGGTAGAGACATGAGGGGTGGGCCTCAGGGAAGTCTGCACAGGGCCATTGTCATAGTGGTGATCAAGGCAGAGCAAGCAGCTTTGGGAGACAGACGAGGCCATGAGAATCTGAGGAGGTGCATGTAATGCCTTCTTCTGAAAGGCTATGTGGCAACCTACCTGGATATATAAAATATGGGAAGGGACTTTAATTAGGAAATTAAAAAAAGAGTAAAGAATACAAATGTAGGGATATATAACAGCCAGGAATAAGAACACTCCAAAACTTATACTGATACACGTATACACTTTTTATTGATAATCTTTCTAGTAGCCATGACCAAGAGAAAAACCTGGTCAGGTCTGTAATTCACAGGGTCCATACAAGATAGTACAGAGATTCAGAACCTCGAATTTTGGATCAGAGCCATCATTTATGGATTCAGTCACTGCAAGCAACAACTCTCAATTTCCTTGTTTATAAAATGGGATAATCAATGGTGCCTACCTCACCAGGTTGATGTGAGTGTTAAACAAGGTAATAAATGTAAGGAACTTGAAACTGTGCTTGGTATATAAAAAGCCTCAATAAATATTGGCTATTATAGTAAACTAGAAGCCCGGTGCACGAAATTGTGCACGGCGGGGGTTGTCCCTCAGCCCAGCCTGTACCCTCTCCAATCTGGGACTTTTGGAGGGATGTCCGAATGCCCGTTTAGGCCCGATCCCACCAGGATCGGGCCTAAACGGGCAGTCGGACATCCCTCTCACAATCCAGGACTGCTGGCTCCCAACTGCTTGCCTGCCTGCCTTCCTGATTGCCCCTAACCGCTTCTGCCTGCCAGCCTGATAACCCCCTAACCACTCCGCTGCTAGCCTGGTTGATGCTTAACTGCTCCCCTGCCAGCCTGGTCACCCCTAACTGCCCTCTCCTGCAGGGTTGATCACCTCCAACTGCCCTCTCCTGCTGGCCATCTTGTAGTGGCCATCTTGTGTCCACATGGGGGCAGGATCTTTGACCACATGGGGGCAGCTATATTGTGTGTTGCAGTGATGATCAATCTGTATATTACTCTTTTATTAGATAGGATAGAGGCCTGGTGCACAGGTGGGGGCCAGCTGGTTTGCCCTGAAGGGTGTCCCGGATCAGGGTGGGGTTCCCTTGAGGCGTGGGCGGCCTGAGCGAGGGGCCTGTGGTGGTTTGCAGGCCAGCCACGCCCCCTGGCAACCCAAGGGGAGGCCCTGGTATCTGGAATTTATTTTCCTTCTACAATTGAAACTTTGTAGCCTGTAGCAGAGCCAAACCTGCTGCTCCCTCCGGGGCGGCAGCCATTTCTGTGGCAGTTAATTCACCTTCTACAATTGAAACTTTGTAGCCTTAAGCGGGTGGGCCTGGCCAGGGTGTGCGGAAAGCTTTGCTTCCCCTGTTGCCACCGGCAAACCTGGCCTGCTCTCTCAAGCTCCATTCTGCCGCCATTTGTTTGAATTTGTTTACCTTCTATAATTGAAACTTTGTAGCTTAAGTGGAGGCTTAGGCCTGCAATGGCTATGGAAAGCTTGGCTTCCTCTGTTACCTGGGAAACCTTGCTTTCTGTGGCTGTAGCCATCTTGGATTGGGATTAATTTGCATACTCGCCCTGATTGGCTGGTGGGTGTGGCTTGGCTGGTGGGCGTGGCTTATGTAGTGGAGTGATGGTTAATTTGCATATTACCATTTTATTAGAGAGGATTGTGTCCAGTTTTTAATGTATTTTTTCTTGATGATAATGAAGGAATTGAAGGCAGACTTCTGAGGTTCTGACAAGGAGATGTGGTAGAATATTTTAAATATTTCCTACAACTTTTGTGATAGCATACTATATTAGTACAGATTTGGAACTATTATTATACTTAAAATCCTTTTTTTCTTGAAATATTAATGTTTATTACATGTAATATCATATAAGATCATTTTTCTTGAATTGGTGTTTACTGCATGTAATGTTATTTTATTTAAAATATTATTTTGTGAGATATTAATGTTTATTGCATGTATTATCATATTTAAGATAGTTTTTCTTGAAATAAAAAAGTTCCCATTTGGAAAAAAATAGAATAATATTTTTGACATGTTAATGTATTTTAAATGCATTTTGTGCATTAAAATTTAATTAAAATTATTGATTATATGTTAAAAGCTTATTGTTTGCCCCTACTCTGTACCCACACATTGAGCCGGCATTTTTTCCTGTTTGCTCTGATAGGTGAAGATTCTGTGAATGAAGAATAAGGGAGAAGAGGGAAAAGGCTGCTGTGTGTCTCTAAGGGGTAGCCCTGAGTTGGCCCCTTTCTGGGTTGATGGGAATGTGGGGCTTGAGGGCTGAGAGGGTCTGCTTTGTCTTCCCAGGGAATCCCAGGAAAGTGATCAAGGTCTGAGACTGTCTCCCCCTTTGTTCTTGTGTGTGAGGTGATAGGGAGTGTATGTGTGGGGGGGGGGGAGGGGGGGAGTAAGAAATCTCAGCATTGCAGGTCAGTCCTGAGTCTCCCACAGCCTGGAGCAGCCAGCAGTGCATCCACACTTGTGTGAGACAGGCTCAGGACTATCTCAAGGAGGCCTGGCAGATTAGGAAGAGAGGGCCCAAGAGCAGATGTCAGCACTGTCCTTATATCAAAGGCCAGATGGGAACTCAGCTGCCTCTGTGGATACCAGCGGGGAGAGATGCTGAGAATTGGTGACTTCTAGGAACAAGGCATGGCAGAGGATGCCAGCATGGACAGATGACAACCAAGGACCAGATGAGCCCTCTCCATGGCCAGATGTTCTAACAGTCCCCTCCAAACTCTCTGGGGCAAAGGGGGAGGGAGAAAAACCCTGAATGGACTGCGTTTACCTGGAATTGATTTGCTTCCAGTTCTGCCATCAAGTAGAATGGGGACTCAAAATAGAAACTGGAGTCAGTTATGGGAAATACAGGGTTTTAGATAGCCAAGTTTTGTGGCCAGATATATTATAACCACTACAAAGATAAGGCTGAACTGAGACAGCAGAAAAGGCCTCTGATAAAAAGCAAGAGTAGAAACATTTTCTACTCTGGAAGAAAAAAAAAAAAGGCTCAGGATAAAAAGAGGATTCTAGGCTGCAGAAAAAATTGCAGATAGGAGAACAGTGGGATTATGTCTCCTTGCTATGTAGGCAGGAGTTTTGGTGACACTTGAAGCAGTTGACAGAAAAATGTAGCAGAATGGCAATATGTCACTCAACAGGCTCTCTCTTGATGCTCTAGGAAGCATGGGTCTGTAGTTTGCATTCAAGATTCATTGCATTACAATTATTCTATAGGGGAGGGGGGAAACAGATATCTTTAAGTATCTAATGTCTGGTATTTCCCATCTCTGTTCAGAGATCCAGATAACCGAATTCAAAATATGTAAATCTTAGAAGGAGGAAATGGATAAAAATAGAGGTTTTCCTAAAACAGATATATTCATTAAAAGCAAAGGTTCTCAATCCCGGCTGCTCATTAGAATCAACCGCGAAGCTTTTAAAAATGTGGAGCCTGAGATCTGCCTGTGGGGTGCGGCTACAGTGTTTGGACAGGTTCAAGCCTTGGACTGATGAGAGGGCACAGTCCTCTCTTGGCCACGTGCAAGTCCCAGCTTGGAGGGCAGAGCCTCCCAGCACAATTATAGCCAACAGCTGTAGTTGTAAGCTTGAACCTGTGGTCCGAACACGTGGCCCCACGTGCCTAAGTGATATAAGCTGCAAGTAAACAAAGCTTGATCAGGTGAACGTAATTGAGTAGGATCAAAACTCACGAGAATGTTGTAAACATCTTGACCACGCCCTTACTTTGCTTCGTGGCATCGGCTGTAAAATAAAGACACGGCTTGTGGGCGTTGGTGCTGCTGGGTCCCCATCAGGGAAGTGGCGTCCCACCGAGTCCCAGCTTTCCTTCTCTTGTCTGTCTTTCCTAATCCTTCACCGCCCCCACTCAGGGTCACTGAACCTGGCTGAGCTGGTACAGCACATAAGGCGCCCTGGGGCTGAGTATGCCATGGCCGTGCCAGCTCCCCACATCTGCCATCTCAAGATTGTAGTTTAATCAGTCTGAGTTTGTTTGTAATTGTGAGATGCTAGGGAACCAGGGAGGACAGGAAACGTGAATTTGTCCTGCTGAGCACCAGCAGCTTGGATCCTCCTATGGAAAATATCGCTAGCTGTCCTCTTATATTAGGAAGAGATTTTTCAACTTTTAGTTGGGCACATGGTCACCTAAAATAAAGGCTGTATTTCACAGTGACCTTTGCCTCAAGGGATGGCTGTTGGATTATGTTATCCGGCTTCCTCTTTGTCTTTTCTATGAGAATTTAGGATGAATTGGGCTGTAAGTAGCAGAAAATCCAGCTCAAGGTGGTTTACAATAGGGATTCATTTTTCTCCCACAACAGGTCTGGAGTCTGGCAATCCAGAACTGAAGAAGCAGCTCAAATACTTCATCAAGTCTGAGGCTCTTCCGAAGTTTCCACTTAGCATAGTGGCTTCTCACGTGATGGTAGGTGACAATGGTTGCCACAGCTCTAAGCATCACTTTCTTGTTTAAGGCAGGAAGAAGATGGAGGGATGGCTCTGGCTTTATCTGTTCTTTTTGTTATTATTTTAAGTATGTTTTTTAAATTTGATTTTAGAGAGAGGAAGGGAGAGGGGGAGAGAGAGAGAGAAACATCAATCGGTTGCCTCCCACACACACTCCAGGGATCGAACCCGAAACCTGGGTATGTGCCCTGACCAGGAACCAAACCGGTGCACAGGACAATGCACAATCAACTGAGCCACACTGGCCATAGAATTCCCCCAAGCATACTTTCATATTTAAATCATTGGGTGCATGGCTAGAACTGTGGCCTTGGCCACCCTCTCCCCTGCCCCCCTGGAACAAGAGAGGCTGCTAATGAGTATTTAAGTTTTCTAGCCTCTACAACTGGGAGGGAGAAGGGGGCTAAAATGGATGTTGGATCAGCTGACCAACATTGCCCATCATATTCACCTACTACATCTAATCATTTCAGCTCACTTCACCTCATGGCATCATTCTTGAATCTCCATAGCCATCTCCCTAATTCAAAACCGCATCCCCTATAGCCTCCACTTTAAAAACAAACAAACAAAAAAACACACCTCCAAAATGGTTTCTATTTGTTATGTGCTTTTGCTGTAGTATTTGAGAATATTCAATTCTGCTATAAAAGACAAGACAAACAGGATGGATGTAACTCTTAGGAAGTATGAAGCACTGGTAGGAAGTAAATGAAGAGCTTGTGAGATATAGGCAAAACTCACAGCATGTATTAAGTATAGGAAATGATTAAACAAGTAGCATATGTGAGACAGGTAGAATTCACAAGATGTGTTACAAATAGTAAGTTATCAATCTGTGAGACATGCAGAGGATAGAGAGAAGAAATAGAAAATATGATATAGCCAACAAGAGTTGCTTACAGGTAGAGAGGGATGATTGCTTTCACTGGCTGACAGTGATATGTCTCCTCTAATCAGTCACCCCATGGTGACACCCAATATGCTTATGATTCCTTTCTGGCCCCACAGGTGCTCTGCCAATTGCAGACAAACCTTGTAGCTGGTCAGTGGGTTATTTGGGAGACGACAGCTGTGGCCAGGTGTACTTGCCCTGTGCCCCTTCAATAGAGAAGTGTGTCTTTGGTCTCAGATACCTTCCTTCTGTTGCCCTTTGCTCAAGTGTCAAATTAGATCATCATAACCACACCATCGGTGGGGATGGCTGATGTGGGTGGGGGTGGGGTCAGGAGGACATATGAACACCACTCAGCTAGCATGGTCCTTTCCCCTGCTTGCACCCGATCCCTTCCCTTGTTTCTCACCATGTACCTTGGATTGGTTAATGAACTGTGTGGTTTGAGCATTTTAATTTGCACTGTGAGCTCGTCTGCTCTGAGGGAGAGCTCTGCTTCTGGAATAGCTCTCCTGGTTTCTAAGCTACATTGCATCAAGGTCATTTCCAATGTGACACTATTCCTCTGGGTTTGCTCACTTCAATACACCCTCTAAATACTGCCACGGAGCAATCTTTTAAAATTGCACATCTAGCCCTAGCTGGTTTCGCTCAGTGGATAGAGCGTCGGCCTATGGACTGAAGGTCCCAGGTTCAATCCCGGTTGAGGGTACATGCCCAGGTTGCAGGCTCGATCCCTAGTAGGGGGCGTGCAGGAGGCAGCTGATCAATGATTCTCTCTCATCGATGTTTCTATCTTTCCCTCTCCCTTCCTCTCTGAAATCAATAAAAATATGTTTTAAAAAAATTGCAAATCTAACCAGGGTTAACTTCTGTTGACAACCTCTCAGCGTTTCACAATTGCCAAGGGTGTACCATCAATCTTTCCAGCAGAGTGTTGCAAATCTGAGAAGCAAAATCTGAGTTGCAGATTAGCATGCAGGAAATGCTCTTGGGAGCCTTGATATCTGCCCAATGTTCCACCATGGACAAGTCAATGGGAGCGGATAACCCCTGGGGAAGGGGAGTGACCTTGGGTGAGTAGTAGCTATAGGGTAAGTCCTTCAGTCCTGGAACAAGGGTCTGGGCAGCATGACACAGTCTAACCAGACTCTATAGCAAGCACATCAAACTCAAAGGCTAACACGGTCAAATAAATAAGGTTTAAGTTTATGTGGGCCGCAAAAATAAAAAGCTTCAATTTTCATAGAAGTGTAGGTTTATTTTGATAGAGACATGCTGAACACAAAGGGCTGAAATAAATGAGTAATCATTAACATAATAGAACATTTTAATAAAAATTAATGTTTTTTCTTGAACATTAACTTACCAGACACTGAATAACTGCACAAATTGATAAGCATAACACAAATAAATCTATTTTTCTTGTTCTCCGAAAGCGAAATATTTCCTGTTGAGCACACCAAACAACTCAGTCCAAGACTAATGACGTGGCAATCGGCTGCTAAAATATTCGCTGCTAGTATTAGTGGAGAGAAATGGTGTGACTGCGCGTAAGGCGCTTAAGGGAAATGAATGCAACAGGATTACAGTAATCAGTCATTAGCGAACTTTGTAGTTCGTTATTATAATTATGTATAACAGATATTGTAAAACTTAAGTTACGAAATTTTTATTAAAACGTTTCTTACATACCGTTATATTGGCTGGGTCACAAAAATATTCGTTGTGGGCCGCATGCGGCCCAAAGGCCGCGAGTTTGATACCTATTTCTCCATCTTATCTCTTGCTTTCCTTCCATTAAACACAAAGCCACTGAAAGCTACTTGCATGAGCCAAACGTACCAGGCTCTCCCTTCCTCCATGGCTTGTTACTCTGCCCCTCCTGCTCAGATGTCCTCTCTGTCCACCACTTCCACCCTCCTGCCAATCCCAACCCACAGCTTCTCAGATCACACCTCTCACCCAAACCACCCTTTCTGCCTGCAGGTTAGGCTGGCCCTGCTCCCATCCCCTCTTGTAACCAGCAGTTGTGAACCGGCTGAGTTGTGGGGAGAATGGGACTCAAGCCCTTGAATGAGGCACAGGTGATAAGTGCTTGGACAGGAGGGATCCAAGGCAAATCCCGCTCCACATTCTAAAATATCTTCTCTCTCTGAGCATTTTCCTTCCCTCTTACCCTCCCCTGCACCCCAAACCCAGTAACGAGAAATGTGGATTCATTTTTGTAACAGAAGATGGTACACTGTAGCTCTAAATTGTGTTTTAAAAATTTAATAGTAGGCTAAATCGAAAAACACATAGGGAGCATTTCGAAGATGCCCTGCAGCTGGATTTGTTTTCTGCTAGAGCAGTTTTGCTGCCTGGCTGCTTCCTGCTGAAAGCACAGAGGATGTGCTGAAATGCTGCCGCAGTAAACAAAACTGGATCAGGCAGATGCCTCTCTCCTGCACAGACAGACCTACCTTGTAAGTTGCTGGCAGCAATGCTATTTGACAGACAAGTGGCTTCCAAAATAAGAACTGAAAGGGAGGAATTCTTCAACAAAGGCTTGGAAAATGTAAGCACTGGAAGGGCCTTTAGAAATCATGTAATCCACGCTGGCCGGTTTGGCTCAGTGGATAGAGCATCGGCCTGTGGGGACTGAAGGGTCCCAGGTTCGATTCCAGTCAAGGGCATGTACCTTGGTTGCAGGCCCATCCCCAGGAGGGGGTGTGCAGGAGGCAGCTGATCGATGCTTCTCTCTCATCGATGTTTCTAACTCTTTATCCCTCTCCCTTCCTCTCTGTAAAAAATCAATAAAATATATTTTTTAAAAAAGAAAAGAAATCATGTAATCCAGCTTTCCTCATTTGTAATTGAGGAAACAGAGGCCCAGAAAGGTGAAGGTGCTTTCTCCTCAGTCACACAGCTATCTGTGAGTGGCAGCCTGAACCAAAACCAGGTTTCTTGGCACCCAGTCTATCATCATTCTGCTACGTCGTGTCCAAGTTCATACTTTACCATAGGCTTTTATTTCTGCCATTGTGCATTTCAGAGGATCGTGTGTAATTCCTATGATCTGTATAACTATACTATCTAACTGCAGACGGAAGGACGATTGGTTGTCATTGGGAGGAAGCGTTAAATTCACTAGCTGGACTTCTGTGTTCATTTCTCTCCTCAAGGCTAATTACTTATTTAATTAAGGCATTTTGCCTTGATCATAAACGCAATCACATATAACATTTGATGAATATTTGTGCTGTGAGGACCCTACACATGTATGAAGTGTTTTCGTTAGAACTTAACGAAAACTAAGCACTAATTAGCTTTGAGATGTTTAAAGTTTAAACAGGAACAAATTCATAAATTTTAGAACCATCCTCAAATTTGTATACTCGCTCATCCATGCATGAAAATCCATAAGGGAGCTGAATTATTGATGGAAATTATAATTTACTATTTTCTTATGACTTTCTTTGTAAAGCCTCAAAGCAATTTGTTTGGCATTTACCACCTCTTTGTGTTTCTATGACACCTTTTCCTTCCTGCAGGTCAAAGTACTTAACACTAGTACATATCAACTGAGTAATCCTCACTACAGTACAGCCAGAGAGAGTAGATGGCAAATATAATCCTCTTGATACTGAAGGCCCAGAGTCTGCTTGGAAAATCCAACGTTCAATTGACTGGCATGCTAAATGCATTATCAGAGTATTTTCGAAGTGGTTGGGAATTTCTGTCTAATCTATATGTGACTGGTTATTTGCTTTTGGGCATCTTTCCAATTGGGAAAAGAAAAATACGAACAATACAGTATATTGCTGAGTTAAAAAACACGAAATTGCAAACCACATGGATTAACATAGGCCTAGTTTTCTAGGGATGTCCTTGGCTAAAGTTAAAAGAACAGCAGAATGATTGAATATAGTGGATAAATAAACCAATAACAATGATTATAATTTACTGAGCTCCTACTTTGCATCAGATGCAGAGCTGAATACCTTACATGTGTTTCTTTAATCCGTACCCACTGCAAGACAGGCACAATTATCTCTATTTTACAGGTGGGAAAGATATGTCTACTTTCTCAGTGACTTATTTCAGCAATTACTTTAGAATTTCAGGTGCATCATCCAAAGTGATGGCACTAGTGAAGGGGGCTGCAGGCCAGATTCACACTGTTCAGAAACTTTTCTTCTCCTCTTTTCCAGTTTTCTGGCCAGCACCACCTCCCTCTCTTTATTCATTCAACAAATGTTTATTGAGCACATACTATGCCAGGCAGGCACTAGGCATTGAGTATATGGTTGTGAGCAAAGCAGTCCAAGTTCCTGCCCTCCTGGAGCTTGCCTCCTAGGCCCAAGGCTGGATTTCTACAAGAACATGGTGAGAAAGAAACAACAGAGATGGGTCTAAGGTGATACACCGGGGCAAAGAAAATGAAGACACAGGTAAAAGATGGGGTCTGTCTAAATAAATACTGACTTCAGAGTTGGAAAGTGTTATACTTTTCACTAGTGATTTTATTTAGTGATTTTATTTTGGTCATTTTTGTGTAAGTCCAGCACCAAATACCTTACTGTGGAAAGGAGGGGTAGTACAATTTGTCGCAAAATGTCATGGCTGTGAGCCAGTCCAGTACAGCATGGAATCTTAGAGAATGCTCAAGGTTAAGGTGAAATATTCCAACCCATGGAATGGGTTGTACCCAGAATGGTGGAGCTTAGGTAGTAACCTAACAAGTCTATTCAATATGTCCCACCAAGTCCACAAGTCACTTTCACTGTCAGTTGACAGCATTTCCCTCATGCTCCAGTGGTTGAATAGTCCCTCCAAATATTCATGTCTATTCATTACAATTCTCCACAACCCTCTGTCATTTCTCTCTCGGAGATATTCTCGTCCATGTTCAGCCCACATTTCACCACTGTTTAGCATCTGCTCTGTTGCTCCACGCCACCTGCAAATAAACTGTCGCTTTTGGTATCTGGTAACATCCAGAGTGGACTACATCCCTGTCTGTCTCCACCCCAGGCCATCCATCTGGGGGCTCCAGATGGCCACCTCCAAAAATGGCTTCTAATTATGTCCTCTCATGAGCTGGGAAATATTGCCCATGGAGCTGCTTTGCCTCTTCAGAAGTAGTCCAATGTGTGAAAAATCATTATGAGTGGGAGTTTGTGGATTTACCCAACCCTTCCACTAGCATAAAGGCCTTGCCCTGGCATTTTATGCAGGAAGGCTCAGGGCACCGGGGGAAACTCACACTACATCTTGTCTGGTATGACTAGAGAGCAAGCAAGGCCTCATGGCACAGAATCTATTCAGTGGAGAAAAAGATCCACTCACCTTTATTCCTTAATTAATTCTGGCACCAATTCCTAACCCTCTCCAGGGAGAACATTTCCTCACTAGCAGAGCCTATTAGAATGCTAGCAGGAAATTTTACCATCACTCCATGTACAAGCAGCTCCATTTCGTATCTAAAGCTTGCATAAGCTTTCAACTACAGCTCCCTTTTTTTAAGGAAAGAACACTGTCTTTGTTCTCTGGGCTGCATTGTTCTATTGTTTCTATAATACGCATATCTGGGCCTGGAGATTATAAATAAGATTCTGGTCTAGATAAGGGCGGCAGGAAATAAAATGAGAATGTCTCATGAAGCCAGAAACAAAACTGCTGTAGTGATAAGGAGATTGAGCGGTAATTAATCAATGGAATGGGTATGTTCCCAAGGAGAAGGGCAAAGGGCAATTTTGAGGTATAAGAGGGCAGAGAAAAAACTTCTTTGCAGAAAAAAAACAAAACAAAACAAAACAAAAAACAAGGTCTGGTTCCTGATTTAGGAATTCTTAGCAATTTTGTGGTATAGGTGGGCAGAGAAGAACTTGTTTTCAGGGAGAAACAAAACAAAAGCAAGACCTGATTCCTGCTTCAGTGCACACAAGCAGGGATCTGGTTGGATAGGCAAATGCAGACTTCCTCCTGAACCTGCCAATCAGAACCTGGGGGTGGGCCCAGCAATCTGCATTTTAGCAAACCCTACACTAATTGTGACACACCCTAAAGTTTAAGAACCAATGGGTTAAAACCTCCTCTTCCATAGGAAGAATATTTAATTCAGGACACCTGGCGTAGGAGGATGCTGGGGCAAACACACCAAGGGTCAGTTTTGTTGCATGTGGGGAAACCCATCCCACCCAGGTCTCTGGGTCACTGCTGGGAAAAGCCTAGGAGGAGAGGCCCAGGTGCCCCGCTGGTGCCTTTAGAATTCAAAGGACGGCTTCAGCACTGAGCTGCCAAAGACTCTGCAGCTAGACTAATTAGTCTCTTGGAATTTCCCGTCAGAGTCTGAGGGCTGGGTTGGAAACTTGCAACCCATTGCCCTGGTGAAGTGGGGGAAGAAAGGACCAACAACGTTGCTGAAATCCCACAAAGCCCTTCCTCCCCGCGAGGGACTGAAGCAGGCTTGTTTCTGTGTAGTAGGCTGTGAAAAGACACTCCTTGACTCTGATGGGAACCGGGCTCAAGAGAGTTTCCCTTCCAGCAAGATGCTAAGGAACAAACCAAATGCCGGCCAAATCTGAAGCCAGGGTTCACAGGCCAGCCACCCTGCCTGCTTGCTTGCTTTTCTTCCTATTTACCCCTTCCTTTTTCTATCTGTTTCTTCTTTTCCTTACTCATGGCGGCCTGAGGCCTTGGCTGTGATAGCACTGACTGGGGGTGGGGTGGGAGGGCACCTCTGGACACAGAATCTAGAGCTTGGGTCCATCCCTGTAACCTCTCAGGACTGAATTAGATGTTCTCTAATGTCCATTCCAGTTCTGATCTTTTTCTACTGAAAATCTTCTCATGGACCAAAGCTTCCTCCCAGTGAGAAATGCAGTTGGAGTTCTAAGACCTGTCATTCACCTTTCCCACCTCACTAGTCCAGCCACTGCTTCTGTCAGATGTCGCCCTTTAACTAGGCCAGCTTCTCAGGACTGTCACAGTTTTGAGATCAATGGCTGTGCTCCTTCCCAAGATCCCCTCATTCACGCATGCATTTGTGCATTCAGCTGTGCTTACCGAGCTTTGCATACTGAGCTCAAATCCCTGGGTTCCTTCCTTCCCTCCCTACCCACCTATGCAATCATCCTCTCTCTCCTAAGTACTATTATATATGTTATTCCACATATACATTTTCCCTCGCCCAGATAGGCTGTGAGGTCTTTAAAGGCAGGAATCATGTATTCATCATGGTAGTCCTATGCCTAGCACATGCTTTGTATGTAGCACAGCCTTAGTAATGCTGTGTGTGGATTGAACTACATTAATTTAAATATTTATGTTTTTATGCTGTTTTCAGCATAAGGTTGAAAGTTTATTTCTTCTAACTTGTCCATAGGTATTTATTTTTGTTTTGTTTTTAAAGATTTTAAAAATTGATTTAGAGAGAAGGAGGGGGGAGAGAGAGAGAAAGAGAGAGGGGAACATCGATCGGTTGCCTCCTGCACACACCCTGACAGGGTTCGAACCTGAAACCTGGGTATGTGCCCTAACCGTGAATCAAACCCAAAACCTTTGGTGTATGGGACAACACGCCAACCAACCAAGCCACACTGGCCAGGGCCATAGGTATTTGTTTTTAATTAAAGCAATTTTCCTAGGAGTGAGCAATAAATATATGACTGTATTGTTTAACTGTCAAAGAAAAACCAGAGCTGGACAGTAGGTAAAGGTGTAAAAATATTATATTCAGGACTACTGCCATAGGGGAAGGTACCTCAGTGTAGAACTGGGCTCAATTCCGAATGCAGCATGGACAAGTGGGAATTTATCGCCACGGAGCAGGGTGGGATGAGTGGGTGGCAAGTTACCAAGGGGAAACTTCAGGAATGAGGGGGATTCTCACAGGATTGTTGCCGCAGACATCACCTGGAAGGAAGTGGAGGATGAGGAACCTGATCAGATATGGAGGAGGAAGGATGCTTGCTAAACTGACCTAGCAGGGTTCTTTCTAAAACTAGATTTCATGACAAAGTGCACGGATGGGCTGAGGGCGAGGTTCAGGAGACTGACTAAAGTTTGGTCAAGCAAAGAATATTTGTCACAAGCTAGAGAAAGAAGACTGTAATAAACCATGAAAAACAATGCAAGGGAGTGTGGTGTATCATTCTCAAAGGAAATACATGCCTTGAGCCAATAAAAAGGTACAATAGGTCATTTATGGGACCGACTGCTTTCACATATTTGGCCGGTAAATTTTGTGGGGAAGGGGGGCATAGATAAAAATGTTTGAGGCCCATACTTTTTTTTTATTATTGACAAAGTTGGTGCTGATATCTCTAAAATCTGATTAAAGATGTTATGTTCTCCAGGACTTCCTTAATAGGGTATGTTGGCACAGAAAAGTCAAAACCAGAAAGGGAAATTAATATTTATTTTCCATAACTAGATGGTAGAGTCTCAAGCGAAGGACCACTCATCTCTTGGCTGCTAACTAGTCCATAATTTGAATTCCTACATGGTTACAGCACCTTTAAAAAGTACCAGTTAAGAATATGAACCAAGCTAGCTGCTGCATTTAGCCATATGTGTAGAGAAGCTATTTACATACTTCTAAAGCACAGTGGGGCCAGAGAAAACTCCAGAGAAGCCTTACAATGAATTGTGGCCTGTGAGAGCCTTTGAAAGTGTTAAGTAGCATGCAAGTGCCCAGCAGGGATCGTGCTGACATTGTTTTATTGTCCTACCAAAGAACTATGGCAGTATCATGCCATCGCCTCACCGAGTTTAACATATCATTTGCATTTACAGTGTGAAGTTGTTATTAAAGGCAGGCTATTTTTGCAAGTGCAAATGTTGTATCTTTTCTCTTTCCTCTCTTGTTGTGCACAGTATTTAAGAACCTGCTGCTCAACCACCTGTTCATGTTTATTTCTGTGAGAATTATCAGCAATTTTCATTCCTTGGTTATAATACTGCCCCACACTTATCTAGGGTGATGGGCTTCAGAAAGAAGGTATATTGAGCTGGGTGCCAAGATCCCAGGAAATGTATGGCACGGTTTTGTCTGACTTGGGAAGAATCAGCCTCCACAAGGCCATGCACCTTCTTCCTCTTGACAGCAAGATCTCTAGGGAAGGGCTACTTCTGGTGCTTGCCTTTGGGGCATGGGATTGTCCATTTGCCCATTTTAACATGCGTGTGCCCAAGCCCTAGAACTTCCCTTCTCTGGACCACATCACTACCAATATCCACTGGGTCAGGAAAACTCTTGGGCTCCAAGGTTAGCTTGACAGCATCCTGGTGAAGAAATGGAGTATTTGTTACAAAGATCTCTTCCACTCAGCTGGAGTTCATTTTGATAGTGGTTTCATCTATGTATAGGATGTGGAAAAGATTAAATTATCTGTTTCATTGCCCATTTGGCTTGGAGACACTGTGCAATGGTCTCAGTTTTATGATAATAAGAATGTTGGTGAAAAGCTAGAATCCAGGATGTGAGCTAAACAAAGATAGACCAAGATGTCTCCTGCTCTTGCAACCTAATCTATGCATACCTCTGCCATTACCAGGAGGAAGGGACTAAAAAAGAGAGAGAGAAAGAAAGGGGAAAGTGAAGAGAATAAGAATTGACAAAGGAAGAGAGGGAGAAGAGAAATCTCCATGCTGGCCTAGTAGAGCCACACTTAATACACAAGGCTTTAGCAAATGCTACAGACCAGTGATTAAATGTAACAAGAGCCCAGCCAGTGTGGCTCAGTGGTTGAGCATCGACCTATGAACCAGGAGGTTACAGTTTGATTTGCAGTCAGAAAACGTAAGTGGGTTATAGACTCGATCCCCAGTAGGGGGAGTGCATGAGGTAGCCAGTCAGTGAGTCTCTCTCATCACTGATGTTTCTCTCTCTCTCTCCTCCCTTCCTCTCTGAAATCAATGAAAATATATATTTTTAAAAGTGCAACAAGAACCTCGAGTCCTTCTAAGCAGGATGAAAGGGGTAGCCGGTAGCCTAAGTGAGTCTGAGCCACGTTCACACCTCGGCCACCCTGGGCTCTCACTGAGGGTTCTAGTTTCCTTGAAGGCACCTGGGCCACTTGGGAGGCATGGGATTTTCAGGCATCAGGATTGAGAAACTGGCTTACGGGGGTGGGGGTTGGATGGGGAGATAAAAGGTGTTTCTTGACAAAGAGGCAGAGAACCTACGCTGGGGTGGAGGACATGAAGGATAGGGGCTCTCCTTCAGAATAGAGAACTGTCAGTGGAAAGAGTGGGGGCCACACTTGGTAAGGGCCATGGGGATTCAGAAATGTTAAACGTTTTTTGTCAATCAAGTCTTTAAGAGTAGACAACACCCCACGCTATTTAAACCATCCAAAGTGTAGGGGAGAGAAGCAAAGCCTCTAAATCAGTGGTTCTCAACCTTTCTAATGCCACGACCCTTTAATACAGTTCCTCATGTTGTGGTGACCCCCAACCATAAAATTATTTTCGTTGCTACTTCATAACTGTAATTTTGCTACTGTTAATGAATCTTAATGTAAATATCTGTGTTTTCCGATGGTCTTAGGCTCTATAGCAGTGGTTCTCAACCTGGGGGTCGCGACCCACAGGTTGAGAACTGCTAGCAGGGTCACCTAAGACCATCAGAAAACACAGACATTTACATTACGATTCATAACAGTAGCAAAATTACAGTTATGAAGTAGCAACGAAAATAATTTTATGGTTGGGGGTCACCACAACATGAGGAACTGTATTAAAGGGTCGCGGCATTAGAAAGGTTGAGAACCACTGCTCTAAATTATTTTATGATGTAGAATACTTTTGATGACAAAAACCTGTCAAAGATATCAAAATGAAAGAGAATTATGGAACATGTATATGTACAAGCCTCTCAGACGAAATGCTGGTAACCAGAAACCAGCAGAACTTCAAAAGAACAGACTTCCTTCTGGGAAGACAAAGGTAGTTCTACACTAGGAAATCTAGTTATATAATTCCCCAAATTTCTTAAAGGAGTACAATCCTTTCGCCCGCTCCATTGGTGCATCAACGTAAACTGGGAGTTCACAGATGTGTCTTACTGATCTGCTTGAAGTGAGTTTCAATTCGTAGTCAACACTGGGTTACTGCACATAAAAACCTGCATCCGCAGCTTTCTTTGGAAATTGCACCATCTAACATAACACGCTGGCCTCTCCCGTTGCTACAATTACCTGCAGCTGCAGAAGTTGTTGCCGCTTCTCTCAGAGCCTGGATCTAGTTCTGCAGAACCCCCACCACCCCAACTCCCCGGTGTCACTGGCCCGATTATTTACTTGATCAGCTGACCCTGAATATATTCAGTTACAGCCCTTGGTCGTTCCGTAAGGCTTCTTTCACTTGTACAATTTAACGGTTCTAAAATTTGGTCCAGCTGTCAGTTTAGAAAACTATTCCTTTCCATATTACTTAAAAGCCTAGCATTTTGAGCTAATGCGAGTGTAGCAAGCTCTGGCCCTATGCTTTTCTTTCTTTTTCCATTTGCTTGTAGCAGACTATCCTTGGTTACCATGGTGATTACCATCCCTTAATGATACACTGCTACCGCATGGGGAATGTAATTTTCTTTAAGCTCAGTGGGAAGCAGTGGGGAACAGTAGTCGGTATAAAAGCGTTCTCCCGCTTCGGTCCCTAGGTGCTCCACAGTCGCCACAGAGGACAAGAGCAAGCTGCTGATCAATCTCCCCAAACAAACCAACACGAGAGCGGCTGTCAGGATTTAAATACCCTCCCCAGGTCCCAGTGCACATGTGGGAACCCCGAGAAAAGCTATTTTCAACCTCCGAAAAGTGTTCTGCATCAAGTCTCATGGGACTTAATTAAAATAATCAGTTTTCACAGCCCAGGCTTTCGGCTCTAACCTCCTGCACAAAATGAGCATCCCATGCGCCAAGAGGCCCTGCTCACGGGCACTCTGAGCGAGTAACATCTCTAACTGCACACTCTCCTGCTGGCAGGGATCCCATGGTCTGCATCTGGCCCTTTCTGACAAAATTAAGGGCAGAGAGAGATAATCCACAGCCCGTGGATCTGCCCAGACTTCCAGGCCTCACTTCTGAGTTGTTAGAGGTTCTGACTATGGCCAAGGAGATGGGAGAATGATGCTCTCTCATCCACAAAACTCTTAGCACCAGGGGCTCACTCCCTGGGGTGTCATGTGAGAGGCAGGTTGACTCTGCCCATTGCTGACCTGGCTCACCAGCACTTTGAAATCTCTAACTCCTAAGGTTCATTAAAAAAAAAAAAAAAGTATTTTTATTGATTTTAGAGACAAAGGGAGGGTGGGGGGAGAGAGAGAGAGAGATAGAAACATCAATGATGAGACAGAATCATTGGTCGGCTGCCTCTTGCATGCCCCCTACTGGGGATTGAGCCCGCAACCCCATGTGCCCTGACCTGGAATTGAATCATGACCTCCTAGTTCACAGATCAATGCTCAACCCCTGAGCCATATCAGCTGGACCTAAGGCTTAAAAATTGAGATATAATTGACATATAACATTGTGTGAGTTTATGGTGTATAAGGTAATCTAAGGTCCATTTTAAAATCATGGCCAAATAGAAAACTGTGCAAATGAAAGAGATTAAAATTTTAAAACATGTATTATTATTGTTACTCATTTTATTGTGGTAAGAACACTTACATGAGACCTATCTCCCCTCATAACAGATTTTTAAGTGTATGATACAGTATTGCTATCTATAGGTAGAATGTTGTAGAGCAAATCTCTAGAACTTTGTTATTTTGCACAGCTAAAAATTTATACCTGTTAATTAGCAATTTACCATTTCCCCCTCCTCTAAAGTTGAATTTTAAGAAAGGAGTTACCAGACTAGAGCAGTGATTTTCAACTGGTGCCGCAAGAATTTTTAAAACACACAATACCTGACTAACAGCCAAGACAACGATAACTGTCAGGTGTGAATGCCCTGTCATATAATAGAGTTTTGTCTTATCGGTCACATCACATAATAAGGTTGCGTCTGATAATTCTTGGTACCAGAAATCCTTATATATAAGTATAGGTGTCTGATTTTTTAAAAAGTCACTTTGGAGCAAAAAGGGTAGGTAATTACTATTATTATTATTTTCTGTAACCAAAATTACTTTATTTTCAGATTGGCAAAAAATGTAACATATTTTTTTGTGTGCCTCAGAATTTTAGTTTGTGTGCCATGAGATGAAAAAGGCTGAAATTGCTGGACTAGAGTCACCTCTACAGGTTTTCCTTTCTCCTTTCCTCTTTCCTGCCCCTTCGAATTTCCATACAGTTAAAATTTGATTAAAATAAGTAGCTGAATAGATATATGATAAAGCAAATAGAATCTAGGTAATGCAGAGTGTCCATTGTAAAATTATTTCAACTTTCAATGCAAAAAATTTTCATAGTAAATATCGGAAAGTGAATAAGTGACTAAAGTGGAGTTTTGGGTGGCCAACAGACCATGTAATACCCATAGACAGGATTTATTTGGCCATCAAGGAATTTTTAATTACATTAAAAAATCTGGATTTCTAGTTTTTCTAGAAAAATTAGGAAATCTGATGACATCAGGACCCACATTCTTGCATGACATCAGTTGCCTGGAGCTGGGAGTGGCTGTCTCCTTTTGTTGGGGCATGTCCCCACTAGATATGACTCCTCATTTATGTTACTTACATGGGCCAGCTTCTCTGTTGATGACTCTGACCTAACGCAACCTCAGGAGGTGGGGAAACATGATAAAAGGGCAGCTTAATGCTGTGTGTGTCTGCACGTGTGCAGTTGGCAGGAAAACGCAATCCTGCACCTTGTCTTGGTTTTATATGGCTGGGGCAGAGCCTCCTCCCACCCCATGCTGCTCACAGCCTCCCAAGACTCTGCTCAGTGCCATGCCTTGAAGTTCAGCGGGCAAAGTAGCCCATACACAGGCCTGGATGTGGTTATATCGAAAGAAAAGTCTTGGGCCTCGCTGAGCAAGGCGGCATGTGTTTTAGAATGCTTGCCTTCTGACTAAAATAAAAAATAGAAAGAAGCTAGTGGGTCTGGAGCATGGGTCCATTTAATGCCTGTCAGTGCACTAAATAGACCCGTGGTCAGCAAACTGCGGCTCGCGAGCCACATGCGGCTCTTTGGCCCCTTGAGTGTGGCTCTTCCACAAAATACCACAGCCTGGGCGAGTCTATTTTGAAGAAGTGGCGTTAGAAGAAGTTTAAGTTTAAAAAATTTGGCTCTCAAAAGAAATTTCAATCGTTGTACTGTTGATATTTGGCTCTGTTGACTAATGAGTTTGCCGACCACTGAAATAGACCATCTCCTATCAACTTGTTGCCATCACAATTTATCGCAAAGCTTCGTGGTTAGGTACCAGGCAAAGAGAGCCATGCAGAACTCGGGTGTCCTAGCACCTCAACTTGATGCGTACATATCATCGTGGGAAAATTCTCTTTTGTTTTCCTTTCTGGCAGAAAGGAGGTTTGTGGGTTAAAATACGTTCTCAGAGGAAAATGGATGCGTGCTGCAGAGATCCATACTCGAAAGGATGCTTTCACTGGGGCGTGCTGTGCCTCCGAGGTCTGTGCTGGGGTGGGAGGTCCTAGGGTGGGAGCCATGTCTACTGAATCTGCTATTCTTCTCGTCAGTCCACTGCGAGTGCTGTCAGGAGCGTAATACATCCTCCGTGGTCCCTTTGCCCTTCTCACTGTGACTTCCTCCAGTGCCTTCTGCTGAGCTTGGAGAACCGTCTGTCCCCTTCCTTGGCCAGCTGTCCTTACGTGGTCTGACCCTGGTGGTTTTCCAGCCCATGCAGTCCTGCTCTTCCCACCCCTTCCCGTGCTCCAGCCACACTCGCTTCTTTCCATTTTTGAACACCCATAGCTTGTCCCCACCCGGGGCTGCTGCGCAAAGTGCTCTGCCCTCCACCTGGACCCCTCTCCCCCCAGCTCTTGGCCCTGCTGGCTCCTTCTCCTCATTTGAGCTTCGGGTCACATACCAGCTCCTCAGAGGTCTCTGCTGACCACCTCCCCCTTCCCTCATGCTCCGTCTCTAGTACATTATGTCCTCATTTTTTTCATTGCAATTACAATCTGAAATTATTTTCATTTACTAGTGTCTGCCTCTTCCACTTCAATACAAGCTCCACAAACGCAAGGACCTTGTCTCGTCCTCACCACAGAACACCCCTGTTCCTGGAACAGGCATTTAACCTGCAAATGTCCACACCCAGGGAGGCGTGGGAAGTGTAACAGTTGTGAGCCTGCAGGCGTACAAATGAATATTGTACTGAAAAAAAAAAAAAAAGTCTATACACACATTTAACGCTCCTGATTTAGGCCTGACTTTCAGGATGGACTTTGGCTGTTTGTTATATCTGGATGCCAATATTAAAACGGTGCGAAAGAAAAGAGTTAGATTTGATGGTTTATCTCCTTAATTATGATTTTATAAAATGGCTTTGACTGGTGACACAAAAGGCAAGGTTGCCACCTAGTGTTCAGATGCGTGACACCAGCAGAACCTTTTTAAACAATTGGGAGTCTATAGAAAGTCCAGCTTCCACAGTCTGCTGTAATACAGACCAGGATTTACCAAGGGGGCTCATTCCCCACAAACGAGTGTCTCTGCAGAGGCTCCAGACGGATTCCTTCTGTCTCCTGGGCTTCTGCCGAAAGCCGCGATACCGTCTTTGTTAGCTACTAAAGAAATCCACAGCAATAAGACAGCTGGCTAGCTCCGTTTCACAAGGTCGCATATTCTCCAGACTGTTTTTTCAAATCCCACCTGCCTCCCCTGTCAATGTGTGCTACTTCTAAAATAAGGGAAATCAACATTATAGAAAATAGTACTACCACCTCAGCTGCGTTTCACCCTGGCAACTCAGGGAAAGGTGTATTTCTCAAGGTTCAGGAACTCACGAGCCATTCAGACCCCTAATTGGTTGTGACAACGCACAAGACTCACCTGCACTGAAAGGTCGTGGTGGCCTTAGGCTGGGCATTTCTCACCCCCGAGCCGTATACTAAAAACGGGCAGGACAGAGGGGAGCTGTGGAAAGTGGCCGGATGAGGGTGGCACCAGGGGAAACCACTTCGTAGAGAGCCTGGGTTATAGTCTCCTAAGATATCGCTCCGGGAAACTGGGTTATTAGTAATGATGGAAAATGGGTGGTGAGATAAGCCAGTGGATGGAAATAACCATGGCAACCAAACTATCCATTTTCTTATTTCACATTCCTTGAGACTATAAATAGATCAAGTGTAGGTCATTGCAAACAAGTCCAACAATGGTTTCCATCTCCTGCTACAGCTTTTATGGGCATGTGCAGAAATGTTCTCCTAACCTTAAAAAAATTATTATATACCTTTTGTTCTAACCGTTTAGTCTGTGCTCTATATATTATCTTAATGTATACAGTCTTCTATTCTCACTTTACAAAATATTTTCTAAGAGCAAATATAAATAAATATGAAATTACAAAGCAAGAATTGGAATGCTTTTTGGAAACCACCTACTCAATGCATGAATCTTTTTTTTTTTTTTGTCATCCTGAGTGATGTAGGCTCTATTTAAATCTCTTCAGTGACAAGGAGCTCACTACCTCACAGTGTAGCAGTTCCATAATTTAATTAATGGTTGGAACGTTCTTTCTCTATTTCCATTTACTCCTGCAGTTGATATTTAGTTAGTACCTACTTTGCCAGGCACTGTGCTGGGAATTTTGAATGCAGTGATGAAGAAAATGAACTCAGTGCCTGAACACACAGAAGTTTCAGTCTGCTATCCCGTACCCCTCCTGGGGGTATGTGCAATCAGAAACAATACAGAACACGAACACGGACTTTTTCCCATATGAGAGTCCTGTAAAGTTTGAAAACCCTTAGATTTTCCTGTACTAACACGGCTTGTGTTATTAGGGAGGATTCCTTGGATGCAAGTAAGCGAATGAATGAACAAAATCCCTGGACAAAAATGGATCTATTTGAGCGAAATTGGGTAGCTCAGAAAATTGAAGGAAGAGTAGAAGAATCAGGTCTGGAGAAAGCAGAGTAAGAGGCAGCTTTGGGGACTAAATAGCAGGAACTAAAGAACAGTTTTTTTCAAGGTGCTGCTTTTGTTTTCAGTCTTTGGCCCCACTGACCAAGATTCAGATAGTAAGAATGGCCCAGCTTGGGTCCCATGCCGACCCCATGCTGAGTGGCACGGAACTTCTTGATGTCCACATAGAATGTAGCCAGTGAAGCAAAGGGTGTTCCTGCAAAGAAAGATCAAGGAACCACTGCCAGAGGAGGAGGAATGAATGCTGGAGGCAAAACCAATAAATGACCACAACAGTCGCCATCTCAATCTCCATTGCTGGGCAGACAGGCCACTTGGAAACAGAGATGCAAAAGGAAACCTGGGGTCCTCCCTTAGGAAGTAGCGCTTGAATGCGAGGCTTGCTAGATTGATCTCAGTCTCTAGTTAGAATCCCCAGGTCTGCCTCACCTTCATTCCTCAGGATGACTTTGATGACCTCATCCTTTGGGCCTCATTCTACCTTAGGTTTTCCCTGGGAGGCCCAGGAGGAGCCCAGCTGCCTTCCTGCAGCCGCGGGCAGTGATGATGAAGATTCAGCTCTTCCTTTTGAAATCTGTCCACTGGGTCTAGCCCAGGCACCAACACTGTCCCCAAACCTTGCCCTTCTTGCCAAACAAGCATATTTACAACCAAACTTGTGATCCAAATCCACTCCTCAGTTCACCATTTCACCCACGAGCATATCACAGTGGACTTGATGTAAGTAAATGAGCTCAGTTGTTTCATATGCTTGTTCTTGGGAAACAGTTAGTTTTACAAGTACATCCTAGATTTCTGCTGGAGATTAATGTCAAGACTAAATAACTGTATATCTACTTTAGATAAGGAAAACATCTTTAACAGTCTCCAGTATTCTGGCAGTGCTCCATGGTTTTCTGGAGATTACTGCAGTATCTCCCATCATGTCTGCAGGCTCCTTGAGTGCTTGGAATAGAACTAACTTGGGTCCAGTGTCACATATTCTCTTCAAGCTGCGAGCTGTGCTCGCCTGCGTACTCACATAGCTCACCTGGCCTGAACACCAGTCTTTTTGCTGGAGGAGGCCAGAGAGCAGTTGACTAGATCTGCCTTCACCCTGAACAACTGTGCCGTGTCTAAAAGAGGAAGGGCTTTGCAACTGGAAAGACCTGGGTTTAAGCCCTGTCCCTGTCTTATACTCATTGTGTGGCCTTGGTTCAGTTATTTACCTATTTCATGTCTTTGTATTGAAGAAATGAAATGTCTTTTCAGAAGGGAAATACTAAGACAGTAGCAATCCTAGGAAGCAGCTACCACCCTAGAACTGGGGAGTGGATGGAAGAGTTTGGGATTGGTAAGGTTTGGAGCTTGAGAAGGGGCCCTGCCAAGCTGAAACTCAGACCTCTGAGAAAGGTCACTGCTCAGAGGTCGCTGCTCAGCTGTACTGTTGTCTCAGGAGCTTGAAGGCGGCTCCTGTGGGGTGAGACCCAGACCTCTGAGGAGGGGGCACTGACTGCGGGTGCTGGGGTCCCCAGGAGAGGTAATGGTGCTGGTTCTGCGAGTGTTGGAAAAATGCAAACCAGAATCAAATGTTGCTACCAGAACAACTTGCTGCG
This sequence comes from Cnephaeus nilssonii, assembly GCF_951640355.1. Lineage (NCBI taxonomy): Eukaryota > Metazoa > Chordata > Mammalia > Chiroptera > Vespertilionidae > Cnephaeus > Cnephaeus nilssonii. The sequence goes on from NC_137073.1 coordinate 49,737,217, forward strand.
GCTGCTGGGGTGAAATCCATTGCTAGGATGGTGCCGACAAGAACAGTGAGACAAAGGGAACAGAAGGTACCCGGGAGGAGCACTCCCTTCTTCCTCCAGCCCTGAAGTCTCCCTCTAGTGCCAGCTATTGGGATCCAGTTGATAAAGGAGAACTGAGGGTTGCAGTTTCCCAGCCTCAGAATCACAGAGCAGTATGAAAGGGTGTGTTTGATGCTGGGAAACAATTACTTAACTGTCCACTCATCTGGCTACTCAGCATTCACAGACACCTTGCTTCCCTATGGACTTCCACGCACGGAAAACAACTTCAGGCTGCTGCCTGACAAAGTGCAACTTCCTTTACACAAATGAAGACGTTCTTCATCGCACTGTATCTCAATGTCCCAACATCCCTCAGCGATCACTGTATGTACCTCTGGGAGACAGTCATATCATTCAGCTTCCAGTTATCTTAGTTGCTCTCGGGTTTAAAATCCCATCACAACATTCTATTACTGAAAGACTACATTGTCTTATGTAAAACTAGAGGCCCAGTGCATGAAATTCGTGCGGGGGGGGGGGGGTTCCCCTCAGCCCAGTCTGCACCCTCTCCAATCTGGGACCCCTCAGGGGATGTCTGACTGCTGCTTTAGGCCCCAAAGGGATCGGGCCTAAACCGGCAGTCGGACATCCCTCTCACAATCTGGGACCACTGGCTCCTAACTGCTCACCTGCCTGCCTGATCACCCCTAACTGCCCCCCCTGATGGCCTGGTCACCACCAACTGCCCCCCTGCCAGCCTGGTCGCCTCCAACTACCCGCCCTGCTGGCCTGGTCGCCCCTAACTTCCCCCCCTGCCAGCCTGGTCGCCCCATGTAGGCCTCTGTTCAGTCGTTTGGTCATCCCTCACTAACGCCCCTGCTGGCCTGGTCGCCCCATGCAGCCCGCTGCTCAGTCATTTGGTTGTCCCTCACTAACCCCCCTGCCGGCCTGGTTGCCCCACGCAGCCTGTTCGGTCGTCCGTTCGGTTGTTTTGGTTGCGACGGTTACTTAGGCTTTTATATATATAGATAGTGAGGGCAAGAAGAAGAAATACAAATTTAGTGTAAATTAGGGGTCAACAAACTCCAACCCACGGGTCAAATCCAAATTTTAAAATAAAAGTTTATTAAAACACAGCCACACCCATTAATTTACATAATTATCTATGGCTGCTTTCAGGCTACAATGGCAGAGGTAAATACTTGTAACAAAGATCATATGGCCCTCAAAGCCTAAAATATTTATCATCTGGTCTTTTCAGAAAATTTTACCCTGCTTTAAACACACATACCCAGACACACATTCTGTAACTGTCCTATTCCAAGTTTTCTATGCTCTCAGTCAGAGCCTGAGCTAGTTCTTTACGTGGTGAGGTAGCCCAAATATTCATTCCTGAATGAATGTTAGAATGAATTCAGAAGTGTCTGAATCCTCAGTGGTTCTGCATTTTTTTTTTTGGTTGCTGAAGTTTTCCATTAACTTTTGTTATTGGCCATGGAAGTGCCCCAGAGCATCCCCCGAGTTCTGTGATCCTACCTTCATTTTTTAATGGCAATACAATTGGTTCTTGGTAACCAGAATAAATCATCCCAGCCTGTAGAGTAATCTTCTTCTTTACCTGTTGGTTGAGGGACATGAGGACCCCCAAATGACCAGGTGGCTGTTTCAATGAAAACATTGGTGCATACCCAAAATGAATTATTGTTCCCTCAAAACCAGTACAGATCACTATTGCAGGGGTGGGATGCAACAATTTGCAAGAAGGTTAGTAGATGTAATCGTGAGAGGAGCCATTTCCTCATCCACCCATTGATGCCTGGACCCTGCATGCTGACTATGGATGAAAGAGCACCAAACATTGGTTACTGATGTAAGCATATGCTGTATCCTGTAAGGCAGAACCCCATGCTTTTAGGATATTGTCTTTTCGGGCACTGTCACCTAGTTTTCAATGGGCCATTCTATCATTTTATTGGGCCAGCTGCTTCTGGGTGATGGGGAACATAGTAAGATAGACAGGCATCTGGCATGTGCTGTCTTCCATACTAACTGGTCCAAAAGGCATCCGTGTCAATGACAGGTCAGGCAGGCAGGCCTTCACATGGGGATGGGTGAGGGGGGCATTCACTATGTCTTCAGGCAAACAAAGGAGGCCAAACACCAGAGGGTGCTCTGAATCTTTAGCCCTATCTGGGTGTTCTTTGTGCTTCTTGCTTTTCTTTTCTTTTTTTCTGCAAACAATCCTCTCATGGATACCCTCCTCCAGGGCCTCTCTGCTGTCAAAGGCTCCTCAGAGCAGGAAGAGCTTCCTCTGCTGGAAACTGGGAGGCTTATAAGCCACAGAGGAATTTCTTCCTGCTGAACATGATGGGCAATGGCATTCCAGACCTCTCCAGACTTCATCACAGCTGCACCCCAATTGGCATCATTTTCCTTGGTGGTTCAGCCAGAGCAGGTATCGTGGGCCTGGAACAGGAGTCACCTCTTTCTCTTGGGCATAGCAACTGGGTCAGGATGAGGCAGCCTACTGTGCCTGCACCCCAGGCCACGTCTCAGTCAGCAACGCCCATCGCGATGGCCATTACCCAACCCCTTCTTTAACATTTAACACAACATAGTTGATGTGAATTAAACCCAACCTTATTTTGGTCATTTCTGCCAAAGTCATACTTAGTGAAAGTAATTTGAGTACATGGTTATCAAAAGTTACACCAGGCTTTCACTGGCCCCATAAAAGTATTACATGGGATCCTGGAAAGGAACAAACAAGCAAGATTCTGGGTAAGCTCAAATACTAAGAATTATTCATTTGTAAGTATGCATATATGTAAATGTGCAAGTGCTTTTTAATAAAATAAGAGCAATGATGTTTTTGTGTTGCCACGTTTAAATGAGTTCTCCAGTTTGTAAGTTGTTTAAAAAACATTATATAAACATCCAAATGACATTTCCTATATTTTTTCGGATTTCTTTGCGTCATTGTGCTATAGAATCAGGGCAGGGCAGGCAGGAGGTCAGAAGCCAGTTTCCACTCTGCTCTCAACACTACCTAGCCCCCTGTGTGTGACCCTGGGCTTAACATCTCTGGGCCTGTTTCCTCATCTGTAAAATGAAATGAGTAGGTAAGATGATTTTAAGGTCTTTTTCATTTTAAAACTATGGTATGAAGGGACAAGTGATACAATATCATATGATATGACTGATAAAAGGATAAGGCAGGGACTGCATTAGCTATGGACAACCATACTGTTCATATTTAAACTCCAAGTCTTTTGAGCCTAATAGATTTTTTAAAATGCTCCAGATAAAGCAACTATCAATTCATCTGAAATAAATATGATATATCTGCTCTGAGTACATCTTGTTTTTATTTCTCCAGAGAACTGGCACAAGATCTCTCCGATACTTACTGGTAGCAGAGAAATTTAATCTGGGTGCTGGCAGCCAGAAGCACATGGCTGGTGCCTATAAAATCTATACACACTATCTGATCGCTTTGAGAACATTACAGTGGGATTTGTTTGATTCTCTATCTTGTCATGGCTGGGTCAGAATGCCTCTTTTAATAATAAACAGTGACTCCCTGTACTCAACACAGTCTCACTTGAAATATGAGTAAGAGGATGGAGCTTGAGAAAGGTAAGGAGGGACAAAAAGAAAAGGGTCTTGGATGAAGGGTGTCCTGTTAGTTTTATGCATGTGTTGGGATCTGGTCCAACACTCCTCTTAGGAGCTCAGACACTTGGAAATGCTTCTGGAAAGGGAAGCAGAGACCAGCATGAGAAAAGTGCAGCTCATCATTTCTTGTGTTGATGTGCTCGTTCACGTTGAGTAAGTGGATCCAGGGAAGCCAGACACACAGAGTAAAGCAAGAGGCACAGGAATGACTTGACTGAATTTTGGAATTCAGGTCATGAGTTGACATCGTTTGTGTCTGGACCAGCTTCCCTCACAGAAGACCAGGGCACTGGCTGAGAGGCCTGTGGGGATTAGACTATGAGGTCCTGGGTGTGGAGTAAGAACTCAACGGTGGCAGGCAGGGCCATGCTTCATGAAAATATATGCAGTGCAGTTGCACAGGGCCCTCAGCTCAGAAAAATCCCATGCTTGAAGTTGAATGCTCTGTGATTGACATTTTGAAATGTTTAATCACCTTATTTTTGAATTTGTGTTTAATAAGTGAAGTCAGATGGGACAGTGGAGCATAAACCAGGGACTTGAGGCCTCAACTCAAAAGCAGTCTCACTTTTCACCAGCTCCTGCTTCCTGCTTCTCAGCCCCCAGCTCCCCTGTGCCCTCCAGCAACCACTGGTGCCCTGGGCCCCTGGTGGGCCTGGGTATGGAAGGAAGGGCTGGAGCCAGGCATGCTCATGCTGCACATGTGTCTCCTGTTGAGTTGTGAGACTGAGTCTCACTGGTCCCTCAATTATCCTCAAGCAACACCAAACAGCAAATGCGAAACACCATGACTAGTCAAGAGAGATACCACAAAATAAGCAAGTCAGAAAAAGATAGGTATCACATGATCTCACTCATATGTGGAATCTAATGAACAAAATAAACTGATGAACAAAATAGAACCAGAGACACAGAAGCATGGAACAGACTGACGAATTTCAGAGGAAAAGCGGGGGTTGGAGGGGGAAGGGAGTGATTAACCAGGGAACTTATATGCATACTAGAGGCCCGGTGCACGGATTTGTGCACTGGTGGGGTCCCTCAGCCTAGCCTGTGAGGATCAGGCCGAAACCAGCTCTCTGACATCCCCCAAGGGGTCCCAGATTGCAAGAGAGCAGTTCTCGGGTGATGCACCCCAGAATCGGGCTCCCTCCTCTCTGGTTCTGGGTGCGTCACCTGAGAACCACAGCTGCCAAGTCACCGCAGCTTGGCAGCTCCTGCATTGAGCATCTGCCCCTTGGTAGTCAGTGTGCATCATAGCTACCGGTCGGATGGTCAGATGGTTGCTTAGGCTTATATATATATATATAGATATGCATAACCCATGGACACAGACAATAGAGAGGTGAAGGCCTGGGAGGGGTGAGTACAGGGTGGAAGAGATTAATGCGGGGTTGGGGGGCAACACATAACACAAACAAAGGGGACATCCATAATCGTTCAACAATAAAAATAAATTGAAAAAGAAAAGAAGGAAGAAAGCTTTTTCTTCTGCTTTTTCCACATTTGCACTTTGTACTGGGCCCCCACACATGTAGCCAACACTGGTGAGAAGGAGAGCTAATGACTGTGCAAGGCGTGAGCTGGCCTGACGCTTGAACACAGTGGGGAGTAAGGGTGAACAGCAAATCCACGGGTGAAGAGCAAATATAAAGGCCACAGGTAGGTAATGAGACACAGGTTTGAAGCAGGGAAGAGGGGAGGAAGACAAGGAAGTGGAAATCAAGACGTATGCCTGGCTAGGGTGATCTAAATCCAAGTTTAAATAGTGGCTGGCGCTTCAATCTTGTTTATACCTGGGTGAGGGTCCATCTGACTCATATGGCCAAAAATGAGGCTGAGCAGTGTTGACTGTGTTCTAAACCCATGTTAGTCTTTGAGAGGGGGAATAAAGGCAGTTTACACATTTACCTGACGCTGAATTTGTCTTTTAGCCTTCCTATATGATGGAAAGAATTATCATAATGAAAATTCAGTTATCTGTTATGCATTTAATGTGAATGTAACTATTGAAAAGAATGACTGCCATATCTTATAACATTCTTTTTTTAAAAATGTATTATAATCTGCAGGGGAGAAAAAAAATCACCTTTTACTTTTTCTCTTAAGTTTGGCGTCTTCAGATATCTACACTGAGCGGCCAGATTATTATGATCTCTGAACGCATAATAATCTGGCCACTCGGTATATATACATATTAGAGGCCCGGTGCATGAATTCATGCATGGGTGGGGTCCGGCCAGCCTGGCCAGGGGGAGGGGACATTGGAGGTTGGCCGGCCTGCCTGCTGGTTGAACTCCTGGTCGAGGGGACAATTTGCATATTGGCCTTTTATTATGTAGGATATACACTGAGTGGCCAGATTATTATGCGTTCAGAGATCATAATAATCTGGCCACTCAGTGTATAATGGGGATACTGATACGGGCAGGCTATTGCTCCTGCTCATGAAGGCAGGAACCAGGCAGCAAATTCTCCCCATTTGGGATGCCACAACCTCCCAGCACGTCTTGCTCGGCACCTCTGAGGTTGTGCTGAGTTGGAAAGAGGTGCAAACAATGCTCAGCCCTCTGCTTATTTTTTAACAAGATGGAATTTAATTAAACACAATTTGTGCTCTTAATTTATTCCTCTGGAGCCTTTATAGGCTCAGAGTTACTACTGCTAACTACAGCTTAGAGAGAGGAAAGTTTTTAACTATACTTTGAAACAGAAGCTGCTTATCAGCTGGCAGGGGAAGCAGGGAGCAAGCTTGGAAGGAGGTAACATCTGGCTTGTCTGACACCTGACATTTTTATTTATTTAACAAACGCCCCTATAGTGCTTACTGTGGTGTCAGGCACTGTTCCAGGTGCCTTACAAACACTAATTAATTGAGTACTCATAACAATCAGGGCTGACTTATCCAGGAGGCATAGTGCCTAGGGCCTGGGGAAAACAAGTTTTAATTTCTTTAAAGTCAGGAGAAAAAATTAGTATAATAACAATGACTATATAATAAGGAACTCAGCCTGGACTGTATTTGTCTTTATACCGGTGTAGTCAATTTTTAATATTATTTTATGGAAGAAGGGGCCCATGACGGCAAATGTATATAGGGCCCACAAAAATCATAATGTAGTTCTAATACCAATTGTACTTTTATGTTAATTTTACAGATGAGAGGACCCACACACACTTATACTAGTAGCTGACAGAGCTGAGACTCAAGTAAGGCAATCTGCTTCCGGCTCCACAGAACACTGTTGAGCTGTGCTGATGTGCTCATCAATGAAGTATTTCACATGAATTTTCTAGGTAGCTAACAAATTAGCACTCCACAAAACCAAAATGCTTTGTTTTAATAATTTTGGGAGGTCTTTCCTACATTTTTTACTTCCTGCCTTATTAGATTATCCTGAGCTTAATCTACTCTTTTTTCATGATGATAACAGTATCCTTATCCATAGACAATCTTACTGAGTATTTTTTATGTGACTGGAACCCTTCTAAGATTTACTTTACAAGTGCTAACTCTGCCTCCTCACAACCCTCTGAGGCATATAGATTTCTTATTTTTAGATGAGGAAACCCAAGTTAAGTTAAGCTACTTGTCTAAGTTCACCCAACCACTTGAGAGCAATGGGACTCAGCATCCTGGCTCTGAGTGGCCGCTGTCAACCAGGATGAGTAGGAGCTTTGTTGTGCATAGAGTGATGCTCTCCGGAGCTTTCTTCCTATCCTTGCATCTTCAAACTGAGATGTTATTTTAAGTCTGTGTCACCTCTTCAGGGTGTGTGTCTTCTCTGTTCTTGTCAGGCAGCTGACTGATAGTTTTAGCTGTGTTTTGCTTCCAGTTTGTACTCACATTTATCACTTGATAAATGAATGTAGGGCCTACGAGGGACTGTGTTGTGTTTATCTGCTGCTTCCAAATCACTTTAATGAAGGACCAGAGAGCCCATCAGCTTAGTGTTGTGTGCCAGGTAGGTCAACGTGTGCTGTGTGGAGGGAGAGGTGCCCTGTAACCAGCCTTGTGATCCCTACGGCCTGGCTTTGTGAGGGCGATTTTGGATACTTTGAGGACTTTTGTTGGTTATTGTTCATTTATTTCTTATTTTTTCAGCTAAGTTTTCAATGGTGAATGCTGGTAAGTGGCATGGCAGATATATCACATGGAAGGGGAAAATACTACTTGGCATGATACCTTAACCAAGCAAGTGGTTTGACAGAATTCATTTGCCAGGTAACTACACTATCGTTGTGGTGTTTGTTGAATGGAGTTACAAATGATTTAACTGGAAAGTAAGACTCCATTGGGCTATTCTGACTCCTTTATGGCTCAATCTTGAATGCTAGGCCTGAAGTTGGGAGGGACTCCATTTATCTCCTTACCTATATATCTGTATGTATGTGTATTTCTACATTTATATGTGTATATAAACATAAAATATATAATATGTTTTTATATATTATGTATATATTTTTATATATTATGTTATGTATATTTCTTATGTTGGAATAAACAAATGCTTTTTACTTGTCTTGACCCCTGCTCATATCCAAACATCACATTAGGCATATCCTAAATTTGGCCTTCATGACTATTTTAGACTTTATAATCTAATTGGCTACAACTCTAGGGTTTGAAGACTGCTCTCTGACACCAATTGACTATTTTCTGTTAACTGCATTCAATTCTTGGCCGTCACAGCCTTCTCAGGAAACACTGCTACTATGCCCAAGATCTTCTCCGTGCCTGGCCCCAGAAGGCTGTGCTGATTGGGAATCAGTTTACAAGTTTGCAGAGGCTTGACAGTTTCTGGGTCCTACTGCTTAGTCATCATGGGTATACCTGAAGCCCTTTGTAGGTTCTGAAATATTGACTGATATTTTGGCTAGGAGAAAAACAGGCAAGGGGTGAGTCGATTTCTTGAAATATTTTCAATTTTTTTTTTTTTTAAAGAAACAAGCAAAGTACTCTAGACTGCTACTTAAGTCAGAGTTTATACACTGGTGATGCTCAGCTTGGATATGAGCCATAGACATGTTTGGCTTTAAATCAATTGCTTTCATTTTAAAAATCTAGAAATTTCACTACATAATCTCCAGACTTTTAACTGCTTTTGCAATTGGGTGATCTGAAAGCACGGGACCTATATTCCTGCACAATTGGCCAGAATGAGATAGTACCTGGCCACTTAGACAGGACATGCACTTTAAAAAATTATCCTATCTAATAATAGACAAATATGCAAATTGACCATACCTCCGACACACCCACAAGCCACGCCCACCATCCAATCAGAGCGAGCATGCAAATTAACCCAAACCAAGATGGCTACAGCCACAGAGAGCAAGGTTTCCTAGGTAACAGAGGAAGCCAAGCTTTCCGCCTGCCCTTGCCAGGCCTAAGCCTCCACTCAAGCTACAAAGTTTCAATTATAGAAGGTAAACAAATTCAAACAAATGGCGGCAGAATGGAGCTTGAGAGAGCAGGCCAGGGTTGCCGCCGGCAACAGGGGAAGCAAAGCTTTCCGCACACCCTGGTGGGGCCCACCTGCTTAAGGCAACAAAGTTTCAATTATAACCCCAGCACAAATGGCTACTGGCCTCGAAGGGAGCCCCAGGCTTGGCTCCTCTCCAGGCTACAAAGTTTCAATTGTAGAAGGAAAATAAATTCCAGATACCAGGGCCTCTGCTTGCATTGCCAGGGGGCTTGGCCTGCCTGCAAACCACCACAGGCCCCTCGCTCAGGCCGCCCCACACCCCAAGGGAACCCCCACCTGATCCGGGACGCCCTTCAGGGCAAACCAGCTGGCCCCCACCCCTGTACCAGGCCTCTATCCTATCTAATAAAAGAGTAATATGCAGATTGATCATCACTGCAACACACAATATAGCTGCCCCCATGTGGTCAAAGATCCTGCACCCATGTGGACACAAGATGGCCACCACAAGATGGCCAGCAGGAGAGAGCAGTTGGGAGGCACCCGGCCTGCAAGGGAGGGCAGTTGAGAAGGACCAGGCCTGCAAGGGAGGGCAGTTGGAGGTGATCAACCCTGCAGGAGAGGGCAGTTAGGGGTAACCAGGCTGGCAGAGGAGGGAAGTTGGGGGCAAACAGGCTGGCAGCAGAGTGGTTAGGGGGTGATCAGGCTGGCAGGCAGAAGCAGTTAGGGGCAATCAGGAAGGCAGGCAGGCAAGCAGTTGGGAGCCAGCAGTCCTGGATTGTGAGAGGGATGTCCGACTGCCCGTTTAGGCCCGATCCCAGTGGGATCGGGCCTAAACGGGCAGTCGGACATCCCTCGAGGGGTCCCAGATTGGAGAGGGTACAGGCTGGGCTGAGGGACAACCCCCCTCCATGCACGAATTTCGTGCACCGGGCCTCTAGTATATATATATATATATATATATATATATATATATATATATACACACATATTTACATATATATATATATATGTGTGTGTGTGTGTGTGTGTGTGTGTATATATATATATACATATATATATATGTATATATATATGTATATATATGTATATATATATAATTTCAGAGAGGAAGGGAGAGGAAGAGAGAGATAGAAACATCAATAATGAGAATCATTGATCAGATTGGCTGCCTCCTGTACAACCCACACTGGGGATCAAGCCTGCAACCCGGGCATATGCCCTGACCAGGAACTGAACCATGACCTCTGGTTCATAGGTCGACGCTCAACCACTGAGCCATGCTGGCTGGGCAGGCACTTTTTTTTTGGTCACAATCCATCTGCAGTACAATTTGCTTACTTACATGACCTACCTGTGCCCTGGAGCATTTGATTTTATATCCCCTATGAACCAATGAAGGATGCAAGCTCAAAAGCTCAAGACCACAGTGCCTATGCTTAATTTCCTGATTAGTTTATATAATCTTAAAAATTAATATTGAAAAGCAATACTCACACATAAAAAAATTAAAACAAGGTAGAAACGTGTATAGTAAAAAGTATAAGTCCACTGACCCCACTGATCTAACAATTCCCTTTCCTTGGTCCAAGAAATAATACTGGTAATAGTATCTTTTATATTCATTTATATATTTTCTATGAATAAAGTTTTTTTTTTAAAAATCCAACTGGGGCTATCTACTTTTTGTAAGACTGTAAGTATATATAAATACAGACTTACAAAAGAGTCCCACACATGAAGGAGAGCAATGTGGTATATTAAAGTAATTATCTGTATAATTAACAAAAACTCTTGGTGCAATTTCCAAATATTAGAAAAAAATGTTTTTTAATTACCTGGCTAATTACCTTCATTAGTCATTCTCTTGGCTCCTTTCTTCATGGAAGGAATCCATCCATTCAGTAGACATTCATTGAATTCCTTTTATGTTCAAGGTGCTCTGTGAGGTAAAGTGGGAAATACAGAGATGAAATGAAAACAAAATCAACAACATTAATATAAGAAAAAAGTGAGTATTTTCTCCTAAAGGAATGAGGTGAAGGCATTGGATTTTGAATTGAACATGCCCCACTGTCAGTGGGTCAAGTCTAAGATTTGAAGGACACTTAAAAGTCCGAGATATAATCCAAACCTGAAAAGGTGAAGCAAAGGAAGGGGTTCAGCTGAGCGGGGAGGGCGTGCATGATGCTTAGTTGGTAGAGGTGGACCGGCCATGTGAGGTGAGGATGAAGGAGAGCTCACTGAAAAAGCATCATTTCTCCTGGTACAGACCTGCAGGCATTTGGTCTGTGTTCAGACAGAAAAAAATCTGACTGCAGTTCCTTTTTTTTTTTCTAAAGTAAATTTCAATGACAATTTTGATAAAATGTAACTGGGAAGAGAGAGCTTCAAAAGTAGACATAAAAGATGCACTCAAGAGCCTGGCCAGATGTACTCGTGAGAGATTTAAGGAGAAAGAAATTTTGTCTTATATTTCAGTTACCTGGGAACAAAAATTTGTTGTTGTTGAATACTCTCCTTGAATTGGAGAATGGTAAAAATTGCCAATCTTTAAAAAAATAAACAACCAAAACCAAACCAAAACCCCATATGGTTATCTTAAGTGCTTTTTTCCCCCCTCTAATTATTTTTTTTGTAGACTATTGGGCCTCTTAGAAATAACAGAAAATACCCATCTGCTATAGATCTGCAGTCACTTCTAGATAAGACATAAGGGGAACCTACAGCACACCCAGAGTTCCAAAGACATGCCACCGTTCACAAATCCTTTATTTTGCTCTCCAGCAACCTGATGCTTTTATATGCCCAACATGGATGAGTAGTTGAGTTATGCAAATCTAGTTTTGACATGCATAATGGCTATGTAAGCCATTATATAGCTGCATGAATGGTACATGGAAACCTCTGAACTATTTTTGCAATTTCTTGTGAGTCTTAAACTACTTCAAAATATAAAGTTACTTAAAAACTGGTCATGAAACCAATTTTCATTTTGCTTTGAAATTTATCTTTTTCTTGAATGTCTCAGAAGTTCTAATTTAAAAATTTCTCACTTAAATGATTTTATGGATACTACTAATTGAAATAGCAATGAAATTGTTCAAACTATTTAAGCAAAAATATTCCTTTTGAGGAGAAGAGCTTTTATTCTCTCTTGAGTTACCGAGGCTAATGACAAACTTTACAGGATAATTGGTCAATCTCAGTTTCTCCTTGTTCTCCTTTAGAACTTTAGATATGAATAAGTGTCTTTTATAACAATCCCATAAACTGACTTTTTTTTTTTGGTTCTTTCATCTACATAGTATATGAATAGACCTGCTGGAAATATTAGTAGGACCATAACCAATTCTATTTATTGGTATTACTTTGTCAACAGGTTTTTTCTCTCCACAACACATTATACCAGTCTATGAATGTGTTATCCTATCTAATAAGAGTAATATGCAAATTAACCGTCACTCCGTGACAAAATGGCGGTGCCCATGGCCACAAGATGGCGGCGCCGTGGCGGCTTGGGCTGGGGTCTCAGACCAGCAGGGCCCCGCCCCCAAACCGCGCGATCGCTGGCAAGCAGCGGCGGCTTGGGCTGGGGCCTCAGACCGGCCATGAGGACACCTTGGGCTGGGGTCTCAGATCTGCAGGGCCTGGCACCCAAGCCGCATGATCCCCTGGCCGCGGCGGCTGCCTGGGCTGGGGTCTCATGCCTGCAGGGCCGGGCACCCCCACTGCATGATCACCCAGCCAGCGGCAGCAGCCTGGGCTGGGGTCTCAGGCCGGCAGGACGGTGCACCCCCACCGCACTATCCTCAGGCCAGGGAAGGCAGCCTGGGCTGGAGCCGTGCACTCCCACCGGGCTATCCCCAGCCAGGCTGAGATGGCAGCCTGGGCAGGGGTCTAAGCCTGGCTGGGCTGAGGCGGCAGCCTGGGCTGGGGTCTCAGCCTGGCCAGGGCCCGATCCCCTGCCAGCGGTGGCAGCCTGGGGTCTCAACCATTGAGTCACACCAGCCAGGCAGATATGGAGGAATCTTAAATGTTTCTTTTTTTATAATATATATTTTATTGATTTTTTACAGAGAGGAAGGGAAAGGGATAGAGAGCTAGAAACATCTATGAGAGAGAAACATCGATCAGCTGCCTCCTGCACACTCCCCACTGGGTATGTGCCCCCAACCAAGGTACATGCCCTTGACCAGAATCGAACCTGGGACCTTTGATTCTGCAGGCCAATACTCCATCCACTGAGCCAAACCAGTTAGGACTGTCCAATATGCTAAAGAAAAACCCTATCTAATAAAGAGGGAATATGCAAGGGAGGGCATTTGGGGGTGACCGGGGTATCAGGGGAGGGCAGTTAGGCATTGATCAGGCTGGCAGGGGAGTGGTTAGGGGGTGATCAGGCTGGCAGGCAGAGCGGTTAGGGGCAATCAGGAAGGCAGGCAGGCGAGTAGTTGGGAGCCAGCAGTCCTAGATGGTGAAAGGGATGTCTGACTGCCCTCCCATGGATCGGGCCTAAACAGGCAGTCGGACATCCCCCAAGGGGTCCCAGATTGGAGAGGGTGCAGGTTGGGCTGAGAGACACCCCCCGTGCACGAATTTTGTGCACCGGGCCTCTAGTGTTCTATAATAAATTATATAAAATCAAATAATGACCAATTTTTTAAAAATTGTATTTTAAAAATGCTATAAATTCACTTAGAAATAACATTACAGCCCACTTAAAAAAAAATAGTGCTATGGTCTCCAAAATAGGGCTCACATGTCCCAGGGGATGTTCAGGTACATTCATATTAATGGTCCAAATTTGAAAAGTTAAGATGTGACCCAAAGCAATGGTAGTATCAATATACCTCTGCCAATGGTCTTCAGAATTCATTTAGCCAACATTTCTCCACAACAGTCTTTATAATAAATTAAGAAAATTTTCATTTTATTCATATTTCTAATATGTAGTGGCTATTATTTTGGGGGCATATATCTGTACTTTATACATTTCTACAACTTTCTAGAAAGTATTATGGCCTTGTTAGTGAACCATCAGAGTAACTTTTCAGCCTTTTCATTCAAGAAAACATATAATTTCTGGTTAGAAGCTATCTAGATGCTATCTAGCCCAATTGACTGCCTACCACTTGAATCTGCTTTTTAAAAATTTCACCAAGCATTCTTCTAGCTTGGTGTTACATGCTATGATCTGTAGAGCCTCAGGCTCTCAGAGACAGTGCTTCAAGGGCTACTGTGAGAAGTAGCGGGGAATTGGGAAAAGTGATTGCTGATCTGGCATGGATCCAGTTCTCACTCATTCATTGAACAAGAGCAGCTGAGATAGCATTTGATTCACTTAATTAGCTCTGTGTCAGATTTAATTTTTAGAAAGTGTTCCATTGCTCAAGGAAGTGACCCCTGAGCTGAGTCTCAAGAATGAGTACGTTAGCAATGCAAAAATATGGTAATGGACACACCATTTAAGAGGCAAAATGTGTCTCCTTAAAGTATAGAGGAGTGAGAGAAAATGGCAGAGTAGAAAAATTCTCATAAAAGTAATAAAACTGGCAAACATCATTAGAGTCAACTATTTCAGAACTCTAGATATTAACCAAATGCTTGCAGCAATCTGGGGAGTGTTAATTGAAAAACAACAACACAACAACAACGGCTAAATCTCAGTAAAAAGGAGTGAGATTTGTGGCATTTTAACTTGCCCTATTCTCCTCTCCTCTCTCTAGCTCCATGGTAACCTTGAAAACCGACAGCTTGTAATCATGTTGAAAATGGGAAATACAGCAGCCACTGGCGGTTGCAGAATGGAGCTGACCTCCTTCAAAGCCTTGTTCCCAGAGAATTGCCACACTTTGACTTGTCTGGTGGTTCCCTGTAAGACCATACTTACAAGGCTATCTTTATTTAATAGTAGAGACCCAGTGCACAGATTCGTCCCTTGGCCTGGCCTGCGGGGATCAGGACAAAACTGGTTCTCTGACATCCCCCAAGGGGTCCCGTATTGCGAGAGGGTGCAGGCCAGGCCGAGGTACCCCACAGGTGCACGATTGGGGTCAGAGAGGGACTGCGGGAGGGCTCCAGGGCATGTCTGGCCCATCTCACCCAGTTTCAATTGGCCGGACCCCAGCAGCAAGCTAATCTACCGGTTGGAGCAGGCGTCCTCAAACTACGGCCCAAGGGCCACATGCGGGTGTTTTTGCCATTTTGTTTTTTTTTACTTCAAAATAAGATATGTGCACTGTGCATAGGAATTTGTTCATAGTTTTTTTTTTTAACTATAGTCCGGCCCTCCAACAGTCTGAGGGACAGTGAACTGGCCCCCTGTTTAAAAAGTTTGAGGACCCCTGGGTTGGAGCATCTGCTCCCTAGTAGTCAGTGTGCGTTATAGCAACTGGTCAAACGGTAGAAGGAATGGTCAGACACTTAGCATATAAGGCTTTTATTACATAGGATGACTCAAAGTGGAGCTAATCTAGTGAGGAAAGCCTTTTCCTCAGGGGTGTTTGTCAAAACAATTAGTGTCAATTGTTTAACTTTGTGGCTGCTAGGGGTGATGGAGAAAGTTGGGATAAGCAATAGGCTAGCCAAAGGCTGAAAAGAAAAAGATGGAGAATAAGATGTCCAAAAGGGCTTTGAAAAGCTGTGACATATTCCTAGGAATCTAGATGATCAAATGCATGCATAGGGTTATATATGCCCACGATGTTTTGCACACATGGTAAGCAAAGACCTGAGAATGCCCTAAGCTCTCATACCTGGATGACCTTGAGGATCTGTGCAAGTAGAAAGTGAAGGCAAAGGCAGAGTTTTAAACTTTCTGATGGAGTGATGAAGGCATGACTCAACACACATACAGAGCCCCTTGGCAAAGACTGGGAGACTTACAGGTTCCAGGCATTTAAGGAGATCTTTGCCCAATTGTTACCTGACCACTAAGCTAACTGAGCAGAGACTTCAGCAGACACACATGACCAAGAACACACAAATTATCATTCAGAAAAGTTGCTAAAACAAACAAATAATAACAAACAGGAACATCAATAAACTCTGGGAAGGGGAAAATCTGATTTCCATAGTTGTCAAAATTTGATATTTAAATGTCCAGTTTGCAACAAAAATTACAAGATGTGCAAAGAAACGAGAAAGTATGGTGCATAAACATGGTGGGGGGGGGGGGGCAATTAATTGGAACTATCCTTGGGGAGGCCCAGATGTTGAAATCACTAGACAAAGACTTTAAATCAGCTATTGATTGATTAGTCACTAGGGAAATGCAAATCAAAACCATTTCCTACCCATTAGGATGGCCATAATAAAAAAGACAGTTAATAGTAAATGCTGGAGAGAATGTGGAGAAATTGGAACCCTTAAGCATTGTTGGTGGTAATGTAAAATAGTACAGATGCTTTCAAAAACAGTATGAAGTTCTTAAAATGTTTAACACAGTATTACTGTATGACCTCAAAATTTCATTTCTAGGTATATACCCAGAGAATTAAAATCATATGTTAAAGCAAAAAAATCTGACAGGAATGTCGTAGCATTATTATAAATAGTAGATAAAAAGTTGAAACAACCAAATGTCCATCAACTGAGGAATGAATAAACAAAGTGTGGTATATTCGTATAATGAAGTATTATCCTCTCTAATAAAATGGTAATATGCAAATTAACATCACCCTGCTACATAAGCCACGCCCACCAGCCAGGCCACGCCCACCAGCCAATCAGGGCGAGTATGCAAATTAACCCAAACCAAGATGGCTACAGCCACAGAGAGCAAGGTTTCCCAGGTAACAGAGCAAGCCAAGCTTTCCATAGCCGTTGCAGGCCTAAGCCTCCACTCAAGCTACAAAGTTTCAATTATAGAAGGTAAACAAATTGAAACAAATGGCGGCAGAATGGAGCTTGAGAGAGCAGGCCAGGGTTGCTGGCAGCAACAGGGGAAGCAAAGCTTTCCGCACACCCTGGCCGGGCTCACCCACTTAAGGCTACAAAGTTTCAATTGTAGAAGGTGAATTAACTGCCACAGAAATGGCTGCCGCCCCACCCCGGAGGGAGCAGCAGGCTTGGCTCCGCTCCAGGCTACAAAGTTTCAATTGTAGAAGGAAAATAAATCCCAGATACCAGGGCCTCTGCTTGGATTGCCAGGGGGCTTGGCCGGCCTGCAAACCACCACAGGCCCCTCGCTCAGGCTGCCCCACACCCCAAGGGAACCCCCACCTGATCCGGGACACCCTTCAGGGCAAACCAGCTGGCCCCCACCCGTGCACCAGGCCTCTATCTTATCTAATAAAAGAGTAATATACAGATTGACCATCACTGCAACACACCATATAGCTGCCCCCATGTGGTCAAAGATCCTGCCCCCATGTGGACACAAGATGGCCACCACAAGATGGCCAGCAGGAGAGGGCAGTTGGGAGGCACCCGGCCTGCAAGGGAGGGCAGTTGAGAGGGACCAGGCTTGCAAGGGAGGGCAGTTGGAGGTGATCAACCCTGTAGGAGAGGGCAGTTAGGGGTGACCAGGCCGGCAGAGGAGGGCAGTTGGAGGTGATCAACCCTGCAGGAGAGGGCAGTTAGGGGTGACCAGGCTGGCAGAGGAGGGAAGTTGGGGGCAAACAGGCTGGCAGGGGAGCAGTTAAGCATCAACCAGGCTGGCAGCGGAGTGGTTAGGGGTTGATCAGGCTGGCAGGCAGAAGCGGTTAGGGGCAATCAGGAAGGCAGGCAGGCAGGCAAGCAGTTGGGAGCCAGCAGTCCTGGATTGTGAGATGGATGTCCAACTGCCCGTTTAGGCCCGATCCTGATGGGATCGGGCCTAAACGGGCAGTCAGACATCCCTCCAGGAGTCCCAGATTGGAGAGGGTACAGGCTGGGCTGAGGGACAACCCCCCGCCGTGCACGAATTTCATGCACCGGGCTTCTAGTTTAATCATAACAAGGAATGATGTACCAATTCATGATACAACATCGATGATCTTTATGAAGGTTAATTTTATGTGTCAACTTGACTGGATCATGGGCTTCCTAGATCTTTGGCTAACTATTTATTTCTGGATGCACCTTTGAAAGTTCCCAGGTGAGAATGGCATTTGAATTGGCAGACTGAGTAGAGCAGAGTGCCCTTCTCAATATATGTGGGGATCAGCTAATCCACAGAGGGCCTGAAAAGAAGAAGGTGAAGGAAGGGAGAATTTGCTTTCTTGCCTGACTGCATGAGCTAAAACAATGATCTTCTCCTGCCCTTGGAGTGAGAATTGCACCATTAATTCCCTTGGTTCTCAGGCCTTTGTTCTTAGATTGAACTACACCACTGGTGTTCTTGGGTCTTCAGCTTGCAGATGGCAGATCACAGGACTTCATTTATATTAAATGTCTGAAATAGGCTACAAGTAGAGAAGGAAAGTAGATTAGTAGTTGTCAGGGACAGGGAAGGGGAGCCACAGGGAATAGAGTGTGACTTCTAATGGATATGGAGTTTCTCTTTGGGGTGATGAAATGTTCTGGAATTAGAAAGTGGTGATAATGATCCAATATTATGACTATACTAACAATCACTAAACTGTATACTTTAAAAGGGTAAGTTTTATGGCTTGCGAATTATATCTCAATAAAAAATAAAATAAGTTACATACTATGCATTCTACACTGGAATTAGGTTAATATGACAAATTTTGCTTTTTAAATATGACCTTATGAAAAGAAAGAGTAGTGAAGGGAGGAGAAGGAAAATAAATATTAAATGAAGATTTCCTATGTATTAGGCATTGTACTGGGTGCCTAGTCACAGAGGAAATAACTTACAGTCCATGCCCTTAAGCTGGCTCAGTGTAGAAAGTTTTTATTAGAGAGGCAGAGGGAGATTTCTAAAAAGGGTGGCTCATGTTACAAATCAAGAAATACTATTAATGAAGCCACTGCTAAGAGAATGAAAGACAAGCCACAACCTGGAAGAAATGCTACAAATTATATATCTGATAAAGAAGTTGTATGCAGAATATATACAGAACTCTCAAACTAAAAAACAACAACATACAACCACACAAATAATCCAATTTAGAAATGGGCAAAGATTTGAACATATATTCCACCAAAGAAGATATACAGATATAAATAAACCATGAAAAGATGCTCAACATCACTAGCCATTAGGGAAATGCAAATTAAAACCATAATGTGATACCACTACAAACCTGTTAGAAATGCCCACTGTCCGAAGATATCCACATCCTAATCCACAGAACCTGAGGCTGTTACCTTACATGGCAAAAAAAAAAAGTGTGTGTGGGAGTGGGGGAGGGTGGTGGCGGTTATCTTTGAAGAGGTGATGAGTTAAGGATCTTGAGATAAGGAGATTATCCAGGTGGACCCTAAATGCTACCATCACAAGTGTTTTTATGAGAGAGGCAGAGGGAGATTTCGTAGACAGAAGAGGAGACCATGTAACCACAGAAGCAGAGATTGGAATGATGAGGCCACAAATCAAGGAATGCCGGCAACTACCAGAAGCTGGAAGAGGCAAGGAACAGATTCTCCTTAGAGCCTCCAGAAGGAGTGTGGCCTCACTAACACCTTGAGTTCAGCCCAGTGATACCGATTTTGGACTTCTGGCCTCTAGAACTGTGAAAGAATACATTCTGTTGCTTTAAGTCACCAAGTTCATGGTAATTTGTTCCAGCAGCCATAGGAACAGATACATTGATCCTACCAAATGTGAAGGAATTGAAACTTGTATACTCCGAAGGTAGGAATGTAAAATGGTATAATCACCTTGGAAAATAGTGGCAGTTTCTTAAAATCTTAAAATATATAACATCATATAATCCAGCCATCCCACTCCTAGGTATTTACTCAAAATAAATGAAAGCAAAATCCATAAAAAAGAGTGGTATATGAATAGTCACACCATATAGTTCCAAACTGGAAACAACCCCAATGTTTATCAACAGTTCACTACATAAACAAATTGTGGTACATCCATACAATGGAATACTACTCAGAATAAAAAGAGATGAATTATTGATATATACTACAATGTGAATGAACCTCAAAGTAATTATGCTGAATGAAGAGGCCAGATTAAAAAGTATAGACTGTAGAATTCCATTTGCATAGAATTCTAGAAAATGCAAAATAATCTACAGTGACAGAAAGCAGATCAGTGGTTGCCTATGGAGAAAGGTGGGGCTAGGGGATGAGGTGACATGTTTATGATCTTGATTATAGAGACAGTTTCACAGGTAGATATGTCAGACTAAATTTATCAAATTTTATAGTTCTAATATGTGAAGTTCATTTTATGTCAATTATGCATCAATACAACTGGCAAAAGTAAGTTCAAACTGAAAGTCATATATAGGAATCTGTGGTTGCACAAATAGTGGCCGTCCCCCTGGAGGTGATGGGCCAGAGGTCTGGGATTTGCTGCTTTATTCAACCCAGTTGTTTGGACACTCTCTTTTTGGGAATGGAATCTTACTTGAACCAGGGTCAGAAGCCAGGGCTTAGAAAACAGAATCATGCTCTGAGTCCTGGTCTGATAGCTTTAGACATCCTAGGATACTCCTATACCACATAACCCAGTGATGGGCAACCTTTTGAGCTTGGTGTGTCAAACTTCGCCAAAAAACTGAGCATAACTCGGGTAGTATGTCACTTTGAGGAAAAAACTAACTCCAAGACTCTAGTCGCAAATGTTTCATCCTCAGGAGCAGCAAATGTTTCATCCTCGGCATGCGGCCGTGTGTCATCAGAAATGTCAGTGCTGACACGCGTGTCATAGGTTCGCCATCACTGACATAACCACTGGTCCTAGAAAGCAGGCTGCAGGCACCCACTGGTATTTGCAGAGTAGTGATCTAGAGAGGCAAACAATGCAGGTAAGCTGATGCCAAAACTAGAGTGATGTGGCACAAAACTAGTGCCCGAGCAGATGGCTCTGGGGCCACAGAACACAGCAGTAGAGAAGGGTCTAATTTATCTGACAAATCCTATTTTATTTTGGTGAGTGTAATCTTCCTCACTTCAGAGGCAAGGAAAATATCTATAAGTAATCAAGGCACTTTCTGGCATTTCCTGAATGGATTCAAATGCCCACAAATCATATTGATGTGTTCCAAAAGCATCTACTTAAAGGAGCAAAGAAAGAGTCTATGGGATAATTTTGTGGATTAAATGCCAGAGGCATGTTCTTGAGACACACATTCCATTTTGTATATGCTTGACTTCTCTTCGTTATTACGAACCATAGATCCTAGTTGAAGTGATTTGCCTAGAGCTCAGATGAAGTACCACGCAGGCCAGCAATGTTCTCTTGCACTACAAGGATCTGATACAATTTGGCTGTGGAGGCACATGCTATTTTGCTTTACAAGGTATCATTTTGATCTGTAAAACTGATTAGCCTCTTCAGCTCCAGGCTATTGTGCACTTAAATTTTTTCTTGACAAAAAATAAATTAGTACTTTTGCTAAAATGTATGACAAATGCTGTGACTGTACAGACTACAATAAATCAAGCAAGGGACTGGAAAATAAATCACATTAAATATAATTTAGTCTGTCATTTAAATGGCAAACATTAGTGATCTCCTTATAGGTATATTTTGAAAGTTAAACATAGTAGCTATTGTAAATCTACTGGTCAATTTTAATTTCTCCTGAATGGCCAATAGTTCTAACTGGTAACCATAAATTGCCTTCTATTATATTAAGGACTCTGGCTGTGATGAATGTGGCAACTGTCCTCTGGGTCAGTAAATGTACTCAGGTATTGCCAGCTCCCGTCAGATGTTCTCCTAGTTGAATGTGTTTCATTCTGCTTTTACTGAAGAGAGAGTAAATTTATTAAATCAGACAGATTTCTTGTTTCCATCTTTTCCACTTAATCATTAAAATCAGTACTGGTAATTTTCAATAAAAATTGTCATTGTTCTTATTTTCCCCCTCTTAACATGTTTCAGTAAGTTAAAGTTCTAATACTTGAATGATATCTTCAAATACAAAGTAAAAAATGGGATTTAAATTGAATTTAATCTTGAGATATCCAGAAAAGCGTACGTGAAGAGCAATGTATTGGCACGGGATTGGTGTTGAAAGAGGGATCTTGATAATTCCCTCTGCTACCTTCTAATTTGCACATCTTACACTGCCAAGAAAAAAAAGGGGTGAAGAATTGAATAGAATATTGCCTTTATTTTTGGGGCATGTGTGCCTAATGGAATTTTCAATACTTCCTGAGGCAGTTCTTTGTTACAGTTAGAGATTTCTCTCCTTGAGCCAAGCTATTAATGAGTGATCTTAGAAAACGCCTCACTGTCCTTCCTTACCTTTCTTGCTCTAGGCCTCAGGGCCCTTCATTGTTGGAGTCACGGGGATGCAGAGAACTGGCAGCCTTCTCTGGCAGACGGCAGCCTGAACACACCTCCCACAAGCCTATTCTTTATTTTTTCTCTTTCTTTTTCAAAAACTCCAATCAAAGAAACTGAAATTCAAAGCAAAATCAAGGACACCTTGATTGAAACAAGATTGAGATAATAGCCTCCAATCTAGAGCCGCCTTTTTTTTGTTTTGTTTTGTTAGCAGAATCTCTTTTATCATCTGATATGTCAGACCACTCAGTCATTGCAGGTTTGTATTGGAGCAGAATATCCTGCCTACTGGATGTAAAAAAAAAAACAAAGAAAGAAAAAAAGGTAGAGAAATCGATTGGTCAGTCTTAGGAGACCAAAAATACACCCTGAACCAGGACACCTCTATTTCAAAGGGTCATGTCTATTCTTTCTTAGTTATTTAATGACCAGGCTTTGGTGTTGGGCTCTGGAAGCGCCACCTGAATGGGCAGGGTTTCCCCAGCTGGGAGCTGTCTCCTTTGGTGGACTTGGGGTCTGGGCCCTCTCACTGCCACTACAGATGCTGGTCTCCAATGGTCCCCTGTGAGACCCTGACACTGTTGTCTGCTGCTTCCCTACAGCAAGGATGTCAGAAATGAGTCATGAAAACATGTAACCTGTGGTGAATCGAACTGTCATTAATTGACCTACCACTGTGGTGACCATTTTTCTGACTGGAAGTCAAGTGGTACTAGACCTGCTCTCTTCATCTCCAAGCTCTAAGAGTTACATTAAATGTCCTACATATGACCCTATCTATCCTCCAAAGGAAGTCTGTATTTTAGATAGTGACCCCAAATCACTATCAGGAACAAAGCACTAGTATTTAGAATACAGAACGAATTCTCAAACACAAAAGTGGAAAAGCAAATGGACCATTTAGAACATCAGCAAAGACATGAAAAGAATTTCCATCAAATGATATACGAGTGGCAAGAAAGCATATGAAAAAATTTACAACATCATTAGCCATTAGAGAAATACAAGTTAAAACTACAATGAGATAATACTACCTACCTACTAGAATGGCTAACATGAAAAATAGTGACAACACCAAATGCTGGTGAGGATGAAGAAAAATATCACTCATATACTATTGATGAGAATGTAAGTACAGCTACTCTGCAAAACAATTAGACACTTTCTCAAAAAAACTAAATGTGCAGCAATCATACAACTAAGTAATCAAACTTCTGGATATTTATCCCAAAGAAATGAAAAAAAGTTCACCAAAAAATACTTGTGCATGAATGTTTATAGCAACTTTATACATAATTAACCCCAAACTGGATACAACCCAAATGTCCTTCAACAGGTGATTAAACAAACTGTGATAATCCATACCATGGAATACTACTCAGCAATAAAAAAAAGAAACCATTCATCCACAAGAACTTGGATGAATCTCCAGAGAATTACGCTCAGTGAAAAAAGCCAATCCCAAGTTGTTGCATATTATATGATTCCATTGAAATGACATGCTAATAGAAGTGGATTACACATTATTGGTTGCTAGAGATTTAGGAGGCAGTGGTATCAGGAGGAAAACGGGTATATCTATAAAAGGTAACTTGAGGAATTCTTGTGTTCACAGAAATGATGGAAATGTTTTGTATCTTGACTGTTTCAATATCAATGTTGTGGTTGTGATATTGTCCTATATATAGTTCTGTATAATATTACCATTGGGAGGAAATTGGTTAAAGGGTATTTCTAACAAATACGCACAAATCTACAATTATCTATCTATCAATATAAAACCCTAATATGCAAATAGACCAAACGGGGAACAACCAAACAACCGAATGACCGGTCACTATGATATGCACTGACTAGCAGGGGGTGCGCGCAGAACATGGCAGGTGCTGGCTGCAGTGGGATGGTGAAGAAGGTGAGCGGGGCCACCAGAACAAGGCAGGGTGCCAGTCACTGTCATTGGGATGAGCCTCTGGAGGTTACTGAAAATTCTTTGCTCCTGCAAACCCTAGTCCCACCCAGTGCTCGCACCTGCTGCTGGCACCGGCCCCGCTCACACCCACTGCTGGCACCTGGCGCTGGCCCTGATCACTCAGCGTTGTCAGCGGGTGCAAGCAGTGGCTGCTGGCCCTGATCGCCCCTCAGGGCTTCTCCACCTCCCCCTGCTCCTGAGGGGCGATCGGGGTAGCAGTTGCCGCTCGCACCTGCTGATGGCGCCGGCCCCAATAGCTCTATTTAGGGAAACCAGTTTTCTTTTCTTGTTTATTGTTATTTTTTACTAGGGGCCCGATGTATGAAATTCATGCTAGGGGCTCAGCCCTCGCAGTCCTGGCTGCCTCGGTCCTCGCAGACCTGGCTGCCTCGCAGCCCTATGGCCCTGCCCCCTGCCCACTGGTTGTTCCAGAAGGTTGTTCTGCTATCCGGTCTAATTAGCATATTACCGTATTTTCTGGCGTATAGGACGACTGGGCGTATAAGATTTTTCTGGGTTAAAAAGTCGTCTTATACGCCGGAAAATACGGTACCTTTTCTGAAACAATCCCCACCCTCTGTTCCATCGTTCCTGTTACAATTACCGTATTTTCCGGCATATAAGACGACTTTTTAACCCAGGAAAATTTTATACGCCCAGTCGTCTTATACGCCGGAAAATACGGTAGTCCTTCATTATATAGGATTTCTTGTTGCTTAGCTTTTAGACTTCTGTGTATGTCTATATTAAATATCAATATTTGTCTCAATACTGATAAGAGTAAAAATACTAATGGGTCCTAAATATGTAATGGCTAATGACAATAAACCCAACAGAAGTTCACCTATGTTGTGGCTAGCTATATAGATGGCTAAATTAAGATATATTAGATGAATGTATACCGATTAGATATTAATTGACCCCTCATTAAATGTTCCATATTATATAGCATTAATGAAGATGAGTAAGACATGTTTTTTCTTTGAAGAGCTCACAGGCCAGCAGACAGACACATAAAAACAATTACAACACTGCAATAAAAGCTCTCACAGGGGTGTGTTCATAGTGTTATGGAAACACAGAGAAGGGAGAAACTAACTCAGCCTGTAAGTAGTGGCTAGTTTCCAAGAGTCATAGAATCCTGCAGTTTTCAAGAGATCTAAGTTTGTTTCCTAGCTTCAAAATGGTCTCTTTACTTAACAGTGAGAAATTATAGGACACTATGTTGTTTCAAAATTTAAGATCTGAGGTTCCCAATACATGTGCTATGGCTGAACCTGCTTGAAGTCCAAGTATTTCCAGATATTCCCTGAGAAACTGTGGGTGAAGTTGAGTCCAGACTTTGGAGCCAGACTCTGAGTTCAAATCCCAGATCTGCTGCATACTAGTTGTTTGACCATGACCAAGTCACTTAACCTCCCTGGACTTTACTCTCCCCAGTTGTAAAGTAGAAGTCATAGTATGCCTATCTCTCACTCATTTCTGAAACCACCTATGAATTTAAATGGTATATAATTCATCCACAAGATTCACCTCATTCATTGCATTCTTTTTAAAAAATATATTTTTTATTGTTGATAGTATTATAGATATCTCCCATTTCTCCTTCTATTCCCCCCCCCCCCACCTCCTCCAAGCCCCTACCTACCTCTCTAGGTCTTCACTACCCTATTGCCCACGTCCATGAGCTATGGATATCCTATATAATAAAAGGCTAATATGCAAATCAACCAAACGGCGGAACGACTGGTCGCTATGACACGCACTGACCACCAAGGGGCAGACACTCAATGCAGGAGCTGCCCCCTGGTGGTCAGTGCACTCCCAAAGGGGGAGTGCCGCTCAGCCAGAAGCTGGGCTCATGGCTGGCAAGTGCAGCAGTGGTAGCAGGAGCCTCTCCCGCCTCCTTGGCAGTGCTAAGGATGTCCAACTGCTAGCTTAGGCCTGCTCCCCCCGGGGAGCAAACCTAAGCCATCAGTCGGACATCCCCCAAAGGCTCCTGGACTGTGAGAAGGTGCAGGCCGGGCTGAGGGCCCTCCCCCTGGGCCGAGTGCACAAATTTCTTTCATGCACTGGGCCTTAGTAAGTATATATAAGTTCTTTGGTTTCTCTCTTCTCATTCCCCCCAACCCCACATTGAGGTATATCAGTCTGTTCCATGCCTCCATGCTTCTGGTCTTATTTTGGTGGTCAATTCATTTTGTTCCTTAGTTTCCACAAATAAGTGAGATCATGTGATATTTGTCTTTCTCAGTTTGGCTTATTTCACTTAGCATAATATTTTCCAGGTCCATCCATACCATCCCAAAAAATAAGAGATCCCTCTTTTTTTTTTTTTTTTTTTACAGCTGCATAATATTCCATAGTGTAAATGTCCCACAGCCTTTTTATCCATTCATCTACTTGGGCTGTTTCCAAATCTTAGCTATTGTAAATGACACTGCTATGAACATAGGGGTGCACATATTCTTTCTGATTGGTGTTTTGGGTTTTTTTGGATATATTTCCATAAGTGGGATTGCTGGGTCAAACAGAAGTTCCATTATTAATTTTCTGAGGACACTCCATACTGTTTTCTATAATGGCTGCACTAATCTGCATTCCCACCAGCAGTGAACTAGTGTTCTCTTTTCTCCACATCCTTGCCAGCACTTGTTTGTTGACTTTTTGATGATAACCATTCTGACAGGTGTGAGGTGATATCTCATTGTGGTTTTAATTTGCATTTCTCTGATGATTAGTGACTTTGAGCATTTTTTCATATGTCTCTTGGCCATTTGTATGTCCTCTTTGGAGAAATGTCTATTCAGGTTTTCTTCCCATTTTTTAATTGGATTGTGTCTTCCTTTTCTTGAGTTGTATGAGTACTTTATATATTTTGGATATTAACCCTGGTTAGATGTATCATTAGCAAATATGTTCTCCCATACAGTGGGTTCCCTTTTCATTTTGATGGTGGTTTCTTTTGCTGTGCAGAAACTTTTTATTTTGGTGTAGTCCCATTTGTTTAATTTCTCTTTAGGTTCCTTTGCCCTAGGAGACATATCCGTAAACATATTGTTACGTGAAGTGTTTATCAACATTTCTCTACCTTCAGCTTACTGTTGAGGGAAGGAGGACAGAGAGAAAAGGAACTACTGGCTGCCCTATCTTTATCCTTCCTGTTTTACTGTTATGCACAATATCCCTCACTCTTTAATAAGTAAACTTCCCCTACTGTCTCTGCTCAATTCCAATGGATTGCCCTAAAACCCAAATGGAAAGCCAGTTACAAATATTTTTGGCTTTCTGTTCAATCATTCCAAGATCTGAGATGCTTTTCTTAAACAGACTATTCAAATGCTCAGGTCAGTCTCCTTTCTGCAATGACTCGTACTGGGATTCAGGCAGGACCAGGCTTGTTTGCTGAACTGGTAGGGCAGGCCTGCCAGAGGCTTTGCCTGGCTTTGTTGGTTGAAAAAGGAGAGTGGCAGGGTGCCCAGGTCCCAGAGGGAAGGAGACGTGGGGAAACATGGTAGAGTCTCAGTGATGTTTCCTCGGCCAGCTGTACAGACTTGGGATCGTGTCTATGGAGAGAGTGACTGCAGGCGGATCCTGAGGGAGCTGTTAAGGAACTCTGTAACACTGTGGGACGTGAGGATGTAGACAGTGCTTTTCCCAGGTGAGGAGGAGGCACCTTCTCCCCAGTTAGGGACAGACCACAGCAGGTTTTCAGAACACAAGGACTCAGAAGAGGGCAGCACGGCTGTTGATTTGCAGCTGTTGCGTGGAGGCAGCACTTTTGGCCAGGACATCAGTGGAACCTCAGTGGGCTTCTGAGTGGATCTCACCAACAGTGGTAGTGGACACCAACTAGCCGGTTCCTGGAAAACTCTGCAAGGGGAGTTACAACATGTATCTTCTATGTGCCTCAACCAGCTCCAAGTCCAGATTTGCTGGGTGATATCCATCCCCTTCCAAATGCAGCTCTTCAGATTTCACCACGTCAAACAATCTATATATATATAAAAAAGGCTAAGTGACCGTCCGGCCACCTGGTATCTATGATGTGCACTGACCACCAGGGAGCAGACACTCAATGCAGGAGCTGCTGAGCTGCGGTGACTTGGCAGTGGCGGTTCTCTGGCACCCCGGAACCAGAGAGGAGGGAGCTCAATTCCTCACCGGGCCGTGCGATTCCACCTTCGGCCTGGGTTATGTTGTTGCTGGGGCACTGTTGGACTGAATCTGATTTACTGCACACTTGCATTTGCGTTCCACACCCTGTATGACAGCAACCTTGCAGAGTGCCCTCTTGCACCCCGGGACCCCTCAGGGGATGTCGGAGAGCCGGTTTCAGCCCAATCTCCGCAGGCCAGGCCGAGGGACCCCACCTGCCAGAGGGACCCCGCTCACTCTGCAGATGCCCTTCAAGCCGTGGTGCCGCCCCAGGAATTCTAATTAATTTCCTTTCAATGTGCAAGAATCCGTGCACTGGGCCACTAATGTTACATAAAATAGTGGAGAGAGAACACAATAACTTCAGTAACCACTCCCATTTGGGAAAGGGGAGGATACAGTAGTCTTTGCACAAAAGCATATATTCTCTCCTGCAGGGCAGGAAGAGCAAAGACTCCATGAGTCCTTGGTCTACCTGTCAGCTGCCCCAGCATCTGAACTTGGGGGGGAGAGGGGGGAGGGGGAATTTCCTTTACTCATTGATTTCCATGATCACTGGTTCTGCTTTCTGAAGATCTCCCTTGTCGGGGAATTGTAAACAGAAAGTGTAGACAATGTCCCTTCCCCACGATGGTCTGTGGATGGTGGTGGGAAAAACTGGAGAGATGAAGATTTTCATTTTTATCATACAGGATTTATTAATACTGTGCCTAAAAATAAAACCTTTTAGTCTCTGAAAGGACCTGTAAATCTGTGCGAGCTGCTTAAACTATCATCCAGAGCGAGAAGGGAACTCTGACAGGACATAACGGAAGATCAACGTGGGAGAAAACACTTCCTGCCTGCACCCTCCCTGGAGTGCAGAACCTTCAACAAACCTGTGACACCTGGGATACTGGGGAGAAACTGGAGGAGAACTGTTAACACATATGCACTCCAAGTGTCTCACTAGGGAATGTTGGAATTGATGTTTGCAGTGTTGTATTTTACTATTAAAATGACAGCACTAACACTGACCAGTGTTTCTCAGTGGTTACAGCGTCATCCGTGCACTGAGAGGTCACAGGTTTGATTACTGGTCAGGGCATATAACCAGGTTGAGGGTTTGATCCCCCATCAGGGTGTGTAAGAGAGGCAAACAATAGATGTTTCTGTCTCACATGGATGTTTCTCTCTCCCTCCCCCTTCCTATCTCTGGAATCAATGGAAAAAAAAAAAAAAGACAGCAATAGACTGGAGGCATCAAACGTGGATCTTTTTCATAGTTTCAGTCAATGAGAACCAAATTTATTTTACCACCTAAGTAATTCATTCCTTTGGGGGGAAAAAATCTAAGGAATTGCTTTTTATACTTAACTACCAACTATTTTCCATGTTATTTCATATTCTTTTGAGTGCAGTTTTAAATGACTTTATAACTACACCCTATAAAAAGATATTTAGGTTACAATCACTTTCTCTTATAAATAACAAAACATGTAGATAGAACTTTTTAAAGCTTACTTCCTTTGGTTATATTCCAAGAACCAGTTAAACTCCTTTAAGTCTCATAAATATTTTATTTAGAATTTGTGATAATTTAAGGTGTAATTAGTTCTTATTAATTATGATTGAAAGTAATTGTTTGCTCTGTGAATTTCAGGGCCTTTCTGGTTAGAAAAGGCAATTTAGTCTAAAGCTGATGACATGTTTTTCATCAAGAGCTCATAAATTTACAATTTATTCTATGAGTCTTCAACTTCTGGTTTTAACAATAAATTATTTTGTGCTAAATGACTTATGTTTACTGTTCAAACAATACTAGCTTATTTGTTCCTTATTTTTATATTATATGTGCTATATTAAGGACAAATTGCCTTTACAAGTATTTTGCAATAAGGAAACATCACTTGTTAGTATAGCCATTTTCTTATTATTGCCAGTTTGTGAGATTTTATTCTAATATGCTTATAGTTCAAGACTCAGAGTTGTGTTAAGAATTCACAATAATTTATTCATTGGCTAAGCAGTTCTGTTGAAATAAAGTAGCATATACTATAAAAGAGACAGTTTGAGTGGTAAAGTTAACACATTTAAATTCTCTCATATCCTATATAATAAAAGCCTAATATGCAAATCAACCGAACAGTGGAATGACCGGTGGCTATGACGTGCACTGACCACCAGGGGGCAGATGCTCAATGCAGGAGCTGCCCCCTGGTGGTCAGTGCGCTCCCACGGGGGAAGCACCACTCATCCAGAAGCTGGACTCACGGCTGGCGAACACAGTGGCAGTGGAGGGAGCCTTTCCCGCCTCCACAGCAGCACTAAGGAGCAATGAGCCGAGCAGTAAGGAGCAGCGAGCAGGCAGGTGGTAAGAAGCGAGGGGTCCCACACTACCAGAGGGATGTCCATCTGCTGGCTTAGGCCCGCTCGCCACCCTCTACTGGTTTATGTTAAGTGTGTACTAGGTACCAGCCATCCTGAGTTGTCTTATATAATTGGGGCAGAGGTCTAGGAAAAGCTATATTTTAGAAGGGAAGGATGAGTAGAGTAGGAGTACCAGAGATGGAGGGATTAACAAGCTTTCCAGGTAGGGAGCGGGCCTAAACTGGCAGGCGGACATCCCCCAAGGGCTCCAGACTGCGAGAGGGTGCAGGCTGGGCTGAGGGACGCCCCCCTCCCCCCCGTATATGAATTTCGTGCACCAGGCCTCTAGTTTAATAATAAAATAAAATAACATAAATTGTATGAGCAAAATGAAGCATGCTCCATATTACCTTGCTTAGAAATGTAGTTTTTTTAATACAAATAAGTTTCAATTGTCAGAGAAGAGGAAAGAGAATAGCAATAATAATAAACAATGCCTGATCTGACCCAATGATGTGTATACTAGTATATTAAATAATGTCCATATATATGGCTAGTGTTTAAGACCACAACTGAATCACATGGTGTCTTAGTCTGCTCAAGCCGCTGTAACAAAACTGGGTGGTGCAAATAACAGAAATTTATTTCTCACATTTCCACAGGCTGGGAAGTCCAAGATTAAGATGCTGGTTGATTTGGTTTTAGTGAGAGCTCTCTCCTTGGCATACAGATGCTGCCTTCTCAGTATGTCCTGCATTTGATATCATCATATTTGTGTGCAGGATAATGTGAATAAAGGTAACAATTTTAATGTCTAAATTGAATTGTTGGCAATATGTCTTTCAGCAAAAACAAAATGAAACAAAACACAAAACACTGGACTCTTTCCCCAGTTGCCTTTGACAATAAACCCCACAGTGACTGATATTCATGATCTCATTCTGGAATTTGGCTTCAGTGACCAGTTTTAATCAACCTGAAAATAATGTCTCTTTGTCTACTGGAAAACAAACGGCGACAGATTGGCTCTTTCTGCTCTAACCACAGTTCATCTGACTAGCTTTGCCCATGAAAGTCTTAGAAAAGTATAGCATACAATTTGAGGAGTTAGTTGTGTGTGAAAATCTTAATGAACTCAGTCACCTTGTAATTTAATGGCCAAGAAGCAGCTGTCTGAACAGATTAGCCATTAAGTCTCAGATGTGGGGCTGTTTGACCTTAGTTTGCATATTCTTAAAATCCGATTTTGATTTTGCAGGATGTGGTCGGCTATCAGAGGCAAGTGAGGAGTCTCTGAGCACTGCCTTACTCCTGTCAGGTTACAGTGCTGCAGAGCAGAGCTGAGCCAGTCACTAGCAGAAAAACAAAAGGTGGCACTCTTCCCTTGCTTTATATAGCTTTATTAAATTAAAATGGTTTTCTATAATTAGCATTAGCTCACTGGTCACTTCTGTTCTCTGAGATGCTAAATCAACATTCATTTGTGGCATTTATGTTGGTCTTTATAGTGAATTTATTTCTGAATATAGATATGACTCTTACTGAGCTTCAGAAAACTGCCAATAAAATAACAAAGACACTAAAATAGTGTTGCCAAAGGAAACACCTAGAAGAACAGGGCAGGTAAAAGTTGAGTTACTAGTGGACCTTCAATATTAGTAATAGAATCCTGCTCAGAATATATACTACACTTCCCAGGCTCCCTTGCAACTAGGTGAGACCATGTGTCATGGACTGAATTGTATGCCCCCCAATTCATATGTTGAAACCTAACCCCTCCACCCTATGTGACTGCTTCTGGATATAGGGTTTTAGGGGGTAATTAAGGTTAAATGAGTTCATAAGGATTGGCTCTAATCCCATAGGACTGTAGCCTTCTAAGAAGAAATCTCTCTCTCTCTCTCTCCTTGCCATATGAGGACATAGGGAGAAGGCAGCATCTGCATGCCAAGGAGAGCTCTCATCAAAACTAAATCAACCAGCATTTTGATCTTGGATTTCCCAACCTCTGGAAATGTGAGAAATAAATTTCTGTTATCTGCACCACCAGGTTTTGTTATAGTAGCTTGAGCAGACTAAGACACCATGTGATTCAGATCTGGCCAATGAATTATGAGCAGAAGTAATAAATGTAACTTCTGGGTTGTGCCATTATGGAGAATGAGCACACCCTCTCCTTCACTTCCCTCTTTCTTATCAGCAGGAACCTGTACAAGGTGGTGGTCAGTCATCGTGGACAATGATGCTTTAGGATTGTTGATCAAGATCCTAGAAGGGGCCTAGGTCCTTCACACCATGTCATCCTAGCTCTGTACTGTTCATGCTAGAGTTATATTACATGAAAATAAAACAAATTCATTTCATTTAAGTCTTTGTCTTAAGAGCAGAATCTATTTCTTAAGTCACACAGTACATAAGAATTAAGAGGAGTGGTTAAAGTCCTAAAAGCATTAAAATTCAAACTTTGGAAAACAATGTATATGCAAAAAACAAAACAAATGAAAAAAGAGATCTTTGGGTAGATTACACTAGTTGCAGTTATGGAAGTTAATTTTCAGTCTCTTTTTGGAATCCCTGGAAAGCAGCCACATGCTATAGCTTATCCCCCTCTGTTCCAGATTGTTCAAAGCACCCCTCTCCCAAAGCCCAAGTGACTGTCAGTCCTTTATCAGATCAAGACCTGGGGGTGGGTAGGGGAGCACCTCGTTCAGGTCCTTTATTACTGACTGGCTGATTAATTTCGAAAGCAGGAAGTTGAAAACCAAGGGCCATGAATTTACGAAGTGCCAAAAGAAAAGGAATCTGAAGATGGATCGGGGAGAACGTGCCCCTCAGGCGAGGGGAACTGGGCCATCCCTTCCTGGTTAGATTGTGTACGACAGGACTCTAAGGGAGCCCATTCATAAAGGAGTCATACAATCTTCTGACAATCTTCCAAGTGTTGGTGTAGTGCCTCGAGTCAAGGCTCCTTTTCCTAATTTGAGCGCAGCTGCAGGATGCAGGGCTAGCACTGCTGCTAGGGTGGGTGCAACACGCTGGCGGGGTCGAACCAGCAAGGAGACTTCCTGGGAGTAGAGTGAGAGAAGGTGGCAATTCCCATACAAATGGAAAGGTTACCTTCTCCTTTGTAAAAATGAGGATTCACAGGGCCAGGAGTTTCAGAATATGCAAAGGGGTAGCATGTAGATCTTGAGACAACCGAGGAGTCGGGGGGGGGGGGCGGTGGCGGGGGGAACCCCACAACAAGAGTGCCAATGATATGTGGGTGGCAAGGACACCTGATTAGAAAGCTTCCTATATTTTCAGTCATTGCATAGGAAATCTTAGACACTCCAAGCGGTGGTGGGGGGATGGGGTGGGGAGAGATTTCCAGTGTCATATTCCAACCATTTAAAAAAAGCTTATTTTATGTCAAAGTTATTTTAAACGTAGCTGTCCCATATATCTGATATATATATATATATATATATATATATATATATATATATATATATATATATATTTGGTTGTGTTGGCTGCTGTCATTTAAAAAATTTTTTTTATTTTATTGTTTAAAGTATTACATATAGTAGTACATATATCTCCTTTTTTCCTTCCCATTGACCTTCCCTCAGCCTCCCCTACCCCGTCGCATGCCCTCATCCCCACGACCCCCCCCCCCCCCCGCCCCAGTGTCGTGTGTCCATTGGTTGTGCTTATATGCATGCATACAAGTCCTTGGTTGATCTCTTTCCCCCCCTCCCCAACACTACCCAGCCTTCCTGCTGTAATTTGACAGTCTGTTCGATGTTTTACTGCCTCTGTATCTATCTTTTTGTTCATCAGGTTATAATGTTCTTTATTTTTCATAAATGAGTGAGATCATGTGGTATTTTTCTTTCATTGACTGGCTTATTTCACTTAGCATAATGCTCTCCAGGTCCATCCATGCTGCTGCAAATGGTAAGAATTCCTTCTTTTTTTTTCTAGCAGCGTAGTATTCCATTGTGTTATCTGATATTTTTTAAAAGTTGAGGGGAGAAGGAGAGGAAATGGCAACATTTTGTGAAATTCATTGCCCATGTTTTTAAATACTAACGGATGGTCTATGTCAGAGGTTGCAAACTGGCTGCTCAGGTCAAATTTGGCCTTGCAGTCATGTTCTGCTTTATGGCTATAGAAATTTTTTAAAGAATTGTAATTAGTTGCCAATATGTAAAAGACAGACATTTCACAATAAAATTGGGATTTGAAAGCTGGAAAATGTGGCTATTCTGAGTTCACTCACATTCCCTTCGGGAAGTAACCAACCAATGGAGCAGAAGACAGGCAGCCTCTTACATGGAGCCTCAACTCTTCCGTCCACTCCAATTCCCAATTCCCTCCTGGCCTGCCGCCTGCATGTTACCTGTCTGGCTTCTGAGGGCATCTGACTTGGCTCCCCCTGCTAGATTTGGAACAGGGATTGTCCCCCCACCACGAGCATCTGGTGTATTGCTGGTAGAATAATACACTAGAGTAAGTGC
Organism: Cnephaeus nilssonii; assembly: GCF_951640355.1. Lineage (NCBI taxonomy): Eukaryota > Metazoa > Chordata > Mammalia > Chiroptera > Vespertilionidae > Cnephaeus > Cnephaeus nilssonii. The sequence continues at coordinate 49,772,698 of NC_137073.1, forward strand.
TCTGTAAATATTCATTGAATAATGAATGAATTGATCCTGCTCAGGGTTCACCCAAGTCTGATGTCAATGATCATCCTCAGGCTAGAATATGTTGTGGACCAGTGTTTTGATCATTTTGCCTGGACCTCTGCTTCCAGCCAGGAGACAGGTGAAAGCCAAATGTCATGAGTTCATCTCCAGGGAATTGGCTTTTGTAGTTATTACTGTTAAGGGTGCAGAACCTGGTCCTGCTCATTTTTATTGAAATCATTGTTTTCTGATTGCCTACATTGGTTGGCAATGGTATTTGGGCCCGACCTAAGTGACTTCTAAACTGAGGCCTTTTCGTTTGCGTATCGTAAAGCTGCTTTGGATTCTCTGTTTAAAAAAAAGAAAAAGATGACTTTTGCCTGGTGACCTGATCAGCTTATTCAACAATTCTGTGATTTCAGTAATTTCCTCAGGAAACGATGTTGGATTCCAAATGAAACACTTAAGTATTTTATCTGCAAGTAACACACAAAGTGTCCCAAATGCTCTGACTTTAATTTATGAGTCATTTAAAAGAATGGACTATTAAAGGAAAACTAGGGTGGGGAAACATGCAAGAAAGGAGCAGTTGGGGCTGTTTTGTAGTCTCAGCAGAAGTGGGGATCTTGAAGGAATATTTTAATCTTGAATTACACGGGGCATAAATTCAAATGCAAAACACTTCTAAAATCAAAAGAAAACCATCCAATCCATGCTCTAGGGATGAAACCTCTCTGGTTCTGTCAATCCACTTTGCCCAGTTGCCGTCGATTCTGCGCCTTTTTGTGTAAATTGGAACAATGTAAAATTCTCTCTCGAGTTCTGCAGCCTGGTTGGTGCTTCATAAGTAAACCAGGGAGGATTTTAAACGCTTCCCAGAAGGATACAGTATATTAAAGAAATAACACTAAAAAGTTAGCTGCCTCATTGCCAAGGTCTTTTATGTCCCTCTGTACTCGGCATATCACTTCAGGTAACTAATAACTGCTCCCTCCTTACAGTTCATGAAACAAGAAGCATTTCCTGCACTCACTTTGAGTGTGTGTTTCCTGAGTTCTTTTCCACAGCCCAGCACTTAAGGGAGAGAAAGGCACTCTCTTCCTTCTGAAAGCATTTAAGTGTCTCTGATGTGTTTATACCAGGCCCATCAAGAGGCAGAGAGTGGTGGTTGGAAGGAGCAGGGAGAGGAGATGAAGGAGAACTAGAGAATACAGAGGACTCCTGTGATGAAATAGCCCCTGTCCAAAAGCCAGTCTTTGGGAGCAGATAAAATGTACACATTTGATTCATTCACCCATTCATTTATCCATTATTCATTATACACTTATTACTTTATATTTAGGAAAATAGAGCATGAACAAAATCAAAAGACCTACAATTGACTGGGAAAACAGTGTCTGGTGGATAAAAGCACTCAATAATTTTTAGCTATTATGTCTATTAGAAAATCAAAACGTTAGTATCACAAAGAGCTTTTATAAATTAATAAGAAAAGGAAAAACACTCTAATTGAAAATTGAGCAAGGATTATGAACAGGCAAATTATAGAGGAGGAACTCCTAATCACCAATAAATATCTAAAAATATGCTCAGCCTGGCTAGAGGTCAGGGAAAAACACCCATCTAAACAAGAGACCCCTTTCTCTCTCCCCTCTCTTCCTTCTCTCTCTTTCTCTCCTCCCCTGTCTTCCTCTCTCCCCTCTCTCCCTCCCCTCTTTCTCCCTCCTCCTCTTTCTCTCTGTCCACACAATAAAGAAAAAAATCAAACCCAAATAAACAATGAGATGCTATGTTTCACACAGCAGGGTTGCAAAGTTAAAAAAGGGCAAGTGAGGATGGGCAGAAATAGTTGCTACAACTTTGGGAAAAGAAATCTGGTGGATTCTATTAAAAATAAAGGTACAGCCCTAACCGGATTGGCTCAGTGGATAGAGCGTCGGTCTGTGGACTGAAAGGTCCCAGGTTCGATTCCGGTCAAGGGCATGTACCTTGGTTGTGGGCACATCCCCAGTAGGAGCTGTGCAGGAGGCAGCTGATCGATGTTTCTCTCTCATCGATGTTTCTAACTCTCTATCCCTCTCCCTTCCTCTCTGTAAAAAATCAATAAAATATAATTTTTTAAAAAAGGTACATAAACCCTGCTATGGCTTAAACTCTGGAGTGCATGGGGGTTTGTCTGGGAAAGTGCACAGGGCCGGAGCTGTGTATGTTCTGGGGAGCTTACATACACAGGGGAACCTCTGTCAGAGTTTTACTCGGGGAGTGGAATGATCAGCCCTAGAAGGTGATGAAGATCAGATTTTGTGCTTCAGAAGGAGGCTCTGTCTGCAGTGCAGAATAATCATGGGCTGGAGGCAGGGAGATGAGGGGACTGGCTGTGAAGAAAATGAGGGCCTGACATTGGGGCAGCAGGCCTGAGAGGAGTGGGTACTATCAAGTCACTCAGCATGTGAAGTGGACAGGCCACCTAAGTGAAAATTCGACACTGGGATGGCCACTGCAGATGCTGCAGGAGGCAGAGGCGGAGGTGAGAACGGACTGGAGAAGTCCAGGAAACAAGGCTGTCCTAGATCAACTATAAAGCAGCTAAAATCTCCCTCTATATAAAACGCTTATATGCAAATAGACCAAACGGCAGAACAGAACCGGTCACTATGACGTGCGCTGACCACCAGGGGGCGTGCACGGAACATGGCGGGCATCAGCAGCAAGCGGAAGAGCACGGAACATAGCAGGCATCAGCCGCAGCGGGATGGTGGAGCAGGTGAGCGGGGGTGCCAGATCAAGGCGGGGTGCTGGTCACTGTCATTGGGGCAAGCCTCTGATGGTTACTGAAAATTCTTTGCTCCAGCGCACCATGGTCCCGCTGGGCACTTGCACCTGCTGCCGGCACCAACCCCACTCGCACCCACTGCCAGCACTGGCCCCGCTTGCACCTGCAGCCAGCACCAGAGCCACCGCTTGCATCTGCTGCCGGTGCCTCACACTGGTCCTGATCACTCGGCGCCGTCAGAGGGTGTGAGTGGGGTCGGCGCTGTTAATGTGTGGGAGCGGCGGCTGCAGGAGCGGGGCTGCTGGCAGACAGGGGACCGGGGGCTGTGGCAGGAGGGGCTGTGTGGGGGCGTGGAAGATGGGCTGAGACCCGCCCCTGTGCCCACTACAGCCTTGTGGCCCACAGTTCCTTTCAAGGTGCATGAATTCGTGCACTGGGCCCCTAGTTTATATTATATTTGTCTTCCTCTTACCTTTTTGGTCTGGGACCTCATGCTACCCTGGTGGGTTAGAATTCTCCATGCCAGGCCCTAGGCAGTGCGGCAGGCATCTAGTCTCCAGGCACTAAGCTCTGAGCCACTGGAGGGCAGGGGCTGCATCCTATTCATTCTGTGTCCCAGCCTCTAGCCTGTGACTGTCACACAGTTGGTGTTCAATAAGTATTTGCTTATTCTGCACTTTCATCTAGTTATTAAGAAGATAATTAACTAGATCACGCCAACATATACAAGACAGCCAACTTCACATGGATTTTCCTGGAGTCAGCTGCTAACCCAAAGGAGTGTATTAGTGCTGGGGAAATTTCTGGGAGATGGAGAGCTTTCAGAATTTGTGTCTTCCAGGCCTGTCAAATCATACAATACAGGCAATCACCTAGATAAAATGTATTAACCTGGCTCGGCAGAAGAAAGTCCCGAGTGCCATGTTCAGTTATGAGAATCTGATGAAGGGTAAAGTAGAACAGAGATTCAAATTCTGTCATAGTCTGATTCATGCTCTACACAGAAGTCACTGTACGGAGCAGCAGAATCTGGGTTTATTGGAGGGCTTTGATTTAGTTACATCAATCCGAGGTACCCAGACACAGAAAGTGTATGTGTTAAGAGCTCTCTAGCTTGGTCCACAATCTCAGTATTTCACACTGTAGCTGCTTTGGGCTTTCAACAACCCACACTTGCCCTGGGCTGATAAATTACCCATCTGATTTCACTTTTGGTTGCTCCACTGGGGCCAGCAATGGCCCTTACTCCTGTCCACACTGAGCGAGTGTGTTTTTTCCCTGGGAGAACAAAAGGGCAGAGGCCTGTCCTCAATAATGTATCTCCTACAAGGCTCTGTATTTGGCACACAGTAGGGACTCAGTAAATGTCTATGGATTTCAATTAGAATGAACCATGGGTAAGAGGAGACTTAGGCATTCTCTGAATGTATTGAAAGAAAGCTGTCTAGAGACAGGAAGTAAATTCTGAAATCACTGATTTATTGTTGGTCCCCAAAAGAGGCCAGGCTCTTGCCTGCAAGACACTCTACGTTTTTTTCCCCCCACAACCATTGCCTTTTAATTTTATTTTTTCAGTTTATATTCAATATTATTTGTATTAGTTTCGGGTGCACAGCATAGTGACTAGACAATTATATAATTTATAAAGTGATCTCCCTGATAATTCTAGAACCCACTTGGCACCATACATAGTTATTATAATATTATTGACTATATTCCCTATGCTGTACTTTAAATCCCCATGACTATTCTGTAACTACCAATCTGTACTTCTTAATCCCTTCACCTTTTTCACCTCCAACCCCCCTCCCCTCTGGTAACCATCAATATGTTTCTGTAAAACACTCTATTTTTATATATTTCATTCACATCATCTACTCAGAAACAACACCTTCTTCTGTGGTCAATAATCATAACAATATCATAATGGCAGCTATTACTTATTGTTTATGTGTCAAGCAGTATGCCTAATAGTTTTTGTATATTTTAATTCTATTCTTTTTTTTTAACATTTCTTTGATTAAGTTATTACATACATGTCCTCATCTCCCCACTAGCCCCCCAACCCCCCCCCCCCCTTTCATGCCCTCACCCTCCTGGTGTCTGTGTCCATTGGTTAGGCCTATATGCATGCATACAAGTCCTTTGGTTGATCTCTCCCCCTTACCCCCACTCCCCTCTACCTTTCCTCTGAGGTTTGACGGTCTGATCGATGTTTCTCTGTCTCTGGATCTGTTTTTGTTCATCAGTTTGTGTTGTTCATTATATTCCATAAATGAGTGAGATCGTGTGATATTTATCTTTCTCTGACTGGCTTATTTCACTTAGCATAATGCTCTCCAGTTCCATCCATGCTGTTGCAAATGGTAAGAACTCCTTTTTTTACCGCAGCATAGTATTCCATTGTGTAGATGTACCACAGTTTTTAAATCCACTCATCTACTGATGGGCACTTTTTAATTCTATTCTTACAACAGCCCAGCAAGAGGAATTTTTCTTCTTCTTTAATCATTGAGATAAATCAGAGAGGTTAAATGACTTGCCCAAGGTCACTGGGATAGTAAGTGTTGGAGTCTTTTCGTCTCTGAATCTGTGCTTGAGTCTCAACGAGGAGATATTTGCTTGCTTCCTTCCATCCCCATCCCAGCCCCATTTATTTATCAGTGTCTCAGATATTTTCCTCTATGCTGTAAAGGTAAAGAAATGTAAGTGAATCATTTATAGTAAAGTGTGCTTTGTGCTCTGATAAAGGAATGCAGCTACTATGGAAAACCAAGGCAGAGATACCTCGATCAGACCAGGGTCAGGAGTGGGGCAGTCTTCTCAGAGAAAGAGATCCATAAATACAGTTTTAAAAAATAGTAGGAATGTTATAGGCGAAGAAGGGAGATAATATTATTGTGAGAACTGCTAAGCATTGGGTTTAAGTCCTGATTTATCTCCCCATTAGCTGTGTGATTTTGAAAAATTTATTTAACCTCTTTGTGTCTCAATTTATTCATCTCAAAACAAGGCTAATAATTCATCTTAGGTAGGGATCTGGTGAAAGCCAAGGGGGTAACAGAGGGAAGCTCTTGCTTTGCTGCCTGGTATGCAGGTGTTAGTAGATGGCAATGGTGATGGATGATGGTGGTGGAGTTGTTATGATTAAAGGTGAAGGCTTCTGGAAGAGCCCCTGGAATAGGCGAGACTGGTGGGGCTACTGACCAACCTTAGCAAGAGGAATGATGAAGCCTGAACTCAGCAACAGCTGTGGGGAAAGAGAGGTGGGGCAGACCTGAGACATTTCAGAGGTTGTAGATGAAATAGGAAGAACCTGGTGATTAATTGGATCGTTTATGAATTAAAGGAGGGGGAGGGTGGGACAGCAGAAGAGGGAGAAAAGATTTGAGTCCATCCACTGTTTAGAGCTCACCGCCCTGTGTGGTCAGGAGAGTCTTCAATCCAGTCACTTGGAGCTGACAGAGTGACTGCAGGAAGTAGCTGGGCCTGACCACAGGGACTGGGAGGAAGGTGGAGCTGCATATTTCTAACCCTTAACCTCACATCTCATTTAATATCTGTGACCTCAATGACATATTATCCTGTTGAGACAGTAACTCCAAAATTATTTGGGATGACATTATCTCCTTTAGTTTTTAAGCACCTTTTAGTCTCAGGAAGATTTAGAATTAAGTATAGAGGCAAACCCAGGGCATAAAGAATTTTTTCAATTGTTTAAAAAATTAATTTTAGAGAGAGAGGCAAGGAGAGAGAGAGAGAGAGAGAAACATCGATTGGTTGCTCCCCAAATGCACCCCGACTGGGATTAGAATCCACACCCTGGGTATGTACCCTGACCAGGAATCGAACCTGCTATCTTTTGGTGTACAGAACCATGCTCCAACCAACTGAGCCACAGGGGTAAGGGTGGAATAAATAACTTTTTGTTAAGTGACCTGTGCATATTTGGTACTTCATATATTTATAATACTTAAGAAAATAGCGCCTATTGAATAACCAAGTAGCCTTGTTTCCAATATGAATTTATAATGGAATAATTAATTTAAACTTGTGACTATAAGTTGGAAAATATAAGAATATCTTACTAAGTTCAAAAACAGGATTAGAAATCTTAAAACGTTCAAAATATGCTTAACATCTATTTATAAGAGTAAGTTAGGTTCTTAAAAAGGTTTTGCTTGTTCTTTAGATAATTGAAATACTTAAGATGGCAACAAATTATATAAATGCAGTTTAAAATGTTTGAGGGTATTTTCTAATTAAATAAGTTTGTATATTAATTTAAAACAGTAATCAAAGATTTCTTAAAAGTGATTGTTAAAAAAAGTGACTGTTAAAATTTGTTAGTTTTCTGAACAGAATAATAAGATTTGTAAGTGAACTAAAGGCTCAAGGAAGACCTAGAATTTTACTTTTTCACTTCAAGACATTACTAATAGTTAAAAAAAAAACACCCTGAATAATCCTTTCTGTTCATAAAAGCCTCTCAAAAGTAGCAAAAATACCAACACATTGACATGATGTATGCCTAAATTAGAAAGAATACTACGTTTCTCAAATAATATGTATATTATTAATAATGTATTCTCATATATATATATATATTATGTGTTACACATAATACTATATTCCCAATATATATTTGTGTGTCTATTCTTTTTTTCCTCTTATAGGAGCAGCAACTGTATGTAAAGTAAGGGTTGGATGGTTTTGTCTGAAAGTTGTTTTCCACAGCTCTGATATCCAGTAATCCATAAGGAGAACAAAGGGATTTTGCTCCGTGGAGCCTAATTGCCTGCTGAATAAATAAATAAATAGATGAAGCACTGCCCGCATTAAATGAAGGTAAATATTGACCCTGACACCATATGTTTGCTAGGGAGCCAGCTGAAGTGTGCTGGCAGGTTCAATCAGTCAGGGGTCTCCTGGCCCAGCAAGCAGGGGCCTTGGTCTTTCAGGAGTACAGTAGGGAAAGAGACTGAAATATCAATGAGGCTCTCCTGCGTGTGCCTTAATCCTCCCCCTCCCCCAGATCTCCCTCCAAAGACAGCTTGCAAAATCTGAAATCCAAAAGAAAAAGAAAGAGAAGAAAGGAAAAATAGAATGAATATTGATTGTCTAACCTCAGATGGTCCCGTAGGAGTCCTTGTTAAACCAGACTGAGGGGGATTAGCATATCTTTGTTTTACTTCACCTTTACTTAAGAAAGGAAAAATTACTCTATTGGGTCAGACCCATGAGTATGTGGAAAATTATATATACCAGTACACAGCATGCCCTAGCGGAACAGACCCCCTCCCCGCAAACATCACTTTCTGGGAAAGCCCCGTCACCTCTCTGAGCCCCCGTTTTCTCAGCCTCACAGGAGGATAAGACTGGTCCTGCCTTTGTCACAGGGTTTACAAGCTCCAGTGGGGTTACTTATATAACAGGGCCTAGAGAAAGGGGCTGTGGGCTTTAAAAACCTAATTATGACAACTTCTGAGAGACAAGTCACTCTGTTGTATCCCCTCACACCACCTTTGTTCTCTGTCCTGTTCCTGTTTCCCAAGCCCAGAGTGGCCAGACAAGGGGCAAGGACAGCACAGGGTGCTATTGGAGGTGGCCACGGTGGCTTCCGCAGGGCAAGAAATCCCTTCTTTCTTCCTAGTTCTTTCTGAATTAAGAACTCTAAGTTCAAGTTAAACAAACAAACAAACAAACAAACAAACAAACCAAAAACGAGCCGGGCTGGTGTGGCTCAGTGGTTGAGCGATGACCCATGAACCAAGAGGTCACCAGTTGGAGTCCCAGTCAGGGCAGCTGCCTGGGTTGTGGTCTCGATCCCTGGTAGGTGATGTGCAGGAAGTAGCCAAATGATGATGTTTCTCTCTCATCGATGCTTCTATCTCTCTAGCCTTCTCCCTTCCTCCCTCTCTAAAAATCAATGAAAACATATTTAAAAAAATAAAATAAAGTACAAATCTAGAAGGTAGATTGAATCATACAAAATTGCTGCTATTCAATCTTAAAATAAATTTACTCCTTTTAAAGATACCCAGAATCAGATAAGTTAAATGTTTTCATTCAATAATAGACAAAACTTATTTCTAAGGAGTAGCATATAAAACATAAGCAAGTGGTCCTTAAAAAATGTAGGTTGTCACATCAGTGTTTCTCTCTCTCCCTCTCCCTTCCACTCTCTCTCTAATAAAATCAATAAAACCAGATTTTTTTTAAAAAGTAGGTTGTTTATTTGGTTGCTTGCTGTCTTATATATATAGATGTGTGTGGGTTTCAATCAGGATTACATTTAATTGCCTATAAACAAAAATCAAAGAAACCCCCAAAACAACAGGGGTTTGAACAGGTGGACATGAAGAAGCCCAGAGATAGGCTCCCAATCTGGGTGGTGCTTCCAAGCTTGCAGGATACAGGCTCCTTTTTTGCTCCCCTGCTACTGTCTTTAGATGGCTGTTTGTGCTCCAGCCATGGTATCCAAATCCCAGTTGCAAGGAGGGAGGACAGAGATGTTGCATGTCTCCTTCCTTCTTTTAAAAGACTCTCAGGAAGTACCATTTAATACTTAACACATCTCATTGGCCAGGTCTGAGCCACACAGCCATCCGCACTGACCAGGAAATATGGGGGAAACCCTCAGCTAAAAATTGGGGTTTAGTTTCAGAGGTAGATTGTATGCCACATTTTGCTTTGATAAGTAGATAATGGGAACATAAACTTTGTTATCGTAAGTTGCAAACTTAAAAGTATTGTTTGGATAATACTCAGGAACTGCCTCTTTCTAATTCTTACTCATTCCAGCCACGCACATTCCTTCTCTGGAGTTTTGACTAAATTTATTAGTTAAAAGCTGTGATGTGCCAGGCATTGTCTTAGGTGCTACAGAGAAAAAAAAAAACGGAACAGGGTCCTGCCTCTGCCTTCAAGCAGCTCATAATCTAATAGGGTAGACAGATACATAAAAGACATTCATAATCACAACACCGCAGTCAAAACAATAATATAATCAACCCCCAAACCACATAGTGACCTTCTAGGGTCCTATTTACACTTTTATTTTATAAACTGTGATCTAGCTAAAGGGAGATGAATGCTTGCTAAGAGCTATCTACACTAATAATAGAGAAACATGCAAATTACCATCACTCCTCTACGACCAACAGCCAATAAGAGTGAGTATGCAAATTAAACCAAAAACAAGGCGGCAGCCTTGCCCCCCAGCCTCTCAAGGCCTGTGGGAATAGGAGAAGTCAGGTGCCAGCGCCGTGAGGCTGGCTGCAGCCACGGAGACCAAGAAGCCTCCTGCCCCGTGATCCCAGGCCGCAGCCAGCCTCAGAAGCCTCACGTCCGCCTGCCCCACATCCTGAGGGAGTCGGAGAAACCGGGCCCCAGCTCCTGAGGCTGGGTGCGGCCTGGGAGACGAAGAAGCCACCTGCCCCATGATCCCAGGCTGCAGCCAGCTGGAGAAGTTGCCCAAACTGCATCCAAGGGAAGATGGAGAAGCCACCTGCCTGCGGTCCAGGTGCCAGCACCTGCAGCTGGCTGTGGCCTGGGAGACAGAGAAGCCACCCACCCCGTGGTCCCGGGCACAAGCACCTGCAGCTGGCTGTGGCCTGGGAGATGGAGAAGCCGCCCACCCCGTGGTCCCGGGCACCAGTACCTGCGGCTGGCTGTGGCCTGGGAGACAGAGAAGCCACCCACCCTGCGGTCCCGGGCACCAGCACTTGCGGTTGCAGCCCAGGTGAAGCCACCTGCCCACCATCCCCTGCGGCTGCAGCCAGCCTGGGTGCCTATGGCTGACAAGAGGGAGGGAAGCCTGGATCCCGGGTGCCTGTGGTCAGCTGGAGGAGGGAATCCTGGGTCCTGGGTGCGGGGCCAAGGCAGAGGTGATTAGGGGCAATCAAGCCAGCAGGGGAGCAGTTAGAAACGATCAGGCTGGCATGCAGAAGCAGTTAGGGGCAATCAGGCAAGCAGGCGAGCAGTTAGGAGCCAGCAGTTCTGGATTGTGAGAGGGATGTCCGACTGCCGGTTATCCCACGAGGGGTCCCAGATTGGAGAGGGTGCAGGACAGGCTGAGGGACACCCTCCCCGCCGCCCCCCTGTGCACGAATTTTGTGCACCAGGCCTCTAGTCATTCTATAAGACTGCAACTCCATGGGGGCAGAGACCAGGTCCGCTGTGTTCACCTCTGAGCCTGGTACACAGTGGACAGTCACCAAGCGCTGGCTGAGTAGAAATTATGTGAGGAAAGAAGAGTCTCAGGAATATTTTAAAATGTATAATTTATGTAACATGGACACTTGATAATATGAAAATACGTGTCTGACAAAGATATAAGGCTTAGGATGATTATTTACCTTGGACACATGGTCTTCATTTTACAACATAATTTGTCAAACAACCCTGTGCATTTAAACCATGACTTATGTAGTGGACATTTGCTGGTTACTCCTACCTGCTTTCTATGCCTTAATCACCTAATTATTTCTTCCCAGGGCCCCTATATGGGGATCCCATGTGATTCCAGAGAAGCAAGTTCTGCCTATCCCTCTGGAGGTGCCTTTTGACTTAGGCTAAGCCATTCAGTACAGTCTCCCTCTAGCCACAGTGATTACTTCAGGGATGAATCACATCATCCTCATTAACAACAACATTTTCATAGCATTTACTAAGCCCCAGGCACTGTTGTAAGCACTGCATTCGTCCATTTAATCCTCACAACAGCAGCATGAGAAAGGTGCTATGATAGTACCCCATCTATGCTACGCTGAGGTGCAAAGCTGGGAACTGTGAGCTGGGTTGGATTCTGAGCTCACACAGCTTGGCTCTGGAATCTGTGTTCCTAATGGCTCCACTGAACGGCTGGGACTCAAGCTGGTCCATCAGTGAATCCTGAGCCTCCAACCAAGAAAGTTAGAACCGTTGGCTCCCCTTGCTCTGTGTGGTGTGGACAGCAGATGTGAGTCCTGGAACAACTCCAGCATCTGATTACTTCAAGAGAAGCCAGGCTAAGTTCAAGACCAATACATGGAAGTGGCAGAGGTGAAGGGGCACAGAGAGTCAGCATCAGTTCTGGATGCTGCTTGAAATTGGTAGAAGGCAATCAACTCTATTTTAAAGGTTCATTTCAGTTGGGTTTTTGAAAGCATCTGATATTTGATTTACAAAAATTTATATATATGGATTCTTTCCTTTTTTTTTAAAAAAATCTTCATCTGAGGATATTTTTCCCATTGATTTTTTAGAGAGAGTGGAAGGGAGAGGGAGAGACAGAAACACTGATGTGTGAGAGACACATTGATTGGTTGCCTCCTCCCGCATGGCCCCGCCCCCACCACCATGCCGGGAGCCTGTAACCAAGGTACGTGCCCTTGATCAGAATCGAACCTGGGACTCTTCAGTCCTCAGGCCGACACTCTATCCACTGAGCCAAACCAGCTAGGACTACATGGATTCTTTCTTATATTTGTGTTACATGAAGACATCTGTACCTGTGAACTTCACTTATATTTGCCAGTGAACATGGTATAAATATGGAGATATTAGTAACGTTAAATCAATTATTTAGCTGAAAAGAATAGTATAAACATGATCCTAATTAACATCATACTTCTTCAATTTTCAAGAAAATATTTCTGAAATTGGGGCACCTCCTATAATTGATGGTGTCTTCAATTAATTAGCGGTTTTATTTCTTTCTTAGTGGTAAATACAATAAGTTATTAACATAATTGGTAGCATCTTAGATTCAATGTCATACAGTAATTTGATTATGGTTGGCTATATACTCCTCCTATCTACAACCCAGACTAAGCATATTAAGATTGTATATCTGCCCTGGCTGATGTGGCTCAGGTGACTGAGCATCGTTCCATGCACTGAGAGGTCACCAGTTCGATTCCCGGTCAGGGCACATGCCTGGGTTGTGGGCTTAATCCCCAGTAGGGGGTGTATAGGATGCCACCTATTGATGTTTCTCTCTGGAAGAGGCAGAGCAAAGTGGACACCTGAGCAGCCGGTGGGACCTACTGAGATGAAAATAGGGCAGCAGGTGGGAGGTGTACAGAATATCAGCATATAAAATTCTAATTGTACAAAAAGGAATACAATAAAATGTCTCCATTCTAGTCCTGTCCACCAACCACCCATAACATGACTGTTTTCAGTTTCCCTCCTGGCAACTTCTTAAGGTCAGAATCAGAAGGCTGGGTATGAGTTCAGAGGTCATCTAGTCCAGATGTTTCTTTGCCAAATGATTGTTACACTGGGTTGCTCTTTCCCTGGAATGTCACTTCAAAAGGAAGAGCAATGTATCTTTTCCAGAAGAAAGGGATGAGAAAGCAGCATGCTGGCCATGAAGATCTAGAGGCATCCCAATACGAGTCCCACGTCCCTTATTGAACAGACTGGCGTGCTGAGGCCCGGAGAGGTAACGGGACTTCTTTAAGGTCCCATGGCTAGTCTGACTTAAAATCTAAATAACTGTAGGATAACTGAGGCTAATTTCCTCATTCTTTGATGGGGTACCAGGTAAAATATGGTAGAAGCCAGGTTAGATCCTAGAAAAGGAATTCATTTTTAAATGGAGGTCAATTTCATCAGCCAAAAATTTGACAGTCTTCTTTTGCTTAATACGAAAATCAGTTTTCATTTTTAATTCATTCTTGCTCATTGTAAAAAGTTCAAACTTCCTTTTAAAAACAAATTAAAATGGACCTTTCTATTCAGATGTTTATGTAAACTGCTCTTTTTTACCTCACTGCTTACCTTGGATAACTTTCCCTGCTGTGCATATACATCCACCTCATCTTTTCTAACAGCTGCCGAATCTTACACTAGAAGCACAGACTAGAATTAATGTAACAACTCCCTCTAACTTGGACGGTTTCAAAAGCTTTAATATTCTAAACATACTATAGTATCTTTACATACATCTGTGGCTATTATTTGATAAGGGTAAGTTCCTAAATTTTGAATTCCAGGGTCAAAACTTAAATTATCGTATGCATGACAGTTTGCACTCCCGAAAGCCTGAATCCATCTACAGTTCCACCAACAATGTATCAAAATACTCATTTCACCCACTCTCACCAATCTTTGGAATCTCTCTCAATCCAACAGGCAGAAGATGTTAATTTGTTTAAAATTTTTAAAAATATCTCCCAAGGGACGACTAGACTTATCAACTAGCTCCCCTGAACTCGTTTTTGCTAGCTTGCATTTGACCAGAGAAGGGAATACTAGGGCATTGCAAAGTCATAGTTCTAAGACATGTATACGAAATACAATCTATACCAATTCATTCACCAACAAGGTGTACAAAATAAGAATTCTCAGTAAATTCCAAAACAACATTTGCATAGAGATCACAAGAATGAAGAAGCAGCTTAAGTTGCTGCCTGGGAGACGACTTCCTTTGAAATGCGGGCAATACCCTTGAGGTACTTCAATAAATGGGATCTAAGGCCTCAATACTTAGAAGAGAGGATAGCTGGTTAATGACATATATATGAAGTGAGTCAGAAGGCAGGATGGTCTTAAAAACTGGATGTGCCCGGGCACATACGCTATTAGAAAGAAAACCGAGTAAGGTGTCTGAAGAGACTAGGCAGGAGTACGATGAAACTAAACCAGGAATATTTCCCTTCAAAAACTACTCTTTCTGATGTAATCTACTTGGCAGGGTCTTCAATACTCTTTCTTGACAGGCATTAATGACGCAATGATGGATGAGGTGGCGTAATGGGGAGGCTACTAGTAAAAAATGCACCTCCCCCTTTAAAAATTATTCATAGGTAATTAGGGACAACCTTTATTATTATTATTTTTTTGGAAATATAATCTCTAGAGCAATGCTTCTCAAAGCGTGGTTCCCAATCAGCAGCATAAGCATCACCTGGGGACTTGTTAGGAATGCAAATTCCCAGGCCTAACTCCAGGCCGAAACTCTGGGGGTGGAGCTAGTGATCTGTGTCCTAACAAGTCTTCCAAGTGATTCTTCTGCATTGCCCTCGGTGTTTAGGTCATTAAATTGTTTACTTATTTTACTGTCAATGTTTTCATGACATTCTTTCCTGTTTCAAATTACAGTTAACTTTCCGAAGTTTGGAAAATACAAAAAGTATAAAAAAGGACGGAAGACATGGATTGTTTAAAGACATCTTCCTAAACAGAATATAGTGCTTTAAACAGAATTCTGTATCTGGCGTTGTGAAATGCACGTTTCAGCAATGGATGGGGGCCTGCTTTATGTGAAATCAAATCGCTTTTTCCAGGATGAGAATTCCTACAGTCCTTCACAGATGGTCTACATATTTCCATAAAATTGTATCTACTCTCAGTTTGTTTGTCATTTGACTCATCTACATAGGCTTATTATGACAAAATGTCATCTTAACCAAAGAAAATATTTTTCTAAAAAATCTCTGAAAAGAGATCAAAGGTTTTGACACAGGCTTTAAAGAGACTGTATTATGTTATGCACATGTTGAAAAACTATATGGTTTTTCTAGGGGTAGGGGCGGTGGGATGTGTTTGAATATCTTGTCAATTTATTTCTCTGCATAGTCAGAAAAAGTCTTTCTCCAAAACTCTGTGGAAGATATATGTTTATATGTTCAACTTTTTAAGAAAGTGTCAAAGTGTTATCCAAAGTGGTCGTACCATTTTACATTCCCACCAGCAGTGTATGCAAACACAAACTTTCCCTCATTCTCACCAGCACTTGGTATGGTGGTGCGGGAGCTTGGTATGGTGGCCATTCTACTAGATCTGCAGGTGTCTCTTATGGTGACTTTAATACGAATTTCCCTAATCACTAATGATGTTGAGCATCTTCTCCTGTGCTTATTTTCCATTTGTATATCTTCTGATCCAATTATTCCACTTTTTAAAAAAATTTTCAAAAGAAGTAAAATGTTCATACAAAGACATGGATCCTTGTTATAGACTGAACTGTGTCCCCGCCAAATTTATAGGTTGAATATCTAACCCCCAATGTGTCTGTATTTGGAGATGGGGCCTATAAGGAAATAATTAAGATTAAATGAAGTGATAAGGGTGGGGTCTTGATACAAAAGGTTTAGTGTCCTTATAAGAAGAAACATTGCCCTAACCGGCTTGGCTCAGTGGATAGAGCATCGGCCTGCGGACTGAAAGGTCCCAGGTTCGATTCCGGTCAAGGGCATGTACCTTGGTTGTGGGCACATCCCCAGTAGGAGGTGTGCAGGAGGCAACTGTTCGATGTTTCTCTCTCATCAATGTTTCTAACTCTCTATCCCTCTCCCTTCCTCTCTGTAAAAAAAGAAGAAGAAGAAGAAGAACAACAACAACAACAACAACAAACATCACAGAACTTGTGTTTTCCCCCACACTTCCCAACAAAGAAGCAGACACAGTGAGCTGGCAGCCACCTATAAGCCAGGAAGAGAGGTTTCACCAGAAAGCGACTATGCTGGCACCTGATTTGGACTTGCAGCATCCAAAATTGTGAGAAAATAAGTGCCTGTTGTTAAAGCCATCTAGCCTATGGTGTTTTGTTATGGCAACCTGAGCTTACTAGTACAATCCTCAGAGCAGGATTTGTAATACTTACAATATTTGTAATAGTGAAAAATTGGAAATTACTAGTACACAAATAAATGGGTAAACAATTGTTGTAGGTACATATAAATGAATACTACTGAGCAATTCAGATGGATAAACGATTGATATCCACAACATGGATAAATCTCAAATTATGCTGAGCAAAACATCCCAGACCCGCCCCCCCCCCCAAAAAAAAAAGAGTTGACAGCATGATTCCATTTGTATAACACTCTAGATAATACGGAAAATCTAGTGACCAAAAGCAGATTGGGGGTTATCAGGGAGGTGAGGTATGGCGAAGAGCAGGAGGAAGAAATCATAAAGTTACAGAAGGAAATTTTATGGGTGAAGGATATGTTCACTAGCTTGATTTTGGTGATGGTTTAATGAGTATATACATAGATCAAAATGTATCAAATTTTACTATAAATATATGCAGTTTATTGTATATCAATGGCTCATTAACACTGTTTTTATTTTAACCTGTGGAATCTTCCCATTATCTCTAGGAAACTCCAATTTTGTGTTAAATGGATTTTTTTTTTCTTTTCTCCATCCCTGATAAAGAAATGGAAAAGAAAATGCCTCACTCAGGAAAGTTTGTCACATGTACAGGGCTTCATGGCGTTGTACTTTTCATTGTGAGGAGCCTGGAACAGAATTGCTGCCTCACCCCCAAGCCCCAGCCTTTCCATCACCATTAAAGGTAAAACAAAACCCCCAGAATCAAAGGACATAAAACAGGTGGCAACAAGACTCAAAACTGGAAAATAAATGATTACACTTGGCCCTATCTTTTGTTTTTGCAAACTAAGGAGGCTCTGCTGAATATTATGATAATGAATGAAAATCTGCTATGAAAATTTTCAATCCCTTTTGGCAATTTGTGCCAGGAGTATTATATTACAGAAAAGAAAAGCCCCCACAAGCAAAGATGCTAAACCCAGAATAAATAAGGTGTCAGCTCACGTCAGGCAAAACTTGGACAACACAACCCAAAGTTGAACATAGAATTTGATTAGAAACTCAAAACCTGCTTCCATTTCACAGAAAGCCTGGAAGATAAAATAGGTTTGATTCACAGCTTTACGTCAAGTTCATACCAAACCTGGCAGATTTGTATCTCACTCTGGGGGCTGTGCTCTTCATGTTTAGATGGAGCTACTATAGCAGGGAAAAGGGCTTCCCACAGGAGGTTCTTTGTGGCAAATCACGATGGAAGGAAACTCCCTCCCAAGTCACAAACGGTTCATTTCCGTTCTACTGTGCTGCAGTTGCCAGCTTTAAAATTGTTATTATTTTATGGTTAAGGTACTATTTTTAAGGCATTTTAAGCAATTTTTTTTTTTTTTTTGAGCTTTGGTTACCTAGCTTGGAACTCAAAACTATGTCTGATGCCAAAGCTCTTGCACTTTCTAATACGAAATAGAGCGTTTTCTGGGAGGCCTACCCTCAACTCTGCTCGGCGTCCTCCCGCGTGTCTCCAGGAACCACGACGACGCGCATTGATTAACTCGACGCTGGTTCCCAGCGGGAGAGCACAGATTGCACCTGCTGCGAAGGCCCGCGCGGCCCTGCCTCTGGCTGCTCAGCTGGGGTTGTGCGTGCACGAACTCGAGGACCCACCAGGGGTCACTGCAGCCTCAGAGCTATTGTGCCCGCCAGTTCCGGACACGGCCGTCCGCGCGGAGGGCGTGGGACTTAGGGGCGCGGGAAGCCAGGGTCCTAGCAGGAAGGCGCCCGCCCTCGCGGAGCCTGCCTCCCCGTCTCCCTGGGAAACGGACGCTGCGAGAAGGGGCCGGGGCTCCGGGCGGCCTCGTGGCTCCGGCGCCTGGCGCGGTTTGCCGTGCGGACCTGTGGGCACTTCGCCATTAGACTACCTCCGCTCCGCCCTCCGCCCCCAGCCGAGACCCCGCCCAGAAGGGGCGCCCCCTGGCCGGCGGCTGGGCCCTCGCTTTGCTCCAGAGGTTTTGGCCGACGCCGGGGCCGACCCAGCAGTACCTGGGCTGCTCCCGCCCGGGGCGCCACACCTCGAGCGTCGGTGAGAACTTTCCCCGGAGCCGCCGGGGCCTGGCGCCCCAGGGCGCACCCACGCCCGCCCGCCCGCCCGCCGCCTTCCCAGCCCAGGGGCCTGGAGGCAAGTCCTTCGACTCCCCGCTTCTCTGAACCTCCCGGGGAAGCAGCCCTCCGCCGCGGCTCGGGGGATTCTCGAAGGGAGAGCTTGAACTTGGCCCTCCACGGTCCTCCGAGATGAGCTCGGGGCTCCCCACGCTGAAGCCACACGGCGCGACGAGCTGACCTCTACTCACCGGTCTCGGTAGGAACCCGCTGCCCTTTCCGACCGTCTCCGGGCTTCTGGGCGCCCGCGGATCGGGAAGGGACGATCCTTGCCACTGCCCCTGCAGTGTTGCCGGCACGTCGTGGGTGCCCGTGACACAAAGGAACAGCCTAGCGCTCCCCCGTCTGCGGACCGGGCTGGGAGTTGCGGGGTGGGATCGGAGCTGGCAGTGCGCACCCTCCGGGGACTCCGCCGGCCAGGAGGAGGTCGATGCGTCCCGGCCGCGCTCCGGTGGTGCGCGGGCGGAGGGGGCTTTAGAGCTTCTAGGAGCTTCCGAGTCCGGGGAGGGCCTCGAGCTCTCGTCCCCCCCGTCTCTTGCCGCTGGCCCCCATTGCCAGGAGACTTTTGTCGTCCCCAGGACTGCGGGAGGGGGCGCGGCGTCCCCGCCTTCGGAGGAGCCGGAGCCGCAGGATGTGCAGGGACGCGCCGCCGCGCTCCGCACCCAGTTCCGCTGGCGCTTCCCCGGCTGCTCCCGGGCGCTGATCTCCGGGCTTCTCCGCCCTCCGAGCCGCCCGCCCGCCCGCGCGGCCCTGGACCTCGCCGAGAGCGGTTCCTGCTGCCCTCGCCGCGGCGCGGACAATAAATTAATGCCTCGTGCTTGAGCGGAGGGGGCGGCTCAGCGCTTGGGGTCGCAGCTTTCTCGCCCGGCTGGAGAGCGCCGCAGCCGACATGGGCTGCTTCTGCGCTGTTCCGGAAGAATTTTACTGCGAAGTTTTGCTCCTGGATGAATCCAAGTTAACCCTCACCACCCAGCAGCAGGGCATCAAGGTAGGCACAGGCAGGGGGCGTGTTCGGGGGTTTGGCAGCCGGGCGGGCTCGGGGGGGGGGGGGGTGTCCCCGGCTTTGGGAGGGGTGTCGGGTCGCGCTGTGGGAAGGAGCCTCAGCTGGCCCCTGCGCGCAGGTAGAGGGCGGACGTGCCGGGGCGGGTTTACTTTGAGTCCCTTCCTAAAGGAAAGTAAGTTTGATGGCTCAAAGGATAGCCCACGCACCAACTCTCAGCTGCAATCCACGGTCCTGCAACGGAGGCCAGAGATCTTCTCAACACTGGCTTCCTCCTGAAGCGTCTGCGGCCTCCCCTGCAGCTCCCCAGGAGTCGCAGAATTGGATGTGTGGACTGCATACCGTGTCGGAGGCTCGATCGCCCTCGGCCTTTTCTTGATAGGATCCTTGGGAAGTAAAAGAGTTCACGCGCTGAAACACATTTTCTTGGGCGGTTGTGATGGTGTTGCCTGGCCGTGTAGTTGGGTATTGCTACGTTTGGACAGAAAATAATTTCCCTTTCCGCAAGCGAACTGGCTCCCCACGTTGAAGTAAACATTTCTCAGAGCGACTCGGTAGTAACTGCTTCTGTTTGTAGGTCGTTCAAGTGCAGTTGCTGCTGTTAGCCTGGAGAACCCAAACAAAAAGGCTGGGAGGTGGCAGAGGTCCACTTCCTTAATTTTGCTGGGTTCTTCTGTCATAGAGTTGACAACCTGACGGAGGCGGCTGCGCTCCCTCCTTTTGCCCTAGCAACGGCGTTACTACCAAGAGGTGGTGGGAATCGGGAGCGGGTGGTTTTGTTTTCTTTTCTCCTTCACTTTTAGGTCGCAGGCATTTTAGAGAACTCGGCAGCCAGTCTGGTGGAGGGAAGCGGCTCCCTCCGCCTTCCCAGTAGAGCTGGACGTCTGAGAAATCAGATTCAGGCTGGCCAGTGTCCTTTCCTAGTCTTGTCATCTCAGCAGTTAGTCCTCATGGCGTTGGTCCTGGGCATTTCCTGATGTGAGTCGGTTTTTACGTAGCTTTATGTGCTTTACAGTACTGCTCCTGGCCAGAAGCTTCAGCGTTGCTATGACCATTCTTGGTGTGTAGAATTCTCAACTCCCAGGTGTCCTTCTTTTACAAGGAAAAGGGGCAAAAATGACCCGTTAAAGCCACGAGATAAAGTTAACCCTTTCCTTTAGAAAATTGTTTTGAATATTGTGTCCCCAGTTAATTATAATTAGCGAAAGTCCATCATACTGTCATTTGCTGTATCCCTTGAAGGTCAATAAAATACTTTGGGGGAGGGGGAGGTATTCATTTTATATTTTCAACTTTTCTTTATGTTCCAAAACACCTCCTCTCCCCAAATGAAATCAGGAAAAGAACTTGCCTTGTAAGATGATGTGACATTCTTTGGTGTACTGTACAAATAAAATAGGCAGAAATGACAAATCTATGTATTTTTGATAATACATAGATTCTCTTGGGCTTGGGGATAGAAACAATTGGAAAAAGATAACAAATGATCTGATGCTGAAACAACAAAGAAATCTTTCTGAAGTGCAAAGTCTAAAGTCATCTGGAGTGTGAGCTTCCTGTTTAATCATGAAAGCGTACTCCTGTCAGCTGTGGAGCATGTACATTATTCTGTCAAGAGAGCAGTCAAGACTTGGGATCAAATGGAATAATTTTGTCAAAGAAACATGAATCAAAAATCCTGGTCCATAATTACTTTTTATAACCTGATGGTGTTTACCTTGCTTTACAAATAGGTTGAAGATTGGTGAGTGATTCAAATGCAATAGCAACTTTATAATGCTGTAATGTTGGATAGATGCCATTTAAATAAACAATAATTTAAGCAGGTTTTTGTTGAAAGTAATCATTTTGCAACAGGCTTGGCCTCTTTTAGTGTCACAAAAGCATGCCACAATTATTTTGATGGCCATATGTGTAACACAGATGTCTGCTGAAGTTAACCACGTTATCTGTAACTACCATCCTATATAATAAAGAGCTAATATGCAAATGGTCGTCACGCCCTTGCACCCTCATGCCCTCGCGCCAGGGGACCGGGGGACCTGAGGCCGCGCCCCCCGCTCGGCGGGGCTTAATGGGGGACCTGAGGCTGCGCCCCCTGCCCAACACCAGGCCGGGGGTCCTGAGGCTGCGCCCCCTCACCCTGCGGGGCTTGATGGGGGTGGGGCCAGCCAGGTCTGGGTCTCGCATGATTTCGAGGTGTGCACGGGTGTGTGGGGACTTGACTCTGGGTCCCGCGGCACACCCCAGATTCTGACAGGAGGGAGATTTTCATATACATTTTGCTAATTTTCTTTCATCTCTGACACTTCTATTATAGAGAAAGGGCAAATAGCAATATTAAAATATTTCCTCTAATTAACTCCCTTTTAGTGTGCACAAATTTCGTGCACTGGGCCACTAGTGCTATCATAAAATGCATGTGTTAAGCACCTATCTACTTGTGGTAGGTACTAAATTAAACACATATGCATATTTGTGTTTAATATATTAATAATGACCATTCTTGGTGTACAGAATTATCAATTCCCAGGTGTCATTCTTTTACAAGAAAAAGGGGCAAAATGACCAGCTTCCCGAATGTAGAAGATATTCAAATATTGAATGAATATATATATAGTTTGTATATTATTATCCTGTACATACCTGGCATTTTAAAACTCTTACTTTAGTTCATAAGTGAAATAGTCAACAATTACTTTAAAGTTAATAGTATAATAGTTGCTATTATAGTGGTCTCCTCCTGCTATAGTACAATTGATAATTTTGATTATCACTAATTAAAGTCAAAGTTAAGCATACGTCAATTAGCCTATTTTCCCCATAAAAAATAGAAAAATCTTTTTATTTTTCAAAAGTATCCTATATAATAAAAGCCTAATATGCTAAGTGTTTGACCATTCATTCGACTGGTCGCTATGACATGCACTGACCACCAGGGGGCAGACATTCTGACCTGTAGGTTAGCTTGCTGTTGGGGTCCGGCTGATCGGGACTGGGTGAGACGGGCTGGACATGCCCTGGAGCCCTCCCATGGTCCCTACCTGGTCCTGATCGTGCACT
Organism: Cnephaeus nilssonii; assembly: GCF_951640355.1. NCBI lineage: Eukaryota > Metazoa > Chordata > Mammalia > Chiroptera > Vespertilionidae > Cnephaeus > Cnephaeus nilssonii. The sequence continues at coordinate 49,795,251 of NC_137073.1, forward strand.
AGTGGGGTCCCTTGGCCTGGCCTGCGCCCTCTTGCAATCCGGGACCCCTTGGGGGATGTCGGAGAGCCAGTTTCGGCTGATCCCCGCAGGCCAGTGCACCGGGCCTCTAGTTTCCTAATAATTAATTTGAGATGACCCTTTTGTCCGTTCTATCTCAAATGAAATGAAGACAGCTAATTTTGCATTAAAATTATATTCACATATTTCATCCCTTAATGGAAGGAGTTTTACTGATTCCTGATAGTTACTTAAGAATTTGTTTGTATTACTCTTATAATAATTCCTGTGAGTTAAAAAGGATTAATTTAAGTAGGAGTGTGAGAGAAGCTTTATAAAACTTTTTTTTCCTTGTGTACCATTTTGAAAAACACTCTTTGGACTTAAGTGCCAAATTACAAAGTTGGTTATGAAGTGATTTTCTGCAATTTAGATCAAAGATTTCATCGACTTTAGGAAAAAATTGGTGTTTGTTCCCATCTGGGAAAGCAATTCAGTTTGAAGACAGTAGTTACACATCTTATATGTTAAGAACTTAAATGGGAAGTGTTTTCTTTTTTTTAATTAAAAAATAATCAGCCCTTGCCCTAGGCAGTTTGGCTCAGTGTATAGAGCATCAGTCTGTGGACCAAAGGGTCCCAGGTTCGATTCCAGTCAAGGGCAAGTACCGTATTTTCCGGCGTATAAGACGACTTTTTAACCCAGGAAAATCTTATACGTCGAGTCGTCGTATACGCCGGAAAATACGGTACTCAGGACAGACCTCTGGGATAACACCAGTGGACCAGTCTAGCAGATACTTACTGTATTTTCTGGCATATAAGACGACTGGGCGTATAAGATTTTCCTGGGTTAAAAAGTCGTCTTATACGCCGGAAAATACGGTATCCTGGTTGCAGGCTCCTCCCTGGCCCAGGCCTTGGTCGGGGCTCATGGAGGAGGCAACCAATCAATGTGTTTCTCTCACATTGATGTTTCTCTCTGTCTTTCCCTCTCTCTTTTACTCTCCCTAAAAATCAATGGAAAAATATCCTCAGGTGAGGATTAACAAAAAAAGAAAACCAAAAATAATCAGCCCATTCTGCGTGGCTCAGTGGTGGAGTGTTGACCTAATAACCAGGAGGTCATGGTTTGATTCTGGTCAGAGACATGCCCAGGTTGTGGGCTCCATCCCCAGTAGGGAGCATGCAGGAGGCAGCCAATCAATGATTCTCTCTCATCATTGATGTTTCTATCTCTCCCTTCCTCTCTTCCAATAAAAAATATATATTTTTAAACAAATCACATTTCTAGTTATAAAAACAGTTATGGGGATGTAAAGTGCAGCATAAGGAATACAGTCAATCCTACTATAATAATTGTACTAGTATATGGTGTCAGATGGGTACTAGACTTATTGGGGCGATTACTTCGTACGTTATATAAATGTCTAATCACTGTGTTGTACCCCTGAGGTTAATACAATATTCTGTGTCAACTGTAATTGAAAAATTTAAAAATCAGAAAAATAAAACATATCTTTGTATTCAGACTAATGTTATGTAGAAACTTGCCTTCTTAACTTGCTTTAGAGGTAATCTCACCTTGAAAACAGGAAGCCTTTTTCATGCAATTTGTAGTTTGAGTCCTATCCAAGATTTAAAAACCCAGGTTTATATAAACTGGAAGCTATGGTTGTGTGTTGAGCCCCACAATAGCTTCTAGCTGTTTGTTCTCTGCTGCCATCTCTGTTGTTTATTCAAGTTAAGACTTTCTGCTGTGGTTGGTCTCTTGGTTTTTTGAGTAATGTTTGTTCAGGGAAACTTTTGTTATGTCCTTTGTAGTTCTTTGTCCTGGTGGAGGTAGAGAGCTTTCTTTCTGTTCTCTTTAGAAGCAAAACTTTATGTGGCTCAGACTACCTTTATAGATTGCCATTTGATTAGCAAAGATTTTCGGAGGGGGGGAAAAGATCACAAGGTTTGATTATAAATTTAGTTTTGAAAATTGCTGGTGCAAATATGACCTAGATTAGTATTTTCATTTCAGTAAAATTTTAGTCCTCTGAGTAGTAATATAATAACCACTGAAGTGCTCATTTCCCCCCTCAGACTATTTGACTAAATGAAACCAATATAATAGCAAGATGGAAATTCCGTTCACTTTTTTAAGGCTTTATTGAGATACTAGAGGCTCGCTGCACGAAATTCGTGTACGGGTAGGGTCTCTAGGCCTGGCCAGTGATTAGGGCCGATCTGTGGGGTGACTGGCGGAGCGATTGGGGTCCCCCACGGCACCTGCTTTGGCCAGCCTGGCACCGCCTGCTCACCAGCCTTGCCCGCCCCCCCCCCCCCCCCCCCCCCCCCACCGCTGGTTGCCTTCCTCTGCGGGGCGACTAGGGGGGTGATCAGGGAGCCCCTGCTGGCACCTGCCTTGGCTGGCCTGGGGCCTGCGGGCTGGGGCAACTCCTGCATAGAGTGTCTGCCCCTTGGTGGTCAGTGCACGTCATAGCGACTGGTCCTTCTGCCTGTCGTTCCGCCATTTGGTAGATTTGCATATTAGGCTTTTATTACATAGGATACCATACAATTCACACAGTTAAAGTGTACACAGTTCATTTGTTAACTTTTAAATGAAGTTATTTTCTAATCCTGAGTTTCCTGAGGGAATATTGTGAGTTTTGATGCTTTGATCAGAAGCTTCCTAAAAAACTAGAAAACCAATTAGTAGGTGGGAGCTTAAATTATATTCCTCTCGATTACCGAGAAGTGTGATTTTCGTCCCATTTGGACTGGTAAAGAAAAATCTAAGAAGACTGGGAAAAAGTGAAAAGCAACAGTTCTTCACAAATCGCATTATGTAAATACCTATATATTTGATATCAACCACATAAGTAGAGAGTCAGAGACCTTATATACATAGATTGAAGCTAGTAATCATACACCAGCATTTTCGTTAATGTAAGATTGCCTGGGGGTTCTTGATTGCTTAGTAAGTTACATGTGACTGGGATAGAGGTAGGTACCCCTCTGCTCCACGGCATCTAGATTTCTAGAATTCAAGTATGATATTCGTATTTTGGCTGTTTAAGATGACCTAGTATATAAATGCTTCCTCAAATTATTTTTGTTTTTAAAAAAATATTTAAAGTATTTTTTAGCTTATTGAGGTATAATTGATAAATGACATTGTAATATAAAGTGTCCAAGCTGATGATTTGATATATATATATATATATATATATATATATATATATATGCATTGTAAAAGGACCCCACCAAGTTAACACATCCATCACCTCACATATGTATTATTTTTTAATGTGTGTGTGTGGTGTTTTTTATTTCAAAGAGAGGAAGGGAGAAGGAAATAGAAACATCAATGATGAGAGAGAATCATTGATTGGCTGCCTCCTGCACGTCCCATATTGGGATTGAGCCTGCAACCTGGGCATGTGCCCTGACCGGAATTGAATCGTTACCTTCTGGTTCATGGGGTGATGCTCAACCACTGAGCAACACCAGCTGGGCTATTATCTTTTTTGTTGTCGTTATTGAGAACCCTAAGTTGTATTCTCATAGCAAATTTCAGTTATGCAGTATAGCACTATCAAATATAGTAACCATGTTGTACATTAGCTCCTCAGAGCTTAAGTGCCCCCTCAATTTTACAAGAAGTTTTTTTTTCTTAAAAAATTATTAAAAATACTTTTTATCATTCCTGGTTTGAAAGTGTTTAAAAATAATTTAATGGGGAGAGCATTGTTACCTCCAGCAGCTAGCTAATGGCTGCCCTTCTCCAGGTATTTATAATTTCCTTAACTGAAGGTGGACCACACTTTTTGCAGCCCCATTAATATAATTATTCTTGAATTCTATAATGTTTAGCTTGAACTAACTTTGAGCTAGGCTGGAACAAATGCAGAGCGCTTGTTGCTTTTGAACATTGATGGTGTCTAAGCCCATTTGGGCTGCTATAACAAAATGCCACAGACTGAGTGACTTGCAAACAAGATAAATTTCTCTCTCGTAGTTCTAGAGGCTGGAAATCTGAGATGAGGATGCCAGCGTGGCCAGGTGAGGGCCCTCTTCCCGGTTGAAAGCTTCTTGTAGCCTCACATGGCAGAAGGGCGAGGGAGCTTTGCTGGGCTGGTCCTTTTTCATAGGGGCACGAATCCCAAAGACCCCACCTCCTATTGGAGATTAAGTTTCCAAACATGTGAATTTGGGGGAGGGGGTAGACACAAACATTCGGAGTTAAATTTAAATTGCAGGTACAAAAGCCCAGTCTCTCCATTAGCCATGTGGACAGCGGTTTGCTCTTTTTAATAAGCCACTTATAAACAAGATGGGAAGCTCATGTTTTCTTCGGTAGCTTGCATCAGATTGTATCTCAGAATAAGGCCAGACAGTCCTTTGTTGTGGTAGGCTGTTCTGTCCATTGTGAGATACTGAATAGTACCCCCAGCCTCTAGCCACGAGCTGCCAGTCATTCTCCTTGCCCAGATGTTGCCAAATGTCTCCGATGGGCAAAATCACCTTCGGTTGAGAACCATTGCCGTAGAGACTAACAGCTTCCTTTATTCTTGTGTGTTTGGTGCTCAGCCTTTTGCACTGGATGCAGGCTAACTTTTGGTGGTCTTCCTTTTTTCTTTTTTTGGGGGGCAGTCATGTACCTTATATATACTGTACATCAGTGAAAACAATATATGTCAGTGTCTTTAACTTGCTTAATATTCTAATACTAGGAGCAATATAATAAGTGATTAAAAGCATGGGCTCTGGAATCAGACCAGCTGGGTTTAAATTTTCACCCCACTGATGACTTACTAGCTGTGGGACTTTCAGAAAGATAGTTATCTTCTCCAAATCTCAGTCTCTCCAACTGTAAAATGATGCTTTCTTCATCCCGTCCTTCTTCTTCTTTTAGTGACTCGTTTCTTCTACAGATAAAGTCCAAACTTCATAGTTTATGTTAGCACCCTGCCTGATGTAGCCCTTCTCTGTGCACATGTGGCTCTGCCTGGTCTCCCAAACATACCAGACTCTCCCATGCCTTTATGCATGGGGTTCCCACTGAGTGGGAGTACCCTTTTGCCTTTCCCTAAGCACGCACTCATCTGAACTCATCCTTTTGACACTTCAATCATGTGTCCCATCTGCTAGAAAGCCTTCAGCACAACCCGACCAGGCAGAGTTAAGCGCTTGTCAGTGCTTCCCACACATCCTGTTACAGCACATATCACACTGCAGGCATTCTTTCTGGGCACATCTGTCTCCTCCATCAGCCTGCCAGCCCCTACCTGGGATCTGCAGCAGCCAGAGCTGCGTGCCTCATGTAATAGAAGCTTCTTAGCTATCGTTTGAATGGAGGAATGATTGGGAGTGTTGCAGTTGGAAAAGGCCATATTGAAAATCTTCTGGATAATGAGGATCATTACATTTTTACTAGAAGAGATCCCAGAATTAGGTGAATCTCACTGCGAAAAATCTGTTGCCAAGATACTCTAGTTTTTATATGGATAATGGGTAGGAAATGAGATGGTGCCATGGATGGTGCATGTAACACATGGAAACGCTGTCGAGCAGCTGTTTCGGAAAACACGAGCCACACCATTTTTGTATTGTGGAGGTAGCTACGAGTCTTTCTTTTTCTCTCTTCTTGGAAAACATAACTTGCCCCTTACAACTTGAGAGTCTTTTGGAAGAAGGGCCTATTTCAAGAATGGAGAACAGGTTCTCATGCTTCAGCTGCTTTTCTTCCTTGTCTCCTACTCTATGAACCGTCTGAGAAAGTGTCTGTTGGTTTTGCAGTGTGGGTTTACACAACCTTGGTGTAATTTTTAATTGTGCTGTATCATCCATTTTATTCTTGAAGCTACATAAACCTCTTTTGACACTGCTCTAAGGCTTAATGGAAAAAACAGTGTCAATAAATTAAATGTTGTTTTTTTTATGACAAATGATAAGTTTTTCATTCTGATGCACAGTGTATTTTTCTGCAGGCCTACTATAAACGTGGCAGGTCAGATATAAGATTTGCCATGGCCCCTCTAGCGTTTCTGAGATTGATTGCTTTGGCCAAGCTTTGTCTCCAATATTTTAGCCATAAGTAAAGCCCTTAAGTAAGACTCCGGGTCAGCCTGCTTTGGGTTGTAATGACTATAAATGACTATACCTGCTATTTGCTTCTGCCTCATCAGATTTCTTCTAATGCTCCTATATTAAGATTAACTAGGTATCTATTATTACTTGTTTAGGTATAGACTAGGTGTTTTTAGATCAGGAGACGCCAGTTTAGTTTGTGACTCAAAAAGCCTGTAACTACACTTCAGAGAGTCTATCATTCTCAAAAAGGGGGATTGCATTCCTGTGCCCTCTCAGCCATGTGTGTATTTCCAGCTTTGTTTTGTTTTTAAAGTGGAACAGTCACTCTTCTTTAATGCTGCCTATTGTTAATAATCAATTTCTCTGTAACTGAGCACTCTTGCCAAGAAATTCCTAATAATCACTGAAGACATGAAAGGGCCTGGCAGGGCTTGCAAACGCGTGAGCAGTTTGTTTTCAGGGAGGTTGACATGCCTAAAGGGAGGTAGAACAAGAGAGATGGTGGCAGGCTAGGAAAACCGAGAGGTGCCGAGTGCTAGCCCCCACGGAGATCACCAAAAGGTCAGATGGCAGGGCAGGAATCAGCGAACCGAGACCGAAGAGGAAACCAAATGCAACAGGAGATTGTTGAGCAACATCACGTACAGGAGAAAGCACAGTCGTAATGCTGAGAGTTCCTCACTCTGTGAGGATGGTGTCCCAGAAGTTGGTGAGAAAGGGCCTTGTTCAGAATACAGTTTTCCATGTAGTGTGACATGAGAGAGGGTCATGAGCTAGCCCCCCGAGACCATCTGAGTGTTTAAACCACTCGGGTCCCACCTTGCTCTTCATTTAGAGCTGTGTTTGAGAAGCAGACGGGAGCCTCTGCTGCCTTAGTGGTCACTTGTCAAAACTGGTTTTTCTCTATCATCCTCACTGCTCCCACTTCAGCCCAGGCCCTCACACTTCACACCTAAACCAGCCTCCTAACCGGGGTGCTGTGTGCTCACGTTCAGTCTCTCTTGCCCCGCTACCCCGGCCCTGCGTTTAAATCCTGGTCTGCCATGCAGTCATTGGTCTTGTGATTAGTCAGATGACTCCTCTTGGAACCTTCTTCATTTATAAATTGAGGAGCCTGATACCTGCCTCATAGGATGATTGTAAGAATTTGATAAAAGAATTTAGGCACATAGGATAAGAGGTGCCCAATAAAAAATAGCTATTATTACGTATGGTCTATTATTTGCTAATAAATGCGTCCTAAATTCTAGTTTGGGGTATCTGATCTCCCACCCCTGCCCAGAGAGAGGCTGGCTCTCTGAGGGGCATGGGTGGCTGTTAGAAGTGAGGGAGCATGATGGTTTGATGTTCATAGAGACTAGTGACATGCACTCCTGTGTTTTTTTTCTAAGAGTTTTATGGCATTCGCTCTCACATTTAGGTCTATGACCCATTTGTCATTCATTTCCATGTGGATAGCCAGTTGTCTCAGCTCATTTGTTGAAAGGACCATTTTCTCCCCATTGAATTGTCTTGATACCCTTACTAAAAACCAGTTGACAATAAGATTCATTTCTGGTCTCTCAGTTCTACTCCATGCCTATCTTTATGCATCTTGTTTATGTTTACTAGTTCCTTAGTACTGGGTGTGTGTGTAATTCAGCAGAGAAAGTACTCCCAGTTAAAACAGATTTAACATTTAGTATTTTGAGAAACTTAAATATAGCAGGCTAATTTTTAAGTTGATAATTTTGTATGGCCCGGGAATGATGTTATAAATATTCAAATGGTCCTTGCCAGCAAACATTGTTTTACCCACTGTTCAATCCTTAAGAACCAGTGCCAGGCACATGGTGGTGCTCAGTGAATTTTAGATATGCTGCTGCTATTGCTTTGGTAACTTGAAACCTTGAATATATTTCCAAAAACTTTTCTACATAAGCTTTGAGTGTTGCTAATTACATTGTGGAAAGGATTTGCCTTTGGTTCTTGCAGACTCTTTCTGTAAATTCCTTGGTGGAGGACTGGGAAAAGTATATTTGTATATGTTTTATGAATAACAGTTTTGATAGGTGAAGGTGTAGCACAGGGGTGGGGAACATCTGGCCCAAGGGCAATAGAAGGCCCGTAAAATCATTTGGTCTGGCCCGGCCAAAGCACTAGGGGTGAGTTAATTAAATGTTTGACCAAACATAGCAGGCTAATTTGTGTGTGTGTGTGTGTGTGTGTGTGTGTGTGTGTGTGTGTGTGATTTATTTATTTATTTATTTTTTAGCAGGCTAATTTTTAAGTTGATAATTTCGTATGGCTTGAGAATGATGTTATAAATATTCAAATGGTTCTTGGCAGAAAAAAGGTTCCCCACCCCGGGAGCATGTTAGGAATCTGTTACCTTGAAGCATTGAGAAATTGCTAGAGATTTTTCCTATAGAGTGTTTTCCTCCTAGGAAAATAATTTAGTTCTAAAACACATACACCCTCCCCCACCCTTCATGACTTCCTTTCAACCATGAACTTCCAGGATTCCCAGAAGGATTGCAGGTTAAAGCCTACGTTACAATGACGGCTTTATGGAATTGGACTAACATTCCCTATGACTGAGGGAAATTGTAGCAATTCTTAGTGGTACTGAAGTTGGCATATTATAAGCTTTACAGCTTTGTCTGGATTGTACATTCTAAATGTCTGTGGTATTCAAACACCTGAAAACCCCACTAGATGTTCAGGCTACAGGCAGTACATTTTCCCTCTGTGGAGAAAATCCCATTAGTGCCATAGCATGACAAAATCTTCCACACAAACTAGTGTCTACTTGCCATTGCTTTTTCTTGCCAGCCACTCATTCTTTTGCCTGATAGTTCAGTTGTCTGATTCTCTGCACCAGACCCATGTGTGGTCACATGCCCTTAGTCATTTCGGTCCCATGATGCTGCCTGAGAATGCAGCAGACACAGGGGGAGAATGTGGAAGAGAAGACATAAATTACAACCAATTGGATTTCACTTATAACGAAAATTCGATCTGGCATTGGAATCATCTAATTCTCCCATTCTCCTGATGAGGGAACGGGGACCCAGTGAGCGGCAGTGATGGGCCAGAGCCCAGCACGTGATTCTAGAATAGAACCCTGGCTCTTGGTTTCCCACCTGGTCGTTTTCTCAGTGCTTACCCACCTTCACTTTCTTTGCAGCATGCCAGGGAGGAAGGCTGAGAGCTGATTAGAGAGGGAGAGGTCAGAATTTGTTGAAAATCATTTAGGTTTACTGCTAATCCCATCTCCTCCCAGGCTCCCAACCTCTTCCTGTTTCCTCCCCACTCTTCCTCTTAAATCAAGTCTTTATAGGCCTAGGACCTGACCTGATCTGATTATTTTCTGCAGTCTTGGCATTTGTATTTGTAGAATTCTTTCTGGGTAGATTATATGAGGAGAGATTCTTTTGTCTCAGGGAATCATTTATTTATTTATTTATTTATTTATTTATTTATTTATTTTATTTTCCTCCAATTTAGAAAAGAGTTTGCCTATGGGGAACTTCTTTTCAGAACAATGTTTATTGCATTGCATTTTAATTTTTTGAAAACGCGTGTTGATCTAAAAGGTCTAGAATTTATTTAGCTTCAGAGCTCATATCACTCAGTTTTTCCATGGTCTTTATTTTGTAAAGTCCATATCTGAATTCTTACAACTCCATCCTAAATCTCTCTCCAGGAAAGAAAATTAAAAACTGATTAGTGACCCTTTTTATTGCTCTGGGGAGGGTGCGATAAAAGAAAGCAGAAAGGTACAATTGCTCTTTCCTTGAAAGGTTTCAGGCGGGCCAGTCATCAGGAGGCCAATAGATCTTTTCCCCTGATGATGATTATTTCGTGCTTCTGCTACTGTTTACACGGGCACTGGAGGATGTGCAAAATTTCCAGATTCCTCAGAGAGCCAGCTTCTTTTTCTTTCAGATGCACACTGTGTTTACAGCATGTTCTAGGGCAATTATTTGATAATAAATAGGTTTTGCGTGTGAGGGTTTAAAGGGACTCTAGGCCAAGGCTATGTATCTGTAATTGGAGGTATGGATTTGTGAACTCAATTCTACAATAATTTATTCAGAGCTTGTTGTGTTCCTGGGAGCATCCAGGTTTCTGGTGGGGGTGATGAAAAAGAGGGGAGATTCTTATTTGTAAGAAGTTTAATTTTTAAGTGGAAAGGTTTAGTTATAAAATAGAGTACAATACAAGACGATTTATATCAAGTATTGGGTTATATTGTGGAAATCCTAAGAGCTACAAAAATTCTGAAAAGAAATCCTTAATCAGGAAACGTGTTTTAGGAAAACTGAATACAGGTTCTCAGTGCCTTATCTGAAACCCCTAGGCCCGGGTGTGTTCTAAGATTCAAATTTTTTTCAGATTCCAGCAAGGTGATGTGGTATATATACAATTCATTACACAGTATCTCTGGCCAGGACTGGGTGGTACTTTCTAAAACAAGCATATTAATATTCATACAGCTCATCAACTGTATATCCACAATACGTGGGGATAAATAGAGACTCTTAACTAGCCTCACCATCCCCAGATGACCTGGGCATAGCTTAAGTGCAACCTCCTGAGAGACCCTGAACCAGAATCCTCCGGTTAAGCCGCTCCTGGATCCCAGAACCACAGGATCTGGAGGTGAGTTTGTTCCTTTAATCTGCTAAGTTTGGATATAACCTGCCACATAGCAATAGATAACTAATACTGGGACAAAATCTGTTATAACCTGGCATAAGGCTACTTAGAGTTTCTATTTATCCCCGCTTGTTGTGGATATACAGTTGATGAGCTGCATGAATATTAATTTGCTTGTTTTAGAAAGTACCACCCCAGTCCCGGCCAGAGATATTGTGTAATGAATGGTATATATGCCACATCACCTTGCTGGAATCTGCTTTTTAAAAAAAAAAAAAAATTTTTATGTCACCCTTCATTTACAGCTCTTCAAAAATTTGGAGGACATAGCTGAGAATAAATCCCTTTTCATTTCTGGTGGTATGGTTGTCAGCTTGCCTGTTCAAGCATAAAAAGCTAAGTTCAATTTAGATAATCTTGGTCACTTGATGAAGATATATTTTTTTAAAAAGGAAGCTTAGATTTGGGGAACTGGGAGAATTTACTCATTAAAATTCCTTGTAGGAGTAAATTATGAGTAAAAAATGAAGATTTGCAATTTTTCTGTTAATTTCAGTGATGAAGACACTGAGTTTATTATGATGTAGTCTTTGTAAGAATCAGAAGAGCCTTGTTTTGAGTCTCAAGAGATCTTTAATAAATCATTATTTCCTAGCCGCTTTGTCCCACAAACCCTGAAGAACTTTCCCTTAGACTGCCTTGAAGCCATTCCTTGCACCCGGGAGAGCAGGCTGTGACGGTGTCATGGAAACATCAGTATTGACACAGGCATGATGGGGACTCCCAAAGAGCAAGGCTGTAAAGGAAACCAGACCCCAGGCTGACAGCACATCAGGTTCCTCAGGTCACACATTTCCTTTGTGAGTGATGGTGAAGAAACTTGGGCTTCTTGTATGTTTTCAGGTTAAAAATCCTTGAGTTTTCCTCCTACTTGAAAATGCTGTACCGTGTGTGTGTGTGTGTGTGTGTGTGTGTGTGTGTGTGTGTGTGTGTGTGTGTAGGAGAAAGCAGCTAAGTGACCTAACATTTAAATGTCATTTTAACATTCGGGTCAGTTGTGTGGTCAGTTGTGTTTCAGAGTAAATACTACATGACTGAACTGCTCTCCAGGAAACCATTATCTCCCTTTTAAATACTGTTTTTAAAAGATGAGGAGTATTTTTGTCCCGAAACAACGTTTTCTTAACGTGTTAAAATAGGGGCAACTGAGAACAGGTGTGTATATTTAACAAGATGTACTGGTACCTTGCTTTACTGAAGACATTATTTTATTGAAAAGTTTCATTGTAAATTGATTTGTGCTTTGCAATGCTTCCCATCTAGTGTCATTGAGAAGTTGAAAACAACACGGGGATGTTTTTTCCCCCCAGGGGGAGGGTGGTGATTTTTGTGCTAAATCACTTAGTTTGCTGGGTCTTCCCTGCACTTTTTCACTTGCTGCTGTCACTGCTGCATTGACCAAAGCCATGTTCCCAACAAAGACCGCTGTGGTTTTCAGCACAAAGCAGAAGACAGGCACGACTCTGTTTTGGTTTTACCAGTGTGCTTTTCACCTTTGTTCTCAAATGGTTAGATAACCTTGTGCTTTCTGCTTGATGTTAGGGTGGCAAAGTGACAAAAAATGCACCATTTCTTCCCACGTTTAATAAATTCTCCTTCTCTGAGTGGAATCCATGGCTTATTAGACATGCCAAGTTGTTAGTTTTCTAAGCATGTTCAACCAAAAACGATGAGCAGAAATGGCTTAAATTGACTGGGGTATTTTGTGTCTCACTGGGTACATTTGTCAAAGAGTTTGGCTCTCATTTGGCTAATCTTTTCTCCAAGGACGAAGATTCATTAACACTGCTTGTTTAGATTTTGTCAGATTCCTATTGCAGGCTGAGAAAAGGAGTAGAGTCAGTAAGAACCAAAATATGTAGAAACACCTGTAATTTTTATACTCACAGATTTTACTCTTCCCCATAAATGACAACTTTTGGGGTGGGAATAAAGCACATGCAGTCTTCATGTATATTTGCTATTGCTTGGTTCTGGTGGTGTCAGTGTATGCAGGAGCAACATTAACAAATTCTTCAAAATTAACCAGACAACCTTGGCTGAAAAATAGTTTCCTTCTACCTAGGAACTTGGAGTTCATAACTGAGGAAAGGATTCTGCACACCTGGGTAGTGAACATGTTAAGTGTTTGATACAAGCATTTGAACATTAGGATGAATAGCTGAGCTGCCTTCTAGCTCTGGAAGTCTCATGGGTTGTATCTACAGTGGCTGTGGTGACAGGGGCTAGTCGTCAAACCTCAAGACTGTTTATGGTTTATCTAGTCTGGAGCCACAATCAACTTTTCATTCCTCAGGCTTCACAGATTACTGTGGCTTTTTCAGTGCCCCCTCATAGAGTAGACAGAGTCCAGAAAAAACAATCACATTTTCTCTTTTCAACTACTTGAGCAATTGATTTGGTAGGGAAGGAGGCTGTTTGTTCTTTTTCAGATTCAGGAGCATTTTGATTTTTTAATTACTCCAATTATTTTATTTTATTTTCTTCTTTAAAGCTACTTCATGGAGTAAGACCATATGTAATTAAATGGTTGGCCGTAAGAAAATGTAAGCCAGTCAATTCAGTGGAAGTTTTAACAGTGCTTACCATTCACCCAGATGGTTTATAGCTTTGTCATTCCTGACACCCAGTGGTGTTCAGTAAATGTTAACGCCTTTTCTTTCTTCTCCACTGTAGTCAGCCTGTTATGGGGAATGCAAAATGAACATAAAAGAAATTATGGAACAGTTAAATCTAGAGTAGGACTGTAAGTGTGATAGTGAAGTGTGAGAGGTGAGGGTCTCATGGAGAAGAGCGTTTTGATTTTGACTTTGAAGATGAAGTGGACTTGCCCGACCATGGTGGTTGAGTGGTTGAGTGTTGACCTATGAACCAGGAGGTCACGGTTCAATTCCCAGTCAGGGCACATGCCCATGTTGTGGGCTCGATCCTCAGTGTGGGGTGTGCAGGGGGCAGCCAATCAATAATTCTCTCTCATCATTGATGTTTCTATCTCTCTTTCCCTCTCAAATCAATGAAAAAAAAATATATATATACATACATATATAAAAGAATAAGTGGACTTGAGATATCCAGAAAGTGAGGAGGTTGCCCAGTGGAAATCCTGGGACAGTGAGAAACTGGCTGAACCTGGAGGCAGAGGGAAAATCACATTGCATCCGGTTGGTGTTATTCCATAAGGGAGGGACTTGACAACCATGAAGAGGAGTTAAGACCTGGAGTGTGGTAAGTCTAAGAGGAGAATCCCGGTGGTATTTTATGAAGGTAACTGGCAGTTAGCACTGTAGGTTGGATTAGAGCGAGGGGAGCCTGGAATCTGCCGTTAGTGGTCAGGTGAGGAGAGCTGGGCTTCACCTGTGGAGTGAAGGAAAAAACGGACAGGAAGGGCATTTGAGACAGTCATTCATTAAACAAATAGATTTTGAGAGCCTTCCAGGTGGTAGGCCTGGGCCCTGGATGCAGTGGTGAGGCCAACTGACACAGTCCTACGACTAATTCTAGCATTGTTGAACGCATCAAATCAGATAATACATTTAATTGCCTATTGTACAGTTTCAATTTTACAAAGTCCATTTGTTTTTAAAAGTGCCTTAAAAATGCCAATGCAAATCTGTCCTAATACAGGGAAATAAAAATTTTGACCAAAATCAATTTCTCATATTCGAAACTCTTAGAGCTTTGCTTTTTAAATTACTTTATTTTCCCTCCACTCTGTGCTCTGATCCTCCTGCTAAGTCTCAGACATTTGTGTCTTAGTTCTCTCCAGGGATAAGAAGTTACTTTAGCATAAGTTCACAGCTCATTAAATTAATTTAAGAACCAACTGCTTCAGAGGCCCACAAACCAATAATTCACTCTTAAGTGTGTGTTTACATCTGAGAACAGGAACAGGAGCTACAAGGGGAGGGTCCCAGGGCTCTTCAGGCCCCTCACCATCCTGCTCTCTTTTCCTGGGTCCAGCCAAGATGCCCTGTGGAAGATGGACTCCAGCTGTTTCATATACAGTGCCATTTACAGATAATGCATATTGGACATTGTGGAAACTTTCTAAATTTGCACTTTGGAAGACTTAGTGATAAATATTATTTTGCAACTCAAAGGAAAATTTGCAAATTATTTAACATAGTTTAAAAAAATACTGCCACTCGGTAAGCAACTCTATGAATAGTCTATTCCAGGCAGTCTGACACTTGTTTTATAGTGGCAGTTGATATTGAAAGTGGCGAGAAGGCTTTGGAGCCCTGCTGGAAGCTGGGGTGTCCTGTAGGGATGGTCATCTGGATGGTTTCAGGGAGGGCACCTGTGCTGGATGTGTCAGCATCAGGCACCAGGGGTTCATGCAGCTGCTTTAATCCCCGATTGAAGCTGGAGCTGCCAAGTTAGCAGCCGTGACAGTCTCCTAGGGAGACTGAGCAGAGTTACCAGGCTGTCTGAGTGGCGAGGCCAGTGAGGGTCTCAGATTCTGAGCTTTACCCTGTGCGGTGCAGGACCCTTAAGGGCACATGCTGACGGAGCTGAAGGGCGGCGGACAGCCTCAGGTCTTCCTCCCCAGTCTTCTGTCCTCCTGGGGTCTGGATGGCTGCATCTTGGCAGAATCTTGGTGCTTTTAGGCCGTCATTATCCTGGTGGGAAGGGCGCTCTCCCCTCTGGGCGCTTGGCTTTTGTGTCAGATGTGTGGCCCATTATCTTTGGGGCTATCCTTATGGACACACACACTCAAGATATCCAGGTGGCAGTTGGCACTTTTCCACATGTTCTTCTTTTCATAGTTCTTTTAAATTGATTTTTAGAGGGGGAGAGAGAGAAACATCGACTGGAGAGTGAAACATTGATCACTGCCTCCTTCATGCCACCCACCGGGGACTGAGCCTGAAACCTGGGCATGTGTCCCAACTGGAAATAAAATTCACAACCCTTTGGTGCATGGGATGACATCCAACCACCGGAGCCGCACCAGCCAGGGCTTTTCATAGCCTTTTCAGCTAAAGCAGGGACCCACTGGAAGGCTCTGTCAATGGAGAGCAGTGTCGAGTGAGGTAGCAGAAGGGAACGGTTTGACTACTATCTTGTATGTTGGTTTTCCCTTAACTTCAATTGCTTTTACTTCTTGCAGGAGAGTCACTTGCTGTTCCCATCGAGCCTCTCCAGCTACTGCCTTCCGCTCTCATGTCTATAGTATCTTTCTTTACTATCCAATCAAAGTAACTGGAAACTATAACCTTAATTTTGAGATGTGTGTATATGTATGATCCTAAATATAGGATGAAAAAGAAAGTTGATATCAGATTAATTTTAAAACTTTATTTCTACAGTATATTTTGAAGTTAGTGCTCAGTCCAATCTCTTACATCTTTTGCAGATCAGAGCCTGACAGATTGTTAAAAGTAACCATCATTTATTGGATTAAAACAACCTGGAAATTTCAATTACCCAGAAAACCCCATTCCCTGAGCATCCTTTTAAATCAATATTGGGGCATATAGATGAACTCAGAAGTCTCTGTCTTCCTTAAAATAATTACTGTAGATGGGGAAGCCTTTTAAAATCTATCAAAATCAACGTTATTAATTTTTAAGCTAATAACATTTATTACTGAAGGTTTGATATACCATTGGAAATAATTTAGGATCAGAAAGGAGTAATTTGCTGTAATGACATTTTATGTGAGATTTGAGCAATTTTATGGGCTGGGTTTATGAGACCAGTACTACAGAGGCTGTTTATTCACTGTACATTTCTAGGATTTAACATATGATGCTCCTTAGTGGGTGATAGTGCCTTTGTCAGATCTTAGTGCAAACAGATGTGGGTATTAAAGACATGACCATCAGGCTGAGAGAATGCAAGGCATTGCTTCATTTCATTATGCTTAAAAGCTTTTTTTTTATTATTGATTTCAGAGAGGAAGGAAGAGGGAGAGAGAGAGAAACATCAATGATGACAGAGACCCCCTGCACGCCCCCTACTGGGGATCGAGCCCACAACCTGGGCATGTGCCCTGACTTGGAGTTGAACCGTGGCCTTTTGGTTCATAGGTCAGTGCTCAACCACTGAGACACACTGGCTGGGCCCATTATGCTTTTTAAAAATATGAAACACTAGGGTTGAATTTTTTATTAAGCTACCTAAAAATATGTGAAATTGGAAGAGCTAATTAAGCCATATTAAACAATTAATTAATTAACAATGAGCTCACAACTTAAGTATTTCAGACAGTAAAGCTTATAGAGGGAAAAAGAAATAAGGTCCTAATTGCAAAGAAATCAGTACATTTTGCCCATGTTATTTTCACAAATTCTACCAATTTGAACATTTACCAGGAGCTTGTGAGATTGGAGCTTCATCATCTCTGAGTGATATATACTTGAAGATTTGAGAAATACAAACCACTTACAATTTTTATTGGTGAGGTTGGATATTACCCATTTCTGTTTCCATCTTTTGAGATTTGTTTTTTGTGTCCTTTAGTCTATTGCGGTCTCTCTTAAGATCGTATCGATTTGATGCTGCCACCCCTCTCTCACTTAGACTATAATTTAAGTCTTTTAATATCAATGAGGAGATAATTTCAGTGAATGAAAAGACAGAGACTGGTCAATGGGATTTTTAACTGACTGTGTTTGGCTTTAGGTAATGTGGTTTATTTTTCTCCCAGAATAACAAGTCTGGAGGTTGGCAGTTCACGGTTGTTTCAGGGTTCAGCAGCATAGGGTTCTGGATTGGCTTTCCTGTGAGTTTCTTGTGTTTTTTTTTTGTCATAGTTGCCTGGGGGTGGATAAAACTTGTTACCAACTCTGGGATTCTGCACTCTCTCTCATGGTTTTCTGTACTCCCAGACTTAATAATACCCTTTATTAGACGTTTTCCAAATTAACCCAAGTTGAGTTCACTATGTGTTTCTTACTGAGGTTCTGACTGATACTGGTTATGTCTCTTTTTTAAAAAATATACATACTTTTATTTATTTCAGAGAGGAAGGGAGAGAGAGGGAGAGATTGAAACATCAATGATGGGAGAGAATCATTGATTGGCCGCCTTCTGCACCCCCCAACACTGGGGATCGAGCCCGCAACCTGGGCATGTGCCCCCAACTGGAATTGAACCCAGGACCTTTCAGTCTGCAGTCCAACACTCTATCCACTGAGCCTCTGATTCTATTTTACTCACCAGTTTATTCTGTTCATTAGATTACTTATTTGTTTATTTTGATTTTTAGATTCAATTGTTGATAGGTATGTATTTATTGCCATTTTGTTGTTCATATTTTTTATCTTTTTCTTTTTCTTCTTCCTCATCTTAAAGAATACCCTTCAACATCTCATATAATACTAGTTTGGTAGTGATGAACTCCTTTAGCTTTTTCTTTTGTGAAATTCTTTATCTGACCTTCAATTCTAAATGATAGTTTTGCTGGGTAGAGTAATCTTGGTTGTCAGTCCTTGCTATTCATCACTTTGAATATTTATTGCCACTCCCTTCTAGCCTGCATAGTTTCTGTTGAGAAATCAGCTGATAGTCGTATGGGCATTCCCTTGTAGGTAACTAACTGCTTTTCTCTTGCTGCTTTTAAAATTCTCTCTTTGTCTTTAGCCCTTGACATTTTAATTATGATGTGTCTTGGTATGGTCCTCTATGAGTTCCTCTTGTTTGGGACTCTGTGCTTCCTGGGGGGAAGTTTTTTGTCATTATTTCTTCAAATAGGTTTTCAATACCTTGCTCTCTGTCTTCTTCTGGCACCCCCATAATGTGAATGTTGGTATACTTGAAGTTGTCCCAGAGGCTCCTTACACTGTCTTCACATTTTTGGATTCTTTTTCTTTTTGTTCTTCTGGTTGGGTGTTTTTTGCTTCCTCATATTTCAAACAGTTCATTTGATTCTCAGAATTCTTTACTGTTGAATACCTGAATATTAGTCTTTATTTTAGTCAGTGTATACTTAGATTCTGACTGGTCCTTTTCCATTTTTTGGAGGTTTCTAGAAGATTCTTGAGTAACCTTTTAACTGTGGTTTTGAACTTTATATCCAGTAGTTTGCTTTCTTCCATTTCTTTCATTTGTGACATGTTTCTTTGTCTCTGCATTTTGGCTGCTCTCCTGTGTTTGTTTCTATGTATTGGTATCAGGGACCAGCCTGACGGTTGAACTGGGCTGAGGTAGGGAGGTGGGAATTGAGAAAAGAAAGAAAGAGAGGACAGCGGGATCGGGAGGGCTGCGAGTCTTCGAGAGACTGCGGCTCCTTTATTGACTACGCAATGAGGAATGTACTCTCTGTTCTTCTTAATCTCTAAGATAAAGCAGGAGGCCAAATTCTCGGTAAATATTTACAGACTTCTGATAAGCTATGAATGGTCTCTCTTATTCTACTCATCTGCTGACAATAGGAATGTGCCATCAAAACAAGTTAGATCAAAACAAGTCAGGAACACTGCATCAGCTTACACCCAGTCTCCAACATATTGGGTAGAGCTTCTATGTCTCCTTGAGTTGGTAGAGTGGCCTTGTGTAGAAAGTGTTGTATAGGGCCCAGTGGCTCAGCCTCCCCAGTCACCTGAGCTGGGAGTTCTAGGTGCACCCCTGTGTGGATTGTGAGCACAGTCTTGTTGTGGTTGAGACTTGATTGCTGTTGGTGTCACTGGGAGGAATTGACCTCCAGGCCAAATATCTATGAGGACCAGCTGTGACTACAGTGGGAGAGCTGCTATGCAGGAGACACCCCTATGGAGCAGGACTTGCTTCAGTGGGGCTTTGGTGCTCGCTGAGTCTGCCCCTTGTGTGTGTTGCTTATGGATGTGAAGAGTTGTAATCTGGTATGGTCTGACACTGACCACTGGGTACACTGGCTTTTGGGTTTCCAGGGAGGTTCAAAGTGAGCCACTGCCTGGGGCCACCCAGCATGAGCTACAGAGAGAGCTGCAGGTTCCTCTTTGTATCAGGTTTGGAAGTGCCCAGATGAAGCCCAGCTATGAAACAAGGCAGGCTGGTGCTGGTGCCAGATCTTGGGCCTTTTATTGATAGGTTTGGGACCCAGCTGCAGCTTGTTTGAGAGATGTTAGTCTGAGCAAGGACAGGCCATTCATATGCAAAAGCTGCTGCTCACAGCCTGGGTGGGGTTGGAAATTGGATGAGGCGGGGTCTTAGGGAATCACCAGGGCCGAGCAAACAGAAATGGCTGCCAGTTAGCCCTGCTACTTGGGAGGTCCCAGCATAGGACAATGATCCTTGTGAGCACCTCTGTCTTGGAGAAAACTGCCCCTGAGTTCCTGCCCCTATGCCAGACAATCCAGTTCCTCATATGTATCTGTAATCCCCAGAGCCTTGCCCTGTGCTGGAGCTCAGAGGAAGTGGGAGCTTGTAAGTTCAGTTCATGCGCTGGCCTTTTAAGAGGAACAGCTGGCTCTCCCAGCAGCCTCTGTGTCACTGAGCCCCGGTCTGCACTGGTTTTTACAGTAGTTCTTACTGCCCGTAGGGATTCCTTTTCCCCCACTCTGGGACCCTGGGCTGGGGGTCTGGTGTGGGGCTGGGATCCCTTGCTCCACAGAGTGGCCTCTGCAGAGACGATCTCTCTCCCGATTAAAAAAGCGGCACAGGTGGGTGCGGACCAGCCTGTTCCCCACCTTTGCACCTCCTACCAGTCTCAGTGTGCTTTCTTTTTTACCTCTCTAGTTGTAGAACTTCTACTCAGCCATCTTTCCAGCGGTTCTGGATGATGGTTGTTCTGTATTTTAGTTGTAATTTGATGTGGTTATGGGAGGCGGTGAGTACAGGCATTTACCTATGCAGCCATCTTCTCCCTGTCTTATTTTTTGAATCTTGAAACACATCTGTTTGTGAAAACTTGATGGCATGTACTGGCTCTCTATAAGAAAGAGTATTTGAATCATCTGGGGGACGTTTTCAAAACATCAGTGTCCTCTGGGTGAATGAGGTCTGTGTTTCCCTCTCCTTTCTTTTGGTTGAGTTCTGTGTGCAAAGAATCTGTGTCTGTGTGTAGGAGCAGGTGTGTCTCTGACCAGTTTTGATACCGAGTTTGTACCAGCATCAGAAAATTTATTTGGGGACATTTCAGTCTTTTTTTCTGTGCTTTGTAATAGATTATGTAACCACAGACTTACTGTTCTTCGAAAGTTGGAAAGGATACATGTGAAACTATCTAAAATTAGAGTCTTTGTTTTTTCTATTTTTGAGATTATTTGGTGGTAATTTTCTTGAATATACCAATTATTAGGGAAGGTTTTCTGTAAGTTCCCACATTTTTATCCCTTAGTCAAAGAATTTTCAAGTGGTAGCTTTGTGGATGAGAAAAATTAAACATCTATGGTCGATTCCTATCTATCTTTATAGTTATTTTAACATTATTTTTATAGAATGTCATCAATAAAGTTATAACAACTAAGCAATATTTTGTTAATGAGAAACATTATTTTAGTAGAATTATAGTTTTATTGAATAAGTAGGGAGAGAGGAGGCATTATATATGTTTAAATATAGATAAGTAGATACTTTTGTACAATTTTCTTACTGGTCCTTAGTTGTTTTCAGTCACTTCTTAGTGTAACTGTGTGGTGTGTTTTTTTCTCAGGATTTTGTAGCATAGATTCATGTTGAGACCCGCTTAGCTACTACTGTCTGGTCCCTGGCTCCTGCACTGTATTCTGAGACTAGGGCTGTGTTCTCTACTAGGGAGGACACTTTTGATTACATAGTAATTCTCCTTCAGGTCACAATGATCACTCTGCTCAGAAGAGTAGATTCAATTTTGACTCTAAATTTTGTGCTCCTACTTAAGCTCATAAAATAGAGAAATTGTATGGCTTTTATTTTCCTTAATAGACTCTTCTTAAATTCAACTAGGTCAGTGCTTTGAGCCAAAGGCAGCTCCAATTGCCGTTCTTAGGTCTAATAGAATTACAGTGACTAATCATACTTTGGCAAAAGTGATTGGTTCTAGATTTGGACGGGTTCCATTAAGCAGTTATCTTGATGACTCTCATCTTAAATGAATGTATTGTGCCTTTGGGTGAGCCTGAGATCATTGCCTCTCTCAAGTTAGTATGGGAAATGCTGCCTATAGCTTTTAAGAATGGCTGGGTGTCATCTAAGAGTAGATGGTCTTCCCGTGAAGTTTGCTGCTGTTTAGACCTCGTCCTCCTGTTACAGGTGAGAAAGTAGGAGTGATTATGCATGTGAACATTTCCATGTTTCTCTTATTCTCAATGATGGACAGATTCCCAGTATGGTTGAGTGTGTTGTCCTGGCCCCAGCTCCTGCTCCCCTCCTCTTCCTGGCATTTCTTCAGCCTCCAGTCTGGCCTTCGTCTTCCTCACTTTTATTTCATCAAAACTTGTCCTTACAAAAGATGACAGACCTTCATTCTTTTTTCAAACTTCATTTGTGAGATACAAGGATTGTTTTGTAATGAAAGAATTCTAGGTGTTCAGAATATGTAGAGAAAATATTTTGACACTGCTGTTTAATAGCTTTATTTCATGCGAGGAAGTGCTCAAACTTTTCTCATTATTAATTTTAAGAGGAAGATTCTAAGTGTGTGAGGGGAGATGTGTATGTTGCTTTGCCTCACTTAATGCCCACTGAAAACCGGTGGGCTGCTTTGGCTCCCCCAGTTGTCTGTCCCTCCAAGACAGTGTCAGCAGAGACGACAAGGAAGCACTGATTCGGTGCTAGCCCAGGAGTTCGTGCACGCACACCTGTACACTCCTGTGCACCTGTACATTCCTGCACACACCCAATCCACAGAAGAATGAGTAGGATTTACAGGGAGCACATCATGGTAGAATGGTTTCCAAATTGATTCACTGATGCAAAAATATAGTATTGGTCAAAATTAGACTTTAAACCCCCCCCACAAACCCTTTAGGAAGGCTCCGCCATGAGGAAGCTGTTCTACCAGCCATTAAACATAGCCCATGTTTCCTCTTGTTTTGGAACAGTTACTGTATGTTCAGTTGAGCCTTGGGCAACAAAGGAGGCTTGTGTTTAGAGGCTTTGTGTTGTACAAAAAGAACACACTTGAATACGAGGCTCAGGCTCAGTGTATTGAAGCCCACCTAAGAGAAGCACCCAGGACCCGAGACTGAGGGAATGGGAATGTCCTGTGGAATTCATTCTCTCTCTCTCTCTCTCTCTCTCTCTCTCTCTCTCTCTGTCTCTGTCTCTGTCTCTGTCTCTATTTCTCTCAAGTTCATCTAGTTCAATTTGCATAAGTTAAATGCTGTATGCTCTTTGACCCAGACAACCTGGCATGCTTAGGAGTGACCACGGTTTTGTACAAATCAATTTCTACAATCATGAGAGGAAACCGACATAATTTTTACCAAGATGTGATGCCGAAGGTCACGTGCCTTGACAAATGAATGTTGTAAAGTATCAGAATGAGGTTTTCCCTCTCTGGAGAGCTTTCAGTTCAGGATGGGTTTGCACCTTTCCATATTGAAATGAATTTCATAATGAGTTACAGGGATTCTTATGTCTGGGGACGTGTTAAGGACTGTACTTGTTGATAGAAAGTGAAGATTGCAATTTTTTCCTTTTGTTTTTGGACTTGGTAATTGTAGATTCAGAATTTTCCAAGAGTGAATTGAGTCACAGCAAATGTTTTCTTGTCCTAAATACACTGTAGAGTAATGTCCTATTTTGTCCTCCCCAAAACTTGAAAATTGGATTTGTTGTAATATGAAAAATGAGTTAGCAGTACATAGTGATTCCCCCCCAATTCATATGAGGATATTAGTCTGAAAGACAGCACTGGAATGGTTGTGGAACTAGGCAGAGGGATATTTAAACACTTAGCATCTTTCTCTGAAGAGCTAGAAGATAACAAAGCAAAGCAAATAACAGCGTAGAAAGTGGTCACTCTCGGCTGTGGCATGTCATAGGCGTGATAGCTCATATTAAGTGTCACCAGGGAAATAATTGGTCTTGGCAAGGCTGCAGAGTGCCTCTTCTTCATTGAATAAAATTAGTTAGGTTGCCGGGACTCATGAATTATGGATGAAATGCTAGAGCTAAAAATGGCCAGTAAATAAAGATCTGGAACACCCGTAAAGGTCACGTCCATGCACTTGCTGTTTCCTTAGTGCTTCGGTCAGGGTTCATGTGCCGTGAGCCAGTAGCCTTTTTTGTTTAATTAAACTTTTTATTTAGAGATAAATTCACGTGTAGTTTTAAGCAATAATAGAGAGAGATCCCGTGGCCCTGTAACTGTTTTTCCTCAAAGGTACTTTCTTGCAAAACGTTAATACAGTATCACAACAGGATGTTGACCTTGATGCACTTCCTGGAGGGCCAAGATACAGAGCGTTTCCATCACCCGAAGGATTCCTCAGACTCCCGTTTGCAGCTGCACCCACTCCTCTGCCTCTTCACCTCTGCTCAAACTGGTACCCACTAATCTGTCGTTTTATTTCAAGAACGTTGTATCCGTGGAATCCTATCTTTTGAATTGGCTTTTCTCACTCGGCATAATTCTCTGGAGACTCAGCCAGGTTTTTGCATATGTCAGTATTTATTCCTGAGCAGTATCCCGTGCTATGGATATACCACATCCAGCGTGGTTACTCGCTCAACTGCTGAAGGACGTCTGGATTGTCTACAGTTTTTGGCTTTCTGAATAAAGCTGCTATAGATACTCACACATACGTTTTATGTATGAAAATTTTTATTTCCCTGGGATAAATACTGAAGAGTGCAATTAGCAGTTTCATGTTTAGTTTTTTTAAGAAGCTGCAAAACTGTTTTTCCAAAGTGGCTATAACAGGTTATAGTCCCACCAGCAGTGTATGAATGACTCAGTTTCTTTGTAGCTCCTCAGCCACTATTTGTTTTTTTTCCAGCTATTTTGTTAGGCATGTAGTGATATCTCATTGTAGTTTTAATTTGCATTTCCCCAATGGCTAATTATGTGGAATATTTTCATGTACTTATTTGCTATCTGTATAGTCTTGTTGATGAAGTGTCTCTGCTGATGTTCTAAATGGATTGTTTTTCTACTGTTGAGTTCTGAGAGTTTTATTTTTTTAACTTTATTTTTATTGTTGACACTATTACAGATGTTCCCTCCTTTGCCCACCTCCACCCAGTCCCCTACCCCCTTCCCTCTGCCCATCATCACACTGTTGTCTGTGTCCACCATGGTCTATGCATATATGCTCTTCGGCTAACCCTTTCATCTTCTTTCATCCAATCCCATCCCTCCTCCAGCTGTCAGTCTGTTCCCTGTATCCATGCCTCTATTTTGATTTTGTCAGTTAATTTTTTTCCATGAAAATTCTTTATATAGCCTATATACTAGTCCTTTGTTTGAATATGTAGTTTGCAAATATTTTCTATCAGTTTATATGTTATGCTTTCTTTTTATCCTTTATACAGAACATTTTGCAGATAGAAATGATTAATTTTGATGAAATCTATCAGTTTTTGCTTTGATTAATGCTTTCCATGTCTAGTCAAAGCCAACCCTTGGACTCAGTCATCTTGCCCCTTCTTCTTAACCTAACCCCTTGGAGACACAGCCATTGTCAATCAGCCCCCACGATGTAGCTCCCCTCTAGGGATTCTCATGGTTCACACTCCTTCAGAAAGTCAAATTAAATCCACAAAACCAAAGGCAAGTTACAGTGAACAGGCACTAGGACACCACAGGCCGGTATACAGCTGGTTAGTGTCCCGTGGGATCCTTCTACCAAACCAATTACCCAACCTGCACCAGCCCAGACCTGCACAGTCCTGTCTGGCCCAGCAATGAACCTGCTTGAAGGGCCTGAGGAACATGCCGGCATTTCCCCCAGTTCATCTAGCTTATTTCTAATAGCAACTTGAAGGATTTTTATCATGGCTGCTTTAAAGTTTCTGTCAATTCTAAAACATCTGTCATCTTGCTGTTGGAATCTGTTGATTGTATTTTTGCATTCAGTTTGAGATCTTCCTGGTTCTTGGTATGATGAGTGGTTTTCGATCAAAACTTAGACATTTTTGTACTCTATTATGAGACTCTGGATCTCATTTAAACCTTCTGTTTTTGACACCACTCCAGCAGGGGAAGGGGAGAGTTGTCACCTGGGGGTGGCTTCGGTGTTCCACCATCACTCTGGGGCTTTCACATTTCTTTAGCATCCTCTCCGCAGTGGTTCTCAACCCTCTCTGCCCATTAAAGCCATCCATTGGAGCTATATCACAGCGATCTCTTCCTCCACCCTGGGATTTTGATTCAGTTGGCCTGGAGTGGAGCTTAGGCAGGTATTTTTTAAAAGCTTCCCAGGTAAGTGTTAATGCGCAGCTAGAGTTGAGAGACAGTACTCTGCAGACAAAGAGGACCTGGATGCTGGACATCACATTATGGATCCCTACATTTTTAAAAGCCTTGGTCTCAGACTCAGAGTTTTGCGTATATCCATTCCCAGAGGGGTCGAGATGTGACTAGCCACAGGATAAACGTGGCCCATCTTCCTGGAGTGCCAGATTTGCCTGATACAAAAATCATGTTTCAAATTTCCTTGCCAAAAAAAAAGGCCTAAAAGTCAAAACAGATCTTTTGTAGAATAGAATGTAAAACTTGCGTGCATTCTTAAAGGAAAAGATAAACAGGTGGGATTCTAGAGAAAGCTCCTATTCATGGTGAGCCCCAACCCAAGGCTCTCCTACTGGGGTGACTTCGGTGGAACTGTTTTGAGATGCACCATGAAGGCCCGGGAGGCAAAATACTGCTGTCTGAGTGATGTTTATAACTCTTATTGTTATGTAACCTAGGTGACTGGATAATGTGATGTTTTATAGTATGAAACAGTTTTACCTAAAAGCCTTTACCATCTTTTATCATCTTCAGCTGTCAGAATACTCATCCCCCTGAATACTGATATTTCTTCGCTTTTTATTTTTGGTCTGGAGCTCTGGGTGATGAGAGTCCCATGGCTCTGGAATTTGCAACGCAGGAAACACTTCTGTTCATTCTTAGAAGGTTAAACCAGGGAACTGTGGGATAATGAGAACTTTCTCAGCCTTTTTGTTTCCACTCCCAATCACTGTCAGCGTAGATGAGCTCCGTTCTCTACGGCCACGGTTTGTAACACCAGTTAATAGACTTGTTGGGGACCTGTTTATTCCATGGGGATGCTTCTGACATTTGAAGAATGCCATTTCTCTGTAAATTGAGCACTCCTTCCCACACTAATGATTCTCTTTGTGGGAAGTTCTCCCAGAAGATAGGTGCTTTCTCCCCTGCAGGGGTGCACTCTTGCAGAACTGACAAGTGTGTGCACGAGTGGCTCTCTTTTACCGTATAGTCATTGAAAAATGAATGTTTTCTCTCCACGTTTGGTTTTATGGAAGCGATCCAAAGCTTGATGAAAGTAAACTCACGTGATTCCAGCACCTATAGAATAGAAACCATATAAACCCTTCCCATCAGCATCCCTCCATTAAAATATAAAAGTTGGATACTATCTTTAAATTGAGTCGTGGACCTTTCGGTGGTGGTTGACTGCAGTGGTTTCATTTTATCCCCGAAACACATGACTTTGAAGCTGGACTGCAGAAACAACACACACAGCTCATGAGGTTGAGAGCATACAGAAGTGCGGGGACCATGGGCAGACTGCCTGGGTTCTGATCCTGCGTCTGCCCCTTGCTAGCCAGGCACGTGACTTAACTTTTCTGTATCTCAGTTCTCCCTTCTTTAAAGAGGGGATGAGGTTTTTATGGAGATGTCATGAGTTAATACACTGAAAACTCTAAAACAGGACATGGACTATAACAACGAATGAATTAGCTATTTGTATTGTTTTAATGGATACAAAATGCATCCAGTTCCTGCAAACTTTGCATCTAAGTGAAAAGAAATTACAGTTGATTTCTCTGCATAGTAACCAGAGTGAATTGTATTACATGTGGATTTGGAGCCAGGCAGCTTCTTAAAAATTCTTTAGCGGCTTCCATTACACTTTGAATAAATCCAAGCTTTTTACCATGGCCCACTAAGACCTGTAAGATGCCTGAGATATGAACTGGTTCTTTCCCATTCTTTCCAGTTCCATCTGTTATTGATCTCCTTCGTGAGGCATCTCCAGCCACTCAAGGGCTTTCCTTTCTCCAGTGCTTCCTCCACTTTCCTGCTTTAGTTTAGGGCCTTTGCACTGAGTGTTGCCTGCGCCTGGAAGGTTTCCCTCCTCTCATGACTAGTGCACGCTCAACTCAGACATCCCCTCCTGAAAGGGCTTTCCTTGACTCTCTGCTTATTTTCTTTCAATAACTATCATGATCAATAGTTATGAATTTTTTTTGCTGGCTTATTGCCCCCTCCCTCTACTAGAAGATAAACTCCATGAGGGAGGTGTTGCCGACTGATTTAAACCAGTCTGGTCTTCCGGCATTGTTGGATTCTTTTGGTCAGTATTGGTAGCCTGTAGAATATAGATATAGGTAGGTGCTATGCATTCCTTCCTACACTCTCTTGCTCCCAGCTGGTAAATTACACTGAAAACAATTTCTGGTCTTTTAAAAAATACATATTTTTATTTATTTCAGAGAGGAAGGGAGAGGGATAGAGAGATAGAAACATCAATGATGAGAGAGAACCATGACCTCTTGGTTCCTAGGTCAGCACTCAACCACTGAGCCATGCCGGCTGGGTCAATGTCTGGTCTTAATGCAGGGTTACAGTGACTTACTAGCAAGCAGGCACAATAATGAGCCACCTGCAGTCTCCTCTCTCTGAACGAGTCCCACTCTCTGTCCTTGGGCCCCCGGAGTAGTTCTAGCAGGGAAGTGCAGGTGCAGTGAGGACGTGCTCATGAGGAAACCATCCGGCTGTGACTGGGTTCAGGCTGCAGTCTAAGGCCTGAGAGACGTGGGACTGGTTCCAGAGCCTGAGGGCCGCCCTGCAGGTGTCAGGTGCTCGGCCTGGCCAGATCTTTCATGTCTTGTTCTTGCAGAGATGGTGGAATCTGTGCAATCTTAACCAGCCACATAGCTTGGACACCACTCATACATGCTGCAAATGAAAATTACCTTTGTTAATTAACAAAGCTTTTGTTGTATTTTAAAATAATGGCATTTAAAGTGCTAAGCATGAGTGTGAAACAAATAGCAGTGCTTGAAATGCCAGGGTGTCTGTAAGTCTTAATATGAAAATACACATGCAATATGCATTGTTTATACCACAGTTTTCCCGAATTACAGAAATGTAATAGATAGGGACCTTGTCTGTTTTATGTCCTGCAGTATGTCCATCACTTAAAATATTTCTTAGTTCATGATAGGTGTTTCATGAATGAATAAAATTATTTCTGGCAGAAAAAAAAATCTGTGTTCTAAACAATGAACTCACAAACTTTTGGAGTAAAATTGATTTTTATTTTATTTTTTTAGCAAAACTGATTTTTAAGTTGATGATTTGTAGCTTGAAAAAATCAACCTTTTTCTAGAAATCCATGAATATTTTTATTTCATCTTAATCAAGTTGATTTGGTTATCAATCATAATGTCTGATTTTATTAGAAGATTTTGTGAATATGGGAAATGAGCACATCCATTGCTATTCATATGCTGAAAAAATGCTGTGAAAATGACAAAAAATATTTTTTAAAGAAAAAATATCCTTAATATTCAAGAAAGATATAGAAAGCCATGGACAGATGAAAACCGCAGGGATTCCTGAAAGAGGGAAAAGTTGCAAGTTCTGTAAAGACACAGAAATGAGTAAGAGCAGGAGCAGAGGAGTGCTGCAGGGGACACAGTTCTGCAGACCTGGAGCCCAGAGCTGGGAAGCAGCAGAAGCAGGTCAGTGCCCTGCAGGTCGGCGCCCTTGGGTGCTCATCAGAGACTAATGCAGAGCCGGGAGGCCAGGGAGCCTTTCCCAGGAGTCAGTGGCTTTTGCTTCAGGCTAAAGTGGGCCTAGGGGTCAGTGCCCAGGTGTCACTGTGTTCCACTAGAAAGGTTGCAACTCCCGAGATGATAAGCTGCCCCACCTCCTTGACAGCATTTTGTCGTCTCCTAGCAACTTCCAGTGGCAGGTTTGTACTTCCTCAATATTTCTTCAGATATACATGGAGATAAAACAACTCTCATAAGGGTTTTGTAAATATTAAATAAGTGAATGGAAAAAATACCCAGCATAGCACACGGTGCTCATTATAAATAAGTGTTAATTGAGCCCCAACTTTGTAAATGGTGTGTATTCAGTGCCATATAGATATAAGTGAGTACTATGAGGCATTGCCTCTCAAGTAGTGAAACACATATGAATGAATTAATTTAGCTTTTTGTGGCTGTCATTTCATGAGCCATATTTCTTAACATTAAACTAGGATAATTTTGTCATAAATTATCATTTAATAAAAATACAGCATGTGAAAATAAAGTCACACGATTTATGGCTATTACAAGTAAACTCCTAAATACACACATATGTTATTGATTCATTAAAGAAATACCATGTCTAGCCTTGGCCCCATGTGGCTTGGTTGGAGCATCATCCCATACACCAAAAAGATGGTGGTTTCAATTCCTACTCAGGGCACATACCTAAGTTTTGGGTTCAGTCCCTGGTCTTGGCATGTATGGGAGACAAGCGATTGATCTCTCTCTCTCCTTTCCCTTCCTCTCTTAAAAGAAAAAAAGAGAAAAGAAAAGAAATGCCGTGTCTAGATCTGATTATGTAGCTACTAGAGGCCCAGTGTACGAATTCGTGCACGGGTGGGGTCTGGCTGGCCCGGCCCCAATCGGGAAGAGGAGACGGCAGGAGGTTGGCCGGCTGGCCCACCCCAATCGGGGCCCAATCAGGGCCAGCCCTGTCGAGGTGGAGGGGCTGTGGGCGATTGGCCGGTGGGCCCTGCCCCCGATTGGGGTGGGGGGCCAATTGGGGGTGGGACCAGCCATGGGGAGGGGCTGTGGGTGGGGGGCCGGCTGGCTCCGCCCCTGATCGGTGTGTGTGGGGCAGATCAGGGGTGGGGCCAGCTGTGGGGAGGGGCTGTGGGTGGTAGCCACTGGCTTTGCCCTTGATTGGAGTGGGGGGGGTGGCTGGTCTGGGGTGGAGCTGGCTGGGGGTAGGGGCCTCAGGCCGATCGGGGTGTGGGGCTGATCAGGGTTGCGGCCAGCCATGGGGAGGGGCTGTGGGTGGTGGGCCGGCCAGGGTAGGGGGGGCTGCTCAGGGGCCAGTGGCCAGGGGGAGGGGCTGTGGGTGGTTGGCTGGCTGGCCCCGCCCCCAGTTGGTGTGAGGGCGATTGGGGGTGGGCCAGCTGGGGGGGAGAGGGCGTGGGCAGTTGGCCAGCCGGCCCTGCCCCTGATCAGAGTGGGGGGACTGATCGGGGGTGGAGTTGGCTGGTGGGAGGGGCCGTTGGCCGATTGGGTGGTGGGGGCCCATCAGGGGCGGGGCCAGCCATGGGAGGGGCTGTAGGAGGTTGGCCAGCTGGCCCCACCCCCTGTTGGGGTAAGGGGGGCGATCAGGGGTGGGGCTGGCTGGGGGGAGGGGCTGCGGGCCAATCACAGTGGTGGGGGCCCATCAGGGGCGGGGCCTACTGGGGGGAGGGACTGTGGGAGGTTGGCCGCCAGCTCCACCCATGATGGGGCTGGTTCTCTGGCCGCAGTAGGCGTAATAGCGACTGGTCGTTCCGGTCATTACAGTGTTCCTGTTGCTGGCTTTTTATATATATAGACTAGAGGCCTGGTGCACAAAATTTGTGCACGAGGGGGTCCCCTCAGCCAGCCTGCATCCTCTCCAATCCGTTACCCCTTGGGGGATGTCTGACTGCTGGTTTAGGCTGGATTCTGGGGATTGGGCCTAAACCGGTAGTCAGACATCCCTCTCACAATCCTGGACCACTGGCTCCTAATTGCTCACCTGCCTGCCTTCCTGGTCGCCCCTAACTGCCCCCCCCCCCCCCTGCTGGCCTGGTCGCTCCTAACTGCCCACCCCCCGCTGGCCTGGTCGCTCCTAACTGTCCCCCCTCCCCCCGCAGAGCTGGCCTGGTCACCCCTTACTGTCCCCCCTGCCAGCCTGGTCACCCCCAACTGCCCCTTTCTGCCGGCCTGGTCGCCCCTAACTGCCCCCCCTGCCGGCCTAGTCGCCCCACGCAGCCTGCTTGCTCATTCGTTTGGTTGTCCCTCACTAACCCCCCCTGCCGGCCTGGTTGTAGGCAGCCATCTTGTGAGGGTGTGAGGGTCAATTTGCATATAACCTCTTTATTAGATAGGATGTTTTCAAATCCCTGAACAGAAGAACATCTACAAGAGAAACAATCTTCCTTTGAAAATCTATTCAGAGTCAATGATTTATACTGACCTGCCTTTTGGTATTGTTTTGTTTGCAGTCATAATGAAGGAAAAGATAGTATTTTCAGGGCTCATCCAATTTTTTGCTTTAATAAGTCCAATTCCTTTCATTAAGAGTCTTTGAATCAGCAAATATTTCTTGTGTCTGTGTTCACTGAGAGTACAGCACTGACTAGGATGTGGTGTCTGCCCTCTGGCAGTTTGTAGTATGTTGGAGACAGCACACAAACAGGTGATTTTACTTAAGGAATCCAAGAAAGCTTTCTGGAGGAGATGTCACCTGAGACCAGAAGAGTGAACATGACTTTTTCAAGGAAAGAAAGGTACAAGGAGAATTCCAAGAAGATCAAACAACATGAACAAAGACACAGAGACAGGAAATGGCATGGGGGAAATGCATGAAGGTGACACTAATCAATTCTGTATTATTAGAGAATGAAGACCAGTAGATAATAGGTGGGACATAGGCTGCAGAAGTTGATGGGGCCTGGAAGGGGTGAACCTTTTTGTTCTATTTTCAATTAATGGAAAGATTCTTTCAAGGTTTTGACTAGGCTGGTGATAGACATTTGTGTTTTCAGTAGATTTTACAGGGCTGTGCAGGGAAGGGAAATTACGGAGGTTTGCACTAGAAACAGGAAGCCCCGTTAGGAGACTTGGCAATGGTCCGGCGAGAGACAATAAAATCTTGAACTAGTGCTTGGAAATCTGTATGGAAAGGAAGGGATGCGTTTTTTAAATATTTAGGAGATAAGACTTGAAAGATTGGGTGATGACTGGATGTTGGAAATGAAGGAGGAAGAGATCAGGATGACTCCAGATTGCTGGCCTGAGAGACTAATGGTGACCAGGGTACCATTGGAGCATGTTGAGTCTGAAACACTGGATGGCAAGCACCCTTCAAAATAGACATCTGCAGCTGGAGAAAAGACTCAGGAGCCTTCGGTGAATGATGAGAGCTAGGATTGTGGTCGTCTGCTACCACTGTCTGCTCCAAGGAGGGCGTGGAGAGAGTGAGAATGGGGGCAAAGGGACGGGGGGATGCAAGAGAATTGGAGACAGGAGTGAGAAGGCTGAGAGAAAGACAGAGGCAGTAATGAAATAGAACCAGTAGGGACAGCAGCGGTTGAGGCATGGGCAGAGAAATGCTGAGTCAGCAGAATGGTCAGGGAGACCAGAACAACCAGAAAAGAAAATCTAGCCTCATAGTAGCCATGGGAAGGAGAGGTCGGTGGTATCCAACGCGGTAGAGCAGGCCAGGAAGACATAGGCTGAGTGAGTTTGGCATGTGCAAGAAATGGGTGTCCTTTGGGAGAGCAGGTGCAGTAGAATGGTGGTTTCAGGCCTCGGCTCAAGGAAGGGAGGGAACAGGAAGTAGAGATGCAGGAAGCTAGCACACCACAGGCTCTTTCAAGTGAGAACGAAAGCAATGGAGTGGTAGCTGTAGGGACTTATGTAGGGGCCAGGGAGGCTTGTGTTGGTTATTACTAGTTGAGTGACTAAGGTGTGTATATATTATCTGGAAAGAAAGAGCAAGCCATTGGGAACAAGAAGGTGATAGAGGAGGAGAGAGGACAACAGATGGGGCAGGTACCAGAGGAGGTGGGAGGGAGTGGTATCAACTACACTTTGTAAGGAATGGCGTCAAGTAAGAGACAATTCATGCTCTAAGACGCAAAGTGAGGAGGAATCAGACTTTTACAAGGAGAGGCAAAGAGATGAGATATGTATGAAGACTTTTTTTTCATTAAAAGGCCAAACTATTCTGAAACACTTTTCATATCTATAAAGATAATAATTGAGTAATAAGATTAATAAAAGACTTAAAAGCTGCAAAATATTATTTCTTTGCTGCTTTCAAATTATTTTATGCCGTAAGTTTTTGTTTTTTTTAAGGAATTATCAGTTTATTAGGTCATATGGAAAACCAGATGGGCTGAGTCCCCAAACGGTGCCAGCCTATGCCATAAGTTTTATGAACTCTTTTCCCCTCAAAGTAGTCTTCGTACAGAGCTCTTTTGATAAGTTAAGTGCAATTGTTGACCATCTCCTAATTTTAGAAATAACAGTATTAAGTCATTTGCTTTGTATTCCTGGTAAGGTAAACATCATAGTTCATTGCCACACCACTGCAAAGATTTGATTCTGGGGGATAGTATTTGGTGTTCTTTGTTTGATGGAGTAAGAAGTTCATGGTTTGTTAAAACAGGTACTTGGGACTTTATTGACAACACAATCATAATGAAATGTAAATGTCATTCCTGTGGTCCTTCAACCTTTTATATTCTCATTGTATTTCTGAAAGGAAGAATTAGTGTTTTTATTAAATGCAAAGATATCTGCACATAGTACATTTAGTTCACGAATTTGTTCAGCGCTTACTGTGTTGCCAGTACAGTGCTTGTCTGGGAGAAGGTCAGAGGAAATAGGGAGGCATCTCCATGTCCTGGACGGAGCTGCTAATGGAACCCTGCCAGCTGGGGAACGTGGAGTGGTAGCTCCATAGAGAAGCCTGGAGCACTGAGGCAGGAGAGGAGGGCAGGGCAGGGTGGGGCTGAGGGCTGAGGGCTGAGGGCTGAGGGCCTTTCCTAGGGAGACTGATGCAAGTGGTGGTTGATAAGGGAAGATAAATCCTGTGTTTATATAAACATAGAAGCACTAGTGCCTCATTAAAGTCTCAGAGACAAGAGGTTTTATAGTCTCTTATGTAACAATTTTTTTAAAGAAATGGAGTGAAATGTAAATGAAGTTTTATTTTGGTCTCAGTCTATCAGAGTAGATTCAAGGTTCAGCACTGGAGCTTATGAAGTGTTGGGCAGGATGATCCAATGGTTAGGATCTTACTTGTTAGAACGCAGGCGCAAACTCCGTCCTGTATTGACATGGGGGTGTCAGACAGAGCTGGGTGATCAGTCTGGCTGTTGATAGAAGTCTTGGAACCTTGGTCTCCTTTGGCCCTCTCTTAAATGTGGAAAGATTAGCCTCATCGGTGTCTGTTTCTGAGGGCTCTTCAGGGTCAGGCGCAAAGGTGTGCCTGTGTGAGCTTTCCCTGCATCAGAGTCATGCTGTGACCTGTAGACAGGTGGCCTGTTTGTCCCTTGTTCAGGAATATACCTTAAGTGCCTACTGGGCGGTTTGTGTGGGACCTAAGATTGTTTCTGTAAATCCCTGCCTTCAAAGGGCTTACAGTACAAATAAGACACACGAACAAATAGCAAAATGCAAGTAGCTACATGAAGTATGTGAGCTTGGCTTGCCTTTCTTCCCGAGAACTGCATATCTGTCGTTTGCCTGTACAAATCCATTTCCCATCCTGATCCATTCTGCTCTGTGCCCTGGGACATTGACTCTTGTGGATGACATCAACTTCTTTGCCTTCTGGTCTCTTTGGTTCTGGCCAGTGGAAGGCTGTAGCAGGAGGTCAGAGGGCAGGAAGAGAGTGAGGTGGGAATGTCTGTTCCTTCATTCTCCTGTCAGGTGGCCCTTCCCCATTCACTGTTTCCCTCTGGGTTCCAGCAATGCCTTCCTCCCCTCACTCTTTCAAACCTGGTGCGGAATAGCTCCTCATGGTTGCCAATGCCAAGGAGCTGCACTATGTTGGCTTGGTTCCTCTCCCCACACCTTAGCCGACAGCTCCTTGATTACGTTCTCAGTCATTCTGTTTTCTGCTGGGACCTGACTGATCACACTTTTCATTTTCTAAAAACAATTAGAGACAGTTTACAAAAAGAAAAGGACAAATACACTACCAAAAATTTACATGCAAATACAGCATAAATGGTGTCAGAGGTGAAGAGACTATCTGAGTGAAATAGGGGAAAACACTGACATGCACTTCTACTAGAAATTGCTGAATGTGCGTACAGCTGTGTTATGTAACAGTTTACTTTTGGCCAGGAAACTTAATGTTTAAATTTTAAGACTATAAGAATAATCCGAGATACAGATAAAGCCATCTACGTTAGAAAATATAAGCCATTAGCTGAGATTTGGAGTGAGCCCTCAGACTCGATATCATTTATACTGTATTTATTGTTTCAAAAATGATGAGTTGCCTTGAGGATGGTAATGTATTGAAGAGAGGGGCAAAGACCATTGTTAATGATTACTTTAGAGAACGTTAGTTGAGTGCTGAAGACTTACCAGTTGTTCTTAAAGGTTTCATTTTTAGATGTGTCAACATTAACCTTTGTGGAATTGATATTAATGGTTAAACTGAGGTCAAGTTTTGGTTGACTTTTAAAATTAATGGTCAGTTTGTTTTATAATTCTGAAACAGGATCCTTAGTCTAATGGTAGACTAACCCATTTGGCTTGGTATTGCCAACAAGCCCAAGAATTTGAAACACTTTTCCTTGATCGGTTGGCTTAACGAGAAAGAAGAAAAAAAATGTCAACATATTAAAACATTTTTAGAATAATTTTTCTTATTTTCTCTGATACTTACCTTTACAAATTTATTGGATTTCTATTGGACCTGTAGTCTGGATAAAAGTTTTTAAAATGTAATAAGTAATTATAGAGTTCAAATAGATACTTTGGGATTTGAAACATGGTGTTATCCTTGCTAGGATATATCATCTTCACTAGGGCAGTTATTATTTTTCATTGAAAGGCCAATCTGTTCTGAAAGTTTACTTCTCATATCTGTAAAGATAATAATTGAGTAATAAGATTAATAAAAGACCTAAAAGCTACAAAAATATTGTAGCTATATCATAGTAAGGATAACTTTAAAGTGGTGTATGATATACGATGTACATTTAAAATAAACTCATTAAGGCTTTCAAAGACATTTTTTCCTACTTACCCCTGAAACAGAAGCAGAAAGTAAGTTGTTTCCAATCCAAAACTCAATCAATAATTGTTATTCCAACCATATTAAGATTAGAGAGCATAGGGAAGCGAAAGCTTTCGAAATCAGCTGTCGTAGATAATTGGTGCCTCTGGCTGTGTAGGAAGATGGCAGTTTCTCTAAGCACGCACTCAGCTGAAAATGTGATGAATTACTTTTCTCTGGTGTTCACTCTGTCTTTGTTGGACCCATTAGAGAACCTGGAAGAAAACTCTCTGGCTTCTTTAAGTAATATATGCATACACATAAATCTTTTAAAAACAATTTTGAGGTCTAATATCTAGGAAAGTACACAGATCTTAAATACATAGCTGGATGAATTTTCACTTTTAGATACGATTGTGTAAACACCATCCAGATCAAGATACAGAACATTTTCAGTACCAAAGAGGCTCCCTTGTGTCCCTTTTCAAACAGTATCCCCCTCCTCCCTCCACTCACCCACTCAGAGGTAAACCACTCTTCTTTTAGCACTGTACATTAATTTGGCCTGTTTATGACATTGTATAAATGGAATAATAAAATGTGTACTCTTTTGTGTCTGGCTTCTTTTACTGAGCATTACTTTGGTATTTTTCATGTTATTGCCTGTGGCAGAAGTTCTTTGCTTTTTTCTTTTCAGTTTCTGTGTGGTATTCCATTGTCTGATTATAATACAATTTATCTTTTGTGCTATTGATGGATAGTATTTAGCTGTTATACATAAAGCTATTCTAAACACTCATGCACATACATTTTTTTTTTGGTGGAAATATGCACTCATTTCTCTTATATCTATATAGCTAGAAGTAGAATTAGTGTCATAGGGTAGGTGTATGATTAGCTTTAAATGATACTATCAAATGGTTTTCCCAAAGTGGATATACCAATTTACATTCCACTAGCAATACATGAGAATTTGGGTTGCTCCATATATTTACCAACACTTAGTATTATCAGTCTTTTAAATTTTTTGCTATTCTAATGGGTGATTTTTTTTCTTATGTGATTACAAGGAGATTTTAGTTCTCCTAATTATCCATGTACTTACTTTAGTATCTCAGATTAAGAATTTCAGCCTAAACCGGTTTGGCTCAGTGGATAGAGCATCAGCCTGCGGACTGAAAGGTCCCGGGTTCGATTCTGGTCAAGGGCATGTACCTTGGTTGCGGGCACATCCCCAGTAGGAGCTGTGCAGGAGGCAGCTGATCGATGTTTCTCTCTCATCAATGTTTCTAACTCTCTATCCCTCTCCCTTCCTCTCTGTAAAAAATCAATAAAATATATTTTAAAAAAAGAATTTCACTGCTGGGTGACAGTTACAATACCTGTCTCTGGGTGAATTATCTCTTCCAGTTTATTCACAATTCCATAGGAATATTTTGTAACCTAGAAATTAAATGATAAAATTAAGCACCATGACCAATCCTTACTGGAAAAGAAAGAAAAAAGAGAAGTAAAGAAAAATAAATTACATGGGTGTACACGTATGTGTGTGGGTATATATACATACATACATCTCCTCCTTGATGGAAAGGATCCAGTGTAATCCATCTGCCACCAAGTGGCCATCCGATCCCTCAGGGGAATGGCTGTTTTGGGCACTGAAAATCGGTTTCTGCTGTCGGCAGGTTAGGTGCTCATTGTTGGGAGGAGCTGTGTTAGCCTTGTGAGAAGTCCTTGTTGAGTCCATGCATAGCCTCTCTACTGCCACCGTGGCCACTTCTACTTGGTCTATTGAGGAAGCTCTGGGGTGGCTGGTGAAAGAGAATGACATCTAATTTGTTCACTTGATTACTGAGAGGCCCTTTGATGTTTGTCCCAATGTTTGTGCTCTTTCTGAAGGGTCCACCTATATACCTCTTCCCTAGACCTCCTTGCTCTCTATTCCAATACTGTTTGTTTTTTCCCCCCAATTCCTTGACCATCCAGGTTAACCATTAGTCTTTGCCCATGACTCACTATAGATCTATAATTTTAGCCATTTCTCAATGTAGATAAAGTGAACCAGAACATATACTGGTCACAGCTGTGTCTGCTGGGACAGTTTCTCTTCCCAAAGTATTTCAGGAATGCTCTTTTTTGGAGATGTAAGGCTATTTGCTGTGTGCCTGATATCATGAAAACCATCTCTAAACCAGGCCCGAGTTTCCTTCTCACTCAGCTGGTCACAAGGAACTCTCCATGCAGCTATAGGTCTGATAAGTAGGAGCAGGTGTTCCAGGTGTTTGAGCCTCTCTGCTTGTGTAATTTCTGTGCCTTGTTGACCTGCTTTAGCCCGTGCTTGTATACCTTTACCTTTTGATGATTGATTGCTTCTACATAGGCCCAACCTTCTGGCTTGGTGGGTCAGATAACATTTAAATCATTATGGGCATCTCAGTTCACACAGTCACTTGATATTCTTTAATCAGGCTCTGCAAAAGCCTAGTTACAAGTCAGGAGTCATTTCTTAAAAGCACTGTTATCTGCATAAGAGGATATGGCTTTGTTTCAGAACCCTAGACGTCTGTGCTGTGATTCTCTAGATTCTAGTGGATTCTACAAATTGGATCCACTGTGTCCTAAGACCCAAGTAGCATAGCAGTTTGTGCTGCAGATCAGACATACTCCATAACCATTTCTTGCTCTGGACCGTTCTCAACGCTAGTGGTCTAAGAGTATACTTTCACATTCCTGCCTATAGGGCTATAACAACTAGTAAAAAAAAGTCAGAACATGTTGAAATGTGGTCTGTATTATCTTTAAAATGCAAAGAGGCCCACCCTAGCTGGTTTGACTCAGTGGATAGAGCGTCAGCCTATGGACTGAAGGGGCCCAGGTTTGATTCCGGTCAAGGGCATGTAGCTCGAGGCTGGGGTGGGAGGCAACCAATCGATGCATCTCTTTCACATTGATGTTTCTCTCTGTCTCTCCCCCTCCCTTCCATTCTCTCTGAAAATCAGTGGAAAAAATGTCTTGGGGTGAGGATTAACAAAAAACAAAACTTAAAAACAAACAAACAAAAATGCAAAGAGGCCCATGAAGTGCTGTGCCTCTTTTTCAATAATAAGCAGTTCAGAGTCCAGCAACTTGCATTTCACTCTGGCGTGGACATTCCAACATGTTTCAGACTGGATCCCCAGAAACTTTACTGAGATTGTAGCCCTTGAATTTTCATGTTATTTTCTTTTTTCATCATGAAGCTTGGATGCTTATTACTGGGACATCTAAGGGATTTGTTACTTCCTGTTCATCAGGTCCAGTCAGCCTGGTGTAATCCATGTGTGAACCAGTTTGATCTATAGGAAGTGAAGACAAGCAAATCTCTGTAACTATGGTAAAGAGGAGAGTTGTTACGGCCCTATAGGCAGGAATGTGAAAGTGTACTCTTAGCCTTGACTTGAAGTAAATGGCTTCTTGTCTTTCTTGCGTATTGATAAAGCATTTTCCAGATTAGCAGCTTCATGTCAGGTGTCAGGAGCTAGATTTGCTCCAGAAAAGATAATTCATTTGGTAAATTAGTCACATTGGAACTACTGCCTCAACTGGTTTATGATAGTCCATAGCCGTCCTCCACGATCTATCTGCTTCTGCACAGACTGAAGAGGTAAATTCAACACTAATGTGATAGGAATTGCAACCCTTGGAAATTTCAAGTTTTTGACAGAAGTATGGATCTCTCCAGTTTTCCCATGGATGTGGCATTTCTTCTGGCTTATTATCCTTGTGGAGAGGGGATGTTCAGGATCTTTCACTTGGTCATTCCTATCATAATAGCCTATACCCCACCAGAGAGCCATTGTGGTAATTCTATCAGGGGTCGAGTATGTTTACTAATAATACATTCGGGATTGTAAAATAACCATAAGGTGGGTCCATGGATTATTGGACCCATTGTGAGATGGAGGAGGCCAAAACTTCATGAATCACCTGACTATAATAAACTTGACTTTTCAAAACAAACATTTCCCACCTTCCTCAATGCTCTTGCGCTTCTAAGTTACCTTTTTCCTTTATCATTCCCTTACTTTCGGAATGTCTTGAAAGAATAGTCTACATTTGGATTTATTACTTCATCACCTGTAAGAAATAGATTATTCCATTTGGGGGGTTCATTGATAAGTATCAGTGTGTGTGTGTGTGTGTGTGTGTGTGTGTGTGTGTGTAAATAAAAACCGTGTTTTCTTGATTGTGCATCCCCATAGGATGATGTCCTTATTCCCTTTTCCTGTTTTGACAGACTTCAACATTCTTCATCTCTTTTCACTCTGACTCCCACACCTGCCAATCTCATGAAACTATCCCTTCTCATCATTAATGACCTCTAAGTGCCAGATTCATGCTCTGCAGTGTCATTTGAAGTTGTTACCACTCCTGCTTTCCTGAAACTTTCTACTTTGTTGGGTCCATGACACCACTCTCTCTGGTTCTCCTCTTTGCTCTCATTAATTCCCAGAATCCTCTGCATGCTCCTCCTGTCTCCCCACAGTTCTCATTACACTCAAGCGCACCTATTCATGAGGATTTGGACCTGGTCTTGCAACTCCTGCATTTAAAAATCCTCACCGTCAATCCTGGCGTTTGATGTGAATATTGTGCTTCAAAGCATCATGGAATGGGGTGAGGTGCTAGTGTGATTCTGTACTGGGAATAAATAACTTGTTTGGGGATACCTTGAAACACATTTTCCATTTGCACATGTGCTGCTGAATGGACAGATGGAATCCCTAATAGATGTTCGGGCCTCACTGTTGAGGTACATTTTCTCTCTCCACAAACACCGGAGTGCCTCATTAGTATCACTGTCACATCACTCATCACAAACTGTCTCACTTTGCAGATTTGCCTTGAACTTGGCCCCCCTCCCCAGGCCTGCCTCCTCTAGCTGACTTCCCACTTCCCCTGCAGTGACTCACGGGACTCCCCAGATGTTTTAGGTTCCGTCTGGAGCCAAGAAACATTGAAAACTACTGTGTTTTTAAATAATATTTTCTAACAAAATGGTTTCCATAAATTAGGAGTTGGTTACATTATTACTGATATCTCAAAATGATTAATTTATTTAGCAATGATGAGCACTGTGTTCTTAGAGATATACAAAGAGAAATAAAATATGAAAGGCATGGCTTTTGTAGCAGTTATAAGCGAATAGGAAAATAATATATGTATACCATTTAATTCTAATACAGGCACAATGTGATAAGTGGACAAAGGTTTCATGAAACCGTATAGATAACTTGAAGAGGACCTTGAAGGGAGGGATAAGGATTTTAACAGGCAGAGACTAGAGTGAGGATGGGGCAGTCCGTTGGAGGGAGTGACATGAGTAAACGTGGTAAGAAGTGTGACACGTGTTGGCTTATGTTGTGTATTCAGTTTGATGGATATATGGGCACATTGCGAGATAAACATGAAAGGCTAAGTTGAGCCACAAAACAGAGGGCCTCAAATGCCAGGCTAACTGGTGCAGATGTGGAAAGTAGTGGGGAGACTTTCAGGTTTGTGTTAGAAGTGTGACGATTGAGCATGGGGAAGATCCTCTGGCAGCAAGCTGGAAGTTGGAGGGTTCGAGGTAGGGTGCCTGTGGCTGGATGGCTTTCTCTTCTGAGCGCTGGGGCGATGGGAGGAAGAGGTTACTCCTTTACTGTGCGCCACTCTGATTTGAGACTGAAACGATGGGCTTTGGGTGCTCAGCTTCTTAGACTTAATCTTTTCTCTAAATTTCTGCTAGTTTAAGGCTTTCTGTCATTACTTTTTCCACAAGTATTCAGTTATGTTCTAAATGATGCCCAAAGGTTAGGCAGCAAAAGAGAGGAAGAAGAGAAACCACTTGTAGAATGAATAATTAAAAGCTGCATGAAAGGCCAAGAACATGTTTGATATGAACACAGCAACCATGTGTTCTTAGCTGAACCCATGTAATGGCTCCAAGATGCTTGGAAAGTCATGCCTGTAGGAAATGGATTGGTAGGGTACTGAAAAATCTGTTATTAAAATGTTATTACTTGCCTAAATTCTGCATCTTAATAAGCCAATGTGAATTATGCACATTATTTAGGGAATTGCCAGGGTGTCCTTCAGCTTTTAAAAATTCAACTGATTTCTTTTGCATGTTCCTCATCTCTTTATCCACCATCAGTGTAAATGTCAACAGTGAAACAGGCAAATAATGTCCTAGTATGATTATAAACATAGTTTTGACTTAATGGATCCCCTTAAATGGATTATACTTTGAAAATGCTGGTGTGTGTGTGTGTGTGTGTATCCAACCATCTTCTGGTTATGCCAGCCCCCTTTTGTGGCCAGGTGATACTAGGTACTTGTAGCTTTCAGTTGCTTTGCTGTTTACTTAGTGTTTCCCCACAGAACTATGTATAGATCTTAGTGGTTCTACCCATGTTGTGGCTCAGGACACTGTTGGTTGACTGGTTTTATGCCCAACTTTGTGGTTTGGGGTTAGGATCAGATATACAGTTGGCTATTCAGTCTTTAACTGTCAAAATGACAAATATGGGACACTCACCCTCAAATTCTCCTTCTTGATGTTTAGAAAACTGTAAAGAGCACTGGGGATTTAAAAATTCATATACATGTAGCTTTTCATTCAAATTCATGTACATGTAGCTTTTCATTTAGACATCTCAGGCCATGTCTTAGGGTTTCTGTGGCTAAAACTTAATGTTGAGTGCTAGGGTCTTTCTGCATTAAGGGTTCAGGAATCTGGAGAAGGGCTGCACGTAAATGGATAAACTAGACATGAAATATAAATTTGGAAGGCATGGGGGAGCCAGGGGAGGCTCTACTTTCTAGTGAAGTGGGCTCTCCAAATCTCTGGACCAGGGCTTTTTATTCCCACATTTTTTCCCTTTAGCAAAGCAGATATACATATCAAAGGTAAGGTTTGGTAAACAATAAAGGATTATCAGGTTAGGGGATTGCCTTCGGCTGTCTGGCAGCAGGCAATAAAATGCAGATCTTCAGCCCTGCTGAAAATGCCCATCAGCTTTCTGATGAACTTCTCGCATTTATTATGCCCTGCTGGACTTAGCCTCCAGCAGTTGAGCCCTGGCTAGTGTGGCTCAGTTGGTTGAGCATCATCCCATGCACTGAAAGGTTGCTGGTTAGATTCTCAGTCAGGGCACGTGCCAGGGTTTCAGGCTCAATCCCTGGTAGGGGGTGTGTAGGAGGCAGCTGATGGATGTTTCACTCTCACGTCAATGTTTCTCTCCTCCCTTCCTCTGTCTCTAAAAATCAGTAAAAAGAAAAAAAAATCTTTTAAACTTAATGCTGACTCATGGAACAGGGAAATGATGATTTGCAAGTTTTTTTTAACTAAAATTTATTTTGGGGTATTTTAGGTTATGACTGTAAAATAACAACATGATAAAGTGTTGATGGTCTTGTACATTTCTGTAGTGTGGGAGATACCTGCATGGTTCTGTTTACAAGCCTCTGGGGATTACATTTTTCATGAGAACATGGTAGTACATTTGCATAATGAATATAATATGGCTATTAAATATTATATTTAAAGCATATTTAATGACATTTGGAAATGCTCAATATACACTAGTGTCATTAAATATATGTATTGCAAGGAATTAACTTATGTGGGAGCTGGCAAAGCCAATACGAAATCCACAAGGTGGGCTGTCAGGAGGGGCCGGCTGGGTCTCCTGGATGTGAGCTAAGCTGCTGTCCACAGGCAGAATTTCTTCATATAGAAGACAGCAGTTCCACTCTGATGGCCTTGCAACTCATTGAATCAGACCTCCTTGGATTGCCTAGGATAAGTCATCCTCCTTAAAGTAAACTAATTATAGACATTAATCAAGTCACAAAACACCTTAACAACAACATCTAGAATAACTGAAGACTATAGCCTAGCCGTGTTAACTCATAAAACTTACCAGACAGAATAGTTTAATGAACCCTCATGTCCCATTCCTTCTGCAATAACCATAAACCAGTTTTGCCTCACTCATACCTTCATTCACTTCTCCCCTTACTATTTTATTTGGAAGCAAATCCCAGTCATCATATCATTTCATCTGCAAATG
This sequence comes from Cnephaeus nilssonii, assembly GCF_951640355.1. NCBI lineage: Eukaryota > Metazoa > Chordata > Mammalia > Chiroptera > Vespertilionidae > Cnephaeus > Cnephaeus nilssonii. The sequence goes on from NC_137073.1 coordinate 49,840,190, forward strand.
TTTCATTATGTGTGTGTCTCCAGCCTGGTGCTGTCCAACAGAATTTTCTGCATTGACAGAAAGAGTCAATATCTGTAACCATAGCCACATGTAGCTATTCACCACTTAGAATGTGGCCGGTGAGATTGAGGAACTAAAATTTTACTTTTATTTAATTTTAAACAATTTAAAGTTAAATAGCCGTATGTGGCTAGTGGCTCTGGTATTGGAGGGCACAGTTTTGAAAGATAAATGCTCATTATTAGAAAGCATAATCATATTTTGTGCCAAAAGTTTAATAGTTGTTCCTTAATATTATCAAACTAGAGGCCTGGTGCATGAAATTCGTGCATGGGGGTGGGGGTGTTCCTCAGCCCAGCCTGCACCCTCTCCAATCTGGGACCCCTCAAGGGATATCTGACTGCCCGGTAGGATCGGGCCTAAACGGGCAGTCGGACATCCCTTTCACAATCCAGGACTTCTGGCTTCCAACTGCTTGCCTGCCTGCCTTCCTGATTGCCCCTAACCACTTCTGCCTGCCAGCCTGATCACCCCCTAACCACTCCCCTGCCAGCCTGATTGCCCCTAACTGCCCTCCCCTGCAGGCCTGGTCACCCCTAACTGCCCACCCCTGCAGGTCTGGTCCCCCCCAACTGCCCTTCCCTACAGACCCAGTTGCCCCCAACGTACCTCCTCTGTCGGCCTGGTCACCCCTAACTGCCCTCCCCTGTAGGCTTGATCACCTGCATCTGCCCTCCCTTGCAGGCTGGTCTCTCCCAGCTGCCCTCCCCTGCTGGCCTGACCACCCACAACTGCCCTCCCTTGCAGGCCTGGTCCCTCCCAACTGCCCTCCCCTGATGGCCATCTTGTGGTGGCCATCTTGTGTCCACATGGGGGCAGCCATCTTGTGTGTTGGAGTGATGGTCAATTTGCATATTACTCTTTTATTAGATAGGATATCCTTTCATATCCATATTTCCAGTTATTTCATAAGTGTGATAAAATTGTGCATTTTTAATAGATGAGCATATAAATAAGAGCTCTTATTTGTAAATATGTCTGTTTTCAAAACTACAAGTTCCCTCTGTCTGATTAGCTATTTATTTGTTGAGGATGTTGTGTTATTTGTTCTTGCTAGATATTATGTCCTGCACATTTTATAGATGATTTGGTGAGGTTTCAATTCAAAGCAGTTCTGGGTTCACAGCAGGTCTGACTCCAGAACCTGAGCTCCTAACCTTTCCTGAAATGATGCTGATGGTGGCGATGGCAGTGATAACATAGCTAAGCGTTTCATCACAAAGTGTGGATGCTGTTCTTAATTCCCGTCTCCTAGACTGGCCAAGTGACTTTTCCAATGTCAAATGGCTAGTAAGTATTAGAATTAAGGTTCAGTCCAGGCAGGCAGTCTGGATCCAGAGTCTGAATTCCTTTTTAAAAAAATTAATTTATTTTTTCCATGCTACATGGTCTCTATACTATATTTCCTCTTAAAAACAGGAGAAGAGAAATTCTTGTTGGCTGCCTCTTAGCAGCCTGGACATGTTTGAAATTATGGATGTAATTTTACCAAGTTATTTTCCAGGACTCTTGGGAGAATGGAGTCAGTTAGTGCTTGAAAGCACTTGAGAATCCTTAATGTAAAAGACTGTTATGGAACGTGTTCATTTGTCTGTAAAGTCAACTGCCTACTATTCCAAGATTCACATTTGTGCTTCGAATGTCAGTTGCTTTAAAACGGAAGCTATTCCTACAGGCCACATGCTGAATATGACACTTTTATTTAAAGTCACTTAAACATTATAGAAATCCTCTAAGAAACCTGTGTAGAAACTGCTCTGTCCAAAGTGCCTTGTGCAGTTTCTAGATTATTTTCCTCTTCTGGGTCAGGAGAGATTTGTTTGTGTTGACAAAATGGACTGCTGAAGTGTGCTCTCGGGAATGAATATGTGTGAAGTGTAGCAGCTCACTACAAATCCCTGAGTGTCTGCGTGCACTGCAGTTTCCCTACTTTGTATGCTCTCTCGTTAGGACCACCCCTTCGGACGTGACCTCCTCACTCCTTCAGCCCAGGTGGCCATGGGGCCTGCTGCTCCCACTAGCAGTCTGTGCTGTAGCTCAACAAACCAAGCAACAGTAGGCAGCCCAGCTCTAGTTCCTTTCACTTGTACTGGATTAAATTTCCATGGGGAATTGGCCTGGCAGATCTGGAAAATGTGCCTGGTGCTATTGCAACCCCATAAAATCCACTGCCAGCCCACCCACTCAGGACTACCTGGTATCTGAAACCCACCCCACTGCACGGGGCACAGTTGCTATAAACACATGGCAGTAAATGCTTTTAAAGGTTATCAGAAAAGACCAGTAATAAGATAAGTGTATTTTGTAGGTCTATAATTCAATAAAAAGAGAGAGAGAGGAGAAAGAATAGGGGGAAGGAACAAAGAGAGGGAAGGGAAGGAAATTGGTAAGCCAGTTGGGAAACATGTATTGTATCCAGTAAGCATGGTTGTCTTATTGTACAACGCAAGCAGTGTTTTTCTTGGTTGCTCAGTGTCTTTAATGAAGTAGTGTTTAATGAAAAGGGTTCCTTGTTTTCTTCTTATTATTTTTTAATCCTAGCTCAAGGTTATGTTTATTGATTTTAGAGGTTGGGGGGGGGGGGAAGGGACAGTGTTTTAAAAACAATTTATAGGTGTCTCCCAAGAATGCACTTCTCTGAAAGTTAAACAGCTTCTAATTGCAGATAATTTTGCATAGGGTTTCATGAATTATTTTGGTTCACCCTGTAAAATGAAATAGTTTGTGTTTGATTTTAATTGTAGATATTTAAAGGACTTTCCCCATTTTTAATTTGCTTGCATATTATCTTCACATAAGCTAAGTTTATACATAGAATTTTGGATTTCTGCGCAAAAATATTTTTCAGTATTTTTTTATTTTTGGATGCAGGGCTCTATATTTACAGTATCCTGTTTTTCAAGGCATTTAGTTAAAGTTGACCAATATATCTCTTAACATTTAAGTTTACTTTTTTCATATTGTTGGATGTGAGCTATCAATAAAGATATTTATAATGCTTTACCTGCTTTTCTTATTTGTGATGTTATGAAATAGATATTAGGGAATCCTAGTATTGATATTTCAGTTGACAACTAAAGCATCAGATACTTTAAAGCTACATCTGATAACTTCTTCTATTAAAGTAATTTTCTGGACCAACAGTGCTAAATTTGTGAGTTTGTGCTTGTACACACACACACACACACACACACACACACACACACGTGTTTCTGTAAACTTATTCCATGAAGAACTGGTGTATGAGAGAGGTAAACAACATTTGTATTAGTTTCAGGTTGGAAGATTAATCCTATATAATAAAAGCATAGTATGCAAATTGTCCCCTCTACTGGGAGCTTGTCCGGGAGTTCGACCAGGGGGTGGAGCCGGCTGGGGGAAGGGAGGGAGGCCCTGGCTGGCAGCTGGCAGCCACTAGGGACCCTACCAGTTCATGAATTTTGTGCACTGGGCCTCTAGTTGTATTATAATTGAACACAATGAATTATATGTGGGATTTGGGGAACTTGGTAAGGACTCATTTGACAAATTCAACTAAAATTTATTGAGTATTCTTTGTCAGACTAAAGGGACAGAGCAGTGAACTAAAACAAAATCCATTATCATTAAGCTTATATTCTGATGGAGGAGACCAATTAAACAGTAAAAAAGGAAATGTACAGTAAATGTTAAGAAGAAAAATAAAGTGGGATGAAGGGGGGCGTGTAAAAGGAATGTGGGGAGAATTGCTGTTTCAGATCAGTGGTTGGAGAAAGCCTTTCAGAGGAGCTAACATTGACCAGAAACCTGAATGAAGTAAGGGCGCACACCATGTGGCTGTGTGATGGAGAGAAAGAAAATTCCCCACAGAGTGAGCAGTAGGTGTGAAGGCCCTCGGGCATGTGTCAGTGGATACTTAACTTATGCACAATATTTAAGGTGATATTAGGGCTGGGTGAATGTTTTGGGCTTGCTGTCTTTGGCCAGGAAGTAGATATAGGAGTAAGATACACATTATTTTAAGTGGATCATTTGTAAGCAAAATTCACATCACAAAATAAAATTGGCAGAAATGGACATGTAGTTACATCAGAACTAGTGAAAGTAAAAAGTATAAACAAACCTGAGTATGTTGTTACACAGCAATTTAAAGACCGGTGTTACATTCTTCAGAGCATTCATTTGCTTTTACTGCTCTTTAATCTTTAGGTGGGAACTAGAATATCTTTCCTCATTGAAGGAGCCATCTGAGACTTCCCCGTTAGGCATTGCTATGGGGTTGAATTGTCTACTTCACAAACATGAAGTCCTAGCCTCCGGCATCTGCGAACATGACCTTCTTTGCAGATGATCTAGTTAAGATGAGATCCTTAGGGTGGGTCCTAATCTATATGACTGTGTCCTTATAAAAAAAAGGAAATTTGGACATAGGGAGACATGAACAGAGGGAAGATGATGTGAAGACAAGGGGAGAACACCGTATACTCGCCAAGGAGAGGCTGAGGCTGCCAGAGGCATGGAGAAAGGCGTGGAATCCATTCTCCCTCCCTCACAGCTGCAGAGGGAGCCAACCGGCTGACCCCTTGGTCTCAGACTTCTGGCCTTCAGAACTGTGAGACAATACGTTCAAGCCTCCCACCTTATGGCAGCTCTAGAAAACTAATCCAGGCATTAAGGAATGCTTTGTTTTCGTCTAAAGCTGCCAAAAAGGAAAAGAAGACAAACCTGAAAATACTTTCTGCATCTTAGCAATTTGACAGTTAGGCATAGTGTAGGGCAGTGGTTGGCAAACTCATTAGTCAACAGAGCCAAATATCAACAGTACAACGATTGAAATTTCTTTTGAGAGCCAAATTTTTTAAACTTAAACTATATAGGTAGGTACATTGTTATTAACTTAATTAGGGTACTCCTAAGCTGGCCTTTGCTAAAAACTCAAGGGGCCAAAGAGCTGCATGTGGCTTGAGAGCTGCAGTTTGCCGATCACTGGTGTAGGGGAAAGACAGATGCCCTCAGACCCCAACCAGATCACAACATTTGCACACTCAGCATCTACTTAGGTTTGACAAGTACTGCATATTTGGTTGTTGATTTATACCTAACATGGGTAGTGTGCTTTTTGGCAACGTGGAAAGCCCATACAACATGTAATAGTTGAAGGACCCCAGTGTAATGTGTGTCCAGGAATGCCGTCTCCCTGTCATGGTCTTTCCATTTTCTGCTTGTTAGTGCCTGCTAAGGCTGCTGCTCTGTTTAGATAACACAGGAGAAAGATGAACTGAATAACTTTCCTTCTCACTGAGAAACTACAACAAGGATGGATTGTGCTTCTGAAGAACCTAGTCAACTCATGCTTTCTGGAGGGAGGGGAAGTGGTAAACTGAGGAAGAATTCTTACAAACAGGACATGAAGGTTATTATTTCATCCTGTGAAATAAGGGCCCAAAGATTGAGGTCGGTGTCACTGCTGAGGAGGCATTTGCATGGACTTGGGATCATTAGATCTGGTGTGCGTTTGTATAAGGGGGTATATTGTCAGGAGTATGGGCTCTGAACACCATGGCTTGTGTTTGAATCTGGGCTTCATGTCTTATTGGCTGTGTGACCCTGAGTAAGTTACTTAACCTTTCTGTGTCTCAGTGTTTCCTCCTCTGAAAAATGGTGTAATAGTTCCAGCCTCAAAAAGTTGTGGGGGTTGAAATGAAATGATCTCTATAGAGTACTTTAGAAGTGTCTGGCACATGAAGTGCTCAGAAATCTATGATCTTTAGTAGTAGTAGCAGGAGTAATAGAAAGTGAAGTTAGGCCCTAACCAGTTTGGCTCAGTGGATAGAGTGTCGGCCTGAGGACTGTAGGGTCCCAGGTTCGATTCCAGTCAAGGGCATGTACCTTGGTTGTGGGCACATCCCCAGTAGGGGGTGTGCAGAAGGCAGCTGATGGATGTTTCTCTCTCATCGATGTTTCTAACTCTCTATCCTTCTCCCTTCCTCTTTGTAAAAAATCAATAAAATATTTATTTTTTAAAAAGTGAAGTTAGAAGGAAAAGTTTAAGCTAGGATAGGGCAGATGAAACCGATTTCTAGACGAGAGGCCATGGCTTGGTGCACTGGCCATCGAGACCTGTAGGCAGCCTCTGGAGGCTTCTCAGCTGGCAGGGACTTAGATGCTGAAGAACGAAGGACTTAACTTAGTTTGTTCTAAGTCCTATTTGTAAGTAAAATAATTTGTAACAACACTCCTAGATTTTTCCAGGTTTCTGGAGCCAGCTTTAGTCTGTGTGCTAGGGAAGAGGGTGATGAGCATGGGGCACATCCAGGCTTCACATCCTGACCTTAGCCGGTCCATGGGAGCAGTGCCAGCCAGCTTGGAAGACACTCTGACAATGAAGTAGCGTGTGCCGGCCGAGCAGTGCAGACTCCTGCCCTTTAATTCTCAGAGCAGCCCTGGGAGACAATTTTTATTCTCAGCTGTGTTTATAAAATGGGAAACTTTGAGCGTTGGGAGGTGGCTTGTCTAAAGTTACACATGAAGGAGGTGGCAGGGTTGGGTTTCCACCTGGGTCTGTCTGTGAGTACACAGCCGGAGCTGTTAGCTTTGGGAGGATCGTACCGATTTCTCCCCTTCCAGGGGCCTTCTCCCGAGGCAGAAACATGGTGACCCGGAGTTAGTGCTCCTGCATGGTTGGTGTTATGGGAGGACTAATAAGGGGAAGGTGATAGTCAGTCTCTATCTGTTCCAGTTGGATGTTTCCCCAACTTAGAGCCTCAGTGTGCTACATTCTCAGAAGGCAGTTCTAGGGGGAGCACTGAACTATCTGTTGGCAAAACAGCACAATCGTCATGGGCATTTCGAGGTGGGTAGCCTTCATCCTGTATTCTCATCCTCGCACACTTGAAAAGTTATTCACTGTTTTCCCTTGAGAGGATGGAGCTCATCACCGATGTCCAGATAGGTCCTGCCCGCTTCTGTCTGCACTGACACCTGCCATCTTTTCCTGTCCCCATCTCTTATTGCTCCCTCACTGGTGCTGGCTCTTCCCTTCAATGTGACCAGGCTCCGGTCTCTTGCATCTGCCTCGAACTTGCACCAGTTACCCTTATTCCCCATCTCTTCATAGACAAACTTCTCAAACTAGTGTCCAGAGAAGGAGGTAAAGGGCCATGTGAGAGAGGTGTCAGGAAAGCCACAGGACGGGTCATGGTCAGATGCTACAGCAGTGGTTCTCAAAGTGTGATCTCCGGACCTGCAGCAGCAACATCACCTGGGAACTTGTTAAAATGCAGATTCTGAGGCCTACCCCAGACCAACAATCAGTAACTCAGGGTGCGGGGGCGGGGGGGGGGGAGCAGTCATCTGATTTAACAAGGTCACCAGTTGTGATGCACCCTAAAGTTTGAGAACCACTATGCTGCAGAAAGGTCAAGTTCAATAAAGGCCAGAAATCCTGATTGGAGTTCCTAATTGGGTAGTTCCTTGTTTTATTGCTTTGCTCCCTCAGTCCTGTGCAATCATGCTCTGTCCCCAACACTTCTCTGTAAGTGCTTGAAGTCTGTGGGACCTCCCTCCTGACTTTCATGTTGCTGTGAGCACACATATGTGGGAAGAGCCCTGGGTCCCTCATCAAGAGTTCTGGGGTTCTGTTCCAGCCTCTTCCTCTTAACCAGCTGGGCCACTGAGCATAGCGTGTAACCATTCTGGACCCTAGTTTTCTCCCAGAGAGTGAGATTTGCTATCATTAAAGTACCTCCTCCTTCTTCAGATATAAGGTTTTCTATTTGCTGCTCAATGTGCTATGCATTTAATTTTTTTAATTTATAAATTTGTTTAAATATGTTTGCTACTCTGTTGATGGCAGATTTAAGCATGCTATCTGTGCTTGCCACAGCTTTGACTATCTAACATATATTTTAGTCCCATAATAATGAGCCAGTTTATTAATGTGGGCTGTGCTGTCAGGCATTGACTGACCTTGTCCAGACACCTGACACATTTCTTTTAAACCCATCATTGGGGAGATAGCTAGCCCTGATGCAGAACTTGTATTTATGGTTTGAGGATGAGGCTCCTGACCTTCACTGGCCAGGATGGCCCACAGAAGGAAGCCTGCCCCATCACTCCAATTAGAAGAGTCCACTTTTTCCTCCCAATTCTTACAGCACCTTCTTCCTGGTACTTCTCCTACCCTATGGGTCATATAGGGCTATTTGTTTACATGCCTTTATCACTTCTTAGATATTTTAACATTCTTGAGGGCAAAGGATCTTTTCTTTATATTGAGATCTTAGTATATAGTGTAGTGGGGAATTTGACTAAGGAACAGTCACATTTGTGATGCTTCTGTTGTGTGATTCCTCCTCTCTTCACTGGCTTGTTGATTTTTCTCTCTAGCATCTCCTGCATTCATTTCCTCCTTTCCATTCACACCTTCCCCCTGCCTCTGACTTTCTTCCAAGTAGCCAATGGTCTGAGGGCCCACTGCATTTTGGATAATGTACTGGTAGGCCAGGAGGCAAACTGAGCACAGCAGGAGAGGTGGGGAGGTTGCTTGACATTACAGAGCAGGGGGCAGGTAAACTTTTTCTGTAAAGGGTCAGATGGGAAATATTTTAGGCTTTGTGGGTCATAAGGCCTCTGTCACAGCTATCTGATTCTGCCATAGACACTGTGTAAAACAATGGTGTTTTAGTCAAGGCTCAGGTGGCAGGCAGATTTGGCCCACACACTGTAGTTTGTCAGACCTGTTGTGAGAGTGAGGCAGGCCTTTACCATACACAATAAAAAGTGTGTGTGTGTGTGTGTGTGTGTGTGTGTGTGTGTGTGTATCAAATTGTGATGCATGCTACGAAGAAAATAAAGCCGTGTGAAGGGAATGAGGAAGGCTGGGGCACGTGTGTGTTCTTTCATACATAGACTGGTAGAAGAAGCCTGTGAATGGGAAGAAAGTGGGGCAACAACCATGGGACTCATGGTGGAAGAGCCTGCCAGGTGGAAGGAACACAGGTGCAGTGCTCCTGGCATGGCCATGTGTTGGGTTCATTGAGAGAGGCCAGGCTGTCTGGGGTGATCCAGGGAGACGGCAGGCAGGGACTCTGGGACAGCTGCCAAGGGAAGGGCTCACCAGCAGACAAGGGAGGAAGGACTTTCCAGAGAGAGGAGGTAGTCTGTGTGGGGTCTGGAGGTGTGAGAGAGGACGATCTGATTGGGGAAAGTAAGAGGTTTGGTCTGGCAGTAGAACAGGTTAGATGAGCCATGGTGGTAAAGTCGGCTTTGAACGTCATGCCAAAGGGTGTTGACTTTATGCATGGGCAGGCTTTTAGGGAGAGGAGCACTGTTTGCTGGTGTTTCAGAGAAGGTGACAGGTGATAGTGTGGAGGGTGCTAGGCAGGATGTAGGTGGGAGGAAGGATGAGGGGATGGGGATGAGGTGATGGATTCAGGACACACTCAGCCAAACGGACTCCTCTTTTGTTTCTTAAGTGCTGTGCCTTCCTGCACTTGTGCCCTGTCTCCTGCCATTCCGCCCTCCAGGAATGCCTGCTCCTGACCTTCACCGGCCAGGATGGCCCACAGAAGGAAGCCTGCCCCATCACTCCAATTAGAAGAGTCCACTTTTTCCTCCCAATTGTCACAGCACCTTCTTCCTGGTACTTCTCCTACCCTATGGGTCATATAGGGCTATTTGTTTACATGCCTTTATCACTTCTTAGATATGTTAACATTCTTGAGGGCAAAGGATCTTTTCTTTATATTGAGATCTTAGTATATAGTGTAGTGGGGAATATGAACTCAGGAGTTATGCTGACCCACCACTTACTGCTGTGACCATAGGTAAATGACTGTTTCTCTGAGCCTGTGTTTCCTCATCCATGAAAGGAGATAGTATCACCAGCCCCACGGGCAGGGCTCTGGTGATAACTGAGATACTGTATGGAAGCACTTAAAACAACCTTCACATTTTAAGTGTTCAATAAATGTTAGCAGTTATTAGTGGCATTACTGTTATATTACAGCAATGCCTAACACAATGCCTGTTATATAAGAAAAACCCTCAAAAAACATTGGTTGACAGAAAATGTGGTACAGATGGAGGTTACGATAGAGGAACACAGACTATGCACAAATTGTGGTAACGCTGACAGATGGATTTGGTCTCTGTAAAGATCAGATTATGGGATTTTTAAGAGAGACTTAATTATGCCTAGATATCTTAGAAAGTTATTAAAGAGGAAAAGTTCGTAAAGTTTCATTTATATATGAGTGAAAAATCTCAGTGTACATGCATTATCAGTATTAATGATCAGATGTTCTTGAATCACAAAATCTGCTCATGACAGATTTGAAAGACAAATATTTAGAGATAGTAACAATGCATATTACTTCCAGGCTAAGAGAGCTAGCTTTGTTGTTTCCGTTCTCAGTCGCTCCATGTAATAGCTACAGACAGGTACTATTTATTGTCTTCCATTGCTCAGAAAGAGAGGAGCAAGGTACGTGAATAGCCTAAAAACGAAGCCTCTAATGAAAAGATGCTTTTGCTCCAGAGAAATCAGAAATTGTGTGTAGACCTAATCAGGTAGAAGTTGAAAGCGATGTAATTGACCCCAACCACCTCTAGGTTATTTGTCAACTCTGAAAGCTACCACCTGCTCATTATTCCGGCAACTAAAATCTTTTCCTTTCTAACTTTCAGGCCTTCATTAATAAGAGGTTACACTCGGTGCTTCAATGACACAACCTGTAGACCTTTCAGTCATTTCCTTTATGTTTTGTTGCCTCCCCCACCCTGCCTAGAGGTTCTGGTCTTGAATTCTGGACCAACTCAGTGGTAAACCCTAATCATAGGGCCCCATTTACTAGTAACTACACAGGGATCAGGGAGTCTGTCCTACACTGGGGATATTTGGTGAGCAGCTCTAATGACAACCACAGGAATATGTACCGTGTAAAGAGAGTCACACCACTTTCTGATTTGCATTTTGTAAAATGACAGACAGTATGATCTCAGTTCCCTAGATAACTGACAAATGCCCTTGGGTTTGTGTTTTGGTTACTTATCTTCTTATTACATTACTATTGTTGAGAAAATCCTAATCAAAACTCTCATTCTGCTAGTATTATGCAAAGATTTCCACTACACCGCTCCCATCCATTTTTAGTCTTAAAATTAACTTAAAACTTGTGGTCTCTGTATTTTCCATAGCTCTTTGAACTACTAGTGTTTGTCTGCTCTCTAGTCACCTACTGTGTCTTCCTTCATGTTATCCTCTTACCCAGGAGAGCTTTCCCTTTTCTTTCCATCATCCAAATCCTCCTCATTCAATAAGATTCATTTCCTTCAGGGAGCCTCTCCTTCCCGGGAATATAGGGAATCAGGAAATGCAACTTTGAGGACACTGAAGGGTGGTTCCTGATAGATTAAAAAAGAGTGGGGGAGAGTATTGTTTCTAGATAAAGGATCAATGGAAAGAAGTCCAATGTGGTTCGACTCTAAGGGTGAGGAGAGAGAAACACCAGGTGTGACTGATCAGGGCAAGATTATGGAAGGAAGGCTTGGAGATCAAAGTGAAGGAAATTTGGTTTTTGTCTGTATGATCTAGGGACTCCATTGAAGAACTTTAAACAACTAGGTGTCAAGGTCAAATTTACATCTTAAAATACCCTGACTGTTGGGTGCAATTAGGAGGCAGTTTCCATAGTCTAGATGGCTCGGACTGGGTGGAGGTGATGGAAATGGAGAGCCATGGACAGATTTGTGTTCAGAAATCTTGTCCCAGTTGTCACAATGTCTGACCAGTTGGGTAAAACGAACCATCTGGAAAATGCCAATTTGTGGGCCTGGCTGGGTTTGTGGAGTTGAACATAGAAGCACGCACTCCTATTTGAGTGATTTAAACATATTCCTCATTTTCAAAACCTTGTTTTGATTATATTGACCCACAGAAAAATAATACAAGATTTCAAAAAAAAAAAGGTAGTAATAAGTGATATTTTCAGCCTATAAATCTATGTTCCTGTTCAAAGACAATAGATTAATTCTTCCTGTTCAAAGACAATAGATGTTTGGAGCGTAGGTAGGTCCAGACTCCAGTGGGGGTGCCTTTGGATTTTTGCCTTTCATTGATGAGGCTCTCTCCCCTGCCCTCATGTACGCTGTGCAGAGCTTTGGCCAAGTCCTAACGAGGTCTCCTGTGCTCTGGGCTCCTTGTGCCCAATCAATGCAAGGCCGCCTAGCTTCTGTGCTCTGACAGAGTGCTCATTCTTGTGCTACATTAGCTTAATGGAATTAAAAATGATCTTTAGGGTGAGATTGATCCCATTCTTGGTAATATGTTTCCTAAAGTTGTTTGTTACAAATGTGTGTTTTTTTGTTTTTGTTTTTGTTTTGCTATCCTTTTCTCTAACAAAGACTGATGTTTAACTTTGCCCAGTCTGTGAGACACCCCGAGCCCTCATCTTCTACTTCTCGTTTTCTTAAACTCACTTAATTGTGCATTGCCGTCTCTGAGGTGACTTGAAGTGGGTGCTGAGCAAGCTGTTTCTGTATATTTACAGGGGAAACTCATGGTCACAACATCGAGTGTGAACATAGAATAATTCAATGTGATATCCCTCCTGGCTAATCAGAGGCCCTGGCAGACAGCCAGGTTGCCAAAGAAGCATTTATGCAAAAGGAGAGCTGGTGACATGTGTCCTGGAAAAAGTGGCATCAGATCTGCTGTCAGTAGGTAGCAGTCAGATAGAGAGAGAGAGAGAGAGAGAGAGAGAGAGAGAGAGAGAATGTCTGACTCTCTCATACAAGCATATAAATGTGTGTGTACATGGAGGACAGTGTGGGGAAAGAAAGGAGGACCAGCGGAAGTTGAGCCATTTGGGGGAGATGCATTCTCCCTTCTTGGCCAAGCTCCCCATTTCCAAGAATAGGATCTGCAGACAGGGCATCCGGATTGTTTCTGCTCTCTCTCTCTCTCTCTCTCTCTCTCTCTCTCTCTCTCTCTCTCTCTCTCTCTCTCTTGTTTAATATTCATCAACACCCCATCTCCTGGGGCTTGGTGTCACAACCATTATCCCTCCATCGGAGGCTGGTTGTGGCTTCCTGCAGAGACCAGCCGTGCCTCTCCTAATTGGCTGGTAGGGTCAGCGGCATTGACATGCACATTCCTACCATTTTCCCTTCTTGGCATCTCCCCCCTTCGCAGTACATTTTCTAGAGGGGAGGGCCAGCAGGGCCAGGGGGAATTAGGGGGTCTTGCCTGAGAAATGAAAGCTGCTCAGGGATGCAGTTCCTTAGCCAGAGGCTTGTTCCCAAACTGATACGCTCCATTCCAATCAAACGGAGGGGGCGCTTCCATTTTAACCCGATGGAGAATGAAACAGCCTTACACTTGTGAAGCTTTTGGTCAGCATAGTGGCTACTAGTGATTTCAGTGTTCTTAGCATTTACAGGCAATGGGGACTCTACAGTATTGAGAGAGACCACGAGTTAAGATTAAATATCAACACCACCACCTCCCTGTTCTCCCGGCACCACATGCCGTGTGACCTGAGCCTCTGAAGAACCTGAGACACTAATCTCTTGATGGCTATGTTGTGTTGCGTTTAAAACTGTACAAGAAGAAAGCCTTTGACTATCTGTCAGTAGCTACAAAGTGCAAAAGCAAAACTACAAAAATAACAATGTGCTTTTAGGAAAGCATGGTGAGTTTTTAGAAAGGCATAGTTCCACCATATCTGTGTATCTTTTCAACTCCTAATTTTTTACTGTGCTCAGAATAACAGAGGTTACCATCAGTGGGGCATAAAGTATAACCTGAAGTTATCAATCCTATATAAGACTTAGGAAGGAAAGAATGCACAAAGGAAGAGGGAAAAGAAAAAACAACAAAACCGGGATGGAAAAAGACAGGCGTGCCTACACTGGGGAGTGGAAGAGGGGCTCAAGGGAGGGTCGGGTACCATCTGGGAGCATCAGTGCCATGCGTCTCATTTAGCCCAGAATTTTATTACAACTAAAAACCAATAAGCACTTATTTCATGGGAGACTTTTTCACACTCTGAAGTGAAGTGGACGGTGACAAAGAGAAAGAGGAGTCCAGGTCCTGAGTGGTCCCCAAGACAGATAATTATTCAAAAAAACACACCAGAAGTATCACGCCTAAGGCTGTGTTTCAGCAAGAGTGGGGAAAAGTAGAAAAGAAAAGTTGATGATATATTTGGAATGGAGAACAAAAAAAAAGAGAGACTGTTTTACTGTTCTCCCCTTCTTCTTCTTTTTTTTTTTTTTTGTTCTCCCCTTCTTAAAATTTTGGATTTGGGACTTCAGAAGCAGGACTTCCTTAATGTTGTACCTATAACAGAGGTGGGGGTCACGATGCCCTCTGCTTTCCTTCCTGCTCCCATTGACCAAGATTTCGTAGCTTCCTTCAGTTTCCATTCCTGGCTCACCCGTTTTGAGAGAGGAGGGAGAGCCTTCTTGGTGGCAGTCCTGTTCCTTAATAATAAATACTTACTGTGATTCTGATGCCTGGCTGCCCCGGGCAATCTCCTGAGCAGCACAGTGGGCTGAGGGATCAGTATTGTGATTGGTGCAGCCAGGAGTGCCCAGCATATCCTGCCCGAGTTAGTAGCTCCCCAGCTGCCATTGCCCACGTTAGTTGGGACTGCTGGGTGTTTGCTCCTGGGGCAGAGACTCCTTGCCCCCCAACTCCACTGTCTGTACTTGCTGGTCCAGTGCCAGAGGGGTCTGACAGCGTGGCTCTGATCAGGCTCCGTGGGGTGCAGAGGAGGGTCCTGTCCCATCAGTGGGCCCTAGCCTGCTCTGGCCCCAGATGCCCAGCATTTCTTTGGTTTGACATCCCAGTGGGAAGCAGGACATGCCAGCCCACTGAAACCCTGGGGAGCCCACACCCCATCCTGCTAACTGCTCTCTCTGAAGGTAATCACTGCTTAATGTCTTCCAAATCTATATAAAATATGTATGTGTTAATATGTATTTTTGCACAGACCCAAAAGAATCCTTTTTAATTTACACAAAGAGACTATGTGCTTTGGAGGCAGGACAGCACAATTGCAACCATGAGGCTGGGTTCATGTTTAAGGCCTTGGGCTAGTTACTTTCTGCCTCAGTTTCCTCATCTGTAACCGAGGTTGTTCTGATTGAACCCGATAATGTTAAGAATTATATTAATAATTAATATATGGTGCCTGGTGCATAGTAAATGCAGAATGAATGTAAATAGTTTATTACTCTGCATCTTGCTATTTTTTTATAAACCTTAAAATATATAAGGTCTACATATACTCCTATTTTTCCCCCTAAAAAATAAATGTTTTTAGCAAATTGTCAAAATGTGCCCTTTTGTTATCTTTCAGTGCTGCAGAGCCTGGTTAGTGAAAAACATGCTGTGATTGTGCGCTGACTAGCATTTTATGTTAGGAATTTTTATGTTAGGAATGAGCCCTAGCCATGTTCGCGGTGCTTTGTGCATTTAAAGGGAGCTGCTAGGTATGTTTTATTTGATCTTCCACGCCAGCCTGTGATGTGGGTTAGGCAGGTGGCATTAATGCATTTTGCAAATAAGGAAATGGAGTTGGAATGGGATTCAGCAGACCTGCCGCAGGTCACATAGCCTTGTCTGGGCTGTGATAATGCCCAGCACTCTGCCTCCCTTTGATACTGCAAGTAACTCCTTGGGCCACCTACTGTGGGAAGTCCTGTTATCTTCAGCGGAGGAGGGGAGGGGTGCTGAATGTGTTTCCCCCACAGTGCGGTAGGTTTGCTCAGATTTACCCACACTCCTTTTCCTGTAAAGAGATTCTCAGCACAGTCCCTGGGATTAGAGTTGTTTTGTGGGGACACTGAAGAGATAAAATCAGGAAGGGGGTGTGGTGCAGCTGGGCATGGAGGAGAGCAGTGAACCCGTGAACCAGACGCAGGAAATGTGGTCTCGGGGTCTTCACTGTTTAAAATGATGCCTTGGTAGTAAACGTTCTCTAGGTTTACAGCTGAGGATTTAGGGCCAGAGAGGTTAAGTGGCAGCTCCAGGTCACAGCTAGTTAAGAGCAGAGCCAGGACTAGATATGGCGGTTAGATCATAAAAGAATTAGTAATCAGGGCTATCAGAACCCTTTCTCCAGCCCATGCATCCAGCTGTCAGCAGTGTGTTCTTTAGCAAGAAAGGCTTTAGTATAATGCTGTCCAGTAGGAGCATAATGTGAACCACATAGGTAATTAAACGTTTTTTAAAAATACTGATTTTTTTGAGAGAGACAGAGCAAGAGTGAGTGTGAGAGAAACATCGATTTGTGGTTCCACTTATTTATGCATTCATTGGTTGCTTCTTGTATGTGCCCTGACTAGGGATTGAACCCACAACCTTGGCATATTGGGACGATGCTCTAACCAACTGAGCCACATAGGTAATTTTTAATTTTCTAGTAGCCACATTAAAAAAGTAAAAAAAAAATTTTTTTGGATAACATTTTATTTAATCCAGCATATCTAAAATATTATTTCAGCAGGTAGTCAATATAAAATTAGTGTTTTTTAACATTCTCTGTGTATTTCACATTTACAGCACATCTTACTTTGGACCAGCTAGATTTCAGGGACTCAGTAGCCACATGTGGCTAGTGATGACTGTGGTGGACTGCACAGCTCTCCAAGGGCAAGAGCTGGTTAAAATGCATACTGTTCAAGTTGCTTTGAAACAAAGACTTTATCTCTTGCCCCTTGTCAACATTTAATGTACATTTTGGTTAAACTCCCTAAAGAACTAAAGAAACTGGGTGAAATTTGTTATTAATAAGTGCCAGGGAAAATTCTGTTTTCAAAGCCTGTAATTTAGGAGTTGGAGATTCACATTCTAAAAATTATTCTTTGTATAGACTTTAAATGATAAATCCTTATAGTACATTTGTGTTTTCTTCTGATATATTAACTATTTCACATACACAAAAAATCCAAGGAATTAAGAAGTTTTATTTGGTACTTTACTACTTGAGGATTAATGAATATGTATAAAAATTTCAGAAAAAAGTAAGTCAATGGTAATTTGAATGATTAAAATTTGATTTTGTTGCAACTTTTAAAGGGAATATTGTTGCTTATAAGATGTTAACCTGAATAACATTTAACTTTTTGTTGATTTCAGAGAGGAAGGGAGAGGGAAAGAGAGGTAGAAACATCAGTGATGAGAGAGAATCATTAATTGGCTGCCTCCTGCACACCCCCTACTGGGGATGTGCCTGCAACTAAGGTACATGCCCTCCACCAGAATCAAACCTGGGACCCTTCAGTCCGTGGCCGACGCTCTATCACTGAGCCAAACCGGTTAGGGCTAGATAACTATTTTTTAATGGTTATCAGATATACAACCCTTTTCTGCTCAGGACTACAACTCTGTATTCACAAGGTTATTTCTTTGGGAAAGTTATATTCAACTAAGATTATTTTGATTGATAGACTCTCTCCATCTCCCAATATTTTACAACATCTTTCAAAGGACTATAACTTGCCCAAATGTTAGAGAGATATAAAATGAAGATATGAACCAGAACAAAATAAATTGATGGAGACAGCATGTAATGAAAATTTGTAGGACTGCAGTGCACATGAAGAATAGATTGACTGGGGAGCATTTGAGATCTTGCTCCCTGACTCAAATAAACTCATAAAAGAAAAAGAAAAAAAAGAGTGGATTGGCTTGACAACCAATCCCACTATGAATTCAATGCTTGCCTACCATCTTTTCCTTTCTTGTCTTTCTGTGATTCAAGAGCAGTCATTGATCATTTGCTATATTTAAGGGGATTCTATAACTAAAGTTTGTAGTCTGCAATTTCTGTTACAACAGAAAAAAAAAAAGCTTATTGAGTAGGTACATGTTTTGATATATCCTTAAAAGCTTTAGAAGATATTCATTTCTTAGAATAATTGAATTTAAACATGGAGGACTCCTTTATAAAAACCATGTTGACTTCTTAATATCTTGAATTTCTTTTTAAAAAATATGTTTTTATTGACTTTAGAGAGAGAGGAAGGGAGAAGGAAAGAGAGAAACATAGATGAGAGAGAAACACCATCAGCTGCCTCCTGCATCCCTCCTACTGGGGATGGAGCTCACAACCTGGGAATCACCTGTGACCTATTGGTGTACTGGACAGAGCCACACTGGCCTGGGCATGAATTTCTTCTCTTTAAGGAAGGCTTTTCTAATTATTCTAGGCAGGAATTCTCTGCTCTTCTGAATCTTAACATCATGTTCAGGAAGGACGCTGAGTGTGGGAGCCCAGGGCACACATCTGGGCTTCAGCACTTCCCGGTTCCATGACTTGGACAAGTCACTCAGCTGACCTCCCCAAACCTTAGTTACCCCATTTGTAAAATTGAGGCTGCTCTTGCTTTTCAGACGCAGTTGTCATGAGGGTTAAATGAAGTATTGAAAGTCTCTAGCATAGTGTATGGTACATGCTCCATGCATGTTTGTAGAATGAATAAGTAATTGATTTTTTAGTGACTTTTGGTGCTCTGTTGCCTCTGAAGATTTTTGGTTGAATGTAGAACTGACATGGTGTAGGTGTGTAATAATCATTTGGTTGATTCTTAAAAGTGGAGAAGGGAATGGAATAAAGTAAGTGGAAGTCTAAGCAAAGGAGAGTGAGTGAGTTGAGAACACCAACCATCTTTTGTGCCATAAACACCTGCACATCACATCCTCTGTAGGAGTGCTGAAGTAAGGAACAGAAATATGAAATAGCAGGGCGCTGGAACAAGACTGTCTTCAGAAGCATGATGAGCTCAGAGAGCTTGTAAAACTTGGGTTCTAATAGTAGTTCTCCCTTTTTATGTCATCCCATAAATTTGAGATGCAAAGAAATATTTTCTGCTTAAAATTATTTTCAATTACTGCTTAACCAGTAATACCCTGGGGTGGGGTTTATTGTCTTTCCTATGAAACTGGAAGAGCCTTGTTTGACAAAGGGGCTCCAATGAACAGTTTTTGTGCTGTGGCTGTGTGTAGGTCTGGCAGGTGTATTGATGGCCTTCAGGTGGACTTCCTTCTGGGTGTGGGATTGGGTATGCCTTCAGGGATGGAGGGAGGCAAGGAGGGAGGAAGGAAGAAGTGGGTTGTGGGCACTCAACCAGTTCCTGGGTAAGTTAATTTTCCCTGAGAAAGGCAGTTAGTGGAGGTTTCCAAAGGATTCAGTCTACGGTTTTGTTTTTACGTATCATTGATTGCCAGAGCTGGAGAGGACCTCTATTTAGTTGTTATCCCCTTTCGCAAATGAAGAAACTGGGACCCTGAGTGCGTAGGCAGCTCACCTGAGTTTGCGTAGTGAGTCAGGAGCAGAGCTGGATGAAGCCCAGGTCCCTGACTCACCCTCAGCTGTCTCTGAACATTGATCTCTGATGCCTTCCTGGCGTGGAAGGACCTCCCCACCACCTTCTCTTTCCTTCCTTCCTTTCCTCCCCCCCCCCCCCCCCCCCCGCCCCGGATGTTTTTGAAATTATAAAATTTGAAATTGAAATTGCAAAAGTGAAACATGCTGTAATTCCTCATCACCCATTTAAAACACAATTCTACTTTTGGGCATCACTTCAACTCAATGCACATTTATTCAATTCTAAGTTAGGATGGCTATCATTTATTCAAGAAATCTTCTATTGATGGCCATGCAAACTGGGGGATTTTATTTTGCCAGTCTCAAATAATGCTTCAATAAACATCCTTGGCTGTATGGTGGGTGATTTTATTTCCATAAAATAGATTCCCTGAAGTGAGATAGTGAGTTCTAAGGGTATCTGTGATAGCTACTCTCTGATTACTTTTCAGAAATATTGTTGAGCTCTTTTACCACTCACATTTATCATCATAAATGCTGTATTTGTTTTTATTCTTTCCATCTGTAGATCTAAGAATGTCCAGACCTGTAGAGAATTTTTATAAGAGTTTAGTTAAGCCTAACTGATGACATATGCTGGGGAGCAAGATCTCAAATGCTCTGGAGAATAACAGTGTTTCAGCTTCTTTTATGCATTTGAAATTAAAGAGGGAATGTAAGGAAGATTACATGGAGAAAGCAAGGTGAGGATTGGATTACAGGCTAGTTAACAAGATCATGTGCTCTCTTGAGGGTGGTTAAGGCTTATTTCAAAGGTATATTAGCCCGAGTGCACAGAAACAATGGACATGGCTGCTTACAGCAAAAATTAAACCTTTTACTAAAGATTTATATGCCTGAGGCAGGACTACCCACTTTGAGCTGTCCAGTTAGGAATTTATGATCATTTTACGCTGGAGGTTACTTTCCACAGAACCCTTATTTTCGTTCACACATCTATTTTTTAAACTTATCACTTATTGTACTTTTTTGTTAACATTCACTCTTTTCCCTTCTTTTGCTACATGGTCAGATTTCTCATCAGTTCTCTACCCATCTCATTAACATGGGCGTTCTTTCCTTTTCTGTCCTGTTAAACGTTACTTTCCCACTGGATACCTTCGGAGCAGCTATAAATAAAAATTCTGAATTAACACATAAAAGTTAAATAATAAATATCCCCCCATTTTAGGTTTTACCTACACAGGTTAGAATTTCTTGTTCTTGTTTATTATGCTTTCTTTTTTGTATTACATGTCTGTTAATAAATATTTAAACTGTAAATTAGAAGTTCCTAGTCATATTATCTTCATCCTGTTGCATTGGGCCCCCTTTTCCTCTCTTTTTGTCTTCCATATCTTGAGATTTCTGTCTAGAGTGCATCTTTCAAGATGTCCTCAGATTGGGTTTATTGGTTGAACAGTTTCTTAGTCCTTGAATGTTCTAAAAGGTTGTTTTAGGGTTTTTTGGTCTTCTCTGACACGGTAAGGAATCTTGGTTGGGCTTCTTCTCTTGGTTGTCATTGTTGAACATTTGTTCTGTTTTCCAGTGTTGCAGTTGAGAAATCTGATGCTTAGCTGATTCTTTTTCCTCTGTAAGCCCTCTGTTCTATTTGTTTGAATACCTATATGAGTTCCTCTTAATCTTTAGAGTCTCTGACTGCTGACTGCAGAATAACCTGTAGATGAAGCAAAGTCAAGTTTATTGCCTCCTGCAATAAAGAAGACAATGACATTGGCGGAACGCTGCAGAGGAGGGAGGACAGAGATGGGGAATTTATGAGGTTTATTAGGGTCTGGTATGAGACAGGTTGTTCAGTGCAAGGACATGGAACTAGAGAAAGTTTCTGATGAAATAATTTAAGACTGGTGGGCTGAGTAAGGGGAATTTAATAAGGATTAGCCTAGCTGTCCATTGTTCAGATAAATGGGTTTTTGGAAAGTTCCTAAAACCAACAATAAAATTATCTGTGACTTCATCTTGCTGGATAAAAGCTTCCTGAAATAGTAAAGTCATATTAATGCGGACAGTTGAATAGTAAAGTCATGTTAATGCAATAGTAAGATGTGTGGTTGCCGATGATTTCCCGTCCCAGCTTAAATATTTTACAAGCCCAGGCATGTGTCTTTTTTTATCTTAGTTAATGCTGCCTCAGCTTGCTGTGGGCCCTTTCAGTCTAGAGAATTATCCCTTCTTTCAGCTCAGGGAGGTTTTCTTTTGTTTGTCTCCTCTTTCCCTTCTAATTATTTTTTTCTCCATTCATTAGTGTTTCTCTTTCAGGAAAGACTGTTTTCTGCATGTCCTGTCTCCTCATTCTGTCTTCCATGTCTCTGATATTTGTCCTTGTGATGTTTCTTTGATCTTTCAGTACATAGTTTTCAGTAGTGACAATGCCCTTTTCCACTTTGTCTATTGAAATTTTAATTTCAGAAATCATGCCGTTTGGTTTTGGAAAGCTTTTTTGTGTTCTAATAGTATCTCCTTGAAAGTCCCTGTTGCCTTTCTGCCCTTATTTTCTTTTGCCTTTTTCTTAGACTCTTTGTTCGGTTATTAATCTTGGTCTCCCTCATTCGAGACCTCTTACATATATGGGTTTTGTTTTTTCTATGACTTTTTAAAAATATTTTTTTATGATTTCAGAGAGGAAGGAAGGGGGAGAGAGAGAGATAGAAACATCGGTGATGAGAGAGAATCATTGATCGGCTGCCTCCTGCATGCCTCACATTGGGCATCAAGTCTGCAACCCACAACCTGGGCATGTGCCCTGACTGGGAATTGAACCCAGACCGCCTGGTTCATAGGTTGACGCTCAACCACTAAGCCATGCCAGCCGGGCTCTATGACTTTTAATGGGTGTCTCTTCCTCAGGCAGGCCAAGTGGACTCTGGGGCAGTGGGAAATCACTAAGTAATAGAGGATAAAACGTGTGTGTTATAGTGGATGAGTATGAGCCATCAAACCGGGGACCCACCCATCAACTGAGTTACCGGAAGACTGCTTGGTCCTCAAAATCACTTTACTTACCAGTACAGTGACCCGTGAGGCCTGCTGGGACAGTAGAATTAGACACTTCCAAACAGCAGCCATAGCATCTTCCCAAACCAATTAAGATTTCTGGCGAGGTAACTTCAAAGAGCTTTAAAATCTGTGGTTAACGCAGGTGGGCCCTTTGGCACATGGGAATTTTAAGAGCCCTCTCCCTGGGAGTTTTGAGAAAACTCTGGTTGCAGATGCATTCTGTAGCTCTCCTCAGACAGTGGAAAGACATTTCGGAGTGCAGGCTCTAGAGCCAGACAGCCTGGACTTGAATCCTGGCTCTGCCATGCACTGTCTGTGTCCTCTTGGGAAAACAACTAAGCCCATAGGTTCCAATGATCTTGTCTCTAAAGTGAGGAAAATATTAACCCCTCTTTTATTGAGCTGATATGAGGATTTATGGGAGTATTTGCCATGCACCGGGCACTGCTCTTAGAACAGTGCGTGGCAAATGCTCAGTAAGGACTAGCTATCATTATCATCTCATAGGGCCAGGATTGAATTAGCACATGCAAAGTACTAATATGTGCCAATAAATGTTAGTGTTGTTAATTTTATTATTTTACATAATTCTGACTTATGTGACTTTGAAATATTATGACATAAAAATATTAAGGAAGCCACACTTGATCTTTTGACTTTGGAATGTCCCCTACGTTAATTTAATAAAAAAAATCCCATAAATTTTTGCCCTGGCTCATGTTATCAGTGATTAGGATGTTGGCCCTGGAACCAAAGAGTCTTGGGTTCGATTACTGGGAGATAGAGAGCGAAACATCAATGATGAGAGAGCATCATTGAACGGCTGCCTCCTGCACGCCCCATACTGGGGATCGAGCCTACAAACCGGGCATGTGCCCTTGACCGGAATCGAACTCGGGACCCTTCAGTCCACAGGCCGACACTCTGTCCGCTGAGCCAAACCAGCTAGGACTTAAGGGCTTTCTTTAAAACCTTCTCACCTAGTAGTGAAGGTAACTCTTAGTAAAAACCATCAGATTTTTTACCAATGATACATCTGATAAAGGGTCAATACCCCAAATTTATGAAGAACTCAGATAACACCAGAACAACAAACAACCCAGTTGAAAAATGGGCAGATTTGAATAGACACTTCTCCAAAGAGGACATACAGATGACCTATAGACATATGAAAAGTTGCTCAACATCAGTAATCATCAGAGAAATGCTAATTAAAAGCACAATGAGGTACCACCTCACACTTGTCAGAATGGCTATCATCAATAAATCAACAAACAACAAGTGAGGATTTGGAGAAAAGGGAATCCTTGTACTCTGTTGATGGGAATGCAGATTAGTACAGCCACTGTGACCTGATCCCCCTAACGGCCTATCTGCATTCCCCTCCTGGCCTAACTGCCTATCTGCTCTCCCCTCCTTGTCTGATCCCCCTAACTGCCTATCTGCTCTCCCCTCTGGCCTGATCCCCCTAACTGCCCATCTGCTCTCCCTTCCTCTCCGTGCCTTCAGACCTCCGCGCAGGAGTGCTGAGAGCTCTCCGCTGAGGCCCCGTCCCCGTCCTGATGCCCCCCTCCGGGCCGGGCGGCGTGGTGGGCCTGCACGCGCCTCCGCGGAGGGGTGGTGGGGGGTGGGGGGGCGGCGCCCCCGGCAGCAGCCTCATGTTCCGGTGGCGCAAGTCCCCACCCCGTCCCCACCCACCAGCTCCTGTGCGTGTGCAGCCTGTTGAATGGTCGTGACTGGGACACCGTTAGGACCAATTAGCATATTACCTCTTTATATATATAGAATAGCCAGGATATGGAAACAACTCAAGTTCCCATCAATAGATGAGTGGATAAAAAAGCTGTGGTACACATATACAATGGAATACTACTCAGCTATAAAAAAGAATGAAATCTTACCTTTTGCGACAGCACGGATGGACCTATGCTCAGTGACGTATGCTCAGTGAAGTAAGTCAGACATAGAAAGACAACACCCTATGATTTCACTTATATGTGGAATCTAAAGAACAAAATAAAGGAACAAACAAAATAGAAACAGACTCAGATACAGAGAACAGACTGACAGTTGACAGGGGAGGAGTTTGGGGGCTGGGTGAAAAAAGTGAAGGGATTAAGAAGGACAAATTGGTAGTTACAGAACAGTCACAGAGATGTAAATTGCAGCATAGGGCATATAGTCAGTAATATTGTAATAACTGTATGAGGCCATGTGTGTACTTGAAATATCGGGGGCAAACCACTCTGTAAAGTACATGCTTGTTTAACCACCACTGTGCTGTACATCTGAAACTAATACAGAGTAATACTGAATGTAAACTGCAATGGGAAAAACACACCCATCAGATGGTGGTTATCAATACTTGGTCTGAGAAGCAATTACCATTGGTGCCTGAGAAATGTCTCCATACTTTATGCTGATGGGCCTGAGCTAAAAAAAATTCATATGATTTATGTTTTCCTAGAGAATTTGGAATCCAATAGGTTAAACTGCTAAATAAAAGTATGGTGAATTTTAAAGGCATAACATTAAATACTTTTTTGAAGGGTTCATTTCTCCTTTGTGAAGAAGTAAACTTTGTGAAGGTGTTTGTCTTGAATGTAATAGTTATTCTGTGCAGCGGGTAAAAACCTGCCTTTCTGGTTTGTAGTGTCGTGTTAATCAGCAAAGGTGTTATTATTCATTTGAAGAAGAATTCTTTGTTCTGGTTGAAAGTCTCACTGATGGTATTTTCTAATAAGCTTGTCCTACTTGGGAGTCTTTAAGATTATAAGCCTCTTGCATTTCTGTCCTTTCCAGAATGTTGCTAGTATGTCAATAATAAAAGTAATCTATCTCTATTGGCTGAGATAAAAGTAATCTATCTCTATTGGCACATAATTCACAATCCAAAAATATGTCACAGGCATTTATTTTCTCTCATTTGAAAAGTAAATTAATATAGTGTAACATTTAAGTGAAGTTTTTCTGAATGGAGTTATAAAATAAAAAGTCAGTTGCTTTCTTTTATTTTCTTCTTAACTGTTTCATATCTAATCTCCCTTATTTTCCTGATGATGGAAAACCAAATTCCTGTCAGATTTATTTCGTTACATGAAGAAAACTGTATATTTCTATAAGATTTACATTTAAAAATTTAATCTTGGGTCCCTTTATTTTTTGATATCTTATAAGTTTCAAATATAAGCTACTTATTCTTACACTACCTTTAGAGTCTGAATCTGTTGGAATTATATGACACTGAAACAAAACAATTAAAAGTAAACTTAAGTAGCTTTAAATCAGATAAATACCGAGGTCAAGATAACTGAATCTACTCAGCTTTCTCTTTGCTTTCGTAGGTCTGATTGCTCCAGAAAAATGGACATCTTCATAAAGAGGCAGGAAGAAGGTTTAATTCATAGGCCACCATATTTCCAGTATTGCGTCTCTCTTCCTTGTTTGTTGGCCCTTCACATTAATTCAGTGAACTTTTTGGCAGTTCTTACTTACTGTGTGTAAATTATTGGACTGGCTGGAAAGGAAGTGGTGTATAGCTCAGTACTTGCTTTCAAAATGTCTAAATATTTGAACAGTTAAGAGAAATAGAAAATAGCTTTGCCCTGGATGGTGTGGCTCAATGGATAGAGCGCCAGCCCGAGCACCAAAGGGTCCAGGGTTTGATTCCTGGTCAAGGGCATGTACCTCGGTTGCAGGTTCGATTCCCTAGCCCTGGTCGGGGCACGTGCAGAGGGCACCCAATCGATGTCTCTCTCTCACATCAATGTTTCTCTCTCTCTCACCCCTCCCTCCCTCTCTTCCATTCTCTCTATAAATCAATAGGGGCGGGGGGGAATCCTTGGGTGAGGATTAACCAAAAAAAGAAAATGGCTTTAATAGAGACAGACTAGTGTAAGCAAAAATGAGCCACTTTGTCGGTTCAATGAAGGCAGAGGTCATAGTGAGGTTGAGGGGATAAGGGCAGTCTTTATGGAGAAGGTGACACCAGAACTGGGCCTTGAAGGGTAGGTGTGGTTTTGACGATGACAGAGAGGAGGGAAGATACTCCAGATAAAGAGAACAGTAGAGACAAGCCGAGGCCCAGGGCGGCCTCCTGAATTCCTTTCCTGATATTTGCGTTGCGCTCCACTCTCACATCTCATTAGTGGAGGTCCATTAGGTGTTGAAGACAGTTTTAAAATTCTTCCTTCAGAAAATCCTGGGGCATGTGACTAAGTGCTCTGGTTACCGTTGTGTTTTATCTTGTAGCACCTTAGAAATTCCTCATTTGGGTAGAATTTCTCCTAGAAATGGTCAGAAAGACCTGGAATAGTACAAAATACAATCATATTCATGTCTTTCTTTTGCCAAGCACTGAAAGAAGTAAAGTTAAGAGACAAGTTTTCCTTAAACCTCGAATGACAGTGACCATCTGACTTAGAAATGAAGCCTGGGCCTCAGCGTTTAAGGGATGGGGCACGTAGCCTCCACTTGGTATTTGATGGTCTGTATGTCATAGTGAGGTCTGCTGCCCAAAGGGCTCAGGAAGAATTTAGACTAAAAAAATCTTAGAGTAACATTTTTTTGGGGGGGGGAAATGGGGTGTGTGAATTGTTTCTATGTAAACACGGTAAACAAATTGACAGCTCACCACCATAATCCCATTTTGTCTCTGTGCAACTTTCACTTACTTAACAAACCTCTTAGTGCAGGAACCTGATCCACAGAACAGCTACCTCCATGAGCCAAAAAAGGTAATGACTAGTTTCCACTTGGCATACTTTCGCTTTTTAAAAATATTTTTACTCAGGTAAAACATACATGCTAACTAGTCAGATGTACACACACAAAAAAAGCTGATGAAAACCAACTCCTTCCCTGTCTCACTTAGAAGTTTCTTAGACGTTTCACTCTGGCCCCAGGGCTCCTTTAAGGTTCTGATGGGCCAATCAGTGCTTCCACCATAGGGGCTCTTTGTATTACCTTCTGGGCGCATCTTGCTCTCCTCTCGACTTTTTGTTAGTATACTTTTTTTTCATCTTCTAGAGGTTAATCATTTGCTGGCATTAACAAGTAATCAATAAATATTTGAGCGAATGAAGTCTTCTTTCTTTTATAATATCCTTGATGGTACTTACTTTTGTTCTTTTCTAGTAATAAATCCCAAAACTGCCCTGTTCCTTACCCAGGATGTTTCTAGTCTGTTCTTGGGTACTTATGTCAGTTCCCTATTGGTTCTTAATTTTTTTATTCAAGTATGACTTCTTTTTAACCTGAAGACTTTCAACTCGTACTGCCAAAGATAGCCCGGAGGTAGTTTCTATGAGGAACCCACATGAAGAATGAAATTGTTCGTAAGTGTAGCAGCAGAAAGCATCATAATGAAATTCAAACAGGGAATTCCAATATGGGTCCGTTAGGGCAGGACTGGCAGAACTGTGAGCTGGTGATGTACACCCCGCACCTGGTAGCTAATTTACTGCTGGCATCCATGCTTTCTGAGTCCTGTCATATTACAGGATGACAGATGAGAATTAAGAGCTTGTCACATACATGTGTGCTTGAAGTAGTGACAGAACCATAGTATTTCTGAGGTTCACCCGGCTATGTTCCAGGTGTGTGTAGACACACCTGTAATATATAGACAGCTGTACAGGGCATCATGAGACACCGTTTCCTCATAGGTCAGCTCTGGAGTCATTGCATAACACTGCATGCTTTCCTTGTGGTTTCTCTGTACAGGATAACAAATATGCTGAAGGGTGATATTTGTAAAGAATTTTCAGCACCAGATTCTATATAAATGCAAAACTGTTGCAGAGTATCGACAGACTATGTTCTGGTATTTTTGGAATGATAATTTGGAAAATGGTGATTTCTCCTATGCATGACATTTTTGCAATTTCTATATACTTTCCAAACTACTAAACTGGTTTTTTAAGCTTGCTTTTCTGTATGTTCTTCGTGAGTAGAGTATTATGTCTTTTTTATACTTTACAAGTAGACTGTATGTATGAAAAAGCTAACATGTTTTGTGGAAGTAGAAGCATAAAATATTTTTCATAAAGACAACCTTGATATATATATATATATATATATATATATATATATATATATATATATATATATATAAATTGATTTATATAAGTTGATTTATAAATTTATTTATATGTAAATTATATATAACATATAAATTATATATAATATAACATATATGTAATTATAGCAGTGGAATGGCACAGACTTAAATATATGTGTGTGTGTGTGTGTGTGTATGTATATATACACATATATATTATTTTTAAATCTGTCCCTATTTCAGTGCTATATGTTAAAGGATAATTCATTCTCCTTTTGTTTATGAAGCATTCCTTTACCTACTTGGTATAGGAGAAGTAGATTGGAGTGGCTCTACCTATTCTAGTTACTCTGTCTGTTCCTGTCTGTGCCTGACCGGAAGAAAGAACCCAAGGAGATTAGATCAAGATGGAACACTAGCCTCATATGCCAGCCTTCCAGAAATATTTTGAAGTAACAGGAAAGATATGTGTGTATTTTCCAAAGCAGAGCCAGGAAGATAAGAAAGGCTGATTTCAGCCGGCCAGAAACTATTAAAAACATTTTTTGAGGCAAAGAGCAAATGTGAAACAACTGAAGGTGAAAACCATACTCCAAAACATGGGCAGAACAATGGAAGGAAGTAGTGGCGGATTAAAGATTGCTCCAAATTTAGTGGTGGTGGATGTACTTCGCCATCATTAGTTGTGGGATTAGGCGAAGACCCAAGCAACCATCCAGGTGATCTTATAGAACTGCAAGGCACCCAGTGTCTTTACAATACATTCAGAGTCAACTTTTATTGTTTGCAACCAAGAATTCTGCTTGATGCACTAACATTCCTATGATAAACTGTATTCATGGTGATATTTATAGTATACCGTTTAAATTTCCTATACTCTTACTCAAGATTTTTACTTGGGACCCTGGCTTGGTTCTTGGGCCCAAACCTACATAGTCACTTCTCTCACAGGGCAAGGGAAAGGAGGCTGGTGGATTGCCTGGCTATGTCTGTTTACTGCTTCAAAAATGCTGGGAAACTGGCTCAGGAATTGGTAGGGGCCACTTTATAAATTCTGCCTGCCACAGAGTCCAAGTAGAATTTTATAAGACCTACATGAAAAAAAAGCATAAACCTTCCTTGAAGGATATAAAAGAAAACTATATAGGATATAATCAATTCTGTCAATTAAATTTTATTCGTCAGATTTCCAACAGAATTGTTTATTAAATTGGCAAGCTGGTTCTAAACTTCCTCTAGTAGAGAAAAATGCCTAAGAATTGGCAAAGATAATTTTGAAAAAAGAATCAACAAATTAAACTAAACTCATTACAATCATAGAGGATTGGTCCAGGAATAATTCATGGAATTGAATGAGGGTTCATTTAGTAGATGATAAAGTTGTTTCAAATCCAAAGAAATTATGGCCTTCCTGGTGAAAGATGGTGCAGTTGTCTATCCATTTTGAGACAAATTTAGGCCTTTATCACAAGTACAAAAATAACTTTCAGACAGAGTGAAGAGCTAAATATACTAAGTAAAATTGTATTAGAAATACTTAATAGACTTTGCTCATTAAATTTGGGTTAGAGAATGCCTAACCCAAATGGTAGGAAATGCAATTGATTAGTAGGCACATACACGATAGAGCAATTACCCTCTCTTCCTTTTTGCTCAATCAAATTGGAAAAATTTTGTTCAATGCAAATGTTGGCAAGGGTGTGGGAAAACACACTCTCATTGAATGAATTGTAATGGTCTTTTTGGCAGTGCCCATTGTAATTTTAAGTATGCATATCCTTCAAATGAGTAATTTCCAGATTTTTACCCTAGCTGAAGGCATAGGTACATGAGCACAAAGACACGTTTATTAGATGTAGCGTTGTTATTATGCCAACAACCTAAAGATCCATCATGGAAGTGCTTTTTGTGTATAAATCTAATGGGTTTTGAAAAGGGACCAGTTAAGTTTATCCAACATAAGTTAGAGGAAAACAAAATACCTATGGGATTTGAAATAAGAATCATTTTCTCCCGGTGTGTGCTTTTATCACCTATTTGATTATACATTTAATCAAAACATTTCCCTTATGTTAGACATTCATTTTCTAAAAGCAGTGCAATATTGAGTACTCACCCTACGGGAGTGAGCATGCAACCTGAAGTCTCTGAGGGAAAATGCAACTGGACGAAGCCCTACTTCATTAACACAATATGTGACTTCTTGGGGGCTTTTTTGTTTGTTTGTTTACTATCCAGTTATATCTGCCAGTGATGGGGCAAAAGAAAGGAAACGTCCATATCTGAATGTGTACCATCCAAATGGATTATTGTCAAGATTAATGTGGTATGTGGATAGCGCTTGCTGATTAAATGTTTATCTCTTAGTGTGAATAATTGGTATTTAATCTATTCAGCGGTTGCCAACCGGTGGTCCACAGACCACTGGTGGTCCGTGAGGTCCAAAAGGTTGGCGACCGCTGTTAAATCAGATGATAAGAATCTTAGTTTAAAGAATTTGTATATGTAATGGGAGAGGGAGAAGAGAGATTAGATTTTTAGATAGGTGTCAGCATTTACAAAGCAGCCAAGGGGAATGTTTCCTTTGTTTTTGCTTATGTGCAAACTAGAGGCCCTTTTGCATGAAAATTTATGCACTGGAGTGGGGGGGTCCCTCAGCCTGGCCTGCACCCTCTCACAGTCTGGGAGCCCTCAGGGGTGGGAGGCCACCTGCCAATCAGGGGAAGGTGACGCCCCATCACACCTCTGCTGCTGCCACTGCCGGCAGCGCAAGCCTTGGCCGACCCTGGTTATCTGAGCCTTGGGCGGCTCTGGGCGGCTGGACAGCCACCATCCAAGGCTTGCCTGCACTTCGGGCTGGCACTGGGCATCTGGGGGGCTGAAGGGACTGAGGGACTCCAGAGGCAGGCGTGTGGAGTGGCCGGGGGCTGAGGGGACTGGGCGCCACCATCTTTGAGGGCATGGAAGTCAATTAGCATATTCCCTCCTTATTGGCTGCAGGCGCTGCCATCTTTGAGGGTGGGGAAGTTAATTAGCATATTCCTTATTGGCTGTGGGCGCCGCCATATTTGATGGCGGGACAGTTAATTAGCATATTCCCTCCTTGTTGGCTGTGGGCGCCACCATCTTTGAGGGCGGGGCAGTCAATTAGCATATTCCCTCATTGGCTGTGGGTGCCGCCATCTTTGTGATGGTGTGAGGGTCAATTAGCATATTCCCTCTTTATTAGATAGGAATATACCGTAAACTATTTTCACTAGGGCCTTTCAGAACATTAACTTTGACATCTTTAATCTATGGGTTTATTAGTTGAGGGTTGAAAATAAAAGCTTTGGCTATTGTTATTTAAATTTTACTAGTATACAACATAGACTGAAGAACAAGAACAGCATTGATCAGACTGTCAGACCTCAGAGGGAAGGTAGGGGAGGGTGGGGACAAGGGAGATAGATCAACCAAAGGACTTGTGTGCTTGCATATGAGCCTAACCAGTAATCACGGACAACAGAAGGGAGAGGGGCATGCTTGTGGGGGGGTTTGGGAAGGGAATGGGGGTGGGGTTGATGACAAATATGTGATACCTTAATCAATAAAGTAATTAAAATAAATAAATAAATAAATAAATAAATTTTACTAGTATATATCTTCTGTATTGGTTGTGAGAGTAACACTGTAGGTGAAAATTGCTTTTTAAAGTGAAAGAGTTGTGGGATTTTAACCAAAATAAGTGTTTTTTAATGAATTTGTTAGATGCTCTTTATATAAATGATTCTTTATTAAAAGAATTTTGTCCTCAAGATACTTCACAATACCACAAGAAAATACATTTACATTAATTTAAAACCCACTACAATTTTAAGATAGTTTTCCAAGGCAATTTCTGTCATACACATTACTTAAAAAATCCTTTTTTTTCTTTGTAACTGAGGCAAAGCTTATAGAGGGAACTGTGGGTTAATAAAATTGTTCCTGTTGTGAGTGAAGCTAATAAAAGATGAGGACTAACTGTATCCCACTGAGAATAACAAAACACCTTGTTAAATATAAAAATAAATCTGTGAATTATTTTTGCAGAAGTCAACGAGAGGTTCCGTTGTCCTTGACCATGTATTCCGTCACATAAACCTCGTGGAGATTGATTATTTTGGGCTGCGTTACTGTGACAGAAGCCACCAGACTGTGAGTACAATGACTTCGTATTAAATGTTTCTGGTTATAACTTTCACTCCATCTCTGGCCTTTCCTGTGTGGTTTTAGGTAGTTAGGGTCCTTGTAAATGAAAATGACTTTGAAATCCTTAAACATGTTTTCCCTGGCTAATTTCTTTGCATTTCCCCCCAAAAGTCTGTAGAGTTGCAGGATTCACAACTCATATGATAGCCTTCCTCCTCACAGATGCTTACCTGGTTGCCACTTTTGCAGCCATATCAAGAGTACTTTTCATTTGTGCTGTTAAGGACTAAATAAACCAGTGAACGTGTTAGGAGGCAACTGGCTGGTCTATTGAAGTGACAGATATTATTGCCTTTTAAGAAAGAGAATGGTTCAAGAGAAGAAATATATACAGTGTGAAAAGGTGACTAAGTTTCAGGAGTTGGACGAGCAATTATAAAATAAGTAAGGGTATTCATTCATGAGCTTGACGGATTATGAGTAATAAAAGTAACCAAGCTTTTGGTGTCTAATGTCAGTTGTTCACAAGGGTTTAACTCGGAACGTCTTCCTGGCTGTTGGATGATGGTTATGTTACCAGAAAGGGGACCTGGCCCTGAGTGGGTCTGCCTAGGGCCGGCCGGTAGTGTGGGTTCTGGACTTGGTGCAGGAGAAATTTCATAGCATGAATCCAGGTGAATTTTAGGAGATGTGTATTAAAGCTGGGCACTGTGAAACAAGGAAGGGCTGGGGAAATGAGCCTGGGCTGGGGTGCTTTGGCTCAGTGAGAAGTCAGAGAAAAGGGGGCTTTGGGGCACGTTCAGGAGGTTTGCCTGGGGTGAACTGCCACTGCCTGCTGCCGCCCTGGTTGTAAGCCTGTGGGGTCCCTAAGCATTTAGGACATGCATGCCTGTGGGGAAAGAGGCGAGGGGAGGGGAAGAGGCTGGGGTGTGCTCCTGGGAGAAAGTGCACGCTGGACCTTCCTTTGAGGGGTTTTAAAGGCTGGGCATTTAGGGGAGGTTTTAGAGGAGGATCTCAATAGAATATTCATCGGCTTTATGCTGATGTACCAAAATGAGGTTTATTGTCTTAACTTCTTCTTGGGTGTGGTTGGCAAATGGCACTAACTGGATTTCTGCTGTCTCCCTGAGTAGGGTGATTTAAACTATTTACCTTCTAGTTGGGGAGAAGTGCAAACCATTTACTCTCAAGCGTTCCTGGTTTAGGAAAGATAGGATTTACTAGATGGCTCCAAACTGCTGTTTCTTTCTTTAAAACATATATATATATATATATATATATATATATATATATATATATATATATATATATATATATATATTTCAGAGAGGAAGAGAGAGATAGAAAC
This sequence comes from Cnephaeus nilssonii, assembly GCF_951640355.1. Lineage (NCBI taxonomy): Eukaryota > Metazoa > Chordata > Mammalia > Chiroptera > Vespertilionidae > Cnephaeus > Cnephaeus nilssonii. The sequence goes on from NC_137073.1 coordinate 49,874,208, forward strand.
ATCAATGATGAGAGAGAATCATTGATCGGTGCCTCCTGCATGCCCCCTACAGGGACTAAGCCCACAACCCAGGCATGTGCCCTGACGGAATCGAATCATGACCTCCTGGTTCATGGGTCAGCGCTCAGCTCAACCACTGTTTTAATTATCTGCCTCAATTTCTCTATTCCACTTGTTCTGGCTTACTGGTCTGTCTCAGAGAGTTACAGAAACTCATCGCATTGGTTAGTATTGATTCTACATGGTTATAAGGCTCAGAAGCTATTAAAACAGAGGAAAGACTTTGGAGGTCATGATTTAGAGGTACAAAAGGCTATTTATTAGTGACTTTTGTTTGGGTCTAAGAAAGATATTAACCTCAGATGGACACAGTCTTATGCAAAATGCTTATGCTCACCTTAAAAATACCCCATTTGACTTACCTTTTATTTTTCATGCTGCTTTCCTCCTGTTCGAATGAAGTTTTCCTCTTTTTCATTCAGTTCTTGCAGCCTCCACTTGGTCATCTGGGGTCTATTCAGCTTGCTGGGTGGTGTTTTCCTCTCAGGTCCCAGGAATGTGCTAGGGTGAGAGGAGGCAGGCAAATGGAATGTTACTGATGGTGATAAGTTTTTTTTTTGTTTTTTTTTGAGCTGGTTCCATAACTTGTTCTGTTTCATAGGGGTGTTTCACAAAATAGGAATAAAAAATTGGGTGTGTTGGTTAGCTTTCCACAGAAAGGAATGACTTTCTAAAAGCAAGCAGTCATGAATGCACACTTCAAAGAAAGGGAATAGCATATTCAGAGTTCACTGAATTCTGTCCCATACAGGCCGTACGTCAATATAGCAGAACTGTAAATCTATACTGAAAGATTAGATTGAAGGCCGTAGAAGATATCTTGCATGACATTCATATTTTTGAAATAACATTTTTCCTAGCAGAAAAATAAAATACAGTTTTCTGATCTTATCTCGTATGTCAGACCTTGCCTGGAAAGACTGACTGTCTTGCTAAAATTATATAGACCTTATCTGCCTTTTCTCCCCCTCCCTCCCCACCCCCCCCCCCCCCGCCACTTCCCCTTTCCAAAGGGGGAAAAGTGTGAAAAGCTAGAGAATTTCAAACAATGGCCTGTGTCTACAAAATGAATGAGCAGTTAGTATTGATAGTTTAGTTAAAGTTTTCCAGGGCTTTTATTAAGATTAAAAAAAAAAAGTTTTTTTTTTCTTACTTTTACTCCTGAAGTTTGTCATTTGTGATAGTGTTTGTGTTACATGTTTTAGGAGAAAATAAATTACACAATTAGAGAGGGAACTGTTATAAGTAATTTTTTTGATCAGGAGTGTAAATCACATGAAAAAATAATTTTTTACCTCCTGAAATTTTTTCTGGTGAACTCAGATGAAACAGAGGTGATTTGTAAACATGCATCGTCTTTGCACGTTCACTGTCTGGTTGTCTGATGTTCCTTTTAGTTGTGGGAAGGCGTGAGAATCAGAGCACACAGTTCTGGAGGGCTGAGTAGGTACAGGTGGGAACATACGAATCCATTCCCAACTCACTTCTCACGGGGACGGAGACAGAACGTAAGGATTTCTCTGAGGAAAAGCTCAGGCAGGCGTTCCGCTCTGGAATGGCAACCACCCAAGGCCCAGCTTTAAGTTTCTAGGGAAGTTGGTGATAAACTCAAATTCATATTTCCTTGTCTTCTCTCTATATTAGTAAGAGCAGCCCTGCATAACCCATAGTTACTTAATGTAAATATCCCATAGTTACTTATGGTAAATAGGAATTTAAAGAATACCCTATGTTGGAATGCACAGGACATAGTAAAAAAAAAATTGCCTTAAAACTGGAGTAATGAATTTCATAAATTTATAGTGTCCATTCGAATGGGTTTTGTATATTGCTCTGCTCCTTTTCAGCACCCAGAAGCTTATTTTTAATGGGGAATGCCTGTGTAACAATCTGTAGTATAATTAAGATCTACATAGAGAAGACTTTGAGGCTCTTAGAAGTACCACTTATGTGGACACTTGAGGTAAATAAAAAGAGAAAGTGGGAGAAGAGGCTCTGGGGATAAAGGGAATAAAGAGCCCTTGCCAGTTTGGCTCAGTGGATAGAGCCTAGGCTTGTGGACTGAAAGGTCCCGGGTTCAATTCTGATTAAGGGTGCATGTGGGAGGCAACCAATAAATGTGTCTCTGATGTTTCTCTCTGTCTCTCTCCCCCCCTTTCACTTTCTCTAAAAATCAATGGAAGAAATATCCTCGGGTGAGGATTAACAAACAAACAAACAAAAGATAACGAGGGAAGAAGAGATGACTCACATGCAATGAAAAGCCCTAGGCTCTCTCTTCCATTAGCAAAGGATCATGCCTGGGGCTATGCCCCAAACATTGGCGGGGGTGGGGAGGGAGGGTGGGACTGGGTAACCTGCAGCAAGCACTGCTAGTCAGCCAGTTATGGCCAAAATATAAGCAAGTGAGCTGGACTGGCAGTGGCTCTAGGATAGGCAGGGATACTAGAGAACTGGAGAGCAACATGCCTGATGACAGATGGACAGATGTCCATCCCTAGGACAGATGGACCTTGCATGGCAGGGAACTTGTCTGCCCTGAAGGATCTAGACCATTTATCATTACCTGTCATCATCATTGTCATCAGTGCACTAGGCACTATTGAATATTTTCCATATGTTGTCATGGCATGCTCAGAACACCTGTACAAGTTTGATTTTATTATTCTACCATTAGAGATAAGAAAATGGAAGCTAAAAAGGTTAAGCAATTTCCCCCAGGTCACATAATCATCAAGTATTAGGACAAGATTTCAAATTCAAGCCTTCATGTTTCCAAGACTTTGCAACCACTACAATAACCTGACTAGAAGGCATGTAAGATAAAAAGGCTCTGCATACTTAGGATACTAAGGAATTGTCTCTTTCTGGGCAGTTTATGTATTAACTAGAAGCCCGGTGCACGAAATTCGTGCACGGCGGGGGGTTGTCCCTCAGCCCAGCCTGTACCCTCTCCAATCTGGGATTCCTGGAGGGATGTCCGACGGCCTAAACGGGCAGTCGGACATCCCTCTCACAATCCAGGACTGCTGGCTCCCAACTGCTTGCTTGCCTGCCTTCCTGATTGCCCCTAACTGCTTCTGCCTGCCAGCCTGATCACCCCCTAACCACTCTGCTGCCAGCCTGGTTGATGCTTAACTGCTCCCCTGCCAGCCTGTTTGCCCCCAACTTCCCTCCTCTGTCGGCCTGGTCACCCCTAACTGCCCTCTCCTGCAGGGTTGATCACCTCCAACTGCCCTCCCTTGCAAGCCTGGTCCCTCTCAACTGCCCTCCCTTGCAGGCCGGGTGCCTCCCAACTGCCCTCTCCTGCTGGCCATCTTGTGGTGGCCATCTTGTGTCCACATGGGGGCAGGATCTTTGACCACATGGGGGCAGCTATATTGTGTGTTGCAGTGATGATCAATCTGTATATTACTCTTTTATTAGATAGGATAGAGGCCTGGTGCATGGGTGGGGGCCAGCTGGTTTGCCCTGAAGAGTGTCCCGGATCAGGGTGGGGTTCCCTTGGGGCATGGGTTGGCCTGAGTGAGGGGCCTGTGGTGGTTTGCAGGCCGGCCACGCCCCCTGGCAACGCAAGGGGAGGCCCTGGTATCTGGAATTTATTTTCCTTCTACAATTGAAACTTTGTAGCCTGGAGCGGAGCCAAGCCTGCTGCTCCCTCCGGGATGGCAGCCATCTCTGTGGCAGTTAATTCACCTTCTACAATTGAAACTTTGTAGCCTTAAGTGGGTGAGCCCGGCCAGGGTGTGCGGAAAGCTTTGCTTCCCCTGTTGCCGCCGGCAACCCTGGCCTGCTCTCTCAAGCTCCATTCTGCCGCCATTTGTTTGAATTTGTTTACCTTCTATAATTGAAACTTTGTAGCTTGAGTGGAGGCTTAGGCCTGCAACCGCTATGGAAAGCTTGGCTTCCTCTGTTACCTGGGAAACCTTGCTCTCTGTGGCTGTAGCCATCTTGGATTGGGGTTAATTTGCATACTCGCCCTGATTGGCTGGTGGGCGTGGCTTGGCTGGTGGGCGTGGCTTATGTAGCGGAGTGATGGTTAATTTGCATATTACCATTTTATTAGAGAGGATGTGTGTTGAGAGGAGTTAAATAGTGTTTTACAATAAGCTAACTTCTCAGGTTGACCATGTGGCAAGAGGAGTTTATTTTGGCCTTAGTACGTGGGCTCATGGTTCCTTTGCCAGTTAGTTAATGAATGCCTAATACGTGCAGACCGTGTACTAGAGCCTCTCTGTTTTTCACATAATTTCAGGAATTCTAGGGAAAGGGCAATTACTGCCTGAAATATTAAATGGAAAAATATGAATTCTATTAAATTACTAGAGGCCCAGTGAGCGAAATCACGCGGACCTGCCCACCCACACACGCCTCGAAGCACTTGCCTCCCCGCTCCTGCCTCACCGGGCCCACCTCGCCTTGCCCGCCTCCAACCTTGCTGTGATTGGAGCCTGTGGGCCGTGTGGGAGGGACCGAGAGGTGCTCCGTGCACTTCATGGTGACCGGTCGTTTGGTCACTATGGCGTTAAGGCCACTGGCCTTTTATAATATAGATAACTGGGAAGTTCATGAAGCAGATGCATTGATTTAGGTGTTACCTATGTGTAAATAGAAACAGCTAGACAAACATAAACCTTGTTAAGGCAAACTTCTCTCTAAGGAGTACAGCTGACTTGATTTAGAACATTTTGGGCACCATAATGTCTTAACTTTATTTCTCAGGTAGGGTCTGTAAAAGGATCTCAAGAAAATAAAAGGAGTTCTTCATGAAGACACATTTATTGAGACCAAATCAGCACTGAGCTGCATGTGTTAACCCGAGCTTTCTTTTATAAAGCAATCTCTTCAAGATGCACCCTGAAGTTCACATACTTGCAGTTCCTTTTCCTATAGGCAAACGTGAAAGCATTTAGCCTGGGCATTGAGCCTACTTTCTGTTCTGCGCTGGCCTCTGTCATCAGGTTCTTTCTTTATCCAGCTGGTCTGAGTGGGGGATGTGGCTCTGTTATATCAGGGCCTTGGTTTGACATAGAGAAAATTCCCAGCCTCGATTTAAGGTGGATGTGAGGCAGTCTGTCATGGGGATTATAAGAACACAAATAAGGAGTCGGAGAAATCCAGATTTGTCTAATGGTCCTGCCACTTGGTTGTCATGTTTAAAATTCTCATAAAGTACTGGCCATTTATCAGAGTAGTAGGACTTCCAGAGTGGATTGTTCTCTCCAGTTCTGGCTGTCACTTGACTAGCACCAGTTTAGTCACTAGCTCAGCAGAAACACCGTTTTGTTCTCCTCACCATGTATGGGCCCCGCAGCTCAGTTTGCTGTATGTTTAAAAATTTATTTATTTATTTACTGATGAGAGAGAAAGAGAGAGAGAGAAACATCAATTTATTGTTCCACTTATTTATGCATTCATTGGTTGCTTCTTGTATGTACCCTGACCAGATCGAACCAGCAACCTTGGTGTATCGGGATGAGGCTCTAACCAATGGAGCTACCAGGCCAGGAATACTTGGAATATCTTTACTTTGAATGGGTACCAGCTCTCTCTATGCTTCGTGTCCTAATTCCTAGCACCTGTGTACATGTCACTTTAAAGGGGCTTTGCATGTGTTATTAAGTTAGGAGTTTTATGAGATCAGTATAATTCCAAATGTTCTTACACATGAAAGAGGGAGGCAGGAGAGTCAGAGAGGAGGAGATGGGACAACAGAAGCAGAGGTCAGAGTCATGCATTTGCTGGAAGGGGCCTTGGTCCAGGGAATGCAGGTGGTTTCAGGAAGCTGGAAAAGGCGAGGAAATGGTTCTCCCAGGGACACGGCCCTGCCTACACTTTGATTGTTGCCCCGTGTTCTTAGTCAGTTTGGGCTGCTATAGCAACTTACCATAGACGGGGTGACATAAACAAGAAACACTTGTTTCTCTGGGATAAGTCTGGAGGCTGGAAGTCTGAGGTCGGGGCCAGCATGGTTGGGTTCTGGTGCGAGTCCTCTTCCAGGTTGCAGACAACTGACTTCTTGTAACTTTACGTGGTAAAAGGAGAGCTAATTAGCTCTCTGGCCTTTTCTTATGGGCTCTACTCTCCGGACCTCATTACCTCCTAAAGGACCAACTTCCAAATGCCATCACATCGGGATTAGGGTTTCAACGCAGGAATTTTATCGGGGACACAGTGTGTTGCACCAAGTGAGACCATTTTGGACTTCTGTCCTTTGGAATTGTAAGATGATAAATTTCTGTTAACAGCAGCAAAAAGAAACTAATAGGCATGGTTACAGTGGAAAGCATTTCCACTGCTTGTTCATTGGACATATGAAGGCTTTCTTGTTTGGCTTCACCATGTCACCCTGGGTAATGAGGGCATATATCCTTCTGCAGATGCTCAGCATTTCTGTGATTAGGGCTGTGTGTACATCTCCAGGTGTCTGTGAGCAATATTAATTGCTGCTTCAAAATTATTTAGCTTCCTCATTACGAGAGAGAGAGAGAGAGAGAGAGAGAGAGAGAGAGAGAGAGAGAGAGAGAGGGAGGTATGACAAGATCTGTTCATGATAGGCAGAGAATTGAAATTACTTCTTCACTTTTAAGAACTGGGCTAATTTGAGATTCTCTGAGGCTGCAAAGCACGTGAGCCGCCTTTTTGGGTGTTTGGAAGTTATTATAAATAGAGTGTGATATGCTGGAACAAATAACTGCCTTCAAAGTCACAAGGTCGGTCTGAGTCCTGTACCTCTTCCTAATGAACGGTCAAGTCAACTCTAATTTTTCTGAATCTTGAGAATAATAATGCCTCCCTTCTCCCAGCTCTCAGGATTGTTGTAGGTCCAAAATAGAGAACTTGTAAAAGCTTTTTTGTAGATTCTAAGGTGTTAAACATTGTGGAAGGCTTTTCCTATTGAAACTAGGATGGAAGAAGATATTGCTGGTGATATTTTCTTTTTAAAAGTGGAGTAGAGGAAAGGAAACAGTCTGGAGGAAAGAAGAGAGAAAATCAAACTCTAGACTCTTTAACACCTTTGGAGATCTTAGAAGATGAGTTTTGTTGATATTGAAAGCAGTAATAGGGATAAACGTGATATCCTATACTCCTTCAGTTTTTAGAATGAGGAGTTGTAATCATGTCTTGTTTTAGTGTTAGCGATTGAGGCTCCTTTACAATTTACTCCTTCAGAGGCAGAAGTTCTACATAATTATGGCTTTTCTCAGAATACAGAATGGAACGCAGCCTGGCTCTCAGAATCAGGCTGCTGCATCTCCTCCTGTGACTTCAGCAGTCAACAGGGAGGGACACATGTAGATGCCGGTCCAGCGAGCGCGCATGTAGCCCTTCCAATAATGAACTCTTCTTTTCTTCACCAAGACTGTGAAAAAAAAAAAAAATGCAGCCACTTTCAGAGGAGTTAGTTGGGTTGGAGCTACCATCCCAGAGGAAGTACCTTGCATGTCTTACTCTTCAAACTGCAGGAATGTTAAAACTGGGCAAAATAACGTTTGGGCCTAACACAGCATTATACCTCCAACACCTGTTTATAAAAACAACAAGAAAGCAGATATTATGACTAATGGACTGAAAATGAAAAACATTCTTTAGAGTTCACGTCACTATGTTAGCTTAGCTTCACTTAGAGAAAAATGCCTTCCTTCATTGATGTAATTGTAATTGTTCCCCTTCACTTTCTCATAAGTAACCCTTGTCTTTGCCTCCTAATCGGAACACTATTTGGGTTTCTGCCTGAATCAGACCTTCCAGAATAGCAATATATTTTTAAAATGTTTTTATTGATTTTAGAGAGAGAGGAAGGGATAGGGAGAGATAGAAACATCGATGAGAGGGTAACATCGATGGGCTGCCTCCTGCCCACAACCTAGATGGAGCCCACAACCTGGGCATGTGCCCTGGCCGGGAATCCAACCCATGAGCTCTTGGTGTGTGGGATGATGCTCAACCAAATCACACTGGCTGGGCTCACCTCTCACTTCTGCATCTCTATCCCTCTGTCTCTCTATTCCCTCTCTTCCAGCAGGGTTTAGGAATGTTTAAGTCTCTCCCATTTAAAACCACCCCTCCCCAACTCCCATGCCCTCCTCTGTCTATGGCCATATTGACTCTCTGGCCACAAGAGAAAGCCTCATTTAAATTAATTGCCTCCTCTTCTCAAACTCCATTCATTCCTGAACTTCTCACAGTTCAGCTTTGATGCCTATCATGCCACTGAAACTGCCGTCAGGCCTCTAGTTGCTAAATCCTAGTGACACTTTCAGCTCTTACCTTTCCTGTTGCATTGACCCTAATGACACGATCCTTGAAATCTTCTCATTCTGCTCTAATGACAACACATTCTCCTTATTTGCCTCTTTTCAAGTTTTCTTCTGGTTATTCTGATTCAGTCTTCCTTATAATCACTTCTCCTCTGCCTGTTTCTTTTTTTTTTTTTATGACTCTTAATAAATATTTATTGTTCAGATTATTACACTTGTTCCTCTTTTTTCCCCCCATAGCTCCCCTCCACCCGGTTCCCACCCCACCCTTTGCCCTTACCCCCCCCACCCCACTGTCCTCATCCATAGGTGTATGATTTTTGTCCAGTCTCTTCCCGCACCCCCCACACTCCATTCCCCCCGAGAATTGTCAGTCCACTCCCTTTCTATGCCCCGGATTCTGTTATATTCACCAGTTTATTCTGTTCATCAGATTTTTAGATTCACTTGATTTTTAGATTCACTTGTTGATATGTATTTGTTGTTCATAATTTTTATCTTTACCTTTTTCTTCTTCTTCTTCCTCTTCTTAAATAATACTTTTTAGCATTTCATATAATACTGGTTTGGTGGTGATGAACTCCTTTAGCTTTTTCTTATCTGTGAAGCTCTTTATCTGACCTTCAATTCTGAATGATAGCTTTGCTGTGTAGAGTACTCTTGGTTGTAGGTTCTTGCTCTTCATCACTTTGAATATTTCTTGCCACTTTGGCCTGCATAGTTTCTGTTGAGAAATCAGCTGACAGTTGTATGGGTGCTCCCTTGTAGGTAACTAACTGTTTTTCTCTTGCTGCTTTTAATATTCTCTCTTTGTCTTTTGCTCTTGGCATTTTAATTATGATGTGTCTTGGTGTGATCCTCTTTGGATTCCTTTTGTTTGGGGTTCTCTGCGCTTCCTGGACTTGTAAGTCTATTTCTTTCACCAGGTAGGGGAAGTTTTTGGTCATTATTTCTTCAAATAGGTTTTCAGTATCTTGCTCTCTCTCTTTTTCTGGCACCCCCATAATTCGGATGTTGGTACGCTTGAAGTTGTCCCAGAGGCTCCTTACACTATCTTCATATTTTTGGATTCTTTTTTCTTTTTGCTTTTCTGGTTGGGTGTTTTTTGCTTCTTTGTATTTCAAATCTTTGACTTGATTCTTGGGATCCTCTAGTCTGCTGTTGGATCTCTGTATATTATTTTTTATTTCAGTCAGTGTATGCTTAATATCTAGTTGGTCCTTTTTCATATCCTTGAGGGTCTCACTAAATTTATTGGCTTTTCTAGAAAATTCTTGAAAAACCTTATAACCGTGGTTTTGAACTCTATATCCAGTAGGTTGCTTTCCTCCATTTCTTTCATTTGTGACCTGTTTCTTTGTCTCCACATTTTGGCTGCTTCCCTGAGTTGATAGAGTGGCTTTGTGTGCTAGGTGTCCTATAGGGCCCCGTAGCTCAGCCTCCCCAGTTACCTGAGGTGGACACTCTTGGTGCACCCCTTTGTGGGCTGTGTGCACGGTCTCATTGTAGTTAAGCCTTAATTGTTGTTGGTATCAGTGGGAGGAGTTGACCTCCAGGCCAATTGGCTGTGAGAATCAGCTGTGTCTACGATGGGAGAACTTCTGTGCTTGGGACACCCTATGAGGCAAGACTTGCTTCAGTGGGGCTTTGGTGCTCACTGAGTCTGCCCCCTGAGTGTGTCCCTTATGGATCTGAGGAGTTGTAATCTGGATGGTTCTACTCTGACCCCTGGGTACACTGGCTCTTGGCTCTCCAAGGAGGTGCTAATTTAGCCTCTCCCTGAGGCCACCCAGCAGGAGCTATGGAGAGATCTGCAGATTCCTCTTCTTTGTTTGGGTTTTGGAGGTGCCCAGATGAGGCCCAGCTGTGAAGCAATGCAAACTGCTGTGGGGCCTTGGGCCTTATTTTGGATGTTCTGGGTCTCTCTGACTCAGCTGCAGTTTGTTAGGTAAGTTTAGATTTCAAAGGACCAGGCCATTCATATGCAAAAGCCTCTGCGCACAGCTTGGATGGGGCGGAGTCTCAGGGCGGAGCAAACAGCAATGGCTTCCCGTCAGCCCTGCCCTAAGAGGCCCCCGGGTCTCAGTGTCCCACAGTAATTGCTGCAAGCACCTCTGAGGGAAAGCCGCCCTCAAGTTCCACCTGCTTCCAGACAGTCCAGTTTCTCCCCGTATGAGTCTGGGTCCCCAGAGTCTTGCCCGGAACTGGAGTTCAGAGCAGTTAGGAGCTTGTGTCTCCCTGCGGATTGAAAAGGCCAGCCGCCTACTCAGTTGCCAGCCCTCTCTGCGTGCGCGCCTCCGTACCTCTGCACTTTACTTCTGCAGCTCCTCTGAGTCTCAGTGTGCTTTTCTCTTTTCTTCTAGTTGTAGAATTTCCACTCAGCCAGCCTTCCTGTGGTTCTGGATGATGTCCATTTTGTCTTTTAGTTGTAGTTTTGAAGTTGTTGTGGGAGGCAGCAAGTTCAGGTATTTACTTATGCTACCATCTTGGTTTCTCCTCCAGAGGTGACCTCCTCTGCCTGTTTCATAAAATGTTGATATTCACCAGGATTTTATTCTTGATTCTCTTATGCTCTAACTGGGTACAGGCTTGCACATTTAATACTATCTCTCCCAGCACTATTTGTCTCTGAAATAATTTCCTTTAAAAATATAAGCTGAACTGTATATATATTTGTATCTTCCTCTCCACCCCAAATGTTCTGAGCGAAAGTGAGCCTCATCCCTGGAGCACTAGCAGGCTGGCTGTCTTGAGTAATGGTGTTCTTTGCATCCTGATTCATTGTATTTTGTGACGTGAGTGAGATTTTACTTTCTATAATTTCATGTTCTGGCAGACACCCATAGTGGCTGATGAGATGCATGTGAATCATAACATGAGTCCTCTTGCAAGGAAAGAAAGGAAGTTTGTCATGCTGGGTCGTTGCAATTTGAAACGTTTTTTTCTGAGGTGTCTTTGGGTATCTGGTGGGGGGACAGAAGGCAAAGATCAGGAAGCAGAAAGGATTTCTTCAGCAGCCCTTGGACTTTATGAAGAGCATCATCAACAGCGCAGCAGCCTGGGAGGACTGGCGGCAGCAGGCAGGCGAAAGGGGCCTGGGAAAAAAACCTGGAAAAACCTCTGGCTGGAGGTTTTGCATGAGTCCAGGGGCCTGGAAGGGAATGCCCTAGCACCGAAGCCCTCATTTTCCTGCTGTCGAATCTGTGTCACTCTTCCTGTGCAATCTTGTCTGCTCTGTGGTGTAAATTACTATCTAATAATACAACTGACCCTAAAATTCCTGTTTCCAATCCAGACATCCCAAGAGGATTATACTTTGTAAGAATACAGACCCTGGATGTAGACATCTGGATTCACATATTCTGTAGTACATGGGAGAGCTGTGTGGCAATGGAAGAGTCTCCTAACTTCTCTGTGCCTCAGTTTCCCCATTTATAAGTTGGGATAGTAGAAGTACCAACTCAAGGGTGGTAGCTGAGGGTTAAATAAGTCTATGTAAAGCATGCAGACTAGTGCTTTAAATTGTGTGGTCAGTGCGATGTAAGTGTTCACTCTTATTCTGTATTTGGATGTCCCTCAGGTACCTCAAATGCAACGTATTCAAACGGAAGTCATCATCTCCCCCTCCAGACCTGCTCGTTTTCTTATGTTCTTGAGAGCAGTGATTTTCCAGAATTTAAATAAAAACTATTGAACAACAATTTTATTCCTATATTTTTAATAGATACGAGCACTGAGTAACCTAATTTACTTAAATAGGTAAATAGGAAAGGAAGGAGTATGATAAAGGAAGATCATGCGATTTCTTCAACTCCTTCTGAGTTATATACCAAAAATTCACAGTGATTTGTCATCTAAAAGGATTTTTAATAATCTATCAGGTACCTCAAATGAAATGTAGCTCTCACCTTCCCCTCTAAATCTTTATTTTATTTTACTGAGGTGTAATTGACAGACTAGTACAACATTTTTGTTACTTTCAGGTGTACACCATAATGATTTCATATTTGTATACACTGCAAAAAGATCACCACATCAATTTAGTTAGCATCCATCACCACATATATATTTTTTGGTAATGAGAACTTTCAAGGTATACTCTCTTAGCTACTTTTAAATATGTGCTATAACATTGTTAGCTATAGTCACCATGCTATACATTACAACCCCATGACTTATTTATTTTATAACTGGAAGTTTTTACCTTCTGACCCCTCCCTTCACCTCTTTCCTTATTATGTTCCTGACAGAAGTGATTTCTCAGCCCACTCATTGGGTCCCTCCTTCAATTTACTTACTTGAAAGCAATGAACTCAAAACTTGCCCGACTTGCAAATGATTTGTTAATCAGGATGGTAATTCAGTTTCACAATTTCTGGGAAATAATGTTTAAAAATGCTTTGCCAAGATTGATCAAAAGAGAATTATGCTTTTTTCCTCTTCTACTTAAGGGCATGTGATTTAATCCAATTTAGTTGGAAAGGATTAGGAAAATTAAAAATTGTTAACTTTAATGTACATTTGCCAATACAAGATGTTTGATAAAGTGCTTTTATCTAATTATGTACTTTATATTCATCAGATTTTGGAGCTGCAGAATTAGTTCATTCACTTTATGGAATGTGTCCAACATATAACTCTTTGGCAAAACCAGTCATTAAACTAGTCAGCCAAACCAGCTTGCTTTTCTGTCATTTGTCAATTTAAATAAAAATGTCAACATGTGTTCAGCAAAAAGTATTTCACTTTGGAATTATATTTCTGAGATGGTTAGACAGAGAAGGCACAGTGCTTTGTTTTGTCACTTAGATGAGAGAGGCTTTGATTTGTTTTATTCTTATGGGACTCTTCCTCCTGAGCTGCGTATATTTTGATTGTAGCGGGAAGATGGAAGTTACAAGATCGTGACATGAAAATCATCACTCCCTCCGCTGCCTACTGTGTAATATATCTGAATTCAAAACAACCCAACTATGGGCCAAAACACCATGTTGCTATCCCCTTGTCTAATCCTTACCAGAAATATGTTTAAGTAGGAAAAGACATGATTTATGGTGTCTTTATTAAAGGCAACTTTGCTAACATTGGTATTTTAAAATGTTCCTGTGTTTCTGCTCCCTGGAATGTGCCATAGAGAGATTAAAATGGGGTGAGGGGTGCTTTTCCCCTTTAAATCGGGGAAGGCGGATTGTGGACAGGGACTGCAGTGGAAAGAACTGGCATCTTACCTCAGTGCTATTCTCAGGTAGGTCAGTTTTAGGAAAGACTGTACATGGAAGCTGAGGCTCGGAGAATTAAGTCCCTGAAGACTATTTGTTGCCTGTGTACCCTTCAGGAAGTTCATATATATATGAAGGACCTTGGAGTCCATGTTAAGGACCTATATCACTGAGGGGCATGCACATTGGTTTGAATACCTTAGAGCAGCGATGGGCAACCTTTTGAGCTTGGTGTGTCAAACTTCGCCAAAAAACTGAGCATAACTCAGGTAGTGTGTCACTTTGAGGAAAAAACATTATTTCGCAAATGTTTCATCCTCGGCATGTGGCCGCCTCAGCGGCTGCGTGTCATCAGAAATGGCTACGCGTGTCAGTGCTGACACGCGTGTCATAGGTTCGCCATCACTGCCTTAGAGAATGCCGCCATCATCCCACTTGCTCAGACTAGGGTGTCATTTCTAACGCAGCCATCTCTTTCCCCTCAGAGCTAACCAGTCACCAAGTCCTGTCAGTACTACTTCTTAATAACTGGAGTGACTACATAATTCACCACCCAACCCAGGATACTTTGGAGAGGGAAAAGGGCCTCTGTAAGTAACCGAGCTGGACAGCAGGACTGTGGTCACTCACAAACAGGACTGTGGTCACTCACTCACCTCTCTAGACTCAGTCTCCATCTCTGACTTCTCGTTTCGGTGCCAGCACATGAGCGTGGCTTTCTGTAATAGCTTTCTGACTGGTCTTTGCTCTTGTTCCCCCTGATGTTTTCCCCACTGCAGTTGTAGTTTTCTTTCAGAAAGGCAATTATTATGATGTCTCCTCTGTGGCTTAAAAATCTTTAATGGATCCCTAAGGGAGAATCCGAATTCCTTAACGTGGACTCCAAGGTCCTTCAGCATGTGTGGCCCTTGGTTGCTCCTGAGCTTCTCTTGCAATGGAACTCTTCTCAGCCCCCAACTATGCTCCTCCCAAACCCACACTCCAGGCACATGATGGCTACCCCTAACTACCTGACTCCATATGTGCAGTGCCTCAGAGTGATTGATGTATGTGCTCCCCCTACCTGGATATCCTTCTTGTTCTCTTCCCTTCTTCTTTTTTAACTGGTTAAATCCTGTTCTTCTCACCACTCAGTTGAGATGTCTGTCTCCTTCCTGAAGTTTTCCCGCAGCCCCCAGAAAGGCCCTAGGCTTTCTCCCATCACATATTACAAATACTACATTGTATTTGCCTGTTAAGTAATATCTGTAACTCCTTGAGGGGAGGGATTGTGTCCTGTTCATCACTCTATTACCACCTTCTGTGACCTCCCACTAAGGGACCCAGAATATTAGTGAAGGAAAGAACTCTACCTAGACAGTGTGGGCCAGGCCAGGTGGAGGTGAGACTGTGACAAGAGCACCTCCTCCCCTCTCCTTTCCATGTCTGTCTGCTGTGTCCTTGCCCTGGTAGTCTTTTAGTTTACTGCCTTATTTCTCTTACAAAAGGCCTTTGCAGTTCATCTAAACCAGATTTGACCTATACTTAAAAAAGTAAAAAGCTTTACTGAGATATTAGAAAGTTAGGTTGGAAATGTGTGGGATTGTAAGGAATTATAGAAAGAAATATGGTATTCTTTTTTTATATACAGGCAGTCCTCGGGTTACGTTGGACTTGACTTACATCGTTTTGTGGTTATGTCGCCATCTCCCATTTATTTGTAAAAAAAAAAAAGTTCCATCATTTCGACATTTGTACATATGTGCTTTATGTTTTATATTATTTATTTACCACAAGTAAAGGTCAGGAATTGTTATTTTTCTTTTAAAATTTTTTTACTGTTTCACTTCATTACTGCTGTGTATGTGCTCCATGTGAGTGACGCAGGTGCTTATGTAGGTGGGGTCTGACTTACGGCGAAAATCGCATTACATCGCGCCATAGGAACGGATCTCCGACGTAACCCGAGGACCTACTGTATATATTTTTTACTGATTTTAGCGAGGAAGGGAGAGGGAGAGAAAGATAGAAACATTAATGATGACAGAGAATCATTGATTGACTGCCTCCTGCACGTCCCCTGCTGGGGATCGAGCCTGCAACCTGGGCATGTGCAATTGAACCGTGACCTCCTGGTTCATAACGTCAATGCTCAACCAGTGACCCACACTGGCGGGGCAGAAATTTGATATTCTGAGTATGCTGCAGTAGTGAAGTGTGGGGTAGAAGAAAGTATGAGGATTTAGTTCAGGTAATGTCACCGGGAGCTTTGTGGTTGTGGATCCCATCACTTAAAAAAAAACGAAAACAAAAAAAAACTTGCTTATCATAAACTGTATTTTTATAAAGCAGTAAGTTTTTTGGGGGAACCAAACTTTTTCTGTTAAAGTGGATCTGAGCTTTTCTGAGCAGTCATGTGATGCATCATGAGAATTCAGCAGCTGATGTGCTTAGAAGGACCCTGGGAAGTGTTGAGAGGGAGCGTGTCTAGCTGCCACCCACAAAGCCGCTGGGCGTGTTGCACGCTTTCCTCACTGGGGCACTTGGGAGCAGGGCATGCTTTGGTTGTTCTACAGTTTCGTTGTTCTGTGTGTTGATTTGACATGGATTCAAAACGCTTTTGAAAGACCTAGATTTGTTTAGAGTCTGCTTTGGGATTCATCTTGGACTTAATTCACTTATGTGTTGTTTTTCCTTCCTTTTCCCTCTCAGATGGCTGATCACAGTAGGCTTGAAGGTGTCTTCCATGGGTCATGTATAATAAAACAGTTTACCCCGTGGCTTTCATAAATTTTCTAGGTTTAGGGAGGTGAAGGCCTGACTTCTATCTAGAGTGTTCTTTCTTTGTTAACAGCACCCAGTGCCTTTTTTTCACCAAAAATAGATTAAAAGGATGAGCAGTTGAAAATGATAATGGTGCAAATACTTTAAAACAAAACTGTCAGGAATGGTAGAAACCTCACTATGTCTACATGCCCACATATATTTGTACATGCAACAGGTATGCTAGGCGTTCTTCTTGTCAATAATTTCTGTGACCCACACCTTAGCTGTGTAAGTGTATGACAGGAATATTGCTGGTTCCCTTAACTATGAACATTTTATGAGACTGTCCTCCCTGGTTAAATCAGAATGAGATATGAAGAATAGCATTTCAGACAATTGATGGAATGGCTGAGAAAGCAGTGGTTTTTAGGGTTAATGATTCTGGACATGGTCTTGATTGTCATAGGAAACTAGTCTTTTTTTTTTTTTTTTTAATCTAGAGGTTTGATACAAACTTCTGAGTTGACCTTTATTTAACATTGTTCTGAATCTTAAGAGGATTTTCTCCATGAATATAAAAAGAGTTTGATTGGGTTGTGCCAGTAGTCTTGAATTTTATAAAATTTAAAGTATGTTGCTAGCACTAAAAGCTAAGGTGACTAGTTTGTCTATCTTTTATATGACCTGTTCCAGTAAGAGAGGGGCTCCAGGAATTGTTCAAAGTTGGGCAGGTGCTTTTAGGGGTAATGTGGAGGGGTGGAAGGTGGGAGTTACTCACTTTACCTTTTGGACTGTGAACTTTGGGTTAACAAAAGTAGGCCCTTTGAAAGCTGATGGTATATGGAAGCTTAATTTTTCTTGCTACGTAACATATTCATCAGTTTTTTAGGTTGAAGGAGATTTTATCAAGGATGTTTACTGAGGACATTTCTTGTTTAAAACTTTGTAGCATGGTCAACAAGAGACAAAGTCCATGTCTCAAGGAGTTTCTATTCCAGGGGAAAGACAGACTATAAATATGGGTTCTGGTATCAGATAGTGATTGGTACTTTGAAAATTATATAAGATGAAGTGCCAGACTAGAAGGCTGCTTCCATTGAGTGGTGAGAAAAGCCTCACTGATATTTAAAAAAGGAAAAAGCTTTACTGAAATGTTAGAAAGTTAGTTTGGAAATGTGTAGGCTTATAAGGAATTATAGGAATAGGAAATTCTTACTGCGCTGCCTGCGACTGGATGCTGTTTAGAATATCGTTCTGTACTAAGAGGTAGTGTAGCATGCGATAGAAGAAACCCTGGCATGTGCCCTGACTGGGAATCGAACTGTCACCTCCTGGTTCATAGGTTAGTGCTCAACCACTGGCCACACCGGCTGGGCCATAAGATTTTATTTGAGCCAAACTGATGACAAAACTATCATTCTGCATTTGAAATTAAGTTTCTTTTATGCATTTGAAATTAAGGAGGGAATTTAAGGAAGATTACATGAAGGAGGAAGAAAGCAAGGTATAGGAAGTCAAGATTATGTGCTCCGTTGAGGGTGATTCCATCTACAGGGGTCTGAAAAGAGGATAACATTGGCATTTCAAAGATGCGTTAATGTAGATGACCTAGAACAGTGGATAGGGATTGCTTAAGGCAACGATAAACCTTTCGCTAAAAAAGTTATATGTCTGGGGCTTGACTACCACCATGACCTGCAAAGTTAGGAATTTATGATCAGATCACCCTGTGAGTTTTCTTTCTGTAGAACTCCCTTTTTATTCATAATACCTTAGATTCCTTGTAGGGCTATTGGGGAACAATGGCCTCAAAGATCCTTAGAAGACCTTTTGTTCATTTGAAAGGGTCTGAGGCATCATAGTAGATTTTTTTTGAGGACTTAATAAAGAGTTTTACATTTACAGTCATGTTTTCCTGAGCATCCTTTGTTCAGTCTTTGCCCAGAAGTCACTTCTTAATTGTAGCACCATTTGTCTTCTGATAAGTCTAGGGATGAGAAACTTCTGTTTCAAGCCCAGTAAGTCCTGGCATTTATATTTAGCAGTCCTCCTCCTCCTCCTCCTCCTCCTCCCCGTCCCCCTCCCCTCCTCCTTTTCTTTTTTAAAGCTTATCTCTCTCCTCTTGCATTTCATTATAGGCAGCAAAGAAGCCAATCTGCACTTTCAACAGTCTGCCTGCAATCTTATCTGGATCATCCACTTCATTAGATACCTCGCCGAATTGCTAAATATCTGCCTTCCCATACTAAGGTCCTCTTTCTTCCTCCTTGTAACAGGTTTCTCTTTGCTTTCCTTTAGGCCCTCCCCACCGCCTCCTTGAGGGCCCTAACGCTTTCACAAACATTCTTTTCAGAGGTCCTTTCTGCGGTCTCCTTCCTAAAATGCAGAGTGGAGAATGAAGGGAGTGGGGCCAGATTATGTAGACCATCACAGGGACTTTGGGTTTTACTTTGAGTAAGGAAGGAAACCACTGGAGGATGTTGAACAGAAGAGGAGACTGATTTGACCTGCATTTTAAAGAATCCCTCCAACTACTAAGGGAGAAGCAGGGATACCATTAAAGGAGTTGTTTAAGAAATCCGGGTGAGCGATGCTCCTAGACTTTTATAGCCTGGGCCACTGCCTTTCAAAGTTTGTGAGAGAAAGCCATCACTTCAGTTTTGTTACTTTTTGTGAGGTTAACACCCCGAGTTCTGCTTGTCAGTGGATGGCCTGGCAGTGGCTCAAAGTAGTCTGTTCTTGGTCCCCAGCCTTGTGGGGGCCAATAGTGTAGGCCCAAACTGCCAGACGTGCTTAAAAATAAACTATGATTCACTTAAAAAAAAAAAAAAAAGGCAATCCAGGTGAATGGTGATGGCTTCTTGGACCTGGACGTGGTGAGAATTCTGTTTCTATTTCTAGCATAGAGCCAGCAGGACTTGCAGGTGGATGGAAGAGATAGATGATAAAGAGGTTTTGACCGGCGCCAATGGAAGAGTGTTATCCATTTACTGAGATGGGGAAGACTGCCGGAGAACAGGTTTTTCTAGGAGGGTGTAGGATCATCATTTCCCTTTTGAATGTACAAGGATTGAGCTCTCATAGGCATTTAAATGGAGCTGTCACGTAGGCAGTTGGATTCAGGGGACATTTCTGGTCTGGCTGTGCATTTGGGAGTTGTATAAGTGGCATTTCAAGCCTTGATGTAAGGTGTGAGCTTAGGGTAATCTGGCCTTTCCTGGTTAGGGAGATAATGAGCAGCCAGCAAAGGAGATTGTGAAGGTGTGGCCAGTGAGGTGTAAGTAGAAGCCAGATGTTCTAGAAACTGGTGACAAATGCATTTCAAGAAAGTGGGTGAAGACTCTGCATCTGTCATTAGATTTAGCCACCGCGGGGGTCATTGCAAGATACTGGAGAGGGTTCTAAAGTGTTTAAGAGGGAGGAGAGGAGACAAAGTATAAAACAATGGTTTTATATGCCCCTGAGTATAGAAGTGAAATAAGCAGATATAGGAGTTAAAAGGTGTTTTTTATTTATTTTTTTAAATATGGGAGAAATAAAGTCTTGTATTCTCCTAGGAGTGATTCTACAGAAAGAAAAACTTTGGTGCTGGAAGGAGAGCGGGGATTTGCTGGAGCCGTTTCCGAATAGATAAGTGATGGGCTTAAGTGGAGCGTGGACTGTTTGTGCATAGAAATAGAGAAGACAGGACCTCAGCCCAGGTACAGAGAGGTTGGTAGATGTGCTGAGAAGGCATGCATGTTCTCTTCTGATGGCTTCAGTTTTGTCAGAGACATTATCAGGATCATCAGCTGAGGGTGGGAAATGGGGAAGGAGTCACCCAGACAAGTGCAAGAATAAAGTGTGGTGGGGTTCTGGGTCCCCTCGGGTTATTGATAACGAATTTAAATGGAGCCCATCTATGGCTGTGCAGTTGGAGTCTCCAGTTCCTGTCAGCCTCTCTGGTGCTGGTCTGCGAAGGCAGAGTTGGTATGTTTTTCCCAGTGGTTGTAGAGGGAAGATTGTGCAAGGTAATCTGCCAGTGAATGACTGTAACGAATAGAGAGGAAGTGAGGGCTTGCATGGAGATGAGGAACCTATGTGAAATAAGATGCAGGGAAGGAGGAACTGTGAAAAGAGAGTAGGATCCTGGAATTTCATGTTCTATTGGAATCAGAATATGAGAAAGGAGTGAGCTGAGAAAAGAGGAGCTGGTGGTTGTATGTAAGAATCTTGAAATTGAGGTTATGCATTCCTATTCAGACAGTACTCTAGAGGGTGGCTTGGCCTGAGATTAACATGCAGGGGGCTCTTCATCCTTGGATCTGCTGTTCTGTACTTTTCTGCAAGTTCTTTCAATACCTCGGGTTTCCGTTTCATCCCTTGTAAAATGGTAATTATGGTAGTTCCCACTTCATTAGACTTTTTAAGAGGTTAAAAGAGTAAATAAAATGAGCATTTAATAACTATTAGCTATTGTTATTATTATCCCTATAACTCTTAGAGTGGTGCCAGGGTCCATGGGTGAGAACTGGGGCCAGTGACACTTCATGAGGAGCCAGATGTTCCTACAGTGATGCAATGGAATCCAGTTTTGCTGAAATGGAGGCCTAAGTACAATCCCCACCCCCTTCACTGTCGATGGTGCAATGACAGGTCCTTGTTTTCATCCCTGCTGTGAGGGCTCTGTGATGGTGACTTTACCTGAGATCCCAAAGCTTCTGTGATTCCTACCAAGGAGCAGATTAAAACCACATCCTGTTAATGATACTTAGAGCGCCTGAGATCTGTCTACAGGGGCACTGGGAAAAGCACTAATAGCTGTCACCACAGTCCTGGGTTTCTTGGAACATACGTGCAAATCCTGTTGAGTCCTAAACTCCCTAGGAGTGAATAGTAATGTCATCTTTGTGGCTCCATTGTTCCTTATGGATGGTCATCCCTCTTTATACTCCCTTAGATCAAGGGGTTGTTTTGTTATAGTGACGAAAACTGGGTGTGTATATAAAGCCTTTTTTTTTTCTTTTTAAAAAAAAATATATTTTATTGATTTTTTTTACAGAGAGGAAGGGAGAGGGATAGAGAGTTAGAAACATCGATGAGAGAGAAACATCAATCAGCTGCCTCCTGCACACTCCCCACTGGGGATATGCCTGCAACCAAGGTACATGCCCTTGACCGGAATTGAACCTGGGACCCTTCAGTCCGCAGGCCGACGCTCTATCCACTGAGCCAAACTGGTTAGGGCTGTAAAGCCTTTTTTTGATGGATAGGAAACATTATTAAATATAATTTAAGTGTTCTTAAATTCTCCAAAGGAAAATTAGCATTATAACCTGTATGAAATAAGATGCAGCAAAAGCCTGGCCGGTGTGGCTCAGTGGTTGAGTGTCGACTTATGAACCAGGAGGTCACGGTTCAATTCCTGGTCAGGGCACATGCCCAGGTTGTGGGCTCGATCCCCAGTGGTGGGGGGGGCGGGGCGTGCAGGAGGCAGCCAATCCATGATTCTCTCTCATCATTGATGTTTCTCTCTCTCTCCCTCTCCTTTACTTTCTGAAATCAATAAAAATATATTTTTTTTAAAAAAAGATGCAGCAAAGGTTTTATTATGCTATGTTGTCCTTGCTTTACTAAAACATTTTAGGGCTCATTCTACAATTAGAACTCTAGGAGATGCAAAAAAAGAAGAGTTGTCAAATGAAAGGTTGGCCCCTGAATTTTTGAAGGTTAGGATATTGATTTACTGGACATTGTTAGAATTTTAAGAACTAATTCTGTCCTGTTACCTAGGATATTGATGAAATTGAGACATTATTAACCAAGGTGAATGAAACACGCTCAGGGCGTTTAGCCAAGACTGTCAGAGAAAAAGAAGGAACTTGTGCCCACCTGTCATTCTCCCCAGATTACATAAATGCCATTAAGACTGACAAGACTGAAGAGGTAAGACCACCTACTTGCTGGCCTCTTGTACCCTCAAAAGGCATCTGAGCCAGGAGGGCTGTCGTCTGGACTCTTCAGTGATTGGGTAACGGGACTGGGGTCTGTTAACATTCTCCTTTGCTAGGAAACCCACTGTGGAAATCAAGATGAGAGAGCAGGGTTGTGTCTGTTCATTGTTATGTTATCTTCCTGCAAAACAGGATCCAATCTAGCTGCATATAAATTTGAGATTGGAGAGAGAGCAGGGAGGAAAGGGAAGGGGAAGAGTGATTGATTGAGAGATTGAATGTTGAGAGAGAATGGGAGAGGTAGGGCTCTCTTTCCTTCTGACTGCCTGGGTAGGCAAGATCGTGTCACAGAACAGAAAGAATTTGTCTACCCGGAGCTAGCAGAGCCAAACTCTAAACACTGAGAATTGCAGTGGAGAAAGATTGGTTATTCTATTGATGAATAGTGCCATCCAGGAGAATGGGAAGCTACTGCTTAAAAGCCTGAACTCCTTTAGGGTTAGAGTTAGAGAAATGAAAAAGAAATAGAAAAAAACAAAAACCTGAACTCCCTGATCCAGAGTTCCAGGAGAGTTTGTAAGGAGTTAGGGGAACAGGTGTGCAGAAGTGCTGGTGGGGCAAGTTTTCATCGGAGGACCTTGGACCTTGGCCATTTATAGTAAGGGGTGTCAACACAGGATCTTCCTGGACCAGGGACCCTCTGCTTCTGAAAGGGTTCTGGTGCTCAAGTTCCCATTATGTCCTGGTTCTTTGGTTCTGTGCGGCAGGGAGGGCACAAGCCTGGTTCTGGATGCAGCTGGAGGTCAGTTCTCCTCTGAGCATGCGTCAGCTTCATGACTTGTGGTTTTGGTCTGTTGTCCCTGAAAAGCAACTCAGTATCCTGTTAAAGAGGATAGGACCATTTTCTGGTTCTGTGGGTACAATGGCTTCATACCAAAGTGCAGTTCAGAGAAGCCATTCTGTAGCCTAGTGCACAGTACATTGTGCTCAGCTCTCTGCTCCTCCCTTTCCCATTGCCCAGGACAGACAGGACCGAATGGACCATTTCTCTTTCTGGAAGTCCTGCACGAACACTGATTTCTTAGCTGAGTATTTGTTAGCCATTGGCAGCACTGATTTCAGGATAGCACTTAACTATTAAGGACCTGCAGTATTGCATTCTGTGTTGTCAGTTAGAAACGAACCCATTTGCTTTAAGAGCAGTTGAGCTGGTAGACATCCTACCTAATAAAAGAGTAATATGCAAATTAACCATCACTCTGCTACACCCACAAGCCACGCCCAGCAGCCAATCAGTGCGAGTATGCAAATTAACCCCAACCAAGATGGCTGCCACCACAGAAAGCAGGAGGGAGGCTTGGGTTTCCCCAGCAATAGAGGAAGCCAAGCTTACCACACACCCTGGCAGGCCCAGGCCTCCACTCAAGAATACAAAGTTTCAATTATAGAAGATAAATCCCAAGAAAAATGGCGGCAGCCATGGAGCTGGAGAGAGCAGGCTATGGTTGTCCTCGGCAACCGAGGAAGCCAAGCTTTCAACATGCCCTGGCCAGCCCAGGCCTCCACTTAAGGCTACAAAGTTTCAATTATAGAAGGTAAACAAATCCAAACAGAAATGGCGGCAGCCACGGAGCGAGCAGAAGGCTTGGCTTTGCTCCAGGCTACAAAGTTTCAATTGTAGAAGATAAATATATCCCAGATACCAGGGCCTCTGCTTGGGTCGCTGGGGGGCATGGCCGGCATGCAAACCACCACAGGCCCCTCGCCCAGGCTGCCCCACTCCCCAAGGGAACCCCCACCCTGATCCGGGACACCCTTCAGGGCAAACCAGCTGGCCCCCACCCATGCACCAGGCCTCTATCCTATCTAATAAAAGAGTAATATGCAGATTGACCATCACTCCAACACACAAGATCAAGATAGCTGCCCCCATGTGGTCAAAGATCCTGCCCCCATGTGGACACAAGATGGCCACCACAAGATGGTCAGCAGGGGAGGGCAGTTGGGGGCAATCAAGCCTGCAGGGGAGGGCAGTTAGGGGTGACCAGGTCGGCAGAGGAGGGAAGTTGGGGGCAAACAGGCTGGCAGGGGAGCAGTTAGACATCAATCAGGCTGGCAGGGAAGTGGTTAGGGGGTGATTAGGCTGGCAGGCAAAAGTGGTTAGGGGCAATCAGGAAGGCAGGCAGGTAAGCAGTTGGGAGCCAGCAGTCCCAGATTGGAGAGGGTGCAGGCTGGGCTGAGAGACCCCCCTCCCCCCGTGCATGAATTTCGTGCACCGGGCCTCTAGTAATTTGTATAAAAATTTAAGGCTCTGTTTTCTTCCATTCTGTACTTTGGGAAAGTTTTTATTTATTTATAAACACACTGTTCAAAGGTTCCCTCTTCAGTGACACCTTCCTACACTCACCCTGCAGAGGTAATTTTCTTCGTACATAATTTTATCTCCCAAGCACTCATCTTATACGTGTTATTATCTCACTACAGCATTGGATTGTAATTCTGTGTCCCTGTCTCCTGCTAGGTTTGGGTGCCTCAAGATTAGGCCTAGGTCTTAGTCATTTTTGTTTTCCCACACCACTCAGGACAAAGTCTGACATAACATACAGAGAGTACAATAGTGGGTGTTCCAGAAATGTTAATTGAATGAATGAGTGATACACAGTTTCAGAGCTGACATCCATTCTGGATGTAGGTGGATACTCTGGATGTAGTTTTAAAATTAGGATACTATGTTCATTGGAATATTCTTGTGCCCTTTTTTCTCATTGGTTATAGAATAACTGCCTGATGTATTTAGTGGTGACCAGATGTGCTACGTTTGATTGCTTGTTGATAATGAGCAGAGACAAATGTGGTCATAGTATGGCTGCTTTGGTTTCAAGGTCATTTCTTTCTCTTGGTTGAGCGTAAGTGGGTTTTACATGTTAAGATGTTAGCTTATGAAACCTGGTGGCTTATGTTTATTAGTTATGTTCAGGAGCATTTATCATCGTCTGACCTCTGTAACCCTGGGTTTTCATTGGGATCAAATGAGATTTGTGCAGGATGAGCGCTGGGTTGATGCTCAGCATATCTAATGTGCAGTGAGCTGATCAAACATCTTTTACTGAGTTTTGACCTTTTTTTTTGCTTCAAAATTGTAATTTCTAACTTATCTCAGAACCTTCATTATACGTTTCATCTCACAAGTCAGTTTGCTCTCAAGGAAAGGGATTTATTTTTAAAGTGTATAGCTTATCAGTAATACGAACATTTTTAGTCTTTCCTGTTACAATTAGTTAAGTTTTCTTTCTGTTTTATTTACCTGGCTTTTTTAATGACTGAAAAACATTTCAGAGGCAAGAAAAAAAAAGTTGGTTTTAGGAATCTGTAAAATTTGTTTTCTTGGGATGATGATGTTAGAAGGGGAGATGAGAAGCTTTCGTCCAATTTCTGTTCTTACCAGTTTCAAGGTGAGATCAGACGGAGTAGTCGGACCAGAGGCCCCTTCCCTTCCCTCTTTCTAGCCCCAAACGCTCACCGATCCTCAGGTGTACTAGTAAGTGTGGGGAAAGGCTTAGCATTATGCTCCCTTGACACTAGGGGGGAAATGGAGAGCCTCTAATGGCTCAACTCCAAGTCCCCCCCCGAAGTGCTCTTATGAACAGGGTCCCCTCACCAAATAACCCTCCGGGACCCCAGCCAGCTGACATCTTGATTTTGGTCTTGTGAGAAACCACCTTATCTCAGAACTTGGAGGTCATAAATGGGTATTGCTGTAAGCCTCTAAGTTTCTGATACTTTGCTACAGCAGCAATAGAAGTCTAATGCAAGTGTTTATTTTATTATTATTTTCAACAACAGAAATTTATTCCTCATGGTACTGAAGGCAAGTGTTTAAAAGTGGCTAGTTGTGTGTGTTTTCATTGGTTTTTATCTCCTTTGAAAAATCCAGGGGTAGTCAAACCTTTTTATTTAACATCGGTGGCAAGAAACAGTCCACCCGCCTATTGTTTTCGTTCCATGAGAAGTGTTCATAGCTTCATGTACTTAGAGGAACAGGTCTGCTCTGTGCCCAACACACAGCTTAACGTTTGGGTTGATTTTCTCTACTTGTACGAATCCGTGTTTCCATATGAATGATTATTTTAACATTACAGCCACATCTTTGGTCACTGTGGGCTCCAAAAGCAATTCATTAATTATAGCCTCTACTTCAAATATCTTTTTAAATTTTATTTTAAAAGTGAGTGATTTTAGACTTTCAACAATTGAGAAATGATAAGAAGCAGAATATTAAACATTGCACTATAAGTTGCTGTATAGATATGTTACTTTTAAAAAAGTTGAAAAATTTAAACTGCTCCGTGAGTGCAAATAGTGAAGATTATACATATATATGAGTAGTTTAGTCCTGTAATAAAATATTATAATGATTATGACACATATTTACTAGTATGAGTAATTATTATCATATTAAATGAAATTAGGAATAAAAAGGTAAGGGGATTGCACATAAAGTTATAATTCATGTTTATAATTACTGCTACTGTTATATAGCAGAGCAAGCAGAGGGGCAGGGAAGGGGGACCTGGGCAGGAGGGTTATTTTGGATCCCTTTTTGACCCTTGATTCCTGACCCAGGAGTGTCGGGGGAGTGAGAATGTTTTTAGCAGGTGAACACGAGTGCTGTGAATGCAGTGGCTCAGGGTGGACCAGCTCCTACCGCCCTGCTGTGAGAATTGACCCTTATTCATTCAGAAACGTAAGAAAATGGAAACTGGTTAGCTAGGTCCTCGGGATTCCAATATTTGGCAGGGATAGCCGAGGAGAGTCCCCCCAGTGTGTATTTCTAGGGGAACCCAGATGTCCCCTCCTTGTGCGTTTGCTTGCTCTTCCTGCAGGTGCAGAGATGGGGCTGAAGGCGTGTTCCTTTTTCTCCCAGTGATTTTATTTCACAAGGGTCAGGCCTAGGCCAAAAATTCTCCCATCACTGTCTAAGATTCTGTTCATTTAAGATTAATGTGAATTAATAAGCAAGTACCATAGGCTGGTTAAAGGCAGTTATTAAAAATAACCTCACATCATCATCATCATCATCATCACTAGCATGTGTTGCAAACTTAGTATGAAACAGGGACTATTCTGAAGACTGTCCATGAATTAACTTATTTAATCCTCACAGCAAGCCTATGAGGAAGCTTCAGAGACGGTCCAGTACCTTGTTCCTAGTGCCATGGTGATGACAAGGGGAGAGCCAGGGCAGAATCCACCTGGGTCGGCCTGGGACACAGACCTTCAGCCACTGCGCTGAGCCACCTCTTCTGGACACTTCAGCAGGATTTGATTTTATTTGCTAGCTTTCTTCCTTTCATCTAGCAGCAACACCTGTAAGAGACGGGACTGGAAGTGAAGAGGGTGAGGACGTTTTAGGGGGAGACATACCTAACTGTAGGGGGAGCTGTGATGGGGATTTTGGAAAGAGACTTGGGTGGCATTCTCCATGGCCATTGTTTTGCTACCCAAAGCAGTAAGATGCATTCACCGGCATCTTGATATTGCAGTCAGCGCTAGAATGCAACTAAGAACCCAGCAGGTACTGTTTCTCCTCTCTGCTGCTCTCTGAAAGTTGACATAGTTTTCTTTTAATGTTGTAGCCACAGAAAGCTCTTAGGTATGTTTGTGTGTGTATATGATAAATTAAATGCTTTCCTTATTATTTAAATGTCATTTAAAATAACATTTTTCAAATGTTTTTCAAGTAAAGGCTAATGAAAAGCAACTAATTCTTATAATTACCCTTTTATTCCTCACACAGTATTGGCTGGATCCTGCAAAAACCCTTGCTGAACACAAAGAACTGATCAACAGTAGGTATTTAATTTATTTTTATTAGTAGGCATTTAATTTTAACCTTGTTAAGGGATGCCTTGAGAATGATATCATGCCTGTGGTTAGTTGGGTACAGAAATAGGCTCCAGTACTGTGGGGATGAGTATGAGTCCTCAGGTGCCAGAATATGGAAATGGGTGTGTGTTTATTGCTGGCTCTCTGCAAACTCTGATGAAATTCCAGTTGATAAAGACTGAGTGGATCTTAGTATTGCATTTTGTTTGGTGTATTCCTGCTGATGACTTTAGGTAATTTCCTAGTTGCTTGTCTTTAAATTTTCACCTTAAAATAGAAAAGGCAGAGAGGCTCTGATTTGGAAAAAAGTGGATATCTGACCTATTAAAGCACTTGCGTTTCTTGAGTTAGAGTAGTTTTTGTCATACCACTCACTTTGCTGAGTCAGTAATTAAGAAGTGCCCTTACCCTAGCCAATTTGGTTCAGTGGCTAGAGCGTCCTCCTGCGGACTGAAGGGTCCCAGGTTCGATTCCAGTCAAGGTCACATGCCCAGGCTGCAGGCTTGATCCCCAGTAGGGGGCGTGAAGGAGGCCAATCAATGATTCTCACTCATCATTGATGTTTCATTCTCTCTCTCTCTCTCTCTCTCCACCTCTCCCTTCCTCTCTGAAATCAATAAAAATATATTTTAAAAAGAAAAAAACGTTGATATTACCATTGCAGAAAGATTATTTAACTGAAGAATGCATAATCTTTATTTTTTATCTCATGAGATAGTTTGATAATTAATGGAGGAGAATGGCTCTCACATCTTCAGTAGATGTGATATCTGTCAGTCAGAAGGAATAGCTACAAAAATGACAGAATACTTGCTAGTCACCAGGATTCTCATGGGTAATTCTTGATTTATTAAACTCTGTGTTAATGGGAGATTTTTAAAAAATATATATGTTTTTATTGATTTCAGAGAGAGGAAGGGAGAGGGAAAAAGAAACATCAATGTTGAGAGAGAATCATCGATTGGCTGCCTCCTGTAAGCACCCCACTGGGTATCGAGCCTGCAACCCAGGCATGTGCCCTGACCCAGAATCAAACTGTGACCTCCTGGGTTCATAGGTCGACACTCAACTACTAAGCGACACCAGCCAGGCTGGGGGACTTTTTATTACCATTAAAGGTCTTGAAGTTAGTCTTCAAAAGGTAGATTAGAGGATTCCCAGCTTCTGGCTTCTGTATTTTTTGCTAAAGTGAAACAATATTAACTTACTTTGCATAAGGGTTTCTTAAAGGTAGATTGTGGAAAGACATGGATTCAAGATCATAATAACTTGGGAATTTGCTTCATTAGCACCTATTTCTTATAGTCAGTCTTAGACATAGCCTTGCTCCAGAAATGTCCATTTCCCTGGCCTTTGATTTATCTATAAAACAGTGATGTTTACGAAAGATTTTGCTCATTCTATAGTTATTATAATTTCTTCCCTGAGAGGCTGTATGGAATAGTGGCCAGAAAGCACAGAACTCTAGGAGCAAACTTGATTCTTAGTTTGTGATCTCTATGATCTTAGGCAAGTTGCTTACCTCCTTGGAGCTTCAACTGCCTTGTGTACATTACCAGGTGGCTGTTGAGAATCAAATGTTTAGGAAACATTTCTGTACTTTACCCAATGCAATCAAATGGTAATGATGCCTTATATTTAGAACACACGCCATTTTATGTGTAAGTGGGCTATCAGTCCTTTAAGAAAATTAGCCCAAACCAAATGTTTCCAGTTGTGTAGTTTTCAAACTTCTGCATAATCGCTCATCACCAAACACGTTTGAAGTGGCTGGTCGGTCAGGAGGGTGTAATCTGTCATGTTGCAGAGGATAAAAGCAGCTCTGGACTTGGGACGAGGCCTTCTTCCTTTGTGCACAGTCTCAGCAGCATCTGTGCTCTTCCTGCCCCCAGACACCAGCCCCTGTGGGCTGCAGGCACAGGCCGACCCATCTGCTCTGTAACACAGGGCTTGATTGACAGAGATGGATCAGCAGAGGGTGGACTTCCTGGCTCTTCTAAATAGTTAATATTTAATAATCTGTGCCTCCCCGACGTCAGTATTCAGGGAGAGGGGTGTGCTTGTCAGAAGCACAGTGGTTAACTAAACGTAGAAATCAAACATATGGATCAACTCTAATGGTAAAAAAATTACAACCCAGTTTCTTCTAGAATTTAGTTTTTAAAGAAGCTCTAGCATAAGGAGTGCCTACCCGGGATGAGGGAGAGGAGCGGGGCTGTAGTCTGGGTTGTCTTCTGTGTACCAGGAACAGGGCAATGGGGTTCTACAAGCATAGCATGTGTGGGTCATAATAATAATAAATAAGGATGTAGTTTGTATATTGTAAGTGCATTATGGGTTTATTGCCTTTGTTCCATTTAATTTTATTTCCCCAACTTCTAAAGTTTTTGACTCAATGTACTCATAAGACTTACAGTTCTGAATCTAAGACACAATGAAAATAGAAAAACTAGGGTTACTTTCTGTCTACTGCACCCTATCAGAGACCGAGGGTCACAGGAGGAGGTGGAAGTATTTTTACTGACGTGCATACTTTATACCTTTTTTATTTGTGTGGGAGAGCTTTTGTTGAAGAAGAAATTAGAAACTCTGATCACCAATCAGTGCACCAGGTAGCAAATCTGTTTTAAAACAGTTTTAATATAAGATCTATTTTAACACACTGCTCTGAAGTATGCAGCTTGCAGAGAGTGCGGGTTAGATTCATACTCTCTGAAATAGAGATATTTCTAGGAAAAACATAATATAACGTGGCTGGCACCCAAGGGGCTTGTGCCCTCTTTCACAATATGAGTGTTTATTTACTTATTTATTTTGCCCATGTAGGCACATTTCCAGCTTTGTTTCATATATATTTGGTATTTGTGCATATATTTCTTGTGTCTGGTACATGACTGAGATGAGAAATGCCTTTTTAAATATGTCAGGACACATTCTTAGATTCAGAAAAGTTTAAGAACGAGACATATATTGACCCTCATCCACATAGTTTCACTGATAAGTTTTTTTTTCTAAAAAGGTAAGAGATATACATGGTAAAATATTTCTAACATATCAATTTTGCTAAGAGTAGAATAAATGTTCTCATTGGGAAAAAATGGTTAATACGCGAGGGGATGGATGTGTTAGTTCACCTGATGGAGGAAACCCTTTCACAATGTATACAGATATCAAATCATCCCCTTGCACTCTTTACATAGCTTACAATTTAATTTGTCACTTTTACCTCAAAAAGCTGTGGGGAAAGCTTGCCACTGTTAGTAATTTTTTATGTGTTTTAGGGGAAAATAATTTAATAGATAACTCTCTTTTCCACAAAAGGGGTCATATTTCTGCAGTCGGAAATGTAGATTGGTGACCTTTCCCCATCCTCCCTCTGCACATTTAAACAGTTGCATTTAAGTTGTTTCCAGCTTTCTGTAGGTATTTTTTTTTATATATTTTTTTGCAATAGTGATAGGTGGATGGTTTTTAAAACCATTTACTTTGTTTATAAATAATCTTTCTTCATTATGAAGAAAATGCGTGTATGTTGTAGAAAATGCGGACAGTAATAAATTAATAAAAATTGTGCATAGCCTCACTAACCAGAGGTAAGAACTAGGAACATTCTGATGTATTTGGTCCTACCTTTTTTCCTGTGTTTATGAACACACTAGAGGCCCGGTGCACAAATTCGTGCACGGGTGGGGTCCGATTGGGCTGGGTCAGCTGGGGGGAGGGGACACAAGTTGTTGGCCAGCTGGCCCCGCCCCCTGGTTGAACTCCCAGTTGAACTCCCAGTCGAGGGGACAATTTGCATATTAGCCTTTTATTATATAGGATAGACCATATATACACAGATACCTGAATAGTTGAAGTCCTACTTCATTTTATATTTCCTTGTGTCTTTAGAAATTCTTGGTGAGTATAATTTTTAAATAACTTTATTGAGATAGCTGTGACATGTAAAAATTGTTTATATGTAAGGTATATAACTTGATGTTTAGATATATGCATACATTGTGAAAAGATCAGCATAATCAAGCTAAATAACTTATTTAGCACCTCTTTATAGTTACCAGTGTGTGTGAGAAAATTTAAATTTTATCCTCTTATCATATTTCTAATATACAACACACTGTCAATAACTAACATCACCAGGTTGTACGTTAGATTCCCAGAGCTCATTCATCTGGTATAACTGAAACTTCATGTTCTTGACCAACATCTTCTCATTCCCCCTCCCCCAGCCTCTGGCAAACCACCATTCTACCCTCTGCATCTATGTGCATGACTATTTTATTTTATATATTTTTTAAATTTTTTACATTTTATTTTTAGTTACAGTGCACATTCAATTTTATTTTATATTGTGTGGGACTGTTTTAGATTCCACATATAAGTGAGATCAGGTAGTATTTGTTTGTTGTGTCTGGCTTATTTCACCTAACATAATTCTCAAGTTTCATTCATGTTATCTTATATTGGAGTATTTCCTTCTTTTCTTTGGCTGAATAATATTCCATTGTGTGAGGGTGTGGGTGTACCACATTTTATTTATCTATTGTTTCATTGATGGACACTTCGATTGCTTACATATCTTAGCTATTATGACTAATGTTGCAATGAACATGGGAATGTAGATATCTCTTTGAGATCTGTCTTTCATTTCTTTTGGATAAATACCCAGTAGTTGGATTGCTGGATCCTATGGTAGCTCTATTTTTAATTTCTTGAGGAACTTCCATACTATTTCCCATAATGGCTATACCAATTTACATTCTCACCAACACTTTTGTCTTTTTTATATATATATTTTTTTTTACATTCCTACCAACAGTTGTATTTTTTAATTTTTTAAATAAATCTTTATCGTTCAGATTATTACAGTTGTTCCTCTCCCCCCCCCCCCATAGTTCCCCTCCACCCGGTTCCCACCCACCCCATGCCCTTACCCTCCCACCCCCACTGTCCTCATCCATAGGTGTATGATTTTTGTCCAGTCTCTTCCCGCACCCCCCACACCCCTTTCCCCCCGAGGATTGTCAGTCCACTCCCTTTCTATGCCCCTGATTCTATTATATTCACCAGTTTATTCTGTTCATCAGATCTTTTATTCACTTGATTTTTAGATTCACTTGTTGATAGATATGTATTTGTTGTTCATAATTTTTATCTTTGCCTTTTTCTTCTTCTTCCTCTTCTTAAAGAATACCTTTCAGCATTTCATATAATAATGGTTTGGTGTTGATGAACTCCTTTAGCTTTTTCTTATCTATGAAGCTCTTTATCTGACCTTTAATTCTGAATGATAGCTTTGCTGGGTAGAGTAATCTTGGTTGTAGGTTCTTGCTATTCATCACTTTGAATATTTCTTGCCACTCCCTTCTGGCCTGCATAGTTTCTGTTGAGAAATCAGCTGACAATCATATGGGTACTCCCTTGTAGGTAACTAACTGTTTTTCTCTTGCTGCTTTTAATATTCTCTCTTTGTCCTTTGCTCTTGGCATTTTAATTATGATGTGTCTTGCTGTGATCCTCTTTGGATTCCTTTTGTTCAGGATTCTCTGTGCTTCCTGAACTTGTAAGTCTATTTCTTTCACCAGGTGGGGGAGTTTTCTGTCATTATTTCTTCAAATAGGTTTTTAATATCTTGTTCTCTTTCTTCTTCTGGCACCCCCATAATTCGGATGTTGGTATGCTTGAAGTTGTCCCAGAGGCTCCTTACACTATCTTCATATTTTTGGATTCGTCTTTCTTTTTGCTTTTCCAGTTGGGTGATTTTGGCTTCTTTGTATTTCAAATCTTTGACTTGATTCTTGGGATCCTCTAGTCTGCTGTTGGATCTCTGTATATTATTTATTATTTCAGTCAGTGTATGCTTAATTTCTAGTTGGTCCTTTTTCATATCCTCGAGGGTCTCACTAAATTTATTGGCGGTTTCTAGAAAATTCTTCAAAAACTTTATAACCATGGTTTTGAACTCTATATTCTCCATTTCTTTCATATGTGACCTGTTTCTTTGTCTTCGTATTTTGGCTGCTTCCCTGTGTTGATAGAGTGGCTTTGTGTGCTAGGTGTCCTATAGGGCCCTGTGGCTCAGCCTGCCCAGTTACCTGAGGTGGACACTCTTGGTTCACCCCTTTGTGGGCTGTGTGCACAGTCTTGTTGTAGTTGAGCCTTGATTGTTGTTGGTATCACTGGGAGGAATTGACCTCCAGGCCAATTGGCTGTGAGGATCAGCTGTGTCTACGATGGGAGAACTTCTGTGCTGGAGACACCCTTATGAGACAAGACTTGCTTCAGTGGGGCTTTGGTGCTCACTGAGTCTGCCCCCTGAGTGTGTCCCTTATGGATCTGAGGAGTTGTAATCTGGATGATCCCTCTCTGACCACTGGGTACACTGGCTCTTGGATCTCCAAGAAGGTGCTAATTTAGCCTCTGCCTGAGGCCACCCGGCAGGAGCTACGGAGAGATCTGCAGATTCCTCTACTTTGTTTGGGGTTTGGAGGTAGCCAGATGAGGCCCAGCTGTGAAGCACTGCAAGCGGCTGTGGGGCCTTGGGCCTTCTTTTGGATATTCTGGGTCTCACTGACTCAGTTGCAGTTTATTAGGTAATTTTAGATTTCAAAGGACCAGGCCATTCATATGCAAAAGCCTCTGTGCACAGCTTGGGTGGGGCGGGGTTTCAGGGTGGAGTAAACAGCAATGGCTTCCCATCAGCCCTGTCCTAAGAGGTTCCTGGTTCTCAGTGTCCCATGGTAATAGCTGCAAGCACCTCTGAGAAAAAGCCGCCCTCGAGTTCCACCCGATGCCAGACAGTCCAGTTTCTCCCCGTATGAGTCTGAGTCCCCAGAGTCTCGCCCGGAACTGGAGTTCAGAGCAGTTAGGAGCTTGTGTCTCCCTCCCGATTGAGAAAGACAGCCACGTATTCAGTTGCCAGCCCTTTCCGCACGTGCGTGTCTTCTTAGCTCTGCACTTTACTTCCACAGCTCCTTTGAGTCTCAGTGTGCTTTTCTCTTTCCTTCTAGTTGTAGAATTTCCACTCATCCAGCCTTCCTGTGGTTCTGGATGATGTCCATTTTGTCTTTTAGTTGTAGTTTTGAA
Source organism: Cnephaeus nilssonii (assembly GCF_951640355.1). Taxonomy (NCBI): domain Eukaryota; kingdom Metazoa; phylum Chordata; class Mammalia; order Chiroptera; family Vespertilionidae; genus Cnephaeus; species Cnephaeus nilssonii. The sequence continues at coordinate 49,909,401 of NC_137073.1, forward strand.
GTGGTTGTGTGAGGCAGTAAGTTCAGGTGTTTACTTATGCTGCCATCTTGGTTTCTCCTCACAGTTGTCTTTTTTTTTTTTTTTAAATTACTTTATTGATTAAGGTATCACATATTTGTCATCAACCCCCTCCCCCCGTTCCCTTCCCAAACCCCCCCACACGCATGCCCCCCTCCCCCTGTTGTCCGTGATCACTGGTTAGGCTAATATGCAAGCACACAAGTCCTTTGGTTGATCTATCTCCCTTGTCCCCACCCTCCCCTACCTTCCCTCTGAGGTCTGACAGTCTGATCAATGCTGTTCTTGTTCTTCAGTCTATGTTGTTCATCTTTTCCCCTAGATGAGTGAGCTCATGTGATACTAGGAATGCACTTATAGGAACTGAAAATGAGACAAGCAATAGTAGTTATGCTGACAGGCAAATGAATCAGTCTATAGTGAGTTTCTTTCTGGGCCAACAGTTCTTTTGAGTCCCGGTTTCTATGCCATACTAGCAGTCTGCAGATATGCGTCACTGCAGATTGCCCAGGACCAAACCAGAGAGGGTCGGACCTGCAATACCACCATTTGTCCACCATCCAGAACTGAAATATCATTGCTGTTATGAACACATAAACAACTGTTGGACATAGAAACCGGGACACAGTTGTCTTTTTGATAATAGCTATTCTTATAGGTGAAAGGGGATGCCTCATTGTGATTTTGATTTGCATTTCCCTGGTGATTAGCGATGTTGAGCACCTTTTTGTGTATCTGTTGGCCATTTGTATGTCTATTTAGGTGCTTTGCCCATTTTTTTATTGTTTTTGTTTTGTTTATGCTATTAAGTTATATGAGTTCCTCATATTTTGGATATTAACCCCTTATTTAGTAAATTGCTTGTAAATATTTTTGGAAATATAATTTTTAATAGTTGTATAATATTATACTACTTCTTTGCCTAATTTATAATGTTAAATCTAATTAATTTCTATTTCTTATTTTAGCTGGACCTCCATATACTTTGTATTTTGGTATTAAATTCTATGCTGAAGATCCATGTAAGCTCAAAGAAGAAATAACCAGGTACAGTATTGACTTTGCTTTTGAACAGTACATGTATGGCATATACAAAAGGCTTTATTTAAAAAATGGAGTCAACCATTTGGATGCATGTCTACCTGCATTTTGTAATGCATCTCCTGCAAGAGTTAAATTTAAACCAGCATTGCGTGAGGCAGATCAATGTCTGATGATAGATGTGTATGAACAATGGTATGCACCTGGGTGACACAATGATAGATTTTGCATCTGTTGCGATGGGATATTTCCGTATCATTCTTGTCAGCCTCTGAAGTCATAAAAGTAGCCGTTTGAACCGGGTAAAGGAAGATATTTTGATGCTCAGTTTGTATATGTAAATATAAAGTTGAAGAGCCAGTTATTTCTTTTTAATTGGTTATAGCTTAAATGTCATCTGTCAGGGGGTTTCACTTATATCTCTGTAGGAAATAAAAAAAGATGTTTTTAGTGTTTTACTTCACCTTTGTCATCAAATGTTTTATTTCAGTTAAGGCAGAATTTTCAACTGGTGTTGATTCTGTTGTTAAAATAGCTCATGCCAGTATTTGAAAGTGGTTTATAAAGAGCAGGCAGACCTGTGATATTTTCACTATTCCACCTGTGACTAAATTGCACATGGTAGCAAAACAAAAGCATTTCCCCCAACTTTACAAGTAGAGCCTAATTCGTTATTCAGAAAATTTGAAATCCTATCTTTGAAAACTAAGTTAGTCTGTGGTTTTGTTCCTATTCCATTTTTTCATCTTTCCCCTTAGGCTTTGTTTTGTCTTGATTCTAGACTGCACACAAAAGAGTGCTTTAATTGGACATTTTCTGTTATACTCTGAAGTGCTGTAATAAGGCCTCTTTTTTAGCACGGTGCTGACGCCTGCGTTCACGTTGTCTATCACCACGTTGTTAGCGAGCATTCGAAAAGCAGGCTGTCCATTCAGCTCTCTGTGAGCACACCCCTGTGGGAGAAGGGCCGGTGTGTTGGGAGATGCTGAAGAGTGGGGTTGTATTGACAAGAATTTTATGAATAGTCTTGCAGTCAAGAAGGATTTCTGGTTGTGGGCTCATGGGGAAACTGAACCCAAGTGATATAAAAGCACATTTATGTCTGTAAGTAATTAGGGACTTGTAAGGAAACAACGTTTTATGAAAATACAAGAGAAGTCCTTCATTTTGAGGTTGACAGTAACCTCTCTGTGCCTCAGTTTCTTTTTGACTGTAGAATTGGAGATGTTACCTGTCTCATAAGGTTTTTGTAAGCATTCAGTAGAATAGCGTATGTGAAACTCTTACACAGTTGACCCGTGAACAACACCGGTTTGAACTGAGTGGGTCCACTTGTACGTGGACTTTTTTCACTAAATGCTGTAAATCTATTCTTTCTTCCTTGTGATTTTCTTAGTAATATTTTATTTTCTCTTGCTTTATTCTAAGAATACAGTACAACACATATAATTTACAGAATATGTCTTGACTGTTATTGGTAAGGCTTCCAGTCAATAGTAGGCTGTTAAGAATTAAGTTTTGAGGGAGTCAAAAGTTTTGTATGAATTTTCAACTGCATGGGGCATCAGCTCCACAAATCCATATGCTGCTCAAGGGTCAACTGTAGTTTGTTGTGTTTGCCTCATAGTAAGTGCAGTTCAGTGGAGTTCCATCTTACATGAGGGTTAGGTTCCAAAAGATAAGTGATTTAATGTTAAGAAGGCAGGGAGCGGGGGTGGGGGGTGGGGTGGGGGAAGGGGGAGAACAGTGTCTTATAATGCATTATGTCCCATATGTTCACCAGATATTAATGATGACCAGACATTTCCTAACAGCTCATTAACAGAATACATAGATTTGTGTTATGTACAAACCCACAAATAATTCAGTGCCACCTGTTTTTCCTCAAATATTAGACCAGATCATATAGTTAAGAACCAGATGATATAATTGGCTTACATTTAATGACCACAATTTATAATTTATTTTTATTGCCAAAAACATATAGTTGAATTTAGGTAAATTAAATGTGTATTTAATGTGATATTACTGTGCACTTATTCTTAGTGTGTCCTGAAGACAAAGTCAATGATTTGCATGAATATGTTAAGTTGGTATGCAAAATGGACTTTTTAAAAGGAGTCAATTGCATGAGATAATTTTGGCAAAAGAAAAAAACTGAAACCAAAAAACAAAATTCTCCAGTATACGTTATTAAAAGATGAGTCTACTTAGGCCAGCCTTTTCAAATTGAACCTTTATCTTGCTTCAGTTCTTTTGAAAAACTTTCTGGCCTTCTCTGTATTGGCTCTTAAGTTGTTTATAATTTTTTATATGAAAAATAATACTGTGGTAAACATGCTTATACATACCAATTCTTCCACATTTTTTGGTAATCATTGTTTCCTACGTATTGTTCAGATGTCTTGCAGTATTGAACCCGTTCGTTTTACTCCTGCATCGTATTACACAATTTATTTGGCCATACCTTGTGGTGGGCTCTCCAGCTTGTTTCCTTTTTAAAAATTATAGATAGTGCTGCGTTGAATCTCCTCATGTATATGTATGATTATACTAGGTAGTATTCCAGAAGGATGTTGTATTTAGAGAACAAAAGGCTAAAGGTGAATGGGATACACAGGAACGTAAGGTTCCAGACCATGAGAAATGTAAGGGAAAGAATCATATAAACTTGGAGTACCTGTTATGTGCTCTAAAATGTGTACTGATATAAACAAAGTTGGGGGACTCCAAGGTCATATACCCTAACCTTCAACTTTATAGAACATCCCTGGTATGTCAGCCTGCTTCTTTATAAAGATTTTAAAGATAGGAAACCTTACTCTTCGCAAAGCAATGGGAAACTCGGTAACAAGTGCCTGGAACTAGGTTTTCTTTCTAGGTCTATGCAGAATAAGTATAATCTCGCCCCTCTTGTCAGTCCTTAAAGTAATTCGTGTCCTCATGACATCTGTTAAACTTATCTTCAATTCCAATTCAAAATATTATGACAGCCTTCCGTGTATTCCATGTCATTCATAGCTCTGAGCCCTCTGGACATTTGGTGAGCATAATGCAGTATGGGTTAAGGAGATGGGCTTTGGAGTCAGACAGGCTGAGGTCTGCATCCTTACTCTGCTACTCACTAGTTGTGTAATCTTGAGAAGCTTACCTAACCTTTTTACTAGTATAATCTGTACTAGGGGCCCAGTGCACGAATTTGTGCACCTTGAAAGGAACTGTGGGCCATGAGGCTGCGGACCATCCTCCATGCCCCTGCCCGGCCCCTCCCATCTCAGCCCCTGGTCCCCTATCTGCTGGCAGCCCTGTTCCCGCCGCTGCCACTCCCATGTGCTGACAGTGCCGGCCCCACTCGCACCTGCTGACAGCATGGAGCCATTGGGGCCGGCGCTAGCAGCGGGTACGAGTGGGGCTGGCGCCATCAGTGGGTGCAAGTGGCAGCTGCTGCCCTGATTGCCCCTCAGGAGCAGGGGGAGGTGGAGAAGCTCTCAGGGGCGATTGGGGCTGGCAGCTGCCGCTCAGACTCACTGACAGTGCTGAGAGATCAGGACCAGTGCCGGGTACCGGCTGTGGGTGCGAGTGGGGCTGGCACTGGCAGTGGATATGAGTTGCAGCTCTGGTTCCAGCAGCGGGTGTGAGCAGGGCCGTCGCTGGAAGCTGGTGCGAGAGGCGGCTGCTGGCCCTGATCACCCCTCAGGAGCAGGGGGAGTTGGAGAAGCCCTGAGGGGCGATTGGGGCAAGTAGCCACTGCTCATACCTGCTGATGGTACCAAGCGATTGGGTCTGGCACCGGGCGCCGGCAGCGGGTACGATCAGCAGGTGCAAGCACAGAGCGGTGTGTGTGTGTGTGTGGGGGGTGCCCAGGAGCACAGGAGCAAAGAATTTTCGGTAACCACCAGAGGCTTGCCCCGATGACCGAGACCAGCGCCCTGCCTTGGTCTGGCGCCCCTGCTCACCTGCTCCACCATCCTGCCATGGCCGACGGCTGCCGTGTTCTGTGCGCGACCCCTGGTGTTCAGCACACGTCATAGCAACCAGTTGTTCGGTTGTTCCACCATTCGGTCTATTTGCATATTAGCCTTTTATTATATAGAATTCTCATCTGTAAAATGGAATTAAACTATTTCTTCAAAAAGATGTTGGAGAAATATATGACAATACATGCAAAGTGCTTACAATGCAAAAATGTAAGTAGATGGTACAGTTAGCTAAAATGGGAACAATAATAATTATTTTACATTTTCAAATTATTGATTACAAAACTAGGGAGGAAAAGACCAACTGGAGCCCTGAGACAGGTCTTTCAGGTTAAAATCAATCCACTAATCAGAACTTCCTGGGTGTAGTTGTTCATTTAACTATGAATTATCCTACTATTGCCTCTAGCCTGCATTTCTTGAATTTGTATGAAAAGACAGAGTTCACTCACTCACCTACCCTTCATTCAGTGACTACATGGAGCATCATGTTTCAGTGCACTGAGTACCAAGGAGATTCAGTGGGGACCAAAGAAAGATAGGGTTTCAGTCCGAGGAGGGAGGACAGACAGACTGCATTGCTTTGCTGACACCGCTATCTGTGATGCCATTGAAATTTGCCTGAACTTTTAAGGATCTAACAACTATTTCTACAAAAGAAAATAATGTTAGTTCCAAATGACTGGTTCATAATGAACACTGTTTAGCTTTTGAAAACGGGTCTCTGTTTTGTAATATTTTATAGTATTTTCTGGGGATTGACATTAAGCTTGTCAATTATTATTAGTACTTTGGTAATCATATTTTTCACATTGTGAAGATTAGCTTGTTTCAGCTTCTTTGGTAGCTGAGTGGCCTTCAGTTACACGTCCACTTCCAGAGTCCCTGTCTCTCCGTGAAGATAGTGGTCCTTAGGTCATCAGAGTTGAAGGGAGGGTTGATTTCCAGTATTGATGCAAAAGAAATTTGTGAACTTTAATGGATTATACAAATGTAAGGTGATACTATTGCTACTTTTCCTGTATTTTAACCATCAGTTTTAAACCTCCGAGGCTAAAGTGTTATTCCAGAACTTCTTTGTCCCTTTCTCTTGAGAATTAGTGGTTGCTTCCTCTACTATTTTTCTTCCTAAGCTATACATTCTATTTCCTCCACAGTGTTTAATATTATGCTATTATTTAAACATTTCCCTCTGTCCCTCGCATTTAAGTTAATCCAAAGTGATTCAGCTGCTGTCCCGTGCTGTGTTCCCTCTCTGTGGTGCAGAAACCAACCCTGCTTCTGTGTGAACAGGAGCCCTCCTTCAGGGTCACGTTCAGCTGGCACCCAAAAATCAGACTTCTGCTTGTCCCCACGCCTTTCAGATTCCTCACCAGGTGCTCCTCAGGCCGTTGGGTGTGAGCATTCCTGGCTGTCGTTCAGGAGAACTTTCTGTCTGGGCTCCTGAGAGAACAGGGTCTCCCTGCCCCTTCTCTGGGCAAACCTTCTTTGCCCATTCTTCTCGCCTCTGATGCGTGCTAAATTGCTCATGGCTCGAACATCCTTGGTATCAGTTCAGCTGTCTTCATTGAACAGCAGAGCCACAGGAAACTGTGAGGCCAGTATTTCAGCCCTTCTCTCGTGCTGTACTGGTCGTAGTGTTGCAGTAAGGGAAGATGGGGCACTTCTTCCCCAGAGCCCACATCTAGCTTGGGAGATAGTGCACGCACACCAGTGTGGTAATTTACACAAAAAGATGGCCAGTCGTTGCTTTAGGAAGCTCTGCTTTGCATCAGAATGTGTTCTGGAAAGATTCCTTATTAAGTGGATCATTTTTAGTCAGCATCTTTTTTTCCCCAATAGGGGTAAAATATAACTAGGGTCACAATGTAATTTATTGTTCAAACCCTGACACTGCAGAATGACTAGGAGATTAATACTTAGGCATGTATAATAGGCACAACTAGAACAGTCCTAGGTAAACTAGAATGTAGATTCACCCTAAAACCAGAGATAAACAATGATCCAAGCATCCATTCATAGCCTTAATCAGAATGATTAAGAGCCCTGGCTGGGTAGCTCAGTGGACTAGAGCATCATCCCTATATGCCAAGGTCGTGGGTTTGATCCTGGTCAGGGCACATACAAAAATCAACCAATGAATGCATAAATAAGAACAAGTTGATGTTTCTCTCTCTCCCTCCTTTCCTCTAAAATCAATTTTAAAGAAAGAAAGAAAGAGAAGAAAAGGAAAGAAAAGAAAGAAAGAAAGAAAGAAAAGAAAGAATGACAGATGAAAAGGCCCAGCTACTCTAAATCTGTAATTTAAGTAAAATATTTGGTTGTACTCTAAGTCCCATAAAATGGACAAAATGCTTTATATACAGTTAATTACAAACAGGACCATGATATAGTGTTTGTTTGGCATATAAAAATAGAATTTACTGTGTCATAAATTAGTCTTATATAAGATTAACATAATGCTTGCAATCAAAGATTAATCAAGTTCCTAATTAAAAATAGTTTACTTGTCTTCCTTGATTTTAGTGGATTTTTTATGCAATGACTTAAGATTTCTAGTGTCTTTGAAAGGCAAGTTATCTAGAGAAGTTTGAACAGATGTCCCTTTTTTCTTTTTCTTCATGAATTTCTCAGAGACAGCAAAGAATGTTCAGTTTTTTCCATTTTCATCCATCCGTCTGTTCATTCATATAGCCATCCATCAAGACAGCAGTTCTTTATTGAGTAGCTACTGTGTGCTGAGCCCGCTAGAGTGGGAGTAGAATTAACAATGGGTTATGGTTCCTGTCCTTGGTATCTGTTTGTCTTTCTCTCTCTGTTTCAGCTCTGTCTTTGTTATTCACCTCCCTCTGTTTCTCTTTTCCCTTTCTCTTTGAAGCAAAACTCTTATGGGATTAGATCTCTCAGTTTCTGTATTTGGCAAAGGATTTGACTATTCAGTCAGATGTTATAAACGTCTTAATGCAGCAAGTCAAATATTCATCTGTGACCCATTTTCTAAAAAAAAAGAAAAATAGAGAGAGTGTAGCTAAATGCAAGTTTCTATCAAGCAGTAGTAATTCTAGTGAAATGTCTCTTTAGTTATAAGCTTTTGCATTTAATTTCTGCTAATATCACTTTACTCCTCTTCAAGAGGAGCACAGATGACTATAACAAAGTGGATTTGGTAGCCAAGCATTCAGGGAGTGAAATGTAATTAAGGGGAGCTGGGAAATGGGAGTGATAGGGAGTGGTGGTGATGGGAAGTCAGTGGTTAATGGCAAGAGATTTGGCTCAGGAAGTAAGCAGAGGTCTTAACAAGCTATCTTTACGATCTTGATCTTAATCCTGAAGACCCAGGGTTGTTTTTTGTTTGCTTTTTTAACAAGGGAGAGACCTGATCCTATTTACCTCACAGGAAGGTAGTTTGGAAGGGAGATTAGTTTGAATGATGGCAGAACATGAAGGTTTTAGAAATCCAGTGGGTAGTGAAGGTTTTAGAAATCCAGTGGGTACTTGGAGTAGGAGATGGAGAGAAGTGTATGGATTTCCAGAACAGCAGATTTAGAGAGAGAAGTTGGGTGCCAGGACTTACACATTGTTCCTAGGTTTCTCTTACTTGGGTGTCTGGAGAACTGTGGTGCCATTTATTGGCAGTGGAAAAGCACAGGCTGTGAAGCAGGTTTTCACTTAAGCCTGTGGGCACAAAGTTGATATCAGTCTTCTAGAAATAATAAGAGTAGCAGCTAACATTTGGATATCCTCACTAAAGGCTTTGGTTGTGAGCATTTGGAAAAGAGAAATTTATCACAACTGATTTTTAGAATTCATTCTTTGCTTTTTTTCCCCTGCCACTTCCCTATGACGTGTTGCAAAGAAAGATAAATCACAAAGGGCAGCCTGGTGTGTGTGTGTGTGTGTGTGTGTGTGTGTGTGTGTGTGTGTGTGTTTCGTGTGTGTATCTGAAAGAGAAAGAGACGGTGGCTGGGGCTTGTGTTGATGATTCATTGTATTGGTTCATAAACCTCTGGCATCTCTCAACCCACTGGCAGAAAACCTCAATGGAGGGCAGGAGGTGGAGGGTGGGAAGCTAGCCAGAGTTGCCTAGCACCCTCATTAAGAGAGATCTAGGGTCAGGTGCCCTAGAATCCAGGTCTGGCTCTGCTCCTTAGCTCTTGTGAGATCTTGGACAAGTTACTTCATCTCTTTGTGTCTCTTAGTTTCTTCATCTGCAAAATGGAGGTGGTAATTGTCCTGACTTCATTTTAAAGTCTTATATACGTTATTGTATGTAAAATACTTGGAATGAGTTACTATATTTACAGTGTTTAGAACAGTGGGTGGCACTATAATGATAACAGGTTTTCTTTAGGCAAATGGGATGAGCAAAGCTGCAGATAATGGGCAGGGTCTTAATAAGCAGGAGGATTGATGGAATGACACTATCATGACCTTTGTCCTGCATCGATGATTTTACACCCTGTAGATAACACGTCATCAGGGCTGGGTCCTTGTGATGTGTTCCTCCCATTATGAGCATGTTGTCACAGCAGTAGTGGCCGTGGCAGTAATGACAATGTAACAGTATCTTATATGGAACCTCCACATCAGCCGTGTGAGGTGTAGCGACTTCCCTGCCTGAGTCTTACAGGTGAGGAGGTGGCTGTTAGAGAGGTCAGGCAGCCGACCGCGGCCACCGCCTGCGGAGTACTCGGGCTGGGATGCAGTCCAGCCAGTCTAAGTGGAGCGCCTTCCCTTTTAGTCACTACCCTGCATTGCCCCTGTAGAGGGTGCTTACAGTCTGTTCACGCAGCAGCCCCCGTCACACAAAAAACCAGGAAGCATTTTATTTTCATTAGTCAGGCTCTGAAGCTGCAGGTCTGGGCAGTGTAAGATACCATTAATCTCGTTTTCCATTTCTCTTTCAGATACCAGTTTTTCCTGCAGGTGAAGCAAGATGTCCTTCAGGGCCGGCTGCCCTGCCCTGCCAGCACTGCTGCTCAGCTGGGAGCATATGCCGTCCAGTGTAGGTTCCACCGACCTACATTTGCTGCAGAGATTTTGAGAACAATGTTTGAATTTTTCTTTTTAACGGAGTTTATATGCTAAAATGTTTCTTATCAAGATGTTTTACTGGAAAAAAAAAATGAATTTAGTCAGAATCAGGTTTTAATCAGGTCCCTTCGGAAGAGGTCAACACGAAGCCAGTTATACATTCCTAGTGCTGGGTCCCGTGCAGGTTTAGTCACAGGAATAGCATTGATTCTTGATGAAGTGGGGGGTCTGAAAATCTGTTCTCCTCTCCGTTCCACCTGAGCTCATTGTTCCCGGAGCTGTTGTGTCTCAGAGACTGCGCTGCTTCCAGGCAGCTGTCGTGAAGACCCTACGCGGTCAGGAGCCAGCGCCAGTGCGGAGTGTGGCACACGCTGGGCGCTCACTGCACTTCAGCTCTTGGCTTCTGTATTTGCTCCCCTGGGGGCATTTCCAGGTCGCACTGTCACTTTTGAGACAGGCTGAGGATGGGGGCAACGATACAGCATGTTCCCTGCCTTTGAATGGCCTTTGCAGATTAGACACAGCCTAGAAAAAATATCCTAGGAATAATGTCGCAGAGAGGAACTTGGTTGGGTTTGTAAGGTGCATTATTAATGTAAGGAAGAGGATTTTTTATAAGCATAATATACTAAGCTTTCTGGTTGCATTTTGCTTCTTTGTATAAACTGTAATGGGGTTATGTGCAGCATTGTATTATATTTTCATGACCATTATGTGTGGCAAATACATTTTGAATCACACGCTCTATTTCTTGGTGTCATTGTCTGAGAGGATATATTGGGGTCATGGCTGTTATTCACTTCTAATATTTCCAATGTCTGTACTCTAAATTGTTTATAACTTTTTTCATTTAAATGATAAGAATAATTAGAATGAAAATAATTATAGTCTTTCAGAAAGCAAAAACACAGAACATATGTTTTTAGGATAAGGTATTTTTTAATACCGAGTTATTTTCTACTAAAACTATTTACATATATGTGAATTATTAATAAGGCATTTGAAGAACATGTTTAAGCATGATAGGAATATTTGTATTCCTGTATATTGGAGGAGAATATTTTCCTAAAATGAAAAAAATATATAATTTTTTTCCTTTTTTAGCTGAACTTGGAGATTATGACCCATATAAGCATACTGCAGGATATGTGTCAGAATACCGGTTTGTTCCTGATCAGAAGGAAGAACTTGAAGAAGCCATAGAAAGAATTCATAAAACTCTAATGTAAGAATCATGTTATTAACTATAATTAACAGGCTGTACATTAGATCCCCAGACGTCATCTTTGACCAACGTCTCTCCCATGTCCCCCAACCTGATTACCAGCCCCTGGGAGCCACTGTTCCAGTCTCTGTTTCTATGAGATTGGCTTTTTTGGATTTTGCATACAAGAGATACCATGTTTAATGTTTGTTTTTCTCTGACTTATTTTACTTAGCATAATGCCCTCAGGGTCCATCATATACTTGAAAGTAGCAAAGAGAGTAGATCTTAAATGTAGGTCTCACCACAAAAAAGAAATGGTGATAAGATGGAGATGTTAGCTAAGCTATGGTGGCCATCATTTTGAAATATAAAACTGTACCAAATAACTTGGCCAGCATTGCTCAGTGGTTGAGCATCAACCTATGAACCAGGAGGTCACTGTTCGATTCCTGGTCAGGGCACATGCCCGAGTTGAGGGCTTGATCCCCAGTAGGGGCATGCAGGAGACAGTGTTCAATGATTCTCTCTCATCATTGATGTTTCTATCTTTCTCCCTCTCCCTTCCTGTTTGAAATCAATAAAAAAATACCTTTTTAAAATGTATCAAACACACACTACACCTTAAACGTACACAATATCAGTTAATTATATCTCAATAAAGCTGGAAAAATAACATTTTATATTACATCAACCACCATCCTTTGCTATTGGCAGGCTCAATGAGTTTTTAGAATGATAAATTCTTCACTTTTGCCTGGAACATTCTAGTATTCTTTTTCTTTTTCAAGTTTTAACTGCTTATAACACTAAGAAGCTCATAGAAAATTCAAACAATTTATAACATATAAGGACAGTCAAGATATTTTTTGTTAATGGCCTTTTAGACCTCTCTCTATGAATAATTTCCCGTAGAGAAAATGTATTCTGTATAGATTTGTGTATGATTTTACATAAATGGAGTCATGCTGTATATACTGTATTTCGCAGTCTTCTACTTTTTCAGTCACCAGGATCTTGTGAAATTTTTTTTAAACTATAAATATAATTTATAACCACAAAAGCTTTAATGTATTCTGGATCTGCTAAGTCATAAGTATGTAAATTATTCACAGTTATAAGCAAAGTCTTATTCAGTCTATAGCAATGAATCTGAAAATCATGATGACACCAGTGTGGAGCCTCAGAGGGTATTATGTTAACACTACATGAACCTCTGAGAATATACCTGAGTCCCTAGTAGGATTTTCAAGTAATGGCCTGTAGCATTGAAGTCATAATTTAATTATAGTTATTTTGGTTAAATCCTCTATACTGATTAACTTTGCTTTATTGCCTCTTATGTAACATTCCCTCTTGAATTTGCTTGTTTTTAGATGTATTATAGTGAAGGGGGGAAAAAAAAAGCAGAATTAATCTGGTCAACAAAAAATGTTTGCCTAAAGGATCTGTTTCAGTGAGTAGCAGAGAAGTCAATTGCTGAATTGCAATCAGGGAAACCAGGCTCTCCATCTCGTATTAGCATGCACCAGAATGCTCTCCAGCTGATTATAGAGTCCTTCACTTTACGGTTTTGCTGAAGTGGGTGCTAGTAACAACAGTGCTTGTAACAACATTGTGAATGGCACTGTGTTTGGCCTATTCTGAGAATACTAATTCTACTAGGAGTTTCAAAGTACAGTTACATTTTGAAATTATCAAGGAGCTTTGAGTGAAGGGCCTTACATATTTTATGCAATGATGTTGACAGTGTGACTGTTATTTCTAAGAGAAGAAAGCTTGATCAAAGTTTGGTAGCTTTGTTGTGTCTAATTTTCTTTTTATTTATTTATTTATTTTATTTTATATAAATCTTTATTCGGATTATTACAGTTGTTTCTTCTTTTTTTTCCCCCCATAGCTCCCCTCCACCCGGTTCCCACCCCTCCCTCTGCCCTTACCTCTCCCCCGCTGTCCTCATCCATAGGTGTATGATTTTTGTCCAGTCTCTTCCAGTACCCCACACACAGACACCCCTTTCCCCCTGAGAATTATCAATCCACTCCCACTCTCTGCCCCTGATTCTATTATATTCACCAGTTTATTCTGTTCCTCAGATTTTTAATTCACTTGAGTTTTAGATTCACTTGTTGATAGATGTGTATTTGTTGTTCATAATTTTTATCTTTACTTTTTTCTTCTTTTTCCTCTTTTTAGAGAATACCTTTCAGCTTTTCATATAATACTGGTTTGGTGGTGATGAACTCCTTTAGCTTTTTCTTATCTTTGAAGCTCTTTATTTGCCCTTCAATTCTGAATGATAACTTTGCTGGGTAGAGTAGTCTTGGTTGTAGGTTCTTGCTATTCATCACTTTGAATATTTCTTGCCACTCCCGTCTGGCCTGCATAGTTTCTGTTGAGAAATCAGCTGATAATCGTATGGGTGCTCCCTTGTAGGTAACTAACTGTTTTTCTCTTGCTGCTTGTAAGATTATCTCTTTGTCTTTTGCCCTTGGCATTTTAATTATGATGTGTCTTGGTGTGGTCCTCTTTGGATTCCTTTTGTTCAGGGTTCTCTGTGCTTCCTGGACTTGTAAGTCTATTTCTTTCACCAGGTGGGGGAAGTTTTCTGTCATTATTTCTTCAAATAGGTTTTCAGTGTCTTGCTCTCTCTCTTCTGGCACCCCTATAATTCAGATGTTGGTACGCTTGAATTTGTCCCAGAGGCTTCTTACACTATCTTCAACTTTCTGTATTCTCTTCTCTTCTTGCTTCTCCGGAGGAGTGTCCTTTGCCTCTTTGTATTCCAAATCTTTGACTTGATTCTTGCGTTCCTCTAGTCTGCTGTTGGGTCTCTGTATAATATTTTTTATTTCAGTCAGTGTATGTTTAATTTCTAGTTGGTCCGTTTTCATATCCTCAAGGGTCTCGCTCATATCCTTGAGGGTCTCGTTAAATTTATCGGCCTTTTCTAGGAAATTCTTGAAAAACCTTATAACCGTGGTTTTGAACTCTATATCCAGTCGTTTGTTCTCCTCCATTTCTTTCATTTGTGATCTGTTTTCTTGTCTCCGCATTTTCGCTGCTTCCCTGAGTTGGTAGGGTAGCTTTGTGTGCTAGGTGTCCTATATGGTTCAAAGGGTCAGCCTCCCAGTTACCTGAGGTGGACACTCTTGGTGCACCCCTTTGTGGACTGTGTGTACAGCCTTGTTGTAGTTAAGTCTTTATTGTTGTTGGTGTCACTGGGAGGAATTGACCTCCAGGCCAATTGGCTGTGAGGACCTGCTGTGTCTATAACGGAAGAATTGCTGTGCTGGATACACGTTTATGGGGCAGGACTTGTTCCAGTAGGGCTTTGGTGCTCACTGAGTCTGCCTCTTGAATGTGTCCCTTATGAGAGTAGTTGAAATCTGGTGTCGTCTCACACAGACCACTAGATACACTAGTTTCTGGATCTCCAGTGGGATGCAGGTCAGCTACTGTCTGAGGCCACCAGCAGGAGCTACAGCAAGAACTACAGTTTTCTCCTCTATGCATGGGGATTTGGCGGTTTTGGGGCAGTCTGAGTGGAGCTGAAGTTTATTTGGTTAAGCTGCCACAGGGCAGGCCATTTATATGCAAAAGCCTCTGTGTGGAGCCTGGGCGGGTTTGTAGAATGTGTGGGGCAGGGTCTCAGGGCCGGGCGGGATCTCAGGGCGTCACTAGGCTAGGGCGTGGCAAACAGCGATGGCTGCCAGTCAGACTTCTCTGCCTTTGGGTGTTTCCAAGTCCCCGTGTCCCACGCTCCAGCGCAGTAAACACTGATTGCTGGGTGCACCTCTGCAAAAAAGTCACCCTCACTTTCCGACCCGATAGCTCACAGTCCAGCTTCTCCCCGTAGGCATCTGGGTCCCCCGTGAGTCCCCAGGAACTGGATTTTAGAGTGATCGGGAGCTTGTCTCCCTTGGGGTTGAAAAAAAGCCGCGCGCCCAGTTACCTGCCACCAGCCCGAGTCGCATGCCTCCGTACCTCAGCTTTTCAGCGTTTGTGCTCCTTTCTCTTTCCTTCTAGTTGTAAAACTTCCACTCAGCCAGCTTTCCCGTGGTTCTGGGTGGTAGACGTTTTGTGTTTTAGTTGTAGTTTTGAAATTGTTGTGCGAGGCGGCAGTTTAGTTGTTTACCATTGCCGCCATCTTGGTTTCTCTCTGTTGTGTCCAATTTTCTATGAGTGGTCGTGGTCTTCATAGATTTGAAAAGTATGGTTTATGACTGGGTTTTCCAGGGTACCATAGCTGCATCTAAATAATTTCTTAATTTTAAAAAATTTACAGCTCCTTTTGTTAGCCATTAAAGAAATCCCTCTTTTCTTTCTTACACACACACACACACACACACACACACACACACACCCCACACACACACCATTTCCACTCATCCATGGAGATTCTTGGCCAATTCTCACCCTCATTAGGAATGAATGCTATTTTCTGTATATTATCACCAATAAATATTTGGGGAATATGTCTATCCTTTGTGTTAAGACAATGACTAGTATTTTTTACCATTTCTAAATACCAAACTGCTGTGCTCAGGAGATACTGCTGAGACCCTAGTTGGGTGGTGGAGAGCCCATTCTCTTCTTGCTACCCACCACTGCTCTCACCCCTCTTGCTCCTGGTGGAGAGCTGCTGGTGCATGGAGGCTTTGCACTCTTTGTCAGGGTATACTTTTTTGAGTGCTTGTATTCTTACTAATCTCTCTCGGGGTTTCTAAAACGGAGAATTTTTCATATATGCTAGGACATTGGGACTGGCTATAATGACCAAAAATAGACTCGGTAAATGAAATCAACTTGATACAAGTGTCACCTTGTTTCAGGGGTGTACAATTTTGTCATCAAGAAGGCAAGGGGCTTCTTGAAGTACAAAGACTTGGGTTTGCACTAGCACAAAGGGTTACTTCTTTTTCCAGGGAACATGGCGAACATGGTTTCATTCCCTGTGTTGTGGCTGTCATAGAGTAAGCTCTTTGTTTTTGTGCTGGGCTCAGGGGTCAGGCTCCTTCTGAAGCAGAGCTGAATTACTTGAGGACTGCAAAATCCCTGGAGATGTACGGCGTTGACCTCCATCCCGTCTATGTGAGTAACATTTAATTAACACAAAATATTTTAATCTGATGACATTTTTCTTAAAGTGCCACTGAAACTCCCAAAGGAAAGCTGCAATCCTGTTGTGTGGAAAGCAGATGATGCTTTTTCATCTGTGTTTTTCAAACACAGAGAATCTCTTGTGTGGATTAAATCCTAATGAGTTTTGCATAGAAGTCTGTGATTATATTTCCATGTGTAGAAAACAATTAACTGGGCTTGAAAACACAATCTGGAAAACAGTTCCAAGGGGCTTAGCTAAACGTCAAAACAATTTAAAATTGGTCTGTAATTGATTGTATTAGGCAGAAAACAGGAGGGTTTTCCAAAAATAGGTTTTACGGCTGAAAAACATTAATAAAATTACTTAAAGTAGGCGTTAGACAACAGTACAGCTACAACTATTTGTGGTTCTTTATTGCATCTGTGGGTTCTGTCAATATTATAGTTACTGCCTATTGTAGTTTTTTAAAAATATATTTTTATTGATTTCAGAGAGGAAGGAAGAGGGAGAGAGAGATAGAAACATCAATGATGAGAGGGAATCATTGCTTGGTTGCCTCTTGCATGTCTCCCACTGGGTATCGAGCTCACAACCCGGGCATGTGCCCTGACCAGGAATCAAACAGTGACCTGGTTCATAGGTTGACGCTCTACCACTGAACCACACTGGTCGGGCATCTATTGTAGTTTTTGCCATTGCATTATGAGAAATATATTTGCAGATTTTCTTTAGTAACTGATGAAAACTTGCTGAATATAGTCACTGAGCAATTATACTGAATCTCTGTTGAATGTTCTGGATCTGGTCTTAACCTTTGAACCACTTCTCTAAGGTTTTCAATTGGTTATTCTATGCCAGTGAGATTGAAATGTGATTGCCTTTCATTTTATGAGTTTAGTTAGCAATAGTCAAATTTGATTATTTGAGAAAATGAGCCCTGTACCTTTACAGGAAATGAATTGCTAAAGATTATAAAAGGCAGAGTGTTTGTCAGTTGGATTAGGGGACTCAATTTTTAAGGAACCCTGATAAATCTACTGTAATGTAAATAACTCAGTCATGCATTTATTTTGTAATATGTCTTTTGGTTTTCAGAGTTTGTAAAGAGTTAGATGTGTCCCTGAGTATATATACCATTACTGTGGTAATAAAAGTTACATATATGGGGGAAAGTAGTAGTTCCCTGATATATTAAATTTCAGTTTCATTAGATCATTAAATGCTCTATACAATTGTCTTTCATGAACACTTCTAAAATTTATTGGGCTAATTATCTTTTCCCCTGCCAGCTACACTTATCTAGTTAGGTTTCCAGTTTTAAAAAAATGTATTTTATAGGAAAGGTATAAAAAGAGAGTCTTCTGCAAAATACTTGTGTGTTTGTGTAATGATTATCCCAAGTCACAATGTTTGTGGGCAGTAGGAATTTATGGTAAATAAACTGGATTCTTTAGACTCTTCCATACATTCCTTTAAGATTGAATTTTTAAAACTGAAAGTGGGCAACAGTTGGTATTCTTTCAAAACTTATTAGTTAACTAATGTTCCTTGGGACTATGACTTTGCAATCTGTTATTGGACCTCAGAGTAGAAATAAGATGAACATAAACAGACAGTTCGGTGGATGTCCTTGGCACCCACTCGGCAACTTTTTCATTTCAGAATCCCATTTTCTTAATTGAGATTTATCATTGCCTGGAAATTAAGGGTCTCTAGTCTTTATCAGAAGAGACTGTATTTTAAAATTTTGAGCAGTCTTAAAGTCACAGGTGTTAGTGGGAAGGAGCGTGATAGTGACCTCAGAAAATCCAGCGGTATGCCTGCAGGTGGCTGCCTGAACTTTCTGGAGAGGGTGGTGGTGAACAGAAAGTAAGATCAGTGAGCCCCGGGTAAGGGACCGTTGGTAGAAGCCAGTGGTTCTTAGTCCTTGGCTGCACAGGAGGGTCACCTGGAGCACTTTTGTGTTTTTGATACCTGGGCCCCTTCATTGCAGATTCTGATTTAACTGGTTTAGGTAATACCCAGGCATCAGCATTTCAAGCTGCATGGGTGATTCTAGTTAATGTGCAGCCAGGTTTGAACAATGGGGTGCATCGATCAGAGGCCTTGATTAGTAGTCCAGGTTCTTTTAATGAACTGAGGTTGCAAGTATGAATGCACTAGAAAAAATTTCTTTAAAACTTTGAAAACAATGAGCAGCAAGTTAGCTACCATCATAGCTTAGCTAGCTTTCT
This sequence comes from Cnephaeus nilssonii, assembly GCF_951640355.1. Taxonomy (NCBI): domain Eukaryota; kingdom Metazoa; phylum Chordata; class Mammalia; order Chiroptera; family Vespertilionidae; genus Cnephaeus; species Cnephaeus nilssonii. The sequence continues at coordinate 49,928,016 of NC_137073.1, forward strand.
AAGCTGATGACTTTCAAAAACTAGATCCAATATCAATCTGACAAATTATGTTTGAATGGCCAATTACAGTTTGATAGTGTGCGTTTAAATGAATACATTTACAGTTATAGGCATATGTTTGTTTTTTCAGGGAGAAAACAAATCTGAGTATTTCTTAGGATTAACTCCAGTTGGTGTTGTTGTCTACAAGAATAAAAAGCAAGTGGGGAAGTATTTCTGGTAAGTATAAACTGTGGCGGAGTTGGTATTCAAGTTATACACTGTATGTTTTGGGTTTATGGGACTTGTGTGTCAGTGAAAGGGTTGGGAAAAGAAAACAGGTACATTTCTAGCGGCTGATAAATATGAGTGAAATTGGCTATAAAGTTCCTCCCAATGCATATCAGTATAATATTTTCTCTGTAAATTTCAGAGAAATTTTCTTTGTGATTCTGGACTCTTGTCCGTGGAAGCTGTGTGTAATAGGATTCCCTACGAGTTCGAGTGTGCACTGCTGGCCTGGGTTTCCAGGACTACCCTGAGTTCTAACTAAGTGGGAAGGTGTGAGAGGGACCAAGGATTCTCTGGCTCTGCACTGGGTCTGGGAAGGCAGCACTGTTGGGGCCGGGGAATCCAAGCTTGCGTGCATTTACTGGAGAAGCACAGACTGAGAATGGAGTTTGGTTTAGGGAGGTGTATAGAGCAGAAGGGTATAAGGGAACTCTACAGTGATCGTAGTAGTATATGAGGGAAACAGTATGAGCCTATCTTTTTTCCACTGAACTTATGAAAGGTTAATTCTGAAAAATAGCACCACCACCACCACCTGCTTTTTTTTTTTTTTTCAGGCCTCGAATTACAAAGGTTCACTTCAAGGAGACGCAGTTTGAACTCAGAGTACTGGGAAAAGATGTAAGTGTTTGTTTGGCACCTAGCTTAGCTGAGAAGGGGGATCTCGTCTCCTCATTGATAACTGCAAAGACATTGTGAAGTATGACTGCTGTGTTTTCTTCAGCTGCAATCACATGGAACTTGGTTATTGGACTTAAGTGCACAACTGCTCAAGGAGGGGCAGGGTAGAAACGAATGAGTTGGTGAAGGAGAAATGTCACTTTAGTTTTAGCAAAGGGAAATAAACCTTCCTAGAGCAGAAAAGAGAATAGCAGGCGATTGTCTTTATTAGTGTAATTTGCTTTTTGGTGCTGTCTGCGAAGGATTCGTATAATCAGAAGGGTGCAGCCTGCATACAGGCTAAAAAGTGTCCTAATTTTGTCCAAGAGTAAATTAAACCATCTGTAGGGAGTCACACTTCTGCTATTTCCTTAGTTGGGTGTGGCAGATAAATCAGATGGGAAATTCTGGATGCTTTTAGAGGAGAATGTAAGGCGAGGGTGCAAAAGTGCTGGTCCGCCCCCTGCAGCGTGGCTGTGTCCTAAGGGTTGTGTGGGTAATGGCACAGTACCTGTCAGAACCTGGGGGGGCCTTCATGCCTGGACAGGTAGCTTTTAGGAAACTGGCCAAAAGAAGGCAAGGATATTAAAACTTGCTTTTAATCCACCTGTGAAAATAATGCTCCCTGAAGTGCTAGTACTGCTATGGGATAAATGAGTGAGAATATGATGTAGCAGAATCCACCCTTCTCTCTCTTCAATACTAACTTTATGCAGAGCAAAGTTCAAAGTGAATGGCATTGAATTGTTGAGATATTTGTTGTAAAAAGGAGGTTAACAAAATCTGTGCTTATGCATTTGCAAGTTGAGACACAGGAAAAGTGTGACTGTAACTATAGCTAGAATGTGATACCTCACAGGTAGCAGGTGCTCAGTAAATATCCTTTGAATAACCAATGAACTGATCTACTGAGATTAAGTGCCACCAGATTAAAAAATCTGACATTACTAATCAGTTCCTTTTTTAGAAAAAATACAGTGATCCTTCTTTTCACTGTGTGACATGCTTCCATTTATTGATGAAATTAAAATTGGATTTTGAAATGAGTTTTAACTTGTAATAAGGGGTAAATTCCAGATTTTTAAAGAAATAATAGTCCAGCCTTAGCCGGTTTGGCTCAGTGGATAGAGCATCGGCCTGTGAACTGGAAGGTCCCAGGTTCGATTCTGGTCAAGGCCACATACCTCAGTTGCAGGCTTCCAGCCCTGGTCAGGGCATGTGTGGGAGGCAACCAGTCGATGTGCTTCTCTCACATCGATGTTTCTCCCTCTGTCTGTCTCTCCCTCTCCCTTCTACTCTCTCTAAAAATCGATGGGAAAATATCATTGCGGGAGGAGAAGGAAGGGAGGGAGGTAGTGGGAGGGATGGAGGAGAAAGAATAGTCCAAAAACCTCAGAGTAGTTCTTTTAACAGTCTAGTTTGAAGGAAATCCAGTTTTTCAACTCCTGATTAGACATATCAGTCCTAAATGTGCTAATATATAAGATTGAATTAAAATCATCCAAAAAGTAGAATAAGTAATTAGATGGTAAGGTTACCTACTTTTCTATCTTGCCACTGGTTTCACATGACCATGTAAGGTGTACCGTCTGTTCAATGCATTGAAAATAATGTTTCAAGTTTTTAATAGGAATATGATGAAAAAATGATGACTTTACATGGCAGCATTAGTATTATTCAAAGTCATTTTTTCTTTATATCTAAGTTATTTTTGTGAGTGAGGTCCTTTGGTGAAATACTTTTATGCTATTACTACTGGCCCAGTGCATGGATTCGTGCACATTGAAAGGAAATTTATAGAATAAATATTTTAATATCACTAATTGCCCTTTCTCTATAATAGAAGTGTCAGAGATGAAAGAAAAGTAGTATAAAATGTATATGAAAATAATATGTAAATTGATTAATAAATAAACAATAATAACATGCTATAACAACAACAAAGACATGATATAAAAACAACAAAAACATGATATAAAAACAACATGGATAAAAACAATGACTGATAAATTAACTAAACTTATTCTAATATCTCCCTGTATATGATATTAAGAGTAAAAACACTTTCAGCATGCTTGACTAATTTCCCTTGTGATGAAGTATTTACAACTTTAACAGCATACACTCTTTGAACTCGAGAGAAAGCAACATATAACTGACCATGTCCAAAAACTGGTTCAGGTAGGAATATTCCTACTCTGTCTAGAGTTTGTCCTTGTGATTTATTAATATTCATCACAAATGCTGGCATCACGGGAAACTGTCTTCGAATTAATTTAAATGGGAGGCCAGTGTCAGACAGGGACAAATCAATTATTGGAATCAGACCAACCTCTCCTTCCGCAGATCCTGTTAATACTTCAGAGCTTTATATGTATCACACATGTGGGAGTCAATGTTTATTTTTAAATCGCCAGTGTGTGTCATATGTACCGGCCTGTAGGTCAGACAGTCAGATGGACGTACAGTCGGTCACATAGCCTTTTATATATATATAGACTAGAGGCTCAGTGCACAAAATTCATGCATGGGGGGGTGAGCATAGCGGGGTGGGGGGATCCCTCAGCCTGGCCTGCACCCTCTCCAACCTGGGACCCATTGGGGGATGTCCGACTGCCTAAACTGGCAGTTGGACATCCCTCTCACAATCTGGGACTGCTGGCTCCTAACCGCTCGCCTGCCTGCTGGTCTGATCGCCCCTAATAGCCTCTGCCTCGGCTCCTGGCCTAAGCCACAGTCTGGCCTCCCTCTGTGGGAGGTGACCTGGCGGATCAGGTGAAGGCACCTCCCCCATTACTCTGCTGCTGCTGCCATTGCCGGCCTGAGCCTGGGCCCTTCGCAGCCACTGTGGCTTTGTCCGGAAGTTCTTCTGGAAGACGTCCACCCTAATTAGCATATTACCCTTTTATTAGTATAGATAGATAACAGAGCCTTAAAATTCTTCTACTGCCATGGGATAACTAACTGGTAAAGTCACAGCTAATTTAAACATTCCACTTCTTAGATTTCTTCATAATTAGCAGAGAATAACAACAAAGTTGATACGTTATTTTTCTACAGGCAGTCTCCATGGAATGACCTGTTGGTTTTTTTAAAATATGTTTTATTGATTTTTAGAAAGAGGGAGGGAAAAGACTAGAGAGAAAATCATCAATGAGTGAGGAACATCATGGATCGGCTGCCTCCTGCACACCCCCTACTTGGGATTGAGCCCGCACCCTGGGCATGTGCCCTAACCGGAAATCGAACCCATGACCTCCTGGTTTCTAGGTCGATGCTCCACCGCTGAGCCACACCAGTTGGGCTGACCTGGTTTTTTACATACTCAGTGCTTGTTCCTTCTGGAGCTGTGAGAAGAAATGGGTACGACCTGAGACCCTGCTGCACGCTCCTGGGTTGTGAAGCCTGGTGTCAGTGATCTTTAGGACGGTGGTAAAGCAGGTCACATAACTCAGGCTCGAATCAAAGGAAAATGAAAAAACTTAAACAGCACAGTAATTTAGCCCAAGCAATGCGTTTCCTGAGCATTCTTGCTTTGTGGAGCCTTCTTTCTCCACCAGGGCACCTCTCCCTGTGAGGCAGTGATTTACATAATGGTAGAATTAAGTTGATTATTATGGATGCCTCGCTGTAATCATGGATTAAATAGAAAAGTCCCCTGAAACCCATCACCTGGAACAGTAATCATAGTCAGCTTGAAAAATGGCTGAAATGCTTATTCTGCTGGTTTTCTGGTTGGCTGGATCCGTCAGAGACTAAACTCAGCATGTTCAGTTCTGTTAGGGCCAAATTCATAGATTCAGTTCCCAAAAGACAGCAATGTCCTTCAGATAGAAGATCTTCCTAGTGTCACCCTGTGCCAGGAACACGGTCTAGTTCCACTTTTGTTGTTGTTAGTCCTCACCCTCACCGAGGATATTTTCTCCATTGATTTTCAGAGAGAGTGGAAGGGAGGGGGAGAGACAGAGAGAAAGAAACATGGATGTGAAAGAGACACATTGGTTGGTTTCCTCCCACACGTGCCCCAACCAGGGCCAGGGATGGAGCCTGAGCCAAGGTATGTGCCCTTGACCCGAATTGAACAGAGGCAGAGAAGCAGGCTGATCAAGGGGAGATGAGAGGGAAGTCAACACAAGGATGGAGAGAAGTGGGCAGATTTGGAGGGCCTTTGGGAGGTAACGTTGCTTCTGATTAGTAGCAGACTGAATGTTTTTTGTGAAAAATACGGAGGACTTTCGGATCTTCCCAAAATTTCTTGGTTTCATCAACAGGGAGAAAGTGCAGTCCCCAGCAGTAGGCCCAGAAGTTGGCATGCACTACACATATTTGTTGAATAAATGAAAAAAAAAAAAAAAAAAGAAATGCTACTCAGATTACTTTTATGTATAATGCATCATGAAACTAACCTCAGCTAAACTTACCCAGTGTGACAGGATGTAGAACCAAAAGGTTCCTGGCAGCTCTGGCTGGGAGTAATTAGACCCACTGGCCGAACTCGGCCTGCTCCGAGAGAGTGCAGGGGAAGGAGGATGGCCAGGTGCTGTCCCTGTGCGTCAATAAGTCCAAGACGCCTCACTTACGTAAGCTAGAGTTCCTTTCCCATGTTAAGTGAAACTATAGATTATTTTTAAGGTTTTTTATTTGAAAACAATTCCAAATTTACAAAAATCTGCAAAATATTACAGAAACATGGCCACCTGTTGTTACATTCACTTATTGTTAACATTTTATTTCTCTTTTTTTTTGTTATCTACACACACACACACACACACTTTTTCTGAATGATCTAAGAGTAAGTTTCAGCCTTAGCCGGTTTGGCTCAGTGGATAGAGCGTTGGCCTGTGGACTGCAGGGTCCTGGGTTCAATTCCGGTCAAGGGCACATGCCTGGGTTGCCTGGGTTTCCGGCTCCATCCCCAGTAGGGGGTGTGCAGGAGGCAGCCGATCAGTTATTCTTGCTCATCATTCGTGTTTCTATCTCTCTCCCTTCCTCTCTGAAATCAAACAAGAATAAGTTTCACATGTTATTTGTCTCTAAATACTTCTGTATGTATTTCCTAAAAACAGGGATCGGCCCAGCTGGTGTGGCTCAATGGTTGAGCATCAACCTATGCACCAGGAGGTTTTGGTTAGATTCCCAGTCAGGGCACATGCCCGGGTTGCAGGCTCCATCTCTAATAGGGTATGTGCAGGAGGCAGCCGATCAATGATTCTCTCTCATCATTGATGTTTCTATCTCTCTCTCCATCCCTCTTCCCCTCTTTGAAATCAATAAAAATATATTTTAAAACATTAAAAAAAAAAAGGAATAGAGATGGTCACTGATGTTACCACAGTACAGTTATCAACTTAAAAAGATTATGTTGCTATAATGCTCCTATCATCTACTTTCCCTTTCCAATGACCTAATAATGTCCTTAGTAGCGTTTTCCCCTTCCAGGATAGAACCTAATTAGCCTTCTTTAATCTGAAATGTTTCTCCCACCCGGTTCCCATTTATTTATTTAATTAAAATTTATTTCAATTGTAGCTTATACTCAGTATTATTTTGTATTAATTACAGGTATTGAGCATAGTGATAAATCTAGAACATTTTTGTTATTTATGACACTGACATTTTTGAAGAATACAGTTTTATCTCGTTTCATATTCATCTGTTGTTTCCTGTTATTAGACTGTTCCCGTGTTCTCAGCTGGAAAGCTGCACGGGTGAGGTTGTGTTCCTCTCAGGGTACAGCTGGAGGTGCATGATGACCATCTGTCTTCTGTTGGTTAAATTTGACCACCCAGTCATGGTGTTGCCCGATTTTCAACTGTATAATTACTGTGTGTTTTTTCCTCCTTTCCAACTAATAAGTAATTTGTGGGGAGATACTTTAATTCAATGCAAACACCCTGCTCCCCTTCAAAATGTCCCTACCGCTCTAGCATTCATTGAGGCTTCTTGCCTGATCAGATTGCTGACTGTGATGCTTGCAAAATGCTGATTTTCTTGCTCTCCCACTCCCTCCATATTTATCGGTCAGCCCTTGGCATTCTACTGTAAGCAAGAGTCACACTTATTTACTTATCAATTAGTTATTGGCATGGACTTATTAATTTCTGGTGTGTTTTTTTTTTCCAGTGGTTTACAATGTATTACAGTACCCAATGATTGAGCGAGTGCAAGCCCTTTGAATCTGGCTTTTGTGCTCTTTTGACCTGCCCCTGTCATTTTTTGTCACTCTTTTCACTGTGGAACAACATGGTATTTCAGGTGCATCTTGTACCTACCCCACATCCACCTTCTTATTAACCACTTCTCCAGAGAGCCCTGGTTCCTTGTAGCTCAAGATCTGGGTGTTAGATGTGTTCCTTGCTACTGGGGTAACTTTGTTTCTTGGTCCTTTCAGTGGACAAAGGTGGGGAGTGTATGAATGCATATACACATACATATGGATGTAAATGCATACATACGTATGTGCTCATATAAACGTGCTTGTACACGTTTTAGAAATCAGAGTTCATGCCATAGCTCTAATTTCCATTTATCCCCGCTGGGTTCTTTCTTGCCTTCCCTCCTTTCGAATTCGTATGTCCTTTGTCCATGAGAACCTTGGCTCCCAACAACAGAAGCACATTTACTCATTTGCTCAATTCTAAAATTCCCCTAAAATAGCCTCAGAGTTGCTTTTGGGCAACCACTAAAATTGATGGTTGCTCACAGTGCTTTCACTCGCATAGAGCACCTTGCCCAGTCTGAGGGCAGAGTCAGATATCCTCCGTGTTCAATAGCAGGGCCGTGGGTTGGCCCATCTTTCCGCCTTCCCTGTTACTGTGGCTCTAGACTTCATGTGAGATCTACCAGTTAGGTTTCCTTGTTTCAGTTTGCTTTCAGTTATAGCTCCCCTCCTCGTTTCCTTATTTATTTGATGTTGTTTTCTGAAGACATAGAAGATTAACATGCTTTTAAAAGTAAAACTATACAAAAAAGGCACATTCAGAACAGTATTGCTGATGCCCATATTCCTTCAATCCTGTTCCCTCGCCTCACACTTCCTTGTCCATAACCAACTTCAGTGTTTTATGGCTTATCCTCTCTGTGTTTCTGTTTGTAAAAATAAGCATATTTTTCAACTTTTCCCCTTTCCTCACCTAAAAGAGAGCATACTACATATATTCATTTGCACTCTGTTTCTCTTTCATTTAGTAATTCTTCCTAGAAATCTCTATCAATTTATGGAGAGCTTTCTTGTTCTTTTGTACAGCTGTGTAGAACTTAATTGAATACATATTCCATAGTTTACTCAACTGATCTCTTATGCTGGAACATTTAGATAGTTTTTACTTATAAATTTTTCTTTAATCAATAACTTTGTGCATATGTATCTTTTATATTGTAGGAGGGTGTCTTCCGGGTGAATTCCCAGGAGTGGGAAGGCTTGGTCACCGAGTAATGTCATACAGTTTGTTAGTTATTGCCATATTCCTCCTCCCCAACCTCCACGCAAAGTTTTTGAGGCATTTTGCATTTCCACCTACAGTGTATGAGTGTTCCTGGGACTATAGATATAATATTTATCCCAAATATTCCTAACTGTGGCTTTGTTAGTGATATTTGGATTCTGATGCTACATGACAATTTGGGTTCTGAGTCTCTCTGGACTACTAGACTTGTGGTCAGACATCATGGTTTAAGCCCAGGCCTCTCACTTATCTAATTCACTCACCAGCATTTAACCCACATTTCCTATCTGTAAGGTGAGTACGATAACAACGGTCTTACAGTGTTGTTGCGAAGTTGAAGCACCTTGTCCAAAGTTGGGCATGTAATACACACCCAGTGCATGTCTCTGAATCGGAACTGTCTTGGCCTCGTGCCACTTAGAACTACTGAGTTTTGCACAGAAAAGGGCTCAAGAAACACCTTGTTCTTGACCAGTTTTGGCTGGTGAATGGCTGTGTCAAGGGAGGAAGGGGAACCCAGCTTTTCCAAGCCCATAGATTTACCTTTGTTTCACTTACTAGCATGTTTGTTGACATTCTCCATAACTAAAACACATAGGCTATTTCTTTAGAAGGAGTTTTTTTTAAAAGATGTTGCTTTTATTTTTAATTTTTAAAATTAATTTTAGAGACAAAGTGAGGGAGAGGGAGAGATAGAAACATCGATGAGAGAGAAACATCAACATCGATTTGTTGCTTCATGCACACCCTCTGCTGGAAATCGAGCTCCAAACCCAGCCATGTGCCCTGACTGGGACTCAAACTGGTGACCTCTTGGTGCATGGGTTGATGCTCAACTACTGAGCACACCAACCAGGCCTGGAAGGAATTTTTAAATTGTGCTATAAATTTTTTTTTTAGAATATCAGTAGATCTTACTAGATATGCCTTCATTTTAACAAGCTTAAGTAACATTTGTTATTTAAAAATTTAAGTCTAGGAATAAACAATTACCATTAAAAATTAAATCTGCAAGAGAAAAATGTTGACATTTTAGTAAATGCTAAAGTTTCTCTAAAGAGCAGATGAGGAAAAGATAAAGTCAAAACAATAATAACAAAAGCAAACCATCTGGAATTTGGGGTTGGTATCTGAATTTTTTCATATAGGAAGCAGAATGAGGTCAACATAATAGTTTTCAAAGTTTACTGAAACATGATATAAATATTTTCTAATGGTTTGGCTCATATATATATTTTCTTAATTTTGGAGAAAGAAAAAGCAGCAGCACAATTTAACACATCTTTTTCAACTCTATAATTTATGTTTCTATGAACTGAGAAAGAGTTATATACAATTATTCATCAAGCAATAAATTTACTCATCTGTAAAAGAAGTAAAAGGTTTTTCACATTTAGGTATATATTTTGGAATATAACCCAAACAGCTGACAAAAGAGTACTGGAATATTTTTGCCGTTTTTGTTCTTTTATTGTAAACTATAACATATATGCAGGAATGGAAATTAATTTTATTCTCTGAGTGCTCTGCTGAAATGCACAATTATTTTTAATTCAAACCATATTACATGCATTTCAGAAAGAATTAAAAAAAAAAAACTGCTGTGTGTGTGTGTAAAGGTGCTTGTGTGGCATAATATTTTTTAAACCAAAATACCGAAAAAACACTTCCTTGAAAAAAAGTTCTTTGTTCATATAAATCAGGGAAATGCCAACTACCTTACCTGCTCTTGGAGATTCATAGTATACATTAGCATGTTAAGGATATGAATATTTCAGCCATAAGAAAGGATGAAATACTGCCGTTTGTGATAACATGGATGGATCTTGAGAGCATCCTGTTAAGTGAAATAAGTCAGGTGGAAAACGACAAGAACCATATGATTTCATTCAGATGTGGGATATAAAACAGAAAGCAACAAGTGAACCAACAAGACAAACTCATAGACACAGAAACAGAACGGTGGTTACCAAAGGGGAAGGAGGTGGAGGGAAAAGAAAGAGGGCAAAGGGGGTTGGATTTATCGTGATGGAGGAAGACTAGACTTTGGGTGATGAGCACACAACGCAGTATACAGATAGATGACGTATTATAAAACTGTACAGTTGAAACTTATATAATGTTACTAACCAGTGTCACCCAATAAATTTTTAAAAAATGATCTGAGTATTTAACCCATTGTTTTCCAAACTTACTTGACCATAAAGTTCTTCTTTCTTTTTTTTTCTTTTTCCCCCAGTATCACAAGATACTAATGTAAGAAACACTCTTTAGGGAGCACAATGTAAAGAAAAGGGTTGAGTAAGATAATATTTTACTCAGTGCTTTAAAATTCCCTTATAACATCTCATTCCAAATAATGACAAGATTGGTAATTTTTATTTTTGTTGCAGGGCTCACTCTGAATTCTTGCTCTGGTTGGGATGCCTAGAAGAGAGAGCAGCGGGAACTATGGGGGAAGTCGTTAGAACAAACATTGTGTTCTCTCTTGCACAGATAGTTCAATTTTTTAATGCAGCTATTCAATCTCACCATTTTTAAAGATAAAATTTCTCAAAACACTTAAAATTTTGTGATAACTCTTTGGTGTCTACTTTCAGTTAAAGAATAAAATAATCTTTTCAGTTCCACCCCTGGCCTTCCTTTGCTTTATCAGTGGTCATTTCAGTCATTTGCCATCAGCCCTCTGATGATTTTGTTTTTTCCCCCCAGTTCCTAAAATAAGTTAACAATTGTCAAGTACATATAAATCTTGTGGAGCTTGAATGTTTAAAAAAAAGAATCTGGCCCTAGTTGGTTTGGCTCAGTAGATAGAGCATCATCAGCCTGCGGACTGAAAGGTCCCAGATTTGATTCCCATCAAGGGCTTGAACCCCAGTAGGGGGCGTGCAGGAGGCAGCCGATCAATGATTCTATCTCATCATTGATGTTTCTATCTCTTCCTCTCCCTTCCTCTCTGAAATTAATAAAAATAAATTTTAAAAAACTAAAAAAAGAATCTGCCCTGGCCTGTTTTGGTTAATGGTTAGAGCATCAACCTGAGGAACGAAGGGTCGAGGGTTCAATTCCTGGTCAAGGGCACCTACCTGGGTTGTAGGCTTGATCCCCAACCGGGTCAGGGCATGTGAGGAAGGCAACCAATTGATGTGTCTCTCTCATTTCGTTCTCTCTCTCTCTCTCTCTCTCTCTCTCTCTCTCTCCCTCCCTCCCTCCCTCCCTCCTTCCTTCCTTCCCTCCCCCTCCTTGCACTCTCTCTAAATTAAAAAAATCAATGGAAAAAATATCCTCAGGTGAAGATTAATAACAAAAAGAATCCCACAATACTTGAGCCTAGTAATCCTCACACTTCTCCGTAGCCTCTTGCCTCTAGGAATCACTGATGCAGCCCCTTTGCTGTGGGCCTTGATAGTATGTATGTAACAACTGCATCTTACTGTTGTTAGCAGCACTAATGTAGTTTACTCTTAAGTATCTGACCTATGCACCGCACCTGAGGTTACTTCTAGTGACCTTGGAGGTGGGCAAATATATAGTGATTTGAGAATTATTGAGGATTGAGAAGATGCTCATCTCCATAATTCTGGAGAGGCCAGGGAAGGCAGACTGTCCAGTTGTGCTGCTTCCTAGGAACAGAAGGGCTGGCTGGAGTGTGGGCTGCGTGTGGCAAGGAGGGTCGGCCTGGGAGAGGCCGCGGAGCTTGGTCCGGCCCCGGGAGAGCAGGCTGTTGTGCAGCTTGCAGTGTGAGCCCCTCCACGACCCTGTCAGTAACCTCAATGCACTTAGCAGGAGCCAGGCTAACGTAGATTTATTTTTTCAAGATTGCAAAGAGTAACGGCCAGCAAAGATGAGAAACGAGACGGAGAAGACCGGAGGGAATTAGGTTGGAACTCATTGATGTAATACAGGTCCTGAATTCTTAACACATGACAGAATTGGGGGTTTGAGCCAAGTTTACCTGGAGATCCACAGCACAGTGAAGCCCCACATGATATCTGAGTTACAGGTGATTTAAGCTTGGTCAGTTCATACAATAAAAAGAAGTAGATTCAGACCATAGCTTTGCTTCTGGCGTGAAGTGACAAAAGCTATGAAGGTGTTTGAGTAATTCTGGCAAAAGCAAGCATTGCATGCTTGGGTATAAAGTATTTTAGCAGTCGGTTGGAATGAACTGAAGTTAAGCAGCTCGTCATCTTTGTATGAATGAATGGGAAGGTGCTGATTGTCTCTGGAAAAGGTTTGTAGGTAGGGGAGCGGGAGGAAGAAAGGGACGTTTGCAATGCTGTATCAGTTATGTTCACACCAGCAGTTGCTGTAAGTGGCAAAAATACACAGGATTTATTCAGAACCCCTAGCTCTCTTTTTCGTTGTTAACCCCCCTTTTAGTGTTTGGATGACAATGGGATAAAGAGCAGGCAGCTGTGTTAAAGCCCTGTGTAAGTGGAGGATGAGTTTATACTTGTCATTTGTACAAGGCAGCAGCAATTAGGAGGCCTGTGGGAGGCTCTTTTGTTCCTTTCACATATTTGTACCAAAGAAAACTTGAGAAAATCCAATTCTGGTTGGATCTTTAATACCTTTTATCCTTTCATGAAGTAATGGTAGTTTTAAAAATATATTAAAAATTAGCTATCCTATGACCAGGTGTCTATTTGAAAAGCAAGGGAATACAAACGTTTATGTGAAGAATGAAGCGAAAATCAGTCCACGAAAAATGTGAGGAGATTTGCTTTGTTTTTAACATCGAATGCTCTTTGGTTTCTCCTTCACTTTTGAAAATCTGGATTAGATGTAATTAAGTAACTTTTTGAAAATTTGGTATAGGTATGTAAGTGCCTCCTGGTTTGTGGGTGCTCTTGCTGACATGCGAAAGTGCTGTGTCACACAGCAGTCATCACCGCCACCACTTCTTGTCGCTGGTGATGCTCAGTCAGTCCTGCCAGTTATTGAAAGGCACAGGGACAAGGGGGTGCAGATACTGAGGGGGTGGTAGTGGGGAGGGCAGTTTGTCCTGTACTCGATTTATCTGAATCATTTAATCTGGTAACAGTGCAATCACAAGCAAATTTATTTTTTAAAGTACATGACCTGTACATTATATTTTTGGATAATCCAGTGACCTTAAAAACACCCACCTGTTACATAAGAAACTCTTAATAGTCGTTGCCTCTTGGGAGGGGAATTGGGGCCAGTGGGAGGAGGGAGATTTTGTTATCATTGTGTATCCACTTTGGGAACCTTTGGCATTTGTACCATGAATATTTATATTCTATATTTTAAAAAAGAAAAGGAAAAGGAAAAGAAGTCCCTCTAAGCATCCATCTCCTGGCAGGATGCTTGGCTTCCCACCCTGCCCCCCTCAGATCTTCTGTGATTTCCTCTGAAAACCCTTTCCCATCCCTCCCCCCCGTTTCTTTTACTTTTGAGAAAATCGCTTTCTGAATTCATTGACTTTTCTGCCTCGTCTCTAATTTTGTACTCCCTACCCCTTTCACGAATGTCACCGAAGATTTCTTACCGTGAAATGCAGTAACTTCCTCTGAAACCCTGTTTGACCTTTCTGGGTCATGGACTTGCTCTCTCCTCCCAGCCTCCCTGGTCCATTTTGACCTCTCTCATCTCTGCTGTGACTCCACCTTTATTCACTCTGTACCGTTGTTCTGAGCATGTTTTTTTAAAACTCTTTGGTGCAGTCATCTATGTCAGCAGATGCGACCTTACTCCTCAGCTCTACGCCTGTATGTTTACTGGCCCACTAGGCATGTTTAGTTCTCAATTCTGTGGGCACCTCAAAATCAAAATAGCCTGAACTTCTTGTCCATCCCATCACCATCCAGATTCCCATTTTTCCCACTTGCTGTATTTTAGTACTTAGAGCACCCAAGCCAGAAACCTGGGAATTGTCCTAAATTTTCCCTCCACCTCACAAGGGTTTGGAGTTCCAGGTTGCCTTGCTGTAACATGCAAATATTAGCTCTGTTTTTTATCACACCCTTTCACTTTTTCAAATAAACTCTAAATTGAGCCTCATTCCAGATGGACTTGGGAGAAATGTTATGCATATGAATGTTCTGTCCTTATTAAAAGTAGTAGGGGCCATTTTAATTATTCCCCCACATTGAGGATTTTGTTTATGAATCCATAGAACCTCATTCCAGGGGCATTTCTGCATTTGAGACATGAGCTTGGTTTTTATTTAAAACTAAGTTGGCAATTATATAACTTCACAGAGTTTATGGTTTATTATTTTGCTACTTATGTTGTTGTATTTTGCTTGATTTCCTATCCAGTCATTAAAAAAAAAATAAATACAGTTGAGAATGGACTTGTGAGCATCTTTTTTATTGGGAGTTGATTTGCCCACGGTCAGTATTTTTCCTGTTTTTGGTGCCCATTTGGGGTCGACAAGTTTGTGGTACTTCAGTGCCATCACCCTGATTATCCATGGTCATGGGTGATATACTAGTAGAAGTAGGTGATGGCACTAAGATTTACATGGACTTGTATTTTGTAATTTTAATTAATTGAGATTTAAAGCAACCCTCCAAAAATAGTTACAAAGAGATAATCATTCTTTGTTTTTATGTGTTAACAATAATTTGACTGTTTACTTGAATTTTTGTTACCTGTGGTTATCACCTGAAGAATGTATGGTCAGTGATTCACGTTCTCTCTCTTTTTTTCTCTCTCAGTGCAATGAAACTTCATTCTTTTTTGAAGCTCGGAGTAAAACTGCTTGCAAGCATCTTTGGAAGTGTAGTGTAGAACATCATACATTTTTTAGGTATGTTCATGTGAAAGTTTTGTTGATTGTTCTAATAAATGAAAATTGCATTTGTTTTTATAACAAGAATTCTGTTCTATCTACAAGTAGATATTTAGAAGTTTTTCTCTTTTAATTTATTCAGTCACCTAATTCTCTTGATCACATTAATAGAAATGGGTATATATCCACAGACATGCATACACACATACATGCACACATAGATATCTTCTTTGCTCACATTATAAGGAAAGGCCAAGGACAATTTTCGTTTGTTTGTTTATGTAAAAAGTACAGCTTTGATATTCATGGAAAGTAAGTGTTCTGCTATGGACATACTAAATTTGAAATGCCTGTTAGTCATCTAAATGGAGACGTTGGATGTATAAGGCTTACTGGAAAGACCAAGGTTGGCCATGTAAATTTAGTTAGCGTTTAAGCAAAGCTGACTGGATGAGGTCACCTCTGAGAAAAGTGAAGAGACAGAAGCAGGAAGCCAAGGACTGGGCTGTGGGACCCTGCCAGCATTTAGAGGACTGGAAGAGCCAGCCATGGATTATGAGAAGGAGTAACCTGGGAAGTGTGTAAGAAAATGGAAGATGAGGGAGGAAAATGTCATGTTGAATAGGGAGCTGGCTACTCCGTTGCATGCTGTGCTCCTGGAAGGTCAAGGGGGGCGTGGAGAATTGACTTTTGGATTGTGGGGATACTTTTTGTTTATTTCACATCGTTATGGTGTAAAGATAACACTAAATTTATCAGGTAATACATTCAGTTCTATTTGTTTTTAAATTTAAAACTGGATTTATTCTTCCCCTTATTCCTATTTGGTTTGCATGGAACAATTTCCCCAAATAGCATGATATTGGAGACGTATTCTTACAAAATGACCAGTGTCCTTTTTTGAGCTTGTATTAGGGCAGGGATGTTTCCCAGAAAGCCTGAGACATTACCTCTCGGTCAGGGGGGTGGGTCAAACAGCTCCCCATGGAGGTGTCTGTTGAAGGTACCCTGGAGTGGGAAGTGCTGGACTATAGTACAAAGGAGACTGAACCACTCCTCAGATACGATTAATTAAGTGCTGTGAGGACCTTGGCTTGGGTAAATCAACCTTGTGACAAAGTTCCCAAGATCATTTAAGCAGAGAAAGTAATTTGATTCACAACTAAAGCTTCTGAGGGCAATGATATCTTCCGAAAGTATGAGTATTTCCACATTATATAAGTATACAAATTCCTAGAGTGTGTTTGTGTTTCAACAGTTAGCTTGTAATAACTGATTATTATTTCCTGCCAATGTGTAGAACAAATAAGATATTTTGACTAGCTGTTAAAGTGTTGCATAATTATATTTTCTATGTAGCTTTTGCTCAAATGTTGCAAAAGTATTTCTGAGTCTTAATTTAATTTTATTTTAAAAATTCATTAGAATGCCAGAGAATGAATCAAATTCATTGTCAAGAAAACTCAGCAAGTTTGGATCCATGAGTTATAAGCACCGGTATAGGTAAATGTCATTTTTTTTTTCTTGGGGTGTGTGTGTGTAAATACATAAATATTTAATTCAGCTGTTCACATACATTCACATTAAAGTTTTTTGGTGTTTTTTTTTTGTACAGTGCCAATGAATTTTATTAGCATAATAGTTTATTAAAACTTTTTTGACAAAAATGATTTTCCAGGCTTAATTATATTTAACTAGAGGCCCGGTGCATGAAATTCTTCCATGGGGTGGGGTGTCCCTCAGTCTAGCCTACACCCTCTCCAATCTGGGACCCCTTGAGGGATGTCCAACTGCCCATTTAGGCCCGATCCCACCTAAATGGGCAGTCGGACATCCCTCTCACAATCCAGGACTGCTGGCTCCCAACCACTCACCTGCCTCTGCCTGATTACCCCTAACCGCTTCTGCCTGCCAGCCTGATCACTCCCTAACCACTCCCCTGCCAGCCTGATCGACACCTAACTGCTCCCCGACAGGCCTGATCCCCTAACTGCCCGCCCCCGCAGGCCTGGTCCCCCCAACTGCCCTCCCCTGCTGTCCTGGTACCCCACAACTGACCTTCCCTGCTGTCCTGGTGCCCCCCAACTGACCTCCCCTGCTGGCCTGGTCTCCCCCAACTGCCCTCCTCTGCTATTCCGGTCACCCCTAACTGCCCTCCCTGCTGTCCTGATCGCCCCAAACTGCCCTCCCCTGCAGGTCTGGTCCCCCTCAACTGTCCTCCACTGCAGGCCTGGTCCCCCCGCAACTGCCCTTCCTGCTTACTCGATCGCCCCCAACTGCCCTCCCCTGCCGGCCTGGTCACCCCCAACTGCCCTCCTCTGCTGGCCAGGTCACCCCTAACTGCCTACAACCGCTCTCCCCTGCTGGCCATCTTGTGGTGGCCATCTTTTGTCCACATGGGGGCAGCCATCTTTGACCACATGGGGGCGGCCATCTTGTGTCTTGGAGTGATGGCCAATTTGCATATTGCTCTTTTATTAGATAGGATGTCTATATTAGCTCTGTTAAGTTTAGGACACTTAAAGTGTACTAGAGTTTATCTTCTAAAATGTATTTTGATGCACATATCACTTACTTGTCATTATGTTGTGATTATGAGACAATAGATATTTTGAATAGTAGCTGATTGGTGTTCCTAGGACATTCAGTTGATCCCCTGTTGTAATACAATGTATACTTTATATTGTGGATCAAATCATATTTCTGCAGCATAAAGCCTACATGTAGAAATGCTAGCAATTATATCTAAAATTTATTGAGCAGTTACTAAGTGCCATGTATTGTGCTAAATGTTTTCCATTTATTATTTCATTTAATCATCACAGTCTTCTTAATATTATCCTCATCAATATGTGAGGAAACTAAGGCTCAGCAAGGCCAAGTCACTTCTCAAGGTAACCCAGCTAGAAGCAGTAAAGTGGGGTTCACACCCTTGCTGTCTATCTCCAGAGCCTGTGCTTCTGTCCATTGGGAAAACTGTTAGCAATGTTGCAGGAAAAACTTGGTTGTGATTGTCCTGCAGCCAGGCAGGTGCTTGTGTCTTTTTCTAGTGCCAGTATCAAAAGTGGGAGCTTTCTATGTGTTTTTTTTTTTTTTAAAGATATTTTTATTGATTTCAGAGAGGAAGGGAGAGGAAGAGAGAGATAGAAACATCAGTGATGAGAGTGAATCATTGATCGGCTGTCACCTGCACGCCCCACACTGGGGATCGAGCCCGCAACCTGGTCATGTTCCCTGACTGGGAATTGAACCATGATCTCCTGGCTCATAGGTCAACGTTCAACCACTGAGCCATGCCAGCCGGGCAGCTTTCTATGTTTTGAAAAAGAATTTGTTTTGTTTCAACTCCTTCTGTTAATAGAGAGTGTGTGAGGTGCAAGACATGGTATTGGGTGCCTAGAGATGCAAAGATTCAGATCTCAGCACCTCCGCCTTCAGAGAGCTACAAGATCATTCCGGCAGGGAGGCTGTCCGAGGCCCTATAAAACCCAAGCAGGGTGCAGAAATGCTGCTCAGGAGGTGTGATGCTGTCCTGTCAGCCCCACTGGAGACATCACCGAATGAAATGCTTACCTGGGAGACTTAAAAGTAAAGCCAAGCTCTGGCCAGGTGGCTAAGTTGGCTGGAGCGTTGTCCTGTGCACCAAAAGGTTGCAGGGTCGATTCCTGGTCAGAGCACATACCTACGTTTCAGGTTCGATCCCCAGTCGGGATGCATATGAAAGGTAACTGGTTGATGTTTCTCTCCCCCTCTGTCTCCTTTTCTCTTTCTCTAAAAAATCAATAAAAGTATATCCTCGGGTGAGGATTAAAACTAAATAAATAAATAAAGCCAAGTCAAGTGTTTGTAGGACAATGGTATGCCAGATTTTAATTCCTCTCTCTCTCTTTCTTTTTTTTGTTGTTGTTAATCCTCACCTGAGGATATTTTTTCCATTTCTTTTCAGAGAAAGTGGAAGGGAGGGGGAGAGAAAAGAGAGAGAGAGAGAAACATAGATGTGAGAGAGGCACATCAATTGGTTGCCTCCCACACTTGTCCCAATTGGGGACAGGGATTGAACCCTCAACCCTGGTACATGCCCTTGACTGGGAATTGAACCTGAGACCCTGTGGTATGTGGGCTGGCACTCTAACCACTGAGCACACCAGCCAGGGCTAATTCCTCTTTTATAACCCACATGTTTGGCCTTGAATGTGAAACCAGAGATAATCAATAACAGAGTGATTAATATTAAATGTTGACTGCATTCATATTTACACATTATTCATTTGCCTACTTGCTCATTTGATGACGACATATAAAACCTAAGTAATTATGTTATAAATGTTCTTGGTACTTGGTGTTCACTGATAACTAAAAATTGAACCTTTTGCTTATCAGGGTTCTTTCTCAGACAGTGATATAATTATCAGGAATTTAAGGGAAGAGTACCTACTTTATGTTGAGGTGAACAGCTAATAGTCACCATTTGGGCTGTTTTTCCATTTAGAGCATAAAACATGTCAAGGGTTATAGAGAAAATGTGTAACTCTATCTCTGTGTTCCTATTATTAAAATTGCAATTATGCTGCTTAACATATGCTGTAGTTAGTTTCCACAAATTTACTAATACCTGATTTCTCAAATTTATTGAAATGCAAATGTTGTGGCTACTGGGAATTATTATTATTGGATTTTGCATATTAAATATCATTTCTTCCAAGAAAGTAATTAAAGGTAACCTTTGCAGAATTGGAAGCTCTGCTAAATCTGTTCTAATTTGGTGGCTGGTCTTAACTGCCTAGTCAGTTTTAATGAAACCCAAATCTCCGTCTCTGCCTGTAGGAAGCACTAATGTTACACCATCCCTGGAAGAAATGTGTTTCCTCCCACTGCCCAGAGCCGGTCATGGGCAGGGATGGGTCTCGGACTGCGGGGTGGTCGCCAGCACATGGATTGTTAATTGTCAAAGGAGGAGACATCCCCAGCCTTTAACAAACATCATATGCCTGCTTCTCTCTGGAGGTGTTCTGTAGACCTCGTGGGATGAAGGCAGTGCTCTGGAAACACAGCCCCTTCCTTTACCCGCAGGCTTTTAGGGCATGAGGGATGAAGAGCAGCAGAGCAAGTGCTGCAGGGTGCGAATGCAGGTGTGTCTGCATTGGTGTGCATGATGGTGTGTAGACGTTTACAGTGATACGTCTGTAGGTGTATGTGATGGAGGAAGACAGAGTTCTAGTCTTGATCCCTTTCCTGCATCTTCCGGCTTGCTGAATATCAATGAGATTTCAATATTTTTTTAGAAAAATTAGTCATTACTTAGGAAGGGGGAAATATTACACATTTTTAGTGATGTGTGACAGTCAATCAAAACTCCAGATTTTGTGGGGAAATCTGAGCTGAAACCAAACAATCTAATTCCTTTGTTTCATTATCAGAGACCAATAATTGGAAACAGAACTTGATTGAATCTTTGATTAAAATATTTTGTTATACACGTATATTTCATTCTCTGGGCCCCTTATAAATTAACTTTGCCTTTACCTGTTAAGTTAGTAGGGGACTCCTTGTTTTGATGAATAAGTTGTGTAGAATTTACATATATTCCAGGAATGAGAATTGGGCCTGAGAAACACCCCTGGGAACCCAGATGACCTTCTTGTAGGACTTAAATCTCATGAACTTTCCACATTTCTTTTTTTAAAAAAAACATGTGTATTTATTTATATTAAAGAAAGAGGAAGAGAGAAGGAGAGGGGGAGAAAGAGAGATACATCAATTGGTTGCCTCCAGCATACACCCTGACCTGGGATCGAACCCACAACCTGGGCATGTGCCCTGACTGGGACTCTAACCGGTGACCTTTCCGTGCATGGGATGATGCTCAACCAACTGAGCCACACTGGCCAGGGCTCCACATTTCTTAAAGCCTGAAAGAGAGAACAAATTCTCATGAGAGCCTCCTTTGTGTCGTGTGCTTGCACAGGTGTCACTTTATTTAATCCCATAAAATAAGTATGGGACGGGCTCAGTGACCCGCCAAAGGAGGTATCTCTTCATTTATACAGATGAGAAATTTGAGCCCCAAACTGCAAAGTAAACTAACTGAACTAAAGGCCTTTACCAGTAAGTGGCAAAGCTAGGATTTGAACCCAGGTGTCTCTGTTCTTGTTCTCTTTCCTCTACCCCTCCCTTTGGGGCTGCAGGGCCACTCAGCGTAGAATGGGAGTGTGTATGCCAGAGTGTGAGGAGGAAGGGAGTGGGTGATCATGGGAATAAATCTCTGCCACCATTTATCAAATACTGTCTGCTACAAGGAAATAGTAAGAATGCTGCACAATAATATTTCCGCTAGGAAACAGGAAGAACAAGTCGACATATATTATCAATGTTGAAAATAAGGCTCTGGGAGATTTAAAAAATAACCTGTTAAGACCATACAGTTGAGACAGAGCTATGCTTGCAACTGCAGACCAACGGCTTAATGTTCTCTCCCACTGCCCGGCTGTGCCATGCTGACCAGCTGGAGGTCGGGGAGCTTGTTCTAGTCCTGGGTCCTATACAGCTGGTGGCAGATCAGTGTGTGGTTCGGGACCATAGTTTTATTAATCTTGTGATATGATTTTATCATGTCTCCGTTATTCCTGAGAGAAAACCCATGTGGAAAAATTGAATAATTAAGTAAGATCTCATTATAAAATGTCTCAGTGGTCCACATGATGGGTTATATTTTTAGGGCAAATATTTTTTCTTCTATGCAATAAAGTACACAGTACCCAAGTCTTATAGCAGAGAAAGTCTGTTGGAAGTAGGTCTTATCTTCACACTCCATACTATCTATAATAATAAAAGCATAATATGCTAATTAGACTAGACATCCTTCAGACGACCTTCTGGATGAAGCTGGGGCTGTGAGGGAAGCCCGGGCCCCGGGTGCCAGAGGGAAGCCGGTGCCGGCTGCTGGGGGAAGGAAGGCCTACTCTTGCATGAATTTCGTGCATTGAGCCTCTAGTTTGTAATAATGTGATTTTGCTCTCTATAGGGATTTTTGTTTTTAGCTTTTCAGGAGAGAGATATTGTGTTAGTGACTTTCTGTACTACCTTTTAAACAAATAGTTAAATTTCAAGTGAAAAACAACAACAACCTGTCACAGTTTGCTTCCCTCTCTACCCCAGTTCTCATGAAGTATTGAACACTCATACACACATAGATGGACCCTGGCATCTTCATTCATGGTAGCTCTTATCAAGTTGTGTCCCCAATTAGCCTGATGATAAGCCTCTTGTTATGGTTGTTTTAAGCATTAAAAAAAAATTAATAAAGGTGGATGAGGTAGTGGGGAGGGAAAACTTTCACAGAAGTATGTAAGAGGTAAATTTTGCTTTATAAGTCTCATTTGGGAGAGATTCACCGATATTTGTTCTGTAAATGTAGGATGAGTAGGATTTGGGGCCATTAAAAGGCTTTCTGACTCTTCTTGAGGTGAATTAAACTAGATAAATAGGAATGCATTTTTCCTTGTCCCTAATGATATTTTCCTTGTACCTAAGTGAAATTTTCACCTAAAATATTTAGATGAAAGCCAGGGTCATTCATTGGCTCAAATTCAGCAGCTGTGGGATGAATTTTCAGTAGGATGAATGTTCACTGAAATCCAGCGAATGAATTTACACATTTCCCAGAGATTAGTCCATCCCCAGAGAAAGCTCACCCTCCTGAATCCTCACAGCACTTTAGGAAAGCAGCACTGTGCGTGGGGTTTCAGGCCTGTTTTAAATCTTCCTGGGCACCTGATCTAGTGCCGGTGAGGCGAGCATAATAAAAGGTTGATTGTGCCATGGCAGGGTGGAGAGTAGACCACACAGTGGTCCCGAGGGGATGCTGTACAACTTGCCATGTGAGTCTAACATGGGGTGATGCTGATTCATATAGAGTCATTGCCCTTATGTAATTCAGCCCAACGTAATTTCTTCATCATTTAGTTGTGCAGTTGGAAGGCGATCAGAATTCTCTTACTCCTAGCCCATCATTTTGTTAAATCTAAACCTTAGTCCTCGTTTAATAACCTCCCCCACCCCCGTTTCCTGTTTCTTCTCCTGAAACACATTCCTTCTATCTAACCTAAATGTTTCCTATTGGAATTTAATACTACTTCCTTGGTTAATATTGCAGTGTGACTCAGTTGGGAACCCATGTATGCTTACAGCTCCTGTGAGTGTGTGTTTTTTCTTCTTTCCATACTTTGCAGATATTCTGAAGGAGCCATTGTTTAATTTTGTGACTGTGTGGTTCTACTTGTGTTAATCAAAATGTTGCATTTTCAAGTGGCAGGACAGCATTGCAAATGAGTCGAGATCTTTCTATTCAACTTCCCCGGCCAGATCAGAATGTGGCAAGAAGCCGAAGCAAGACGTATCCTAAGAGAATAGCACAGACACAGCCAGCTGGTAAGTCATTGATGTAAACATGCATTTCCTTTTAGGCTGGTGGTGTAAGATATGCTCAGGTGGTGACTATAGCCCAATAGTTCTTTTATTGTTAATACTGGAATTTTTAATTTGACCCTGAAAATATCTAAGCAGTTAGAAATTATTAATAAGTAGACAAGTAGTCAAGTAGTCAACTTGAGTCACCATCGCCTGTCTAATGACTATACTTTCTTTCGAAGAGATTAAAGTCTCAACTGAGTAATTTTTTGGTTGGGTGTATCTGAGATTGGAATTGAAGCAAACTTTTAGAAAAAGTCTTTTTATATACATATGCAATTTATACAGAATTCGGTAGGTTTGTTGTTATTGTTGGTTTTTATTGTGAAAAATAATATACATATAGAAAATGTATAAAATATACATATTTATGCACATACACACAAAAAATTAACATAGCTTCAAGCCATGAAGTCCCTCCTATTTGTCTGTTCACATCTTTACCATCCCCTTTCTTTCCCATCTGACTTTGTGATAATTATTTCCTTACTGTTTGTTAGAATTTTACTACTTATGTAGGTTTCTCTGAGCAAACTAACTTATTTTGTCTATTTTTAACATTAGATGAATGAATCATGGTCTCTTTTTTTGTCTTGCTTCTTTCTGTAAATTTATGTGTAGTATATACTAAATGTATTCATTTTTAGTGCTGCGAGTATTCTATTTATGCCAATTTTGTTTATCCATTCTATTGATGGACATTTGGATTACTAATATTATTTGTTTTTAATGTAGACTACTTTAATGAAAGCACCTAATCAATCAGTTTTAATCCATGTTTGGTGTTCAGAGCTCATAGCATTTTACTGACTTTGGTTGTGGCTTGTTTATAGATCACCCTTCTCTGACACTCCACAGACTTAGACCCAGAGTATGTGCCCATTTTGCAGAGCAGGGAGACATGGCTCAGCTGCTAGATAGGGGTGGGGCTGGGATGAAAACCCAGGTCTCCTGGATCATTTTGCTGTATAGCATTGTGTGAAGTGAATGGCATCTTTTTAAATGTTTTTATTGATTTCAGAGAGGAGGGGAGAGGGAGAGGGAGATAGAAACGTCAATGATAAGAGAGAATCATTGATTAGCTACCTCCTGCATGCCCCCCACTGGGCATCGAGCCCACAACCCACAACCCAGGCATGTGCCTTGATTGGGAATTGAACCGTGACCTCCTCATTCATAGGTTGACGCTCAACTCCTGAGGAACACCGGTTGGGCAAGTCAATGGAATTTTTGCTAACAGTAATTAACCTCTGAACATTGCATGGCAATTAACATAGCATCCGTCCTCCATTGTTTCATTTAACTCTCGTGCCAGGGATATGAAGAAAGTGTTTGAATTTTCTCCACTGCTGTTGGTTGTGAGAATGTCACATGACTCATTGTTTCTAAAGCCAAATTAAATCTGATTGTAGGTCCCTTCCTTGCATTAGGATGGGAGGAAATGAAATTCTTTCTGATGGGTCTACAGTGGCAAAAATTAGACATGATTTAATTTTGCAACAGATTACCTTGCCACATAAGTATTATCATTATCCCCACTTGGGTGATGAGCAAACTGCGATTTAAAAAGGTAATTTGGCCGAAATTACTTAATAGGTGCGTAGCTTAGGACAAAAATTATAACCTTAATATTTAATGTCTTTATCTTCATCTTTTGTATTTAATTTTGTATACGAGCAGCCTTAAATCCCGTTTAGATCAAGTCCAGTGTGGTATAATCAGTAAGCAAACTTTAAAATCTTGTGCTATTTCTGAAACGCCATGCCTCATGAAATTATTCTGAGACCCACTGAGAATATAAAAAACATTCCTTGCTTTAAATCAACATTTCATTCCTCTTGAGATGCAGGAAGCATTGCACATGCTTTTTTATAAACCTGTGCAGGTTGCTTCTTCTCTTCTCGTATGTTCTTATAGAAATATCTGCCAATGTAACCCTCCCTTCCTCCTTCCTTCCTTCCTTCCTTCCTTCCTTCCTTCCTTCCTTCCTTCCTTCCTTCCTTCCTTCCTTCCTTCCTTCCTTCCTTCCTTCTCGTTTTCTTGCCTGCTTTCTTGCTTGCTTTCTTGCTCGCTCTTTTTGGAAGCCCAAATTCTAGAAGCTGATTAATTTAGGGACAAGGGGTTTGGGTTTTCTCATGGCTTATGCAGATCCAGTGAAATGCAGTTTTCACAGAGCAGCCTGGGACTGTATTGAGCCCTCACATCTACCTTCCACCTCAAGTCCCACCGCCATGTGTCCTATTAACCACACTCCCTCTTTGGTAGGGAATAAGAACGTGGCTAACACATGGCCCAGGTCCTCTAGGACAGCCTCTCAGCATCAGGCAGATCTTTTAAAACTGGAACACATGTATGCTTTGATTATTATAAAAACACATTCTTGCTTTGGAAAATTTGGGAAACTTGGAACCTTCCCATCTATAAAGGAAAAAAATGTTATATTCAATTCCATTCTCCTGGTACAAACACTATATTATATAGCCTCTAGTCATTTGTATATCTTTTCTGCAAAAATTATATAGTAATATTTTACAACTTACTTTTCTTATCTAATATATTATGGATATGTTCTAATAAGTTTTTTAATGTTCTTATACAGCCCCATTTTAAGAGCTGTATATTTTCTCCTGCATAGATGTATAATGGCCTTGACATAATTTATTCAGCCAATCTTTAGTTCTTGGATATTGAGGCTATTTTAAATTTAGGAGACTATAAATGTAACTAAAGTGAATGTTCTTGTAGTAATATCTTTAAGCATCCATGCTAATTTATTATATATTAGAGGCCCGGTGCATGAAATTGGTGCACAGGTGCGGTCCCTAGGCCTGGCCGGCGATTGAAGCACGAGGGTCTGGCATGGAAGGGCAGGTCCCAGCTGACCTCTGGGCCTGAGGTACCACCTGGACTGCGGGCCCCTGTGCACCCCTCTCCGCCTGAGTCATGGTGCCCAAGTCCCCCTACGGAGATGTGGTGAGCACAGCCACACGCCACAGGCCGGAGTGCAGCATGGGCCTCTGGGCTGCCCAGGCCTCGTAGACCGGCTCCTGCACGAACCCATGGGGAGCCCGACCGGCCCCTCCGGTCCCAGTGGCTGTGGCTCGGCTCACCCCGAAGAGGCCACACGGGTGCGGGGCAGGCTCCTTAAACAATGGTGTATTGTCATCTTTAAAAGAGGATTAAATAATGCTGTGTTTTAAAACTAAGACTTTTCTGTACATATATTTCACTTTGAATTGAATTACTTCCAGCCTAACTTTGCAGGCCTGTGTTCCGCAAAACTGTGATGTGTTTTGGGGACCCAGAGAGAACCTTCCCTTGACACTGTGTGATTGTCTGGGTGGGGATGGATCACTTAGCAGATGTCAATGATGCAGTGTTATGGTTGCTGTCACGTATATATGAAGGATGTTGTGAAGGATGGATTAATGTTATTCTGTCTCTTTAAATGTCACATTTTCTCTTTCCTCTAATTCACATGTACTCTGCTTTGAGCCTCATTTGAATCCAGCTGGCAGAGACCCAATCTCAGCCATCTCCTACTCCTCAGGTCATGGTTGGGTTCTAACTTGGAGCAGAATATCTGAAGGGGGCCTTCTTGTCTTCAACTATGTCAGTCACTACTGTGCTCCTTGTCCCAGCCCACCAGGCCCCATGAGGGTGGGCAGTTCTGTGTGAAGCTGGGACACTGGGGGGCGGGGGAAGGAAAGGGTTCTTTGGTGAGCCTCCTCAGCTTAGGCTTGTCAACCAGTGGTTGTTGGTGCCAACTCAGTGCTTACAGGAATCCCCAATTTGGGGTGCGGTGAAGAAGGAAACTGCAAACAGCTCAATTATGATACAGCACGGCTGTGGAATAGCTCAGTAGTGTTATAGCTCAGTTATGAAACAGCTTGGCTGTGAAACAGCACATCTCTGAGGTGGCTCTCGCTCTGCCCTGCTCTGCCTGCCCTGCTCTGCCTGCTCTGTTTGGGTCCAGTAAGATACCTTTGGTGTTTCAGCTCCAGCCTGGGAAATGCAGTCTCTAGTCTTCAGTGAAAAGGGAAAGTGCCTTTTCCAAGCCAGAGGGAAATTGACTTAAATAGAGAAACCTCTGGCCCCTGACTGGTTTGTACTCATGCAAATGAGGACTCCAAATCCTCGCAAAATGTCCTGATCGGTCAGAAAGGAGCCGCTCTGATTGATCAGTGATGGTACTGATAGGGACCGAGCTGTGCAGCTCTAATTGGACGGGGCGGGGGTAGGTAGGTGGGGGAGCCTCAGTCCTAATGGTTGAAATACAACTCCAGGAACTCCTTTACAAGGGCTGACTCAGATGGCAGGAACACAGTACAGATGGCAGTTCAGCGCAGGCTTCTCCCTGAAGTGCGGTTCGCGTGAGAGACGCATGTGTAGAAAAGGCTGCTGGGCTCTGTTTTTAAAATCTGAGCCCAGTTAACCACCCAAAGTCCTTCTTAGTAGGTATCTTCTTTCTCAGGGTCCACACCTATTAACCAGAAATACCTGTTGTGTGACCAAAGACCAGTTGTAGCAGAGCAGTTGTCTCAGTGAAGGTGAAATTGGAAAGGGAATTTGACTTAAGACAAAATAAAACAAAACAGAAGAACCTATAAAGTTGTAGGTCTAGTAAATCAATCATTAGCTATTTATATTGGAATATTATCTAAAGCAAATGAATGATGTTTAGGATTAAGCCTGCCTAGAGAGACCTTGCTCCCAGTCCCCCTGTAAGACTTTCCTGTGGAAGGAAGGAGGGGGGATGAGAGGGTGAAATGCTGTGAGGGATTGGCCTGCGGGTCATTAGGTCACTGTAGCCCTAAGGCCTCTGTCCCCTTCCCCACCCTGTAGACAGCCCCTCCTTCCCTGTCCGTTCATCCTTTCACACTGTGTAAGCTTTAGAGCAGCCCCCTATTCCTGGGACTCATTCATGGGTAGCTGAGCAGGAAAGAAACAATAGCTTTCTCCTTTTTAATTTTGACAATTAAAAAAGTAGAAAGAAGATTTCAAGACATAGAAAAAGTTTCTTTATTAGATTGTACTGTATTTGGTGAACAAGGAGTTATGGTTTAAATAGAAGATAGATTTCTTTTAACTGTAATAAGTCTAGCTGTTAATTTGCATAGATTGCATTCTGCTGTTATTCTCTCTAAAATAAAATTTTAGAACTACAGTTTCAGGAGTTATTGGAATACATTCTCACCTCTCATTTAACATTTAGTATAATAAAAAGCCAATTGTGCTAGAAAGGAGACTTTTGCATTTTGTTAGTTTATATCATTAATTTCTAGTGCATGACTTGTAACTCTAGAGGACATTCTTTTCTTTCTTCTGAAGTGAAAGAAACTCAGTCAGACTTGATGACTGCTCTCCTTAACCTGCCGCTCAGTTCTCTGCAAATTAAAAAACCCTTTGTTTCACCTCTCAATCAGGAATGCCCTGGTATTGTGTTTAGAATCCGCCAAGGTTAGACCTTGGCACCACTATGAGGAAGTACATTCCAGAACCCAGATCCCTGCACCCAGCCGAGGAGTTCAGCACCAGGGCAGGCGGCCAGAGAATTCTTGCAAATCTAAATGGCTTCTTCTTCTTCTTCTTCTTCTTTTTTTTTAAACATAAATTCTTTATTAAAAAAGAGGATATGGTAGCCTTGGCCTGGTAGCTCAGTTGGTTAGAGCATCGTCCCTATACGCCAAGGTTGCGAGTTCAATCTCCAGTCAGGGCACATACAACAAGCAACCAATGTATGCATAAATAAGTGGAACAACAAATTGATCCTCCCAACCCTCACCCTCACCCTTAAAGCAATCAATAAAATTAGCCCTGGCCAGTGTGGCTCGGTTGGTTGAGCATAGTCCCATGCACCAAAAGTTTACCAGTTCCATTCCAGTCAGGGCACATGCCTGGTTTGCAGGCTCAATCCCTAGTAGGGGGCATGCAGGAGGCAGCCAATCCATGTTTCTTTCTCTCTCTTGTTCCAGGATATAGGGCACAGGCATTTGTACAAACGCCGTACCATTCACACACGGAGACATCAACCCCTTTAGCAGTCAATGCCTTCTCACAGGGGTGGAAGTCCAGGTAGTTCTGCCAACAGTTCCTGGTCTTGTTCTGGTTGGGGAAGCAGCTGTCAAAAGGAGCAGTCCGGTGGTTCTTGATTTTACTCTTGATGTCTTCTGCCATGTTGCTGATTCCTAAAGACGCCCCTGAAGGCGTTCGCAGCTCAATGTGACCCTCAGCGAAGAGACTCCTCCATCTCTAAATGGCTTTTTAGGAGTTTGGGGGAAAGCCCGAGGTGAGATGAGATGGCAGGAAAGAAAGTGCATCTTTGTACAGCCCTTTCTCCGACAAGGTCTGGCAACTCATGTGGGTTCTTGTCAGAGGAGAGTCTCTGATATAAGGGAGCAGTTAGGACATAATATTTGGCTATAGTTCATAATTAGGTGTAAGAAAAGTAATGGGTGAAGCTGTTTGCCATGGATAAGCAATGATATGCTTATGTGACGCAGCATTTTAAGTTCTTAACCCTTTGCACTCGCTTGCTTTTTCTCGATTCCTGCTACCAATGCTAACCGTGTCGAGTCACACTCGACATCCGAGTGCAAAAGGTTAAAATATCACACCGGTGAATAGTTGTCTTCAGACAACGGAAAGGCAAAGTCGGGAGACGTTTTGGCATTCTCACTTGGAATATGTGGCAGGTGCTGAAACACAATGCCTGAGGGGTTGTGAGAATGACTCCCGATGAGGATGGTTGGTGCTTGTCTGCAAGCAGACAGCTCTGCTCAGGCCAAGCCCTCTGTTTCTGTGCAGGCCATGGACCTGGTGTCCTCAGACCTTCCAGCGTTTTAAGGGAAGCAAGGATTTGGGTATTTATGTAAACTGACCAGAATTTTAAGTATGGGCAGTGAACTTCCTTTTAAAGAAAGTCTCTGTGCTAAACTGAACGTTCCTGAGGGCCGGATCTGGCTCGAGGACTGCCTCTGCAGTGCGAACGCTGTTCCACGTGCCCTGGGCGTCACTGCGGGTTCTCCCACACGCTCTGCCAGCATTTCCAAATCCGATTCAACACTGCATGGCTCCCCAGCACGGGCACTTTGTGGTTAGTAGGTCAGTTGCCCAACTCCAGGGGATGATGGTGCCACACAGCTCTGGACCCTGTAGGCAGTGATTCACATGTGGGTAGCTGACCCTCTGGGTGACCTGGGGTGGGTGCAGCCAAAAGCAGGAGAGACAGAAATGCTTTGATGTAGTGAAGTTTTACTTGATGTAGTGTAAGCTCTGGGCTGCTGAGAAATGATAATGTCAAGAAAGTAATAATCATATTGAGCACCACTTCTCATTGG
Organism: Cnephaeus nilssonii; assembly: GCF_951640355.1. NCBI lineage: Eukaryota > Metazoa > Chordata > Mammalia > Chiroptera > Vespertilionidae > Cnephaeus > Cnephaeus nilssonii. The sequence continues at coordinate 49,958,960 of NC_137073.1, forward strand.
TACCTTGCGGTATGTGTGATGTCAGCAGAAGCTCACCTTGGCTCGTGGCAATTAGAAATATATTTTTAAACATGTTTTTAAGGCAGACAAAAGGCAAGCTACGTGGGAAGAGACTGGCATGTCAGATCAACACAGTGTGCTCTGGTGAGCTACCTGTGATAAATCCCGGTTCAGCCTAGAGTCCATGTCCTAACTGTGGATTATGAAGTCACTTAACCAGCCTAAGCCTCCATTTTTACATCTGTCAAATGAGGATATGATCCCTGCTCACGGTAGATGTCATGAGAATAGTGTCTGAAATGGGCAGAGTATGGTGCTGACCACATGCAGAGGCTTGGGACACTTTAGTTTCCTTCTCCTCAACCAAGAGGAAGCCAGCCTTCTTTTTACACACTGTAGGCCAGTCTCTGAGGCCACCTGTCAGTCTTGGAATTATATTTACCATATAGTATCAACCTCACATGCAAAGGATAATACGATATATGGAGGCGATATGACCTTTAGAGAGCTGTGGGTGGAGAGAGTCATTCAAGTACAGAGATTGGGGCATAACAAGAAAAATGAGTACCCCTGCTTCATTTTAGAAGATTCAGTATAAGCAAGATATGAGGGAAGTGAACAAGTCATAGTACCCTCTGTATCTATGCTCTGCTGGCAGATCTCTGAGCCCCAAGGGCAGCTGCTGGCAGGTGATTTTAGCAGCCCAGAGGGTGACTACTTCTCAGGGTAGCCTTTAGTCCACTGTTTTCTCTGATTTCCACACATCACCCACTCCCTCACTCCGCCATGCTCATGCTCACTTCTCTTTAGTCCCATGGGGCTAGCCTGTGGCTGTGAAGGGGAAACAACGAACTCCTCACAGGGCGTTCATAATAATGATGCGATTGCGTGATAGTTTAAAGCTCACATAGTTAGTCATTCCTTCTTCCAGGTGAGGTGGTTTGCCCTGTCGGAAGTAATTAGCTGCTGGGTCTGCATTTTTCGTGTGAAGCAGACAATGGAAACAGAAGACAAAGGCAGGGCAGAGCTGAAAGGGCTTGGAGAGGGGAAGCAGAGTTGTTGAATGGAGGAGTCAACAGAAACTAGGGCTCCAGGTCAGGGATTTCACAAGTTAAATCCTAACCTCACTTCTCCAGCGTGAGCAGACCTGTGGCTGTGTTTGTCGCCACAAAGATGGCAAACTACCCAAACATTTGAATTTGTGTCAGTCTGACTCTACGGTCCCACAATGTCTGCCCTGCAAGGCCAGGTCCCCTGAGGAGCTCCACAGGGGGAAGAACGTGGATAACTAACAGTTACTGAGCATCACTGCGTGCCTGGCGCTGCACTAGGCACCCCACAGATAGTATCTCACTCACTTCTGTGGAAGATGCCGTGCCTCTCAATGTGCAGGAGAAAAGACAAGAGGCTGGCACTTGTCCAGGGCCCCAGAGCTGGAATTTGAACTCAGATCAATCAGAGTGCACAATGTCAACAAGAAGAAATACCGTGATAAATCTGTATGTGTGGTATGGAATGATTTTCAGTATAGAGTATAAGCAAGGAACAAAAAGTGTAGCAGCATGTAATACACTCCCGTTATATAAGAAGACAAAAGTCTGAAATGGGAGGGTATGCATACGTATATAATCTACTGAGATGTGCAAATCTGTGATTCTACTTTCTCTTCACCCTGACTGTAAGGATTCCAGCTGAGGAGTCTCAGATTGCCTCTGGGCGGATTATATAAGCCTTTGCATGTGGCATAGTGCGAGGAAAACAATAGTCGTACCTGATTTGAGTAGACATAATTTTGGAAAGCTTTTATTTTGCTTTTTTTTAAAAAAAAAAATCATTACTTCAGAAGTCTTATAGACTTGTAAAAAATATCTTCCCAGATTACAAAATGCATTTTTGTCATTGGAAATATACAATATTTTTGCATACAAAAGTAAAGCAGGTGCTTTAAAACTCAAGTTCAAGTGACACTCTTATTGACACATTGAATGAAATTAACTGCGACAACCAGGTGCATCTGGGTTTTTTCCTCTTTGGTTAAATTCATAGTCAGTCATTGTGCTGTCTTGCTGGGAACGGATAAAAAGAGGCCTTTCAGGTTGGTTTTGTGGGTCTATGTCTTTGCCTTTGACTTCTGTGCCACAATAACTGTAGAACCTGGTGAGTTTGAGTAACTTTTGGAATTGGCTCCACCCTGCCTTTGTGGTGTCAGTTCATGGTTCTGCCATAAAATCAAGGTCCTGCCTTGATTTTACTAACCATTTAGGCAAATTTCCCTGCCTTCTCACCCCTCTTTTTTCTTTATAGACAGGGGTTTGAGGATTTGCCCATCACCTGTTGCAGCTTCTCTTTTGAGATAGATCTCTGAGGCAGATGGCATCTGAGGATTCCATACCTGTCATATTCAGGATTCATGGTGGTAATTCCTCTGCCAGCATTTCCTTCAGACATTGAGAAATTTGGGATTAATTTCTGTGGTTCTGCCTTCCTTACTTATTGGTATCATTGTGAAAACTCGAGTTCCTGGGGTTCAGGGTTGGTAGGTGTAGGGAGAGGAGGTGAAACAAGGAAGAGAGGAGGGAATTACTTTCATTGTGGAGTAGGTACCCTGGGTTGGCACTTTGAACAGTGCACTATGCTGATCTTGGGACCAGGGGTCCTATAGAGGTGACAGGACAGCCCTCTGTAACAGTGGCCTTGCCTCCTCCCTCCTCTCCTGGCATGAGAGTTTAGAACAAATGAGGAGAACACCCAGAGAAGCTGGAATTGGAGCCCAGAGGATGAGCCCCTCAGTTGGGGAGAGCTGTGCCTTTTAGGGATGCTATTACAAGAATACTTCTTGCTGTTGTAAGAAGCTGGTTTGCAAAGAATAGACTCACTGCAACAAATACTAAAGGACCATGCAGCACTGAGAGGAGGATGGGGGAGAAGACCCAGGTAGCTATGCCTTCTAGTCAGATCCTACTGTGTCTTTAAGATGAATCCCTAAGTTAAGCTGCTTTCCTTGCACCTAAACAGTGAATCCTTTTGGGAAGCCCATGAGGAAGGTAGATGGTATTCTCATTTCACTCCTAAGGAAACTGAAGCTCGGTAACATTAAATACTTATTCAAGGTTATACAGCTAGTAAGAACAGCGTCAGGGTTCAAACCCAGGTCTTCAGAAGAAACATGTTTGGAAAGCAAATGGGAGATAAAAAGGTGAAAGACTGCCCTAGCCGGTTTGGCTCTTTGGATAGAGTGTCAGCCTGTGGACTGAAGGGTCCCAGATTCGATTCCGCTCAAGGGCACTTGCCCGGGTTGTGGGCTTGATCCCCAGTAGGGGGTCATGCAGGAGGCAGCCGACCAATGATTCTCTCTCATCATTGATGTTTCTATCTCTCTCTCCCTTCCTCTCTGAAATCAATAAAAATATATATTTTAAAAGAAAAGGTGAAAGGCCTAGAATTATTTGAAAATACCCATCCTCTGGTTTTCTCATTATTGTGAGATTTGTTTACTCTGCTAGATCTGCTTGTTTCTGCAGGTATGCTTGAGCAGACAGTTCGTTCTGCTCCTTTACGGAAGAGCAACAGTATTAATTGCAAAGAGCCTTAGGTGCAGCACAGCAGGTGTATGTTTGTTCAAGGATGCTTTCCTTCGTCGACACTCTTCTCTTCTGCCTTAAAGAGGATGTTTATTTTCATCCTGAAAAAGACTTATTAATTGTGGCAACTCTGGTTAGATTTTCCTCTAAGAAGTTAATGTTTCCACTCTTCCTAGGAGTGTGTAGCATTCCATGCATAGCTACCGAAATTAGAAAAGCAAGCAAGGCTGAAGACCTATTGTATATCGAGTAAACTATCATAGTTTTAGTGAGTTGCCTGGAGTGTCACTTTTTCTCCCCCTTTCCTTCTCATTCAACAAAAATTTATTGAATGCCTCTTTCGCTTAAGACCTGTGACATTGTGATTTATAATAAGAAATCTGTGTTTGGTCTTAATCCCGGGTACCTGACACAAAGCTACTAAAACCCTTGGAATTTCCTTGATAAGAGCTGTGAAGGTGAAAGGAGTGACTTTTGTTATTCATGACAAAATCCTTTTAACCACAAAGGAGGTTATGTTGATTGGTGACTTTTGGAAAGCCTGAAGGATGGGAGTGGCTGCCAGGGGACGAACTGTGTGATCAGGGAGGGGGAACTTTCAGTGCCACCCATGATTTCCAGGAAGGGGGGAGGGGCAGGAGGCTGAATCAAGTACCAATGGCTGGGGATTTAATCAACTTCTGTACTGAAGCCTCCATAAAACCAGAAAGGACAGGGCTCTGGGGAGTGGTGAGCACGTGACGATGCAGGAGGAGTGGTGCCCCCAGAGCTGAAGCTGTGCCCCGTCCTGTGGACCTTGCCCTGTGCATCTCTGCCGTCCGACTGTTCCTCAGTGATATCCTGTAATAAACCAGCCATCTAGGATGTAAACTGTCTTCCTGCGTTCTGTGAGCTGCTCTAGCAAATTAATCGAACTTGGGGAGGGGGACAGGGGAACCTCTGACTTATAGCCAGTTGGCCAGAAGCATAGATAACGCCCTGGACTTTCCATCGGTGTCTGAAGTGGGGACAGTCTTATGGAGGGTTTGGGGGAGTGCAAAGAGTACTACCAGGATAGGGTATGAGCATTTACTCAACTCTCTTCCTTCACACTGAGTCCTCATATCACAGGAAGAAAAACTCGGTGTCCAACTGATTTGCCACACCTCCTGATCCCAGCCAACCGTTCACAAATGGGTGTTTTCGTCGGGCCTAAGAGGGCTGGAAGGAAAGATGCATGTTCCTCTGCTGTTATCACATCTGGCATCCCCTCCAGCATACACAGGTGTAGACAGGCTACACGTTTTTCAGATAGTAGAACCCTTTCATTCTACGCTGAGGGTCTTAAGGGAGTGAGCAGATGCCTTCCCAGCCTCAGAAGTGCCTTTCTTGTTTTTGAACCTGGCATTCTGACCCCCAGGGGAGGGTGTCTGTGACCACCTGCCCCTCAGTGTGTGCCTCTGCAGCGCAGGTGGGGGGACAGAGGACCAAGTGCCTTTGTTTTCACCTGACTTACACTCCCAAGTTGATCATTTTGGTCATGAGGAAAGCAGAGGGATCCAGGGGAGTGCTGGGTCAGGGAAGAAGAAACTGGAAGCAGACCAGCCAGGGGAGGGTTGTTCATGCATAGACAGATTTTCCCAGCATCTTTCTCATCCACACCCATTCTTTATAATCTACCCTCCAGCTTTTTAGCAGAATGCCTTATTTGATCTTGTACTTGACATGTAGCAAAACCAGTGTCTTAAAGGTCTGTGTACTTGTGGTAAAGAGGTAACCGTGCTGAAATACCACCCTTGAGATTTTGAAGGCAGAAACTCTAAAGCGAAGCAGGGGGTCTGGCTCTCTTTAAGATGAGTGGGCCGATGTCAGGCATTTGAACTTTAAAGAAAGATGTTGGATTCAGAAACACCTCTATTTTTCAAATTGTGCGTTTGGAAATTCAATTTGGTTTACCTAAATTAATAAGTGTTCTGCCAAGTATAAACCCTTTTCATGATGATAGGAAAAAAAAAAATATATATATATATATATATATATATATATATATGTGTGTGTGTGTGTGTGTGTGTGTGTGTGTGTGTGTAAGGTTTTCTTGATCATTTTACTTTTGATCATAATTTGTGGTGTTAGAAAAATATTTGTTTAAATTTGCTAATTTGCCATACCATATGCCATTTTTTTCTATAATACTCAGTCTAAAGTCAGTTGAAACCAAGGCAAAGTGACTTTGTACTGTCAGTGTGAGAAATAGAGATAAAATATATTTCCATTTATTAGCTCATTCTTAATTCATGAATATCAGATTTCTTCTGAGAAGTTGTACTGGGTTAGATAACATCAAATCAGATTGGCTTAACTGAAACATAACCATCTGTTTTATTGGGAATCGCTGTAATTGTCCTGGCTGTTTGTTATTTGTTTCAAGCATCAGATATAGAGGGTTTGGTGTTTTTTTTTGTTTGTTTGTTTGTTTGTTTTCTTCTTAAGTTTAAAGAAGAGAAGATATGTGATTAAGTAAGATAAAATTTACAAATGTATCATATTACAGAGTTCTTAAAACGAAATTATTTATAATCTTGCTTTCCTTATTGGCTACTTGTTCTTTTCCCCATGTAACAAAATAAGGCATTCTTACTTGCAAATATAAATTTATTTAATTTAAATGTCACATATTTATCCTCCATGTCCACTTTGTAAATTAAAATCAGTGGCAGCATTTATATAACATCAAAGATTTAATTTAGGTTGACAGGTGTCAAATTGGGCTATACATTTTGTGAGACTTATAACTACATAAATGCAAAGTGGTTTTATAATTGAAAATCCATGTATATTCATCACTAAATCTTGACATCACAGAGATGACTTTTGAGAACTGCCCCAGATCAAGCAGCTAATAGACCCTGGGAGAGTTGATCTGTTCCTGACAGCTCCTCTTCCTGACCCGAAGGCCAGAGTCAAATGTGAGCAGGGCCAAACCGCACAAAAGCCTGGGAGTGGTCCGACGCACACGGGCTGGAAGCATTTGCATTTAAGGTGTAAAAAAATGAACAAACGAGATCATGGAACATTGGACATTGGCGTTGCAATGTCTTTGCAACTGTAGGGAATTGTGTGGGCCCCTATTAAGCTGTGGTGATAACAGTCCAGAGTCAAAAATGATCACAGTTCATGAGCTAGATTTGCCTCCTTAATTAACTATAACAGTCCCCTGATAAATGTATTCTTCCCAATGTGAGCAGCCTCTTGAAATGAAGTCCTTTGTGTTTTTAATGTGAACAATATATAAAATGAATCGGATGCTCCTGACTAATTCTAAATGGCCTTGCTACAGTTACTATTTCATTTTATCTAAAATAAAATACAGATTTTCTAAGGAGCTTTGATAATAGTATGTCAATAACTGATCTTTGTTATAGACCATCTGTGACTGCATTCACAAGAGCAGTGCGCTACAGCACAAGGCCGCACTGAAAGCTCCGAGAAGTAGCCCATCCTGCAGGGTGGGGCACATGTCCTCTTGTCCTGCGTGTCTTCTTGTCCTGCATTTCCCATGCTACCACCTTCAGGTTTTTGGTTTTTTTCCCTCATCTTTTGACACTTTTTTTTTGGATCAACTTTATTTTTATTTATTTATTTTTTTAAACAGGTCTTAAGTTTTATTTTATTTTTTTTAATTAAATCTTTATTGTTCAGATTATTACAGGTGTTCCTCTTTTTTTCCCCCCATAGTTCCCCTCCACCTGATTCCCCCCCCCACCCCATGCCCTTACCCCCCCCCCACTGTCCTCATCCATAGGTGTAAGATTTTTGTCCAATCTCTTCCCGCACCCCTCACACCCCCGTCCCTCTGAGAATTGTCAGTCCACTCCCTTTCTATGTCCCTGATTCTATTATATTCATCAGTCCATTCTGTTCATCAGATTTTTTATTCACTTGATTTTTGGATTCACTTGTTGGTAGGTATGTATTTGTTGTCATTTTGTTGTTCATAATTTTTATCTTTACCTTTTTCTTCTTCCTCTTCTTAAAGAATACCCTTCAGCATTTCATATAATCCTGGTTTGGTGGTGATGAACTCCTTTAGCTTTTTCTTGTCTGTGAAGCTCTTTATCTGACCTTCAATTCTGAATGATAGCTTTGCTGGGTAGAGTAATCTTGGTTGTAGGTTCTTGCTCTTCATCACTTTGAATATTTCTTGCCACTCCCTTCTGGCCTGCATAGTTTCTGTTGAGAAATCAGCTGACAGTCATATGGGTACTCCCTTGTAGGTAACTAACTGTTTTTCTCTTGCTGCTTGTAAGATTCTCTCTTTGTCTTTTGGCCTTGGCATTTTAATTATGATGTGTCTTGGTGTGGTCCTCTTTGGATTCCTTTTGTTTGGGGTTCTGTGCGCTTCCTGGACTTGTCTTTTTTTTTTTTTACCAGGTAGGGAAAGTTTTCGGTCATTATTTCTTCTAATAGGTTTTCAATATTTTGCTCTCTCTCTTCTTCTGGCACCCCAAAAATTCGGATGTTGGTACACTTAAAGTTGTCCCAGAGGCTCCTTACACTATCTTCATATTTTTGGATTCTTTTTTCTTTTTGTTTTTCTGGTTGGGTGTTTTTTGTTTCCCTCATATTTCAGATCTTTGGTTTGATTCTTAGGGTCCTTTGATCTACAGTTGAGTTTCTGTATATTCTTTATTTCAGACAGTGTATGCTTAATTTCTGACTGGTCCTTTTCCATTTTTTTGGCATTCTCATTAAGGTCCTTGAAGGTCTCACTAAGCTCCTTGGGGGTCTCATCAAGATTCTCGGTGTTTTTTAGAAGTTTCTTGAGTAACCTTATAAATGTGGTTTTGAACTCTATGTCCAGTAGTTTGCTTTCCTCCATTTCTTTCATTCATGACATGTTTCTTTGTCTCCGCATTTTGGCTGCTTCCCTGTGTTGATGGAGTGGCTTTGTGTGGTAGGTGACCTATAGGGGCCAGTGGCTCAGCCTCCCCAATCACCTGAAGTAGGCGCTCTTGGTGCACCCCTTTGTGGGCTGAGTGCAAAGTCCTGGTGTAGTTAAGCCTTGATTGCTGTTGGTACACTGGGAGGAATTGACCTCCAGGCCAATTGGCTGTGAGGGCCCGCTGTCACTATAATGGAAGAACTAATGTGCTGGAGACACGCTTATGGTGCAGGACTTGTTTCAGTGGGGCTTTGGTGCTCACTGAGTCTGCCTCTTGAATGTGTCACTTATGACACTTTTTAAACTTAACATACTTACCCTGAAGTTTTCCCTTCTAGTGGAAAAAATAGCAGAAACAGAAAAAAACCCTTTACAATAATGGACCTTCATTGAAAACCTACTACTGTGCTGTCAGTCATGGGGAGAGGGCACAGTGGTGTGTCCTTCATTTTATTGTGACTTTGAGGCCTTATAAAATACATAAGTCTGCCCGAACTGGTTTGGCTCAGTGGATAGAGCATTGGCCTGCGGACTGGAGGGTCCCAGGTTCGATTCCGGTCAAGGGCATGTACCTTGGTTGTGGGCACATCCCAAGTAGGAGGTGTGCAGGAGGCAGCTGATCGATGTTTCTCTCTCATCGATGTTTCTAACTCTCTATCCCCTTCCTCTCTGTAAAAAAATCAATAAAAAAAAAAACATAAGTCATGGGGATGTAACGTACAGCATGGTGACCATAGTTACCAATACTGTATTGCATATTTGAAAGTTGTTAAGAAAGCAGATCTTAAAAGTTCTCATCACAAGAAAAAAAATTGAAATTATGTGTGGTGACGGATGTTAACCAGACGTGATCATTTCACAGTGTATACAAATATGGAAACCTTATGTTGTTAACATAATGTTATATGTGAACTGTACCTCAATGAAAAGGTTTTGAAGCCTTATTAACTTTTATTAAAAATTTAAAAAGTAATAATTTTATTGTCTGTTATACATATTTTATGAAATGAATACATAATGCTTTCTGCTTCTAGATATTTTAGATAGAAACTGACTCTTTGACTTTATCTAAAAGAAGGAGTTGCCCCAAAGGAAGTGGTTTGTGTAGTGTAGGAAAATTGCCTCGTTGTATTTCTGGAGGTGGGGTGTGGTTAAGTAGCCATTCACTTTATAATAGTTTATTAAACTGTTCATATATGTGTGATACATTCTTTTCAGTGGTCAGTTATAATTTACAATGAAAAAGGAATGGGGAAAAAGATTGCCTCAGCCTCAAAATATCTCCTGGAATAGCCTAAATTCCATTGTTATTAGTTATTTTACTTACTACGTGGCTTCTCCTTTTCCTCTTTGAAATGTAACTAGTCTGTGGTCAATAATGCATGAAGACATGAGCCCTTTAGTGTTTAGGGCTTGTCAGATCACGTCTTCTCTGTAGCCCAAGAATCTGAGCTAATGTGGAAGGGATGGTTCTGGAGGTGGTATGATGAGGGGAGAAAATGTTGGCAATGGATGTCAGCAAAATGGAAAGTCAGTGAACTTAAACAATGCATAACCTATATTTCCCACCCTTTCATATTCCAGTAACCAACACATAACCTAGCCTTACTGAATTGCTTAGCTCTCTTTTTAAATGGTAGTATAGGGGAAATCTCACTAATTTAACTTAATTAGGAAGGTGATTAAAATACAGTGTTAACCGACATGGTTAGCATTAGAATAAAGGAATCGAGAAAAAAGCAAGCGAGTGCAAAGGGTTAAGAGTATAGTTATTACTTTTAAATGCACCTTTAGTAATGTAAGTATTACCTAATTAAGGCTTTTAAAGAACCCTATACCCATGAATAGAAAAGAATAATTTTTAGTTTGCATCTGCCTATTATATGAATGGATACTTCATAAATGCTCCCAGTAAGTTATTGCTTAAAAATAGCGTTCCCTCTGTAAATCTGTTTTCCTCGTAAGGCTTTTAAAACCCAGGGTTGTCCATTTCACAGAGTTGTAGAGTAGGGGAATACGAATAAACAGATTTGTTATTAGTAGTCCACTGTTTTCAATATAAAAGAGCCATGCCTTAGGTTGTATTACTGACAATAGCTTACCTCGTTTATGCTGTGCATGTGAGAATTATGACTGTTGTGTGAGTAAAATAGTCCTGACAGTCGAATAGTTTATTTTGAAGAAGCCTACTGCTTGTGAGTGTCTGAGAGAGCCTGTGTGTGTCACACACTCCCTCCAGAAATTATTTTGGAAAACTATCCATCTGGTGTTTTATCTTAAAAATTATGATTTGGATATTGTGAATAACCAAGATTTGGTTTCTTTAAGAAAAATATATGCACACATTTAGTTTGAATTTTTCTCTATTTAAAAATATTCCTCAGTTGTTTTTGTCTACCTGTTTATTAATTTTTGGAAGATTTGGATGGGAGAGGTGAAAGTGATTATGCTACCTTAGATTACATGAATAAAGAGATGTGAAGTGCGTAGAATAGCACGTAGTACATGCTCAATAAATATTAGCCCTTATTAGCATTACAAATTCATCTCATGGCTCGAAAACCACTTGTGGCTGGTGGTGATGACACTTACTATCGAACTGTGGTTGTCCCCCTACAAGATGCCTCTCTGAGGTGGACACACCTGTGTGGCACAGAGTTTCCTGAGCAAGGACTCGGGCACCCCTTCACTGGTTTCCCCTGCACCACCCCAGTGAGGTGCATGTCACTGCAGGCTTATCAGCCTCTGTTCTGAGAATGGGATCCAGACTTCCTAATGGGCTTAGCCCTTTCACTTAGCTCCATTTGAATCCTGATTTCCATCACATCTGCTGGGGGCTCCCTCTGCTGGCCCACCTAGCATATATGCAAATTCGTGGAGTAGCAGCTTTTACAAAGTTAGTTTTAGGCTTCTAGGGACATTTGCACAAACATATTTGAAAACATTTTTGTGTGTGAGTGTGTGTGAGCGAGTGATACAGATCACATCAATATTACTCTCTTTTTTTGCCATTTGTATAATGAGTTGGGATATTTTCATATTTTCATTTTAAAAATGTGTTGTTTGCTTTGTTTTAGAATGGCAGCTATCATGGCATGCCAACAAATGTAACTTCTTTACAACGTAGTCATCAATTTTTACTTTATATATTTCAAGGTATAGCATTAAGGATCTTAGAATCTTATTTTTAACAATCGAAAGCAAAGACTTTCTCATGATGTAGGGAGTTAACTCTTTAAGTGGCAAAAGGTCCCATTTTAGAAAGGTGTCAGAGCCTAGACCCCATAGGACGTGGTTATGTTGAGGATTGAGGATTGGTTTTGTTTGCATCCAGAAAATAGCACCTCAGATTTATTGTTTGACTCATTATTTATTTGGAATTGTAATTTATCTGTACAATGTGCCATGACAGCCCTAAAATTGCATTTTAAAGTAACTCTTTTGCTTCTTTGTGTTTTCCTGATCACTTTGTCCTCCTCCCTCCCGTCTTTTCTTCTTCTTCTTTGCTCCTAGGATCAAACAGCGTAAACCGGGTAACTGCAAACACGGAAAATGGAGAAAATGAAGGAACAACTAAAATTATTGCACCTTCACCAATAAAAAGGTCAGTCAATTAACCGAAGGAACGTAACACTGTATACTGTCACGGAGATGAATTTTCCTGAGAGCAAGGTGACGAATCTCTTCACTTTGGTAATTCAGTAGTACTGTCGATCAAAATAGTCTGGGGCCAAAGAATATTTTAAAATGCCAGCGAATTATGCCACATCAGGACCTGCCTGCCTCGTTTGAAGGAAACACCCTGCTGTCACAGCATGCTGCTCTCAGAGGGAATCGGGGTTGGCGTTCTCGGCAGCAGAGTGAAAAGTCCATGTGATTTTTTAAATGGCGTGATGTGATGGACTAACTCAGACGGACCTGTGAAATAAAGTGGATGATATTCATGTTTAATGTACTGTGTTCATTACGGCGGCGCACTGAGCTGTGGCCCCGGGAAGCGGGCTTATAGCATTTAGAGGCGCGGGGCTTCAGAAGGCAGTGATTGCATATGTATGAAGAGTGGTCATGGCCCTCGCGTCCATTTTCCCAGCAGCATTTCCCAGTGGAAAAACCTTGTCTTGCTATGTTACATGGACTGTTCCCCTGAAAGATCAGCCTTGTTCTCTAACACACAATTTCAGTGTCCTTTTTTCCTATCTCCAGTGGTGTTCAGGGAACAGCGTTTTAGACGTACACTGAGCAGCGTTCAGCCCCTCGCTTTCTCTCTGGAGACAGCTGCCCACACATCTTGGAGAGGTCCAAGCTGTCAGAAACGCGTGACCTGGAAAGACTTCTGAGGTCACCTGCTCCGTCTTTGTTAGTAAATAAGGGGGTCTTCATTCAGCTGGATTGTGACTGCTTGGAGAAATACTGTTTATAATTTCTCAGCAAAATAATTCCAAGATAGGAGGATTCTCAGAGTTGCACTGTTTTTCCCAGGGTTTTGATTTCATTTCCGTTTGTTTAGTTTCAGAGCACTCCCTACAGATTCTCGCTTTGGAATGACAAGTTCTTTGCCCTTGCAGACACTTTAGTTCACTGTGCTTCCCTTAATCAGCCTCACAGCTGTGGACAGAGGCAGCTTAATCTGTATGTACAGGGTGTGCTGTGGGAAGTCTAACAGAAGATCAGTAATCTTCCATGAAATTCAGATCCCAAGCTTTTTAGAATGTATAGAAGCAGTTCAGTCCCCTTTGTAATTGCATTCCTGCCAAAGACTGATACCTAAAGGGCTGCCAGAATTTTCCCACTCAAGCTTTAGATGAGAAATAGCTTAGGGAGTGAATGTAGTTAATTCACCACCCAGGATGTCATTGTTCTTTAACTTCCGCCTACTCTCCCAATTCCCCCTTCATCTCGCTACTCCCTTTCTCAATCTCCCTTGTCTCATCTCGCCTTTTCTCCTGACTTATTAAACACGCGTGTATTCCACTGTTGTATTAAACATCTAGCATATTTATTACTTTGCCTTATTTCAAAAGGAAGCTTTTACTTTGGAAATTTGATCTTCCAAAGGTTTTTAACCTTTCCCAAAAGAACACATTCTTCGTATATAAAACCTACTTACTACCTACTAATACTATGAGTGATGTGCTTTCGTCAAATATATTTTTAGATTTATATTCCTGCGTGATTATAATGTCCTAGGGTACAAGTTTATTTTCACTTTTTGAAATGACCTTGTCAGTTTTCTCCTTTTTCTTGGCTGTTATAAAGAACCCTGCTATGACCATGTTTGAAGACAGTATGTAGAGGATTCCTCAGAGAGCCAGGGTTAAAGTGCATGAGTTCAGTAGCTGTCTCTCTTTTGGAAGCTGAGACTCCCGGGAAGTGAGAGGAGGCACTGCCCCCTCCCCCACCGGTGATGGTGACGAAGGCTTCTAAGAAGTCCTTTCCTGGTGTCTCCCCTGTGTTTCTAAAACAATTTGTTGGGATGGAATAACAACTCAGATATATTTACATTCTTAGGGCAGAAAGATGATACTCGGTCAGGAAATAGCATTGGAAGTCATTCTGATTTGGAAGGATGATGCCAAGGAAGGCGGAAGCTGAGGGCAGGGAAAGGTCAGTGGGGGCAGCCTGAACCTGCTCAGAGCCGACTGCCCTGCACAGATTCAGACCCACACCCAGAGCCAGGGGTCTCTGACCACCTCCGAAGAGAGGGAGCCAGCCACCCCAGCCTGGATGCCCGTGCTCCCTGTCCTGCAGGTGGACTCTCTTGAAAGTTTCTTAACAATGGAGGGCCTGGCTCCTGTTCGCTTAAAGCAGTAAAACCAGAAAGAAAAAGAGGGGGAAAGACGCAAAAGTACTTGCTGCAGACACGTATTTTTTTAGGCAGCCACTTCCTATTCTTTTTGGAATGAGTCATGGGTATAAATAAACACACATTTTTAAACACTCGTTGAATAATTTTACTGAAGAAATAGTATGTGAGTTACCTTCCTTTTATTTTCTAGTTACTTTGTTTTTCATACTTCTTTTTATTTTTAAATTAAAGCTTTAAGAAAGCAAAGAATGAAAATAGCCCTGATATCCAAAGAAGCAAACCTCATGCGCCGTGGGAAGAAAATGGCCCCCAGAGGTAAGGGGATCTTTGTTTTTCTCAAGGAGGACAGTAGGGAAGGGGTCAGCAGTTGCCTCTATCACATAATAGAACCCACCTGCTTTGTGGCGGGTCAGGACTAGCTCTGGACCAGGCAGTCAGATTCCTACATCAGCGTGACCAGCAACTTCTGAAACAGAGATCAACAGGATGTGTCCCAACGTGGAACTCTCTCCTGGAAAGACAGAGAGGAAACTAGTGTCTATTAAGAAACTCGTTGGAAGGTCATCATGACGGTTTAGAGTGAGATGATGTATTTCGGAAAGCTCTAAATGAAATGTATTAATGATACTTCCTCCAATTGCATAGTTCTTGTAAAAACTTGAGTTGAAAACTGTAGCTGATGAATAGTGATTCTAGAAGACCTTCATTCCTAAAGATATATATTTAGTTTCTTTTGTTCGTAACTATCAAAGCAGCGACGTACTTGCATTATAACTTCCTGGACCCATCGTGACAGTGGGTTTGGGTGTGACCACCCAGGGGTTCAAATCCTAGTTCTGCACTTTCCAGCTACGTTACTTGGGCTACTGAAGGAAACATTCTGTATTTCTCTTATTTTTTTGGTAAATGGGCCTAATAATTGTACTTCAGTGCTTAGGGTTAATATGACTATTCGCTAAGATAATGAGTACAAAGTTTTGAGCTCGGTCAGCGCCTGGCAGGTGGCAGGCTCATCATAAATGCAATTCATTGTTGTAATTATTTCTGTCCTTTGTGTCTGTTCATTTCTCACTGTTGGAGGCCACCAGGAAAAATCCATTCCTGCAAAATAATGACCTATACGATTTGTTTTACCAGATTGTACCCCTCTTTTCTGTCAATATATCTTGTCAGCAAAAAGATCATTTGCTCATGATCTAGTATTCCCTTGCAAGTGCCAACTGTGCGGTCATGACCACCCCCTAGGACCACTGGGGTATGGGGTTAGGGTGTTTGCTCCTCCAGGGCCTCCAGGGATTATCGACCACTCCTCTCTCACCCTAGTGGACTCTACAACTCTCCCCATGACCGCACGAAGTCCCCAAAGTTTCCCTGCGCACGCCGCCGGAACCCCTCCTGTGGGAGCGACAACGATTCTGTGCAGCCAACAAGGAGAAGGTAGGCTGAGCACAGCCCCTGATTTAATTTTTTGGTCCCAGGCACGTTTTTATCACAGGGTATTCTCATGATATCAAGACTGTTTGTCTCCCCAAGTTAGCAGAAAGCCTATATTTTCTGAGATAAATAAAATAGGCCAGGGTCCTGGAGCATTTCTCTTAAACAGCCAGAGTTTCAGAGCATAATTTCAAAAATATTAACAGGAACTAGCTTTCTGAATTGTACTTAAGACTGATAAGTTAAAAAATACATGTATGATATACTTTAATAATACATATTATACAGTATGTGTAATAAATTATGTAACATGTTATGTCAATGACATATATTAGTACATAAAAGACATTAAATGTTTCAGCCTGAGAAGACAACATTACGTTATAGATTAATCGCAACTGAGGCTGTGTCCTCTGCTCTCAGGCTGATGTTGTTGTATAAATGTGAGTAAAACTCCTTTCAAAGCGCAGAGAAAATGCACTGTGTTGCCCAGCAGGTTAGACTGTTTGGGTGGTTATATGTACATGTGTGTACTATTTAATTTTTTATAAACGTCCATATCTAGACGTGTGGGACTCTCTTTGCACAGCAGGGGTGGGCAGTGGGGCAGGTCCAAGAGAGGAAGACTTAAGAAATGACTCACCGGGGAAATCCACTTCATTCCTTCGTGATGGGGCTGTGTTTTGCCCTGGGTCTGAGTGACTTTTATAATTATGAGAAATTCAGGTCACCGTCTCAGATAACCATCAACATTCCTTTTATATACATGGTGGGTCTGGAAAGCAGAGGCCCTTGTGTCTTCTCAGCCCTGTTTATACTTACCTGTTGGTCCATCCCTGTCTCATCTTCTACTTCTGCCAGTTTTCCAGACTGTATTCCCCAGCTTTCTCCAACCAGGTCCAACTTCACTGAAATCCTTTGATGGTTAAGCTGAGAAAGGTCTATATCACCCTCACCTAGTCGGGCTGAAAAGGAGGAGAGAAATCATGACCATTAGATAGAATAATGGAATAATAGTTGGCATTCATCATGTTCTAAGTCCTGAGCAGTTTGCTTGCTGTATATTAGCTCATTTTATCTTTGTAATAACTATTCAGAAATGGGCCTTTGTGTCATTCAGTCACGAGGCATTTTTAGCAGAGAGGGATTAACGCAGGGAATTTTGGTGCACAAATATGAGTAGGATTAAAGGAACGAAAAGGCAGAGACATGGCACAGCTCTGAGGTCTGGATGCTGTCCTGTCCCTGGGCTGGAGGAATAGAAGGAGACAAGGAGGTGTTACCCAGAGATGCAGAGCTGCTTCTGCCTTTGAGCTGGCTCCCAGGAGCCTGTGCTGGCTGCTGGCATTGCTGGCTGCCGCTGTCGGAGGTGCCACCACCGTAGCTGATGCTGTGGAACCCCACTTCTCAGGAGTGCATGAGTGGGTGCCACAGGTACTGCCAGAAGCACGATTGCCTCCCCTTTTCCCCTGCCTTCCAATCTCACCTGAGTGTCTCTAAGTGGAACCCTGCTGGCAAAGGAGTCCAGGAAAATGCAATTGTCAGCCGTCTAGTGTTGGCACTACAGGGAAGATTATAGATGGGTTGGGATGGGGCTGAGTACCAGTGGACAGGACCTGGCCCAGCATTATCATCTCACTTCTACAGAGAAGAAAACTGGCTCTGGGAGATGGCAGGAACTGTCCTTTGTAACACAGCTGGGATTTGGATCCAGGGCTGTACATCTGGAAAAGGCCAGGATATTGGACCATCATTTCAGTAAGGCAGGAGGAAAGATTTTCTGCCCTCCTTCCCTACCAAGGATTGGTTCAATTCAGACAACTAAAAAACGTGGCAACACCCCTGGGAAATACTTTTAAAATGCATTTATGTATATATGTGTGCTGAGGGATGTGGGTAGTGGGTTTCACTGAATATATTAAGAATTTGCGCCGAAACCGGTTTGGCTCAGTGGATGGAGCGTCGGCCTGCGGACTGAAGGGTCCCAGGTTCGATTCCGGTCAAGGGCGTGTACCTTGGTTGCGGGCACATCCCCAGTGGGGGGTGTGCAGGAGGCAGCTGATCGATGTTTCTCTCTCATCGATGTTTCTGACTCTCTATCCCTCTCTCTTCCTCTCTGTAAAAAATCAATAAAATATATTTAAAAAAGAGAAAGGAAAAAAAAAAGAATTTTGCATCATCTGATTATTGTTAGATAAGTTTTTACAGTGTTTCATTCCTAATTATTAGTGTACTTTGTCATTTCCTACATAAAAGAATTGCACATGTTGAGCAAATGGCCATTTTGATTTTAATATATCCAAAAATGAACTTAATCAAGTTTTGCTAAAATGCACCAAACTTTACATTTCTTTTCAAACTAAATGCTTGAAATAGTTTGGAGCATATACATTCTCAAATCCAGACTAATGACTCTGTGCTGAGATACATTTTCTGTTGGTTTCCAGTGAAACACAGAGAAGCAATTGTGGTGTGTGGTTACAAGACTCTTTCATAGGCACCATCCGTGCGAAAGACCATTGGGATTTGGTCTGAGCACCATAAAGCCTTCTGTCTGGTTCTGTGTCACCTAAAACTTATTCAGCATGTTGTGTTTGGAGGAGACCAGCCATTGCTTCGTGTCAGCATGACTGAGCCAAAGCTCATTCTTTGTTGTGTTGTGGTTTTTTTTTCCCCCACTATAAATGCCCTTTAAATGTCCCTGTCCTTGTTAGTCTTGTTTTATCTTCACATATATTTACCTTGCCCCTGGGCACAAATCCCTACAGACATGGATTAACTCTGACATTTAAAACCGAGATTTGTCATCAGCATGGAAGAATCTCAAGGACTTAAATTTAATAATAGGAAATTCTCTTTTGTAATGGATACCAGGATAACATGTTTTGCAGAAGATATCACAATTTCACATTTTGCCAGTCATTTGTCATTAGATGAGTACAGCTGTCAAATTCTGGCAGAGTCTAGAACATTGGTCTCAGCCTTTTTGGGTGATAGAACTCTGAGAATCTGATGAAATGTTGGACTCATTCCCTAGGGGGAAAGACTGTATTATTGAATACACATACAAACGTCTTTATAATTGTCAAGGTTCATGGAGACCCTAATGCCTGTGTGTTTAAACATTCCTATTTTAGAAAAAGAAACCCAGCATGCTTTCTGACAGTACAATTTATTTTTACCCCCATTCATCTTTATACTAAAAAATGTCTAGAGTACCTGCTTTATGCCAGGCACTGTATTAAACAGCATTAGAGAAAGTCTCTGACCTTTGGGAGTTTGTCGTTTGTTAGGGAAGAAACAGACAAATTACAAATACATGTGCAGTTATGACTGTTATATGTTCTTCAGGGGGGAGTTATGCTTAGGGAAATTTAAAAACTTTTTTATTGAAAAATGCATATAGAAAAGTACACGTGTTCTAAGAATAGCTGCTTGATAAACATTTGCCATCCAAACACATGTGTAACCAGCACTAATAGGGGAGGTTTTGCTGCGTTGTTGAGTTTAAGAGGTTGGAAGGGTTCCTGAGGCTGGATGCTGGAGCTGGGATCAGATAAAAGCAAACAAAGAGGAAGAGGCGCTGGTATGTGCTGAGGCCTTGGGAGAGAAGGGAGAGGGGAGCATTCATGAAAAGGATAAAGGCCAGTGTTGCTCAAGCATTGAGGGTGAACAGAAAAGTGCTAGAAATGAGCCTGGAGAGAAAGGTGGGGCCACACCTCATCAGACACCTGAGCTTTGTTGAGGATTTTGGTCATTAGACCAGTAGTTTTCAGAAAGGATGATAACAAGATCATATTTGTGTTGTGTAAAGGTGGCCCTTACTGTTCTGTGGAAAAGAGGTGGGAGGGAATAGCTGTGGAAACAGAGAGGCCAGGCAGCAGGCTATCATATGAGTCCTGGCCAAAGAGAATGGGAGCATGAGCCAGCCTGGTGATGTGGAGACAAGAAAGTTGGTGGTTTCGAACCCATCCAGAGGTAGAATCAGTAGTGCTGGCAGGATCAGCATGAGGGTGAAGGAGCGAAAGATGTCAAGAATGAAGACCAGGCTTGTGCAGTTTCATGGATTAAAGCGTGATGCACTGAAATAAGAACCACCAGGACATTGCATGCTGAAAGGGACAACTTTTTGGGTTTGGGTATGTGGAATTTGCGGTTCCTTTGAGAAGTCCAATTGCAGGATTCATATGGATTGTTGGATGTAAGTCAGGAGTTGGGTTAGTTGTCTTGACTAAAATATAAATTTCTTAAAAATGTTAATTGAAATACGAAATACAGAGGAGGCTGTCTAGATAGATAGTATAGATAGAATGCAGAGACCAAGCCAATGACAGACCTGTGAGAAACTCCAACATTTACTTGGCGTAGTTGAAGAGGAGTATTAACTTGGTAAAAGACACATAGAATTTGTGGCCACAGGAAAAATCAAGAGAGTGAAAGTCTGCTTACTAAATGGCTCCCTTCTCTCTTCATTCCCAGAATGCTAGAAGCCAGGCTTATGTCTTCCAGGCATGAGATTACAGAATCTCACTGTAAGAAAGGACAGATACAAGAGAAAAGATCTGCAGATAGAAACTTCCCAAGGATTTTCCAAGGAAATGGTTGAGACTACCCACATTACTTTGTTCCACATGACAGTGAAGCCACCGGTTAGCATGCTCTCCACCCAGAGGTTTAGTGCACAATGCCTGAGAGAGTCATTATCACCTAGCATTTGAGGATAATTTCTGTTTGGAAAGACAGAGACTGAAACAATTAAGAGTTGTGTGTGTGTGTGTGTGTGGCGGGGGGGGGGGGGGGGGGGGGGGCGGGGGGGAGGGCAGGGGCACCCATAGGAAATAGAGTCAATATAAGAAACAGAAAGTTTTTTGTGAAAGTGTAATTGTTATCTTTGGAAAATGAAAACTGATATCTAAAGGAAAGAGTGCATAAGAGTTCTTAGACTTTAATGTGACAGACTTTTTAAAATAATCAATAGAAGGTTTAGAAGATAAAGTTAAGGAAATCTCCCCCAGAGTTCCAGAGTAGAGAAAAAACAAAGCATAGATCTGTAAATAAAGATAAAAAAACTATCCAACCTGGATATCAAACATTTGACTAATGAAGTTTCTAGGGCAAAACCTTAAGAAATTCAGAAGAGGAAAGTATTAAAGAAGTAGTACAAGAAAGTATTTCAGAACTGAATTATCTTTATGGAGGACCTGCTGAGTATTTGATATAATAGATTGAAAAATTAGATCCATACCAAGATCCATTATCATAAAATTTTAAAACATTATAGATTTAGAGAGAAATTTTAACACTTGGGAGTAGGGGAGGAATATGGAAGAGAAAAGAAAAGTCCATGCATAAATGGTGACAAATAAGAATTCTGGTCTTGGGCTGCTTAACAGCAATATCAGAAAAAAGAGAATGAAGCATCACCTTCAAAATGCTGAAGGAAGATTATTTTCAATTTAGGGTTTTTTGCACTGTGATCAGGGCAGATATAGCTCTTGAATGCTTTGCAGAAACAGAGAGCACTTAGATCAGAGAATGGTGGTACCATTGCTGGGCCGTGTTGTGGATCCACTTGAGGTTTATGAACATGGATTTGTAGTGTAACTAATATGCTCTTTTGTGTAACTCTCTCCAGCACTGTTCAGCCAGCTGTTGTGGTGTAGTCCAGAGAACCTGGATAGTTGGTTGGGGTCTTGCCAAAAAGACTGAACAGAAAACAGAAAGTTGGAGGAAGTTTTCAGTATTGGTATGCATGTTATTGAGATGATAGAAATCTAAGCTGAGTCAGAGAGAGAATGAAGCAGTGAAGAGCTGATGGATAGTCACACAGTCAATAGGCAAATAATCCTACTGAGGTCAAAGAAAGGTAGAATGGAAGTAGTTGAATGAGCAGTAATAACAGTTAACATTCATTGAGTGCACACATTGGGCTAGATCCTACTCTATACACTTTAAATGTATTAATTTATTTTATCCTAATAACAACCCTTTGTGGGAAGTTTTGTTAAAAGGGAGGCACTAAGTAGAGAAATAATTTAAATCAAAATTCATCAGTGAAGGAGATGGGATTCATACTCAGGTTGTCTGGCTCCAGAGTCCTCACATTTTAACCAGGATACCCCATCGAAGCTGTTTGAAAGTAAATAGAAGTGGTAAAGGGGAGGGGGGGGAGGAGGGAGGGTGAGGGGAGGGGATTGTGGTCTGAGAGCAGTGATTAGAGGTGATTACAGAGGATAAAGTCCAAGTGTGACCAGGATGTGGGTGCTGAGTTATTGTGAAGAGATTATTAGAGAAAAGGTCAAGGGGACTTGGAAGCCAGGGTGTTGGGAAGGGCATCCAGGAGAGAGCGGATGTCAGATGATGGCAGAATTTGGCTTGGTGGATTGCAGACCTTGAAACTTCAGACTAACTGCATCACTGGATGAATGGAATTTAACAGACATGTTGTGCAGACATTTTTATTTGCAGACTATTTACAGCCCCCACTAGGTTGTTGGTTTCTTGAAGCCAATGGGTAGTCTATTTCTGGGACCTATTGTAGGGATGGACATATATGTGTGATTCAAATGTTTGATAATGAATGAATATATAGCATATACATTAAGCGAAGTGAAACTCATTTTGATGTGCTTTCCTTAGTCAATTGATAAATTTCTATTTAATGTCTTCATTTATTTGTTTTCCATAGGAAAGCCCATAACAGTGGTGAAGACTCAGATCTAAAGCAAAGGAGGAGGTAAACAAGCAAACAAACAACAACAACAAAAATGAAATGGGAAGGAGGGTCCGGGAGAGGGAGGAAGGATCAGCAGATTAGCAGAGCTCAGAACTGAGGCCAGAGGGGGGACTTTCTTGTTTGTTTTATTAGTGGCTGCTTTAAGAGTGCTGTAAATGCGTTCTTTAACTTTAAGTGGGTGTCAGCTGGTTCTCGGTCTTCCATTCTGTAGCACCCTTAGCAATTTCTCTTGTTTCTGCTCCTCAGAGGAGCTGTATCTCAGAGGAGCTGTCTCAGTTATCTGCTGCGACGTTAAAACCATTCCAAAACTTGGTGTATTTAAAGCAACAACAGTCACCGATACCTCTTTTATAATTCTGTTGAGTGAACAGGAAGTTTTTCTAGTTAGCTTTGCTAGTCTCAGACGAAGCTGCAGTTGGATGGTGGCTGAGGTTGGGTTATTTCTGTCTGGTGCCTGGCAGAATGGCGGGGGGCCTGGGGCCTCTCTCCAGGGACTCTGGTGGCTGGGAGGAATCAGGAGCTACCAGCCCTGTTAAGGGCTAGTCCTGGAACTGTCCGCGTTTCCCTTCCTCCTCATTCTGTTGGTAAAATCAGCCCCAGGACGAGCACCAATTCAAGGGGAGAGGAAATAAACTCTACCTCTCTCGATGAAGGGTGGAGGTTTGGTTTATCACGGGCTTATAGCTTTATGTCAGATTTCTGTTGCAAGTGCTTGGTTTTTTGGTCCTTTCTGGGAGCATAGTGACATTCGCCTTAATCTAATCACACTTCTTTAGACTCATTC
The DNA here is from genome assembly GCF_951640355.1 of Cnephaeus nilssonii. Taxonomy (NCBI): domain Eukaryota; kingdom Metazoa; phylum Chordata; class Mammalia; order Chiroptera; family Vespertilionidae; genus Cnephaeus; species Cnephaeus nilssonii. The sequence goes on from NC_137073.1 coordinate 49,982,222, forward strand.
AGATGTCTGACTGAGTTGAGACACTGACCGGGGGAGGGATGCTACTTACGTTTGGGTTAGTAATTTTATTATGGAATTAATTCCGAAGAACCAACAGGAACCTTTCTAAAATTTTCCATTTGTCTTAAATGTGGGTTTTTCATTTGCTCTTATTTTGTCTTCAGGTCCCGCTCACGCTGTAACACAAGCAGTGGTAGTGAATCAGAAAATTCTAATAGAGAACACCGGAAAAAGAGAAACAGGTAATGCTGGAATATCATAGCTGACTGGAACTGCGAAAGCAGAGGCTGCTGTTGGTGGTAAAAGCTGGGTGTCCTATGCATTTTTAAGCCGACTGTCTCCCCTGTGTTTAAGAAGTGATCTGGCACTATTTTGAAGCCGTCTTTTAGGAAACCTCAGCACTTTGAACTGAGTTTCTTACCTTTACTAGTATAATAAGATAATTAAACAATTTGACAGTGAGGTTCCTTCTTGTTAATTAAAAACAAAGGTGATCTATATTTAGGTACAACATGTAGTGAATTTGACTAAGGATAGTAAGAAATTTTACTGTGAGTAGAGGGGTTTCTCCCTGAAGTATTTTTTAATATATATATATATATATATATATATATATATATATATATATATATATATATATTTTAATTGATTTTAGAGAGCAAGGGAGAGGGAGAGAGAGATAGAAACATCAATGAGACAGGATAATTGATCGCCCTACACTGGGAATTGAGCCTGCAATCTGGGCATATGACCTGACCTAGAATCGAGCCGGTAACCTTTTTGGTTCATGGGTTGATGCTTAACCACTGAGCCATACTGGCTGGGTGTCCCTGAAGTATCTTTTAACATGATGTTACTATATTTTGCCCAACCAAAAATGAGGGATTCATTGTTGTATAGATTCCATAGTTTCAGCCTCATGTAGATGTACATACAAATATGTGTTTATATCAGGCACATACAATTAGATGGGGAAATGCAGTTTATTCATATCTTTAGGACTCATTTTTTAAGAGCTTCTTAATAACATCATTTGACATGTAACCAGCATTAGTGATGGCTTAATGCATTAATCAGTTCTCCCTGATTAATGATTATTTGAAAACAAGTGTTCTCATAGTGCCAGTTTGGGAGTGAGAGGGATTTGGTTGCTGCTGTACCAGTTGCTAACCCAGTGGTTCTCAACTGGGGACAATTTTGCCCTCCCCTCTGCTCCCTGAGGATATTTGGCCATGTTTTGAGACACTTTTAATTGTCATTGCTATAGACCAGGATACTGCTAAATACCCTACAATGTGCAGACTGCCCCCTACAACAAAGAAATATCTGGCCCCCAAAAATATATCAGTAGTGCTGCTGTTAGAAACCCACTCTCACCGGATGTGGAACTCTGGCCTGGTTGTTTTTGCTTTTCTGGGTTGTCTTTTTATCTTCTGTAAAATGAGGAAGTTGGACGAGATCATCTCCAAGGGCCTTCTTTAGTACTCAGAGCCCTTGTGCTTGGCACACACTGAATCAGCCTCCCTCTCCGACTACAAAGCCGTGCAACAATAGCCCAGACAGCATTGTGAGCGCAGACCATTTCCTTAGCGCTTTCTCTGTGGAGCCTTCTTGGGGGCCGGAATCACACTATACAGAGGTGAGATCTCAGTGTGTTATAACACTCTTCTCAAGGGAATGATCCAGTTTCTTCTTCTGTAAAAGCCCAGGTGTGGAGGGCAGCTCTCCCTGAGGTCCCCTCTTCCTGCTCTAAAATTCACAGTCTTCACAAACAACACAAAACAAAGCAAAATATCCCACCTTCTCCCCCACCACACACACACACACACACACACACACACACACACACACACACACCGTTGTACTTACTGATCAAGCCAGTATCTTAAATTTATTTCTCTTTTGCTTGGTATATTTTAAATTGTGCTCGTAGACGCTATAGTCTCAACTTCTCAGAAGGTGGCCTGTTTAAAAACAGTGTCTTTTGGGGCCAAAAGCACTCATGGTGACATTTGCTGTTCAAAGTGAAACACTATTGAAGGGTTGCCAGCAAATCCTTAAATAGCTCATTACTGATCTACTTGCTCTGGCTCCAGTATTCCTTGTAGGTGTTTTCTCCCTCAAGACTTTCTCTCCCACCCCACCTCACCCCATGCACAGCTTTCTAGGTTGGAATTCTTTGTATTGTGTAAGTAGTGTATTTTAGAATGGTGGTGGTCCTGAGTGTTTAAATGCGAATGTGCTTCGTAAGGCTGTTAATGAGAAATCATTCCAAACACACTGACACAGAGGCTTTCAGACTCATTTTACCTGCCGGAACATTGCCCCGGGGTTTCATAAGTTGCCTGTGTCTGTCAAAGATGAGCTCTAGAGTCTGGACCTCAGGGGCACAGGAAAAAAAAGTGGGCAGAGGAAGAAATACATCTTTCAGTTGCAGTCCCCACTCCTGCAAATTCTCGTGCAGCAGGTGACGGCGGGTGTGCAGGAGAAGCTGCAAGCACGGCTGCCTCCGGGGGCCACTTACACGTTATGCTGTGCGCCCACTAACCCTCTATCCCATTATTAGCCTTTTACATTTTGCCAGAGCCCACTCCTTCCACATCAGGATGCGTAGGTCTGAATATTCAAACTGCAGCCCTGCTGACGGTCCTAGTGGGTCTTCTGTCTGTGATGGAGGCTCCTCTCCTGACTTCCTGTTTGTGCAGAAGACTCTGTTTTGGGGGGAGGATATCTCTTCTACTTCATCCGCCCTTCCTTATCCCCGGAGCAGTGTGGCCCAGCCAGGCTCTCCACCGAGTCCTTTGTGCTTTTACCAAAGGACGCCGGTCACCCTAGAAGGGGGCAAACCGCCTCGAACGTGCTGATGTTCTGCTTCCCGCATCAAGGTCTCAAAATTCAGCCCTGTTGTACTCATGTGCACTCGTTAGGATTTTGAGTCTTATACCTAAGGTCAGCAGGGTCGGCCATCTGGTCTCTAGAGGTTGGAGTGCCTGGGCTGTGCTCTGGACTTGACCAGGGTGTATATTGAAGGAGAACCCAGGAGGTAGATTTACCAGAGGGAAACCTTTCACAAACCAGCTTTCCCTGAAAACACCTTGAGTTTAATAAAATGTCCTGCACATTCAAACAAACCAGCCTGCAAAACATGCTCCGTGCTATTGATGAGGATCAGCACCCTTTGAGCACTCACCAGGGAGAGTCTGTGGATGACCCGCTCATTAGCTCTGATGTGTGGCGAGGCTTTTAGGATTCTGAAGTGGGAGGTTTGGAGGGGGCGGAGGGGCAGCGACTTGAGGAGGAGTCTGGTGTTTTTTGCATAAGCATACAAGTGGAAGTAACTCTGGAGCTTGGTGAAGATGATGAGAGTAAAAGATGCCCTGGGTGGGTGGTTCAGGTGGTTGGAGCACCATCCCGTACATCAGAAAGGTGGCGGGTTCCATTCCCAGTCAGGGCACGTACCTAGGTTGTGGGTTCAATCCCTGGTTGGGGTGCATACGGGAGGCAACCCACTGATGTTTCTCTCTCACATCGATGTTTCTTTCTCCCTTTCTCTTAAAAAAAAAAAAAGTCAATTAAAAACATATCCTCGGGTGGGGATTTTAAAATAGAAGAATAAAAGAAATGAGAAGTCTGGAGTAAGAGCAGGACTAGAGTAAATTGGTAACAGGAGACCATTTGGACCTTCCCCTAATTTTATCCCGGGATATTTGCATGGCAAAGTCATTAGTTATGTATGTGAGGCTGTGTGTGGGCGCATGTGTGTACACACGGGTGCAGTAGAGCACAGAACAAAGAATCAGGGAGCCTGTGCTATAAATTTGACCCAGCTTTGAAGAACTCTGTGGCTAGGAGCTGGTTACCTTGCCCTCTGAATCTCAGTTTTCCCATATGCAAAGTGGAATGATACCTGTCCTGTCTACCTCACAAGAGGTTTGTAAACATCCCGGAGATAATAGAGGTGCTTTGAGAAGTAGGAAGTGCCCTGCACAGACAGGCACTGTAGGTGAGTGAGAGCAGTCAGCACCGCTCCCTGCTGTCTGAAGTCCCTGTTGTATCCGTAAGGCAGGGCCCAGCTCCCTTTAACAGAAAGGACGTCCGTGTTTCTAACATGAATTTTTCCTGCCACAAATGTTGTTAGTTTCTTCCTGCCCTTTAGATCTCTTTCAGAATCTGTATCTGAATAATGGATTAAGATGGTTCTAAATCTTTTAAATATGTTCCACAAGGTCTTTTGTATTATTTTCCTTAAAAAAAAAAAAAAAAAGGAAGAAGAAGAAACTGTCTTCTGCGGCACTGCAACTAACAGGCACGATGCATCTGAGTAGGGCATGATGTTGGTAGGATTTTGTAGAGGGGTTAAAAAAAGAACTTTATTGTTCCTGTGCCCGAAGGGGAAAAACAAACCAAAACGAAAACGTGTTTTGGATGATAGCAAGCTTAAACCAGTGGGGCATTTCTTCCAGATAGCCTGGAAAGAGGTAACTGTTTCCTTGCTAGCCTTCCCTCCTGCCCGGTTTCTGATTTAGGTAGAGGCTGCAGACCAGGTAGAAATTGTGGGCACGGAGAGAGCCGCTCACACATAGCCAATGGAAGCAGTGCTCGCCATGCTACAGATTGCAAGGGTTTCTGATTTCCACTCTAATAAGTCATTTCAAAATGTAGGCATTTGATGTGGATGAATTAGGGCTTCCAGAGCATAATCAAAGTTGACAAGAGATGACTGGAGGTGCAAAGCGGCAGCCGCTGAAGAATGACGTCTGATTACTGAGCGAGGGCAAAGCAGGTTGAAAAATTAGGAAAACAGAAGGAGAGCTTGAAAGAGACATTGCACCAAAAGGTATCCCATTTTGCAGGGAGAGCATAAGGAGTAAGTGGGAGAGACATAAGCATCTTTAAGAGCAAATAAGAATAATTTATTGATGATGGGGGAAAGTTGGGAAAAGCAAATGAATTTTTTGCTTGGTGGTCTTAAGGGAGTAGGTCGGCAGATGCCTGGAACCAACATAAATTTCCCTAGGGAAGAAAAACTGAAAATAAAAGAAAAAGAAGGTTCGTTTATGGCAGGTGATTCGAAAATGAGTGCAGTTGATGAGAAACACAAGGCTACAATCAGTTGGGACCCGCAGACTTAATATCAGCGATGGAGTGGCCATATGAAGCAGTTGTCTGGAAAGCCGTGCCATAGATGAAGAGTAGAGGTTTGTCTCAGTGTGTCTGACTGGTTTGACATAAAACACAGATAGAGAAAAATAGAGTTTAAAGCTAGACAGGATCTTCGCAATAATTAGGTAGATGAAAACCTGAGACCTGACCAAAGAAGTTAAGCAATTTGCCCAGATAATGGCAGAGCGGGGACCAGGCAGAGCGCTGTGTATTGCTCATATATTCTTAGAGCTTCATTATACATTCGCTTTGTGAGATTTCTCAGGTTCAGCATTAAATGTGGTCTTTATTTCAGTGAATGAGTAGTGAATTAGAACTGGTGTAAAGGATGGTCCTATTAGGAACAAAACCACCGGGTAAAGGTGGAGAGCAGAGTAAAGCCCATGAGAGTTTGTATAAGAATCCATTTCATGTGAAGAATTCTGCCGAAGAGGCAGAGCTATAATTGGGCAGACAGGAGAGAAGAGACTAGGAATAGTCATTATCTTCATTTTTGTTATCAAACGATTATATGGCATTTCATCTTCAAACCTTTTGCAGACTTTAATTAAGTGTCACATACACTTATAATCTAAATTGCATGCATCTCCGGAAGAGTAAGGTGTTGAAATTTGGTGAGACGTGGGGGAAAAATATTAGAATTCTTCTATCCTGAAATGCCATTGAAATTTGTTCTATTTTGAAGCAAACTCCTTCCTTATACATTAAAAAACAAAAGCCTTGTCATAAGGCTCCCTACCCCAACTATTAACTCTGTATAGTTTTAGATGAGAAACTAAGTATAATATGATAAATTTAGTTATTGCATCTAAGGATACAGGAAGGAAACAGCATTTTTGAGGTTCACTTTAAATGCAACATTTGAAATTTAGTATTTTCCCAGTGAAAATTATAATGGACTCTTTTCTCCCCCTTGACATTTAAAAATTTTTTATTTTTGTTGTTAAAAGTATTACAGGTATCCCCTGTTTTTTCCTCCCATTGACCCCTTCCCCTTGGTACGTTCATGACTGTCATGTAAGAGCACATTGTGACTTTTTAAAAGGTGCTGTTTTTCTTTTTTTTAAAAAAAATATTTTATTGATTTTTTACAGAGAGGAAGGGAGAGGGATAGAGATTTGGAAACATCGATGAGAGAGAAACATCGATCAGCTGCCTCCTGCACACCCCCTACTGGAGGTGTGCCCGCAACCAAGGTACATGCCCTTGACCGGAATCCAACCTGGGACCCTTGAGTCCGCAGGCTCTATCCACTGAGCCAAACCGGTTAGGGCAGGTACTGTTTTTCTTAATGTAAATCCCTACATCATAATTAAAATATAGCAGGAAAGCCCTGACTAGTGTGGCTCAGTTGGTTGGGGGTCGTCCCAGGCACTAAAAGGTTGCTAGTTCGATTGCTGGTCAGGGCTCATGCCCAGGTTGTGGGCTCAATCCCTGGTGGGAGGTGTGCTGGAGGCAGCCCATCCATTTTTTGCTCTCACATCAATATTTCTCTCTTCTTCCTTTCTCTCTCTCTCTCTCTCTCTCTCTCTCTCTCTCTCTCTCTCTCACACACACACACACACACACAGAGAAGGAGCAAAACCAACACTTGTGTATCCCACACCTAAGGATGGATGAGACTTACAGGTGCATTATAGGAGCTGCCTTTACATTTAAAGATTTATTTATCCACTCATGCATAAACAAAATAGTTAACTTCTGCCTCTTAAGGACTGGATGGTATAGTATTCTTGCTTTCAGTCCTAAGATTTTCCTTTCCATGCAGCGCCTGTATTTTCTGGAACAGTTCATTGATGGGCGAAATGACACTTTCATTCTTGTAATGAGGCACCATTAACTGGAAGCCTTTTGTAAGGGTGTAATTTCAAACTTCATTACAGACTAAGGCAGCCACGCCACCATTACTCAGGAAAATGTGCTTCTGTTGTGACTCTTCAATGAGCCTTACATTTTTAATGCAGCGCGTTCGAATATTTATGAAGCAGTGTCGCCAGTAGAGGGCACCTGTCTTTTAAACATGTGGGTCACAAGGATATTCATTGCCAGGGTTTCACTGCCCTTGCTTTAGACTTTCAGAAGAGTTAAAGGTACATGCCATAGTCTGAAATTTCTTCCGATGCAGTTCTTATTAGTAGCAAGGTACAGGGACTCTGTGGGCTCATGTTTCAGGAGCTTTCATTTTCTTCACCAAGGTAAAGGCTTGGTATGAAGGTAGCCAGTTAAATTCTACAATAAAGAATGCACAATAAAATAAAAATAAATTAATTAATTAAATGGGAAAAAAAGAGAGGAAGGAAGGGAAGGAAGGAAGGAAGGAAGGAAAGGAAGGAAGGAAGGAAGGAAGGAAGGAAGGAAGGAAGGAAGGAAGGAAGGAAGGAAGGAAGGAAGGAAAGAAGGAAGGAAGGAAGGAAGGACATCCATTTATTGTGCTTCCTTTTAAATGTCTAGCCTCTGGGAAAAATCTGTTTGCCAAAGTCTGGCCTCAGCCTTGCTCATAAGGCTTGACCTCTCAGAAATAAAGATGCTGATTTCCTGATAAAACAAACACTGACATTGTGAAATTTAGTCTTGCCCATGACTGTGCAGCCATATTGTTCAGAATGGAAGCTCTAGAGGATTAGGAGTTAGGAGACCTGGGTTTGATGTCTTTCCCTGGGCACTGTGAGGTGTGGGTGCCTGTGGGGAAGGAGATACCTCTTTGCCAGCTGCTACTTCCCCATTGACTGTCTCGATCTAACTTTGAATCCCTCAGTCCAGCTCTGCTCCCCCATCAGACTGTCACAGAATCCATAAGATGGTTTGAGGTGTAGGTTCTGGCTGTGAAAAATACATGTATGTATGAGTATATATACATACACACACACACATATACAAGCACATAGCATTTTCAAATTGGAGTGTTTCAAACAATGGTTAACAATTATGTCCTCAAGCAGTTTACCTACTCTTATTTTTCTTCAAATACTTGTAATGTTGAGATCCATAGCAGTATATGTTGGATTTTAATTTCCTCTGTTCAGGCCATGAGAGAGGGAATCTGTGAAACATACCATGACTGTATCCTGTTAATTTTCAAATAGCCTGTTAGAATGGAAAGCTTTAGCAAGGAAATATATACAGTTCAAGGGTTTGAAGTGTGTTACGGATAATTTTTCACTTAACACAATTCCTCCTTAATCTAGAGAGACTTAAACATCTTTCTCAGAAGGTACTGTGTTGTTGCTTTTGTTTTTACTTGAATTTGCCTTACATTGTCTCTAAGTTATATGTGAAATGAATAATTACTATCCATCTACTGATATGCATTTATAAGCAAATCCATGTATCCACACCACAGCCTATATTTAGTTCCTTCACAGGGCAACCAGAAGACATCTGTTTAGTGAGAGAAATGACTCCAAACTTACCTGTTTACTTCATTTTGGTTTTGAAGCATTTATGCTCATCCAGTCCCAGTACTGGGATGATTTCCTTGCAATTTGGTGCATGTGAAATAAACACACCGGAACAGTTTCCTGAGGATTTACATAAATTAAAAGATAAATATTCAAATAACAGGTGTTTAATTTTTGCAAGGAATACTCATGGCTTCACAGCGTTGCAGTGCATCCCAGACAGTATTTACACATTAATTAAGCACTTGCTTTAATTATGCACTCACTTAACTTCACTCCTACAACACCTCACCTTGTTGCTAAAAAGACGATATAGTGAACATCCAGAACTTCTTCAGTGTGATCCATGGGTGGGTTTTGTTAGGTCCATGTGGTACCTTAACATACAGAATTGCTTGCCATTACTTAAAATTGGAAGAATTCACTTTAAACATTCAGATTTGTGGATTATCTTTTTAAAAATAAAAAATCTGGTATCATTGTCCTGTGATCTCACATGGCGGGTGCCTATGCTTCCCAGTTCCCTCCTGCTTCTGGTCCCTCATTTACATATCCTGCTTGGCCCCTGGCCACCTTGAGTGTTCGCCCCTCTTGGGCCTGTGAGCAGCCATAGCCTGAATGCTCTGTGCCTGCCCAGCAGCTAATACATGATGCCACCACATTTAACTTCGTTGCACTTCTAGTTTTCTGTCCTAAACAATGGGAATTATTTCTGGAAACTATTGACCATGAAAACTTTGACAATTAGTATGATTTTTTAAAAGAGCATTTTAACATAAAATTATTTATTGCTGCTTTGGTTAGCACGTTTTAAAAAATGATTTTCTTTCATGTTTTAAGATTGTCTCTATAGCAGACGCCACTCTTTAGTCAAAACTTGAATATGTTATATGTCAGATATATAAATGTCTAACCACTCTGCTGTACACCTGAAACTAATATAATATTGAATTAGTTGCAAAGTAAATTTTAAAAAATCTTAAATATGTTTTTGTTTGACATATTGTTTTCTAAGAAAATTTTAAGCCAAAGGTAGAAGTCTGAAAATAACTAATACATGCTTACATATTTATGTATAAATATTATAATATATTCATAAGTATATACATATATACAAGTACATACCAATTATATATTATAATATTTATACATAAATACATATATACTTAGGTGTTAATCCATTCAATACATTCTTAACTTTGAGTTAATGATAATGAAATTGCTTCTTCTTAAATAACTTCATTTTTCTTAATCACTTTTAAGTAACTTGATCATTTCTAAATATCACTTACAAGTCGATTTAGGATGAACCAAAACACAAAGCACCACATGTGTGGATATTAACTTTAGATGAATGGTCTTCCTTTTCAGAATACGGCCGGAGAACGATATGGTTGATTCAGCGCCTCAGTGGGAAGCTGTATTAAGGAGACAAAAGGAAAAAAACCAGGCGGACCCCAACAACAGGCGATCCAGACACAGATCTCGCTCGTACGTGGACTCTTTCTATACCTTGATTAAAAAACGCTGAGCTTGAGGTAGCATGTGGCTTCTAGGGCAAAGTGGGCTGTCTCTTTCAAGCCTTCTGAAGTGATTTAGTTCAACCTTGATTATCCCATTGTTTATTTTTCATATTGACCTCCTCATATTTGTGACATTCATTAACGATATCTGAAGCTGTAGAAGTTGGAGCAAAGCCAACCCAAAGTATCATAAAAAAACAAGGCCATCCAAGTTGTGTTTTGTTTTTAAACAAAAGCATATATTCAACTGAATAAATAGGAACAGTCTCCTTTGTTCTGGAGCCTGTCTGTTGGTGAAATACCTGCTGCTTCTCTCAATTGGAGTCTGCAGAATTCTCTCAAGTCTTGTTCCAGGTTGAACGAGATGTGAATATCTTCCCATCAAATTACCATTTGTGAGCAGTAGTCAGGGAGTGATTCATTACACCCCAATGTTGGAATTTGCCTGCTCCTTCTGTTGCTAGGCAATGCCATGTGTGAGCACAATTACCCCATTACGATGAGACTGCCAGACCCCCAAATTAGTTTTCTTTTGAGCTGGTGAAGTTCATATATTTGTTATTAATGTGCATATTGGCCAGATGTAGACTCTCCAGCACCCCTCCACTTCCCAAAGCACACCTTTTGAAATCCCTTTGTGACCCTAGGATTTGGTGTGTGGTGTTGCTTACTAGATGAAGGAGGGATTAGAATCGCAGGGCGGTAGAGGGCTGCTGGGGAGTGGATTTGGAGACAGACTGTGTAGGTAGGTGGGAGCTCTGAGGGAGCCAGGCAGAAGGATTCCAGCTCAGGTTAACAGAGGCTGGGGAGGACTCCGCAGGGTACACCCCAGAACCCTGCGTGACTCCAAGGGATGCTCCTCAGTCTTAGATGCTTGCTTTTTACCCAGAATATATATATATATATTTTTATCTGTAGTACCTCAGAAGGAGTGATGTCTGTTTCTTTTGTAATAGGAAATTTGCAAGAACACTAAGCAGTGTTATTGTAGGTCTTCACTTAATATCATTAATGTGACTTTCAGCAAAAATCAGCTTTATCACAGGCTAACTGATGTAAAGAGTTAAGTTCCTACAGCACCTCATCAACATTATAAGGAAAGGATGTTATTCGAGGACCTGCTGTACACTCCTATAGATTTATTCATTATGCCATAATGTTTTTGTTCTGAAAACTAATTAAAATGGTCAATTTAAAGCAGAAGTTAATAAAAAGCTTCCTTTGTCCTGGATACTATCTCTTTGCAACTCCATTAAAAAAGAGAGGTTTAGATGTGGATAAATCAAGACCTCACTGAAGCCCTAACCTGTTTGGCTCAGTGGATAGAGTGTTGGCCCGCGAACTAAACGGTCCTGCAGACTACTAGTAAAGGGTCCCAGGTTCGAGTCCAGTCAAGGGCATGTACCTTGGTTGTGGGGACATCCTCAGTAGGGGGTGTGCAGGAGGCAGCTGATCGATGTTTCTCTCTCATTGATGTTTCTTTTTTTTTAAAATATATTTTATTAATTTTTTACAGAGAGGAAGGAAGAGGGATAGAGAGCTAGAAACATCAATGAGAGAGAAACATCGATCAGCTGCCTCCTGCACACTCACTACTGGGGATGTGCCCACAACCTAGGTACATGCCCTTGACCAGAATCAAACCTAGGACCCTTCAGTCCGCAGGCCGATGCTCTATCCGCTGAGCCAAACCATTCAGGGCTCATAGATGTTTCTAACTCTCTATCCCTCTCCCTACCTCTCTGTAAAAAATATCAATAAAGTGTGTGTGTGTGTGTGTGTGTATCACTGAATATAGTCTAACAAAAAAGCACAGAAACCCAAGAGCAAGACTCAGCATAGTCCTGGGTAAATCTTTTGTAACCATGCTTTTAACCTGTCCATGCAGGATTTTCTATGAGGGACTTAAAATACACAAGGTTTGGTGACTTTATATTAAATCTTAAAACAACATTTAGTTTTCTAATCATTTCTAAAGGACTCAATTCAATTAAATATAAATAGTAAATCTCATGTAATAAAAAAAAGGGAAAAGGAAAATAAAATTAGGAAAAATTCTATAGATAGATTTTTAAGAAGTCAAAATCCATTACTAAAGGCAATACTAAATAAATGAACAATCTATTTATAAATACAATTGATAAGCAGAACAATTCATTGTTGTTGAGTATTATAGTTACTTTAATCCAGTAGTATTATTGGGCAAATATTTGCAGACTAGAGGACCGGTGCACAAAATTCGTGCACAGGGGTGTGTGTCCCTCAGCCCAGCCTTCACCCTCTCCAGTCTGGGACCCCTTGAGGGATGTCCGACTGCCCATTTAGGCCCGATCCTAAAACCAGGACTGCTGGCTCCCAACTACTCACCTGCCTGCCTTCCTGATTGCCCCTAACTGCTTCTGCCTGCCAGCCTGATCACCCCCTAACCACTCCCCTGCCAGCCTTATTGATGCCTAATTGTTCCCCTGCCAGCCTAATTGCCCCTAATTGCCCTCCCCTGCAGGCCTGGTCACCCCTAACTGCCCTCCTCTGCAGCCCTGGGTCCCCCCCAGTTGTTCTTCTTGCAAGCCCAGTTGCCCCAACTTCCCTCCTCTGCTGGCCTGGTCACCCCTAACTGCCCTCTCCTGCTGGCCTGATTGCCCACAACTGACCTCCCTTGCAGGCCTGGTCCCTCCCAGCTGCCCTCCCCTCCTGGCCATTTTGTGGCAGCCATCTTGTGTCCACATGGGGGCAGCCATCTTTGACCACATGGGGGCAGCCATCTTGTGTGTTGGAGTGACAGTCAATTTGCATATTACTCTTTTATTAGATAGGATGGGCCTGGTAATTTAATAATTTTAATGGAGTGACCTGAGGTTTATTTTACAGCGTAAGGAATACACTTTTTTTTTAACTGAGGGTAATTTGAGGTGAAATTTACATACAATGAAATTTAAGTGTACAATTCAATGAATTTTGACAAATATTTACATAGTGTATCCATCTTACCAATCAAAATATAGAATTAAAAAGTTCCCTCGTGTTCCTTCTAGTCAGTCCCCATGCTCCATAGGCGACCACTGTTTTGATTTCTATCACCATAGACTAGTGTTTCTCTCTTATTGAACTTCATATAAATGTAATTATACAATATATGCTCTTTTAAAATCTGCCTTTTTTCACTCAGTGTTTTTCATGTTGTGTCTATCAGTGCTTATTTAAAAATTTTAAGTACTAGTCCATTATATGAATATACCACGATTTGTTTAGCCATTCTCCTCTTGATAGACATTTGGATTGTTGCCAGTTTTTGCTATTGTGTTAAAAACTGTTATGGACAATGTGTTAAAAGTTGCTATAGACATTCCTTACAAGTGTATCTGTGGAGTGTGTTTTATTTTACCTTGGGTAAATACCTGGGAGTGGAATTTCTGGGTTAGAGTATATTTGCATATTTAATTTTATAAGAAACTACCAAAATGATTTCCAGAAAGTTTGTATCATTTTATACCCCCATTAGCAATGTATGAGAGTTCCAGTTCTGACCTATTTGCCAATAGTTGTCTTGTCTTTGCTCTGTCTTGTTAATTGTAGCTTGTCTAGTAGGTTTGAAGTGGGATCACATTGCGGTTTTAATTAGCATTTTTCTGATGCTTAATGATGTCAACCACATTTTCCTGTGCTTGTTGGTTATTCATAATTTTTAAAATATATTTTTATTGATTTCAGAGAGAAAGGGAGAGGGAGAGAGAGATAAAAACATCAATGCAAGAGAATAATTGATTGGCTGCCTCCTGCACGCCCCTTACTGGGGATCGAGCCTGCAACCCGGGCATGTGCCCTTGACTGGAATAGAACCTGGACCCTTCAGTCCACAGGCTGACTCTCTAACCACTGAGCAAACCCGGATAGGGCCATAAATTTTTGCCCATTTTTAATTATGGTGTTCGATTTTTTAAATTATTTATTTTTAGGGTTCTTTATATATTGTGGATATATGTATTATTCTGAATACTTTCTCCTGGCTGTGGTTTGCTTTTTCATGTTCTTAACCTTTTTGTTGTTGTTTTTTACTGTACTCATTTTTTTTTCAGGTCTCAGCTGATTACTTATTTACCCACTTATTTTCCCATTCAACACAATTTTGCTTTAGTTTCAGATGTCCAGCACAGCAGATAGTTATCCACATAAGTTACAAAGTTTGCTCAGATAATTCAAATGCCCACCTGGTACCATAGTCATTACAATATTGTTAAATGTATTCCTATGCTTTACCTTATATCCCCATGCCTATTTTGCAACTAACAATATGTACCATCACCTTATTTTATCTCTTTTTTATGATGAGCATAAATTTTAAATTTTGATGAAGATCACTATATCATTTTTTAAATTTCTAGTTAAGACTTTCTGCATCTTAAGGAATATTTGCCTATACCACAAGATTTTCATATCTTTTCCTAGCAGCTTTACAGATTTTGTTCTTATATCTAGATATATGATTCATCTAGAATTAAATTTTCTGTATGTATGAGGTAGAGATAGATATTTAGAAGTGTTCCCAATGTGTTTATCAGGTTATTTCAGTATCATTCACTGAAATGCCTTAGGGCATTAGTTGAAAATCAATTTGACTGTTTATATATGGGCCAATTTTATTTCATTGATCTATTTGTCTATCCCTAAGCCACCACATGTTTTGGTTACTGTAGCTTTACAATAAGACTAGAATCAAGTAGTGTAAATTCTCCAACTTTGTCCCTGTTTTCAAGGTCCTTTTAGCTATTTTAGATCCTTTGCAATTCTATGTAAATTTTGAATCAACTTATTTGTTTTCTCCCAGAAAAAGACAATAGAGTGTAGATTAGGATTATGTTGAATCTATAGATCAGTTTTGAGAAAATTAATGTTTTACCCATCCATTTATTTGTCTTTAACTTCTCTTAGCAGTGTTTCATAGTTTTTAATACAGTTATTGCACTTATTTTGTTAAATTTAATTCTAAATATCTAATAGTTTTAATGGTATTGAATTGTACATTTAAAATTGTTATTTACCAATTATCTGTTAGTATATAGAAACAGGCTTATACTGTCTGTTGCCCAATGTCTGAAAAACAATTGCTTTGTACATTTTGTTTTATTTTATAGTTTTTGAGGATGGGAGGGCTCATTTGATAATTTACTCCTTTGGGACCTGAAGTTCAGGAAAACTCTTTCTTATCTTTAAATTGGGTATTACTTCTATCAGATCAACTGAAATCAGAAAAGAATCTAATGGTACCTTAAATTTAAAATCTTATTTAAACTTCCCTTTTAATCTTATCTACATAATAAAAATATCAGATCAGAGAGGGGATTTTCTCAGACAATGTGAATTACAAGAAGAACTCCTTTAAGAGTTGGATGTGTACCATTCTGGAATTTAGTTTTAAAGCAAATAATAAAAAGATTTAGCAAATGTTGGGATGACTTTGTAACTGAACTTGATTGATTAACTATATAGCTGATATGGCCAAAGTGCATTTAAAAATATGTATATATTTAAGTGCTGGGAAAATAATCTTCAAAGAGTAATTCATTCATGCTGCTCTGGCTGCTTGGTTAAACGCAGGTTGGAAAAGAAAGGAAGCGGGAAGAGTAATGAGAAAACTTTTGCAGTGGTCTACATATGAGAGGTGATGTTAGCTCAGTAGGTGGAAATGAAGTGGGTGAATATGCATTTTGGATGTAGAGCTGACAGAGTCACAATATGAGAAGCATCGTGGATGAACTTTAGCTTTGGGGCTGATAGGTGAAGTGGGTAGCCATGCTGTTTTACTGGGAATGGAGTGAGACAGGCCATTCTGGGGAAAGAGTGTCAAGATTTTTGTTTCATTAGGTTTAAGAAACCAACAATTAAATAGAAATTTCAAGTAGGCAACTAGATAAAAGTGTTATAACTCTACAAGATGATGTGTTTCTTTTAGGGCAAATTGGGCTGTGTCTTTTATTTGAGCTATGATATTAAAAACCTGAGGTTTGTTGACAATAAGAAAATGTCTGCTGGCTGCTGTTGTCAGACCTCTGTCTACATCTCTGCCTCCCAATGTTAGCTTATTACCGAACCTCCACAAACTTCCAGTATCGTCTATATAACACAGGTATAGAAAGGGATTTTGCTGAACATTTAGTCAGATCACATATGTCAAGTACCGGTGACATCATACATACTCACAGAGCAGTTACTGTAATTAGTAAGTTCTCCAGGTCTTGGTTAATCTCTAGAAACATAGAAGGTATTTGATTTTTTCCCCTTGAGCGGAGGAGGGAAGTGAAAAGTGAGGAGAGTAGGGTGGGGCCAGGTCACATAAAAGTTAAAATTTTGTTCTATGAGAATTTAGGAACCACTACAGCTTTTTTAAAAAGTGGAAACAGCCCGGCTGGTGTGGCTCAGTGATTGAGCATTGACCTATGAACCAGGAGGTCACAGTTCAATTTTGGGTCAGGACACATGCCTGGGTTGTGAGCTTGATCCCCAGTATGGGGCGTGCAGGAGGCAGCTGATCAATGATTCTTTCTCATCATTGCTGTTTCTATCTTTCTCTCCCTCTCCTTTCCTCTCTGAAATCAAATAAAAAAAAAAAGAAAAAGATATTTTTAAAAAGGGGAAACATGGGTAGAGCAGTATTTGAAGAAAATAAAATTGTTTTTCAGATATATTTGTATTTGGCATTTAGATATACAGTAAACTACTCTCTGAATTACTCTGACAGTAGGCCCCCTACCCATGGTTTTGGTCAACTGCGGTCCAAAAATAATTCCAGAAATAAACAATTCATAGCTTTTAAATTGTATGCTGTTCTGAGCAGCGTGATGAAATCTCCGCCAGTCCCACTCTGTCCTGCCAGGGATGTGAATCTCCACGCTGTGTACACTCCCCTCCTGTTAGTCACTTAGAGTCTTGGTATCAGTTCGACTGTCACGGTGTCACTGTGCTTGTGTTCAAGTTTATTCTTTTTTTACTTAATAATGGCTCCAAAGCACAAGAGTTGAGATGCTGGCAATTCGGATATGCCAAAGAGAGAGTCCTAAAGTGCTTCCTTTAAGTGAAAAGGTGAGGAGAATACATTTTTTGAGAGAGGGAGGAGAGGCCACATTCACATAACTTTTATTATAATATATTTTTATAATTGTTCTGTTTTTATTAGTTGCTAGAGGCCTGTTGCACCAAGATTCATGCAATAGGCCTTCCTTCCCCTGGCTGCTGGCACCAATTTTCCTCCGGCACCCGCGACCTAGGCCTTTGCTCTGGCCGCCGCCTTCCGTCTTCGCTCCAGCCAGAGCGCCACTCCTGTAGCTCCCTCTGCCTCCCGCCCTCCCCCTCATAGCAGGCATCCTGCCCCACCTGGCTGCTCCGCGCCTGCATGCATGCTGCCCAGAGGCCCAGAGTGGCTGGGGGATGGGGCCACCTCCATCTTTGTTGGGCTAATTTGCATACTCACTCCTGATTGGCTTGTGGGTGTCGTGAGATGATGATCAATTTGCATATTTCTCTTTTATTGGTGTAGATTGTTAATATCTTACTGTGCCTGATTTATAAATTAAACTATCACATATATATATGTGCAGGAAAAACATTATCTATAGGGTTCCATACTATCCACAGTTTTAGGTATCCATTGAGGATCATGAGATATATCCTCCATGGGTAAGGAGAGGACTATTTTCTCCTTATATTCCTACTGCAGTGTCTATAAATTGCCTATATGGAAGAATTCACTGAGAGTTTAGAATGTTATGATACATCATTCATACATGACTTATTCATTCTGTTTCTTTTAGTCCCCAATGAAAAGCAAGGAGATTGTATTCATTATTAAATACCAGAGACCTACAGCTATATAAAATACAAAACCTTTCTCTCCTAAAACTATTTACACTAGAATATGGTTGGATCTTAATCTAGTAAAACATTGAGAAGCATAGTTCCATCTAGTACATTTTTTAGCTGCATTGATGTGACATTCATGTTTACTTACCATTAGAAAACTTGGATGAAGCCACTTTTCCACATGGGTGAATCTCTCTTATTGGGATATTTGGAAGAGGCATTCAAGCTAAAACAGTAGTTCTCCTAGGTTCAACTAGTGCGTGTGAGAAGCCTCGGGCTCCCTCTGGTGGCCATAATGCCTTACTGTTTTTCATTGAAAAATGGATAATGTGGAAGATGAGGTTGTCAGGGTGAAGTGATGGTCCCAGTTAAACACAAAACAGAAGCCTGGTGCCTTAGATGAAGATTTAGCGCGAAGGCCCTGGGAGTGGCTCCTGAGCACTCTTCCGTAGCTGGGTGCTTGGTTCCGTGGCTTCCCCAATCGTTCTTTCATTCTGAGCAGGGAGAGGAAAGGAGGGGAAGATGAAGACATCCCCTGCTCATACCTACGCTGGCCATTCAGGGATATGATGAGGAATTACTGAGATATTTATTAAGTGCTTTAAATTCTTTAAATAACCATGTTTTGTGAACTTATAGTTTTCTTAGTAACATATTTGCTACTCTAAGCTTCCTTTTTGAGCAGTGGTCAGTAGTAAGATCACAAAAATAAAAAGTCAAATGCTGCCATATTTATTATTTTTAGTGCACTATAGTACACAAAATATAGATTATTATATATTATAATATTTTCAAGATAATATAATTCAGTATCTGGGGAATGTAGAAGAAGGCTATATAGGCAATGGTTTAAGTCTTTTGTAGAATTATGAAGCATTATTATTTTAGGCTTTAGAAGAAGGAAAATATTTCTGAATGATGTCTCATTCAACTAATTTCTCTGAAAAAAATGAATATTAATTTAAATTAGGCTATTGCTCTGATATGTGGATGAATGATGCTTTAGAAGAAAATTTAATGTGAGACTGCATGTACATTTTTTTATATATGCTATATCCTCAGGGTTCTATTTCCTCAGGAACTTACTGTATTTTCAGAGTTCAAGTAAAACATCTGTATAATCAAGGGCCTTTTAATTAAGAAAAATGACTTAAAATTTCCCAACTTTCTAAATGCACAAAAAGCTGTTGAGCTGCTGATCATGAATTCATCCTAAATTGTTGATTAATGTGTGCAGATGTAAGCATAAAACTAATGCATTCCTCATTAGCATATGTTTACATTTGTTAAATCACAGGTGGTCTAGAAATTGGAGGAAATTAGAGGGTTTTTTTGTTGTTGTTGTTTTTTAGCTTTGGAACTTTTCCCTGCCTTGAAACTGCTAGGCATTTCAGAACTCAGTTTAGTTAAATATATGACTATTATTGTGCTATAGTACTTAAACGTATAGACTAAATTCCTGAATTGTTTATGACCAATTGTTTATGGCTAGAAAGACTGAATTCTCATTCAGGTTAAGATACTAGTAACATTTCTGCTCATTCTTTGGAGATGGGAATGAAAGGCATTTCCCGTGGAATTGCAGCAATAGTAGTTTTTTTTTTACATGAAAATACCTTATATTCTTTTTTCTTTTCTGATAATTAAGGTAAGAAATTCTCTTGACTAAAAAACAAAATCAGAGAAGATGAATATAAATAAGAAAATAAAATTCCTGCAACTCCAGCACTCAGAAATACCCACTGTTAGTGCTTTTTAACATTTGCCCCTCCCTGCAGCATCCTTTGTGGGTTAATATATTGTCTAGTGAATCGGGCCAGCCACATGTAGGAAAGGTGGATTCCATACAGGAAATCCTGCCAATGAAGCATTTCTTTAGATATTTTTAAGCATATAATCTTATTCTTATAACAAAATCTATTAACAATATCATGTTGTAATGTCTGAGACCAGGGCTTCATCCCCTCCCCCCTAATCTTCCATGTTTTGACTCCTTTTGAGTTGACGGAAAGGTCTTTACAGACAGATAATTATTATTTTTTTCTACAAAGGTAAAAATGGCTTAGTCAATTCAATTGCTAGAAAATAGCTTATTGTATTCTGGGGGTTCAGAAAGCCCTATCAGAATGCCTTGTGGTGCCCTTATTAACTGAGAAAAATGAAAGCTATGATAATATTATATGTTGAAAGTGATATTGAGCTCCAAAATGCTGAAACAGATTATGAATATAAAATTCCACAGGGCAGCGTGTATCAGTGGCTTTGCTTAACTCCAGGCCTTTTAATTGTTAGGGTTTGGGTCCTTTCTTTGGGCCCATTATTAGATCTCAGTTCTCTTGAAAGGACTGATGAAAGCTTATCATTTTCTCAACTAGGAACGAGACATTCCGGGGGAGCAGTTGCAGGGATAATAGATTTGTTCTGGGAGTGTGAACACTGAATGCTGACTTTGAATTTTGCATTCTGGGAAGTTAAAGGTAGTGGCGTAACTGCTTTCTGCTCAAGTCATTCTTGCAGAAGGTTTGTGGGTCTATGCATAGGGATGGGGAAAGGCCCGTGGAGGGCGACAGCATCTATGGACCCATGCTGTGGTCCACAAACACATCATCTGACAGAACACGAGAGATGCGTCAGTGGCACAGTCTGCCAGTCCGGGCATTCCCACCGTTTCCTTTCCTCTTGTGGTTGCTGTTTTTACTGGGTTATCACGGATCATCTTGGGATTCGTTCATATTGACAGTCAGGCGTTCTTCTTTTGCATTCACTTAGAAATAGCTAGAGGGGCCCTGGCCAGTGTGGTTCAGTTGGTTGGCATGTCATTCTGTGCACCGAAGGGTCTTGGGTTGGATTCCCTGTCAGGGCATGAACCTGGGTGGCTGATTCACTTCCCAGTCGGGGCACGTGTGGGAGGCGACCAATGGATGTTTTTCTCTCACATTGACGTTTCCCTCCCTCCCTCCCTGACTGCCTCCCTGCCTCCCTCTCTCCCTCTTTCTCTGGAATCAATCCTCAGTGAGGATTAAAAAAGAAAGAAGGAAAGAAATAGCTAGAGGGAACAGGAACAGAAATAGAAGCCTCTAATTCTTCTTCGTTGTAACATCACCACCAGAGGGTGTGTGCATTCGCCCTTGCAGTTCCAAGCTCTGTCATCAAATGAAGCCCTGGTTATGGCTGATTTCAGTGTGATTTTTCTTCAGTGGTGCTGGCAGATACATTATTCTGGTGTCTTTCATTAGCTCTCCCTGCCCAGTCTTTCCTTTTGGTCTCAGCTGGCAAATAAAACTTCCCAGTCTGAAAAATATGAATGTTGTAGCTCTGCTAAAGTTAGCTATGGGATTGTTAGATGAGGCACGTTTGCAGAGATGAGTGGTGTTTTCTCATTTATAGGAGAAGCCCTGATATCCAAGCAAAAGAAGAGTTATGGAAGCATATTCAGTGAGTACTGTTTTTCCCCCCTCCTTGTATTAAAACCCATGTAGTTTTAAGGCAGCGACAAGGAAGACTGCCAACACGAAGAGACAGCCTAGGGCTGAAGCCTGTCAGACAGTCTTCATTACCATCATTATGTGGAACATGAAATTCACAGTGGTGGTGCCTTACTGCACCGGCAGCCCTGACATCTCTTCTCCTGAGGCCCCTTAGCCTGGCC
The DNA here is from genome assembly GCF_951640355.1 of Cnephaeus nilssonii. Taxonomy (NCBI): domain Eukaryota; kingdom Metazoa; phylum Chordata; class Mammalia; order Chiroptera; family Vespertilionidae; genus Cnephaeus; species Cnephaeus nilssonii. The sequence goes on from NC_137073.1 coordinate 50,003,806, forward strand.
TGGAACTGGGTCTCAGACAGACCAAATAAATGCCAAGGAAAACAGATTCGGAAGGAAAAAAAAGACTCCTGCTACAGGGGAGAGAGGCAGGATTTTGTAGGGAAATTAAGAGTGGCTGGAGAGCCAGCTACATTGGATATAGATAAATTGGAAGATAGTAGAAGAGCTATAGAAAAGGTTTGCCTCCCGTTTTTCCTTGAGTACATTGTAGTTTTTAAATCTTTGGTCCTGCCTTATATTTCCATTAGGTTTGCTAATACTGTGTTTTGGGACAGTTGTGAAAGGTGTTTGTATTTATACCAGCATCACAACGTTAATTTTCTTGCTCTCTGCCGTCTAGGAAGGAACTTGTGGATCCATCTGGGTTGTCAGAAGAACAATTAAAAGAGATTCCATACACTAAAGTCGAGTGAGTATGTCTTTGAACGTCTTCTCACACAAGTTTCATTAGTACTTCGAAGTGAGTAATCCATTCTTACTCTCCGTGCAGTGCTTAAATTTGTCTTTACATTTTAACTAAAATTAAGAAGAACCATAGGGAAAGAGGAAGAAAGGGTGTAATAAAGCTAATTATTCCCCTTCTGTACCATCACTATTATCCCCTATTAACTGACTATTTGTGTGCGGTAGGTACAAAGGGACTTTTGATGACTGATGTTAGTTTTAAAATATTAATTCATTTATTGGGGTATTCGTTGATTGGTAACAAAGTTTCTTTTTATTCATTATTTAGCACCAAGAGAACGATGTGGACCACAAAGCCCTGTCATTTAAGCCCAGTCCAATCCCTATCACAGAACTAGCAGGTTGAATGTGCCTCATGAAAGCACAGGGGTTCCCTAATCTGCACTGGTGTAGGATGCCGCAGCAGATGACCAATTTACTCAGTTCTCTGCCCTGCTATCATGGCTCAGGGAAAGTAGCCTACTTCACTGCTTTATTTCCCTTCTGTAACTCATGCATCCTTCCCACTCCAGTCAAATTGCAGGTTGGTACACACCCTCCCACCCCCATCCCTCAACCCCATCATCTTTGGGCCAAAGTTTGAATTTTTAACAACTGACTAGTTAAGTAGCTAGACAATGGCCAACTTTTTCTGGTAGGAATGCCATTTTGTCTGCATTGCAGATTTTTTTCTTCTGCACTACTGGAGAGAATTCAACTGTAGGGAATAATTTCATTAGAATTTAGTGGTTAAAAATAATATACACATACACACATACATAGAAACACTATAAAGAGTTTCATTTTCATGTATAGTTGAGGGAGCAGTTTTCTATTGTTAACTTGTGAAATTTAAGCCACTTAGGATTTTCCAACCCAGAAGGGTTGATTTTTTTTTTTTTTTTAAGCTCTCACAGACATTATTAAGGAATTATCCTGTTCTGACTTGTGTGTTTCCACGTTTTTTGGATTGCTTGTTCAGGACTCAAGGTGACCCGATCCGCATCAGACATTCTCATTCGCCGCGAAGTTACCGCCAGTACCGCCGGTCCCAGTGTTCAGATGGAGAGCGATCCGTCCTGTCGGAAGTGAAGTAAGCAGGCAAGCCCGAGTACATCAGCACAGCCCAATAGAGCTTCTTTTGATGTTAGAAATGTTTTATATCTGTGGCTGTCCACTATTTGAAATGTGGCTCATGTAGCCGAGAAGCTAAGCATTGAATAATTATTAATTTTCATTAATGTACGTAGCTACGTGTGGCTGGCTAGTGCCTACCCTATTGGACAGTGCAGATCTAGACCATACTGATTCATGCCACTTAGAAAGAAAAAAAAAAGCAAAGCTATTCTGTTGTGAATGATGAAGCCATATTTGAGAGAAGTTGGCATAAGAAGTGTTTTGTTTTTTATCTGATGGCATTTTGTCTTTTCTTTTACTACAGCAAATAGCATATTACAGTAGTTTATTTCTTTGTGTTATTTTTTTCTTGTGAAAAAAGTGACCATTATCTTGCTTAACACAATAGGTGCTATATTTTAAATGACTATGTTAATAAAATCATTATACATCCATTTGTAAAAGTACTATAATCATAGAAATTCATGTACTTTGTATTGCTGGGTAGGAATGTTAACCAATAAACTGTGAATTAAGGCTCAAAACATTGATAAACATTAATAAATTGGGAGATAGGCTAGCCCAATGGCGAGAGGTAGAGGCCAGGTTTTGCTTATTTTTTGTTTGTAAAATGTAGATAATGGCTGTCAATAATACCATAGGTTTATTTAAAAAAGTACAAATGGCTAATAAATGTTTCTTTAGAAACAAATCAAAAAGCCATTTATACAACATGTCAGAACAGCACATGGGAATGAGACTTATGTTTTATTATTGGTTCTTCTATTTATTTGCTTTGATTTTGGGCAAATTACTTAACCTGTCCAACTTAATTTAGAAACATTTATTCAACACCTCTCTACGTGAAGCACTCTGATGGAATACAAAGATATATAAAACATGTGTTCTATGGTGTAGCCCCGTGGTTGGCAAACTGCGGCTCTTGAGCCACATACGGCTCTTTGGCCCCTTGAGTGTGGCTCTTCCACAAAATACCGCGGCCTGGGCGAGTCTATTTTGAAGAAGTGGCATTAGAAGTTTAAGTTTAAAAAATTTGGCTCTCAAAAGAAATTTCAGTCGTTGTACTGTTGATATTGGGCTCTGTTGACTAATGAGTTTGCCGATCACTGGTGTAGCCCTTTTTCAACTAGAATTGTGATTGTCAGAATCTAATTCTAAAACTCCCTCCTGCAGTTCAAAAACGGACCTTGTACCTCCACTTCCCGTGACCCGCTCTTCAGATGCACAGGGTTCTGGTGGCTCCACAGTTCATCAGGTTGGTAACAATAAAGTTTTAAGGTATTTTACTGGTGGCAATTTTGAGAAGCACTTTTCCTGAAATTTCTTTTGGAAGGTGGGAAAATGAATCTTGAGCTTCACTCTGAGATTCTATGTTTTAAAAGAACATGTACAAACCATGGAAGGAGGCAGGAGGAGGGAGTGGATGATCAAGACAAGGCCAACCTGGGAAGAGTTATGTCAGGATCAAGAGCTAGAGATAGTGCAAGGTCTAAAATGATCTGAGGCTTGGGGCTAAGCCAAGGATAACAAGGATTGTTAAGTTTGGAGCCAGAATAAAAAAACAATGCCTTCACTTTAGATATTTTTTGAGCAAGAGAAACAAGGAGAAAGTAGCCGACTCGCAGGGGGCAGATGTTCTATTATTAACTAATGGCAGACGAGAATTATTCAAGTCCTGTTTTATTTGTCTTCTCCATCAGAGAATTACTTTTATTCTGGAAATGTTTTAAAAATGTGGTTAAAGGGGAATTCAAGGACATAGTACAGAATCTAGCTGCCTTAACAAAATCAATTTACTAGTAACACTCAGCTGAATTAGATGTATCAAGGGAGCACTGTAGCAAACATTTCAGCAAGTGTTTGATACCACCTTTCATGGTGTATTTTTTAATAAGATAGAAAAAAATGCAGGCTGTATAAGATCATTGTGCGGATTTATATCTGGTTAAACAACCACTCTAAAAACAAAGTTGATGTTTATAATGGATCAGTGACAGCCGATTGTTTGCAGTGCTGTGGTTTTCAGTCTCTTGGACTGTGAATCTCTTTGAAAAGCCAATGTAACTACCGTCTCTCTCTCCCATAAAAATGCATATAAGCACACACACCGTTTTGTATATATTTTCTCCGGGTTCACGGACAGCCTAAGAACCATGACTCAAGCTGTATTCATCATGCATTGCCCTTCGTTTGTTCAGATTCATTTTTGCCAATGTCTTGAAGAACAGAAGAAACCTGTGCTAGTTTAGGTTAGGTTCCCTAGAAACAGATTCTGAGATGGAGATTTGCATGAAGTTTATTGGGAAAGCACTGTTATAATTCTCGTCTGCCATTAGTTAATAATAGAACATCTGCCCCCTGCGAGTGTTAGGATCAACACTTGTTGGGGAGTGGAAGAGGTTTTAAATGTAAGAGAACATTTCTGATGTATGAGTTAAGTAAGTAACTTGACTGTATTTTCTTCTGAGTCTTACTGTTTTTCTTCCAGAGGAGAAATGGGTCTAAAGATAGCCTGATTGAAGAAAAATCTCAGACATCTACAAGCAATCTGGCTGGAAAACATATAGCAAAAACAATAAAAACTATCCAAGCTTCGCGCCTCAAGATAGAGACTTGATCCCAGTGAAAGGCTTGGGGTGGGGGATTCAGAGGGGTGGGAAGGGTGTGTGTGCTGCCTTTACTTTGAAACTGTGAATTGTAATTATTCAAGTATCTTGGACCTCCACATTGTTTCTTCAGAAGAAAATTTGAGTCTGTTACTCCTTTTAAAAGGTTTAACTACAGTGTATTTGTGAAGAGCCTTTTTTTTGTGTGGTAACTGGAAGGATAGTCGTCTTGTAAAAACTGCCATATCCTCAACCCAAACCAGATGTTTCTGGACTCCTGGACCGAAGCTGGCCAGCTGTGCAATAGTACAAGTGGGATGAAGAGCTCTCCCCCTCGAGGTGGACCTCCACCTGTGCAGATACATAACTGAGGCCACATCACTTTCACTGTAGATATTTTTAACTCATATAAATGTTCTTTGTAATGCTGTATTTTGTGGCATTAAGTTCCACTGGTTATTTACAAATACAAAGTTTTGTTTGAAAGCATTGCTTTTAATTTCCAGTGTCCTTGTCTTGTTTCCAGGATAAAAAAAGATATATGTGGGTCTATTCATGATCACCCTCAACCTCAAATGGTCCCTCCATTCTGCCTGGCTGACCCCCCCCCCCCGCCCCCCGCCATGTACTTTACATGAAAATAAAAACACTAATACAAGCCATTTTACCTTACCCCTCCCCAGGTAGTTTTTATGCCCATGACTGTTTATTTCTGGAGCTCAAACAGGCCAGTGTTCTTCCAAAAGACCAACTGGTTTAAAATGCTGCCTCCCAGTTAGATTTAGGGCCTTCATTACTCTTGCTTGTCTACACACCTAGCAATCATATGGACACCTCCTCTAATTACCAAGTCCTGTCACCTTTGCTCTCTGTAGCCTAATTATCCCTTTACTATTTTTGCCACATTGACCCAAGGTGGTCATCTCATCTAGACTACTGAAGCAGCCTCCAATTGGCCCACCTGTATTTTTGCAAATTAGGTTCTGGCAGCTTACCTATTCAACCTCCATTTGTAACAGTCCGAGCTCTCATAAGATGCCTCATTATGCACTCCTTGTCTAAATCAGGGAACTAAAGAGGGAAAGGGGCTATAACCCTCACGAATATGTACTTATGGTCATACCTTTTCTAGCTCAAGGCCTCTGCACATGCCTTGCAAAACTGCCACCCACCGTTAGTCCCAACTCCTTTCTCAGGCTTCCCTGACTCGGTCCAATTCTACTTTACATGGGATTTGTCTCACAAAGTAAGTTCTACATTTCTGGTGACATTTCCTTTATTCGTTTGGAATCTTCTAAAGGGAGGGACTATTTTGCTCATATTCCCAGCTCCCAGTACAGCGCTTTCAATAATTTTTCTGAATTCATGAACACATTTGTGTTTTCCTGCAAAGTGAAGGCAGAAGATATGCCAACTTGACGTTTAAAATCTAGTAAAAATTTTAATGCAGTGACAACATAAAAGCACACCCACACCCAACAAACCAACTAGTCTAGTTTTGTTCACGACACACTGGAAGAAAGCACACTTTTCCTCAGGCTCAACATAAGCCTTTATTTCATAAGCCTTCCCTATATAGCACCGAATATTAAGCTTAATGTAACAGTTTTTAAGTTGTTGGGGGAGGAGAAACCCTCTGATTTTTCTGTAAAAGAAGGCTATTTTCTGGCAGTCATAGTACACAAACCTCCAAGAAGCATATTTAAATATTTATTCACAGACCCATTGCGTTAAATGATATTTATGAACTGTCCAGAGACAGTTCTGGTCTTCCTCAGACTCTTGGAAATTTTAAGTGATCTGGACAACTCCTGTGAAGATCAAGTTTTCAAATTCTTCACCAAGGGCATCCTAAAAGAAAAAAAGAAAGCACTAAATTTTACAAGTATTTACATGCATCAGATTTTTATTAAACTCTCAATGCCTGGTTCTACACTGAGTTTCTGGAGTCAGATTTAAATGTCAACAGAAAACACACCTGACATTTGACAAGTTGTTTTTTTTTAAATTATACTACTATTGCCCAGCTGGTGTGGCTCAGTGGTTGAGCCTCAACCTATGACCAGGTCATGGTTCGATTCCTGATCAGGGAAAATGCCCAGAGTGGGGTGTGCAGGAGGCAGCCAATCCATGATTTTCTCTCATCATTGATGTTTCTATCTCTCTCTCTCTGAAACAAATAAAAATACATAAATTCTACACAAAAACATCTTAAGATCTCAAAACTGAACTGGAAACAGGCTATCCCATTTACCATTAACTTCACCTTGTTAATTACAGATGTGCAGTACCAATACTAATAAGCCATTAATGCCCAATTTATACTAATACCCACAAGACACCCCAGTATAAAAAGGTGATAAGATTCCCATTACAAAGAACTGCTTTTATTTTAAAAATATTTAAACCTTTTTATTAGAAGTATTTATATTGCCTTGCAAAGTATTCCACTGGTGAGTTATTTTAATAGGTGAATATTATAACAAGCAAACCTTGAAAAACTTAAGAAAATCCAAATAATTACCACATACAAGCAAAGCATCTTAATAGATAACAGAACTTCTACATCACCTTACCTTGGGTCACTTGTGCTCTCAGGTAGAATTCAGGTAGTAGCAGTTTATGCTTCAAACACCCATCTTTCCCCTAAACAAAAATTAGTAAAAAAAATAAACCCCCAAAAAACTGGTTATGAGAAACTCTACACTTAATGCTTGCAGAACACGTGCAAACGAATTAGTGTAAAAGTATAAACTGTTACTTACACAGCTCTTCCACCAAAGACATCAAATTCAAGGGCAGGTAAGGGCTGCAAAGTGTGTAGTTTACGCCTTTTTTGACACCACATTCACTAGTTTCCAAAAGTGAATGGGCAACACAAAGGCTACAGAAAGACGGCTGGGTCCACGGCACGAGGCTGCTGCCCCTAAAGCAACCCGCTGGGAAGAACTGTTCATTCGGGACGGAACGAGAACCATGAACTAATCCCAGCTCTGGATTTTCTCTTACAACTCAAAATGCGACAGGGTATTGAAAACCCTGAAATACAAAGTGTTTTAAACTCTTAGAACTTCAACGCAACTGGTCTTTTTTTACAGTAACATGAAAACTCACCTGCCAAGTCGGCGATCCTCATCCGATTTCCGCCGGGGTCTGCGCCGGGACACGGCGGTCAGGGCCTAAACCTTAACTGGCACTTGCACGCTGACTGATTTCACGCGTGACATGGGTGAGCTTACGCGAGGCCATTCCCTGTCACAAAAACTCCTCGCTTGTATTAAAAACTCCCGGCATACAGTTGGTGATCGATAAACTCAAATGCACTCCAACCGATCTCCCCATTTCCCGGCAGTCCGCTTCGGAGCCTCCTGGGGTTCCGCGTGCAACGTGGCTGAAGTCAGGCCCAGGCGCTGCCGTCCACGTATTCGGGGCCCGGACTCGGCCGGGCCGCCGCGGGCGCGACAGTGGGCTCAGGGGCCCGGATTCCGTCCCAGCCGACAGTGGCCACGCGGCCGCACACACCGAGCCCCGCCATGCAGGAGCCGCAGGTGCAGCCCAGCACCACCCCGAGCGCGGAGACGAGAAAGGCCGCGCAGCCTTCCCACAATGCTTTTCTACCGCTGGGAGGATCCACTCTCCGCAGGGCGCGGGGGGACGGGCTGTACCATCAGCCACCGAGCGCTCGCGAGACGCCGCCGTGTGGCTGGAGGGAGCAGTGCGCAGTGATTGGCAGGGGGGCGGGTCTCCAAGGCGGAAGGGGCTCTTCTGCACCCGCTTTGCTTTGCGCGCCCAGTTCTTTCCGCGGAGAAGGCGGTGTTAAGTGTGGGCGCGCCTCTCCTCCCAGGGCCGGGCGCGCAGGGTCAGCGCTGAGCTGCGCGCGTAGCCCAAAGGACTTGAGACCTCGTGTTCTGGGGAGGACAGACAGAGCTCACATCTCCAGCTGAGGAAGAGTAAGGTCATTCATAAAAAGTGTATGTTTACTAAGTCCTTACTGTGTCCTAAATGCCTGGGAATCAGGTGCGAAGGAGACGGGCACGGTTTGTGTCTTACATGCTAGCGGGGCGAGAAGGACACTGGACAGGTGACACGTGGATGCTGCCTGTCCGGATAGTGTGAGCCCCGACAGTGGCGCGCGCAAGGGAGGGCGAGGTGACGGAGCAGTGCTGTCCCACGAACCACGAATGTAGTTTTAAATTGTCGGAATTTTACATACAAAAGTAAAAAGAAACATTCATTTCAATAGTTACTCAACACGGGCTAAATATTATTTCAACATGTAATTAATATAAAATTCGTGATGTATTTTTCATTAATGTATTCCTACCAAGTCTTAGAAGGCTGGTGTATATTTTATATTTCCAGCACATCTCATTTATTTCTCTTTTTTTAAGTATATTTTTATTGATTTTAGAGAAGAAGGGAGAGGGAGAGAGAGATGGAAACATCAATGATGAGAATCATTGATTGGCTGTCTCCTGCACGCCCCCTACTGGGGATTGAACCTGCAACTCAGGCATGTGCGGAATCAAACCTGGGACCCTTCAGTCCACAGGCCAACACTCTATCCACTGAGCCAAACCGGCTAGGGCCTGGCACATCTCATTTCGATTGGTCACATTTTAAGGGCTCAGAAACAGGCCTTGGCCAGTGTGGCTGGAGCACCCAGAGGAGTACAAGTGGCCTGAGATGCAGCAGAAGATACAGGCAGAAGCAAATTGTATCTGTGGTACAGAGTTAGGATTTTATGCTGAAATTTTTAGAATTGATCAGTTATTACCACAAACACAAAGCGAAGGTCATTACTGTCTTTTTGCTGATAACCATAACTCACTGAAGGGATAGAGACTGCAGTGGGACAGGCTGCATGGTAATAACTGGGTGTCCTTGCTCCTGTGAGACCCAGCAGAGACGCTTCCAGAGATCACATTCCAGCACCTTTCTTTGTTTCTTTGAAGCTTACTGCTGGAAGAAAAAAGAAAGGAAAGAAAGAAAATTCAATCCCATAGTCTAGTAGTCAGCACCCAAGGGCTAGCCTGAAACATAACATCAACTTGGGGACAGTGGTGAACATGAGCACACAGAAGAAGAAAATGTATAATGATCACAAGAAGGTAAATAACTCTAAGACCTTCATTAGGAAGTCACTTTAACATATGGGGTGGGGGAGAGAGAGGTTGGGGAAGGAGGATAACACCTCCAAGAGTGTCATTTAAAGATTCTTAAGGGTACAGTGTGGGGATTATAACAAACCTTAATGTTGCCTTCTTGCTTGAGAAGATAAGGAGGGGACATGTCCTTGAGCTGGAGCAATCAGCAGACCTAGGATTGGATCCATCTCTGGCACTTGTTCCCTTTGGTAAATGAGCGCCTCTCTGAGCCCACGTTCCTCATTTGCAGGCTAATAACTATACTCATGTACCACATAGGTTAGTTTAAAGAATTAAGAAAGGTTTGTGGAATCATCTACCACTATGTAGTACATAGTGACATCCAATAAATGACTCTCATGAGTTAGATTCTTCCTCTTGTTTACCACCACCCAGTAGGAAACTTCTTGAATTGAGTTCTTAAGGAAAGAGTGAATACGCTGCTGGATTTTTTTTAATGGCTTGACATCTTTGCTCCCACCTTACTCTTTTCTGTTCTCCCCTTTATATATCCTCCCTCACTCTGGGTGATTTAAGAACAGGGGGAAGCTTGTGTTCCAATTATTGGATTAGGGTTGGTGTCAGGAAACCAGTTCTAAATTCTTCATCTTCCTGTCTGCTTCAGCCTCACACATCCTGATAAGGAAAACTCAATAATTAAGCAAAGGCAAGCAGAAAGACATGAGAAAAAGATATGGGATATTTTCTGCCTAGTCTCCTTTCCACCCTTGCTTGCTGGGGCTGGGGCTGGGGCTGAGGCAATATATAAGGATGTCCAAGCTACATACAGAATTAGTGCAAACATGGAACAACCTCAGTTTCCCAATATGTTAGGCAGATTAATGGTTCCCCAAAGATGTCCACACCCTAATCCCAGAACCTGTGAACATGTTCCGTTACATGGTAAGAGGTGCATTGCAGATGTGATTAATATTAGGGACCATGTTATGAGGAGATAAAAATGGAAGGGGAAGGCAGAAGACTTAGAGATGTGGCAGAAGAGGGACATAACCTTACTTGCTAGCATTGAAGATGAAGGAAGAATTTGAAACCAAAGAATGCCAACAGCCTCCTCTTCAAGCTGGGAATGGCCCTCAGCTGACAGCCAGCAAGGAAACAGGGATTTCATTTGTACAAATGCATGGAACTGGGTTCTGCCAACAACCTGAATGAGCACACAAGCAGATTCTCCCCTAGAGTCTCCAGAAAAGAACTTTGATTTTAGCCCAGTGAGACTCATGGCAGACTTCTGACCTAGAAAGCCAAGATAATAAACTTGTGGGTTTTTTGTTTGTTTGCTTTTTATATGTTTTTATTGATTTTAGAGAGAGAGGGATAGAGAGATAGGAACATCGATGAGAGAGAAGCATTGATTGGCTGCCTCTTGCACACCCCTACTGGGGATCAAGCCCACAGTCTGGGCATGTGCCCTGACTAGGAATGGAACCAGTGACCTCTTGGTTCATGGGTTGATGCTCAACTACTAAACCACAAAGGCTGGGCTAAACTTGTGTGTCTCTCTGTGAGAATGTACAGGATAGGACCTCTAGAACAACGTTGAATAGAGTGATAGTAGTAGACATCTGTGTCTTGATTTTAAAGGAATGCTCTTAAAGTTTCAGCATGTGTGTTTGACATTTTTATGCCTTTCCTATTGTTTATTGGGTTAGGGAAGTTTTCTTCTATTTATATTTCTGGTTTGCTAAGTTTAAAAGAAATTTTTTAAAATCATAGATGAATGTTGACTTTTATTAAATGTCTTTTCTGCCTCTAATGAAATGAGGGTTTTTCTTGTAATTTGTTAATGAGGTGATAGCATTAATACATTTTCTAATGTTGAACCAATCTTACATTTCTAGAGAAATCAAACTTGTCATTTAAAACATTTTGTTTGGAATTATTGTACTTATGTTTATGGATAAGATGGGACTGTGGTTATCTTCAAATAAGTTTTCTGTTCTATTCTTTTTTCTTCTTCTGGGACCCCTATCATGCAAATATTGGTCCACTTGATGGTGTCCCCTAAGCTACCTTCATTATTTTTTTCATTTTGCTTTTGTGATTGGATGAATTCCACTGGCCCCGGTCTTTGCATCGCCGATCAATCCTTTCTTCTGTTTTCCTTTGTTATAGTCATGTAATCAGTGAATGTAAGCCTCAGTGGCCACCAGAGCCAGGTGATAAGGGGGCATCCCCTGGGTGACAGCCTCAAAAACTGGGGCCCCAGACATGTACACAAGCTCCTTTCTGGGAGATACTAGTGAGCTGAAGTGAGGCAGAAGGAGCATGAAGATGCCAGCCACCCACCCCCCTAGTCTCAGGAGAGTGTTGCAGTCAGCCCTTATGTGTGTTGAATCAGAAGCCTAACCCTCATGTCACAGCTATTAAGATATGCAAATAGGCATCTTGCACAGAAAAACTAGGCATGTTTTAGTTTGCTGGTTCTGTGTTGTGCCCTGGGGATAGCCATGGTGAGTCTGTGCAAATCCTTTAAGAACTGTCTCTTAGTTCCCTATAGCCTTGTAGGTCTTGTAGATGCAAGCTTCACTGGCTTTCAAAACTAGAAGTTTTGGCCCAGCCAGCATGGGTCAGTGGTTGAGCATCGACCTATGAACCAGGAGGTCATGGTTCGATTCCTGGCCAGGACACATGCCCAGGTTACAGGTTTGATTGTGCAGGAGGCAGCCGATCAATGATTCTCTATCACCACTGATGTTTCTCTCTCTCATTTCTTTCCTCTCTGAAATCAATAAAAATATATTTTAAAAAAAGCCTCAAACAAGAAGTTTTGGTTGCCCATCTCTCAGGTGGAGGTCTTAAAAGTTGGGGCACTAGATGTGGGGTCTAAACCCTCATTACTCTGAACTCTGTTTCAGATAAATTTCTCTGCTTCATTTATCTCTTCTTCTGGAGAATTTTATTTGGGGGTTGTTTCTTTGTCTCCTCATTTTGGCTTTCTGTTTGGGTTTGTGACTATGTATTAGGTTGATCCTCTACACCTCTTAATCTCTAGTGCAGGACAGTGTTAAAGGCTGTTTCTGACTAATTAGATCAGACAAAGACTCAAAGCCTCCAGAAACCGTCTCTGCCTACAGACTGATAGGATTCCGACTTGAATTGCCCCCAGGCAATCATCCTCAGGTGTGGCGAGAATTTTTTCAACAGGGTGGGGCAGTTGCTTCTGCCTGGAGGCCAATTGTTACTTTTAATCTCTTAAGGGGCCTCAGGGCAAGGTATTTTCCTATATGGTGTGTCAACTGTCTTCCCCCCAGGCAAGGCAGATGTCTATGTGGGAAAGATGTCCTCCACTGTGTGAGGGAATGACTCAGCCCAGGAAACTTGGGGTGTCTGCCTTCTGAGCTCTATCCCCCAAGCTCCCAGTCCTGGGTTCTGCTCTCACAGCTCCAGTCCACTTCACCCTCCCTCTGCCAGAGCACAAGGTGGGTGGTTCCACAGGGAATTTTGTGTGTTGGCCCTGGGCCCTTTAAGAGGGTGCCTGAATTTTCAGCTGTTCCTCCCTGGCAGACGGCACCCCACTGCTTTTCACAGCTAGATGTTATGTGGGAACCCTCCTCAGTTTTGATGCTCTCTGCTGGGGGGCCCAGCTTGGGGATTAGATCCCAGAGTTCTCAGTGGCAACCCCTCACACCTGACTTCAGTTGCTGTCTGTGGGTGCCAAGCCAGCCCTTTTGTGCCTCCGCCCCTCCTACCAGTCTCTATGTGGTCTCCACGTTCAGTCCTCGGGTATCAGGGTTCTCTCCTGAGAGTTTTCCATTGATTATTCAGGAAGTTTTCCTGTATTTTAGTTGTAATACCAGTTTGTTCCTGGGAGTGTGTCCGTGCAGCATCCACTTACTCTTTTAATCCTCTGGGGTCTATAACCTTTACTCTTCAGGGAGAAGCTTGGAATTGTGAGAACCCTTCTGGTTGTATGTTGTTATACCGGGAGTGAGGTTTATATGGGATTGTTTCTCACTGTCTCCTACCTATTTTGATGTGGGCTTTTTTCTTGTTTGCCCAATGTGTAGGGGTCACTCAGGTAGTTTCTGGATCTCTTTCAGAGGGAATGGTTTCGTATGTAGCTGCAGATTTGGTGTCATGGGAGGAGTGAGCCTCTTATGTTGCCCTCTTGAACCAGACCCTGACACTGAGTTTTTAATGTCCATTATTAGAAATTACTTTTTCTAGGATTTCTCTTTGGTTCTTTCTCAAAGATGTAGGTTACTTGTGATATCTTTTGTCTCTTTGTTATGTATCCTCTCTTATTTCTTTTATGTATATACTAGAGGCCTGGTGTATGAAATTTGTGAACGGGGCGGGGGGGGGGGGGGGTTGTCCCTTCATACCAGCCTGCACCCTCTCCAATCTGGGAACCCTCGGGGGATGTCTGACTGCCGGTTTAGGCCCGATCCCTGGACATCACTCTCACAATCCTGGACCGCTGGCTCCTAATTGCTCATCTGCCTGCCTGCCTGGTCGCCCCTAACTGCCCCCCCCCCCGCCGGCCTGATCACCCCTCAACTGCCTCTGCGTGCCAGCCTGATCGCCCCTAACTGCCCCCCTGCCGGCCTGGTGGCCCCTAACTGCCCCCTGCTGCCGTAACTGCCCCCCCGCTGCCGTCCAGGCCGCCCCCAACTGCCCCCTCCCTGCCGGCCTGGTTGCTCCTAACTGCCCCCACCCACTGGCCTGGTCACCCCTTACTGCTCCCCCTGCTAGCCTGGTCGCCCCCAACTGCATCCCCCGACAGCCTAGTCGCCCCTCACTACCCTCCCCTGCCGGCCTGGTCGCCCCCAACTTTCCCCCCTGCTGTCTTGGTCACCCCTCACGGCCCCCCCGCCGGCCTGGTCTCCCCACGCAGCCTGCTGTTCAGTCATTTGATCATCCCTCACTAACCCCTCTGTAGGCATGGTCTCCCCACGCAGCCTGCTTGTTTAGTCATTTGGTCATCCCTCACTAACCCCCCTGCCAGCCTGGTCGTAGGCAGCCATCTTGTGAAGGCGTGAGGGTTAATTTGCATATTACAGCTTTATTATATAGGGCTAGAGGCTTGGTGCAGAAATTTGTGCACAGGTGCGGTCCCTAGGCCTGGACAGCAATCGAAGTGTGAGTGTCTGGCATGGAAGGGCAGGTCCCACCTGACTTCTGGGCCCTGGGCAGCACCTGGGCCCCCAGGCCCCTGCACGCCCCCTCCGCCTGAGTCACGGTGCCTGAATCCCCATGTGGAGATTCGGTGAGCAAGGCCAGATGCTGCAGGCCGGTGTGCAGGGTGGGCCTCTGGGCCACCCAACGGTGCCACATGGAAGTCAGGTGGGCAGCGCGCTCTTTTCCAGCCAGTCTCGCAGACCAGCTCCTGCACAAATCCTTGGGGAGCTCAACTGGCCCCTGTGGTCCTGGCAGCTGTGGCCCAGCTCACCCAGAAAAGGTCATGTGGGTGGGGGGCGGGCTCCTTGTGGGCGCCCCGCACCTGAGTGAAGGGGCTTCCCCGGCATGTGAGCCCTGGCGTCCCGGGGGAGGGTAGCAGGGGGAGTGAGAGCGAGCTTGGCAGACACCCCGCATTCTCACTGCACCTCCATCCCCGTCATCCCTGCCCCCAGGTAGCTGGCGAGAGGTCACAGCCCTCGCCCGGGTGCCGTGGGAGGTTGGTTGTCGCCACCTACCCCCAGTTCCCTGTCCCAGCCCAGGGCCCGGCCCCGATTGGGCGATCAGGGCCTGCCGGCTGCTGGTTGCCATCTGCAGGGCGATCGGGCCCCCACTCGCACCCACTTTGGCCTGGTGCCGCCCGCTCACCTGCTCCACCATCTCGCCATGGTCCTGCTCTCGTCAGGGCCCATTGGGGCCAGCAGTGCCGTGTCGCCGATGCCCGCCATGTTCTGCGCTGCCCCCTGGTGGTCAGCACACGTCATAGCGAGCGGTCGAACTCCTGGTCTCCTGGTCAAACTCCCGGTGAACCACCCGAGGGGACAATTTTTATATTAGCCTTTTATTCTATAGGATTTTTAATATATTTATTTTTTTATTGATTTCAGAGAGGAAGGGAGAGGGAGAGAGAGATAGAAACATCAATGATGAGGGAGAATCATTGATCAGCTGCTTCCTGCATGCCCCACACTGGGGATCGAGCCTGCATACCGGGCATGTGCCCCCACTGGGAATTGAACTACGACCTTCTGGTTCATAGGTCAGCGCTCAACCACTGAGGCATGCTGGTCAGGCCCCTCTCTTATTTCTTATAAAATATATTAAACATACTCATTTGATATTCTGTAGATCAAAAATTGACATAGTTAACTCTGTTTCAACTCACTGTCATTTGTTATCTCTTTTCTCATAGGTTTGTGATTTTCTTTTTTAAGTTGCGAGTGTATGTTCTTTGGAAATTAAATTGTTGTAACCATTTGGGTCTGTTCCCCTAGAAAGGTGTATGTTTATTATACCTGGATACTTGGGATACCACTGCCCTGGGAGCACTGTCAGCCATTCTATCTACTCCACATAGGATAGGATGTACCTTGTCCTACATGAAGGAGGACTTATGTTTGTAATTTTCAAGGAAAACTTTTTCTCCCTGTTTTATCCTTCTTCATAAAAGTACGTAGGCTAATTATCTCTACTGTTTTTCTCTATAGGGTGATGCTACCCCCTTCACCCGCAGTCACTTCTGTGAGGATGTGACCTTTCAGGGGAAATAACTTTATACACAGGTCATTAGTTCTACCTTGCTCAGGCCTCATGTCTTATCTCCTAACTCCTACATGGCCCTATGCAGCCTATGCTCTAAGTCAGCAGGGATAGGAAGGTGTCCCCGCAAATGTCAGAGCTTGCTTTGGATTCATGCTATCTTTTATTTGTGGCCTTTGAGGACTTCTCCAATTTTTCAACCAATTCAGTAATGCATTTAGAATGATATTTTAAAATATTTTATCCAGCATTTTTAATTATTCTGAATTAGGGGATTTCTCTGCATATCTCTCCTGCCACACTGCAAGCACAAAACAACCTTTGAGTTTTTTCATCATTTTGTTACTTAAAAAACCACCAGTTTAAGAACTTGGCAGGGCTTATCACTAATCCTGCTCTTTCTACTAACAATCTATGTGTAAAGGTAATGATTCTTCCCAAAATAATTTACGATTTAGAGTAATTCTCAAAAAGTCCTTTTCTTAAAGTGACTTGGCCCAATTCTTTAGGAACCTAACAAAATTATTCTGAAGTTCATTTGGAATAAGAAATTGATAAGAAGACCCAGAACGATTTAGAAAAAGAAGAGTGATGATGGAGAACTAACTCTTTCCTTAACACTAAACATTATACATAAATCTAATAGTAAATTTTGAAACATTCTAAACCTTATAATTAAATCAGCATGGTAATGGCATAGGCCAGTGGTCGGCAAACCGCGGCTCGCGAGCCACATGTGGCTCTTTGGACCCTTGAGTGTTCTAACGTCACTTCTTCAAAATAGACTCACCCAGGCTGAAAACTGACTTCTGCGCACGGGCCACGACGTTTCAATCACACTGTATGTGCGCGCCCACACGTGGTAGTTTGTGGAAGAGCCACACTCAAGGGGCCAAAGAGCCGCATGTGGCTCGCGAGCCGCAGTTTGCTGACCACTGGCATAGGCATTCAGCTAGCAATGCAGTGGAAAATACATCTCATAAATGGTTCTTATTATATGTTAAGTCTTTTTTTTTTTTTTTAGTTAATCCTCACCCGAGTATATTTTTCCAATGATTTTTAGGGAGAGTGGAAGAGAGAGGGAAAGATAGAGAGAAACATCGATGTGAAAGAGACACATCAATTGATTGCCTCCTGCCCGCAACCTGACCAGGGCCTGGGCCAGGGAGGAGCCTGCAACCAAGGTATGTGCTCTTGACCAGAATCAAATCAAACCCAGGACCCTTTGGTCCGCAGGCCTGCACTCTATCCACTGAGCCAAACCGGCTAGCTCTATATGTATAGTCTTAATATGTCTTAAAGCAAACCTCCCAAATCAGAGACCGGAGGGCGTAACTCACATATGTTGCTGGCAAGAGTAACATGCCTTGTTGGAAAGAGTTTTACTTGATATAAAGTAAAGACCTATGTAGTTTAAAGAATTAAATGGGAACAAAATTAAATGATAGAAAGGCTCAGTAAAAATATTTCTTTGATTGAGGAAAGAGCTTACTAAACTTAACCAATGAATCTTTCTGGAAAGTGGCAAGAAACTGGTTATAATAAATGATGAGGTAGTAAAGAGACGTTTCTTACTTTTTACTATGAGAAAGTATTACCTTTCAAAATAACAACTAAATTTATTTAAAAAATAAAAAAGTGAAAGGAGTAAGGAAATAATAGCCTTGATTTGCCAAAACTTAAAACTTTCCTGTCTTTAAAATTTTTTATTATTTTTATTGATTTCAGAGAGGAAAGGAGAGAGAGAGAGAGAGAGATAGAAACATCAATGATGAGGGATGATCATTGATTGGCTGCCTCCTGAACGCCCCCTACTGGAGATTGAGTCCGCAACCCAGGCATGTGCTCTTGACCAGGATCGAACCCTGGTAGGCTGACACTCTATCCACTGAGCCAAACCAGCCAGGGCTAAACTTTTCTGTCTTTAATACAGAGAAATTCCATGTATCAATTATATAATAAATGTAATTATATAATAAATGTAATTATAACAAATATAATCCTTAATAATAAAATATTCATGTTAATCCACATGAACACTGAGAACCCAGTAGAACCAAAGACAAAAGGGCATTTCACAAAAGAGAAACATAAATTCTAAAACATACCAAGAAAAATTAATACCTTAAGAAATTTTGTGAAAAATATTTTTGTAACACTACTCATTAGTAATAATATGATTTTACCCCTAAATTTTCAATTTGTTTTTCTGATATCTATACGTTGTTTGTTGTCGTTTTACTAAAACAAGGCAGGTTTATGTTTAGAGGTGCCTTGTCTCTTTAATTTTGTTCTTATTTTGGAGTGTGATTGGGTTTAATTATTTTCTTATAAATTTTTCATTATGAATTTACTAATCATTATGCTTAATGTGTTCATATATAAGTGATGTGTTTGAATAAGATGTGGTTTGTCGTGGTTAACAAAGACTTTATGTAAAATCTCTTCTGCACCACCATTTTAGAGATCTTAGGAAGTATTGACTTGTCAATATTATGATACTGCAGAGACTGCTAAATGAATGCTAATTCAAGAAATTTCTTGTTTGATGTTAGTACAACCACCAGATGGCAGTGGAAGCCAAGCACAAACCCCTCTAGTTTCTGGAAGGGCATTCAGTTACTTTAACTGGAATGAAATTAGCATTTGAATAGCCATGTATGAGTAGAATCACCCCACCTCCATTGGTATTTTTTTAGACCTGGTTTTATATTAATTTTTCAGAGGTGAGGCTTTGATGTGTGTGTGTGTGTGTGTGTGTGTGTGTGTGTGTGTGTGTGTTAAATCTTGCCTAGGAAAGACCTGTTTTAATATGTTACTTGGAATAACCCAAAACAACATCTTAGGTATTCCAGTCAGACAGGAATGAAACATCTGTGCCCCCAGAACGATATGCCCTAAACCAATCAGGAAAATAATGCTGGGTGCTTTAGTAAGGAGCCAGCGTGCCAGGGCATATACATAGCTGTGGGGGTTGAATGATAAATAGACACTTCTTTTGTGGACTAGACAGCTAAATCTGTCTTAATTTTTTAAAGTCAGGTATGACTTGATTGCAAATAACTATTTACTAGATAAAAAAATATAACTTTTTATTTTTATGACTAAATATATGTGGCATGTGTTTCATGTCCATACATTTCCAAGGGTATTTTTAGAAACATCTGTTTCCATATCAGTAACTGAGCTCTTTCACATGGTGCTGGAGTCTTTCTTTGGAGGAGCAGACAGTGTTGGAGGATGTTCAGTGAGACAAGTACTCCTGGGGGCACAGAATAGCTCAACAGCACGAAACCCAAATCCTGGGTTTCTAATGAGTGACTTTAGTTGTATTAATGTTATATTTGCTTTAACTACTGAGAGAGAATTCTCAGCAGCTCCATGAGAGATTTGAAGTCTCTCAGCTGAATACATTAAATCCCTAGAACTGAGGGAACTTGAAATTGAGCACATAGAGCCTCTCTCAAGGTTCTGAGAAAACATGGAGAGCCCAAGAAGGGCTAAAAGACAGGAGAAGTTTGAGAATTCTGACCCTTTAAACTTTCAAAAAAGGAGAGAAATAATTTCAAAACACTCTGGACTATAATCATGAACTTGGTCTCAGTTCTGCAAAGTACTGTCAAGTCAATGACTGGTGAGTCCTTAGGCGCAGCATCACTTATTCATGAGAAGTCAGAAGGGTTCAACAGCCATCATGGCAAACATTGCTCTTTTTTTTTTAAACAAGGTGTCCAGACTTTCGGAGCTGGGAAGGGTGGAGAACCTTGAAATCTGAATTTGAACAAAGCACCTGGCCAAGACTCATACTACACCTCTGGCTGGCTGAGATGTGAGTGTCATTATGCATGTTGATAACTACTGGAATAGCTACCAAGGGGATGCTATTTAATAGGTTGATGTCAAATGAAGAGATGTTCTAGGAATGTCTTCAGTCTTTTTTCTTTAATCCTTTTTATTGGTGATTTGGATGAAGATGTTGAAGGCACTCTTATAAGATTTGAGACGATATAACGTTAAAGAGAGTACATTAAATGGTCCAATCAGGGTTCTAAAATCTTAGGCTAGTTGAACTTGGTCTCAGAAGTTTGATTTTTTAAAAGAGAACATATGTAAAGGCCACTGCTTACATCCTAAAATCAACAGCATATGTACAGGGCAAGTCATATCTTAGCTGTGGCACATCTGGAAAAGACTTAGAGAATGTAGTTGGCAGTGAATATAGTATAAATCAGCTGTGCACCATGGCTATCAGCAGAGTAAATGTTAACTTAGATTTCATTAATAAAAAAGTGTGGAGATGTCACCTCTTCCGCTGGTTGGGCCATTGGACCACCCTCTCTGAATTCTCAATGCTATACCTCAAGTAGAGCATGGGGACTGTTTCAGGAAAGAGACAAGCAAGATAACAGGAGCAATAGAAGCTGTGTTATAAAGGCAGTTGCTGAAGGAATTGTATTAGAAAAGGCAGAATCAGAAGATGTCGGCTTCACATATTTGGAAGTCTTTCACGTGAGAGAGGATTAGACTTGTTCTGTGTGATCCCAAGGGATCAAATTAAGATCAGGGGTGTGGAAACCTTAAAAAGATAGTTTTGAGTTTCGTATAATGACTTCCTGATGGTGGAAGCAATCCCAGATGGGAACAAACTGTTTCAGGAGATGGCGATTTTTCCATCACTAGGTTGTTCAAGCATGGACAGCTAAAAACTTGGAAATGTCTTCACAACTGATAAATACTTGAGTGAATTTAAAAGTCCTTCTAATTCTGAAAGTTTATGGTTATTGTATTAATCCATTATGAAGCTATCAGGAATTCTTAAGAAAATATATCTTTGAAAATTTCTCAATATTAATTTATCCCAAAAATCCTAGTAGGCTTTTATTTTTTCTGTTTCAGTGTTTTTACTCAGCAGAGGCAGTACCAGGATTTTAAATGTGACTTTTATTTATGTATTTTAAGTAATTCTTTTTTACAAAGATATATTTTTATTGGTTTCAGAGAGGAAGAGAGAGGGAGAGAGAGAGAAACATCAATGATGAGAATCATTGATCAGCTGCCTCCTGATGCCCCCCACTGAGGATGTGCCCTGACTGGGAAGCAAACCTGGTTCATAGGTTGGTGCTCAACCCCCAAGCCACACTGGCTGGACTAAATGTGACCTTTATTCCTATTGTCTAAGAGATATGGCCAAAGCCCCAATGCCAAGATACACACAATAGGTACCAAGGACTTCTAAATCTGAAAGGGATTACCTAAGCAGTTCGTGTGAAATGATTGGACAACCAGTCATTGCTCGCCTCTGGGGTTGGAGTTGAAGAGATGGTGAAGACTGTGACAGACAGTCATTGGTGTGCTGTGAGATACCTGCCCTCCCATGGGGATGGCTGGGAGAACTTGACATGTATGCCCTGGTGTTTGGGAGACTCAAGGATGGTGATACCCACCAAAAGAGACTGTGGCTGGAGCCATGCCTGTCTGGTGGTAGCTCAAAGGAGAGAGAGGGCCATGATGGTAACCGTCTCTACCCCCATAGAAGGGATGTAGCAGAGGCATGCATCTCCCCTCCCCTGGACCGGAAGTGGGTCATCTTACAGGGTCTTTGCCCAGCAGGGTTGCCTGCACGGGTGCACTGCCAGCAATCGGGGGCTGAGGGAGGAGACTATGAACAGGCCATGGCTGGGGGCCAATGAGAAGAGATTAAAATCCTACCTCTGCTGCTTATTCACTGTATGATCATGGGCGGAGGTGGAACAAGAACGGAAGAAGCACCTAACTCCACAGCCCTGCCTGCATCTCAGGGAGATAGTTCAGGAGAGCCAATTTAAATGATATAATATTTTGTAATTTTCACAGTAAACAAAAGGCAATTTAAAATACTCAAGTAAGAATAAAAAAAAAACCCAATAAAAAATACTCAAGTATGACTATTGTTGCTACTTAAAGGGACAGAGAGAGCGATGGGACTTTATCAAGTTTCCATGCAAGGGTAGAAAGGAGTCCAGAAAGACAGTTTGAAGAGATAGTGGAAGAAAGAATAAAAATTCTTTCCACTTACATCCTGTGCAGACCAGCCCCATGGGTAGATAGACTGGCTTCAGCTATGAGTGAATGCCAGAGCCATGGAAGGAGGGATCATAGATGCGGCTTTGTCACCAGAGGACAGTGCCAGTGGCCGGTCACCCTACCTCTTTGGTCCTAAGTTTCTCCCCCTGTAGAAGAGCCCCTGGTTCCTTTAGGTCTGTAGTATCATTTCCATTTTCTTCGTAATCAAGATTTGGCATGCGTGCATACACACACACACACACACACACACACACACACACACACAGAGTCTATCTATAAATTTAGTATTTATAAATATTTATTTATAGCCAGAATTTTTTTCCAGAAAAGATTTAATTAACTAAACTTCCACGTTTTCTTTCTGTTGGCATACTGATTATGTTTTGTACCTAAATATAATATTAAGGTTATCTTTTGTGTCCCTCTCTGATAAACTTTAAACAGACAAGCTTTAGTAAGATATGGCATTTTGAGCACATGTATTTTAAGTCTTACCCATATTCTGCTGATTCAGTCTACATGTGATTTTTACATTTTATAGATTTAAAAAGTCACAGGCAAACTAAATTCAAGGAGGTAAAATGGATAATCAATTAAATACAATTAAATATTAAAGAATTCCTCAGACCTCTTGGAATTCATGAGACAGTTCTGCCTTTTCTTACTCATGTATGCAACAAAAATAGACTTTGTTTGTCCTTGAATTTTAAGTCTCTTATAACACAACTATCTAAGGTAATGTGATTATCTCTAAATTCCAGTTAGAGTCTCTGACCTGCCCTGGAAAGAGTTGGCAACAATCAAAGTAGTCCTTTAACTAGCTTAGGTATTTAGAATTATACAGCAAGGTGTGCATTTCAGTTAAAATAAAAATAAGACACTGATTATAACGTCATAAAGTAGACAGAATGAGTGGGTAGCATACATTTAAATCTGCTCTATTCTCTGCTGGAATGCCTAATTTCTGGATTGATTTCTTAAGCAATAAGTTTGTTATAAGTTATGCTAGCTTGTATATTTATTAGTTTTAACTTTTGTGAGACATTCAGTCTGCAGTGATACTGAGTGAAGTCCGGGTCCAGCACGGTGCTTGGATTGCCTGTTTATACGTACAGCTTCTGTATTACACACTGAACTGCAACAGCTGTAGCAGCACTTGCAGCACCCATGGCCCCAAAGCCTATAACTTGAAATGTCTTTGCTATTTTCATCCAATTTAGATTTAAATGATCACAAAGTTTTCTTTTATCTCCACAATCCTGTGATTCAACTCACAAGAGACTTCATCTTTAAAGCTTAGGTATAAATTCAGCCAAGGCAACTTAAGCCTCTAAAATCTCTGTGTCCAGAACACCAAAAACCCTGCTAGAATACAGTGAGAGTATTTGTATGTTGGTCAGGCAATGGCAAGTCAAGTATAATAAAGTGCCTTTCCTTAAAAAAAATGTCTATCAGTTTAATTTCTCTTATGTTCTCAGGGCTGCTCCATATTACGTGTTCCATATAAGCGTGTTATGTAGGGTGATTAGAGAAAGGGAAGTAAGCAAAGAACCCTGAACTCTGTTTCTGAGGGCAGTTTGTTTTCCGCCTTACTGGACCATGGACTCCAAGTCCAGTGATAATGAGGGGCAACTGGACCTGTAATGAATTGGAGGGTGGCAATAGCATAATTTATTCTATTCTAGGATTCTAGTAGTCTTATTTTTGCAAACCAGCACATTTCCTCTTCTTCTTTTTTTTAATATATATTTTTTATTGATTTCAGAGAGGAAGGGAGAAAGAGATAGAAATAGAAACATCAGTGATGAGAGAGAATCATTGATTGGCTGCCTCCTGCACGCCCCCGAGCCTGCACCCCGGGCATGTGCCCTGATCAGGAATCAAACCGAGATCTTCTGGTTCATTGGTCAACACTCAACCACTGTTTAACTATCTGTCTCAGTTTCCCTATTCCACTTGTCCTGGCTTACTGGCCTGTCTCAGAGAGTTACCGAAACTCACCATATTTGTTACTATTGATTCTATATGGTTATAAGGCCAAGAAGCTGTTTCTTAGATGATAAACAGAAGGAAGACTTTGGAGGTCATGATTCTCTCTTTCAACATTTCTCTCTAGTTTTGCTGACTGATCTATGCAGTCCAGATGTCACGACACAATTAGTTCCTAAATTCCAATTCTTAGATCACTTTTGAATGACTTCTATGTTATTATGAAGAGTTCGTTAGTATAATAAAGGTATTAACTTTCTATGAATAGGTTATTCTTGAGTTTTGCATTTTTATTCATATTCATACCCACAACAAAATGAAGTTCATATTGTCACCTTGCATCACAGCTAGATTTGAAACACCAGATGTTATTTCAGGAGAATAGATAAGATAACTTGTATCTAGTAAATTCTTAAATGATACTTTAGAGCAGGCGTCCTCAAACTACGGCCCACGGGCCACATGCGGGTGTTTTTGCCGTTTTGTTTTTTTACTTCAAAATAAGATATGTGCAGTGTGCATAGGAATTTGTTCATAGTTTTTTTAAAACTATAGTCCGGCCCTCCAATGGTCTGAGGGACAGTGAACTGGCCCCCTGTTTAAAAAGTTTGAGGACCCCTGCTTTAGAGGTAGAGGTGGAGCCGAGTGTTCAGGCAAATGAGAAGCTGGAAGATGGTGAGAGCTGTAAAGAAGGTTGTCAACAAACAGAAGAAAGAGACAGTGGACCTCAATCCTGTAGGATGCTAAGTAGTGGCAGTGGCAATTTTTGAATTGAAGAATCTTAAAGCCTGGAGTGAAAGGCCCTATGCATAGTTCAGAGGTAGCTCTTCCCAAAGATTCTGGAAAGGATAGAATGTGGGGAGCAGAGACATTGCACACAGAGCCTGGAACTGCACTGAAGTCTCAGATGCCCCAGGTGTGCCTCTGCTAAAATGACCTAGCTCACAGCCTCCTTGCATGCTTAGCCTAAAATCTAAGTGTTATACCTCTTCCTCTAGAACAGCCCTAAGGGTGTTGGTATGAGGGTTGGTCACATAGACTTTATCTCACAAAATTCAGTGCTTAAAATGCATGGTTACTGTGAGGAAAGGAATGTTAGGAGGGTATAGAAAGAAACAGATGAGAGAAAACAGAAGGAGACAACTGCCAGGAACGGAAATAAAAGCTTCTCTTAGAAGGTAACAACAGGCAAGTAGAACTGAACACTTGGGAGCATCTCAGAGATGATTCGGTCTGAGATGGGATGACTGGAGCTCACATTTGGGAACAGGCATGAGAAGAGGTGGCGGGGGTGGGGTGGGGGGTGGTGTCTTCAGATGTTTCAAATGAGACAGGAGGAGGTGAAGGAGGGCAAGTAGGGCAGATGTTTCAAATGAGACAGGAGGAGGTGAAGGAGGGCAAGTGTGGATTGGTAAGGGAAGCAGGCTATTAGAGAAGAGGTGATGCTTAGTCTTTCAGTATCATAGTGTCTTATAGCTTCACTTTTTTTTCTTTCTTTTTTTTATTAAGGTATTATATGTGTACATATCTTACCATTGCCCCCCCCACCCCACTCCCATACATGCCCTCACCTCCCAGAGTTTTGTGTCCATTGGTTATGCTTATATGCATGCATACAAGTCCTTCGGTTGATCTCTTATCTCCCCCACCTCTCCCTAACCTTCCTGCTGTAATTTGACAGTCTGTTTGATGCTTTACTGTTTCTGTATCTATCTTTTTGTTCAACAGTTTATAATTACATATATATATATATATATATATATATATATATATATATATATATTTATATATAAGCCAAAGTGACCATTATGACTGGTTGACCGAACGACCAGTTGACCAGTCACTATGATGCGCACTGACCACCAGGGGGCAGACGCTCAATACAGGAGCTGCCCCCTGGTGGTCAGTGCACTCCCACAGCCAACCTCCCGTGGCCGGCCAACCTCCCACGGTCCCTCCCCCCAACCTCCTGCGGGGAGGGACGACTGGGAGAGATGGCTGTGATCGGCCCCGATGCTGGCCAGGCCAAGGGACCCCACCCGTGCATGAATTCATGCACTGGGCCTCTAGTCCTATATAATAAAACCCTAATATGCAAATCAACTGAACGGTGGAATGACCGGTCACTATGATGCACACTGACCACCAGGGGGCAGATGCTCAATACACGAGCTGCCCCCTAGTGGTCAGTGCGCTCCCACAGGGAAGCACCACTCATCCAGAAGCCGGGCTCATGGCTGGTGAGTGCAGGACATCTCCCTAGGGGTTCCGGACTGCAAAAGGGCACAGTCCAGGCCAAGGATCCCCTCCCCCGCAATGCACAAATGTTGTACACCAGGCCTCTAGTATATATATAAAAGGCTAAGCAACACAGTTCTACCAGCTGGTAGGTATGATGCGCACTGGCCACCAGGGGCAGATGCTCAATGCAGGAGCTGCTGAGCTGCAGTGACTTGCAGCTGCAGTTTGTGGGTGACACATTCTGGAACCAGAGAGGAGGGAGCCCGATTCCAGGGTGTGTTACTTGAGAACCACCCTCTTGCAATCCAGGACCCCTTGGGGGATGTCAGAGAGCCAGTTTTGGCCCGATCCCTGCAGGCCAGGCCGAGGGACCCCGCTCACTCTGCAGATGCCCTTCGAGCTGAGGAGCCACCCTAGGTGTGGTCGGCTGGGGAGGGACTGTGTGAGGTTGGCTCCAGGGCATGTCCTACCTGTCTCGCCCAGTCTTGCCTCACTGGCAACCTTCTAATTAATTTCCTTTCAACATGCACGAATCCGTGCACTGGGGCACTAGTTGGTAAATATACCACTTTAAACACCAGAATAAGTTCTGATTTTAGGATTAGGGAAAGTTGGGTATGAGAACTGTGGGGTGTGGTGTTCTCCTCAGAGGGAATGATACAAGGATCACACTCTCCCTGGTGAGCTTTCTATATGAGTGGTTTTAAGAAGGTTTGTGCATTGTGTGTTCAAAATCGCAGAAAACCTTGGAATAGAGGATCAATGCCTCTCTTTTCCTTCTGGCACTGGATGACTCTAGAAAGAGGGTGACCATTCTGCCTCAGTCAGAAAAGTTTGGCCCAGGGCTATGGCACCTGACATTCCTGTACTCCATGTCTATGATATTCTGCCTGTTATCTGACTGTCATCTGACTGCAAACCCTCTCCCCTACACCAAACATGTGCAGAGTCCTAACCACACAAGTGAGAAGTCTGTATAAATCTAAATCACTTTTTAGCATGAGCCATTTGAGATAATAGATCCCATTTTATAATATTAAGGAAAATAACCTAAGGAAATTAAAATAGATACTGTCCATTAGATAGGAATGTATCTCAGAAAAGAGATCCTCCCCTTCCCCCTTAAAAAAATGTAGCGAGGGCAATTCCACATAATCGTTTTAAGCTTTTAAATCACAGGTTTAGCAGTAGGAATGCCTTTGTTGATAAATACAGAGGAAGAAACAGCCATTGGGATAATTTATCTTACATTTGTTCAAAGCACTGAATAAATTAGAGCAAATTTTGTAGCGTTTGGAATTTTACTGTGACATGGCAAGTACTCAAAGAAAATCAAAGGGTTGTTGAATCTGAATAATATGTTTTTTTTGCAGTGATTCACCGACCCCCTTCTAAATCTGTAATTAAAAAGGAGAGGAAAAGTAACCAAATATGAAAGCAATTTCACATTCTTCACCTCCAAGTTCTGGATGAAGGCATTTGAAAGATCAGGGCAGTTTACTATCATTGGTGACTTAGACACGTTTACAAAAACAAAATGTAATCCAAGTGCCTTCTAGAGTGCTGTTATTAATCTAAGTGTTATTATTGTTTTCTTTTCTTTTTTTTTTTTTTAACAAACATATAGGTAATCACTATCACCAATTTTGCTGTCTTCAAAAGAATATCTGTGGATGCTTTTTTTTTATTGTTTCAATCTCTGAATTTTATATCATAAGCCAACTTTGTTTAAATATGTTAACTTTTTATTTTTTAAATATATTTTTATTGATTTTTTATAAAGAGGAAGGGAGAGGGATAGAGAGTCAGAAACATCGAAGAGAGAGATACACCAATCAGCTGCCTCCTGCACACCTCCCACTGGGGATGTGCCCGCAACCAAGGTACATGCCCTTGCCCGGAATCGAACACGGGACCCTTCAGTCTGCAGGCCAACGCTCCATCCACTGAGCCAAACCGGTCAGGGCTATGTTAACTTTTTAAATGCACTTTGTGTTTTGGATTAATTTAATATGTATAGAAAATTTGCAAAGAGAGCATAGCAAGTTCCATATATGCTTCACTCATCTTTGCCTAATGTTAACATATGTAGTGGGGAATATGGGTGAAGCATATATGGGTGATAGCACCTGTGCACTTACAGGCCATTTAGGCCCAACCACCTGAGCTTCACTTCCACCAGGTGTCATGTGAGCAGAAGTGGGACAATTAGTCATTATAATTGAACCTAAATGTAATTTTATAATCCTGAGTTATTCACATTGAGTTCAATAAAAATTGCATTATAAAACTGGGGAATTATTAAGAATTACTGAAAAAAGATAATACCAATAATTCTTCCATTTTTATTCAACTTGTCTTTAAATTAGGTCCATCCACCTTAAGATAAAATTGTTTCTTTGTTTAATTAAGAAAAAAGCATGCTCCCTGCAGAACACTTGAAAATGAAGAAAAGCCCAAAGGAAAAACAACAAAAGCTACTCCAAATTATATTCCATAATGTTAACATTTAGAAAATTTTTTATGATTTCAGAGAGGAAGAGAGAGGGATAGAGATGGAAACATCAATGATGAGAGAGAATCATTGATCAGCTGCCTCTTGCATGCCCCCTACTGAGGATCAAGCCCATAACCCGGGCATGTCCCCTGACCAGGAATTGAACTGTGATCTCCTGGTTCATGGGTCAACGTCCAACCACTGAGCAACACTGGCCAGCCATAGTGTTAATATTTTGATGCATAAAATTTCCACATTGTTTTATATCTAAGTTATGTGTATGTATATTTAACACCATTGGTACCAAATTTGTGGAATACTTAGAAATCTATTCTGAATGTTTTCCTAAGTAAATAATTATTTTAGCAAGGACCTACTTGATTCACCATTATTGTCACTGAATTTCCTACACATGTGAGTTTCTGCCCTGTGGACACCTCTGTACTCATCCAATAAACATACTGGTATATTGATTGTTTACTATTGTCCAGGCACTGTGTTAATGGCCCAATGAGAGGAGCGAGCACCAGCTAGGAATTTGCAAAACTCAATTTTTGTTCCAGCTCTGCTAATAGTTGGCTCATGTTTTTGGACAAATAAGAACCAAATAACACATAGAACATTCACTATGTGCTAGCTATTGCTTGAGGCTCTAAATACTCTCACGTTTCATCACAATACCTCAGTGAGGCAGATACTATTATAATGATACTCATTTTATAGAGAAAAAGATAGAGGCCATGGAGATGAAGGAACTTGGCTAAGGGCACATAACTAGTCGGTAGTGGAGCCAGGACTTAACTCTGGTAGCTGATTCAGTTTATGTTCTAAACTGCTCTATACTTTTGAAGTAACTGTGACACTTCAGCTCTCTGGGCCTCAGTTTCCTCATGGCAAAATGTGGAAGGGAAGGGTGAGGAGTAATACCTGAGTGTAGAGTACATTTTCTTTGCAGGGATGCCAATATTTAATTCAGGAGGAGAATATGATTGAATAATATCTTTGAGATTAATTATTATATTTCTTTTGGCACTTCTCTCCTGTCTCCATTGGAGCAGATGGTCAGGTCTGAGCTCAGCACCTCAGGGAAGGGAAGTGACAGTGTAGGAAGATCCTCTCCAGAGTTGTGTTCCAAAACCCGAGGTCCTCGGGGAACTGAGTATTTTGGGTATGGCTAAAATATTTAGAAGAAGCGGGAGGAAGAGAACAGGGCTTCCCCCACGATTAGAGCAAGATTTCTTGGGTTGGAGGGTAAGAAGGGGGAACCCAGTTGAGCCTCAAAGAGGGTCTCCAAGCCCTGGGGCCTGAATGCAGCGAGAGGAATGGCTGTGCGATGCCTATATTCCTGTGCACCAGGGGCCTTGAAGCTGCAGACAGTTTCTCATACTGGCGTCTCCAGACTGAAGCTTCTCACACCTGTCCTAACTGTGGGCCTCCGCATCCTCTCCGTTCTTTACATTGAGCAGTCTTCATGGCCCCTTCTGGGTCAGATAGCTCTCTCGCCTCTCCTTCTATGTCAGGCTAGAGGATATAAAGAGTGTTTTGTGCTTATATACCAGGCTAGGACACAGGCATCTGTGTGAAGCTGTTGGTGGCCCAGCTGCCTTGATGAACCACAAGGTCAAACTCTGTTTGAGGCCCTGATACCCCTCTAGTCTCACTCTGATACCAGGCACTGGCACTTTCAGGTTCTTGTGTTCTGATTCATCAGCTCTCCTTGGCAGAACAATAATAAGGCTCAGAGGAGCTTAAAGGCTTGCTACAAAGGACAAAAATTTTTTTTTATAAGAACACAAAGGTTTATACATCCTCATATGTATATTGGAAATTCTCTGTGTGCCACCCTCCCCCACCCCATGGACTCAGGACAATCAGTGATGGTCAGACGTCCTTAGCTCTCTCTCAATGAGGTAAAGTGGAATTGTTTTCATAGGAACAGCACTTTGGGCATTTCAAATGAGCTTTTGGACACAAAGAATTCAGGTTCTGAGAAATAGACAAATGTGATATTGAGAACTGTCAAATCAAGCTCCTACCACAGCCCTTTGAATCACCTCAGTCTCTTCTCTGAATTTTTGTCTGATCATGGTCTGCACTAGCTTGTCACACAAAAGAGAGCCACATATTATTCAGAGATTTGGTCATAAAATCAACACTTAAGGCAAAATTTCACAGTGAAAATTACCCCTCAACTTTCTTAAATTTTCAGTTGAAACATTCTTAAATTTTCTATATATAGTAGGTACCTTGTGTTCAGGCACAGTATTATATTTTTATAAGTTTCTTCAGCCCTGGCCAGTGTGGTTCCATTGGTTGGAGCATCGTACAGTGCACCAAAAGGTTATGGGTTCAATTCCAGGTCAGGGGTTATGCCGGGTTGTGGCTTTGGTCCTGATTGGGGAGGGTGCAGGACACAGCCTGTCAATGTTTCTCTTTCTCTCCTCCACTTCCTCTCTCTCTCCCTCTTCTCCCTTTTACCCTTCCTCTCTCTAAAATCAATAAATATATATAAAAAGTTTCTTTAAATTCTGGAATCACATGCAGTGTGGTGAGATGCTCACATTGTGGGAGGTACACTGAGGGAAGAACACTTTACATCCTTCAGGTTTAATCTCAATCAGAGGTGTGAATGGAATGCAGAGCAGATAGGTACATGTTATTTATTAAATTTACCTCTTTTGGTAGAGCAAGTATAGAATTAGATTATACATGGTTGAAGGTACTAAGAAACATCCAGGAACTTGATCTCAAGGAATATACAATTCCACTCCTGAGATAATGAAATAGTAACGTGAGCAGTACATGGTAATGTAGAGATCTCATAATGGTCTTACACCATCTCTTGGCTCTGTGTCATTCACTGTGGCTTCAATCTTAGGTTTAATATAGGTTTCAGATATTGGAAATATGTCTACCAATACTCCAGGTGTACAGCCTTCCATGTTATGCCCAATAAGACAGAGTTTGTCAGTAGTTCCAGAATAGCTCCTTGACTCTCATTGGCTCTGATGGGTTCACATGTCCATTCTAAACTCATCATTACCACAAAGAGTGGATGTTACTATATGGTTTCATATGGCAGAATGTAGTTCTTTGATGGGTTGCCCTTTACTTCTAGCACACCCCTGGAGAGAGGAGTTAACTCCACTATAAGCACTTGGACAGAATGGGGAAGAAGTTGGTTTCCCAGAGAAAAATGGGGGTCATGCCATTTGGAAAAAGGTAAATGGATATTGGGTAGAGAAATGACATCCTTAAAAAAGTTTACAATGTTGGCTATTTCTGGATAGAAGAACGATATTCTGTAGGGTGCATTATAAACCTTTAGACAATTGGTAAAAAGGAGGTAGGATGGGAGGGAGAAGTCAGCTGGATGGAATTAAATTATAGGGAGGAGGGAGAATTGCACATAGATGAAGCATAGAATTCAGAGGTGGGCAATGAGGAATGAACTAACTTTTGGGTCCCTGTTTGTGTTTTGGTGCAAAGTTATTTTGTATTTATCTATCAATCCTAGCCCTTTCCTTCTGGGGTGTTCCCAGAGGACCTGGAATTTTAAGGGAGCTCACCAGAAGAGCTGGTAGAGGAGTGTTTTTTACATGTAAGTATGATAAAAACCATTTCCAAAGATTATGCAGCAAAAGTGGTTGTATCTTGCTCATTTACTCTCTCTCTTTTTTCCTGATTAGGGTAACTCTTTGAAAATTGTGTAGAACAAGGGCAAAATTAGGTCTCCAAAACATCACTGGAGCTTTCTATGTTTTTTGCAACACAAAAAATGAGATTAATTGGAAAATGACATAATTGAAGATATGTTTCACCTGCTTTAAACAAAGGTCAACTTCAATATAGAGCATTTGTATCTTTTATTCTGAAAATAATTATGAGCTGATATATATTACAGAATTCAGTTGCTACTTAAAATCATTAATTACCCAATTGGATCCCTACACAGCTCCTTTAAACATTTGTAAAAGACAAAAACAAGAACATTTAATGCTTTATATATTATTCTGTAGAACAGTTAATTTCTTGTCAAAGTCCATATTATTATTACATTTAGAAATATACTAGTATGTGATTATTGTGTTGGAATTGGCAGCATCTTGGATAGAGGCCTTTTATAAAAAAATTAAGAATGGAAGCTCCTTTTCGATCAGAATGTTGGTTAGTCTTACATTTGTTGTAGAGATCTAATAGCTGCCATATGTTAGACCTATTAAATGAATGATGTAATTTAGGCTGCATGTGGTCCTGCCAACTGCTCCATGCTGCCTCCTCACTTTTAGCACGTATTACTCCAATGTGTCCATAGATCACCCAGCAGTAGCTACTTATACAACTGTGTTAGTCCTTGGGCCTTAACCCCATCCATCATCTACATAGGCTCTATCTCCTTCCCTCTAGAATTGAAACTAATGAAAAATAATGGTAAACCTTGGCAAAGGGTGTGCTTGCAGGGTAATCAACTCAATATTCTGGCTCATGGATAAAAAAGCAAGGGGAGGGTTTTTCTATCTTAATGTTTAAGACAAAAGCACAATGTGCAATGGAGAGAGTTCAGTCTTCTCTATGGCATGAAAGACAGAAAAAGGCTTTCTCTTTGTGAAACATTATATGGTGCATTTCTCTACCTTCGTGAGCAGGATGATGCAATGAGGATGATCAGAGCGAAAATAAAGTCACTTACATACTGTATGCTCTTCGATTGTGCCATTTCTGATGGCTTCTCTCAGGGAAGATAAAAAGTTCAATCTTGTTATTTCAGATATTTATGTTTTTATAACCCATATATTTTTCCATTTTACAATGAGTAAATAGCGGACCACAACTGCTTAATGACTTGTTTCAATTTGCCACTTATATATCAGTGTTTATTAGAAGGAAATTTATAGGTATTAAAGAAGTATATTGGGAAAAATCCATTATCAATGATTCTATAAATTTAATTGCAATCTATTTCTTACCAACCTAAATTGCACTCTTACAATTATCTTAAGGACTGTTTTTACTACCATTTTCTAGTAGTAAGCCAGTGAGACTTTTTTTCAGCATTATAAAGGAATCCTAGAATTTGCCACTGTGTAGCTTGAAAGGCTTACATCTTTGTATTATACCTTATGTATTCAAATGTTAGGATTACTTATTTTAACTCAATACACTAATATACTTCCAAGATGGCAGGTTTCTCTTTGCTATTTTCTATCTACATATGTCTCAGTGGTCTATGTTTTTTTGAAAACCTGGGATAGGAGAGGTAATTTTCTTTAATCAACACTTTTTGCATGGTCCAGCAGGAGCTAAAATTAATCCTTTCCTTTATAGGGAGTGCATAACAGTTGTACTCTTATGTAACCTGTTGGCTCCCACTTGTCATCTTAATGAACTTCCCCATTTCCTACTGTTTTACAATCTGTCCTTTTTGGCATCTTAAAACTTCCTGCACTCTCCTCCTTTGGTAAGCGCATTGTTTGTTAGGGCTGCCATAACAAAGTACCCCAGACTGAATGGCTTAAGCAACAGACATTTATTTTCTCACAGGTCTGGAGACTAAAAGTCCGAGATTAGGGTGTCTGCAGGACTGGTTCCTTCTGAGGGCCACGAGGAAAGGATCTGTTCTAGGCCTCTGTTGATGACTCTCTCTCTGTGTCTTCACATCATCTGTCCTCTGTACGTGTCAGTGTCCACATTTCCTCTCCCAATAAGAACATTAGTCATATGAATTAGGGCTCAGCTCAATGACCTCATTTTAACCAGTTACCTCTGTAAGAATCCTATCTCCAAATATAGTCACAAATATAGGTACTGGGGCTTAGGACTCAAACATATGAACTTTGGGGGACACACAATTCAGCCCATAACACTGGGAAAGAAGAGCACAAGAGATATTTAATGTTACTTGGCATTTGAGGGGTCTTGAGGTTCCATGGATCTCAAAAATATGGATCTTAATTATGAGGCAAGAAACGTATGGATGTGTTACATAGTGATTAGTCTTCTAGCTGTCAGAATGCTAACCTGGTAGGACTCATACCCCACGCACATGAGAAAAACGATGCAAACTGAGTTAGCAAGTGTGGGAAGTAGAGATCCTAAAACAGAAACAGGAAAGAGATCCTAGAGCCTTGCATACAAAATGGGAACAAAAATTAGATATTCTTTTTAATCACGTAGGGGTGTTTGCATTAAGGCTACAACACATACACATAGAGACTAACAAACCCATCCCTAAATTTCAGCATGATATTGTATTGAATGTGTGCTATTTCATGGGAGTCAGCAATGTAATTTCTTTATTGTTTTCGCATATTTAAATGTAGGAAGAGATCCCTAAATAATGATAAAAGGTTATATAATAATTCCAAAATAGTCAAACAGATCAGAACCTGCTTCTTTGACGTCGTTAGGAAAAACAGAACTATTGTACATAAAGAATCACATACTACTCGAGGGCAGATGAGATCAGAAGCTCTGTAAATAGCTTTTGACTTTTAATGCCATTATTTCCTCCTTTGGATCGGAAGTGGTGATTGAACTAGAGATCTCAATGTTTTTTCATCCTGTCCTAGGGAAAATGACTTAGAGGGAAGTAGTTGAATTACAGAGATGGAAGTTGGCTTGGGAGTCAATCTGGGGTTTTACCACATCAAATCTATGTCTGTATGCTCTGATCATTGGGTTTACACGCTAATTCTGGAGATACCCAGGGAGTAAGGCCCTGTACAGGGGGAGAAAGGCTGGAAGGGAGATATCTCAGCCTCTTCCTCCATGGCCTTCTAAATTGTAGCTCAGGGTTTAAGGTTGCCAGAACAGATCTGTTATGAGCTGAATCTGTTTCTAGTGGTCACATTCAGAAGAGGGTAAAAGGGGAAAATGGAAGCACAGAATAGCTTCACTCAGTGGGTTCTACCAAAGGTTCTCAAAAAGGCTGGCGTGTTACATATTCAAGTTCAAAATGCTCTTGAAAAAGCATACATTTCTGCATGCTGCCCATTTTGCTTCCATTAGTTCTGGATAAAGATTCCATTGCACTGGAGTGTTCTTAGCAGGGTCTCAGAATTCTCTATATTAATCTGCTTGCTGTTCTTTAGAAGTCCCATTTTTGGAGTTGCATTTAAAATAGGGCGAGTCTACTTAGAAACAATGGGGATTATTGTCGAGTGTTTTCTTTCTAAGCAGAAATTTCTGGAGCTGTTATAAAGGGCACTGCTCACTAATATGCTTAAGTCTGGAAATTGCTATTTCACTAATGGGTAAAAACTGGACAGCTTATCCCTTTTCTCAGAAAGTATTAGTGATTTCCTGTGGGAGGAAAGAAATAGGAGAAAACCCTTCCTACACTGTTCCCCAGTTTCCTATGTTATTTTTCTGGGCCTAAAAAGAGATGCCCTTCTCCTTTCCCGATTTATCACTTGCTCTCTTCTACTCACTCCCCACACACCCACAGTTCAATTCTCACTTGAACTGTTTTTATTATGAATTTCATTTATTTCTATAATCCTTCCAAATGACTCAAAAAAGTGGATGTATATGTATTCTTAGAGGTGTTATCTCACTTGTTTTTAAATTATAACACCAAATGGAATTTTAATCAACCTTCCTAGGTCAGTTAAATAATAAGTTTGGGTACAAACCAAGAGTTATAGATACCGTTATTTATTGAGTCTTCAATAATGGAACAAATATAAGGGTTGGAAATGATAATTTATCTTGTAGGTTAGGGAATAAAATAATCCAAAATAATGCTTAAGCCACTCAGTCTGGGGTACTTTGTTATGGCAGCCCTAACAAACAATGCGCTTACCAAAGGAGGAGAGTGCAGGAAGTTTTAAGATGCCAAAAAGGACAGATTGTAAAATTAGACCAGACGACCTTCTGGACGAGGGCTGAGGCAAGCTGCCACGGCTGTGAGGGTCGAGCCCCTTGCACGAATTTTGTGCATTGGGCCTCTAGTGTATTAATAATTTATTGGACTCAAGGTATATTTGTCATCTCTCTCCTGTCAGTTTTATCCATGGCATGAGTACATCAGTTCGGTGTGTACATCCTTCAAATTCTTAAGAGTCTTCGCTCAAGGAAGGGGCTAGGCTCATTGTATATGTGCATTCTCAGTTATTGGTAAAATGATGGATTTCCTGGACTCTTGTATTGACACTTTTGGGCCTTTTTTTCTTTTCTTTCTTTTTTTAAAAAGCAAGTTAGGCACATGCTAGAACAGTGGCTGCGTTAGGCTATATACTTTGAGAGGAGAAATGGTAGGATTTGGAAAGGATTTTAAATGAAAGCCTTTGGGAAAGTGTCTGCTTATGTTTTGGAGCAGATACTAAATGAATTAGCCAGAGAGTGGTTGGAAAATAGGCATTTATCCTTCTGGGTACTTATGTGAGGGTAGAGGGCTGAAAACAAAATATTTACAGGCATGTTGATTGAAACGAGTGAGAGGCAATTAGAGAGTGTTGCTAAGGAGAGACTGCTTTTGAGAAATAGTAACCATCCTCAAGATGATAGAAACATGAGGAAGAGACTGAGATCATACTTATTTCCTTTTGGTAGGGCCAATCGATTTCACTTTATATTTCAACCAATTAAGCCATTCAAAGAGAGGATTCCAAAGAGATACACATTTACATTTTCAAAAAGAAAAAGACAGTCAGTTTAGAAGCAAGTGCTTTTAATGCCGTCACTGGTCAGAAGATCAGGAATGTACCCCTAAATCAAGTAAATTACCAGTTAGTTTTGCTACCTGTGTAAATGGCTTAGCATGATAAAGAACCACTTTTTCAGAGGGATGAGTTAAAGGACATAAAGAATGACTCAGAGAGGCTTTTGAAAAGTAGGCAAAATTAGTGTAATCTATCAGAATCTACACTAATAAAAGATAAATATGCAAATTGACGGTACCTCCGCAACATCCACCAGCCAATCAGGAGTGAGTATGCAAATTAACCCAACAAAGATGGTGGGTTAATTTGCATACGCAGGCACGGAGCGGCCGGCGGGGTGGGACGCCTGCTATGAGGGGGAGGGTGAGGAGTGGAGGGAGCTACAGGAGCGGCACTCTGGCCGGAGTGGAGAAGACTGAAGGCTCTGGCCAGAGCGAACACTGAAGGCTCCGGCCAGAGCAAAGATGGAAGGTGGCGGCCAGAGAGAAGGCCTGGGTCCTGGGTCCCAGAGGAAAACCGGTGCTGGCAGCCAGGTGAAGGAAGGCCTATTGCACAAATCTTCATGCAACGGGCCTCTAGTCTATAATAATAAAAGTGTAATATGCTAATTAGACCAGATGACCTTCTGGACGAGGGCCGAGGCCAGCTGCCATGGCTGTGAGGGTCGAGCCCCTTGCACGAATTTTGTGCATTGGGCCTCTAGTTTATTAATAATTTATTGGACTCAAGGTATATTTGTCATCTCTTGCCTTCAAATAAGTTAAAGACCCACAGTGCTGCTTGGATTGTGAGAAGAATTTTTTGAAGTCTAACATCTCAAACTAATCTTAATCCTATATAATAAAGAGGTAATATGCAAATTGACCCTCACACCCTCACAAGATGGGTGCCTACTACCAGGGGGGTTAGTGAGGGATGACCAAACGACTGAATAAGCAGGCTGCATGGGTGGCAGGGGAGTTAGTGAGGGATGACAAAACGACTGAACAAGGAGGCTGCATGGGGTGACCAGGTCGGCAGGGGGGTTAGTGAGGGATGACCAAATGACTGAACAGCAGGCTGCTTGAGCTGACCAGGCCAATGCGGGGGGACAGTTGGGGGTGACCAGGCCAGCAGAGGGGGGCAGTTGGAGGTGACCAGGCCAGCAGGGGGGGCAGTAAGGGGTGACCAGGCTGGTGGGGGGGGGTCAGTTAGGAGCGACCAGGTTGGCAGGGAGGGGACAGTTGGGGGCAACCTGGCTGGCAGAGGGGGGCAGTTAAGGGTGATCAGGCAGGCACACAGAGGCAGTGAGAGGCAATCAGGCCAGCGGGGTGGGGGGCAGTTAGGGGTGATCAGGTAGGCACGCAGAGGCAGTGAGGGGCAATCAGGCCAGTTGCGGGGGGTCAGTTAGGGGTGACCAGGCAGGCAGGCAGGTGAGCGACTAGGAGCCAGCAGTCCAGGATTGTGAGAGGGATGTCCGACTGCCGGCAGTCAGACATCCCCCAAGGGCCCCGGATTGGAGAGGGTACAGGCTGGGCTTAGGGAACCCCTCCTCCCCATATGCAAATTTCATGCACTGGGCCTCCAGTAATCCAATAAAAAGATGTTTTAGGCAAATAAAAAGGGCAGGGAAGAATGGGACTGGGAAGAGGGCTGTATACCTCGAGGACTAAAGGAGTGAGTGCAGGTTCCTGCGAGGCAACCTGGCAGACAAGGAGGGAGCCTTAGGGTGGAATGGGAGGTGCTATTCCCCACTGAGGGGCCGGGAGAAGGTTAAGGTCTCAGGCTCGGAATCATAAATCTCTATGGTGCAAGGTCAGTAAATGAAATCTGGGTAAAACTGTCTATTTCAAGGATAGGTGTGAGGGGCCCTGCAGAATAAGAACAAACTGCACATAAACTTCACTGATTTTTGGCAAAAAGGCATGACCATGGAGCCAAAACCTGACAATGAAATAAAGAAGCCAACCTACCAGATCTAATGGCTGTGCAATCTATGTCTGTATTCAGCAGGACTATGAATCAAGCGATGGGTCTGGGATCCAGTCTCCCCATAACTGGATGCAGCCACATCCCACGTTTAACTAAGAAAAAAGCCCAGAAAGGGGGCATGGGAATTTCAGCTGTCATTACCTTCATGCTTCTCTGGAATCTGGGGGCATGGCCACGTTTTTAGCATTCTTGAAACTGAAATGTTGTCAGGATTATATTTGTTAAGCTTTTTTCAGTTTTTACCTGTAGTGATATATTATTGAAAAGGGAAAAGTGCCATTTGTGAGTGCCAAAGTTTCATTTGTTTCAGAAACAGGCAGTGTGAGAGCAACAGGGCGGGAGAGAGTGTCTGTATTGGCCTTTAGGGAGACTCAGGGGACAGAAGTGTCTACAGCAGTGATGCTCGCTGTGGGGGTAAGGTATTTGCCTTGGAAGAACATTTGGCAATATCTGGAGATATTTTTTATTGTTAGGACTGTAGGAGAGCATGATACTGACATCTAGTGGGGCCAGGGATGCCACCAATCATTCCATAATGCAGGGGAACCCCTATCCCAACCCCCACCTCCACTCCACCAAAAATTACTGGGTTCCTTGTGACGATAGTGCAGAAGTTAAGAATCCCTGATTTATAGGCAAATAGATGGTTCAGTTGAAAACAGGAAGGGGAATGGGTCTTACCACCAGGCTTTGTGCAGGAAAGGGTGAAATCCTGTGGGTGGGAAACTGCTAGAAACAAATAGTGTCTCCAGGATGGGAGTGGGGTGGGGTGGAATGGAGTGGGGAGTATTTGGAGAACCATCCTTCATTCCGGAACAAATCTGTCTAGAAGAGGAGCCAACATCTGTTACTTTAGAGGTGGAGTTAATTTTCTCTCTGTTCTTTTTCTGGAGGGATCTTTGGTCAAAACACTTCTTGCCCACATATGCTCATTTTCACCATCTTCAGAGCTAGAGGAGGAGATAGATCTACTTTCTCTTTTGAGTCTTCTCTTCCTTAAGAAAAATCTTCACTTGACATTGCTCCTTCCTTGAACTATCATTTGATTCTCTACTTCCTCTAATGGCCACTGAGTGACTTACGTTTCGTGCTTAATCTTCTCACACACAAGTCTATCCCCCCTACTATTCGACTGAGCCTACACAGTGAATGTTCATCAGTGCTTCCACGTTGCTCTACCTAGCATCATTTAATAGTCCTTATTCCACTCATTTCTCTCTGGCTGTTGACACTGTTGCCTACACATTTTTTTTTCCTCCTTGAAATTCTTTCTTTCCTTTAATTATCTACACTGTTTGTTCTGGCTTCTATTTTTCATCCCCAAATCCTTCTTTTGCCCCTTTCCTAGCTCAGTGCCTACTCCTGGTCTTCATAGCGATGTCCTCTGTCCTTCTTTCTTTAATATATATTGCTGATGATATCACCTCTTCACACTCCACCACCAACTCACTATGGATAATTCTTTAATCTTAAGTCACCAGTCCTATTTTCTCTCCTAAGCTACAGACTATTGGTGCCAGCCGACTGTACAATTCCACTTCACTTCCATGCCCTGATCTCCAAATATTTGAGTACAAAGCTGATTATATATACATTTATTCAACCAGAAGGTTGCATTATGCCTTTAAGATGCCCAGGGCAAAACTCCTCTGCCCTATCTCTGATTGGTGCCTAGCTCTCCTTGTATCTCCTGAATCCACTTTGCCTCAAGGCTTTGGATTTCTCCTCCAGTAGGAAGATTTATTTTTCCCAGTAAGTGAACAACCATTACTCATCATGCTACTCATTCACCAAGGTTCCAGTTTACCCTATATCTGCTTATTTTCACCTATGCAAGTATACTGGAGATGAATTTCCACTTTAGTTAGCTTGGGTTTCCCAGTCTCCCATTAATGTTTATTCTTTTCCCTTCCACTTAAATCTTGCTATGCTACTTCTCTTACATAATATCAATAATTAGGCAAGAGTCTCTACTTCCTTGGTCAAAGAGTAGAAACTATGAGAATTTCTGGCTCTGAGGTAGAGAAAAGCCACTGGGAAAAAAATGGGTGGGGCTGGGAACAGGGTGGAGGGAGCAATGGGGAAAAATGGGGGACATCTGTAATACTCCCAACAATAAAGATACATTTAAAAAAATTATCTACCTAATAAAAGAGTAACATGCTAATTGAACATACCTCTGTGATGCCCACCAGCCAATCAGGAGTGAGTATGCAAATTAACCCAACAAAGATGGTGGGTTAATTTGCATATGCAGGCACCTAGCGGCCTGGGGTGGGATGGGACACTTGCGTCGTTGCCATGGTGATGACACAGGCATTCTGCACCACTCCAGCCGCTTGGGGCCTCTGGGCGGCATGGTAAGGCGGAAAGGCAGCTCTGGGCTGGAGTGGAAAGGCAGCTCCGGGCCAGAGCGAAGGTGGTGCCAGCAGCCAGGGGAAGGAAGACCCATTTTTGCATGAATCTTCATGCATCAGGCCTCTAGTACTGTATAATAGCGAAGTAATATGCAAATTAAACCTCACACCCTCACAAGATGGCTGCCTACAATTAGGCCGGCAGGGGGGTTAGGGGGTTAGTGAGGGATGACCAAACGATTGAACAAGCAGTCTACATGGGGCGACCTGGCTGGCAGGGGGATTAGTGAGGGACGACCAAACAACTGAACAGCAGGCTTGGGCCGACCAGGCCGGTGGCGGGAGGGAAGTTGGGGGTGACCAGGCCAGCAAAGGGGGGAGTTAGGGGCAACCAGGCCAGCACAGGGGGGAGTTAGGGGCAACCAGGCTGGCAGAGGGGGGCAGTTGGAGGTGACCAGGCCAGCAGGGGGGGGGCACAGCAGGAGGGGGCAGTAAAGGTTGGCCAGGCTGGTGGGGGAGGGGGTAGTTAGGAGCCACCAGGCCAGCAGGGAGGGGACAGTTGGGGGCGACCTGACCGGCAGCCGGGGGCAGTTAGGGGCGATCAGGCCAGCACTCAGAGGGAGTGAGGGGAGATCAGGTCAGCAGGGGGGGGGGGGCAGTTAGGGGCGACCAGGCAGGCAGGCAGGTGAGCGATTAGGAGCCAGTGGTCCAGGATTGTGAGAGGGATGTCCAACTGCCGGTTTAGGCCCGATCCCTGGGATCAGACATCCCCCAAGGGCCCTGGATTGGAGAGGGTGCAGGCTGGGCTGAAGGGACACCCCCCATGCACTAATTTCATGCACCGGGCCTCTAGTGAAAAATAAAAGTGCAGATGCTGGCCACTGCCACACTATAAGCTTGGCCCTGGCATTTGTAATGCCTCTTCTATTTAAATCAGAAATCCTGCTTCATATGGCAATTACCACCCTACAGAGAAGGAACAGTGGGGTTTTGAGAGCTTGTCAATAAGAGTGAAAGGAAAGGATATGAGATGGATAGAAGTAGAAGGAAATGAAACTCACTTCCAGGGTTTCCTTGTTCTAGCTCTCATGCAGATAATTTAATAAGTCTGATGTGCTTTACTTTAAATGTAGTTTTGAAAATTTGCATGAAATGCATTTCTGAAAATAAACTGCTATTTCAAACTTACTGCTTAAAATTTGCTCCAGTAAATTCCATTAGGTTGCAAACAGTGCTTAAAAAATAATATGGTTAGTTTGCATTTATTCCAAATTTGATTGCATAATCACAGGCCCAGGAAAATAATTTCTATTCTGCCACTGGGGCGATATTAAAATTGCTTGCCTAAAGCTGGACCAAAGAGAATGAAAGAATCTGATCTTTCTTCTGCTTGCTTTCCTCAGATTTGAAAGCCAGGATGAGCAAATTAAGCCAAAATAGTACTCTGTATCCCAAATCAGGCACAATACACCAAATCCTTAACAGGTTTTTAACTTTTTGTCTTGTTACATTTAATGCCATCCAGCTTCTTTTCTACTCAGGAAAACAAAATTACTGGAGATTATTTTCTGGGTTATTTTTGCTTGTTTGTTTTATATTCCTAAAGGTAAGTAAGGGAAATTAGTGAGGGTAATGAGAAAGGTGTGGCATTGTATTTAGGCTACCTTAGGTAGGCATTTACCTCAATATTTGATTAATTTATAAAGGGGATATGAACAAGGTCAGAGATTTATATAATTTAGAAACACATATAATTTGTTTTTTGCTAGCATTTGAACTGTATTTCCTGAGGTATTACT
Source organism: Cnephaeus nilssonii (assembly GCF_951640355.1). Classification (NCBI taxonomy): domain Eukaryota; kingdom Metazoa; phylum Chordata; class Mammalia; order Chiroptera; family Vespertilionidae; genus Cnephaeus; species Cnephaeus nilssonii. The sequence goes on from NC_137073.1 coordinate 50,047,398, forward strand.
TATGGGAGAAAAATCAAGCTAGAATTTATTAGTCATCAACAGCATTGGGGTATTCCTTAGAGTTGGCAGGAAAGTTCACTAAAGATATCTAAAATACCCATAGTAATTCAGTTTCATCAAAATTGTTGCTTTAAGAACTTCAGACTCAATCCTGTTGTTTTTGTAGGTTGATATTTGGCAGAAAAAAACCCACCACATTTCACCCAACAAAGAAAAAAGTAGAGGTTTTTTTTTTAATTTGATTTGTTTGTTTTCTATTTCTGTGGCACACCACTGTCGGAGATAACATCTTATTCATCTCAAAAAGTGCTACTTATAAAGCAGGTGAAATTCTATTACTACCAATTTACAGAAGCTGGGCCCAAGGAGCAAGGGAAAGGAAATTCCATGTTGCATTCTAGATCATCAGGGTTTGTTTATTCCTATATGTTAAAATTAATATGATACTATATTGTCACTATCCTGCCCAATTTGATCTACTCACAGCAGTTTCTTACCAGGAGGGCTCGTCCTTGGAAGACAGCTCCAGCTGATCACTTCTGAAAGTTCAAAAGATCTCTCTTCAAAGTTTACCAGATACTTCTTTCTCTCCACTTGTTTTAGATTTAGAAACTTTGCCAGTTTCAGCCTCCATTCTCAAATTGGGCTGCAGTGCTTTCCAATTAATGTTTATTGGCTTTTTGGAGGACTTTCCTATACTCAGATTCCCCATCTACTCTGTTACTACCTCCTACTCCTCCCCACCCAGATGCTGGTAACATGCGTGTCTCTTGTGGATGTTGGTGACTCGTCCTCACATGCTTTCCTTTTGGGATTTATGGGAACATCTTGTCATCTACTTTTGCTGTAAGTATTGTCAGTCGTTTGGGTTTTGCTATTTAGCTGCCCACTCACCCTTCCTTTCTCTCTCCCTGTTCCCCTCCCTCCCCCCTCTTTCATTTTTTTTGGGGGTGTTTGGAAGATTCAAAACTATGCCACTGCTGACAGCCTTATTTTTCAGAATTCATAAAATATGTGTGATATTTACCATCCACATTGCAGGCTGTAGCAGTATCATTGCTTACCTGAAAATGAGAAGACACTAATGTTAGTCAAGTGGTTTTTTGTTTGTTGGTTTGTTGTTGTTTTTTTAGCAAAGGAACAATCTTAACCTAGCTACCTTGTTTTATAGATGAGAAAACCAAAGGCTATGTTGATTAGTTTAATCGTCAATTCTTTTATTTCAGAGATCTGATAATAAAGGTAAATATACTAGGCATTCAATGTAGCAGAGTACTTGAAGTATTTTGGGATCTCCATATATTTTTATTGAGTTTAATGAAATCAAATGGACATTTTCCATGCTCCTTGAAATCATAAAGTTTGTATTAAAAATGTGAAGTTGTGTTTTGCTTGAACATAATTTAACATATTTACTAAACATACAATGAGATAGTTTTTTATTGTTCTTTAGTTTCTTTTGAGCTGAGTTTGGAAATAAGGGCTTTTAAAGACAAAGAGGGGCACACAATGCAACATCATAGAACTGTACGCTTGAAACCCATATAACTTATTAACTCACGTTACCCCAATAAATTTAATTAAAAAATAAAATAAAATAAATCTGTGGTGAAAAAATATTGGAACTATCCTGTTGTGCTAAGAAAGCAATAAAATTTAATGTAATTGTAAAAAAAATGGGAGAAAGACAAAAACAAGACAAAAATAAATATAAAAGCCAGCAAATTCTTATTTTGGGGGTTAATTTCTTTATCTAGAGAAACTTTTCACTTAAAGTTGTTCAAAACATGGCCTACTTCGTTTGTTTTAACAGAATAAGCTACTCAAAAGAATGGGGTAAGAATTTTCTCTTTATTGGTATTGAAAGAAAAATGTGTTTTTAAAAGGTAAAGGCTAACCTGCTATCTATCCATCTTCTTTCCTTCCTTCCTTCCTTCCTTCCTTCCTTCCTTCCTTCCTTCCTTCCTTCCTTCCTTCCTTCCTTCCTTCCTTCCTTTTTGGAGATATATCTCTTGCTGGTTAAATTTATACAATAAATTAATTTATCCTTATTAGCAACAGATTATCTGAGTCAGGATTTTAGGCTGGATATATAAATAATTTTCATGATTTATTTGTTCTTCCATTCTTCAATGATTCTTAATTCCCAGTTAGATCATTCTCATATTCTATTACTTGTCTTTTTATTAAGCCAAGAAGGATAATTTGCGCTGATGACATATTTATTAATTGGCACTGAAAGAATCCATGTGCTCCAAGGACCAAAATCTTCAAGGAAAATTATGAAAACTGTGAAATAATTGAAAGAGCATCATAGATTAAGGAGAAAAAGAATATGCAGTACAGAAGAATAAGAGATGAGAAATAAAAAGAAGGAAAAACACGAGAGGTGAAATTGTGAGGTCATTTCAGAGCAGATTCTAACTGTTGGACAATATCTGAATGCCACTGATGTACTTTCTATTCTCTTCCACACTAAAGCAACACACACACACACACACCCTCTGGAATGATCTCCTTTCAACTTCAAATCCACATTTAGGTATAGTTTTGGTATGTATTTCTGTAGGAGAAGCTTCAGTGGGGAAGAAGGAAGGGATCTTTGTCTATGTTACTGGGATTTAGGGACACTATTTAGAATCATATTTTGACACCGTCACCTTTGCTGTCATTAACTAGGTCATCTCATCTCAGAGACTTATGGCGATTTCAGTATTTGCATTTTGTATTTCCATGGACTTGTGGTTGTTTATTATATTCAAAACCTTCTAACAAATAATGAGACTGAAGCTTGAAAAATCTAATGTCTATGTAGTGATGTTGACTAGATCTTAGAGTGAGTCTATTGAATTATGCCATAGAAACAAAATTTGTAAAAAGACATACTTAAACTTTGAGATCACAAGTCTGTACCAGTAAGTGTGCCTTGCTTGAAGTTAAAGGACTAAGGTAAGGAATACAGCCAATTCAATGACTTATGTGACTGTAAGTCCTAAGTTAGGGCAGGCTTAAGGTTGGTTTGATTCACCAACTCAAAAAAGGCATCAAGTGTCCATTTTCCTATTCTGTCTTTTTGTTTTCATCTTTCTTTCAAGGTTGAGAACTGAAAAGGCTGTTGAGACACCACACAATGTTTCAATATGACCTCCAACTACTCCCAGGATTGCATGCTTCCTCTTCTAAATCCAGGGAGAAAGGAAGAGAACTGGCTTTTCCCTAGCTTTCTCAGAAATGCACCCATCAATTATTGCTATTATTATTATTACTATGTTTAAAATATTTGGGATTTTTCTAACACCATTTTTCTCTGTTAATAGTTGACATTCCATTGTCAAAAAGTTTTTTTTTCCTTCCCTTCTCTCCCTCCTTTTCTTCTTTTATTTCAACATGAAATCCTATTCTTATTTTATTCAATGGATTATAATCTGGTGATTACATTACTTATTTTAACGCTCAAACTGTTCTAATTTTTTATTATATTTTTGAGCACTTCTTACTTACTTTCTGAAATAACAAGATGTTCTATGTTTATCTTGTATTTTTTCTACTCTAGTCTCTGAATCAAACATTTCTCCCAAGAACCCCGTTCCTTTGAGTGAAGAATAGTATTTAGAAATCAATTTACGGGTGCCAGATATGCTCATTGCTACTGATGTGTCATTGACTCTAGGCCCTCTTAGAGACTAAGCTAGGAAATACTTATACATATATACATCTTGAAATATGATTTCATCCTAATGAAAGGTTTCAGGGTAGATTTCTATATAATTGCAGTTGAAAATGAAAGACAATTTGTGATTTTATGATTCTAGTTGGTAAAATGTGTGTAAAGAGGTCATTGAAGCCCAGCCAGCATGGCTCAGTGTTTGAGCGTTGACCTATGAATCAGGAGGTCATGGTTCGATTCCTCGTCAGGGCACATGTCCAAGTTGTGGGCTTGATTCCCAAGTGTGGGGCATGAAGGAGGCAGCAATCAATGATTCTCTCTCATCATTGATGTTTCTATCTCTCTCTCCCTCTCCCTTCCTCTCTGAAGTTAATAAAAACATATCCTTTAATCAAGGATAGGGTTTGAATGCCTTGTATGATTTCTTTAATAACTCAAAAAGTAACCTGTTTGTTCCCTGGCTGGTTTGGCTCGGTGATTGGAGCATTGGCCCATGGACCAAAGGGTCTGGGTTCAATTCCTGGTCAAGGGCATGAACCTGGGTTGCAGGCCCCATCCTGGCCCAGGTCAGGATGTGTGCAGAAGGCAGCCAATCAATGTGTTTCTCACATTGATAGTTCTCTTTCCCTCTCCCCTCCCTCCCTCCCTCCCTCCCTCCCTCCCTCCCTCCCTCCCTCCCTCCCTCCCTCCCTCCCTCCCTCCCTCCCTTCTTCCTTCTCTGTCTCTCTAAAAATCAATAGAAAAAAATATCCTCAGGTAAGGATTAAAAAAGAAAAAAGAAAAAAAGAAATAACCTGTTTGCGACCTAAACCGATTACTAATGAACTAAAGAGTGGACCTGAGCCTTCAATGTGAATAAGAACAAAGCCTTGCATATATCTGTATATCTATTTTGTCATGTGCCTGTGAGATAGAAAGATTTGGAGGTATTATGCCGATTCTACAGATTGGAAATCAGAGGAGACCCTTAGGGTCTTAGCTACAGTCTTACTAGGACATGTCTTTTGGTTACTATTTAATTTGTGTTCTACATTCTCTACTGCTTTGTGATCAATGCAGTTTCAACTGCACCATTTTAAGCAATGAATACTTTTTACACTCTTTCTTTTGGTGACTGCGATTATCCTGCCAAGGAGTCTACCTTACTAGGCTTTCAGAGGCTAATTAGTATTCAAAGTTGTAAAAAAAATATCCAATCCTAAAACCTAGGGGCTTTGTGTCTTTCTCATATGTACCTAGTATAATTCTTTTATTTTTTTTTAATTTCTTTTTTTTATTATTTTTTTAAATGAATTTTTTTTATTGAGGTATTATATGTGTACATATCTTACCATTGCCCCCCCCACCCCACACCCATACATGCCCTCACCCCCCAGAGTTTTGCGTCCATTGTTTATGCTTATATGCATGCATACAAGTCCTTCGTTTGATTTCTTATCTCCCCCACCTCTCCCTAACTTTCCCCCTGTAATTTGAAAGTCTGTTTGTTGCTTTACTGTCTCTGTATCTATCTTTTTGTTCATCAGTTTATAATGTTCTTTATTATCCATAAACTAGAGGACCGGTGCACGAAATTCGTGCACGGGGGTGGGGGGGTGTCCCTCAGCCCAGCCTGTACCCTCTCCAATCTGGGACCCTCGAGGGATGTCCGACTGCCCATTTAGGCCCGATCCCACTGGGATCGGGCCTAAATGGGCAGTTGGTTATCCCTCTCACAATCCAGGACTGCTGGCTCCCAACTGCTTGCCTGCCTGCCTTCCTGATTGCCCCTAACCGCTTCTGCCTGCCAGCCTGATCACCCCCTAACCACTCCGCTGCCAACCTGATTGATGCCTAATTGCTCCCCTGCCAGCCTGTTTGCCCCTAACTTCCCTTCTCTGCTGGCCCGGTCACCCCTAACTGCCCTCCCCTGCAGGGTTGATCACCTCCAACTTCCCTTCCTTGCAGGCCGGGTGCCTCCCAACTGCCCTCCCCTGCTGGCCATCTTTTGGTGGCCATCTTGTGTCCACATGGGGGCAGGATCTTTGACCACATGGGGGCAGACATATTGTGTGTTGGAGTGATGATCAATCTGTATATTACTCTTTTATTAGATAGGATAGAGGCCTGGTGCAGGAGTGGGGGCCAGCTGGTTTGCCCTGAAGGGTGTCCCAGATAAGGGTGGGGGTTCCCTTGGGGCATGGGGCAGCCTGAGCAAGGGGCCTGTGGTGGTTTGCAGGCCAGCCACGCCCCCTGGCAACCCAAGCAGAGGCACTGGTATCTGGAATTTATTTACCTTCTACAATTGAAACTTTGTAGCCTGGAGCAGAGCCAAGCCTCCTGCATGCTCCACCGGCAACCATTTCTGTTTGAGTTAATTCACCTTCTTATAATTGAAACTTTGTAGCCTTAAGCAGAGGCCTGAGCCCGGCCAGGGTGTGTAGAAAGCTTTGCTTTCTCCGTTACCATGGGCAACCCTGGCCTGGTCTCTCCAGCTCCGTGGCTGCCGCCATTCTGTTTGAATTTGTTTACCTTCTATAATTGAAACTTTGTAGCTTGAGTGGAGGCTTAGGCCTGTCAAGGGCAGGCGGAAAGCTTGTCTCCCTCTGTTGCCTGGGAAACCTTGCTCTCGGTGGCTGAAGCCATCTTGGTTCGGTTTATTTGCATACTCGCCCTGATTGGCTGGTGGGCATGGCTTGGGTGTAGCGGAGGTATGATCAATTTGCATATTTGTCTATTATTAGGTAGGATGAGTGAGATCATGTGGTATTTTTCTTTCATTGACTGGCTTATTTCACTTAGCATAATGTTCTCCAATTCCATCCAGGTTGCTGCAAATGATGAGAATTCCTTTTTTTTATGGCAGCATAGTATTCCATTGTGTAGATGTACCACAGTTTTCTGATCCAGTCATCTGCTGACGGGCACCTAGGCTGTTTCCAAATCTTAGCTATTGTAAATTGTGCTGCTATGAACATAGGGGTGCATATATCCTTTCTGATTGGTGTTTCCAGTTTCTTCGGATATATTCCCAGGAGTGGGATTACTGGGTCAAATGGGAGTTCCATTTTCAGTTTTTTGAGGAAACTCCATACTGTTCTCCACAGTGGCTGCACCAGTCTGCATTCCTACCAGCAGTGCACAAGGGTTCCTTTTTCTCCGCATCCTCGCCAACACTTGTTGTTTGTTGATTTGTTGATGATAGCCATTCTGACAGGTGTGAGATGGTACCTCATTGTTGTTTTTAATTTCTTTATTGATTAAGGTATCACATATTTGTCCTCATGCCCCCATTCCCATCCCACACCCCTCCCCCCTAGTATAATTCTTATCAAGCCTAGGGTTATCGGCATGGAGTTAGAAATGTTCTTTATTTTCTTTCCAGGGACAGTCCATGGTTATCCATCAGTCTAACCTATAATTGTGTGTTGCAATTTTCCCCTCTAAGAAGTGGTTGGTATCAAGTCAAGAGAAATGCTCTGTGACGTTGGAATTTGTGAGATTGGGCTAGTGGTTCTGTGGAAGCCAGAGATGGCATATACTGTATATGTATTAATTCATCACAGATACATAGGCTTCCTTTTTGAGGGAACTTAAAATATGTTAAATCCACATGTACTCTTCTTTCAGTGAAGGAGCAATTCAAGGTAAAGTTGTGGGAGAATTTCTTCACTGTGGGGGTGGGGTTGGGGGCAGAGGAGGTGGGTTTGGGCAGCCCACCTGCGGTGAAGTTGCCTTATTGTATAAAAAGAAAAATATTTTTCAAAGCTTTGTGTTTACATCTTAAAGTTTATACTCAAGTGAAAAAATTTTAAGTAAAAACAGGAAGTAATAGATTTGAGAAAATGGAAGAGAGATCCAGGAAGTATAAGAGAGAGTGGATATTTATAGTTTTTTTTTTTTTAAACAAAAGTGAATCTATAAAACACTTGGAACACTTTAAACTACTTTGCTCCTAACATTATATTTCAATGAGATTGACCCAGGAGACTTCTTAAGTTCTGTATTCAAAAGAAGGAGGAAAACATACTTGAATCATAGTTGCATTGTGGGTTAACTGCATTCATTTAGGGTGACTCTTTGTTTAGTAAGTGTACATTATATCTTTATCAGGTACTATTCGCAAGATGCTTTTAGAAGTGGAGGCCTGACTTTTTAAAAAAATATATATTTTAATTGATTTCAGAGAAGAAGGAAGAGGGAGAGAGAGATAGAAACATCCATGATGAGAAAGAATCATGGATGGGCTGCCTCCTGCAAGTCCCCCATTGGGGATAGAGGCCACAACCTGGGCATGTGCCCTTGACCGGAATCGAATCTGGGACCTTTCAGATTGCAGGCCGATGCTCTATCCACTGAGCCAAACGGGCTAAAGCCTGACCTTGTTATATTTTATTCCTTTTTCATTTTGTTCCACGGTGAGTGAGAAAAAGTGATTGGATTTTATGTGTAACTGAGAGCAATTTATTATACTTTATTCTCTTCATTGTATACACAAGGCATTTTTCTACTGTGACCACTACATCAAATGTCTTGATGGTTTTATAGAAGACCTTTCTTAAATTGATAACATTGATTAGTGGTTTTCTGGAAGAGTTCTGTCTGGTCATCTAAACTTGGGCTGAAAAAGGAAGGCATAAATATAGGAATTTTTTTTTTAACCAATTATTGTTACTATAAAAATTTAGTATTTATTCTACAAGCCCTTATCCTGGTAGACTGCCAAGAAATTCAGTCTCATTCATTATTAAGGCTCTTTCCCCAACACCCTGATCACCTAAAGGTTTTAAGAGTCCTCCACAGTCGGAACAGTACCTTCATCAGTCTTTAGTTTTGACTGCTTATTTCCTAAGCCACATAGCAGCATTGCCGCTTCTGTTCCAAGACTGCACACAAGGTCTTTCCCTAAGGTGTCCTTTGGTGTGATTCTTAGTATCCTATGCCCATCACTCTTCTACAGGTCACCTTTAAGACACATCAGAGGGCTTGTCATCTTTTGGGGAGAGAGTGTGTGGGTACATTTGTGTGGACATTAGCTATGGATCCTCAGCTTTTCAAGAAAAGCAGTCTTACTTCTTCCTCTCCAATCTCAAAGCCCCTACCTGCCTGGGCTCTTTTTCCTGAAATGACCCAGTAATCCCTTTAATGAGTTTAAGTTTTTGAAGATAAAAGTTAGGAGGGGTTGTTATCTTCTGGGTTCCCAATAGTTTGCTTTATATTTGGGTACAAAAACACTTGAGGCAACACAAGGGGACACATAAGCTTAGAGGTTTCTAAGCCTTTTATTATTACTAGTTTTTATTAAAAAATAGTAATTATTACAGCCTTTTATTATTACTACTTTTTATTAAAAACTTTATTTTTAAGAGTAGTTTTAGGTTTACAACAAAATTGAGAGAAACATGCAGAGATTTCCCATGTGCCCCCTGCCCACACATGCATAGCTTCCTCATTAGCAATACCACTCACCAGAGTGGTGTATTTTTTACTAAGGATGAACCTACATTGACACATCATAATCACCCAAATTCATAGTTTACCTTAGGGTTCATTATTGGTGTAGTACATTACATGGGTTTGGACAAATATGTAATGGCATATATCCATTGTTATAATATCATGCAGGGTATATTTACTGCCCTAAACGTCCTCTGTTTTCTGCCCATTCTCTACACCACCCTTCCTCCGTAATCACTGATATTTTTATTGTCTCCATAGTTTTGCCTTTTCCAGAATGTCATGTAGTTTATATCATACAGTATGTAGTCTTCTTCTTCTTCTTTTTTTTTTTTTTTGGGAAGGCCACTGACTTTATTGATTTAAAAAACTTTATATGGACAGTGACTGTTTTGACAAAAGAGAAACCAAATGTCATTAAACAGACCAGGGGTGAGGGTAGGGGCCAGAAATCCACTCAGAAAAGCTGATTATTGACCTGAAACTGGCAGGGGAAAGAGAAGGAAGATGCATGCAAGAGTGAGAATTCCAAAGAAGTTGAAATGGTGAAGGGAGAGAACTCCCCCAAAGACCCGGAGGGCATTGGTGGTGAGCAGACAGCAATCGCTTCCTTTGTAGAGGACAAGGGAGTAGCTCCCACTCAGCTGCAAACTCTGGAGACTCAAGGCTGGTGTTAGGGATTGGCGGCTCCCCAGAGAGCACCATAAGAAGGCGTCCTACCACTCTCGAAGGCACCCAAAGCAGTCCCGGGACTGCTTGGCATGGGCGCCACATGTGTCCTTTAGCCATTCCGGAAGAGGTCTTCATCTTTCTTTAGCACCAGAAACTGGCCAAGGACCATGTAAGCCTTGTCAAAGCCCCTTTCCTCCAGCTTCTTGCCCAGGACTTTATCGATCCCGGCCAGGCTCCCCACTGGCTTTTCCCCCATGGGCTCTGCCACGAAGTCTCGGTGCTTTTGGGAGGTTGTCATCTTGATCAGGTTTAATCAGCAGTTCCAGCTCCCGCAACGGCTCCTCCAGTATGTAGTCTTCTCAGATTTTCTTTCACTCAATAATATACATTTAAGTTTTCTCCATGTCCTTTTTTATGGCTCAGTAGCTTTTGCTCTCTTTTCTCTCTCTCTGTATCTCTTTCTCTCTCAGCACTAAGTAATATTCCATTGTCTAAATATACCACAAAGACATCTTGGTTCCTTCCAAGTTTTGGCAATTCTGAATAAAGCTCCTACAAACATCTGCACACAGTCCTGTGTGTGGACATAGTTTTCAACTCCTTTGGATAAACACTGAGGAGAATGGTTGCTGGATCATATGGTAAAAGTATGTTTAGTTTTATAAGAAATAGTCAGGCTGTCTTCCCAAGTGGTGTTTTACATTCTCACTAGAAACATATGAGCGTTCCTGTTGCACCACATCCTCGCCAGCATTTGGTGTTATCAATGTTCTGGATTTTGGCCCTTCTATTAGATGTGTAGTTGTGTCTCATTATTTTAATTTGCATTTCCCTGTTGATCTGTAATATGGGGCATCTTTTTGTATGTATATCTTCTTTGGTATAAAGTGTCTGTTGAGTTTTTTGGCCCATTTTTAAATCAAGTTGTTTATTTTCTTACTTTCACATTATTTTTCATTCTTCTTAAAAAATAAAAACAAAAGACATATTAATGTTTAGTGTTTAATTGTTAGTATGTCTCTTCTTAAAATATATTAGTAATCAAAGGTGACTTTGTTCTCGTCAACATGTTCTAAACAGAGGACAGTTCCTAATAATGCAACTTCTTTCCCAAAGAAAGTTAGAGAAGTTGAGCCCAGCTGGTGTTGCTCAGTGATTGAGCATCAACCTATGAACCAGGAGGTCAGAGTTCAATTCCCAGTCAGGGTACCTGCCAGGGTTGAGGGCTCGATGCCCACTTGTGGGGGATTACAGGAGGCAGCTGATCAATGATTCTCTCTCATCATTGATGTTTCTATTTCTCCCTCTCCCTTCCTCTCTGAAATAAATAAAATATATTTTTTTAAAAGTTAGAGAAGTTGAGCCAATAATTGAATCCAAGGTGGAAATAAATGGAGGAGAGGAAACCTCTTTGTGATGTGCAGCCTTGCAGAAGCAGGACCAGGCAGAAGCAGCTCTGTCATGCTAATCCTACCTATGTCATTTCCATACTACGTGTCTCCTGGCATCTGCTCTTGCATACTGCTAATCCATTCTCCATACAGTGGACGGTCCTTTTAAAAACATAAATTGGGCATGTCATTTCCCCATTAAAAACCCTTAAATGTTTTCTTGTTGCACTTTTATAAAAATGTTCAAATCAGCAAGGAAGTGGCTGACATATTCAGTGAAGAAATGTGTGTATTGGCCATGACTGGGTAGCTCAGTTGGTTAGAGCATTGTCCCAATACACCAATGTTTTGGGTTAGATCCCAGGTCAAGACACATACAAGAATCTTTTTAAAAAAAAGAGAAAAAAGAAATATGTGTATTAGGAAAGAGCCAATATAGAATCAATATAGAAATATAATATAGAAATATAATAAAAATGAGTATATGAAGTAAAAAGTGAGTAAAATAATAGAAACTTCATTTCTGGCATCAATACTATATACAGCACACTGCCCTTTTTTTTTTTTGAAGGACTAAAACATTTAGATTCTGTTCAGATCTAAAATTCTAAGGAGTTATGCTTTGTCTTTTTTGATGCCGAAAAAGGAAAAATATGTCAACATTTCAGACTAAAATATATTTTAAGTTTGCATAGTGCTCTCTAGCTTAAAAAGTGCACATAAATTATCCCATATGATGTTCTTAACTTCTCCCTGCCTTATCTTTTTCCAGATTTAAGCAGACCAAGAATAATTGAGTTTCCTTTCACTATTCCATTTTGCCTGTTCTAAAGAATGCCATGTAATATGTTTGGGATAGGATAATACAATCTCTAGAAAGAAAAGTTTCCATTTTTAATTTAATTTGGAAAATACAAATAACTTAGAGGTACTTATACTTGCTAATCAAGGTAAACATTGAAGAATTTTGCCATCTACTATCTAGTTAGAATACTTCCATGAATAGATTAATGAACATAGGTAAAAATTCTCAGTTGTATTTATTTTAATTTCTAGAATATGCAAATAATATAATTTGAAATATACCAATGGACTGAATAATGATTCTGAAAATTCTTCTTGACATTTCTTATCAAAATTTGTACTTTGTAAAATGGCATGTCTGGAAGTCCACATAAAGGAAAGTGGAAATCTAGAGGGAATGCAATTGAGAAAGCTCAGTAATAAATTCAATCATGCACATGTAATATTCTGCTATGTTTTTAATAACCTCTAAGCCATAATTTTCTAATGGAATGAAATAACTCTGTCAGAGGCAAAATCAATACTTTCAAAGTACACACAATGTTCTGTGAAATTAGAAATTGACCTCTTTTGCCCTAACTGGTTTGGCTCGGTGGATAGAGTGTTGGCCTGCAGACTGAGAGGTCCCAGGTTCGATTCCGGTCAAGGGCATGTACCTTGGTTGCGGGCACATCCCCAGTAGGAGGTGTGCAGGAGGCAGCTGATCGATGTTCTCTCTCATCGATGTTTCCAACTCTCTATCCCTCTCCCTTCCTCTCTGTAAAAAATCAATAAAATATATTTTTAAAAAAAGAAATTGACCTCTTTTCCTTTCTTTTTTTCTTTTAAGAATAAATACAAGTGGGTTTAGATATTTGGATTATATATAATATTTGAAATACAAATCTCTTGATTATATTTGCTGAAAATGAATTTTAAATGTTATAATTGTGTTATGTCTTCTTCTTTATTGATAATAGATTAAAAATATAAATAAATCTTGATTCTTCAAAATATTATTACTGATCAGATAAGACAATTATTGTTTTAACATTTGCTAGCATGTGTTGCTCAAATTACAACTTGAACAGAAATGATATGTATTAAAACTAAACACTTTAGTTACCAGTTAAGAGGTAACACTTATCTCCCACAATGCTTTTGCCTAAAATTCATACTATTATGAACTTATAGTGACTATGCATGAGATATAGTGACTATGTATGATACAATTCCCCCCCCCCCCGACATGTAACAAATTGTTGACCATAAATCAAGCTGTTATACTAGCTATGAAAACATTTTAGCTTTTAGGATACCGTATTTTAGATTGGTTCTTGTTGAGATTGTTGAGTTAATTCACCCAAGTAAAATTTATTAATTTCTTCCTCTGTTCAACCCATTTGATCAGTTGTTGTTCTAGCTGGCATTGTTTGAGAGGAAAGGTGGATGTTCCACATAATAGTACAGGAGTTTCTAACTAGTTCCTTGGTATCTATCTGTAGATTGCATGTTGCATTGACGCATATTTAAGATATTTGCTATGCTGCAATTTCCATCACTGCATTCTCTTCCATATTTGCTGCCATTAAGGCAGTATGGTACATGATGAAGGGTATGGGCTCTCAGGTCTGCATAGGTGCAAATCCTAGCTCCACCAGTTATTAGTAATGTGACATTAGTAATGTGACATTAGTAATGTGACATTACCTGGGACACAATTTTTTCATTGTTAAATGTAGATGAAAAAGTTTCCATGGGTGGCTTGAGAAGATAAGATGAGATGCTGCATAAAAAGGACTTAGAGCTATTCCCAGTGGGTAATAGGAACAGCTCTCAGGAGTTTTTTGCATACATTTTTTTTCCCTTTCTCTACTCTGAGGCGATGTTAGCTTTGGGAAAAAGAAAGGAAGTACTTTCTTCCCCAGATTATGGAGATGGTACCTGAGATCTATCTTGACTCAAGGAATACCAGCCTTGGTCAATCACAAGAATTGAATAGAGGTTAAGAGAAGGATAGAAGAGCTGTATTGCAGAGAGAGGAATATTTAACCTAGAGGAGGAACCCAATTATCACTCAGTGACTTAGTGCACAGACTAATAAGGAGGGTCTTTAGGGAGATGTCATCACTGTAAGTCTGATTTCTTCTACTCTGGTACTTCTGGTTCACCTTTTGCCTTGATTTAAGATACTCTATACTTTCCATGTTGTTGTTGTATTTTCTTACCACTAAATGTTTACATGTTAGCTGGTAATTGGGGTTTTTACAATTATGAAATTTTAGGTTCCCTTAATCAGAATTCTTGTCTAAATGGGTCTAATTGGAATTGGATTTTCTTTGGGAAATGACATCTTCTACAATAATGTGTCTGTGTTATTTGTCTACTCCTTTGTGCTACAGACAATAGCTGTCAATCTAGAGAAAGATGCTCTGGGCAGATAGAATGAGATGATTATTTAGCATGGAGCTTAAATAAAAGTGTGTCACTGTAGAATATTTGGACATTTAACTACTTTATAAAAATGCCATATAATTAAAAAAATCAACAAACATTTCTAAATACATCAACTAGGCCATAGCAGGAAGGGGATAGTGAGATACAGACAAGTGAACAAGGTCAACCCTAAGTGCTCACATTAAAAACATGATAGTACACATCCCATTGTATTACCAGTATTTTCATATCTGTATCCTGAACAAGACTTAGAGCTCCTTGTAGGCGGTTTGGGTTTTCAGTGTTCATCTGTGCTAAGTGAAGGAGCAAACAAATAAGCCGACTTAGGACAATTTATCACCACATGGCTGTGATGGAAGTTTATGCCTATGAGGTGGAAAGTAACGAGCGAGTAGAGTCTTTCCCAGTGGTCTGAACTGTTCTCTCTGAGAGCACTGGAATAACATTCGCTCTACATTGAGGGATAATGCCATGATTTTAGTGCACAGCTAGCTAAGCGACCGCTCTCTAGACAAGAATCAGGGCTTTTCATGAATTGCTTGTTTAAAGTCAATTTTATTTTGATTAAAGTGAAACGTGAGTTTTTAAACCAAAAAATTGTAAATATCTGTGGTAAGATAAATTACTAATCAAAAATAATTTCAACCAACCCCAACTGATTCTCTCCTTACTGGTCTCACTCTACAGGAGATTTTTAATTCTAAACTCGGTGGTGTCAGATTTGGCCAATACCATGTGAATGGAAGTGATGTGTGTCACCTCTGAGAAGGGATTTTAGGAGCCATGATGTGGTTCTTCCATCATTCCTTTCCTTCTGCTACAAAATTGGCATTTCCCAGCAAGGTGTCTACTCCTTCAGCCTTGATCCTATCATGAAGATGCAGAGAAGAGACACTCATGGTGAATGTGAGTGGGAATCCCATTCATGTTGTTGTCAGCCACTCAGATGTTAGGGTCACTTGTTACTGTAGCATAATTTAGCTAAGCTGTCTGATGCAATGGCTTCTAGTTAATGTGGCCATTAATTTATTGTCAAATCTGGACACTACTGAGAGTTAAAGGAGGTTTTGTGACCAATTTGCATAAACTGGTTCTCTCCCAGCAGCAAGCAGTGGTTGTATGGCCATCTAGTTGTAATGGAAACAGTGATATATGGGGTCATTCTGGACTTTTCATTGACACTCTTACCCTCCACTTTGTTGGAGCCTGGAATGCATGAATTTCTTTTTCTTGACGGACTTGTTTGCTGAAGCATATCCTATAAAAGGGTGCATGGGGACATTCGTTTTAAAAAAACCTTTTGTGTCTAAACTGTCTCTATTTTATCTTTGCACTTAATTGTTATTTTGGCTTGGAACAGAATTTTAAGTAGAAAAAATATTTTTTCCTTAGGTTTTGAAGCATTACTCCACCGTCTTTTAGCTTTCAGTGTTGCTGTTGTGCAATCTGATGCCACTCACACTCTCATTCTTTTGTATTGGCAGACTTTCTCTCTCCGGAAGCTTTTAGGATCTTCTCATTATCCCTGGCATTTTGAAATTTTGTAATGATGCATATTTTTTTTTATTGCTCTGGTCACTTTGTTGACTTTCAAAAATAGACTCTTTCCTTTCAGTTCGGGGAAAATGTCTTGTATTAGTTTTCTGAACTATTTCTCCCCACCAACCTCCCTGTTCTCTCATTTTAAGTACTCCTATATTCATTGGTTATCCCAGATCAAATTTTTTTTTTAACTCTCTTTATCATATTTCTGATTCTGTAGTTGTTTTTGTTTTACTTTCTTGGTGATGTGTTCTGTTTTAACTTTCAACCATTTGATTGATTTTTTATTTTGGATGATTTATGATGGTTTCTTTTCCTCTGATCATTGTATAGTTTCCTCGTATTTTATGAATGCAGTATCTATTCTTTTCTCACTGAGGATATTGTTTATCATTTATTTGAAGTTTTCTATGCTTTTGCTTTGTTTCTATCTCTATGGTTTTGAACAGCTGTCTTTCTTTATCTTTTTATTTTAGGTTGGAGGCAGGTTTAGCATAAAAGAGTTAACTTGGCAGGCCTGGGTTGCCTAAATCCTGCACATTTCACAGAAAGACCTTTCTTTAGGACTGTCCCTTGGCTGATCCTGGAAGATAAATTCTGAGCCCTTGGAATATTCTGCCTGATAAGGTTGATTTTGTATGCCTGAGGCTTTGGGCTACACTATACCAGTGTGGTCTCATAGTCTATGCTAACAATGTGATTTATGATGAAAGCCTGGTTTTGCTCTGGAGAGAGACGCTGAAAGCTGAGTAGCCAAGGTTAGTCATAAAGGTCCTGCTTGTCTCCATGACTGACCCCCAATAAAAACCCTGGACACCAAGGCTCAGGTGAGCTTCCCGTGTTGGCAATAGTTTGTGTCATATGTTATTGCCGGGAGAATGCAATGCATCTCTCTGTGACTGTACTGAAAGGGGACACATGGAAGGGGACATATATTTGTTTTTTCTTGGACTTTGTTCCATGTACCTTTTCCCTTTGCTGACTCTAATCTGTGTCCTTTTATTGTAGTAAAATATAACGATGGGTACATCAGCTTTTCTAGTCTTGTGAGTCCTTCTAATGGATCATTAAACCTGAGGGTGATGTTGGAAACCCCCAACACAAAGATAATTCTTAATTAACTTCATATTTTTAAGGGACTAAATGCACAATGGATTTTCAGACCATGAAGATAGGGTTGTTTATTTTATTATAGGGCAATGCTTCTCAAAGTGTTATTCAAGGACACTTGAGATCTCAGAGAATCTTGCAGGGTTTCACAAGCTTAGAACTATTTTTTATTAATACCAAATAGTATTTGCCTTTTCACTGTTAACATTTAGACTGATGGTATAAAACATTGATGCATAAAACTGCTGAAGACTTTGCCATGAACAAAGGAAGGGGCACCACACACTGTTGTAAAAAATATGTTGGGCCCTAGCTGGTTTGGCTCAGTGGCTGGAGCATCAGCCTATGGACTGAAGGGTCCCAGGTTCAATTCCAGTGAAGGACATATGCCTGGGTTGTACACTCGATCCTCAGTAGGGGATGTGCAGGAGGCAGCCGATCAGTGATTCTCTCTCATCATGGATGTTTCTATCTCTCCCTCCCTCTCCCTTCCTCTCTGAAACCAATAAAAATATATTTCAAAAATATATGTTGGTTTCACTGAAGGTTGACCTTGGTGAAGCAGTAAAACTTAGAAATTGAGTACACATCTTTTAATATTTTGATGAGAAAACTGCCTACAGCAGTTTTGCTGCATACTGCAATACAATGACTGTCTTAAGGAAGACACTAGTTTGAATTGAGAGTTGAAGTGACCATATTTTTTTTTCACAGAAACCATTTTTACTTGAAAGAATGACAAACTATGTTATTCAAACTTGGGTATTTGACAGACGTTGTCTTAAAAATGAATAAAGTGAGCCTGTCACTTTAAGAAAAACAACTGTCAATATTTAGTGCCAATGATAAAATTCAAGCTTTTAAGACAAATCAGAACTTTGGAAACCTTGTTTTGGACACTGGGAACTTGACAGCTTCCCAGAATATACTTAACTAGAGGCCTGATGCACTAAATTTGTGCAAGGGGTTTGGCCCCCACCTACCACGGTCACCTCTGCTTCGGCTCCCACCGCCGCGGCTTTGTCCAGAAGGACATCTGGTCTAATTAGCAAATTACGCTTTTATTATTATAGATAGGATATTCTGATGAGGTCAATGGTAATGTTAACAAATGTATTTTTTTTGATATTGTATAATGAAACCTTAATAATTGAACGATTTGTATAGACCAATGAGCAAAGATTTTCCAAATGATAAATTGCATGATGCTACAAAATTATACATGGGTGAAAGAAAGATACATTAAAATTGTAAGATAGAGTACAAAAAGTTCACTGGTTTCAAGTGTACAATTCTATAGTATATCATCTGTATATTACATTGTTTGTTCACCACCCAAAGTCAAGTCTCCTTCTGTCACCATATATGTGAACCCCTTTACCATTTTCTATCTTCCCAACCTCCCCTTTCAGTGGTATAGTTTCAACCCCTATTATTTGAAAAGGCTATTAAAATACTCTTTCTTTTTGCAATTATTAATGTGAGGCTGCATTTTCTTCATATACTTCAACCAAAACAATGTGTTGCAACAGGTGAAATGCAGAAGCAGATATGAGAACCCAAATGTATTTTATTTTGACAGACATTAAAGAGGTTGCCAAATATACCCCCCTTCCACTAAAACTTTTTTTGTTTTGGATAATATATTTTCCATAAAAATATGTTACTTATGTTATGAAATGGGCTTGTTACTTTGAAACAAATTAATAACATTTAAAAAAATTTTCTAAAATGGTAACATTTGATAACTACAGCTTGCATGAACAAGAGCTCTTTGGAGTCTTCAATAATTTTTGAGTTTAAGGAAGTGTTGAGACCAAAAACTTTGAGAACTGTTACTACAGGGCTAAGGGGAGGAGCAGTTCTTTTCACTGGGATGCCCTCAAATCTTACTATTTGTAGGTGCATTTTTCTGAAATTGTTCATTTTCTTGCCAAGAGGAATCCCTCAATCCCTGACTTTGGGGTGTGTGATGGCATTTTGGGATTGGGTCAGATGAAGGGGCTTGCAAGTCCCTTTGAGCTCATCTCCTAATTTGCATTCCTGGTCGCTGTCCTCTCCTCCGTTTCACTTAAGACCATGACTGTGAGGCTTTTCTGATTTTATTTCACCAGAGAATCATCTCTGCTTGCCTGTCAGTTGGGAGAGGGAAGCTAGGTAGATGCACAGTTCACTTTTTGTTGGTATTCTCTTTCTCTGGTCTGTCCTCACTGCTCCGTCTACTTTAATCTTCTAAAAAGTTATGCTTTCTTAGATGATGCTGATTCTTCTCATATCTTCATAGGCATGTGGTAGACCGAATAATGCCCCAGCCCCAGATATCCATGCCCTAATCGAGTGTTCCCTTAAGTGGCACAGACTGCGCAGGTGTGACTAGGTTAATGATCTCGAGACAGAAGAGTCGCCTGGATATCCAGGTGTGCCCCGTTGCAATCACAAGAGGGAGGCAGAGGGAGGTTCCTTACAGATGGGAGAGGAGAAACAAATATGAACCTTTCCCTCAAGGAATGCTGGCGATCATCAGACACTGGACAAGGCAAGGAGCGGCCTTTCCTAGCATCTCCAGAGGCCCTGCTGACATCCTGATTTCTGCCCAGTGATAGTGATTTCAAATTCTAGTCTCTAGAATTTTGAGAGAATTAATTTCTTTTAAGTCACCAAGTTTATGGTAATTTATAACCATAAATAACAGCTTCAGGAAACTAATACAGTCATTTTTAAAAAAAATCTTTCCTTGTCACTTTAGTGGGGTTTCATGGGGTAAATGCATATGGTCTGTATGCCAGGCATCACCAGAAGCTTTTCAATGAAACTGCCATAAGGATGAGGCAAGGCGGAGAGAATGGAAATTCTGCCAGAATATGCATTTTTCTGATGCTTTAGTGTGATTCCCCCAGGGTGGTGGTGGTGGGGGGAGTTGTTTCTAGATTTCAGTCACTTAAGGAAGCACCATCCAAATGGCTGTAACTTCTCTGGGCTATTTAGAAATAGCTAATAACAAACATGAAATTTTGATCCAACCCTCAAACTTGGGCGAGTTTGGACTATCAGCAGGTTGGGAGTGGGTGTGGAGGGATGGGTTATAGTTCACAATTTTCACCATTGCCCTGGTGTAGGGACTTCTATAGCTATCCATTTGAGCTGTAGGGTTTCTTCCTATATGATTGTCCTATGAGCTTTCATGCAGTTTAAATAAAAGAAGAGGGATTGCTGCTTCTCCATCTCTCCCCATGTTTGATGCTAGTGATGCTTTCCACGTACGCTGTCTGCATTGAGTCAAAGATGATAGGAAGCTGACAGGAGAAGGGGTCAGGGAAAGTGAGATCCGGCACAGCACAGGGGAGGCATTCTGAGGCTGGATGCTGGAGGCCCGCCTGGCAGGGATGTCTTCCTTTCACAGTCAGCGAATATGTAGGTAGCACTCGTGAAATGTAAAACACTGTTCCACCCTGGTCCTCTTTTTCAGAGGAAAGAGTAACCTTCACCCTGCCCTTGCCCTTATCCAAGTAATCACAATACACAAGAGATTATAATGCATTAATAAGGAATTCAGGTTAAGGAATAATTTCCAAACTCCTTGAATTCATGGATATAACAAGAATTAAAGCTAAAAGTTTAACAGCTAGAATTTACAACATTAAAACCTATAAAAAGACTATTACTCAAATTTTTCTGATACATTATTACAGAAATCAATCTCAGAATTTATAACAAAATCGGGACTCATATTTTCTACAAATTAGATTTTTCTTTTCTTCATATGACTAGACTTGCTTGGGAATTTTAGGTGATAGATGTAGGTTTTTTAAACTAATGATTAATAAGAGATGACAAATAAAGCCTAAATTGACAGGGTAAGCCAAATAAATAGAATTATGTTAGATAGAAGCAAGAAAATGACCATTCTTGGCAGCATGCCCTCTGGGCTGTAATGAGGTCTAATGCTGTTGCTTCTGGTACTTCATATGATGCTGGTGGTCAGTGAAAGTTTAAAACACAATCAGAAACATATTCTGCAGTAATAAATTTTACTTTTGCTGCACAGAGACACAAATACACAAATTACTTGCTACTAATTCAAAAACCACTTCCCGCAAACAAATAGCTCCCCTTAAACAATATGTCTCAGTTTCTTGAAAATATTGAAAGGTTGACCTAATATCAAGAACGGCTTAATGACATTTCTTGAATATTAGATATGCTGATTAAGTGCTCATGATAAAAGTAGGGAAGAAAGACTGGAAAATATAGAGTGGAGGAGATCACAGATGAATAATATGTGGAGTCACGAGGGCATAAGTTAACAGGGGACTAGAGTACTAAATACTGGACTTCAAGAATTCAGTTTCTCTCTTCTACTGCCTGCTTAGTTCCAGAAAGATCTTAAGTTTACAGATATTTGTGTGTGTGTGTGTGTGTGTGTGTGTGTGTGTGTGTGTGTGTGAGAGAGAGAGAGAGAGAGAGAGAGAGAGAGAGAGAGAGAGAGAAGAATGGAGAGAGAATGAGAACAAGAGAAAGCAAAATAACATAATTTTAAAGGAAAAAAGAAGAAAGCAACAGAAAAGCATGGATATTAAAATGGAGCAAGAAATGACATTAGTTTAAAAAAATGCCAACCACAGACATCCAGAAAGGACATCAAGTTTGTATATGATATTCTAGAAGCTATTCAGAAAAAGAGGTATATGGGATACAAACCTGTTTGTGGCTCTGGAGGTACAGCAGTATCCCTGAGGCTGGGGACAGGCAGGTACTTCCTGAGGTCTTAATGGAGCTGGCATGGTGTGATGTAATAGAGTCCGCCGTGGTTGCAATGATATATTTGTGACGATAGTTGATTATCTAGGTCTCAGTGGCTTCACACTCAACAACAATTCAGCAAATCATTCCTACCAGGTAATGTTAAACTACAAACCATATATACAGCTGGATGGAAGAAGCAGAGTTTGCTTCTGAGGCTTAAGTGCTTGGACAAAGAACAAGTAGAAAGCTGAGCCTGCCCTGCCTTTGTGGGCCTCTGTGCTTGAGAGTCAAGCAGTGAATAAATCCGTTTACCTATATGGAGAAGGAAGGGACTTTCTGCATAAAAGTCAGGCAAATGGAAAAGACTGAGGCTCATTATACACATTTAAGCAGCCTACCGCTAGCTCTTTCTTCATTAGTCCTATAATTCCAGATGTGGACCTAGATAGAGTAGGTTCTTTTTCATCTGGACGAGTGTGTCGTTCTACAACCACAAGCTTATAGAGTATGGATAAAGTACAAAGACGTTTTAATGATCCTTCCTGTCTTCCCTGGATAAGACCTAAGTGGGGTCCACCCAGAGCCACCCACATTGCACAACTCCAGAAGGTGACATTTGGATGGAATTTTGTGTGACTGTTCAGTGGCACATGGGGTTGTACTACCTAGAAGTTTTAGGAAGTCTTTTTGCCAAAGAGCAGATATAAGGGTTAAAGCTTCCCCCCCCCCCCCCCACTTTGAGCAGGGTGGAGTGCACATTGATATTAGAAGGCAGATGCTGCTGCTTGCTTAGCAGGCTGAGTCCTTTTTTGTCAAGAGGAGACATTGAGCTTCTATGTGTAGGTAGTAGAGATTCAACAGCAGCACAGACCAGGGGCTAACCCAGTTGCTATGGGCTCTGTTGGAGTGATGGTTGTTGGACCCTTCTGTAAATACAATTTTCAAAAAGTGGAACTTGCACAAATATAAATCCCTATCAACACTTTCACTCAACTCATCACATAATGAAGGAACCCGTAGGATGGCAGGCTGATTCCAAGAGCATTTTGAGAAACTTGAGCATTTATAGGAAGTTTAATAAGAGGATGTTAGAATGAGATTAAGTTAGATCGGAAACTGGTTAATGGCTCAAAAGGCAATAAACTGCAACATTTGGGGATACTTTTTTGCCACCAGGTAGAAATCATTTGGATAAAATTTTGTAGTATTCCTTTTACAGAATGAATTGGGTGCAGTTCTGACTCTTTTCAGGAGATGCTAAACATCTTTTTTTTTTTTTTTTAAATATATTTTATTGACCTTTCACAGAGAGAAAGGGAGAGGGACAGAGAGCCAGAAACATCCATGAGAGAGATATATCGACCAGCCGCCTCCTGCACACCCCCAACCGGGGATGTGCCCGCAACCAATGCACATGCCCCCAACCGGAATCGAACCTGGGACCCTTCAGTCCGCAGACCGACGCTCTATCCACTGAGCCAAACCGGTCTTGGCGATGCTAAACATCTTAATCACAGTAGAGCTGATTTAAGGTTGGAGGCTGTTGGGTTTTTAATATCAGTTTTTATTAATTTTATCTCAAAAGCAAACCCAAAGTATTCTGGATAAGAGAGGGATTTCTTAAGCACGTAGCCCCTCATTGCCCCAGAATTCACCTCTCGAGTGATGTGATGAAAGTCAGGCCAGATGTCCTACTTGAGTGGCTGGACACTCCATAGGTGAGAGGCAGGACAATGACTTTTCTCTGCTTGTAATGGGGAAGGAGGCAGCTGTCCTTCTCCCCTCCAGTAAAGGTCTCCTTAGAAACATAATGGGCGTAAATCCTTACTCCAACCCTTCAGTTTATAAATAAAACCTGTCCAGGAGCCAGAATACGTGTGTGTCTTGGCTTGTACTACCAAGAGATGTCTCCAAGTTCTGGGCCTATTCCTTCTTTGAAATGTAAATATCTAGGGGAAAAAGCCCTCCAGTCTAGGCTGTAACTTTTTGGGGTCTTTTTGGATCAGAGCAATTAGCTCCGTCATTAGGGAAATGAATGGTTGCAGGTAATCCTATGGTATGTGAAAAAAATGTTTCTCAGAGACTTGAAAGCAAACTTTTTTTTCTAAGATTTTTCTGTTTTTATATTTTATACTAGAGGCCCGGTGCACGATATTCATGCACAGGTAGGGTCCCTAGGCCTGGCCAGCGATCAGGGCCTATCTGCGGGGTGACCGGCGGGGCGGTTGAGGTCTCCTGCTGGCACCCGCCTTGGCTGGCCTGGCACTGCCTGCTCGCCAGCACTGCCCCTCACCACCACTGCCAGTCTCCTCCCTCTGCAGGGTGACTGGTGGGGTGATTGGGCGACCCCCCCCCCCCACCCCTGCTGACACCCACCTTGGCTGGCCTGGGGCCTGGGAGCTGGGAGAAGCTCCTGCACTGAGCTTCTGCCCCCTGGTGGTCAGTGCACGTCATAGTGACTGGTCGTTTCACCAGTCATTCTGCCGTTTGGTCAATTTGCATATTAGGCTTTTATTATATACTAGAGGCCCAATGCATGAAGATTCATGCAAGAATAGGCCTTCCTTCCCCTGGCTGCCAGTACCAGTCTCTCTCCGGCACCCAGGACCCGGGCCTTTGCTCTGGCTGCCGCCTCCCGCCTTCGCTCCAGGGCCGGGTGCCGCCTCCGGCCTTTGCTCCGGGCTGGCTGCCACCATCTTTGTTGCATTAATTTGCATATTCCCTCCTTATTGGCTGTAGGCGCCTCCATCTTTGTCGTGAAGTGACGGTCAATTTGCATATTCCATCTTTATTAGGTAGGAGGATATCCCTGTGTCTTGGGGAGCTAGGGCTTTGCAAGAGCAAATACCATGGCTAGCCATTCTCAAAATATGGTCAGCCTCACTGGGAAATTTCAGAAGTGCAGACTTTTAGGCATTGAATTACAACAGACTTACTGAATTAGAAACTCCAGAGGTGGGTCCAGCAATCTGTTTAAAGAGCTGTCTAGGTGATTCTGCTGCAGGCTACCATCTGAGAGCCACTGCTGTGTACCATGCCTCATGACCTAGTCCCAGTATTTCTTTTTATTTCCTACAGCCATCTCCTGCTTCCTGCCATGCATTGTCAATTCATTATTATTAACCAAGTCTCTCTGCCACCATGATGAGGTCCACTCTGGCTATAGTAAGTTTGGTAGTAATCTAAAGAGCAAATTTGTATGTGGGAAGCATTTTAATACAATGAGAAGGTTATGACAGTCCAGTTTCTGAATGATTTTTAACAATCAGAACCACCACCTATTTGAGATGTTTTACTATGGATACTTGAGCAGCAGCAGGTGGCCCAAATGACTGAGCTTTTTCAGTTTCCTAAAGCAAACAATATTGGGGAGACCAAATAAATGGATTTCCTGCTGGAAGAGTACCTTCCTAGCAGGTTCATCTCATGTAGCTCCACCATGCAAAAAACAGACACTCAGAATATTATATATTTTATGTTGCATATTGTATCACTAGTACCTTAGGAAACAATGAAGTTCTACTTTTACATGCTTTGTAGATGTTTTTAGGCTTTTAGGAATTCTGGTGTCATCTATCTCTATTGATACCAGAATTATTTAAGGTGTTCTGTGGTGTCTGCTTTGTATCTTCACAAAGGTGACATCAGAATTTCCTTTATTTAAAAACAGTGCATTCTCGTACACAAAAGTGGGTTTAATCTTATCACTTAGGCCTCTAGGGGCCTAAGAGAAACTACCCATTTGCTCAGGCAAGCTGCCCTTCTGGAAAATTAGTAAATGATATCAGACCATATAAAGTTCCATTTCTAAAATCACTTAGTGAGATTCCCTTCCAGCTTTATGAATCTAAGTAAACAGAACATGTGGGATTGATGACAACATTTCCAAAATTCTTGTTATGTTTCCATGAACATAAATCTGATTTACTTGTCTTTCATGACAAAGATCATAAGCATTAATCCACAACAAAGAAGAAGCACATAGGAAGGAAAATATAATCACCAGCATGTGTAAGTTTCTGTGCTGCAGTGTTAATGTTGCCCTAAGAGCGAACGTGCATAAGAAAAAAATAACAAAGAATAAAAGAGGCCTAAATTTAGGTAACACTGTCACTTAAAATTAAACAGGGGAATAATACAGGTTAGTATAAATACTAACACATGAACCATAAATGCTTCAGAAAGGGAGAATGTTTCCTTATTTCTTGTGGTACATGAGTATCACCTACTTTCATAAAGCAGAATTGTTTTTATGGACTGCTGAATTATTCCTTGCAGTACTATACTCTTTGTTGCTGCTGAGATTGGGTTGGAAGGAGCAGTCATTACTTTAAAAATTGCCAGTGTTTATGCAGGATTCCGTGGCCATTTTGTTGAAGCTTTCAGGAGATTTTCCATATAGGCAAAGTCCACAAATCTTTTTTTCCCTTTCCCCATTGATGGCTTGCTTTAGGGAGAGTTATTATTTTTTTTAAAGCTTCCTTTATTTTATTTTAATTTTATTTTTCAATTATAGTTTACATTCAATATTATTCTGTATTAGTTTCAGGTGTACAGATAGTGGTTAGGCAATCATATACTTTACAAAGTGTTCCCCCTGATATTTCCAGTATCCACTTGGCACCATACATAGTTATTACAATATTATTGACTATTTTCCCTATGCTGTACTTTACATCCCTATGACTATTTTGTAACTACCTATCTGTACTTCTTAATCCCTTCAGCTTTATCACCTAAGTCTCCCCAGCCCCCACCCCTCTGGCAATCATCGGTTTGTTCTCTGTATCCATGAGTCTGTTTCTGTTTTGTTTGTTCATTAATTTGGTTCTTTAGATTCCACATATAAGTGAAATCATGTGCTATTTGTCTTTCTTTGTCTGACTTACTTCATCATATTCTCTAGGTCCATCCATGATGTCCAAATGGTAAGATTTTCTTCTTAAAAAAGGCTTCCTTTAGAGGGAACTTCTCTATGTGACGACTCAGGCAGCTGTCATTTATCCTGTCCACTTTCTAATTCTGGTATTCATTGTCCTTTGATTTGAGACTGTTTGAAACACCACGTCATGTAGAATCACTTTAGCCCCTTAGTTTAAGGGAGCTTTTGGATTTGGCTTCATAGGCCCACAGTACCAGAGAAGAATAAATGCTGGGGCATTCTCTGCTGAACTCCGGGAAGGAGAATTAGTCTGGCCATATATCCTTCAAGAGAAAATCAATTAGAAACATACTGTGTACTATAACACGACCTTGCTGGGTTGGGTATGCTTACTGTGGCATGATGCTTTAGCTAAATGCAAATCCATCCACACTATCTCCAAAAGGGGAGGCGGAACAAGCGCCTTTTCGATTGTGCATGTGTAACTGCTGTGGTGTGACGTTCTCCCCGCTCATTCCAACCTGCCCACGTGTGGTCCTAGGCTCTGGAGTTCTCTCTTGAAGGCCTCCTTTTTTAACCATCCCTGGAATCCTTCCTTGTTCAGCGGTGCTGCGACATGTTTCGTGTGTGTGTGTGTGTGTGTGTGTGTGTGTGTGTGTTTTCTCTTTCCATGATATGATTCTGGCTGAGGATTCAGATGCAGTTCTTCTAGTATTCCTTTGCTTTCTGTACCCGAAGACAGAACACAGAATTTTTACTTTATTTTAGTGATTTAACAATTAATCATCATGAGGAGGAAAGAAATGGGTAATACATGAGCAAACTCCAGGAAGTTAAGAGTGTTGAAGAAATAAATTTCTTGCCCTAACCGGTTTGGCTCAGTGGATAGAGCGTCGGCCTGCGGACTCAAGGGTCCCAGGTTCAATTCCGGTCAAGGGCATGTACCTTGGTTGTGGGCACATAACCTAATAGGGAGTGTGCACGAGGCAGCTGATCAATGTTTCTAACCCTCTATCCCTCTCCCTTCCTCTCTGTAAAAAATCAATAAAATATATTTTTTAAAAAAAGTTTCTTGCTTCCTTCAGGTCCTTTCATAATACTTCACTTCCGCCATTGCCTACCTTGAAAACCAATTCCATAATGGCAAAAGTATGTATGTATCTATGGGGTGGACAAAAGTAGGTTTATAGTTGTGAGTATGCAAAACACAGAGTTTATTCTTATATTATTATTTATTAATTATTGTATTATTTTCCATATGGATAGCTGTAAACCTATTTTTGCCAACCCCTTATATATCTTAACATAGCAAAGGAATAAAAGAGGTTGGCTACGAAGTACATTTTCCTAAAAATTTCAGCCAAAGGGTAGAAGGAACAGATTTGGTTATAAAATTGATTTCTAAAAATTAAGTTTCCATGGAGTAGGATTTCTTAATTAAAACAAAACCTTGAAAATAAAAAACAAAATCTGTTTCTTACCAACACAGAATAGAACATAACCTTCCTTTGTAGTTAAAATAAAGGGCCGAGGTGATGACTGAGGATGTCTTTGTAGATTTCAGTACCATCATAACTAAGATGTACAAGTACCACATTCTGTGCTGCCTAAGAAAACCCGGATGGTCATCGTCCTGTCTGCTCCATTTTTTTTGACTTGTGTAATCTGTGTACCTGTGTATATAATTATCTGTCCCTCCTTTCCAGCTGGTACAATTTCAGTAACGTCGGCAAATAGGTTTCTCTGTGACTGCATGGCACTGAGCACTATGTCCCACATCTAATACTGTGCTCTTCCTTAGAAGAAAACTAATAATGCTAACTGTAAAGTTAACTATAGCATAGTAAACCATCCAATTTTATGGTTCTAAGTTTTTACTCTTGGCAGTAGAGGTAGGCTTGATAGTTAATTTTATATCAGGCTGCAACCCAACAGTTTGTATCTGACAGCTTTAAACAGAGAAAATGAATATTTTTGAAACAGCCCGGCAACTATTGCTATGAATCACATAATTGGGGACTGCCAGTGGATAGTGAGTAAAATCTACTCTGTTCTGTTATTCTGTTGCAACTATCTGCTCCTGCCATGGAAAGAAGAGTGGACATTAAATCAAGACCACATTTTCTTTAGCTCCGAGGCTGCCTATGCAAACTATTCCTCACTAGAGGATACACTGAAGCAGGGGGGAAGTTCTTGCACTAAGCTTCTCTTTGTCTTCCTAAAGTGCCAGGTAGCCCAGGATGGCGAAGCAGGAGGAGGCAAAAAAAAAAAAAAAAAAGACCTGAGTTTGACTTACTGTCTTGGGCAACAATACCGGGTATTGTTGGGACCGAGTGAGAAATGCCTATGAATCTCTCAGTACAGAGCTGATGGAGACCACTCAATACATGTTATTTATAGCCATTGTTATCATCAGCTGTGTCCTTGGGCAATTGACTGAGTCTCAGTGTCTTCACCTGTAAGATTTAGAGCATATGAATTCTTATTTTATCATCGTTAGGTCGTAAGTACAAAGGGCATACGCTGAGTGTGGGTACAGAACCAGCCCTCTCTATCGGTCCATTTTCTCTCCTCAGGAGTTCCAAAGATTGTAGCTCTTCTATGCTGGATCCAGAAATGTTACCACATATGCATTTCATTGGTAGGATCCAGCAGGAAGCAACTTCATTGCATTACTTATTTTTACCTTGTCCTTGAGCCCTTTCTGTCTGATCTCCCGTATCTACCCAAGGAAACTAGCTTGGGCAGATCTCACAGTTTTCGTCACATTCAGGAATTAGAGTCTCATTTTCAGACATTGGAAAGTTCAGTCTCATCTATAAATCTGTCTATTTCTTACCCAGTTAAAAACTTTCCCCCTTTACAGCTTGCTCCTGACTGAGGCGTGGAAACCACAGTAGGCAAGAGGAGTACAATTTGCCCATTGATTACACCTACTGGGTTCCTATCTTTTCATCCCTATCCCCAAGGCTGTTTCTGATTCTTCCAGGGTGAGCATGGGGAAGAGGGCGGAGAAGGAATGGGACATGCGAGTCTAAACCGACCAAGCTGGTGTTGCTGTTCCTACATGGCAGCTACCCAAATGCTCTTCCTCTCACAGGCCACTCTGGTGAGAGGAAGCTTCACCGAAGGGAACTTTCCACCTGCAGCTCTTTGATGCAGGTGGTTTTCCCTGCTGATGCCCTGGTGGAGCTGGCTCCCTGCAGGCAGGGCTCTTTGCCTGCCATTGGTCGGTATGTGCCCGCTCCCACCAGGGGCTCTCTCACCCTTAGTCAGGGCCAACTGATACCAGGAGAGAGTTGTAAACCAAGCTCAGTGAGCCCTAGTTCCAGGGAAAATCATCAGGCTTTCCTAAGATTTCCTTTCCCCATTATCTGCTGCAGGCCTGTGTGGAGCCCTTGGAGCCTCTTGATCTGGCTAATGCCCTCTCCCATTGTCCTCACCCTCTTTCATTGCCAGTGGAAGGAAGGTGGTACATCAGTGGGCGATAGGTGGAGATAGAGCCAGTGTGATGGTGAGTTCAGTGTAAGTGGTGTGACAGCTCAGTTTAGATAGTTCTTGCTCTCTTTTTAAAAATTAATTTCAGAAAGGAAGTGAGAGAGAGAGAGAGAGATAGAAACTCAATGATGAGAGAGAATCTTTGATTAGCTGCCTCCTTCATGCCCCACACTGGGGATCAAGCCCATAACCCAGACATGTGCCCTGACCGGAATCAAACAGTGACCTCCTGGTTATTGGGTTGACACTCAACCACGGAGCCACAATGGCCGGGCTAGATAGTTGTTCTCTTAGCACCCAGTGTCTTTAGCTTTGAGATCTAAGCTGAGACTTCTAGGCAACAGGAAAGATGCACTTAAAATCTTGTTTCTTTTAGAACAAGCATGTAACTTAATTTTTACAATATCCTGTTATACATAATTATTAATAACGAACTACAACGTTCACTAATGACTGATTACTATAACCGTGTTGCATTCATTTCCCTTACACACCTTAGGCGCAGGCGCACCATTTCTCTCCACTAATACTAGCAGCGAATATTTTAGCAGCCAATTGCCACGTCATTAGTCTTGGACTGACTTGTTTGGTGTGCGCAACAGGAAATATTTTGCTTTCAGAGAACAAGAAAAATAGGTTTATTTGCATTATGCTTATTAATTTGTGCAGTTATTCAGTGTCTGGTAAGTTAATGTTCAAGAAAAAAATATTAATTTTTATTAAAATGTTCTATTATTTTATGTTAACGATTACTCATTTATTTCAGCCCTTTGTATTCAGCATGCCTCCATTGAAATAAACCCACGTTTCTATGAAAATTGAAGCTTTTTTTTTTTGCGGCCCACATACACTTAAACCTTGTTTATTTGGCCCGTGTTAGCCTTTGAGTTTGACATGCTTGATTTAGAACAAACTCAGTTTTATTCTATTTTTATCAGAGGGGGTTAAAAGCTCCACCTATACATTAACCCCAAATTTCCAAGTAAAAAGGTGATTATTCCAGTCACTATAGTATACATATATATCGTAAATCTTTTAAACTATACATTCTAGTTTTTAATCAGAGTTCATTTAAATATAGCTAATTATTTGACCAATGCTAGAGAAGTAAATAAAGTTACAGGTATTTGAAAATGAAAGTAAAATTGAAAAACCCTAGTTATTAGTTTATGTAAATTGTCTATAAAATTTTTATCCACCTATTTATTTCTATGCTTATTTATGTACATAGCTAACTATGTCATAAACTTTATTCTATATTTGAAATTATAATACTAAGCCCCAACTCATCTTTGCTGTCCATAATGGTGGCACCAAAAAGATCTTTCATCTATACCCTGATCAAGCATATGTGTTAGTGAGAACAGATTGGGTTATGTAGTTGTAACAGAACACTCAAATCTCAGTGACTTAAAACAAGACTACACCAATGAGGTCCAGTAGCAGATCTCTGTCCTTCACAGTCATTCAGAGACCCAGGATGAATAATGAACTACCAGCCCTGGCTGGTGCGCTCAGTGGTTAGAGTGTTGGGCCATGCACGGAAGGGTTGACTGTTCCTTTCCTGGTCAAGGGCATGTACCTGGGTTGTAAGTTCAATCCCCGGCCCCAGTCAGGGAACATGTAGGAGGTAACCAATTGATGTGTCTCTCTCACACCGATCTCTCTCTCTCTCTCTCTCTCTCTCTCTCACTCTCTCTCTCTCTCCCTTACTTTCACTCTCTAAAAAAAATAATGGAAAAATATATCCTTGGGTGAGGTTTAATCAAAACAGACAAAAAACACCACCACCATCTCATGACACTGCCATTTTATAATGTGTTTGTATGATAAAAACAGCAAGTGGAGAGTTCTGTAGGGTCTCATGCCAGCAATTAAATATTTTTGCTGGGAACAGGCATCCAGCACTTCTACTCATAACACTGACTGGAATTAGCATTAGGCCCTGCCCAATCACAAGTGTGCCTGGAGGCGCAGTCTTCTGTGTGCAGGAGGAAGACCTGAATATTAGCACTGACAATGTCCACCACGGTATGTTTTTGTCCTAAATTGAATGAATTCAAGACATCTTTTGAATTAACATCCTTTCTCATTTGTACATTCTCTGATGATACTCAGCCATGATCTGCCTCTAATGTTAACCCTTGAACACCTGGTACCAGTATTTCTTTCTTTCCCAGGTCAGCTGTGGTGGAGTTTTACTCACAAACAATCCCTCATTTTGCATTTTGGACCTGTCTAAGATGATCCCATACTTCACTTAAAGATCAATCTTGAAGCAGACTACAAAAGACAAAGACTACTTTCTTCTAAATGCATAAATGAGGTTTGACTTGAAGTGACTGTGAATTACAGTTGTCTAGCAACTATGTGAGATGTCATCCAGAAGATGAAAAGGGAATAATGAAGCAAGCTGTTGCCTTTCTTCATGGAGGACACTCAGGGACACCCAAGGTATGCACATGTCCATCCAACACACATTCCTAAACTATTTCCAAGTTACTGAAGCTAGTTTGGTGGTGATTTCAGTTTCTGTGAGTCATCTCTATGCTTATCAGTGGGAAGAAAATAATTCTGCAGGGAACTTTGACATAATTGTCTTCCAATAATTTATGTATTGATTGGGAGAATTAGTTACTAACATATATTTTCCAAGTTCCTTTCACCATTTTTATCTGTGAACATATAAATATGTAGAGGCATACAAATGAACAGGCATACATTGTTTATTATATAGAAGTCAACACTAAACTGAATTTTTATGCTACTGAACCAATGCTAGGAAAGAGTCAAAAATTTTAATTCAAAAGTGAAAACCCTCCTCTTCACTCTGCAGAGCAAGGATAACAAATCCTAGGAGGCCTTTTGCTGATAAGACGTTTCCAAAGTATTAATAAGGAGCAGGCCTGTCCAAGTAAGTTCTTTGATTTTCAGATTTATTGGAAACATCACAATCTTGATATAAACAACTTTCTGTTCCTTCCCCAACAGGATTCTTAGATTGCTGACTTGGCAAAGCACAATCATTTGCATTCCTTTCAGATCATTATTTATATAACTCAGTGCTAGCTTTCCAACATTTCTTGCCTAATGGCTCTGAAAATCAACAATCTGAGCCCTTTGGGGAGATAGTGTCAGTGTTGGGTGTTAAGGGGTGAAGCTTTGATGGAGACCATTTCGTACTCCTCTGTTTGCCGTGCAGGAACAGTGGGGATGAAATGGTCACAACTAGGATGGAAATCAGAAATTTTACCTATGCGGGCTTTAGATATTCACTCAGCAGAGAAAAGGTGGCAAAGAAATCAACTAAGAAGAAATGCTCTCTTTCTAAGCTTGCTTGCATTTTCATTTTACTTTGAAATATTTGATTATGTCAAAAGTAATATATTCTTGTTATTAAAAATTAAATGCTGCATAAATATTTACAGTAAGGCGACATTCCCCTATTATCGCACCACCCTCCAGAAATAACTAACAGTTTGTGTATATTCTTCAAGTTTATTTTTAAAATTTTTATGTGATTCTCCTCCCCCCTCCTCTTCCTTCTTAGGCTTTCTCCCATTTCCTTCCCTTCTTCCTCTTCCCCCTCTTTATCTGTTTCCTCCCCTTCCTTCTCCTCTTCTTATTCCTCTTCCCTGTCTCCCTCATTCTCATCCCCCTACACCTCTTCTGATTCTGTTCTCTAAATTAGTACATGTGATAAGGTTCCGACCTTTTAAATTTTTAGTGGATTTTCAGTAAATATTTTGTCAATCAATATGTTATTAGTTGCTTTGCCAAATAAAGTTTTTATTAAGCTACACCTCTCCAGACACTTTTCAATACTGGCTAGCATCCATCATTAATCTTTGGTAATCCTGTTTTAATTTAAATTTATAATTGTTCGGTTTAGCTTCTTTTCATAAGTTTATTGCCCCATAGTATTTCTTCTATGGGTTGCCTGTATATGTACATTTTCCCCCGTATTGGGTTATTTGATTTTTAAAATACGGACTTTAATATATATGTTAATATGTATTAGACATATTAGATTTTTGTCTTTTCTGTGTATTATCTATACTTTTCCCTGATTGCTTCTGTTTTCTTTATGCTATCTTTTGCCTTGCAGAACTTTGAAATTTTTATGGGAACCTATCTATCCATAATTTATTTTATTGCTTCTTGGTTTTATATCATGCTTATGGTTAGAAATGCCTCCTGCATTTTAAGTTTATAAACAAATATTTACCATTGTTTCTTTAATTTCTTTATAAACTTATTTTTTTTGCCTTTGTATATAACTTTTTAATTCTTAATGGAATTTATTTTGTAACAAGATATAAAGCATGGATTTAATTTAATTATTTTTCCAAATATCTATCTTTTTCCAAAAAGGCTGGTTCATTTTACAACCTACGTCTTTCAGTAGTTCATTTTTCCCTCCACTGGTTTGGAATACCATCTATCAAATGGCACATTTCTATACTTTGGGTCAATTTTGTTGCATTAATACTGACTGTCTATTTCTGTGCTGATCCTGAGATAGTTCATTCTTGTAGCCTTAATATATTTGAATATTTAAGAGGCCTTTCACTTTCCCTTGCTCTAATTAAGGACCCAACTTTCAAAGTACAGTAGGGATATTGATTTTTATGACATTGAATTTATAGGTTAATTTAATGAAAAACATCCTTTTATACTATCGAGTCTTCCCATCCAAAAATGAAATGAAACTAGTTTTTCAAGTCTTCTTTTATGTCCTTCAGTAAAGTTTTATATTCTTTCTTATAGCAACTATATAATTCTGGTTAAGGTTACCCCAGGGTGTTTTGTACTTTTTGTTCCAGTTATCGATATATTTTTCTACTTTTATAATAACATAGAAAGATATTGATTTTTGTATATTAATTTTGCATCCAGCTGAATACTTTGTTTTCTTCTAGTACTTTTTCAGTTGTTTACCTTTGGTTTTCAATAGAGATAGTCATATGTCTATAAACAGAAATAACATTGCCTTCTTTTTTTTTGATACTTCTAAAATCTTGAGGTGCTCTGTTTTTATCCTTCCAGAGCAAGGTGAGCTACACTGGTCCTACTAGGCATCTTCTCATCCTGCTTCTTACTTTGATACTTATGCTTCCAGTGTTTCAACATTTGGCATTATGCTAGCCATTGTATTATGTGTGCTATTATGTTAATGAAATAACTATAAATTGTTTACTTCATTGAAATTTTAAAAAATCAAGAATCAAATATTTTAAAACCAGATTTCATAAAAAATTAAATTATAGCAAATGCATTTTTGCTATCTATTTAGAGGACTATATGGTGAATGTTATTAATAGAATTCTTTTTTTTAAATCCTGGTTTAAAGATTTATTAGCTTAACATTGTACAAATCTTTCCTTATAATTTCCTTAATTTATGCCATATTTGTATTTTCCCTCATTCTCATTCTTTTTAAAAAAATATTTTATTGATTTTTACAGAGAGGAAGGGAGAGGGATAGAGAGTTAGAAACATCGATGAGTTATTATTATTATTTCATTCTACCTTCTTTAGATTTATTTTTGGTTTAATTTCATTTGGTTAATTAGTTTATTTTTAATATTTCATATTTAGTAACATTGAGGTTTTAGATTGTAAATATTCTTAAATTTTTTCTGTTTTTGTTGGGACATTTGGGAATTTTTGCATTAATCACTTATTGTATTATAATTAATACCTATATAGCTGTTCTTTCAGGAATTATACTATTATAACTTTTGTATTATATTATTTTGGATCAGTATGTACCACCAATTCTTTCATAGTGGATCTTCTTCTCTTGTGAGTTCTTTGTTTTGATTCATCTTGCAATTGAGTCTATTAAAATTCATTTATATTTTTCAAGAAGAGCTTTTAGTGTATTTATTCCTGAAGTATTGCAAAATCAGACATTTCCTCCTGCTCTATGAATGACAGCCTGGCTGGATCTCATCTCTTTCCCCTCAACTCTGAAGATGGAGTTCCTTTGTCTTTTTTGGGCTTCAGTGTTGCTGAGGTGAAGTCTGAGGTTATTTTGACCATTTTTTAAAATACTTTTAGGAGGTCTGATTTATCTCCTAAAATACTCAAAACAGTCTCTTTGTTTTTGAAAGTCAATAATATCATTAGGAAATATTTCTTTTTAATTGTTTTCTCATGAAGCACACTGAGCCCTTTTTATGTGAGCATATAGGTGTTCTTTTAGAAATGGAATCTTTTTGTTGATGAATAATTTTTACATTCTGTTCTCTATGTTTTGACTGCCTCTTAAGTGTATTACCTTCACTTCTCTGTTATTTTCTTGAGTTTCCCCTCCATATTACAACTATATTTTCACCAGTTTTGGTTCATTATATTAATGCTTCCAATTTGGTTTTTATTTCTGTGATAGTGTTTTCCCCTTAACTTTGCTCGCTTCCTTAAATCTTTCTCAATTGAAATAACATCTCAGCTTTTTCTTGTATTTCTTCTCTTACATCTAATTCTCTAAGATATTTTGTCTAAAATTTTCTTCTACTTCCTAGAGTGAATCTTACTTGTTTTATTTTGTCATTTGTTGGGTATATTTCTATTCTTTTTTTTTTTTTTAAATACTGTCAACTATATTACTGCGTGCATTTCATTAAATTTTTTCAAATCCCCAAGGAATAAAATTCCCATGTTATTTAAACTATACTGGAGCACATGATAAAAAAGAGAAATGCTTCTTTGATTATTTATAAA